>NC_139172.1:1652225-4052225 GCF_965202585.1 Thalia democratica | reverse complement strand
TTTACTTTTTTTATTAATGAAACAAAAACAGTTTTAAATTTGTTAATAAGTTTGTTTGTGCCTTCTTACTAACATTTCGAATTTTTAAATTTCCAAATTTGAAAATAAGATGTGAAGTAGTCCGAAAATAAAATGAACATTTTGAAAAAAACTGTAACTAGATAAAATTAAAAACTTACTATCGAACTTTATTAAGTTAAATTAATAAAGAGTTAAGAAACTATATTATATTAGAAACTATGTTAAAATTCGAAATATCATTTTAGTTAACTATTTTAGTACTAGCTAAGATGATGCACTATCTACGAGTTTGTTACCTTAACTTTACTTCTAAAATTCATAGTTTTTAGTATTTATGTTTTTAGTATTTAATTACTTCTTGAAAAGTTTTTAATACACAGCTTTGATAATTCAGTTATACTTAAACAACTTCCCTCATGCAATATAGCATGACATATTTTTACATTTAGTAATTTTTAAGTTTCTTATTGCACACTAAAAACTAACTAAATAATTACAAGTACTCTACCACAACATTACAATAATGATATTTAAATATTTTATTGAAACTTGACATCCAACTTCAGCTCAAGTTTGTTTTTTCTTCTACAGATATTTTGGTAATTTAATGCTAAAATGTTTAATTTCATTGCAGACACAATTTAACTTTTACTACTTACAGAAATAGTTTAAAGCAAGTCTATAAATAAGACTAAATAAAGCAAGTCTAATAAGTAAAAAAAACAGAATTAAATGTACAATATAATTTTAAAAGATATGCTTTAATTTGTTTTAACATATTCTTTTGTCTATAAATTTTACTTCAGCCTATTTAGTTACTATTTTTTTAGTTATCTTAATATTATTAAAATTATAAATAATTCCCTTTTCTAGTTGTTAAATACAAAATTTTGGAACTTTGATTGGAAATACATATGTATTTTTTATATTTTTGTCAATGACCAAGAGTCCTAAAACTTCTAACTTTTATGTGAGATTTGAAAAATAAAGCGTTGTATGTTTCAAGTTTTTATCTATTGAAATTGTAAAAAAAATGTATCTATTAAAAAAGAACATTACTTTCATGTTTTTATTAAAAATATATTTCTAAAAACCTTCAATTTAAAATATTCAACATGCTAGGTTTCCACTAAACTAAAAAAAAAATTAAAAAATCCTATAAAAAGACACAAAAAATATTATATTTACACAAAGAATTTAACGCTAGCTTGTTTTTGTTTAAACTTTCTAAGTAGAATTCATAATCCAACTTGTTTTACTTTTTGTCTGAAATCGGGCGATATTTATAAACCTCCTGCTAATTTTTATAAAAAATTTTTCTTAATTTTTATTTCTATAAATTCACGTTTTTATCCAAAACTTCAGACTTTTTTTTGACTTATTAACAATATAAACAAGCTTTTCAATACTTTATAATAAGTTTGTACATTATAATTGACTTCTAAATAATTTTTTTAGTTCATACATAAGTAACATTTAAGTTTATAAAGTTTACTGTAAGTAATAGATAGGGATTAAATTTTCATAAACACAAAAACAACAATAAAAATAAATCTGAATATAAATTGTCTTGTCTTGTTTTAAACTAGGAACTTCCAAATATTCGATCTTTTGCCTTTTGTCCATGATACGTTAAACTATATCCAAGTGGTGTGCGGCTCGATAACCGAAAGGTTTTTGGTTCTAGGACCAAAATTTGGAGCGCATTTTTGTCTTTTAATAAACAAATTATCAATCCACTAACAAAACAGCCGTAAAACTTTTGTTTAAGATTAACACTTAACTTAAAGCTAAATTAATTGTTAAACCTTCCTACTTATAAAATCTACAAATTAAGTTTTTATCATTGTTATTTAGTTGTGAGTTTTTTTACAAATTCTTTGTAGAAGGTTTATTTTTGGGCATTACGTTAATTGTTACGCATTAAAGTCAGCCCTCTAAATTAAAAGGTAGAAAAACCCAGCTATAAACTTAAACAAGTAAGTTTTAAAACTTGTTAATTTTTTACGAATTGCTTCTAAACTGTAATATAAAATATTGTTGGTGGCAAAAGTAACTTGGTTATAAAATTGTTTTGAAACTTGTTTAAATTGTAAATACTAGTTTGACAATTTTCACTCTAATACTAACAATTTTAAGTTAATGTTTTTATTCTATTAGAGCAACAAAATTATTTATATACTAAATTTTCAAACAAAACTAAGTTAATTTTTTTCTTATATTTTTAATTGTTTTGAAATGTTACTACCGTAAATTATTTTAGCTTATATACATTTAAATATATCTTAGATTAAACTGCCTAACAACTTTACATAATTTAAGCTAATCAGTACTGTTTTTTAAATAAAGTTACCTAAAAAATCGATAAATATAAACAATGTTTTAATACTGTAACTGCTGTATGTTTATTTTTCAATGTTACACATAGGCACCAAGGCCCATTTAACTAAAAAATAATTTTTTAAACACGATAAAAGTGTGAGTTAAAATTTCATGGTTAAACAATAAAAACATCAACCTAATGAAAAAAATATTTTTTTTTCTATAAATGCAACCATAAATAATACTACAAAGCAAAATACAACCGATTTTAAATTGTTTCATAAAGAGTAAGTATATTTAATTTTCACATTTTAAAAATTTAAGCAAAAGTTCATACAATTTCATAGATAAGGTTTAAGATTTAGTATAGTACATACATAAAACATCGAAAACCAAAAGCACTTTTACTAGTATAAAACTAGTAAAAAATACGCATATGAAGGATAAGTTAAAAAGAGTTATTGTTTTTACGAAAAAAGCGTTGCTTAAAATTTAAAACAGTTGTAGAAACAAAAACACTCAATTTGGTTTAAAAATTTCGGATTAATGTTTTACTTAGTTTAAATTTTCAAATTTTAGCAAATCATTTGACAATTTACATGATTCTATTTCACTTAATTGCATTGACCATAAGCTATTCGAACGATAAAAAATAATTATTCTAAAAAATATCATAAAATTTTATAAGTTTATACTTTTTTTCTATTAAAACTTTTTTAAACATAGTTTCTTTTTTAAATTGAATAAATTTTTTATAGTTTTATATTTCACCATTTTATAAAAGTTTAAGTTCCTTATAAGGCATACTTGGTTTCTAGTTATTTTTTTTAATACTGACAATTGTAAACAATTTAACATCGTACAAGGTTATCAACACTGACGTAGTAGTTAAAATTTAAGATAGCGCTTATCTTTAATTTTGAAAATCTTTGTCAAATTGGTACAAAGTTATCAGAATTTAATTGTTTAAGTCTCTAAAATCTAAAAACTTCACTAAATGTGTTTTAAAATAGTTTTTACTTAAATAATTAATTAGTTTTACTTAAGTATAACTAACACATTAGCTTACTAAAGGAAAATACACTGAACCTAGTTTTGAATAAATTAATTTAAAAATTTTGAGTATTTTGATAAACATAAAAAAAAATTAGGTTGTCTTTTACTTTATGAAATAGTTTGAAAGATAAAAAATTATTAAAAACTCAAAAATAAATTATCCAGTACAAACATTTTTTTAGCCAAAGTTTTTGCAGCAGTTGGCTGGTAGTTTAAATAAAGAGAAACTATTTTATATTTTAGACAAATAAAAGTTGAAACAAGCTCAAAACACGAAATATTTCTTAGTAATGTTTTTAAAAACTTTTGAAAAGTATTTTCGTACTAATTTAACTTACAAGATTTGAAAAGCCTTTGTATAAGTTTTGAAGATTCAATAAGTTGCCAATTAAAATACTATAAATTAAGAAACTTTAGAACTTCTAAATATTGTTATTAGAGTTATAAAAATTAAATTTTTGTAAGTTGATGATTTGAAACTTTGTTATATTTTTGTAACTTGTAAATAAAGGTGCTAAAAACTACAAACATAAACATAATGTCTTATAATTTCACCACTTTTACTGTTCTTCCGGCTCCTCCTGAATCGGTGCTAACTTGGGTTTGAACTTTAAAACTTTTCCTTGCCTCCGTTCCCGCATGATCATGTTAGCGTATTGCTGCGCTGTTTTCGGCGGTCATGTAACTTGTTACTGGGCTGGTCGGTTGCCACATGATGCGATGTTGGACCAATTTGCTGCGAAGAATGTCTGCTTCAGACCTGCTAACCCTTGAAAAATCATACTTTTGTAAGAGATTTTACGATTAAATTTTTTTTTCAGTGTAACAGTATCAATAAAGATGAAAAAAAGCTACGACAATTTTTTAAAGTTTATGTTTTGTAATACTTGATTTAATCTGCTGCTCGTAATTTAACATATAACGTAATTTAATCGTAGCTGCACATTTAAAACAGATCAAACAATGCAAACTATGCATTTTTTTTGAAAATTTTTCTGTATTCAATATTAATTTTATATATAACAACTTTAAAATAACGTTTGAAAAACATTATAAAATAAAGAATTTGTAGACCAAACTACAAGCTACTGTAAAAGAAATGTTTCAATAGCATCCTTTTAATAAAATGAAATGTTTACTTTATTTATTTTCGTTAAATTACTTAACTTTAATGTCGAAACTATATGTTTATTAATTTGAATAGTAATTTAATGTTTTGTTTTTTTATAACAATTAACTGATTTTTTAAATGAAAGTTTTCTTTCAAGGGAAAATTTGTAATTTATAAACGTATAGTCAGGTGAAACTTTTTGATATTTTAAAGATTAAAATAAATATCAGCATTAAAGCAAAGTTTTTAGCTTTTAACTGCGAAATTAGTGACGCTAGTCTACGCTACTTAAATTATAAGAAATTAAAAATAAATCTTAACTCTTAAGAGATTATCAAAAACTAAAATATATAAAGTTTTAGTTTCAA
Source organism: Thalia democratica (assembly GCF_965202585.1). Taxonomy (NCBI): domain Eukaryota; kingdom Metazoa; phylum Chordata; class Thaliacea; order Salpida; family Salpidae; genus Thalia; species Thalia democratica. The sequence goes on along the minus strand of NC_139172.1, from coordinate 4,047,347 downwards.
TTACTTTATAATATTTACTAAACAAGTTTATTTAATGATTTAAAGGTAAGTGTTAAACATGTTAGATAAAAAGTTTGAAATGTTATCACAAAACTACAGTTTAGGCTTAAACAATATATACTTTTTAACCTTTTGTAAACAATTACCGCTAAGTACACCATTATAAATGTGATTAACATTATTAACAGGATATTTTTAACTTCTAGTGTAGATTTAAGATTTCTGTCTGCGTTGGTATCTGTGTTTTTTGTTTGATCCAAGGTAGTAGTCTTCAACGCTGGTTTAAAACAATTTCATTAAGATTTACAAAGTAATTTTATATAAATTAAGCTTACGATCAAATTCATATTATGATGAAAAATATTCAATAATAGATTTTTTACATTTTCTTTATACTAACTTATTGTATTAAACTTTTGGAAACATCAATTAAACTTTAGTTAAACTGCTTTTCTGATTTAGTCTTGGTTTAATTCAGATATTTTTGTCATAGCTTTAGATTATATATGCTAGTTAGTTTTTAATTTTAATTTAAAATAGTCACTTTTAAAAACTTGGTCTTATAGCAAAATTAAAATAAGTCTTTCAACGAAAAATAAAACAAAACTTCAGGCATACTTTTTTTTTTGAATAGGAGTTTCTATTTGAGTTAAGAATTAAAATCTGTAATAACGTGGTTTTACTTTTATAGTCTGAAATATCTTTCAATTAAATTTAAGAAGTATGTCGAAGTTTACAGTTGATGTTGTAAAAAGAAGTCATTTCATTTTTAGTCTAAAAGGTAACAAAATATTTGAAGAAATAAAATGCTGTAAATTTTTACTTTCCTAAAAATGTTTTATTTATTATTAAAGTTAATTTTTTTTTTTTGGTTTTACTTAGGCTAATTTTTTTATTTCAAACTAAATTTCTTGCTTTAGCTTCTAAAATATATTTATGCTCAGTTATCTTAGGGTACTTATACAAACTTTTTTTAAAATATTTAACAGTTATTACTAGTTAGATATTATTAGTTTGTTTATACTTTAATGCCTATTTTAAAATATTAAGATAAGCTCTATTTTAATTATACTAAATTATTTATATAGAAAATGTTTATAAGACTCTACCACAGTGAACGCAATAACTAAAGATGTATGCTTTAAATAATAAACTAGTAACTAATATTAATAAACAAAGTTTACGGTAAACCCGTATAATTAGATTTGTAGAATGTAGCTAACTTATTTTTTATTAAAAAATATCTTTAAGCATCTTAATTTACTTGGTCCAGAAAAACGTATGATTTGTTTATACAACCACACAAAATCTTACTTGATGAGAACTTAGCAACACTGACTCACAGAGATCACATCCTTTTTTGTCAGACGTAGCTAAAACGTTTTACTTGATCAAAATTTATGTTTTTTTTTTATAAAACAGTACTTCCAGCAAATACTTTTTAGTTATTAATACTTTTAGGGTCTCAACTATTATAGTAATTTATAAACGTCCTTGTTAGAACAATAGATGAAGACTAGGAATTATAATACAAAGAAATTACATGATTTGCATTAAAATATAAACATTTCTATCAAACGGGTCGGATTTGCACAAAAGATCACTTTTGCACGAGAAATCTCTTTTGCGCAAAAGGTCAGTTTTGCACGAGAGTAATAAAGTAAGATAAAATACCGACCAAGAGTAAGGGTTAACAGTTATAAAAAAAAACAACAAATACTTTTAACAAATAAAAACCGACCAAGGGTAAGGGTAATGGGTAATAAATTTTTAACAAATAAAAATAAGACGACGAAAAAAATTACCACCGAGGGTAAGGGTTAGGGAAGACAGTGATAGTAAAAAAAGAAAAAGAAGTAAAAAGAATAAAAAAAATTAGATAAAAATTAAAAAGTTTCAACCGTGCAAAAATGATCTTTCATGCAAATCCGACCCGTTTTAATGCAAATCATGTAGTTTCTTTATATTATAATGCATAGTCTTCATCTATTGTTTTAACAAGCTTATAAACTACTATAAGAGTTGAGAACCTTAAAAGTTTTAATAAGTAAAAAGTTTTTGGCAATTACCCCAATTTCAGTAAAGCAGTTTTAATTCAAATATTTATTTGCAAATTAAAAAATACTTATGCTTTTAGTTTTATTGTTAAAGTTAACTGTTAAAAAAAGTAGAGTCAATGTTAAATATAAAATCAACTGTGGATCGTAATAATTATAATAAAATGTGATTTTAAAAGTTTTTAGTTTTTATGTATAGTTTTTTTTATAACTTTAATAAAACTGTTTACTATTAAAGCAGTAGCGACGCGTGATAACTTCATAAGGAACTTAAGTTTGTTTACTTTTGTACTTTTATGTTTCAATGTAGACGTTTTTGTAATTTTAACGTAAACTGGATTAATAAGAAAAAATCTATTAAGGATGTTTCATGTATATTTATCCGTACCCTTTATGACATCATAACGCATCAATCAAGTTACGCAGCGCCTTAACAATTTCGTCACCAGTAATTTTGAATTATAAATTAAACCTTTATTAAGTTTAGCGAAACTTATTTTTTTTGCATCTATTCCTTAAATGCAAGGAGCATACATAGCTATTACAACAGCTAGATTTACAAAGACTTAACTTGTGGCAACGATGAATAGTTTTTAGTTTTAAAATTTAATTATTTCTGTATAAAAAAAAGATGTTTAGATAGTCTTTCAATTCAGCTAAACAAAGTTTTTTTTTTCATTTACTCTTCTACTATTAAAGACTTTTTAAAAAAGTTTGAGTATGTTTTAAAACTTAATTTATAATCAATAAAAGTAGTACAGTTAAACTTCAAAACACTAACCTGCAGCAATTACAACGATTTGTATAAATATTACTAATTTAAGCATTCTGCATGAAAAACATGTTTTAATACATTAGCAATTACAGGACTAAATAATAATTTGATTGTTTCAAGATCCATTTTAAGAGTGATTTAATATATTTCCGAATTGTATTACTACAGTAAAGAAATATCATATGTGTAAATAAAAAAGTGATTAATATTATTACAGGTATCAATGTCATTAAGTCTTAACTCAGCTTTAGTAGATTAAAATACTTGTTTTTTTGTTTTGCTTTTTTTAATTTTTACCCCACACCTTTAAAAAAAAACTTTTGAAACCGTTAAACATAATGTAGTAAAGAAATATAAAATCATGAACCTAAGGTCTATAATTATTTTAGATAGAAAAATTACAACACAAGTTTCTTTTTCTTTTTACATGAACGTAAACTTAAATTCAAAAAATTCTTAATTTTAATAATTTTTTCAATCAAAAAAAGTATATTTTAGCACTTTATTAGCTAAATATCAACTATTTTTGAAGTTTTTTCTATCTGAAAAACAAACAACTCTTTACTGTACACTAAAGTTTTGTTTAATACTCATACTGATTAAAAAGATTACTTACATAAGTTTGACTTTTACACCAATAATAAATAACAATTTTTATCACTTTAATTTGATAAAAGCTTTTTTTTTCAATTTAAAGATAAAACTTATCTTCAACTTAATATTACAATGTATTAAAAAAATCTGTAGATAAAACTATCATACTTTTAAAAAGTATTGTTTTTTGTAGAAAAATATTTTACTAACTTGTTTATGTATGCAAGTTTAAATATAAAAAAGCTAAATAAAAGTGTAAACATTAGCTTTTAATATATAATTAGTTTAATGATTTATTCATAAGAAGTAAATAGTAAATTTTATAAATAACAACTATCTTTAAATTAAAAGCAAGTTTAAATTAAAAGCAAGTTTAAAATTTTCTTTTAAAGTTACTGCTCTTAAAATTTTCTATAGTTTTAATGTTTTTAATTTTTCAGGTAAAACTAGAAGTATGCATTTGATAGGATGTTTTTTTGTGCATAAATCACTAGTATTTATATTTAACTTTATTGAACTGTCTTTTTATTAAAAATTTAACAGTTAATTCTACTTTATAGAAAACAAAAAAAAGCGAAAAAAGTTCAAATTAAAAAATATTTAACGATTTTTTAAGCATTTAAGAATTGTTCCTATCAAAAGTTTTCATTTTCTTTTTATTTTTATTGAATTTGAAAACGCTAATTAAAATAGATTATTTAAAAATTATACGTAGTTACTAAACATACAGTATTTAAAAGTTTCAGAGACTTTTAAGGATTTTTTTTCACTTCTTACAATAATTTCATATATTTTATAGTAGTAAATTTTGAAATAAAAAACGCCAAGTTTTCAGTTAAAGAAATTAAGCCAAAAGTTAAAGCTCAAATTTAGTTTATATAAATATTTAAAAAATACAAAAAAACAAAGGCAACTTATATTTCATAAAAGTTTATAGTACTATAATTCTTCAGTTTTTAAAATTAATATTTACCAACAAGTTCAAATGACATGGTATAACAATCTACTTAATTTTAAAAGTGATACTACTTACCAAAAACAATAAGTAGTGCTGAACAGAATCTAAAGTATAGTTAGTTGAGCGTGTTTTATATTTGAAATCCAATTTGAGCCTTATAAATTAAAAAAATGATAAACTAAACACTTTAGTCAGGACTATGTTCTTATACTGTTTTTGTTACATATATATATTAATAACACGATATAATTCTTACTCACAGCGTATCTAAAATTAAAATATGTTTTTTTTATTCATCCAAATATAAAATAACTATTTGTTAATTATACTATTTATAATTCTCTAAAAAGTATATAATTGATTCAAAAAAGGCTTTTTTCAAAGGTTTTAAAGTTTAATAATAACGATTTTCATATATGTAAATGATTACCAAAGTTCTTAGTTTTTGTAATTTTATATCAAAATGGACATATGATCATCTATGTTATACAGAAGTTTAGCTTAAAATAAAAAAGCTTAATTCATTAGAACAAGTGTGGAATGGCTAGTGTTATAATTTAGTTTAAAGTTTATTAGTTTAGTAAAACTTCTAAAACTTATTTATATAATCCGAAAGATTTCAGAAGCTGTGTGCTGTACAACTTTAAAAAAAAAATTCGAACTAAAGTTTTGCTTTATATTTTACAAAACAAAGTTATAGCTAAAGCTTATTTATTTTGATTTACAAACAAGAAAGAAAAATATGAAAATATCGAAAAACATTTTAAATTAAAATAAAACACAATGTTTATGTTGAACTTCCTAGTACTTATGTTAATCCACAAACTATATCTGCAAACGATAAAAGTATGTTTTGCACATTGAACCAAAACTGCAAAAAGTTAGTCCTTTGTAAGGACAGCAGTTTTTAAATACATGAGTTTCTTTCATTGTCTTACAATCATGTGTTAGTATTGAGAAATTTAGTTCAAAAAAAGTTTTAAACAGTTAGGTTTATATAAGGTTATTTAGAAGTACTTTACTTTTAAGTGAAGTTTATTGAAGTTAATGAAGATAATTATGCTGTATAAAGCGCAGACTTTGCGAAGCACCGGTATTTACAACAATTAAGTTTATTTTATAAAATTTAGATTGTATTTAGCAACTCTTAACTAATGTAGTTCAGAACTTTAAATGTTCAAATGACTCTACTTGTGTCTAAACATTTCGATAGTCTGAAATTAATAAAACTTATTTCTAATATGTATGAAAATAAAAAGTTTAAACGGATAAAATAACATATCAGTTTTCGTTTTATTAATCTTTTTTTTTTGATAATTAAGACGTCGAAAATAAGTGATTTATTAAAAAACTAATTCAAGGTATTCCATAATAAATTTAATTGAACTGAAATATAAACTTTTATTAACTACATACTTATTAATTTACACTTGTTCAAATAATCAAATGTAGGAAAAACGTTCCATGTTACTAATGTTTTGATATGTTTTGATTTTAAAGTTCAATAAAAATATTATGAACTATATAGTTTTAAATTTTCGTTACAACAAACTATTTTATTATATTATAATTTTTTTGTTTATTTTAGTCTGAGTTCAAATATTTTTAAGCGTTTAACGTTTTTTTTTTTTTCATGGGGTTTTACCGGTATCGAACCAGTTAATAACATTTTATTTCGCTAGTAAAACTCTAAATTATTTGTAAACTTTTCTTTTGTGTAAGTACTAACTTCTTGATTGGTTTATGTATTATCAAAAAAGTAGAATACTTAAACCATTAGTTGCCTGTATATACTGACTAAACATGTAAAGTTGACAGAATTTCAATAACTTAATTTAGTTTTTAAACTTTTAATGTTTCATAAAAAGAAATTAATATACCATTAAGCTTAATTATATGATATATATTCAAATTATTGACCTATTAAACACTGTTGTTTTTCGTGCAAAGCTACTATTGAGTTAGCTTTTGTGTTTAGTCCTGGACAAGACGTTAAACTTTATCCAAGTAGTGTACGACTCAATAACCGAAAGGTTTTTTCATATACTAAATCGTTGAACCAAATATTTTGGAGTATTTTTTTTTTCGTTCCATAAAATATTAATTTCATTGCAAATATTATATAACAAACAATACAATTTTAGTTTTGTTTTTCCTTAAATGTATGTTCTTTACTTCATTTATCTTTATGAAACAGATTAAGTAAATAAGTAGCTCAATGACTGAAAGGTCTTTCAATAACATTTATGATCATTTTTTTCCTGTTTTATGGATAGAAAAAACTTATAAATTTAAGCTAAACTGTCTAAATTTTGAAATCTAAGTTAGCCATTAAAAAATACAAATAGTGCACAAAACAATTTTTATAGCTATAATTTACAACATATTTTCTTTTTCTGGTATTACAAGTGTCAAGTTTCAATACGTCTAAATGCGAAGTTTTATAACTTTTTTATATCAACTCTTAAAAAAATTTAAGTTATATCTATTTGTTCAGCTTTAGCATGCATACTATATGTATGACTATTAAAGTTAAGTCAAAATTACGATTAAGCAAAAACCAAGTTACAATAGAAGTTTTATTAATAGAAATAATATTTTTTTTAATTGCAATATATTTGATTGTTAATAATTTAAAAAAAAATATTTTTCAAACTAAGCTTGTGTATCTAAATTAAACATAACATATTTTAGATTATTATGGCATTTTGAAAAAATAAACAAAACCAACTAAACTGGTACTGAAGTATAAAAATGCTTTAATAAGAAAACTTATTTTTTTAGCTCAAAACTTCGATATGTACAAGATTAAGTTTTATAGCCAATTTGAATATAATATATTTTAATCGTATAGTTTATAAAAGTCAAATAGCACCTAAACAAACTTATAGAAATAGACTAGATAAGCTATTAGTTGGAATCGAATAATTTTTTTCGTCTTTTTTTCTTTGCAGTTAGTCCACCGCGTCTAAACAAAAAATATATAAAATATTTTTTTATCTATAGTAGTTTAAACATATTCAAAGTTTTATTTGTTAGAATAAGAAAATTTAGTATAAAGTAAGTGATGTTCAACCAAATTAGTACATACTTTTATTTTTAATTGTACAATCTTTTTGATAAAAATTTTAAGCTTTTGTTGTTAGGTTTAATTTTTTTAATTCGATTTTTTTAATATTTTAGTCATCTTTTTAAAATTAATTTAAGTTTTAGTTTATTAGTATAAAAATTTTTTTACTGTAAAGTTGAAAGATGTTGAACAAAACAAATAAATAATTTAATTTTTAACTTTTAATTGTTTCTCATAAAATGTTTTAACCTATAATATTAGGTTTAGTATTTTTCTAACTTGTGTTTTAAAATTTTTTTAGATATTTTTTTTTAATAATTTATTTTAAACAAATTTTTATTTAATTAAATATAATTCTAATTTATTATTATGAATGTTTATATTTACTTATAAAATTTTTTTAGTACTTAACTAACCAACACATTTAGAACTTGTTTAAAAAGTTTAGTTTATTATATGTGATTTAATTAAACTTTTTTTTTAAACTCTCAGGCAACGAGTAAAACTTGATAAAGGCTGTTTTGATGTTTCGTTTCCAATAAACATTTTATTACTTCTAAGTTTAGTTTTACTACAAAAAAAGTTAAAGAGAATTTATATTAAGTTGACTAAGTAAAAAAGGAATAAATTATTTTATATCTGTTAAGTAGTAGTATAAGTTTAATTGTTTTCGTATATCTTAAATTAAAGTAACTGACTATTAAAAACTAAAACAAAAACATTTTAAATTTAGCAAAAAAAATCTTATTGGTTAGTTGATTTTTATTAGTTTAAATCAGTTAATTCTTATTAATTATAAAACATTTTGGGTATCAAAATTTAAGCCTATATTATTAGGTGTTTTTAGTTTTATTATGAAAATTTTGTTTAGTAATTTCATTAAATGTCATATATTAAACGACTTTATTTGAGTTAAACAATACTCTAAACTTAAAAAATAAATTTAAACGAGTATTTTTAATACTATTTTATTACAATTACAACCCGCCATCATCTCAGTTTCAACTTAATTAATTTTAATTTATCGTTTTTTTTTTACAATTACTGTTACCCCTAACTATTACCCTTGGTTGGTAAGCAGTTTTCGGATTTGATCAAGTGTGAATTGATCGCGGGTTGGAACTGAGCGGCTTTCATTTGTAACTTATATATTTTAAAACTGTAAAAACACATAAGAGTAATAAAGTGGAAAGATGTCTTCATAAATAAAGATGAAAGTTTAGTTGAAACAAATCATTTTAACTGTAATTTGAGCCACAAATTAAAAGTTCCAAATTTCTCTAGAACAGATAAAAGTCAATTAACAAATAATACTGAGTCATATATCCAAGTTGTTAGAAACAAATTCCGTAATTTAAAGCTTCAAGTTATGCACATGCAAAAGTTTAAAAACAACCTGAATAGAAATCTTCAAAAAGCTCTTCAAAAACTTAGAATCAAAAAAAAAACAAAGAAGTTGTAATTGGAAACTCTTACAAAGACAGCAAAACTATTGTAATAAATTACAAAGATTATATTTCATTAATTACAAAAGCTCTAGATGAAAACTACGTGGAACTGCCTTACAATGATAAAAGGATATTAATAAAAATGACAAAATTAAAAGAAAATATCATTCAAATTTTAGTTGATATGTGGAAAAAGAATTATTTAGACAATAACTTGCTATTTATCACAACTGGTATGAAAAAACTAAATTTGGTACTTTAAGAAAAGTCTCTGGACCATCTGCAAAATACTTTACTAATAATAACTGCGGGTATATATATCCTTTATGGAAAACTCATAAATTAAATCCAGATAATCTCAAAACTTTCAGTATTAAAGATATACCAACTAGAATAGTCCAAGCCGCTGGTAATACATATCTAAGTAGGTTGACAGCTGTACTCAACTTAATATTGGAACCGATTAGTCTTATTTATTGCAAAAATAGAATAAATGAATATTGTAAAGACTCAAAAAGTTATTTAGAAGACCTGGAAACTTGGAAAAAGTCATGTGATGATAAAAATTGTATTTTAAGTACAGTTGATGTCGTAAATTTGTATCCATCATTATCAATAGATTTAGTGAACAAAGCTCTTGTGGAAGCACTAGAATTGTGCTCAGATTTTGAGACACCGATGATCAAATACTTAGTAATACTATCAGAAATAGCTTTACGCATTTATTTATTATTGTTCGAAAACGTACCTTTGATGTCACAATCGAATCCAGAGAAACCAGGCTGACATTTACATTTGTAATAAGGATAAATATTTTGGAAAATGCACCCTCCACCATTCTTACACACCGGTGGAGAATTCCTTCTAATTCCTTTTATTCTAGTGCAATGATCTTAAAGTTTGTTACATTGTATAAAATTTTACATAAACTTTATGGAAGATTTGATCATTAACAAAGTTACTGATTTGAATATTTTAAAAAACCTCAAAATTTTCACGTGAATTTTGAACTATAAGTAAATAATTATCTTCAGTTTTAAATGTTTTTTCAAATTAAAAAGTGTAACATTGTAGCTTAATCTGTTATTTGTATGGTTTATATTTAAAATTCTTAATAAAAAACAATTAATAAAATGTCTTACTGTATGTTTTTTTAAAATAATTTGTTACAGATCTGCTTATAACATATTTTATTAATACTTTTATACAAAAAATATTATTAAAGTATTTTATAAAAAAGAAAAAAATCTTATTTTATTTCGTTAAAAAATTAAATGATAGAATATTATGAGTTACACAAAAAAAAAGTTTGAATATTCGGAGCAATATCAGTTGTTTACCCTTATTGATAAGGTACATGATTATTTATTCGTGTACTTTACTGCTAACTAATTTTTTGTAACAATAAATATCTAACTCCAGCTGCAGTGATTGTAGCCTTGATACCCTACTGAACACTCGCAAGTTTTTCCGCTTGGATAAACACGGTACATCCAATCAGGGTCCGTGTCGTCCAAATCTCTGCAGTAGCCGTTTACGCAAAATTCCGGCAAGCACTGGTCAATTTTCGGGTTCTGGTACCTGATTGGTGGAAATGAATCCATCGATTCAACTTTAGTTACAACAGTTCTGGCATTTTCTGAAGTGTCTGTTAAAAATCAAAAAATATACATCTAAAATCTTATCGTATTATTACAACCTTAGTAACTTGTTCAGTAAAACTTAATAGTGATTTTTGGGATCTAAATTTATTCTAACTTTCTAATTAGAAGGTACGTACACTCTACTATTTAGGAATTAGTATCGTTAAACATAATAGTTAAAGTAAAACTATCAATTTTTAGAGAAAATTAGAGGAGTAGGTTTAGTATTTAGATTTTTTGATTTTAGTTTACAGGTATTTTTTAATTCAAGCATCTTTTTCTAAAAACTTTGTTTTAAAAACTATATATATGTTTATTTTTATACTGCCTTATAGACAGTAACTGCCTAGTAAACATATAATTTACCGAGCTACAATAAGAAAAATAACATTTTAAGTTTTACTTTGGTTCAACAAGAACAACATTCAAAAACAGGTACAGTAATCATAAAGCAAGCTTTAATAATAAATTAAAAAGACATACTACTGAGTTACTAAACTACATATTGAAAATAAAAGACGCAAACAAAGAATGTTACTTAAAATAGAAAATGCTCTGCAGAACTAAAATTAAACCGAAAAACAACAAAACATGTAATTTATGTAGCTTTGAATTAACGAAATTAAAAAAATAAAAAAGAATCATCGCTAATTAAAAGAAAATAAAGACAGCAACCCTGTCTTTACAACCAAATTATGTGTTTTGAACGAAAAAAAAACATTAAACGATCACAAAAATAGAAAAAAGAAAAAACTAAAAAGAAGAACAAACAACACAAAACAAAAATTAATTAATTTGTACACAAGTTGTTTTTAACATTAGCTACCTAGAGTTATTCAAATTTATTTGACACGTCATAATGTGTATTTTTATGATTTTTTAAAATTTTTATGTTAATCTTACTATTGTTCTAATGAAACACTTAAAGCGTAGAAACTATAGTAAATCAATCGAACATTAATTGTGGTTTTTTTTATACAATTAATATAATAATGATAGATATAATTTATTATGAAATTGTGATTTTAAAAGTTCCAGTACATATGTTTCATAAAGACAACAAGATTGTTTTTAATCTTCAGCTGGTTCAATTAAAATAAAAATCTTTATTTTTAAATTAGTTCAAATATATTTTTTTATTTTTGCTTCCTTTTTAAATCAAACTCATTTTTATTTTGTTGTTGTACATATTACAATGAAATAACAAAATAAAATTGTAAAAATATTTAGAGCTTTAGTTATGTCATTTAATATAAAAGTATTTTTGTTTAGTAAGTTAATGTTAGTAGTTAGTTTATTTAAGTAATCAAAACTAAACATAATTATTTTCTTAAATCTCAATTGTAACATTTTTTTCTCTGTAAGGTATACTAAACAATCTATCTATATACTCTTAAAGATTTATTTAACAAAATACTATCGATAAATTTAACCTTTTTGTTCACAGTGTTTTCCTTTAAATCCAGGCATGCAAAAACATGTATAAAATGGACTTTTGTCAGAATAACCGCAAGCAGCGCCATTTTTACAAACAGGAGGGTCAAACTTGTGGCAATAATCTGTAAAAATTCAAGATATTTTTTTGTATATTTTTATAATTTTATTTAAAAGCATACTTAAACTGCAGTGGTTGTCGCCCCAATAGCCATCTTTACATTTACAATAAGTTCCGGATGGGTACTTTTCTTGCAAACTTTTATTTCCTGATGTTGAAACGCATTCACCGTTGATACATGTATCGGGTTCGCAAGTTTTAAGTGGTTCCCAATACATAACAGCTAAATTGTTTACTTATTTTAGATTACAGACTTGTTTTAGTAATTTTAGATATCAACTAGAAGGTCAATAAAAATTTCGGTTCATCATTAAAACCTTAAAATACATTTTTATTACTTTGTACTATCATAGTATATATTTTCTTTTATACGGGTTGTAATGTGTTTTTTAAAAGTATACGAGCGTCACATCTTATAAGTTGTTTAAGTAACAAAAAGTATAAAACACTAAAGTTGTTTAAAAAATCACAAGCTTATTATACAAACTTAACAAAAACAGTTTAAAAAACTTATATCTTGTCATGGACAAGCCGTTAAAGGTATTCAAGTTGTGGTGACTCGATAACCGAAAGGTCTTTTCGTACACCAGATAATAGAACCAAACATTTTGAGCTTAACCAAACATTAGGTCTTAGTACCAAACATTTTGAGCTGAACCAAACATTAGGTCTTAGTACCAAACATTTTGAGCTGAACCAAACATTAGGTCTTAGTACCAAACATTTTGAGCTTATTTATTTGTCGTTCAATAAACAACACATCAGCTAAATATACAAAGTTGTACGCGATTAAAAAACTGTTTAAATAATACTAACGTAAGGTTTTGTATTCAATCTCACTGTGTAATATAATTGTTATTCTTGACAAAGCAGTTTTATTCCCGAGATACAACATTTCATCAGAATTAAAAGCATTCAAGTTTGTTGGTTTATTACAGTTTTCTGTATTTTTTTCTTTCCACCAAGCTCCGCTACTTTCGTATGAGCAGTATGGTGTTTTCAGCTCATTTTCTTGATCAAAAGCTTTAAATGCAGACCCTTTTTGTGATTGAAGTACATCGTCTGAATTTAAAAATAATAAGTGCAAGTTTTGTTCAACAAATAGTATTTATTTTTTATTAAAGTAATTTAATATACAGTAACCTCTCGCATCTTTACGCACTCGTGACGTTACGCACTCTCATTTAGTTACGCATTTTAGAATTCTAAAAAATTCAAAAAAAAAAAATTTTTATTTTAAATTTTGCACAAATTAGGCTTTTTGTATATTTATAATTTTAGATTTTTTTTATTTCTAATTCCCTTCTTCATATCTTTAGACTTTGTAAACTTATATTCCTTGACTAATTAATAAATATTTAGTTATACCTCAGTATATCAGAAGTTTTGTTAACAATAAAAGATTGAATTAAAATTCTGAAAGAAATATGACTGTGTTAAATAATGAAAGTATAATGAAATAATGAGAGTTAAAAACACAAATAAACAGTACAGCAGTCTTGCCCTATATATAAACAAACATATAAAAAAAAAATCTGATAAGTACCAAATTAGTCACATATAAATAAAGAAAAATGCTCTTATTATTAATTTAGTAAAGTTTTCGGCAAGAATTATTATTCTATTTAAATTTAAATCCTTTTTTTAAATATATGTATATTTTTATCTTTTGTCTTCATATTTATAAGTAAAATAAACAAATTGTTAAAAGTGGAAAAGTCCCCAGTCTGCTTTTAAGTAGAAGCAATATCGAAAAACAGGCATTATAGTAAGTTTAGTTGGTACCTCTCGTATCTTTACGATCTTTCGTATCTTTATGCAATTTTTCTGTGGACACAATGTGCGTGAATAAGCGAGAGGTTACTTACAAAAATAAAATTTAAAACAATTTTTGTTTTCATTTGATTTTTTTTTTTGACTATAAAGTTTTGGTTGTGGAAAACTTTGTAGCTGCTTAATGTTTAATATGTAGTCTGATTTAAAAAACTAATCATGTGTAAATTTTTGACTTGTGTATATTTTAAGAACTGTGGTATAATAAAATTTATAAAGATCTTGATTAACAAAATAACACCGAGTAAGAAAAAAAAAGTATCTGTTCTTGTTGTAATATAAAAAGAAGTTTACATAACATGGCTTAACTTAAATTTTTCTGTAATTTTATTAGAAATTGTTTAATTTAACTTTTCAATTTTTTCAAATGTAATGTAATTTTCGTATTTTGATATGTTATTCTTATTTAATTGTTAATGTATATGAAATCAGCCAATTCACAAAAACAAAATTACCTGTAATAGATGTTGAAACCATGTATTCTGGTAAAGCTGGATAAGAAAATCTGTACTCTGGTCCTGCTCCTATTTTGAAATCGCTACAGAGATAAAAGATAATAATTAGTAATGAAAAACTGTATAACTAAACTTTGAATATGGTATAAGTTAGTTTGTATAACATATAAAAAATTCTTAGTTTATATAAAAATTGAATGTTTGTATACAACTTGTTCCATTTAACTAAAAGTGTTTTAACATAAAACATAGAGCAAAACAAATTTTTAGCTCTAATTTTGACTTAGCTTTGCTCTATTGATTTTATTAGAACTTAGTTTTATCTTGTACCAAAGGTCACTTGCTTTTTATAAAAAAACAAGCTCGGTTTTTACAGGCAAAGTCTTCGACTTGCCTTCGTACATTTGTAAATGTAGTTAAAAATAAATGAACATACTTACAAAGAAATACACTTCTAAAAAATAAAAATGATTTTTTATAATTTTTTGCAGTGCATAAGTATAATTTAAAATTTTGATTAATTAAGGTTTTTTCATACAAAAAGTTCTTCTTAAAAGACAAACTATAAGCCGGTCATTTCAGCTTGAAGGACAAAATTCGACTTCAAAACTTAATTTATTTAATCCTTTTATAAACTTACTAAAGTACTAACATAACTTTCAGCAACTTAATTTTAAAAATTTAATTAAATGCTTATTTGTTTAGTTTTAAACATACTCATAAGAAGACACTTTGTATAAGTTTCCTTCAACTTTTGCTTCTATTATCATCAGCCAAATACCGTAAGATGTAAGCCTGTGAAGTTTTTCCAGTCCTAAATAAAGAATTATTAAATTAGTAAAAATAAAAAAATTATATTTTCCTACCTATCCAGTGGTTTCCATTTATATCACCGAAACCTTTAACATATTCCTCATAAGTTCGGTTGAATGAAATATCACTGTTGTTACGGTTTTGAACGGCCTGAAACATAATTTTTATTGCATTTTTACCATTTGATAACTGTCCGATCATTTTTATTTCTTTTTTTTTAGTTGTACTACAAATTTCAATGATTAGTAAATTAACATGTTTAACTAGATATTTATCTAAAACAATTAATATACAACAATTTGTTTTTTAACAAACTATAGCTTATGTAGGGTTTTTGCACCATTTTGGGTCGAAAAATCAAGGTCGTTATAAAGAGAAATAAAACTTAAATTTACAAGTTGAAACTTACTATCCAACCAATAATTTTTTGGTTCCAATCTAAACTCTTCACACATTGAACATCTGTTAACTCGCCATTTTCGTATTTTATTGTGTACACGGCTTCTTTGAACTTATCGACAATTTCTCTTTTGTAAGGAATAAGACGGCTGCAATCGAAGACGGTTTCATTACCTAAAAGAAAGCAAATTTATGTGTAAGCTATTTGCAAATAAGCAAATTAAATATAATGCTAATTATTAATTTTAAATATGCTAAATAACCTGCTTTTAATTTTCTAAACATATAAAACAGGCTCCAAACATAAAAAAACAATATAGTTATTTAGAATAGGTTATCAATTTGTATATATTGTAACAACATTGAACTTTTCAAACATCACTACAGGTTGTTTTAAATTCTTCATAACGCAAAACAAAATGTTTTTTAAAACTTTTCCATTTACTTATACTTTTTGAGGTATTCATGAAACAGAAGAAGTTATCTCCTACATTGTCCATTTTGTTTTTAAATCTTTTATAAGTACCAGTAGAAGCATGTGGAAATGTTTTTATAATTTCTGTGCATTCATTTAGATTTGTCACTGTATCTGTAAAAAAAAACTTTTAATCTAGTTTACTTATTTACTTATCATTGAATTGATTAAATTTTCGTTTAAAAACAGCTTCACAATTTTTACAAACAACATCTATTAAAAGTTAAATTATTATTTTTGTTATTATTTAAAACTTTTCTGATATCAAGGTTTAAGCACCTTTTTTTAAGTATATTTTTAGATATAATTAAATGTAACCTGATGAAACAAAAACTTGTTCTAAATTTCGTTTTGACTTCAACAGATTTGATTCCAAACTAAGGTATTTTGATTCGAGTCGTTGAACATTACTTGCCAAACTAGTAGAAAAACAACAAAAAATGTACAAAAAAACTAGTACTGCTTTTAAATTTTTCATACTTTGACTGTTTTAAAATTTATGATAAAATTATTAAAACAAAAAACTAAGTTGTATTAGATAAAGATGAAAATTATCTAAAAAAATTACACAATAGATTTAAATAAACAAACTATTTAATATCAAGTTATTGAAAAAAGATTAAATAAAGGTTTTAGGTGCCTCAAACACTTTTAAAAAATTATTACTGAAATGTACTTTGTATTTATATAAGTTTTTAAAGCTTCAGTTTGTTAAGATGCGATTTCTATACTTTATAAATAAAATTAGTTATATATTTTTATAGTTTTGAGTCAGTATCATTATCCTAACAATGTTACGAGGATTAGATATAGAATGAGCTAATTTTTGATAACTACTTAACGTAACTACTTTGTTTTACGAAAAATTTAGCATTTAGTTGTTTGATAATGGATGAAAGTAGTTACTTGCAAATTTGTGCGAATTAGCTAAATTTAAGCTATAACCAGTCTAATAATTGATTATTTTATTGTGTAAGTTTACAATTGCATTTACTTAATTTGCTGAAACTTTATTTACATTATCCTCAGTACTCATCACTTTTACTTACATCAAAAGTTACAAAAAAGTTTATTTTATAGTAACATGATTTGTTTCTTATGAAACTTGTATTAATGGAAGTATAACAAACTTCACATAACAATATAATCTTAAAAAACTACGATTAAGACTTTTTTGATATGAGTTACTCGTTTAATTCAAATATTTTTTTAAGTTATATTGGTAGGAGCATTTTTAAATGACTTAGTTAAGTAGGGTTTTGTATATCTAAAGTAATTCTACTTAAAGAAAGTATTTATGATTAAAACTTTTGATTACGATAAAATAATATTATAACGAATAAGAACATATCAGTTAGTTTCGGAAAGTGTTGTTGTAGTAGTGCATTGCAGTATAGTGCTTATTGTACTTTTCAGAAAACTTACTAGATTTGCTATACATTCCAGAAATATTGATAACATAAAAATTTTTAAGCTTTCAAGTTTTTTTATCCATAATTTATTTCCAATTTTTTTTTTACGTAATACAATTAAAAAAGATAAGTTACGTATTTAATTTAGACTGAATTTTAGTTCGAATTTTTAAAGTATCGCTTGGTATTGATATTAAAGTAGTCAAAGCAAATTTATAAATAAATCTTTATAAGTTTAGTGCACTTAACAAAATATTTTTTAAGAGTTTTGTTGTTAGCTGTTTATAATGTTGTAAAAATTGTTTTATACCTAGCATAGTAAATTTTCAAAAATCAGTTGTTAAAATTATGCTTTATTCAAGCAATCGCACGACGGTATAAATGTAAAAAAGTGTATGTATTTACAAAAGCATGCAGCGACTATCTTATCTACATAAAAATTGTTTTAAAGAATCTTATACGACAAGAGGTTGTTAAAAAAATAAAAATATTTGTAAAAATCACATATTTCCATACTTGAAAGACGGAGTATCAAAATGGTTACATAACAATTTAAATTCAGACAACTCAAATTCCGACAATTAAAATTCTTAGCAAAACATTTAAAAGACTATATCTCAATAAGTAACACAAAGTTGAAAAAAATTTAAAAAAATATGTAGATCTTATTAATATCTACAAGCTACTTTTTTTCCTTTTTTGCAAAACCTTAAATATTTTTAAGATATTTTAAAACTACTAAAAGTAAGTATGTTTTTTACTTTTTTAAGTTATATCTCAAAAATGTTTGCTGTTTTGCAATAAGAAAAAAACGGCTTATAGATACTAATATGACCTAATAAGTAATTTTATATTTGACAAATATACACTTTTTTGGTTGTGGCCCATTCAATTTTTTTTAAGAACTTGAGTTGTCGGAATTTGAATTGTCCGAACTTAAATAGTCGTGCACCCTATCAAAATACATGACGATTATTTGTATAAGCTTTATATTTTTGAAATGCATGTTTTCTTAAGGAAAATCTTTTAAGCATTAATACTATTGCTAATTAAAAAGTTTATATAATTGCACAAAATTATATTTCGAAAAGTCTAAACTGAAGTTTTTATAGTTTCAGTTTTCAACTCTTAGCTACTTTTGATAACTCAGGTATAATCTTATCTAAACTTCTAATATAAAAAACAATGTAACGTTCTGCTTTTCAAAATTTTCCAATAAATTTTTGGACTGTTTCGATCAACTAGTATGTTTTTAAGTTTCGAAATAGTATTTAACGGTATTTTTTATTTTTAACCATGTATTCCGTTTTAGACGTAAAGAGCCAAAATATTTTCTTCGCTTTATTGAACAACAGCAGAAAGTAATATTTTTTATTAATTTCCCATAACTCATAACTTATTCAAGCTAGTTTTAAATTTATGAACCTAATTGCTAAAAAAATAAGCTTGATGGAACATTTGTACTTTATAAGTAAAGAGTTCTTTTGTAAATCGAACTTTTTAGAAAAGTCTTACTCTGTAAGTTATAGTTTTGAAAATAAATCTAATAAAAAGTTATGTATGTACTTAAAACCTAAAGTGTAAAAAACGGTAATTACACGTTCTACTTAAGACAAACAAGCATGATTACTTTTAACTAGAATTACTCACTTATAATGTTTTTAGCAGTAATAGCTTTTTTACCACTTTAGAGCCTTTTTATTTCGTGTAATAACACAATCTTATATCTGTAAATTTTTTAAATTTCAGAACATTTAAATATGTTTTAAACTAAATTGCTTAAAAAGTTAATTATTATAAAATATTTTTAAAGTAACCTTTAATATGTTTGAAACAATAAGATTAGCTAATTAATTGATGAACTTCGTTACATAAAAAGTAAGTGAATTAAACCACAAAAATAGTTAACTAAGTAAATACTAAAAGCTTTAATTTATTTTATGCACTATTTAAAAAAATAGAATTGTACTAAACAAAACTTTTAGTTCTTGCACTTATTTATTGTTGTCATTTTAACTTTACTTTAATTTGACGTGAAAATTTTATTATTTTCGCTTCGATAGTCCAAAAGTCGAGTTTATAAGTAATTTCATATTTAAGTCCTTTTCTTTACTAATAATTCTTAAAATGATAAAAACACTTTGGTTTTTAAAAACACTGTTTTAAAAAATAATAACAACCGCTAGTTGACCCATTTTTGCCATGTAGAATTAACTACCGATCACGTCGGGTTTCATGCTTTAATCAGCATGAAACATCATGCAACCATGTCTTGACCAGGCGATTGTTACGTAAGAAAGACGTATATAAACAGCAGTGCAAACGAGAAAGCAGATCATTTGGATTTCGACGTTAACAAGAAGCATCACTACGCCAGTTTCCAGTCCAAAGCGTAAGCCGCCATCTTAGAAAAGCTAGCTGAACTCTCGGAAAACCTTCTCTTGGCGCTCTGAGTGTAAGTCGCCATCTTGGAAAACCTAGATGAACTCCCGTTAAACATTCTTATTCAAGTATTTGTTTGTTTGTTTGAAACATTTACTTTGTATTTAACTTCATAACTTCGTAGTTTTTATATCTTATTCTATATACATTTTGTATACCTACTCTAGCAACGTCGACGGGGTGTACAACTTGATTTAAGTTGTTAACGTGCCATACTCATAAGCCTACGCATACTGCAGCAAACAAGCAGCAACAACTTTTAGTTTGGATCGTTTTGAACACTGAACTCGACCCATAAGCCTACGCATTCGGTGGCAAAAACTTATTACTCGTATCTTTCATTTTCTTTATTTAAATATTGTATCTTTTTATCTCGCGCGCTCTACATCCAGTGTCGACGAGGAAGTTTAAGTCCCTACTTTCAGAACCAGTAAACTATACGAGCAACCATTTGTTACGGCCCAACTAGAATTGTGAATTGCAAGAATTTTCTTATCGTGTCTTTGATTGTATTGTATAATAAAGCATATAAAAACTTGTTAGTTTATATTTAAACTTAAATTATAAGTAAAATGAATAGGGTATTAGCTCTTACACACTCTCGCACTCGGTCGCTGACCGAGGTAGCAACTAAAGATAAAGATGGCTTCGAAGCTACTGCTAATCTGGCTCTTGTCGAAACTGCCGAACCTGTTACAGAGGCGGTTTCACACAAAGCTAGAGACCCCAGCAGCCCGGAGTACATCATTGTAACTGTTATAATTTAATTAGTGTTTATTCGTTTGGCTGTAAATTATCTATTAATTATACACTAAAAGATATGCTTGCTAACTAACAATAATAATATTCAGTTTAATGCTTCAATCGATTTCAATTCAGTTTTAGTTTAATTTATTTTGGTATTTAAAGGTTCTTCCAATACTTTTTTTTCTCTAGGAAGTTTTTATTAAAGCTTCTGCTAAAAGAATTAAACTATTTATTAGAATTATTATTATTGTTATTATTATTTTCTTAATTTTACTCATCAACTCAATTTTATTCAGAATTGTTTGTAGAACCAAACCACTGGTTTATTATAAATTTCTTCTTTGTTTTTAAAAATACAGTTTTTTTTTCCTGTTTAGTAAAAAATTAAACTTAAAATAAAACTATGTTTTTAGTAGAACAAAGCTACTAAAAAGCTTCTGAAATGTTACTTAAAATAAGTTTTCAAAGGTTGTAAAGTTTTAAAATAACAATTTTTAGACATGTTAGTAATTCCAAAAACTCTTGTAAGAAGTTCTATGTTATACAGACGTTTAGCTTAAACTAAAAAAGTTTATTTCAATAGAACAAGTTTGGAATGGCTAGTGTTATAACTTAGTTTAAAATTTATTAGTGTAGTAAAACTACTAAAACTGATTTACATAATCCAAAAGATTTTATAAGTTGTGTGCTGTACATTTTTAAAAAAATCGAACTAAATTTTTGCTTTGTATTTTACAAAACAAAGTTACAGTTAAAGCTTACTTATTTTGATTTACAATGAAAAAGAAAATGAGAACTATCAAAAAACACTTTAATTAAAGTAAAACACGATGTTTTTGCTTAATTTCCTAATACTTTTGTTAATCCATAAACTTTGTGTGCACAACGATAAGAATATTTTTGCACATTAAACCAAAACTGCAATAAGTAAGTCCTTTGTAAGAGTCATCAGTTTCTAACATTTTTTTACAAACATACGTTTAGTATTGAGAAATTAAGTTCAAAAAAAGTTTTAAACAGTTAGATTTATATAAGATTTATTTAAATACTTTGCTTCAAAATGAAGTTGACGATGCTGTTGCGATAACCAAATTATTTTACTTAAATTATGTATCTAGAATATAACTAAAGTCTAAAATAATTAAAACTTGTTTTAAATACGTATATTGTTTATTGAACGACAAACAAAAGCGCTTAAAATGTTTTGACCTGGTTCACGAAAAAACCTTTCGATTATCGAAAGTATGAAAAAAAATGTTCACAAAGATAAAATAACATCTCAATTTTCGTTTTATTAAATTAATTTTTTTTAAAGATTAAGATGTCGAAAAAAAGTTATTTAATACACAATTTAAACAAGGTAGTCATAATAAATTCAATTGAATATAAACTTTTATTAACTACATACTTATTAATCTGCACTTGTTCAAATAACCAAATGTAGGAAAAACTTTTTATGTTACAGATGTTTAGGTATGTTTTGATTTTAAATTTTAACAAAAATGTTATGCACTATATAGTTATAAATTTTCGTTATTTTACTACAATTTAATTTTTTTTGTTTATCTTAGTCTAATTTCAAATATTCTTAAGCGTTTAACGTTTTTTTATTTTTTATGGGGTTTTACCGGTATCGAACCAGTTAATAACGTTTTATTTCGCTAGTAAAACTTTAAATTATTTGTAAACGTTTCTTTTGTGTAAGTAACAAATTCCTGTTTGATATATGTATTATCAAAAATAGAATAGTTAAACAATTAGTTGCCTGTGTATACTGAATAAATATGTAAATTTGATAAAATTTGAATAACTTAATTTAATTTTTAAAGTTTACTTTTTTATATAAAGAAATTAATATACCATACAGCTTAATTATATGATATATATTCAAATTATTGACCTATTAAACACTGTTGTTTTCGTGCAAAGCTACTATTGAGATATGTTTAGTGTTTAGTCCTGGACAAAACGTTAAACTGCATCGAAGTAGTGTACGACTCGATAACCGAAAGGTTTTTTCGTAAAATAAATCGTTGAACTAAATATTTTTAGTGCTTTTTTGTCGTTGCATAAATTATTATTTTTATTGCAATTTTTATATTACAACCATTACAATTTTAGCTTTGTTTTACCTTAAATGTATGTTCTTTTTTTTCATTTATCTTTATGAAACAGATAAAGTAAATAAGTAACTCAATGACTGAAAGGTCTTTTATACACTAGGTCTTTCGATAATTTTTATAATCTTTTTTTTCCCATTTTATGAATAGAAAAAAACTATATACTTCAGCTTAACTGTCTAAATTTTGAAGTCTATATTAACCATTCAAAATAAAAGTAGTGCATAATACAGTTTTTATAGCTATGATATACAAAATGTTTTCTTTTTATGATATTACAAGTCTCAAGTTTCGATACCTATAAATGCAAAATCTTATAACTTGTTTTATAATAACTCTTAAAGTATTTTATATTATATGTATTTGTTCAGCTTTAGCATGCCCGCTATATGTATAACTATTAAATTTATGTAAAAATTACTATTAAGCAAAAACCAAATTATAATATAAATTTTATTGGTAGAAATAATATTTTTTTAATTGTAGTACAGTTTCATTGTTAATGATTTCCAAAAAAATGTTTTTCAAACTAAACTTATTTATATAAATTAAATATTACTAATTTTGGATTATGATAAGGATGTTGAAAAAATAAACAAAAATAAGTAAACTGGTACTGAAATATAAAATTATTTAATAACAAACCTTATTTTTTTAACTCAAATCTTCGATAAGTACAAGATTAAGTTATATAATTACTTTGAATATAATTTATTTTAATCGTATAGTATAAAAAAGTCAAATAGCATCAAATAAACTTAAAAAGATAGATAAAATAAATTATTAGTTGGAATCGAATATTTTTTTCTCTATTTTTTTCTTTGTAGTTATTCCACCGCGTCTAAACACAAAAAAAAAATATCTTAATAAAAAAAATATAAATAAAATGTTTTTTTTAATTAGTATTTTAAACATCTTCTTTAAACTAATTCAAAAGTTTATTAGTATAAAAAAAAATTCACTATAAAGTAAAAAGATGTTGAACCAAATAAATACATAACTTAATTTTTAACTATCAATTGTTTCTCATAAAAAGTTTTAACCTATGTTATTAGATTTTGTTTTTTATATAATTAAAAAAAATTTATACAATTAAATATAACTTTATTTTAAAACTATGAAGGTTTTTTTCTTAACTTAAATTTTTTTTTTTAGTTATTAACTAACCAACACGTAAAGATTTTGTTTTTAAAGTATAGTATATATATGTGATTTAATTAAACTGTTTTTTGATACTCTCAAACGATTAGTACTTTATAAAGGCTGATTTAATTGTTTCTAATTAATATTTTATTATTTCTAAGTGTAGTTTTACTACAAAATTTTTTTTAAAGAGAATTATATATTTATAATTTTCTATTCTAAAGAGAATTAAGTTGATAAAGTATTAAAGGACTAAATTATTTTATATTTTTAAGAAGTAGTATAATTTTAATTCTTTTAGTATATCTGAAAATATCTAAAAATCACAAACTATAATACACAAAAATTTATCATTTTTTATTTAATGATAAAATCTTTTTAATTAGTCGATTTTTATTAGTTTAAGTCGT
The DNA here is from genome assembly GCF_965202585.1 of Thalia democratica. Taxonomy (NCBI): domain Eukaryota; kingdom Metazoa; phylum Chordata; class Thaliacea; order Salpida; family Salpidae; genus Thalia; species Thalia democratica. Next base: position 4,022,998 of record NC_139172.1, on the reverse strand, counting down.
TTAATTATTATTAATTAAAAAACATCTTTGATATAAAAGTTTAAGCCTATATGTATTATAAGGTTTTATTAGTTGTAGTTTTATTATGAAAACTTTGTTTAGTAATTTCATTAAATGTCATATATTAAACGACTTTTTTTCAGTTAAACAGTATTCTAAACTTAAAATTATAAATTTAGATTAGTCTTTTTGTTATTGTTTTAATACAACTCCCACCCGCGATCATCTCGCATCCGTTCAATTACCAACCACGCATAAAATCTCACTCAATTTCATTTTTTCTTATTTTATTCATTTTTTTTTTAAATTTTTTACAATTACTGTTACCCCTAGCTATTACCCTTGGTTGGTAAGCAGTTCTCGGATTCGATCGAGTGGGAAATGATCGCAAGTTGGAACTGAGCGGCTCCCATTTTTAATAATGTTTTTCTTAATTCTTTAAATGACCAACATATTTAAAAAATGTTTTAAGATTTAGTGTATAATATTTACTAAAAACGAATCTGGTTTATCACTGCCAGACAACAAGTATAATGGTTCTTGAAAAAAGTTGCTTTAAATATTTGGTTTTCAATCAGCATTTCATAATTCTAAATTTACTTTTGCAACAGAATTAAATAATACATTTGTAAATCAGAGCTTTAATTTAGTTATTTCACGTTTTAAATTTTTTTTTTAATACTTTGATTAAGAAATTTTCTAAATGTTAATATTCCCATTTAAATATACATAACGTTACAAGCTAACAAATAACTCCAGTTTTCAGAAATTTATTTTAGTAATTAGCATATTTTTTTAATAATATAATACTGATTCATTTAAGTCGTATATATATTAATATTGTTCGATAACGTACCTTTGATATCACAATCGAATCCAGAGAAACCAGGTTGACATTTACATTTGTAATAAGGATAAATATTTTGGAAAATGCACCCTCCACCATTCTTACACATCGGTGGAGTATTCCTTCTAATTCCTTTTATTCTTGTGCACTGATCTTAAAGTTTGTAACATTGTATAAAATTTACATAAACTTCATGTAAGAATTGATCATTAATAAGGTAAACTGATTTGAATATTTAAAAAAAACCTCAAAAATTTTCACGTGAATTTTGAACTATAAATAAACAATTAACAACGGTTTTAAATGTGTTTTCAAATACAAAAGTGTAGCATTGTAGTTTGAACTGTTTTTTGTGTTGTTTAAATTCAAAATTCTTAATAAAAAACAATTAATAAAATGTCTTACTGTATGTTTTTTAAAAATATTTTTTTACAGATTTGCTTATAACATATTTTATTAATATTTTCACATATAAATTATAATTAAAGTATTTTATAAAAAAGAAAGATATCTTGTTTTATTTTGTTAAAATACTAAATGATAAAATAGTATGAATTACACAAAAAGAAGTTTGAATATTCGGAGCAATTTCAGTTGTTTACCCTTATAGAGAAGAAACATGATTATTTTTTTAAGTACTTTAGTGCAACCAAAATATTTGTAACAATAAATTTCTAACTCCAGCTGCAGTGATTGTAGCCTTCATACCCATTAGAACACTCGCAAGTTTTTCCGCTTGGATAAACACGGTACATCCAATCAGGGTCCGTGTCGTCCAAATCTCTGCAGTAGCCGTTTACGCAAAATTCCGGCAAGCACTGGTCAATTTTCGGGTTCTGGTACCTGATTGGTGGGAATGAATCCATCGATTCAACTTTAGTTGTAACAGTTCTGGTATGTTCTAAAGTGTCTGTTAAAAATAAAAAAATAAATATCTCAAATCATATCGTATTATTACAACCTTCGTGACCTTTTTGTTCACAGTGTTTTCCTTTAAATCCAGGCATGCAAAAACATTTATAAAATGGACTTTTGTCAGAATAACCACAAGCAGCGCCATTTTTACAAACAGGAGGGTCAAACTTGTGGCAATAATCTGTAAAAATTCAAGGAAGTTTTGTTTAGTATTTTCAAATTATTTTATTTAAAAGCATACTTAAACTGCAGTGGTTGTCGCCCCAATAGCCATCTTTACATTTGCAATAAGTTCCGGATGGATACTTTTCTTGCAAAGCTGCATTTCCTGATGTTGAAACGCATTCACCGTTAATACATGTTTCGGGTTCGCACGTTTTAAGTGGTTCCCAATACATAACAGCTAAAATTTTTACTTATTTTAGATTACAGACTTGTTTTAATAGTTTTAGATATCAACTAGAAGGTCAGTAAAAATTTCGCTACATCATTAAAACCTTAAAATTTACATTTTATTACTTTGTACTATCATAGTATATGTTTTTTGATACGGGTTGTAATGTGTTTTTAAAAAAAGCTTATTAGTTGTTTAAGCAACAAAAAGTATAAAACACTAAAGTTGTCTAAAAAATCACAAGCTTGTTGTACAAACTTAATAAAAATCCTGTCCTGGACAAGACTTTGAAATGTATACAAGTGGTGTGCAGCTCTATAACCGAAAGTTTTTTTTTGTACACCAGGTCTTAGGACCAAACATTTTAAGTGCTTTTATTTGTCGTTCAATAAACGACACATCAATTAAATATACAAGGTTGTACGCGATTAGAAAACTGTTTAAATAATACTAACGTAAGGTTTTGTGTTCAATCTCATCATGTAACACAACTGTTATTCTTGATAAAGCAGTTTTATTCCCACGAAACAACATTTCTTCAAAATTAAAAGCATTCAAGTTTGTTGGTTTATTACAGTTTTCTCTATTTTTTTCTTTCCACCAAGCTCCGCTACTTTCATATGAGCAATATGGTGTTTTCAGCTCATTTTCTTGATCAAAAGCTTTAAAAGCAGACCCTTTTTGTGATTTAAGTACATCGTCTGAGTTTAAAAATAATAAGTGTAAGTATTGTTCATAATATTTATTATTTATTGAAGTAATTTGATATACAATAAGAACAATTTAAAACAGAGATATGTATTTGATTTTACTTGATATTTTTTTTAAATATAAAATTATGGGAAAACTTTGTAGCTGCTTAATGTTTAACTTTTTTTACTTGTGTATATTTTAAGAAAAGTGGTGTAAAAAAGTTTATACAGACCAAAATTAATAAAACAACACCGAGTAAGAAAAAAAGTATCAGTTCTTGTTGTAATACAAAAATAAGTTAACATTGCTTAATTAAGTTTCTAAATAATTTAATAAAAGGGTTTTGTTAAGTTAACTATTCTATATTTTTAAGTTTAATGATATTTTAATATTTTTACATGTTATTTTTATCTAATTTTTGATATATATATGACTTCAACCAATTGACATTAACAAAATTACCTGTACCACCGATTGATTTTGAAAAAATGTATTCTGGTAAAGCTGGATAAGAAAATCTGTACTCTGGTCCTGCTCCTATTTTGAAACCGCTATAGAGATAAAAGATAATAATTAGTAATAAAAAACTGTATAACTAAACTTTGAATATGGTATAAGTTAGTTTGTATAACATATAAAAATTTCATAGTTTATACAATCGTTTAAAAAAAAAAAAAAATTTATTTAAAACGATTTTGATAACGACAAAAAAATCACGAATACAACACACAACCAAGGCAAGATTTGAGATACTTAAAACTATAATATTCTTACTGTTAGTTTATATAAAAATTGAATATACAATTTGTACCATTCAACTAAAAGTGTTTTAACATAAAACATAGAGAAAAACAAATTTTTAGCTCTAATTTTGACTTAGCTTTGCTCTATAAATTTCATTAAAACTTAGTTTTATTATAAACCAAAGGTCACTTGCTTTTTATAAGAAAACAAGCTCGGTTTTTACAGGCAAAGTCTTCGACTTGCTTTCGTACATTTCTAAATGTATTTAAACATAAATGAACATACTTACAATGAAATACACTTCTAGTAAAATCAAAATGATTTTTATAATTTTTTGCAGTGCATAAGTATAATTTAAAATCTTGATAAGTTAAGGTTTTATTCATACAAAATCTTCTTCTTAAAAGACAAACTATAAGCCGGTCATTTCAGCTTGAAGGACAAAATTCGACTTCAAAACTTAATTTAATCCTATTACAAACTTATCAAAGTACCTTACTAACATAACTTTCAGCAACTTAATGTTAAAATTTAAAATGCTTATTTGTTTAGTTTTAGACATACTCATAAGAAGACACTTTGTATAAATTTCCTTCAACTTTTGCTTCTATTATCATGAGCCAAATACCGTAAGATGTAAGCCTGTGAAGTTTTTCCAGTCCTAAATAAAGAATTATTCAATAAGTAAAACTAAAAAGTTTATACTTTACAGCTTCCTACCTATCCAGTGGTTTCCATTTATATCACCAAAACCTTTTACATATTCCTCATAAGTACGGTTGAACGAAATATCACTGTTGTTACGGTTTTGAACGGCCTAAAACATAAATTTTATTGCATTCTTACCATCTGATAGCTGTCTGATCATTTTATTGTTTTTTTTTAGTTGTACTACAAATTTCAAATGATAAGTAACTTATCATCTTTAACTAGATATTTACCTAAAACAATTAATATACAACAATTTGTTTTTAAACAAACTATAGCTTAGGTAGGGTCTTTGCGCTATTTTTTGGTCGAAAAATCAAAGTCGTTATGTACAGAAATAAAACTTGAATTTAAAAGTTAAAACTTACTATCCAAGCAATAATTTTTTGATTCCAATCTAAGCTCTTCACACATTGAACATCTGTTAACTCCCCATTTTCGTATTTTATTGTGTACACGGCCTCTTTTGATTTATCGACAATTTCTCTTTTGTAAGGTATAAGACGGTTGCAATCGAAAACGGTTTCATTACCTAAAAAAAGCAAAGTTATGTGTAAGCTATTTGCAAATAAGCAAATTAAATGTAATACTGATTATTAGTTTCAAATATGCTAAAAAACTGCTTTCAATTTATCAACATAAAAAACAAGCTCCAAACATAAAAAACCAAAAATAGTTATTAAGAATAGGTTATCAATTTGTATATATTGCAACAATATTGAACTTTTTAAACATCACTAAAGACAGTTTTAAATTCTTCATAACGCAACTTTTTAAAACTTTTTCACTTACTTATACTTTTTGAAGTATTCATGAAACAGAAGAATTTATCTCCTACATTGTCCATTTTGTTTTTAAATCTTTTATAAGCACCAGTAGAAGCATGTGGATATGTTTTTATAATTTCTGTGCATTCATTTAAATTTGTCACTGTATCTGTAAAAAAAAACTGTTAATCTAGTTTACTTATTTACTTATCATTGAATTGATTAAATTTTCGTTTAAAAACATCTTCACATTTTTTACAAACAACATTTATTAAAAGTTAAATTATTATATTTGTTGTTATTTAAAACTTTTTTGTTATCAAGGTTTAAGCACCTTTTTTTAAGTATATTTTTAAATATAATTAGATGTAACCTGATGAGACAAAAACTTGTTCTAAATTTCGTTTTGACTTCAACAGACTTGATTCCAAACTAAGGTATTTTGATTCGAGTCGTTGAACATTACTTGCCAAACTAGTAGAAAAACAACAAAAAATGTACAAAAAAACTAGTACTGCTTTTAAATTTTTCATACTTTGACTGTTTTAAAATTTATGATAAAATTATTAAAACAAAAAACTAAGTTGTATTAGATAAAGATGAAAATTATCTAAAAAAATTACACAATAGATTTAAATAAACAAACTATTTAATATCAAGTTATTGAAAAAAGATTAAATAAAGGTTTTAAGTGCCTCAAACCCTTTTAAAAAATTATTACTGAAATGTACTTTGTATTTATATAAGTTCTTAAAGCTTCAGTTTGTTAAGATGCGATTTCTATATTTTATAAATAAAATAAGTTATATATTTTTATAGTTTTGAGTCAGTATCATTATCCTAACAATGTTACAAGGATTAGATACACAATGAGCTAATTTTTGATAACCACTTAACGTAACTACTTTGTTTTACGAAAAATTTAGCATTTAGTTGTTTGATAATGGATGAAAGTAGTTACTTGCGAATTTGTGCGAATTAGCTAAATTTAAGCTATAACCAGTCTAATAATTGATTATTTTATTGTGTAAGTTTACAATTGCATTTACTTAATTTGCTGAAACTTTATTTACATTATCCTCAGTACTCATCACTTTTACTTACATCAAAAGTTACAAAAAAGTTTATTTTATAGTAACATGATTTGTTTCTTATGTAACTTGTATTAATGTAAGTATAACAAACTTCACATAACAATATAATCTTAAAAAACTACGATTACGACTTTTTTGATATGAGTTACTCGTTTAATTCAAATATTTTATTTAAGTTATATTGGAAGCAGAATTTTTAAATGACTTAGTTAAGTAGGGTTTTGTATAACTAAAGTAATTCTACTTAAAGAAAGTATTTATGATTAAAACTTTTGATTACGATAAATAATATTATAACGAATAAGAACATATCAGTTAGTTTCGGAAAGTGTTGTTGCAGTATAGTGCTTATTGTACTTTTCAGAAAACATACTAGATTTGCTATACATTCCAGAAATATTGCTAACATAAAAATTTTTAAGCTTTCAAGTTTTTTTATCCATAATTTATTTCCAATTTTTTTTTTACGTAATACAATTAAAAAAGATAAGTTACGTTTTTAATTTAGAATGAATTTTAGTTCGAATTTTTAAAGTATCGTTTGGTATTGATATTAAAGTAGTCAAAGCAAATTTATACATAAATCTTTATAAGTTTAGTGCACTTAAAAAAATATTTTTTAAGAGTTTTGTTGTTAGCTGTTTATAATGTTGTAAAATATGTTTTATACCTAGCATAGTAAATTTTCAAAAATCAGTTGTTTAAATGATGCTTTATTTGAGTAGACGCACGACGGTATAAATGTAAAAAAGTGTATGTATTTACAAAAGCATGCAGCGAGTATCTTATCCACATACAAATTGTTTTAAAGAATCTTATACGACAAGAGGTTGTTAAAAAAATCAAAATATTTGTAAAAAATCACATGTTTTTATACTTAAAAGACGGAGTATCAAAATGGTTACATAACAATTCAAATTCAGACAACTCAAATTTCGACAATTCAAGTTCTTAGCAAAATATTTAAAAGACTATATTTCAATAAGTAACACAAGTTTAGAAAAATATTTAAAAAAAAATGTAGATCTTATTAATATCTACAAGCCACTTTTTACATATTTTGCAAAACCTTAAATATTTTTAAGATATTTTAAAACTACTAAAAGTAATAATGTTTTTTACTTTTTTAAGTCATATCAATAAAAAATGTTTAATGTTTTGTAATAAGAAAAGCACGTCTTATAGATACTAATATGATCTAATAAGTAATTTTATATTTGACAAATATACACTTTTTTGGTTGTGGCCCTTTAAATTATTTTTTTTTAAGAACTTGAGTTGTCAGAGTTTGAATTGTCCGAATTTGAATAGTCGTGCACCTTATCAAAACACATGACGATTATTTAAGTAAGCTTTAAATTTTTGAAATGCATGTTTTCTTAAGGAAAATCTTTTAAGCATTAATATTATTGCTAAATAAAAAGTTTATATAATTGCACAAAACTATATTTTGAAAAGTCCAAACTGAAGTTTTTATAGTTTCTCTATAAATCTTTCAACTCTTAGCTACTTTTGATATATCAAGTAATAATCTTGTCTGAGCTTCTAATATAAAAAAACAATGTAATGTTCTGCTTGTCAAAATTTTCCAATAAATTTTTGGACTGTTTGCAAACAACTAGTATGTTTTTAAATTTCGAAATAGTATTTAACGGTAATCTTATTTTTAACAATGTATTCCGTTTTAGACGTATCGTAAAGAGCCACAATATTTTCTTTACTTTATTGATCAACTGCAGAAAGTAATATTTTTTATTAATTTCTAATAACTCATAACTTTTTCAAGCTAGTCTTAAATTTAAGAATCTAATGACTAAAAAATATGCTTGATTGAACATTTGTACTTATAAGTAAAGAGTTCTTTTGTGAATAGAACTTTCTAGAAAAGTCTTTCTCTGTTCGTTATAGTTTTGAAAATAAATCTATACACAATTTACTTAAAACCTAAAGTATAATAATACGGTAATTACACGTTCTACCTAAGACAAACAAGCATGAGTACTTTTAACTAGAAATATTCACTTATAATGTTTTTAGCACTAGTAGCTTTTTACCACTTTAGAGCCTTTTTATTTCGTGTAATAAAAATTTTTGTATCTGTAAATTATTTCAGAACATATAAGTATATTTTAAGTTAAATTACTTAAAAAATTAATTATTATAAACTATTTTTTAAGTAACCTTTAATATGTTTGAAATAATAAGATTAGCTAATTAATTGACGAACTTCGTTACATAAAAAGTAAGTAAATTAAACCAAAGAAAAATAGTTAACTAAGTAAATACTAAAAGCTTTAATTTATTTTATGCATTGTTTAAGAAAATAGAATTGTACTAAACAAAAACTTTTAGTTCTTGCACTTATTTATTGTTCTCATTTTTATTTAACTTTACAGTAGTTGTAGCTTGTTTTTAAATGTCATTCAGTTAAGTAAGTTTATTCATAATAGTAAAAAATTAACAAGTTAAAACTAACAACAAATTTTAACTAGATTGTGTGGCTTTTTTATAACTCATCATAAAGTTTTTGAGTAGTTATTTGAGAAAACCTTTGAAGAAATTGATTCAAAATAATAGCATAGTTTGTAATAGAATAAGTTTTAGTAATACCATATCGTTTAAGTAGTTTAAATCTATCAAAAACCACCTTTTTTAACTTAAAATTAATTTATTACCAAATATGGTTAAAAAACTATGTGCTTTCAAAAACTCTGAAGAAACTCTAAAAAACCTGAAACAAACTTTTTAAACCTGAAGAAATTTTGCCGAAAGTGCTTCTTAGATGAAGGTATAGAAAGTGCAAGATACTAGTATTATTTTATACAAAATGTACGCATTAAATGGATTATTTTCATTTTGATCATTGATTTAGAGAGTCTTTTCAAGCTTTTTTCTGAACAGTAAAACCCGAGTAGTGTCCCAAAAAGGAGTTTCAAGTCTGGTATTAAGAAATGTGAATGTTTATAGACGCCCGTGTCGTCAGGAACGAACGTAAAATTTTAAATTTTAATACCATAACAATTTTCAAAGTCTAAAGAAAATTTAAACTGACTTTTAAAGCAAAAAACTCGATTTCTACAAAAATGGAAAAAAAAACGTTTTAAATGAAAAAATCAGAAATCTCAGCTTTTTTATATGTAGCTTTATATACATTACAAAACAAAATATGAACCAAATTAATATTGACTTAACATTACAGCACCCACAGTGAAACACTAAAAAGTTGTCAAAAACTATAGAAAATGGTTTAAATCAAGATTTACTCAATTTGAAGTGGGAATAACCGCGAAATATGTTCTATTTTTGTAGTAATTTTTCGAATACGTACAAAACTTAATACTTTAAAAATAATTAACAATAAAACTGAGTTACATTCCTAAACAGTTCCAAGCTCTTGCAAAAAAAAATCAGCATTTCAATATTAAAGCACTGAATTTATTTTAGAAGCCAATAAAGCAACTTCCAAGCCGCTTTTAAACGAAACTTTGCATTTTGATAAAGCTTGCCATTGCTTTGTATAGAAAAGTTCTTGAAAGTATCCTGATTTGAATCAAATCATGAAAATTTTTGACATTTAATTCGATTATAAATTGTTTGACTTTGGTACATATACAAGTTCGAAAACATTAAATGGATTTAAAACTGTTTAAAATGTGAAACAGTTGCAAAAAGAAAAGTGTCAGCAGCAGTTTTCAAACAGCAAAAAAAATTAAAGAGTCGAAAAAGTTTTACGCAATCTTGTTGGTGCATTTTAAGATAAAGAACTTATGGCCTTCTGGTCAATGACAGTAAAACTTCCAATGCTTCTTGACACCTTTTCAATTGACTTTGGAAAACTAAAGTTGAAAACATTTTCTAGCTCTATTTAATTTGGTTCCACGTTCAAACTTTGCGGTAATGAATAAATTTAACAATTTTAATATCACGTGCATCTGCAATACAATAAACAAACTAATAAATATTGACAAGAATAGTTGTTTCTATTTGAGGTGTTTTACATCACGGTTAAAATTACTAGCTAATTATATATGTTAAGAACATTTTAAACTATAAAAGATAAAACAACTGGACTAGAATAACAAAAAAAAATTTGTCATTATTTTTAAGAAAGTAAAAGAACGAGATTTTTATAAGTTATAAAGTGTTTTTATAACTTATTTTATATTAATTTTTTTTTGTAGACAAAACTATCATATTTTTTGTAGAAAAATATTATTACTAACTTGTTTATGTATGCAAATCGTTTGAGTTTTAATATATAAAAATTAAATAAAAGTGTAAACGTTATTTTTTAATATATAATTAGTTTAGCGATTTGTTCAAAAAAGTAAATAGTAAACTTTTTTAATAAGAACTATCTTTAAATTAAAAACAAGATTAATTTTTAAATTTTAAAACTACTGCTGTTAAATTTTTCTATAATTTTATGATTTTAATTTTTAAGGTTAAACTAGAAGTATAAATTTAGAGAATGTTTTTTTTTGCATAAATCACTAATATTTATATTTAATTCATTGAATGTCTTTTTGTTAAAATTTAAACTGTTATTTCAACTTCATAGAAAACAAATTATAAGCGAAAAAAGTTCAAGTTAAAAAATACAGTAACATAATTGACTGGATTTTTAAATAGCATTAAAAACTTTTTTTTTCAACAGATAGTCATTCCTATAGTATACAAAATTCTGATACCTAAGTCTTATATAGGCCAAGTTAATCTTGTTTATTTGTGTCATATCTATAATTTTCCCAGCTAAAAAGGTTTTATTCATAATTAGCTATTCAAAACCAAAAGTAAGTGTTACTTTTAAACTAAGTATTAGAAAATAGTAAAACTTGTTTGCTAAAAAAATAAGTTTTTTTAAATACTTATACTTACTTTAAAGATTAAATTCCAACCAAACAGAACACAATTAATTGTTATTGAACAAATAAAGTAATCTCTATAGTATTAAATTTGTTCATGAAAACCATAACTTTTTTAAAGATAAACATTTTTGAAAACAAATTAGTCAGTTTCGACTTTGAACATATTTCAAACATTATAACAAAATTAAACATCTGAGTTAAAAAAAAAATTGTAACCTCAAAATGATGTCTTGCAAACAAATCTCTTATATAATTTTTTAAATACTGAACAATTTAATAAACAGTATCAAACAGTTAACATGAAACTAAACTTATCTATTAGTACTTACAACTTTTTTCCTTTAAATAGCTTCTATCTGAGACAAACACACATAAGTATTTAAGTTTTTATATTTATATACACTACGTTATACTAAAGTTTTCATACATTTTTATAACTTGCGAAGCTTAAAAAAAAATTGATCTTATGAAATTCAACTAAAGTATTAATGAATAGTTTACACTCATTTTAAATTTTAAAAGTTAACAGAACTTAATAATAAATTACAAGACTTTAAACAATTCAGGACGTTTATTAAGACGGTTACACTACTAAGAGAAATTTCGTTGAATACTTTTAACTAGAAATACTCAATTATAGTATTTTTGACATTAGTATTTTATTTACGTTTTTAGAGACTTTTTATTTCGTGTAATAAAATATTTTACTACCTTTAATTATTTTAATTAAAATACATTTAAAAATACTTCAGATTAAACTGCCTAACAACTTAACATACTTTATACTTAACAATACTGTTTATACTGTTTAATTTAAGTAAAGTTGCCTAAAATATCAATAAATATAAACAATGTTTTAACACTGTTACTACTGTTTGTTTATTTTTCAACGTTACACATAGGCACCAACTGAAAAATCATTTTTTCAACACGATAAAAAAGTGAGTTAAAATTCATAGTTAAACAATAAAAACATCGACCTTATGAACAAATGATTTTTTTCTATAAATACAACCATAATAATACTACAAAGCAAAATACAACCGATTTTAAATTGTTTTATAAAGTGTAAATGCATTTAATTTTCATATTTTAAAAAGTTAAGCCAAAGTTCATACATTGACATAGATAAGATTTAAGATTTAGTATAGTACATACATAAAACATCGAAATCCAAAAGCACTCTAACTAGCATAAAACTAGTAAAAAACGCGCGTATGAAGGATAACTTAAAAAGAGTTATTATTCTTACGAAAAAAGCGTTGCTTACAAATTAAAACAGTTGTAGAAACAAAATACTCAATTTGGTTTTAAAATTTTCGATTAATGTTTTACTTAATTTAAATTTTCAAATTTTAGCAAATCATTTGATATTTTACATGATTCTATTTCACTTAATAGCTTTGACCATAAGCTATTCGAACGATAAAAAATAATTATTCTAAACAATATCATAAAATTATACTAGTTTGTACTTTTTTTCTATTAATACTTTTTTAAACATAGTTTCTTTTTTAAAATGAATAAATTTTTAAAGTTATATATTAACCATTTTAGAAAGGTGTAAGGTCATTATAAGGCATATTTAGTTTCTAGTTAAATTTTTTCAATACTGACAATAATAAACAATTTAACATCGATTAAGGTTATCAATACTGACGTAATAATTAAAACTTAAGATAGTGCTTATCTTTAAATTTCAAAACTGTATGTCAAATTGATACAAAGTTATCAGAATTTAATTGTTTAAATCTTTAAAATCTAAAAAATTGCACTTAATGTGTCTCAAATTAGTTTTCATTTAAACAATTAAATTTACTTAAATATTACTTAAACATTAGTTATACTAAAGGAAAATACACTGAACCTAATTTTGAATAGATTATTTTTAAAATATTGAGTATTTTGATATACATAAAAAAATTCAAGTTGTCTTTTACTTTATGAAATAGTTTGAAAGATAAAAAATTGAAAAAAAAACTCCAAAATAACTTAACCGGTACATAAATGTTTTGCAGTAGTTGGGTGGTAGTTTAAATAAAAAAAAACTATATTTATATTTCTAACAAATAAAAGTTGAAACAAGCTCAAAACACGAAATATTTCTTAGTAATATTTTTGTAAATTTTTGAAATGTATTTTTGTACTAACTTAACTTACCAGATTTGAAAAATCTTTGTATAAGTTTTGAAGATTTAGTAAGTTGCCAATTAAAATACTATAAAATAAGAAATTTCAGAACTTCTTATTATTTTTAGTAGAGTTATAAAAGTTAAAGGTTTGTAAGTTGATGATTTGAAGCTTTCTTAAATTTTTGTAACTTATAAAAAAAAGGTGCTTAAAACTACAGACATAAACATAATGTCGTATAACTTTACCAATTTTACTGTTCTTCCGGCTCCTCCTGAATTGGTGCTAACTTTGGTTTGAACTTTAAAACTTTTCCTTGCCTGCGTTCCCGCATGATCATGTTTGCGTATTGCTGCGCTGTTTTCGGCTTGGTCGTCATGTAACTTGTTACTGGGCGCGTCGGTTGCCACGTCATGCGATGTCGTTCCAATTTGTCGCGAAGAATGTCTGCTTCAGACCTGATAACCCTTGAAAAAATCATACTTTTGTAAGAGATTTTTCGATTAGTTTTTTTTTTCTTCATCGAAAAGTATGAATAAAGATTTACTTTTATTTATTTTCGTTAAATTACTTAACTTTAATGTCGAAACTATATGTTTATTTATTTAAATATTTATTTAATGTTTTGTTTTTTTTTAATAATAGTTAACTGTTTTTTTTTAACAAAAGGTTTTTTTTTTAGTGAAAATTTGAAATTTAATGAGGTTCAGTCAGGCGAAAGTTTTTAAAGTATTAATGATTGAAATAGATATCAGCATAAAAGCAAAGTTTTTAGCTTTTAATTGCGAAGTTAGTGACGCTAGTCTACGATACTTATATTATAACAAGCTTATCTAAACTTTTTTAAGAGATTATTAAAAACTAAAAAGTATAAAGTTTTAAGTTTCAATTACTTTGTTATGTTTACTATATTTAAATCTACTTGGTGTTCTAAAGGTAAAAGTTAAAAATGTTAGATAATAAGTTTGAAATGTTATCACAAAACTACAGTTTAGGCTTAAATAATATATACTTTCTAACCTTTTGTAAACAATTACCGCAAAGTACACCATTATAAATGTGATAAAGATTATTAACAGGATATTTTTAAATTCTACTGTAGATTCAAGATTTCTGTCTGCGTTGGTATCTGTGTTTTTTGTTTGATCCAAGGTAGTTGTCTCCAACGCTGGTTTAAAATAGTTTAAATAAGATTTACAAAGTAATTTTATCTAAATTAAGCTTACGATCAAATTTATATTTCGGTGAAAGTTGTTCAATAATTTGACAAATAGTAATGTTTTCAAATATAAACAAACCCTTAAAATTCTATAACTTGAATAATATTGTTTTTGATAAAAGTTAATAGTTTACTAGAAAAATATATTGAAAAAGAAACTTTAAAACATTAATGCAAATATAAAAAATAGTTATAAGTTTAAATAATTTTCAAATTTTTAAAAAGTACTAAATAAAACTTTTATTAAGTCCTAATAAATTTTATTAGTCCTTTTAAAAGTCCTAATTTTCTTTATATTAAGTTATTGTATTAAAATTTTAGAAACATTAATTAAATTTTAGTTGAACTACTTTTCTGAGCTAGCCTCGTTTTAGTTCAGTTATTTTTGTCATAGTTTTAAGTAGTATTTTTATTTAGTTTTTATAACTTAATTTAAAAAAGTCACTTTTTAAAACTTAATCACGTAGCAAAATTAAAATAGGTTTTTCTAAGAAAAAAATTATTAATACTATTTTTTTAAATAGAAATGTCTATTTGAAAATTTTTTCGAGTTAAGAATTAAAATCTATAGTAACGTGGTTTTACTTTTGTAGTCTGAGATATCTTTTAATCAAATCTAAGAATGATGTCGAAGTTTACAGTTGTTGTTGTTGTTGTTGTAAAAAGAAGTCCTTTTATTTTTAGTCTATAAGATAACAAAATCTTTGAAAAAACATAATACTGTAGATGTTTACCTTCCTAATTATGTTTTAATTGTTATTAAATTTGAAATGTTGTTTTTTGGTATTAAATTGTCTAATTATTTTCTTAAAAACTTAATTTCTCGATTTAGCTTCTAAACTTATGCCTAGTTATCTCAGGGTGCTTATACAAACTTATTTTGAATTTTTTATAGTTATTAGTGATTAGATATTATAAGTTTGTTTATACTTTACTGTCTATTTTTAAATAAAAAAATAAAATTAATTTTTAATTATAACAAATTATTTTTATATAAAATTCTCTCTTAGACTCAACCACAGTAAACGACATAACTAAAGATGTATGTTTTAAATATTAAACTAGTAACTAATTATGTAAACGAAATTTACAGTAAACTCGTATAGTTAGATTTGTAGAATGTAGCTAACTCATTTCTTATTAAATATTTTTAAGCATTTAATTTACTTGGTCCAGTAAAACGTATATTTTGTTTACAATAGAAAATATCTTACTTGATGAGAACTTGGCAACACATTCGTATTCCTGTTCATAACTAAACAACTTGTTTGTATCTTTAGGTTGACAAACTTCATTAGATCCACATAGATCACATACATTTTTGTCAGAGGTAGCTAAAACGTTTTACTTGCTCAAAATTTTTTTTTTTTTTATAAAGTATTACTTACATTTAAAAACTTTTTAATTATTAAAATTTCTAAGATTCTCAACTCTTATAGTAAGTTATAAATCTCCTTATTAAAACAATTGAAAAAGATTATGAAATATAACACAAAGAAACCAAATGATTAGTTTTAAAACACAAACATTTTTATCGGACGGGTCGAATTTGCATGATGACACTTTTGCACGAAGGATCATTTTTGCATGAGGAATCACTTTTGCGCAAAAGATGAGTTTTGCAAGAGAGTAAAAAAGTAAGATTAAATACCAACCAAGGGTAAGGGCGAGGGGTAACAGTTATAATAAAAAACAACAAAAATTTGTATTAAAGAAAAAACACCGACCAAGGATAAGGGTAATTGGTAATAAATTAATAAAAAAAACATAATTTAAAGATAAGATGAAAAACGTTACTGACCAAGGGTAAGGCTTAGGGACGACAGTGATAATAAGAAAAGAAAAGTAGTTAAAAAAAATATTTATAACATAATTAAAAAGTTTCAACCCGAGCAAAAATGACTTCATGCAAAAGTTTCTTCTTGCAAAATAGTCCCCTCGTGCAACTATGACACCCCATTTCAGTAAAGCATTTTTAATACAAATATTCATAAACAAATTGAAAAAAACTTATGCCTTTAGTTTTAGTTTTAAGTTTAACCGTTCAAAATAAAAGTAAACTCAATTTTAAATAAAGAGTTAACTGTGGATCGTAATAATTAAATAATAAAAGGTGATTTAAACAGTTTTTAGATAATTTGAATTAAACTGTTTACTATTAAAGCAGTAGCGACGCGTGATAACTTCATAAGGAACTTAAGTTTGTTTACTTTTGTACTTGTATGTTTCAACGTAGACGTTTTTGTAGCTTTAAAGTAAACTAAGTTTATAAGAAAAATTCTTTTTTGGATGTTTCATGTATATTTCTCCGTACCCTTTATGACATCATAACGCATCTAGATACGCAGCACCTTAAAAATTCCGTCGCCAGTTTTTTTTAAGCAAAGTAATTATAAATTAAACCTTTATTAAGCTTAGCATAACTCTTTTTTTGCACTTATTCTTTTAATGCAAAGAGCATACATAGCTATTACAAAAGCTAGACTTACAAAGACTAAAGTCATGGCAACCATGAACGGCTCTTAGTTTTAAAGTGTATTTAGTTTTATATAAAAAAAGTCTGTTTAAATAACATTTCATTTTAGCTAAAAAAAGTCTAATTATAATTTACTTATCTTCTACTAAAAAACTTTAACATATGTTTGAGTATGTTTTAAAACTTAAATTATAATCAATATAAGTAGTATAGATAAACTTCAAAACACTAACCTGCAGCAATTACAACTATTTGTATAAATATAACTAATTTAAGCATCCTGTGTCAAAAATACGTTTTAATACAAAAGCAATTACAACGATTTGTATAAATATAACTAGTTTAAGCATTCTGGATCGAAAGCATGTTTTTGTACACAAGCAAATAAAAGACTAAATAATAAGTTAATTACCCTATAAAAGCCAAGCTATATAGTTATAGTTTTGTATTAACATCACTTTTAATAGTGATTCCAGATATTTCCAAAATGTTTTACTATAGTAAACAAACATAATATGTTAAATAAAAGATGTGAGTAATATTAATACATGTATTAATGTCTTTAAGTTTAAACTTAGCTTTAGTAAATTAAAAAACTTGTTTTTTTTTTTTGCTATTTAATATTTATACCTCAAACCTTTAAAAATATACTTTTGAAACTGTTAAAGATAATATGGTAAAAAACATAAGATTATATACCTAATGTTTATATTTATTTTTGATAGAAAAATTACAAACAATTTTCTTTTTCTATCACATAAACCTAAACAAAAAATTCTTAAAATTAAAAAACTTTTCAATCAAAAAAAGTACATTTTAGCACTTTACTAGCCAAATATCAACTAATTTCAGCATTCTGTGTCAAAAAAACGTTTTAATACAAAAGCAATTACAGGACTAAATAATAAGTAGATTGTATCAAGATCCATTTAAGAGTGATTTTATATACTTCCGAATTGTATTACTACAGTAAAGAAATATCATATGTGTAAATAAAAAAAGTGATTGATATTATTATAGGTATCAATGTCATTAAGTCTAAACTTAGCTTTAGTAGGTTAACATACTTGTTTATTTTTACTTTTTTAAATTTATACCTTACACCTTTAAAAAAAAACTTTTGAAACCGTTTTATGGTAAAGAAATATAAAATCATGTACCTAAGGTCTATAATTATTTTAGATGGAAAGATTACAACACAAGTTTCTTTTTCTTTTACATAAACCTAAACTTGAATTCAAAAAATTCTTAATATTAATAGACTTTTTTAATCAAAAAAAGTATATTTTAGCACTTTATTAGCTAAATATCAACTATTTTTGAAGTATTTTCTATCTGAAAAACAAACAACTCTTTACTGTACACTAAAGTGTTGTTTAATACTCAAACTGATTAAAAAGATTACTTACATAAGTTTGACTTTCACAGCAATAATAAATAACAATTTTTATCACTTTAATTTGATAAACGCTTCTTTTTCTATTTAAAGATAAAACTTATCTTAAACTTAATATTACAATGTATTAAAAAAAAACTGTAGATAAAACTATCATACTTTTTAAAAGTATTGTTTTTTTGTAGATAAATATTTTACTAACTTGTTTATCTATGCAAAATGTTTGAGTTTAAATATAAAAAAGCTAAATAAAAGTATAAACATTAGCTTTTAATATATAATTAGTTTAGTGATTTGTTCATAAGAAGTAAATAGTAAATTTTATAAATAACAACTATCTTTAAATCAAAAGCAAGTTTAATAAAAAATTTTCTTTTAAAGTTACTGCTGTTAAAATTTTCTATAGTTTTATGGTTTTAATTTTAAGGTAAAACTAGAAGTATGCATTTGATAGAATTTTTTTTTTGCATAAATCATTAGTATTTATATTTAACTTTATTGAACTGTCTTTTTATTAAAACTTTAACAGTTACTTTTACTTTATAGAAAACAAAAAAAAAACGAAAAAAGTTCAAGTTAAAAAGTATTTAACGATTTTTTAAGCGTTTATGAATTGTTCCTATTAAAAGTTATCATTTTCTTTTTATTTTTATTGAATTTAAAAACGCTAATTAAAATAGATTATTTAAAAATAATTCGTAATTACTAAACATACAATATTTATAAGTTTTAAAGACTTTTAAGTTTTTTTTTTTCACTTCTTACAATAATTTCATATATTTTATAGTGGAAAAATTTTAATTAAAAAACGCCAAGTTTTCAGTTAAAGAAATTTAAGCCAAAAGTTAAAGCTCAAATTTAGTTTATATAAATATTTAAAAAATACAAAAAAACAAGGGCAACTTATATTTCATAAAAGTTTATAGTACTATAAGTCTTCAATTTTTGAAATTAATATTTACCAACAAGTTCAGATGCCATGGTATTACAAACTACTTAATTTTAAAAGTGTTACTTTAAATTTTTTAGACCTTCATTAAGTTTTAAAAAACTTACTAAACACAATAAATAGTACTGAACAAAATCTAAAGCATAGTTAGCTGAGCGTGTTTTATATTTGAAATCCAATTTGATCCTTATAAATTTAAAAATTTATAAACTAAACACTTTAGTCAGGACTATGTTCTTATACTGTTTTTATTACATATATATATATTAATAACACTATTTAATTCTTGCTCACAATGTATCTAAAATTAAAATATGTTTTTTTTATTCATCCAAATATAAAATAAATATTTGTTAATTATACTATTTAAAATTCTCTAAAAAGTATATAATTGATTCAAAATAGGCTTTTTTTAAAGGTTTTAAAGTTTAAAAATAACGATTTTCATATATGTAAATGATTACCACAGTTCTTAGTTTTTGTAATTTTATATCAAAATGGACATATAATCATCTATGTTATGCAGAAGTTTTTCTTTAATTAAAAAAGCTTATTTCATTAGAACACATGTGGAATGGCTAGTGTTATAATTTAGTTTAAAGTTTATTAGTGTTGTAAAACTACTATAACTTGTTTATATAATCCAAAAGGTTTTAGAAGCTTTGTGTTGTACAGCTTTAAAAAAAAATTCGAACTAAAGTTTTGCTTTATATTTTACAAAACAAAGTTATAGTTAAAGCTTATTTATTTTGATTTACAAACAAAAAAGAAAAATATGAAAATATCGAAAAACACTTTAAATTAAAATAAAACACGATGTTTATGTTGAACTTCCTAGCACTTATGTTAATCAATAAACTTTGTGAGAAAACGATAAAAATATGTTTTGCACATTGAACCAAAACTGCAATAAGTAAGTTTTTTGTAAGAGTCATCAGTTTCTTACATTTTCTTACGATCATGCGTTTAGTATTGAGAAATTAAGTTCAAAAAAAAGTTTTAAACAGTTAGGTTTATATAAGATTTATTTAAAAGTACTTTGCTTTCAAATGAAGTTAGCTATGCTGTATAAAGCGCAGACTTTGCGAAGTACCGGTCTTTACAACAATTAAGTTTATTTTATAAAAGTTAAATAGTACTTAACAATTATTAACTAGTGTTGTTTAAATTTTATTTTCTAAACATTGTTCACACGACTCTACTTGTGTCTAAACATGACTATAGTCTTAAATTAATAAAACTTATTTCAGATATGTATGAAAATAAAAAGTTTAAACAGATAAATTATATATCAGTTTTTGTTTTATTAATCTATATTTTTTTGATAATTAAGACGTCGAAAATAAGTGATTTATTACAAAACTAATTCAAGGTATTCCATAATAAATTTGATTGAACTGAAATATAAACTTTTATTAACTACATACTTATTAATTTGCACTTGTTCAAATAATCAAATGTAGGAAAAACGTTCTATGTTACAGATGTTTAGATATGTTCTGATTTTAAAGTTTAATAAAAATATTATGAACTATATAGTTTTAAATTTTCGTTGCAACAAACTATTTTATTACATTATAATTTTTTTGTTTATTTTAGTCTGATTTCAAATATTTTTAAGCCTTTGACGTTTTCTTTGTATTTTTATCGGTTTTATCGGTATCGAACCAGTTAATAACATTTTATTTCGCTAGTAAAATTCTAAATTATTTGTAAACGTTTCTTTTGTGTAAGTACTAACTTCTTGATTGGTTTATGTATCATCAAAAAAGTAGAATAGTTAAACCATTAGTTGCCTGTATATACAGACTAAACATGTGAAGTTGACAAAATTTCAATAACTTAATTTAGTTTTTAAAGTTTTAATTTTTCATATAAATAAACATACAGTTTATTTATATAATATGTCTATTCAATTTATCTACTTATTGAAAACTATTGTTTTTCGTGCAAAGCTATTATTGAGTTAGGTTTTGTGTTTAGTCCTGGACAAGACGTTAAACTGCATCCATGTAGTGTACGACTCGATAACCGAATTTTTTTTTCGTAAACTAAATCGTTGAACCAAATATTTTTGAATATTTTTTCATTTCGTTCCATAAAATATTAATTTCATTGCAAATATTATATAACAACCTTACAATTTTAGTTTTGTTTTTCCTTAAATGTATGTTCTTTACTTTATTTATCTCTATGAAACAGATTAAGTAAATAAGTAGCTCAATGACTGAAAGGTCTTTCGATAATATTTATGATAATTATTTTCCTGTTTTATGAATAGAAAACATTTTTAATTTTAAGCTTAACTGTGTAAATTTTGAAATCAAGGTTAGCCATTAAAAATTACAAATAGTGCACAAAACAATTTTTATAGCTATAATTTACAACATTATTTCTTTATTAAGATATTACAAGTTTAAGTTGTAATACGTCTAAATGCAAAATCTTATAACTTATTTTATATCAATTCTTAAAGTATTTTATATTTTATCTATTTGTTCAGCTTTAGCTTGCATACTTGTATGTGTATGACTATTAAAGTTAAGTCAAAATTACAATTTAGCAAAAACCAAGTTACAATAGAAATTTTATTGATAGAAATAATATTTTTTTAAATTGCAATACATTTGATTGTTAATAATTTTCAAAAAAATATTTTTAAAACTAAACTTGTGTATCTAAATTAAATATTACTAATTTTATATTATAATGGTATATTGAAAAAATAAACAGAACTAAGTAAACTGGTACTGAAATATAAAAATGCTTTAATAACAAAACTTATTTTTTTAGCTCAAAACTTCGATATGTACAAGATTAAGTTTTATAGCCACTTTGAATATAATATATTTTAATCGTATAGTTTATAAAAGTCAAATAGCACCTAAACAAACTTATAGAAATAGACTAGATAAGCTATTAGTTGGAATCGAATAATTTTTTTCGTCTTTTTTTCTTTGCAGTTAGTCCACCGCGTCTAAACAAAAAATATATAAAATATTTTTTATCTATAGTACTTTAAACATATTCAAAGTTTTGTTTGTTAGAATAAGAAAATTTAGTATAAAGTAAGTGATGTTCAACCAAGTTAGTACATACTTTTATTTTTAACTGTACAATCTTTTTGATAAAAATTTTAAGCTTTTGTTGTTAGGTTTAATTTTTTTAATTCGATTTTTTAAATATTTTAGTCATCTTTTTAAAATTAATTTATAACTTTTTAGTACTACATATCTTGTACAGAAATCTAAGACAAAATTCATTCAAAAACATCTTTATTAAAGCAACAAACAAGTAAAATCGATTTCGGCTAACGCTTTTCAATTACTTTAGTTAGCAACTAATTTTAAGATTAAATTTTGAGTATATAAATAGTTAGAGGTTACATCAGAAAAATCAATTAACACTAATTAGCATAATTGAGCAAAATTAATTAGACATTCACAATTCATAAATGCATATATAAAACAGTTTATCAGTAATTTAACTAAGATAAGCAACATTAAAAATAAAAAAAAAAAAATAAGCGATAAATTTCAAATAAAATCTATAACAACTTATAAAGATTAGATTTATAAACGTATTATTGCTTACACAATTTAGGTTTACATGTTTTTATAAATAGAGATTCTAAAACACTTAGGTGATAATCGTTACGAGCTTTACTTAAAATTGAAAAGTTACTATCACTATAGTTCTTTGCGCAATCTGAATTGTTTAATAAGTGTTCAGCTATCGCTGATGATCTATTAGATGGTTTTTATAAACCAGTGTCCATCCATCTTCTGAGGGAATTAAAAACGTGTTGGTCCCTTCTAATATGGAATCTTTGAGACGTTCTGCCAATGTACTCACTGTCACAGTGGCATTTGTACATATAAATTATTTTGCTTTTTTCCTGATCGGCAGTACGGTCTTTAAGAATTCCATTTAAGGGCTTTCTTGTAGCATGACTGATTCTTAGTTGTACAGAGTTAAAAGTGGAGTTTACAGTGTATTTTACAGTCTTTTTTAGAGCAGTTGCTACTTTACCGAGATATGGCAATCTCAAGTATACAGGGCATTTTCTAGGACCAAATTTAACCGGTTTTTCAAATTTTGAGATTGTATTGTTAATTGTCTTTCTGACTATATGCGATGGATAACCAAGAGCTTCAAAAATATTTTTTATTTTATCTAGTTCCTCTTCAAACAACTTATTCGAACAAATCTTGTGTGCTCTGAATACCAAACATGAAATTTTTCAAAGATTCCATATTAGAAGGGACCAACACGTTTTTAACTCCCTCAGAAGATGGATGGACACTGGTTTAAAAAAACCATCTAATAGATCATCAGCGATAGCTGAACACTTATTAAACAATTCAGATTGCGCAAAGAACTATAGTGATAGTAACTTTTCAATTTTAAGTAAAGCTCGTAACGATTATCACCTAAGTGTTTTAGAATCTCTATTTATAAAAACATGTAAACCTAAATTGTGTAAGCAACAATACGTTTATAAATCTAATCTTTATAAGTTGTTATAAATTTTATTTGAATTTTGTCGCTTATTTTTATTTTTATTTTATTTTTAATGTTGCTTATCTTAGTTAAATTACTGATAAACTGTTTTATATATGCATTTATGAATGGTGAATGTCTAATTAATTTTGCTCAATTATGCTAATTAGTGTTAATTGATTTTTCTGATGTAACCTCTAACTATTTATATACTCAAAATTTAATCTTAAAATTAGTTGCTAACTAAAGTAATTGAAAAGCGTTAGCCGAAATCGATTTTACTTGTTTGTTGCTTTAATAAAGATGTTTTTGAATGAATTTTGTCTTAGATTTCTGTATAAAATTAATTTAAGTTTTAGTTTATTAGTATAAAAAAAATTTTACTGTAAAGTTGAAAGATGTTGAACCAAACAAATAAATAGTTTAATTTTTAACTTTTAATTGTTTCTCATAAAATGTTTTAACCTATATTATTAGGTTTAGTATTTTTCTAACCTGAGTTATAAAATTTTTTTAGATATTTTTTTTAATAATTTATTTTAAACAAATTTTTATTTAATTAAATATAATTCTAATTTATTATTATGAATGTTTATATTTACTTATAAAACTTTTTTAGTACTTATCTAACCAACACATTTAGAACTTGTTTAAAAAGTTTAGTTTATTATATGTGATTTAATTAAACTGTTTTTTGATACTCTCAGGCAACGAGTAAAACTTGATAAAGGCTGCTTTAATTGTTTCGTTTCCAATAAACATTTTATTACTTCTAAGTTTAGTTTTACTACAAAAAAAATTAAAGAGAATTTATATTAAGTTGACTAAGTAAAAAAGGAATAAATTATTTTATATCTGTTAAGTAGTAGTATAAGTTTAATTGTTTTAGTATATCTTAAATTAAAGTAACTGACTATTAAAAACTAAATCTAAAACATTATAAATTTAGCAGAAAAAATCTTATTGGTTAGTTGATTTTTATTAGTTTAAATCAGTTAATTATTATTAATTATAAAACATTTTGGGTAACAAAGTTTAAGCCTATATTATTAGGTGTTTTTAGTTTTATTATGAAAATTTTGTTTAGTAATTTCATTAAATGTCATATATTAAACGACTTTATTTGAGTTAAACAATACTCTAAACTTAAAAAAATAAATTTAAACGAGTATTTTTAATACTATTTTATTACAATTACAACCCGCCATCATCTCAGTTTCAACTTATCTTTAGTTATTTTTCATTTATCGTTTTTTTTTTTTTACAATTACTGTAACACTAACTATTACCCTTGGTTAGTAAACAGTTTTCGGATTTGATCGAGTGGGAAATGATCGCGGGTTGGAACTGAGCGGCTCCCATTTTAACTTATATATTTTTAAACTGTTAAAACACATAAGAGTAATAGAGTGGAAAGATGTCTTCATAAATAAAGATGAAAGTTTAGTTGAAACAAATCATTTTAACTGTAATTTGAGCCACAAATTAAAAGTTCCAAATTTCTCTAGAACAGATAAAAGTCAATTAACAAATAATACTGAGTCATATATCCAAGTTGTTAGAAACAAATTCCGTAATTTAAAGCTTCAAGTTATGCACATGCATAAGTTTAAAAACAACCTGAATAGAAATCTTCAAAAAGCTCTTCAAAAACTTAGAATCAAAAAAAAAAACAAAGAAGTTGTAATTGAAAACTCTGACAAAGACAGCAAAACTATTGTAATAAATTACAAAGATTATATTTCATTAATTACAAAAGCTCTAGATAAAAACTACGTGGAACTGCCTTACAATGAGAAAGAGATATTAATAAAATGACAAAATTAAAAGAAAATATCAGTCAAATTTTAGTTGATATGTGGAAAAAGAATTATTTAGACGATAACTTGCTATTTATCACAACTGGTAAGAAAAAAACTAAGACTAGTATTTTAAGAAAAGTCTCTGGACCATCTGCGAAATACTTTACTAATAATAACTGCGGGTATATATATCTTTTATGGAAAACTCATAAATTAAATCCAGATAATCTCAAAACTTGCAGTATTAAAGATATACCAACTAGAATAGTCCAAGCCGCTGGTAATACATATCTAAGTAGGTTGACAGCTGTACTCAACTTGATATTGGAACCGATTAGTGTTATTTATTGCAAAAATGGAGTAAATGAATATTGTAAAAACTCAAAAAGTTATTTAGAAGACTTGGAAACTTGGAAAAAGTCATGTTATGATAAAAATTGTATTTTAAGTACAGTTGATGTCGTAAATTTGTATCCATCATTATCAATAGATTTAGTTAACAAAGCTCTTGTGGAAGCACTAGAATTGTGCTCAGATTTTGAGACACCGATGATCAAATACTTAGTAATGCTATCAGAAATAGCTTTACGCAATAACTTTATAGTTTTCCAGGAAAAATATTTTAAACAAAAGACGGGTTAATTACAGGTGATAACAACTCCGTTGTCATAGCTAATATTTCTATACAATATATAAAGACGAAAGCTTCAAAATTAAATAAATCACTATTTGTAAGACGTTACAATGACGATATATTATTGATATCAGAGAGTATTTCAGTATCAAAAGAAATAATAAAAGATCTCAAGAAAATATTTAAAGAGTACGATCTAAATTTGATATCGACAATAATGTCGGTAGAAAATGAGTTAGATAAGTTGCCTTTCCTAGATATTAAGCACATTCTTACTGGAGTAAACGAAAAAAGTTTTTTCTATACCAGAAATTTTACAAAAGCTACCGCTGTAAATTCTACTTTTTTGAACGAAATATCTTTCCACTCACTGAATATCATTAAAGGTATAATTACAGGCGAAGAAAAAAGAATGAAAAGAATAAATGAAAGAAAAGAAGATTATTATGAGAGTTTGAAAAAACTTAAAACTAAATGTCTAGCATCCAATTTCAATCCCAAATTAGTAGAAGACCAATTTAAGAATTTTTTTCGCAAAAATAAGAATGAGAACGTTCCAATTGAACAAAAAGACATAACTAAAAAGGAAAATGTATATTGGTCTACTCAATTTAAGAAGCTCCTAGGTTTTACTAAAGAGGAAACAAAACTTTTCCCTTTAGGTAAAATATCTTTTACAAAACCAGCGAGTCTAAGAAAACTTTTAAAAATTATAATCAGATTGCAAAACAAAAACAAACAAATGCTAAATTAAGCAAAAAATGTGAAAAATGCGCACTATGTGGAAATCATGGCAAACATAAAAACATGGTATTTGATAAAGAAATTTTAAACATTCAGGGTAAGACAATAAAATTGAAACCAAATCTGAACTAAAAGAGTTATGGAATTTACGTAGCTATATGAACAAAATGTAATAGCAACTATGTAGGACAAACTGAAAATAGCTTCAGTACAAGATGGACGGCACATAGGTTTAGTTGGAATAGATCAAAGTCAAATTTTAACCCAAAAATATAACAGTTGAAAATGCTTTATATAGACCAGGGGTCGGCAAACTGCGGCCCGCGGGCCAATTGCGGCCCGCGAGCACGTTATTTTTTTGAATGGAATGCGGCCCGCGAAAGAAAATTTTTTGGGCCGGGAGCATGTAAATGTGGCCCGCTGAGCTAAAATATACTTCAAGATAATTTTTTTTCGGTATTTCGTTTTAATTTGATCAGTTTGGTTTTAAGTCTCTGTAAAAGATTTAAAAATAATTAGAAGAAATTACTGTTTTAGTTCAAAAATGTGAAAAAGACAAATAAGCATTCTAACAGGATATTTGTCTGAGTTTCATAGTAACTTCTTTTTTACAACAGCAAGTTATTATCTGAAAAAAGAGTGTAAAGAGTGCTTGAATTTAATAAGTTAGTTATATAATACCTATTTATTAAATATACTAAATGCAAATGTTTTCCATTTTGTACAAAAGTTGTGCACAGTAATTAAATAAAGTGTCTTTTTTTTATAGCTAAGAAATTCTTGTTCAATATTATTTTTACCTAAGTTTCTTTTATAGATTTTTTGTTTGTAAATGTTATTTTTTAGTGTTTAAACATTTAAAATAACATAGTAATAAGAAATAAGGTTTATTTAATTTTTGTTCTGACATACTTTAATTTTTTAGAAGTCATCTTTGCACTTAAATTAATTTATATGCACACCAACTTAAAAAGATGCTCATATTTCAAACCACTTTTTATTTAATACTTTAGTTAGTTTAAGTTAAGTTTATGCATACTTTTCTAACATTGTTGTTTATGTAATATCTAAATTTAAACAGACAGATTTAAAACAATATATACGACATAAACTAAAAAAGTTTTTGTTAGGTATACATTTTAATTTTGAAATATTGTTTTTGTCAAACTAAGTTAAGTTTTATGCCTTGCATATCAATACACACATTTGCTATTTTTTGGAGCTACCTATTTAATATAAACTAGATTTAGGGATGGTAAATTTATCAAGTTTGTACATAGTTAATCAAAATAGTTCAAATTCAAGCAAATAAACAATTAAACATTGACACAACTCAGACTATCACTATTTGAAGACTTCAAATCTCATGCCAACTAAGTTATTTTATAAGTTTTTGGGTAGAATTGATTTTTGTATGCAAAAATATCAGGAATGTTTTTGTTGACTCAGGCTGGCTTTTTTGCTTGAAAGAGTGGCAAATAAAACTTATGATGTAAGTTTTGCTCAACCCACAGTGCTAGTTTGAGTTATAATATATGTTAAATTTTAAGTCTTGCAGCTGATATAATTCAAAATATTATTTACATTATTGTGTACACTTAAGTGTGAACAATCAGTGTTGCCAAAAAACTTGAATCCCAGAAAAGCTTTGAATTTGAAAATTTATGCTTAAAAATTCTGAAAAAAAAACTTGAATATGAGAATTTTTGAAAAAACCTGGGATTTCAAACGATTTTTACATGTAAAATAATGAAATTTCGATTTGACACAAAAAATTTAGCAAATAAACATTTCTTTATTAAAAAATATATTAAAGTAGCTTAACAGTGTTTTTAATATTGATATATTTTTTAAGACATTTTTTAAACTTTAATCAAATTTATACTAAAAATAAAATAAGAAATTGTACTTCCAAAACCTTTGTATTAATACATTGCACCTTTACTTGTAAAATTCCACCGATTGTTGTGCTTCGTGTTCGAACTAAACCCAGAAGTTCTACTAAAATGTCAAAGTTAGTAAAAACATCTCTAATAAAAATTCTCAGATGAGCAATAGTTTTTCTATCAGTGCTCTCATGTTAACAGATTGATTAAAGTCCTAATTTGATTTATGCGACTTTATAACCTTAATTCATGTCCTAAATTCGACTTTCTGTTGTCATTGAAGAAATAAACAAAAGTTCTTCTTTACTGCCAACATAGATTCTTAAAAAAAAATTCAATTATAAACGGTATCTCATTTTAAATAATAAATTTTTCTACTTTATAACTTGCCCTAATAATTTTTTTCTTATCATTCTGTAGTGACTGAAGGTAATCATGTGCTTTGTTGGAACTGACTTTGGTGATTTTTTTATCGTTTCTCGCAATAACTCCTAACTCACGTTTTTTTATTTTTGTAGCTCGTCTTATATTTTACAACTAATATTTTTAGATGCAATATTCTTTTTGCAGATAAAGAATTGCTATAAGACTTAAAAAAAATAAGTTTTTCTATTTCGCTAGTGACTCAATAAAGTTTTATACTTTTTTTTAAATTGTTTAAAAAACTTAATTGTCCATTCCATCTGACTTATATATTTTTTGGCATGTAATTTATTTACTGTTAATAACCTTCGTTATTTCTTTATGTTGTGAGCTTTGTTTTAACTGGATTGCCACGCAAACAGGCTATTTTAAAAGCTTGAAAAATCAGGTTTGTGTGAAACTTTAACACAACACTTTAAATTTCAAACACTTTTTCAAACACTATTTCAAACACTTTAAAGAAATCTTTTAACTTTCAGAATAGTTTATATGACTGTAGTGTAGTTTACTAGTTGTAGTTTTTTCTTGTTTTCTTACACTTTGTGTGCTTTTAGATGATGATGATACTATTACTAGGTATTTAAGCTTGATAAACAACTATTTATTAGCTTTTTCAACTATTAATAAACTTAGGCTGGTTTGATACAACTCAGAAATTTTTGCTTTTTAACTGGCAACCATGTAAAAGACTAGTAACTAATAAGATATTTTATTTAAGTATTCGAGAATTAATTATGTTAAAGAATTTGTTCTAGCTTTCTAGAATACAAACAGGTATTAGTTTTATTAAGTTAAATAATTACTAAATTTTTTAATGAATGAAAACCATTTAACACGCAAAACCTTTTTTTGAAGTAAATATTCTTAGAAATATAAAAAAAAGGGGTTGATAATATAACAACAAATATATAAAAGTAAACCATAAATTGTCTTTCAAGTTTTTATTTTATAGAGACTTAGGTTGTAAGTAAAATTACAAAAGTATTAAGTTTGATTTATTTAGTGCTTATGAAGGTACATAGTTTATTAACACTTAAGTAGTCAATGTAAATTTCATTCTAATAAATATTAATTTAAATTGGCATTTTATGTATAGCTAAAAGTCATTTAAAATGATAAGGTGAATAAAAGTAAAACTTTTCTTTAGTGTGACTAAAACTAAAACCAAAAGATTATTCAAGTGTCACTAAAACTAAAACTGCGGCCCGCGAAGACTTTGAAAACTTGAAATTTGGCCCGCGACTACCAACTGCCTGCCGACCCCTGATATAGACCCTACTATTTTAAACACAAAAACGATCTACAGAGAGTTGGTTTTGATGACGCGTATGAAGTTGCTTTTTTGGAAGAACCAGATCAAAAGAATCTTGGCTATAAAGAGTGTTTTTTGATAAATAAACACAAATCAAATATTAATTTAGCTAAAACACAATACAGTGATTTACAGGGGTAGAATAGTTAAAGTACATATTGTTAGATGCATCTTTTTTGTATTTTTTTGTATATCTTTGTGTTGTTTAGTGGATCTTAACATATATTTATATATTAATGTACATATGTAATTTTATAAAACAAAACTCTTTTTAATATTATAGGAATAAAGTAAATGTTTTTTTTTTAGTAAATTGTTTTATAAAAAGTGCTTTGTTTGCTGTTAATAGATGTCATTTTATCAATTAAAAACATTCATATATATACATATTTTATATTATAATTTTAATTTTTGTTTTCACAGCCGTATTTTTGCATTGAAAATGTTCTAAATAAAGGACGAAAGCTTTGCAATTAAAAAGTTTTGGTTATTGTTTCATTAGACAGCTATTTAAGGGCTTTTTTTAGCTTTTTTGTATTTGAAAATTTTAGTATAGCTTTGTCAGAAACAATATTTAATTGGATTTGTTTTTGGACCCCGGAGTACGGCTTACCTGTTTTCTTATATTTTTTTAATTCTTTAAATGACTAACATACTTAAAACTTGTATTTAAAATTTAGTGTATAATAATTACTAAAAAACAAAACTGTTTTTTTTTACTACCAGACAACAATATAACAGTTCTTGAAAAAGGATGCTTTAAATATTTCGTGTCAAATCAGCCTTTTGTTTTTCTAAGTTTACTTTTAAACAAGAAAACATATTATGTTTGTAAAACGAGAGTTTTAATTCAAATATTTCAAGTATTGAATCAATATATTTTTATACTTTGATCAAAAAATTTTCTAACTTATAATATTTCTATATAAATATGCATAATGTTACAAGCTAATAAAAAACTCCAGTTTTCAAACTTTTAATTTAGAAATATACAAGATTTGTTGATAACTGAGTTGTAACTTATTAAATTCGTTTACTTATTATTGTTCGAAAACGTACCTTTGATGTCACAATCGAATCCAGAGAAACCAGGCTGACATTTACATTTGTAATAAGGATAAACATTTTGGAAAATGCAACCTCCACCATTCTTACACACCGGTGGAGTATTCCTTTTAATTCCTTTTATTCTTGTACAATGATCTTAAAGTTTGTAACATTGTATAAAATTTTACATAAATTTATGGAAGATTTGATCATTAACAAGGTGAGCTGGTTTGAATATTTAAAAAAAAAACTTAACAATTTTTACTTGACTTTTGAACTGTAAGTAAATAATTAACTAAAGTTTTAAATGTGTTTTCAAATAAAAAAGTGTAGCATTGTAGCTTAATCTGTTATTTGTATGGTTTATATTTAAAATTCTTAATAAAAAACAATTAATAAAATGTCTCACTGTATGTTTTTTTAAAATAATTTGTTACAGATCTGCTTATAACATATTTTATTAATACTTTTATACAAAAAATATTATTAAAATATTTTATAAAAAAGAAAAAAATCTTATTTTATTTCATTAAAAAATTAAATGATAAAATATTATGAGTTACACAAAAAAAAAGTTTAATATTCGGAGCAATATCAACTGTTTACCCTTATTGATAAGGTACATGATTAATTATGTAACTACTTTACTGCTAACTAATTTTTTGTAACAATAAATATCTAACTCCAGCTGCAGTGATTGTAGCCTTGATACCCATTTGAACACTCGCAAGTTTTTCCGCTTGGATAAACACGGTACATCCAGTCAGGGTCCGTGTCGTCCAAATCTCTGCAGTAGCCGTTTACGCAAAATTCCGGCAAGCACTGGTCAATTTTCGGGTTCTGATACCTGATTGGTGGGAATGAATCCATCGATTCAACTTTAGTTACAACAGTTCTGGCATTTTCTGAAGTGTCTGTTAAAAATAAAAAAATAAATATCTAAAATCATATCGTAATATTACAACCATGGTAGTTTAATCAGTAAAACTTGATATTGATTTTTGGGATCTAAATTTATTCTAACTTTCTAATTAGAGTTTACGTACACTCTACTATTTAGGAATTAGTTATCGTTAAACATAATAGTTAAAGTAAAACTATCGTTTTTTAGAGAAGATTAGAGGAGTAGGTTTAGTATTTAGATTTTTTAATTTTAATTTACAGGTATTTTTTAATTTAAGCAACTGTTTCTAAAAACTTTGTTTTAAAAACTATATATATGTTTATTTTTATACTGCCTTATAGACAGTAACTGCCTAGCAAACATATAATTTACCGAGCTACAATAAGAAAAATAACATTTTAAGTTTTACTTTGGTTCAACAAGAACAACATTCAAAAATAGGTACAGTAATCATAAAGCAAGCTTTAATAATAAATTAAAAAGACATACTACTGAGTTACTAAACTAAATAATGAAAATAAAAGACGCAAACAAAGAATGTTACTTAAAATGGAAAATGCTCTGCAGAACTAAAATTAAACCATAAAACAACAAAACATGTAATTTATGTAGCTTTGAGTTAACGAAATTAAAAAAATTAAAAAAGAATCATCGCTAATTAAAAGAAAATAAAGACAGAAACCCTGTCTTCACAACCAAAATATGTATTTTGAACGAAAAAAAAACAATAAACGATTACAAAAATAGCAAAAAAGGAAAAATAAAAATAAGAACAAACAACACAATACAAAAATTAATTGATTTGTACACAAATTGTTTTTAACATTAGCTACCTAGAATTATTCAAATTTATTTGAAACGTCATAATGTGTATTTTTATGATTTTTTAAAATTTTTATGTTAATCTTACTATTGTTTTAATGAAACACTTAAAGCTTAGAAACTATAGTAAATAAATCAAACATTATTTGTGGTTTTTTTTTATACAATTAGTATAAATATATATATAACATTATCTTGTTGTCTTTATGAAACATATGTACTGGAACTTTTAAAATCACAATTTCATAATAAATTACATATTTATATATATATAATTTATTATGAAATTGTGATTTTAAAAGTTCCAGTACATATGTTTCATAAAGACAACAAGATTGTTTTTAATCTTCAGCTGGTTCAATTAAATAAAAATCTTAATTTTTAAATTAGTTCAACAATTTTTTTGCTTCCTTTTTAAATAAAACTCATTTTTATTTTGTTTTAGTACATATTACAATGAAAAATCAAAACAAAATTGTTAAAATATTTAAACCTTTAGTTATGTCATTTAATATGAAAGTATTTTTGTTTAGTAAGATAATGTTAGTAGTTAGTATATTTAAGTAATCAAAATTAAACATAACTATTTTCTTAAATCTCAATTGTAACATTATTTTCTCTGTAAGGTATACTAAATAATCTATCTATATACTCTTAAAGATTTATTTAACAAAATACTATCGATAAATTTAACCTTTTAGTTCACAGTGTTTTCCTTTAAATCCAGGCATGCAAAAACATGTATAAAATGGACTTTTGTCAGAATAACCGCAAGCAGCGCCATTTTTACAAACAGGAAGTTCAAATTTGTGGCAATAATCTGTAAAAATTCAAGATGTTTTTTTGTAATTTTTTATAATTTTATTTAAAAGCATACTTAAACTGCAGTGGTTGTCGCCCCAATAGCCATCTTTACATTTACAATAAGTTCCGGAAGGATATTTTTCTTGCAAACTTTTATTTCCTGATGTTGAAACGCATTCACCGTTGATACATGTGTCGGGTTCGCAAGTTTTAAGTGGTTCCCAATACATAACAGCTAAATTGTTTACTTATTTTAGATTACACACTTGTTTTAGTAGTTTTAGATATCAACTAGAAGGTCAATAAAAATTTCGGTTCATCATTAAAACCTTAAAATACATTTTTATTACTTTGTACTATCATAGTATATATTTTCTTTTATACGGGTTGTAATGTGTTTTTTAAAATTATACGAGCGTCACATCTTATTAGTTGTTTAAGTAACAAAAAGTATAAAACACTAAAGTTGTTTAAAAAACCACAAGCTTATTGTACAAACTTTACAAAAACAGTTTAAAAAACTTATATCTTGTCATGGACAAGCTGTTAAAGGTATTCAAGTGGTGGTGACTCGATAAGGTCTTTTCGTACACCACCAATAGAACCAAACATTTTGAGCTGAACCATACACCAGGTCTTAGTACCAAACATATTGAGCGCTTTTATTTGTCGTTCAATAAACAACACATCAGCTAAATATACAAAGTTGTACGCGAATAAAAAACTGTTTAAATAATACTAACGTAATGTTTTGTATTCAATCTCACTGTGTAATATAATTGTTAATCTTGACAAAGCAGTTTTATTCCCGAGATACAACATTTCATCAGAATTAAAAGCATTCAAGTTTGTTGGTTTATTACAGTTTTCTGTATTTTTTTCTTTCCACCAAGCTCCGCTACTTTCATATGAGCAGTATGGTGTTTTTACCTCATTTTCTTGATCAAAAGCTTTAAATGTAGACCGTTTTTGTGATTTAAGTACATCATCTGCATTAAAAATAGTAAGTGTAAGTATTATTCAATTTACAATATTTATTATTTATTAAAGTAGTTTAATATACAATAATAAAATTTAAAACTAAGGTCTATATTTGTTTTCATTTGATAGTTTTTTTTATTTTTAAGTATAAAGTTTTGGTTGTGGAAAACTTTGTAGCTTCTTAATGTTTAATATGTAGTCTGATTTAAAAACTAATCATGTTTAAATTTTTTACTAGTGTATATTTTAAGAGCTGTGGTATAATAAAATTTATAAAGATCTTGATTAACAAAATAACACTGAGTAAGAAAAAAAGTATCTGTTCTTGTTGTAATATAATAAAAAGTTTACATAACATGGCTTAACTTAAATTTTTCTGTAATTTAATAAAAAATTGTTTAATTAAACTTTTCTATTTTTTCAAATGTAATTTAATTTTCAAATTTTGATCTGTTATTCTTAATTAGTTGTTAATGTATATGAAATCAGCCGATTCACATAAACAAAATTACCTGTAATAGATGTTGAAATCATGTATTCTGGTAAAGCTGGATAAGAAAATCTGTACTCTGGTCCTGCTCCTATTTTGAAATCGCTACAGAGGTAAAAAATAATAATTAGTAATGAAAAATTGTATAACTAAACTTTGAATATGGTATAAGTTAGTTTGTATAATATATAAAAAAATTCTTAGTTTATATAAAAATTAAATGTTTGAATACAACTTGTTCAATTTAACTAAAAGTGTTTTAACATAAAACATAGAGCAAAACAAATTTTTAGCTCTAATTTTGACCTAGCTTTGCTCTATAAATTTTATTAAAACTTAGATTTATCTTGTACCAAAGGTCACTTGCTTTATATAAGAAAACAAGCTCGGTTTTGACAGGCAAAGTTTTTGACTTACCTTCGTACATTTGTAAGTGTAGTTAAAAATAAATGAACATACTTACAATGAAATACACTTCTAAAAAATCAAAATGATTTTTTATAATTTTTTGCAGTGCATAAGTATAATTTAAAATCTTGATAAGTTAAGGTTTTTTTCATACAAAATGTTCTTCTTAAAAGACAAACTGTAAGCCGGTCAAATCAGCTTGAAGGACAAAATTCGACTTTAAAACTTATTTTATTTAACTATTATAAACTTATGAAAGTATCTTACTAACATAACTTTCAGCAACTTAATTTTAAGAATTAAAATGCTTATTTGTTTAGTTTTAGACATACTCATAAGAAGACACTTTGTATAAGTTTCCTTCAACTTTTGCTTCTATTATCATCAGCCAAATACCGTAAGATGTAAGCCTGTGGAGTTTTTCCAGTCCTAAATAAAAAAAATATTCAATTAGTTAAAATAAAAAGCTTATACTTTACAGTTTCCTACCTATCCAGTGGTTTCCATTTATATCACCAAAACCTTTAACATACTCCTCATAAGTTCGGTTGAACGAAATATCACTGTTGTTACGATTTTGAACGGCCTGAAACATAATTTTTATTGCATTCTTACCATTTGATAATTGTCTGATCATTTTTATTGATTTTTTTTGGTTGTACTACAAATTTCAAATGATTAGTAAATAAGCATCTTTAACTAGATATTTATCTAAAACAATTAATATGCAACAATTTATTTTTAAACAGACTATAGCTTAAGTAAAATTTTGCGCCAGTTATAGTCGAAAAGTAAAGGTCGTTTAAACAGAAATAAAACTTAAATTTACAAGTTTAAACTTACTATCCAACCAATAATTTTTTGATTCCAATCTAAGCTCTTCACACATTGAACATCTGTTAACTCCCCATTTTCGTATTTTATTGTGTATACGGCCTCTTTAAACTTATTGACAATTTCTCTTTTGTAAGGTATAAGACGGCTGCAATCAAAGACGGTTTCATTACCTAAATGAAAGCAAAGTTATTTGTAAGCTATTTGCAAATAAGCAAATTAAATATAATACTAACTATTAATTTTAAATATGCTAAAAAACCTGCTTCTAATTTACCAAACATAAAAAACAGGCTCCAAAAAAAAACAACATAGTTTTTTAGAATAGGTTATCAATTTGAATATACTGTATTAATAATAAGCTTTTTAAACATCACTACAGGTTTTTAAAAATTTTTCATAACGCAAAACAAAAACTATTTTGAAACTTTTCCATTTACTTATACTTTTTGAGGTATTCATGAAGCAGAAGAATTTATCTCCAACGTTGTCCATTTTGTTTTTAAATCTTTTATAAGTACCAGTAGAAGCATGTGGATATGTTTTTATAATTTCTGTGCATTCATTTAGATTTGTCACTGTATCTGTAAAAAAACTGTTAATCAAGTTTACTTGTTTACTTGTCATTAATTTGGTTAGTTTGTCATTTAAAAATAGATTTACATTTTCTATAAAGAATATCTACTCAAAGTTAAGTCATTATATAGGTTATTATTTAAAACTTTTCTGTTATCTAGGTTTAAGCAACTTTTTTTAAGTATCTATTTTAAATATAATTAAATGTAACCTGATGAAACAAAAACTTGTTCTAAATTTCGTTTTGACTTCAACAGACTTGATTCCAAACTAAGGTATTTTGATTCGAGTCGTTGAACATTACTTGCCAAACTAGTAGAAAAACAACAAAAAATGTACAAAAAAACTAGTACCTCTTTATTACTATTCATACTTTGACTGTATTAAAATTTATGATAAAGTAATAAAAACAAAAAACTAAGTAGTGTATTAGATAAAGATAAAATTTATTTAAAACAAATTACACAGTAGATTTAAATAAATAAACTATTTAATATCAAGTTATTGAAAAATTAAATAAAAAAGGTTTTAAATGCCTTAACTACTTATGAAAAACTTTTAAAAATTTACTACTGAAATGTATTTATATTTATATAAGTTTGTAAAACTTCGGTTTGTTTAGATGCGATTTCTATACTTTATTAATAAAAGTAGTTAAATATCTTTATATTTTAGAATGTTTAATAATCCTAACAATATTACAAGGATTAGATATACACTGAGCTAATTTTTGATAACCACTTAACTTAACTACTTTGTTTTACGAAAAATTTAGCATAAAGTTGTTTGACAATGGATGAAAATAGTTACTTGCAAATTAGCTAAATTTAAGCTATAACCAGTCTAACAATTGATTATTTTCTTGTGTAAGTTTAAAATTGTTTTCACTACTAATTTGCTGAAACTTTATTTACATTATCTTCAATACTCATCACTTTTACTTACATCAAAAGTTACAAAAAAGTTTATTTTATAGTAACATGATTTGTTTCTTATGTAACTTGTATTAATAGAAGTATAACAAAATTCACATAACAATATAATCTTAAAAATCTACGATTACGACTTTTTTGTTATGAAATACTCGTTTAATTCAAATATTTTTTAAAGTTATAATGGTAGCAGCATTTTAAAATGACTTATTTAAGTAGGGTTTTGTATATCTACAGTAATTCTACTTGATGAATATATTTATGGTTAAAACTTTTGATTACGATAAAACAATATTACAAACGAATAAGAACAAATCAGTTAGTATGTTGTTTCGGAAAGTGTTGTTGTAGTAGTGCATTAAATTTGTTAATAAGTTTGTTTGTGCTTTCTTACTAACATTTCAATTTTTAAAATTTACAAACCTGAAAATGTGATATGAAGTAGCCCAAAAATGAAACGAACAACTTTGAAGAAAACCGTAACTAAATAAAGTTAAAAACTAACTATGGTATTTTATTTTGTTTAAAGCTAATAAATTATATTATATAAGAAACTATGCTAAACTTCGAATTATAATTTTAATTTATTGTCATATAGTACAAGCTAAGATGATGCACTATCTACAAGTTTGTTACCAAAATTTTACTTCTAAAATTCAAAGTGTTATGTTTTTAGTGTTTAATTACTTCATGCAAACTGTTTTCAACACTTAGGTTTGATGATTCGTTTATATTTAAACAACTTCCATTGTGCAATATAGTATGATACATTTTTTATATTTAAGATATGTTAAGATATATGTTAATTAAACGAAGAAAAAAAGCGCTCAAATATTTGGTCTAAGGACCTGGTGTACAAAAAAAATATTTCGGTTATCGAGTCATACACTAGGATACAGTTTAAAGTCATGTCCAGGACAATTACTAATAAAACATTCAGTAAAACAATATAAAAAAAATGAATAAAATAAAATCTATAAAAACAAATTATACAGTAATCTTCCTTTATTCTACCAACATATGTTTCTGTGTGTTAACGAATCAACACACTTCAACTGGGTTGTAAATGGGAAAGATAACTCTAAAGAATGGGAAAGATAAATTATTTATCTTTCCCATTAACAACCCAGTTGAAGTGTGTTGATTCGTTAACACACAGAAACATAGGTTGGTAGAATAAAGAAAGTTTGCTGTATAGTTTGTTTTTATTTATATTCCAGTGAAGTTACTTCACTAGGATCTTTTGTTAGGAAACAATTAAACCTATATTTTGAACAGTTGAAATAAAATTTAGTAACTTTTAAGTTTACTATTTCACACTAAAAACTGACTATATAATTTCAACTACTCTACCACAAAACTACAATAGTGATATTTAAATATTTTATTGAAACTTGACATCGAACTAAGCTCAAACTTGTTTATTCTTCTAAAGATAGTTTGGTAATTTTAGCTAAAATATTAAATTTCATTACAGTGACAATTTAAATTTTATTAATTAAAGTATTAGTTAAAATTAAGTCTATAAATAACGTCTAATAAGTAAAAAACATAAATAAATGTACTAGTATAATGCTAAAAGATATGTTTTACTTTATTTTAGACTACTTTTTCGTCTATAAATTTTAATTAAGCCTACTTAGTTACTATTTTTTAGTCATCTAAATATTATTAATATTATAAATAATTCCTTTTTCTAATTGTTAATTATAAAGTTTTGGAATTTTGATTTGAAATACAGGTGCAATTTTTGTATTGTCGTCAATGACCAAGAGTCTTAAAACTTCTAACTTCTAAGTTATATTTATTAGGTTAAATGTTGCATGTCTCAAGTTTTCATTTATTGAATTTGTAAACAAAATAGTATATACAAAAAAAATATTAATTTTATGCTTTTATTCTGAATAAACTACTAACAATCTTTAACTGAAAATATTCATTATTCTAGGTTCCATTTAAACTAGGAAACAATAGAAAAAGTTCTATAAAATACACAAAAAAAGCTAGATTCAATTAAAAAATTCAAACTTGTTTTTGTTTAAACTTTCTGAGTAGATGTTTAAAATGCTAGCTTGTTAAACTTTTTGTTCAGAAATCGGGCAATATTTTTAAACCTCCTGTTAATTTTAATGAGTGTTTCGTCTTTATTTTTATTTCTACAAATCCACGTTTTTATCCAAAACTTCAGACTTTGTTTTGACTGAATAACAATATAAACAAGCTTTTCAATGCATTATAATAAATTTGTACATTATAAATGATTTCTAAAAAATTTTTTTAGGCTTATACATAAGTATCATTTAAATTTAGACAACTTTCTGTAAATAGTAGAAAGGGATTAAATTTTCATAAAAAAGAAGCAACAATAAAAATAAAACAAGAACAAAAAATTGTATTGTATTGTATTAAACCAGGAACTTCCAAATATTCGCTCGTTTACCTTTTGTCCTTGACAAGACGTTAAGAGGTTTCAAAGTTGTGCGGCTCGATAACCGAAAGGTTTTTCGTGCACTAGGTCCTAGGACCAAACATTTTGAGCGCACTTATTGTCGATTAACAATCAATTTATCATCTCACTAATAAAACACCCGTAAAACTTTTGTTTTATTTAAGATGAAAACTTAAGTTGAAATTCTTACGCATTAAAGTAAGCCCTCTAAATTAAAAGGTAGGGAATCCTAGCTATAAACTTAAACAAGTAAGCTTTAAAACTTGTCAATTTTTTTGAGGATTGCTTCTAAACTGTAGTATAATATATTGTCGGTGGCAAAAATAACTTGGTTATAAAGTTGTTTTGAAACTTTTTTAAATTGTAAATGCCAGTTTAACAATTTTCACTCTAATACTAACAAATTTAAGTTATTGTTTTTATTCTATTAGAGTAACAAAATCATTAATATATAAAATTTAAAAACAAACCTAAGTTGAATTTTTTCTTAAAAATATTAATTATTTTAGCTGCAAACTAAAGGTTTGAACAACTAAGTTGCTAAAAATTCAAAAAAGTAATGTTAAAATAACAACAACAAAAGTGTAAACATTATTTTGACAGAACAATTATACTGTTAGGTGCCATTTTTATGAATAATTTGTTTTAAGTTTTTGTTGAAACTAGTTTTTATTAAAATTTTGTCCAAATGCTTTTAAATAATGCTGTACTTATTATTATTGTTATTAGGAACAATATGGAATGTTTTCTTCCCAATCCCCTCTCAGACGGTTTTTATATTTGATACGATATAAGCTGCTTTTGCTCTTTGTACCTCTTCACTGTATCCTTCTTTTAATGTTTTAACACTTATAGCTGCTTTATTCTACAAGGGCGCTGCCTAGACAAAATCTAGTAATAGTTTCATCCTTAGTGATTTAATCAGCTAATTATAATGAATGTACTAAATATAGCTGAACTAGAAGAAAGTTTAGCAACATAATTTGAGTATCACGATAAGTTTTAGAACATAAGTCTTAAGTATCAAAAATTTTGTTTTAAAAAAACTTCGGGAAATTTTTCTAATCTTGGCTCGATTTACTTAGCTACTGTTGACTAAACTGTTTTTGCATCATTATTTTATAATTTTATTTGCCTCAAAACTAATTTCACAAACTTATAAGAGAGATTTTAAGTATGTTTGTATACTTCTTATTAAGTTTTCCTCCGGTCTCAGAGTCA
This sequence comes from Thalia democratica, assembly GCF_965202585.1. Taxonomy (NCBI): domain Eukaryota; kingdom Metazoa; phylum Chordata; class Thaliacea; order Salpida; family Salpidae; genus Thalia; species Thalia democratica. Next base: position 3,981,026 of record NC_139172.1, on the reverse strand, counting down.
ATAACATAATAGTATTTGATAGTTGACTAAAGTTGTAGACAATTTTGTATTAGTTATTTAAAACCAAAAGTAAAGTGTTACTTTTAAACTAAATATTAAAAAAGTAAAAATGGTTTGCTAAAAGAATAAGTTTTTTTTAATACTTATACTTACTTTTAAGATTAAATTCAAGCCAAACAGAACATAATCAATTGTTAATGAAAAAATAAAGTACAGTAACCTCTCGCTTATTTACGAACGTTGTGTCCGCAGAAAAAATGCGTAAAGATGCGAGAGATCGTAAAGTTACGAGAGGTACCAAATATACTTACTATAATGGCTGTTTTTTTATTTTGCCTATAGTTAAAAGCAGATTGGGGATTTTTCCCTTTGTTAAAAATTTGTTTACTTTATTTATAAATAGGAAAATAAAAGATAAAACTATACATATACTAAAAAAGAAACTAGATTTATATAAAATAATAATACTTGTAGAAAAAATTAACTAGTTTTAATAATAAGTAGATTTTATCTTTATTTATATGTAATTTATTTGATACTTAACATTTATATTCTATTCTACTTAGCAAATTCAATTTATGATTAAGCATTTTTTTTACAATTAATAAATGGTTTGGTGTCTATATTAAAATTTGTTTCTATCGCTTTTTACAAAAATATGCATTTGGTGCTGTAATGGATTTCTTCTTTAAAACATAAATATATAAAGTACAAAAAAAATGTTAATTCTGAGGTATAACTAAATGATTATCAATTAGCCATGGAACATAAGTTTACAAATTCTAAAGATATAGAGAGGTGAGTTAACATTTAAAAACATATTATATATTAAAATTATACAATAAACCTAATAAGTGCAATATTAAAATAAAATAAAAATTTTTAATATTAGAATTCTAAAATGCGTAACTAAACGAGAGTGCGTAACGTCACGAGTGCGTAAAGATGCGAGTGGTTACTGTAATCGCTTTAGTATTGAATTTTTTCATGAAAACCAAAACTTTTTTAAAGATAAACAATTTTGAAAACAAATTAGTAAGTTTTGACTTTAAACATATTTCAAACATTGTAACATATTTAAACATCTAAGCTTAAAAGTATTTGTAACCACAAACTGATGTCTTGCAAACAATTTTCTTATAATTTAGTTTTTTAAATACTGTACAATTTAATAAACATTATCAAACAATTAACATAAAACTAAACTTATCTATTATTACTTACAATTTTTTTCCTTACATATAGCTTCTACCTTAGACAAACAGCCATAAGTATTTAAGCTTATATATTTGTATACACTATTTTTTACTAAAGTTCTCATCTCATACATTTTTCCAACTTGCGTAACTTAACAAAAATTTATATTATATTATTCAACTGAAGTATTAATGGATAGTTGAAACTAATTTTAAGTTTTAAAAGTTTACAGGACTTAATAATGAATTACAAGACTTTAAACATTTCAGGACGTTTATTTTGATTAGACGGTTACATTATTAAGAGAAACTTTGTTGAGTACTTTTAACTAGAAATACTCAATTATAATGTTTTTGAAATTAGTATTTTATTTACCACTTTAGAGGCTTTTTATTTCGTGTTATAACAAAATGTTTTAAATTATTTTAGCTTACATACATTTAAATGTATTTCAGATTAAACTGCCTAACAACTTAACATATTTTGAACTAAACAATATTGTTTATAATGTTTAATTAAGTAAAGTTGCCTAAAAGCTAAATAAATATAAACAATGTTTTAATAACTACTGTTTGTTTATTTTTCAATGTTACACATAGGCACCAAGGCACATTTAACTAAAAAATAATTTTTTAAACATGATAAAAGTGTGAGTTAAAATTCATAGTTAAACAATTAAAACATCGACCTATTTAATAAATGTTTTTATTTTATCAATACAACTATAAATAATACTACAAAGCAAAATACAACCAATTTTAAATTGTTTTATAAAGTGTAAGTGCATTTAATTTTCATATTTTAAAAAGTTAAGCAAAAGTTCATACATTTTTATAGATAATATTTAAGATTTAGTATAGTACATACATAAAACATCGAAAGCCAAAAGCACTCTTACTAGTATAAAACTAGTAAAAAACACGAATATGAAGAATAAGTTAAAAAGAGTTATTATTCTTACGAAAAAAGCGTTGCTTACAAATTAAAAAAGTGTAGAAACAAAAACACTCAATTTGGTTAAAAAATTTCCGATTAATGTTTTACTTAATTCAAATTTTCAAATTTTAGCAAATCATTTGACAATTTGCATGATTCTATTTCACTTAATAGCGTTGACCATAAGCTATTCGAACGATAAAATATAATTATTCTAAATAGTATTATAAAATTGAATTATTTTGTACTTTTTTTCTATTAAAACTTCTTTAAACATAGTTTCTTTTTTAAATTGAATAAATTTCTTATAGTTTTATATTTCACCATTTTAGAAAGGTGTAAGGTCATTTTATAAGACATACTTGGTTTCTAGTTAAATTTTTTCAATACTGACAATAATAAACAATTTAACATCGTATAAGGTTATCAACACTGACGTAGTAGTTAAAATTTAAGATAGTTCTTATCTTTAAATTTCAAAACTCTATATCAAGTTGATACAAAGTTAACAGAATTTAACTCTTTTAATCTCTAAAATCTAAAAAATTTACTAAATGTGTTTTGAAATAGTTTTTACTCAAATAATTAATTAACTTTACTTAAGTATAACTAAAACATTACTTATACTAAAGGAAAATACACTGAACCTAGTTTTGTATAGATTATTTTTAAAATATTGAGTATTTTGATATGCATTAAAAAAAATTCAGGTTGTCTTTTACTTCATGAAGTAGTTTGAAAGATAAAAAGTTATTAAAAACTCGAAAGTAATTAACCAGTACATAATTTTTTTAGCCAAAATTCTTGCAGTAGTTGGCTAGTAGTTTAAATAAAGAGATACTATATTTATATTTTAGACAAATAAAAGTTAAAACAAGCTCAAAACACGAAATATTTCTTAGTAGTAATGTTTTTATAAATTTTTGAAATGTATTTTCGTACTAACTTAACTTACCAGATTTGACAAGCCTTTGTATAAGTTTTGAAGATTTAATAAGTTGCCTATTAAAATACTGTAAATTAAGAAAGTTTAGAACTTCTTATTATTGTTAGTAGAGTTATAAAAGTTAAAAGTTTGTAAGTTGATGATTTGAAACTTTGTTAAATTGTTGTAACTTATATTTGTGCTAAAAACTACAGACATAAACATAATGTGGTATAAATTTACCACTTTTACCGTTCTTCCGGCTCCTCCTGAATCGGTGCTAACTTGGGTTTGAACTTTAAAAATTTTCCTTGCCTGCGTTCCCGCATGATCATGTTAGCGTATTGCTGCGCTGTTTTCGGCTTGGTCGTCATGTAACTTGTTACTGGGCGCGTCGGTTGCCACGTGATGCGATGTTGGACCAATTTGCTGCGAAGAATCTCTGCTTCAGACCTGCTAACCCTTGAAAAAATCATACTTTTGTAAGAGATTTCACGATTAGTTTTTTTTCTTCAGTGTAAAAGTACCAATAAAGATAAATAAAAAGCTACGACAACTTTTTAAAATTGATGTTTTATAATACTTGATTTAATCTGCCGCTCGTGATTTAACATATTACGTAAATTAATCGTAACTGCACATTTAAAACAGATCAAACAATGTAAACTATGCAATTTTTTTTTTAATTACTGCATTCATCATTAGTTTTATATAAAATAACTTTAGAATAACGTTTAAAAAACATTTCAAAATAAAAGAGTTTGTAGGCTAAAACTACAAGCTACTGTAAAAGAAATGTTTCAATAGCATCCTTTTAATTTGATAAAATGTTTACTTTTATTTATTTTCGTTAAAACACTTAACTTTAATGTCGAAACTATATGTTTATTTATTTAAATATTTATCTAATGTTTTGTTTTTTTATAATAATTAACCTTTTTTTTAATGAAGTTTATTTTATAGGGAAAATTTGTAATTTAATCACGTATAGTCAGGTGTAACTTTTTGAAATTTTAAAAGTTAAAATAAATATCAGCATAAAAGTTTTTAGCTTTTAACTGCGAAGTTTGTGCCGCTAGTCTACGCTACTTAAATTATAACAAGTTTATCTAAACTCTTTTAAGAGATTATCAAAAACTACAAAGTATAAAGTTTTAAGTTTCAATTACTTTGTTATATTTACTATATTTAAGTTTATTTAATGATTTAAAGGTAAGTGTTAAACATGTTAGATAAAAGTTTGAAATGTCACACAAAACTACAGTTTAGGCTTAAACAATGTATACTTCTAACCTTTTGTAAACAATTACCGCTAAGTACACCATTATAAACGTGATAAACATTATTAACAGGATATTTTTAAATTCTACTGTAGATTCAAGTTTTCTGTCTGCGTTGGTATCTATGTTTTTTGTTTGATCCAAGGTAGTTGTTTCCAACGCTGATTTAAAACAATTTAATTAAGATTTACATAGTATATTTATATAAATTAAGCTTACGATCAAATTTATCTTACGGTGAAAGTTGTTGAATAATACTATAAACGCTGTTAAAAACTTGACAACTAATAATGTTATCTAATATAAAAAAACCCTTAGAATTCTATAACTTGATAGACACTGTTTTTAATAAAAGTTATTAGTTTAGTAGAAAAAAAAATTGAATAAAAAAATATTTAAACATCAATGCAAATATAAAAATGTTAATAAACTCAAATGGTTATACTAATTTTCAAAAACTACTAAACAAAACTATTTTTAAAATTTTCTTTATATTGACTTATTGTATTAAACTTTTTGAACTATTAATTAAACTTTAGTTGAACTACTTTTTTGAACTAGTCTCGGTTTAATTCAGCTATTTTGTCAAAGTTTTAGTTACTATTTTTTAATTAGTTTTTATATACAATTTAAAATAGTCACTTTTAATAACTTAATTATATAGCAAAATTAAAATAAGTCTTTCAACGAAAAATAAAACAAAACTTCAATCATAATTTTTTTTGAATAGAAGTTTCTGTTTAAAATCTTTATTTGAGTTATGAATTAAAATTTATAATTACGTGGTTTTACTTTTAGAGTCTGAAATTTATTTCAATCAAAGTTAAGAATTTTGTCGAAGTTTATAAGTGTTGTTGTAAAAAGAAGTCATTTTATTTTTAGTCTACAAGATAACAGGTTCTTTAAAATAATATAAAACTGTAAATTTTAACCTTTCTAATTATCTTTTAAATACTATTAAATTTGGAATTTTAATTTTTTTGTTTTACTAATTTTGATGTTCTACTTTTTTTTCTTTAAAATTTCTTGATTTAGCTTCTAAAATACATTGATGCCTAGTTATCTTCGGGTGCTTTTACAAACTTTTTTTTAGATATTAAACAGTTATTACTGGTTAAATATTATTAGTTTGTTTATACTTAAATGTCTTTTTTAAAATATAAAAATAAACTCTGTTTTTAATTGTATCAAATTATTTATATAAAAAATTTTTACTAGACTCAACTACGATACACGCAATAACTAAAGATGTATTTTTTAAATATTAAAATAGTAACTAATATTATTAAGCAAAATTTACAGTAATCACGTACAATTAAATTTGTAGAATGTAGTTAACTTATTGAGGCACTCTATTTTTTATAAAAAAATATTTAAGCATGTTAATTTACTTAGTCCAGCAAAATATCTTACTTGATGAGAACTTTTCAACACACTGGTATTCTAGTTTCTTACTATTCGTGTTTGTTGTATCTTTGGGTTGACAGACTTCATTAGATTCACATAGATCACATACAATTTTGTCAGAGGTAGCTAAAACGTTTTGCTAAAATTAGTTTTCTTTTATGAAACAGTTTTTTAGTTTATTTTATATATATATTGAATTTTACTTCTATAATTTTTTTTTAGTTATTATAACTTTTAGTTTCTCAACTTTTATGGTAAATTATAAACGTCCTTGTTAAAACAATAGGAGAAGACTATGAATTTTAACATGAAGAAACTACAAAATTTGCATTAAAACATAAACATTTCTATCGGACTGGTCAAATTTGCATATATACACTTTTTCACTAAAGATCCCTTTTGCACGAAAGATCACTTTTGCGCAAAAGGTGAGTTTTACAAGAGAGTCAAAAAGTAATATAAAATACCGACCAAGGGTAAGGGTTAGGGGTAACAGTTATAATTAAAAACAACAATATTTTAATAAATAAAAAATCAAGGATATGGGTAATGGGTAAAAGTGATAGTAATAAATTAATAATAAATAGAAATAAAAAGAGAATAGTTATTTACCAAGGATAAGGGTTAGGGGTGACAGTGATAGTAAAAATATAAAAAGTAATAAAAAAAAGAAAACGTTTATAAAATAATTAAAAAATTTCAACCCGTTCAAAAATAACTTCGTACAAAAGTATCCCCTCGTGCACGTGCTCTGAAAACTACCCTCATTCCAGTAGAGCAGTTTTAATTCAAATATTTATTTGCAAATTTAAAAATACTAATGCTTTTAGTTTTAGTGTCAAAGTTAACTGTTCAAAACAAAAGTAAAATCAGTTTTAAATATAAAGTCAACTGTGGATCGTAATAGCTTATAATAAAAGGTGATTTAAACAGTTTTTAGTTTTTTTTATAATTTAAATTAAACTGTTTACTATTACAGCAGTAGTGACACGTGATAACTTCATAAAAATTAAGTTAACTTTTGTACTTTTAAATTTAATGTAGACCTTTTTGTAATTTTAACGTAAACTAGTTATAAAGAAAAAATATATTGAAGGTAATTCATGTATATTTCTCCGTACCCTTTATGACATCAATTAAGTTACGCAGTACCTTATCAATTTCGTTTTCTTTTTAAGCAGAGTAATCAAAAATTATGTTTTTACTAAGCTTAGCAAAACTTAAATATTTTTGCCGTATTCCTTCAAAGAAAGGAGCATTCATGGCTATTACAAAAGGTAGATTTACAAAGACTTAACTTGTGGCAACTACGAACAGCTTTTAGTTTTAAAGTTTATTTAGTTTTATCTAAAAATAATCTGTGTAAATAATCTTTCATTTTAGCTGAAAAAAAGTCTTTTTTTTTCATTTACTTGTCTACTACTAAAGAATTTTAACAATAATTTGAGTATGTTTTGAAAACTTAATTTATAATCAATAAAATAGAACAGTTTAACTTTCTAACCTGCAACAATTACAACGATTTGTATAAATATGGGACACGTTCAAAATCCACCCGCAATCAAAATCCACCCGCGATCAAAATCCACCCGATCAAAATCCACCCGATCAAAATCCACCCGATCAAAATCCACCCAAGTCAAAATCCACCCGATCAAAATCCACCCGGGTCAAAATCCACCCGATCAAAATCTACCCGGTTCAAAATCCACCCAATCAAAATCCACCCGGGTCAAAATCCACCCGATCAAAATCCATCCGAGTCAAAATCCACCCGAGTCAAAATCCACCCGTTCAAAATCAACCCGGTTCAAAATCCACCCGATCAAAATCAACCCGGTTCAAAATCCACCCGATTAAAATCAACCCGATCAAAATCAACCCGAGTCAAAATCCACCCGAGTCAAAATCCACCCGATCAAAATCAACCCGGTTCAAAATCCACCCGATTAAAATCAACCCGATCAAAATCAACCCGAGTCAAAATCCACCCAATCAAATTCCACACGGTTCAAAATCCACCCGGTTCAAAATCCACCCGATCAAAATCAACCCGAGTTCATTTTTTTTCGAAATAAGAATTAATTTCTAATAGAATTTTGTAATATTGAATAAAGTTATATGTTTAAACAACTATTGTTATAAAAAAGAGTAAGTATTTATAAAGAAAGAAATTTAATTTATTTAATAAAAAAATTAAAAAAATAAGTTAAACAATATAATTAAACAGCATTAAAAAAAAAATTCATAGTAGCTTTACAAGTATTTAAAATGTTTATAATTTATTAATGTTAGTAGTGTTGGTGTTACTTTTAAAAAAAGAAGTTAAAAAAAAATAAAAAAAGAATTACGCTCAGTTTCAATCCATTTAAACTTCCTTCTAATTTAATTTCCCAAAGTCAATCATAATTAAATAAAAATATTTACTAAGGATAACTCATAGTAAATTAAAATATCAAAACTATAGAAGTTTATAAATTAGAAGAATCTTTAATAACATTTATTAAGCTAAAGAAAATTACAAAAATCAAATACCAAATAATGTAAATTTATGGAAAATGTTAATTAAATGTTACAAAAAGAAAATTAAAATATCTATCTAAAATTTTTCAGCTATTTTTTTTGATGTAAAAAGTTTTGTGGTTTGTGCTTTACTTAAATTTCAAAATAGTATTACATACAATATTTTATTATATAAAATATTTCAACTAACAGTGTTTATAAAAAATAAAATATAGATAAAGAATAATATAAAATTGCTACGTGATAATAAAATAAAAATCCTTTGTTAAATTTGGAAAAACTATCACCTATTAATTATATTTTAAACATTATTGTTTTCGACGTGGAAAAGACGTTAAAAGATATTTTTGGTGTGCGACTCGATAACTTTAAGGTATGTTCGTGCAAGAGGACTTAGGACCAAATATTTTGAGCGCTTTTATTTGTCGTTTAGTAAACAATTTATTGACGTTTCTTTTATTAGTAATTTTTAAAAACAGAACATAAATTTTAATATAAAAATACGAAAACTAATTTACTAAAAATATAAATGAGGAATATGTAAGAAATCAATAACTGTTTTAAAACAATTTTATTGTTTTCTATCTAATTTTTGTTACAAATATTTTTTAGTTGTTTTTTTTTATTTATACAATAATTTTAGCTGCTGTTATCGTTTTTTCAAAGTGTTTAAGTTAATTGAATTTTATTTTATTAAATGTTTTTTTTACAAACCATCTTTTTTTAAAAAAACTAAAAATTGTTTCGTCTAAAGTAACTAAAGTTATAAGTTATTTTTAATTAGATAACAACTTAATTTGCTAGTTTTTAACTAATAGTACAAATTAAAAAGCTAAACATTTTTCTATGAATTCTAAAGTCCTTTACATAAAACAAATATCGACTCTACAATTCATTGAGTTTGCTCAAATAGCTTGTAAATTGCAACTAAAAAAGTTAGTAGTTAGACTTGAGCTAGGGAAATTATATACTTTAGAATTGTAGTAGTAAACAAATAAGTTGAGTTTTTTAGAAATGACACTATATTTATAACAAATATTACGAAAAAAAAACTTATAACATTTTTGATTTATTATTAAAATGTTCTATTAATACATAGGTTCATTAAAAAAAGTATGTATTTCAGACAAGAGAGTTTAAATTCAAGTATAAGTTATTTTTATGAATTTTGACCAGACTGTATCAACTTAAACAATCGTACTATTAATTTTATTAATAGGTTAAGGCCAGTTTTGAAAGTGATTAATTGAGTGGTTTTATAAAATTTAATCTCTTTTGGTTAACGTTTAAATTTTAAATTTAAAATTTTCTAATCTAAAACTTTTAATTTACATGCGATAAATTTTCTTGAATTAATTTCCGATAATTTAAGTTAAAAGCTATAACTGCATGTTTTTAATTAATTAGTTGTAAACGTTTTATGTTTTTTTATAAATATAAAGTTGCATAGAAATTGTAATTAAGTAAGATAAATTATTATTTACTGTTCAATATTATATTGTTAATTGATATTTTTTAATTCATAGAAATGGAAATGTTATTATTTACCACTATTTTTTTTAAATATAATCTTCATATAAAAAAAGTCCATTTGTTAAAACTTAAGAAATTTTAAGTAATTTAATTAAAAATGAAACAATATTAAAATTAAACAAAATTTTATTTTGGTTATATGGAATTTAAACGGTAAAGACAACTACTGTTATAACAAATTGTTTAGTAGACAAATTAACTTTAAAAGCGTGAAAATTTTGTCTAACAAATAAAACCGAAAATTAATAAATATTTAATTTAAAGTTAATTTTGAAAAATCTTTAAATGGCAATACAGTAAAGGTAACTATCTAAAGTAAATTAGTGACCTTTTCTTAACAAAGAGAACTTTTATAGATAAATATCTTGTTAAGACCTTTCACATAAAAAAATTATATTAAAAAAAACACAAACTAAATGAATTTTAAACGATTGCCTTTTACTTTTTTGTAATTAAAAGTAACGAAGATGCAGTTGGATTTAAGCAGAGTCGGCAGACAATTGTTTATCTCGGGCCAAATTTCATGTTTCAATTTTTTCCGCGAGCCGTTGTTTTATTCAATTTTTGTTTTTAATCTGTTTTAGTCACGTTTATCTACTTAAATGGATCAGGCCTGGCATATTTAAAATGTATATTTTTTTCTAAAGTCGAAAACTATTTTTTTTAAAAACTTGTGTCATATTATTATTTCTATCATTATTTACAAGGTGTAGATCATTAAAAACAGGTGTAGATCATTATGTACACTTTTTATAATCAATTTCTATTATTTTATTTTTATTTTCTTTTTAGTAGTTAAAAAAAATCTTTTTTTATTTAATGCACAGCATATAACGTATTTAAAATTTTAGTGATTTTGTTAAACTAGTTAAAATATAAACAAATACTAATACTTTCATTTTAAACAGTGTAAGTTTTTCTTTTAAAACTTTTAAATACCTTAATAATCTATCTTAAGTTTTTCGGGTTGCAACTTTTTGAAACAAAAAAAGTACAACAGTTACTTCAACCCAGTCACCGTGTTTTTAAAAGTTAAAAACATGTAAAATTGCCAATTAAAAAAACTTTGCAATATTATATAAGTAATTTATCCAAGTACGTAAGCTTTTGTTGTTTAAAAGGAAAAGTAAAGTCTAAAGTTTAAAGAAAAACTTCTAGATTTACTATCTGTCTTTTTTCACATCTAAGGCTTAAGCATAATAAATGATTTTTAAATGATATTCAGAAACTTAAAAACAAACTATTATAATTTCTTTTTCTTTTTTGAAAATTTCAATTTAAATTTTGTTTTGTTTAGTTGACCAAATTTACATGCTCGAGGGCCACATATTTACACTTCGAGGGCCGCAGTTTGCTGACCCCTAAATTAAATGGATTAATTTGTAGTATAAATGGTAGCTTTCACTTGTAATACTCAGTTTATATAAAAATTATATCGTGTGACGTATTTGTTTAAAAATTACTTAAAAGTTCTAAATTATTAAATTTTATACCTAGAAACAGTAAATTATAATTGATTGTCGTGTAATTGTGATTGAGATAATACAAGATTATTTTTTCTGGCACATCCTTTAGTTTTCTAAAAGTTTTAACATAGTCAAATTTGTATAGTAAAACTTTAATTTATTTATCCTGACGTTGTTTATTTTTTATTAGCTCTTATAGTTATACTTATATCAAAAACAACAGTACCTTTAAAAGCTGCTTGCCGGCTGTAGCTATTCAAAATTATATTCAGTAATCAAAAAAACAAAATTATTTTTGTCAAAAATTCCTTATAATAAGAAAAATACCAAATAACAACTCAAAAAACCTCACAAAATAAGTTCAATCTGTAGTACAGTTTTTATATTCTTAAGTCAATTTATAAGGGACAAAAATACAAGATTTTATAAGTGTTTTTTAAATAAAACTTGTTTAAGATTGGTACTTTAGAGTGGTGAGATTTGTTTAAATGATACTTGATTTAAAAAGAAATAAATAAACAAGGTGCTTGTTTCGATTCTGTTGGATTTTGACTTTTGTTGATTTTGTGTCGGTAGGATTTTGACTCGGGTTGATTTTAACTTGGATGAATTTTGATCGGGTGGATTTTGACTCGGGTGGATTTTGATCGGGTGGATTTTGACTCGGGTTGATTTTGATCGGGTGGATTTTAAACCGGGTGGATTTTGATCGGGTGGATTTTGAAACGAGTGGATTTAGAGTTGGGTTGATTTTGATCGGGTGGATTTTGAACCGGGTGGATTTTGATCGGGTGGATTTTGAACCGGGTGGATTTTGATCGGGTGGATTTAGAGTCGGGTTGATTTTGATCGGGTGGATTTTGAACCGGGTGGATTTTAATCGGGTAGATTTTAACTCGGGTGGATTATGATCGGGTGGATTTTGATCGGATGGATTTTGAACCGGGTTGATTTTGATCGGGAGGATTTTGATTCGGGTTGATTTTGATCGGGTAGATTTTGACTCGGGTGGATTTTGATCGGGTGGATTTTGACCCGGGTGGATTTTGATCGGGTGGATTTTGAACCGGGTGGATTTTGATCGGGTGGATTTTGAATGCGGGTGGATTTTGATCGGGTGGATTTTGAACGCGGGTGGATTTTGATAGTATACCATAAATATAACTAATTTAAGCATCCTGCATCAAAAACATGTTTTAATACAAAAGCAATTAAAAAGTTAAATAAAATGTTGATTGTATCAAGATCCATTTTTTGAGATACTTTAGATATTTTCGAATTATTTTACTATAGTAAAGAAATATCATATGTGTAAACTTAGCTTGTTATTTTTGCTTTTTTAAATTGTTACCTCACACCTTTAAAAAGAATACTTTTGAAACTGTTAAAGATGTTATGGTAAAATAATTTAAGATCATGTACGTAGGTTTATAATTATTTTTGATAGAAAAAGTTACAACACAATTTTTTTATATATAAACCTAAACATTAAAAAAAATATTCTTAAAATTAAAAATAATTTTCAACCAAAAAAAGTATATTTTAGCACTTTACTAGCTAGAGATCAACTAAATTTTAAACATTTCCTATATTAAAAAACAACTCTTTACTGTACACTAAAGTCTTGTTTAATACTCAAACTGATTAAAAAGATTACTTACATAAGTTTGACTTTTACAGCAATAATAAATGAATATCAATTTTTATCACTTTAATTTGATAAAAACTTGTTTTTCTATTTATAGATAAAACTTATATTTAACTTAATATTACAATGTATTAAAAAAGTCAGTATGTAGACAAAACTATCATACATTTTAATAGTATTGTTTTTTCTTGTAGAAAAATATTGTTACTAGCTTGTTTATGAATACGAATTGTTTAAGTTTCAATATATAAAATTTAAATAAAAGTGTAAAAAAATTTTGTAATATATAATTAGTTTGGCGATTTGTTAATTAGAAGTAAATAGTATTTTTTTTTTATTAAGAACTATAATTAAATTTAAAGCAAGTTTATTTTTAAACTTTTAAAGCTACTGCTGTTAAATTTTTCTATAATTTTATGATTTTAATTTTAAAGGTTAAACTAAAAGTATGCACTTGAAGAATGTTTTTTTTTGTATAAATCACTAGTACTTATATTTAATTTTAATGAAGTGTCTTTATATTAAAAACTTAACAGTTACTTTTACTTTATAGAAAAAAAAATAAAGCGAAAAAAGTTCAAGTTAAAAAATATTTAACGATTTTTAAGAATTTATAAATTGTTCCGATCCAAAATTTTCATTTCATTTTATTTTTATTGAGTCTGAAAACGCTAACTAAAAAGATTATTTTAAAAGTTATACGTAATTACTAACCATACATTGTTTATGAGTTTTAAAAATGTTTAAGTATTTTTTTTTACTTCTTACAATAATTTTATATATTTTACAGTAGAAAATTTTGATTTCAAAATTTCAAGTATCAAAGTGAATAAATTTAAGCCGAAAGTTAAAGCTCAAGTTTAGGTTATATAAATAAAAAAATTAAAAAAACACAAAAAAAAAACAAGGGCAACTTAAAATTAATAAAAATTTATAGTACTATTAGTCTTTGATTTTTAGAAGTAATATTCACCATGAAGTTTAGATTTCATGGTATTACAAATTACTTAATTTTTAAAGTGTTTCTATAAACTTCATTGACCTTTATTGAGTATTAAAAAACTTACCAAACAAATAAGTAGTGATTAACAGAATCTAAAGCATAGTTAGTTGAGCGTGTTTTATATTTTAAATCCAATTTGAGCATTATAAGTAAAAACTTTTTAATCAACAGGGTCTTTGATAACTAAACACTTTAGTCAAGACTATGTTCCTCAAAATATTTTTGTTACATACATACATATATATATATATATATATAATAAAACCACGATGTAATTCTTACTCACAGCGTATCTAAAATTAAAAGACTTTCGAAGGTCTTAAAGTTTAAAAATAACGACTTTCATATATGTAAGTTATTACAAAAGTTCTTAGTTTTGTAATTTTATATCAAAATGGTTATACAATCATTTATGTTGTAGAGACGTTTAGTTTAAAATAAAAAATCTTATTTCATTAGAACAAGTTTAGAATGGCTAGTGTTATAATTTAGTTTGTTTTTATTAGTGTTGTGTAACTACTAGAACTTATTAATACAATCAAAAATATTTTAGAAGCTGTGTGCTGTAAACTAAAATTTCTAACTACATCAGGAAAGAAAAAAATGAGAAATATCAAAAAACACTTTAAATTAAAGTAAAACACGATGTTTATTTTTAATTTACTAATACTTTTGTTAATCCACAAACTTTGTGAGTAAAAGATAATAATATTTTTGCACATTAAACCAAAATTTCAATAAGTAAGTTTTTTGTAAGAGTCATCAATTTCTTACATTTTCTTACGATGATGCGTTTAGTATTGAGAAATTTAGTTCAAAAAACGTTTTAGACAGTTAGATAGTTAGATTTATATAAGATTTATTGAAATACTTTGCTTCAAAATGAAGTTGACGATGCTGTTTCGATAACCAAATTACTGTACTTAAATTATGTATCTAGAATATAATTAAATTCTAAAATTAATAAAACTTGTTTTAAATACCTATATTGTTTATTGAACGACAAACAAAAGCGCTTAAAATGCTTTGTCCTAGGTACACGATTAAATCTTTCGATTATCGAAAGTATTAAAAAAATGTTTACAAAGATAAAATAACATCTCAATTTTCGTTTTATTAAATTAATTTTTTTTTTGAAGATTAAGATGTCGAAAAAAAGTTATTTAATACACAATCAAAACAAGGGAGTCTATAATAAATTTAATTGAATATAAACTTTTATTAACTACATACTTATTAATTTGCACTTGTTCAAACAACCAAATGTAGGAAAAACTTTTTATGTTACAGATGTTTAGATATGTTTTGATTTTAAATTTTAACAAAAATGTTAAGCACTATATAGTTATAAATTTTCGTTATTTTACAACACTTTAATTTTTTTTTTGTTTATCTTAGTCTGATTTCAAATATTTTTAAGCGTTTAACGTTTTTTTTTTTTGTTTTTCATCGGGTTTTACTGGTATCGAACCAGTTAATAACATTTTATTTCGCTAGTAAAAGTCTAAATTATTTGAAAACGTTTCTTTTGTGTAAGTAATAAGTTCTTGATTAGTATACGAATTATAAAAAAAAAGAATAGTTAAACAATTAGTTGCCTGTGTATACTGAATAAATATGTAAATTTGATAAAATTTCAATAACTTAATTTAATTTTTAAAGCTTAATTTTTCATACAAAGAAATAAATATAACATACACTTTAACTATATAATATGTCTATTAAAGTTAACAACCTATTAAACACTGTTGTTTTTCGTGCAAAGCTACTATTGAGTTAGGTTTTGTTTCTAGTCAGAAAGGTTTTTTCGTACAATAGATCATTGAACCAAATATTTTTTAGTGCTTTTTTTGTCGTTCCATAAAACATTAATTTGATTGCAATTTTTATATTACAACCATTACAATTTTTGTTTTGTTTTTCCTTAAATGTATGCTATTTATTTCAATTATCTTTATGAAACAGGTAAAGTAAATAAGTAACTCAATGACTAAAAGGTCTTTTGATAATATTTATGATCATTTTTTTCCTGTTTAATGAATAGAAAAAAACTAGATACTTCAGCTTAACTGTCTAAATTTTGAAGTCTATATTAACCATTGAAAATAAAAATAGTGCATCATACAGTTTTTATAGCTTTAATATACAAAATGTTTTTTTTTAATGATATTACAAGTCTCAAGTTTCAATACGTATAAATGCAAAATCTTATAATTTCTTTTATATCAACTCTTAAAGTATTTTAAATTATATTTTCTGTTCAGCTTTAGCATGCCCGCTATATGTATAACTATTAAAGTCAGGTAAAAATTACTATTAAGCAAAAACTAAATTATAATATAAACTTTGCTGGTAGAAATCATATTTTTTTAATTGTAGTACAGTTTCATTGTTAATGATTTCCAAAAAAAATGTCTTCAAACTATACTTATTTATATAAATTAAACATTACTAAATTTGGATTATGATAAGGATGTTAAAAAAATAAACAAAAATAAGTAAACTGGTACTGAAATATAAAATTATTTAATAACAAACCTTATTTTTTTAACTCAAATCTTCGATAAGTACAAGATTAAGTTGTATAGTCACTTTGAATATAGTTTATTTTAATCGTATAGTATAAAAAAGTCAAATAGCACCGAAATTACCTTAAAAAAATTGATAAAATAAATTATTAGTTTGAATCGGATAATTTTTTTCTCTTTTTTTCTCTTTGTAGTTATTCCACCGCGTCTAAACACAAATAAAAATATCTTAAAATATAAAATATGAATAAAATGTTTTTTTTAATTAGTGCTTTAAACACCTTCTTAAAACTAATTCAAAAGTTTATTAGTATAAAAAAAAATTCACTGTAAAGTAAAAAGATGTTGAACCAAATAAATACATAACTTAATTTTAAACTATCAATTGTTTCTCATAAAAAGTTTTAACCTATGTTATTAGATTTTGATTTTTATATAATTAAAATAAATTTTTATACAATTAAATATAACTTTAGTTTAGAACTATAAAGGTTTTTTTCTTAACATAAAAATTTTTTTTTACTCTTTAATTAACCAACACGTAAAGATTTTGTTTTTAAAGTTTAGTATATATATATGTGATTTAATTATACTGTTTTTTGATACTCTCAAGCGATTAGTACTTTATAAAGGCTGATTTAATTGTTTCTAATTAACATTTTATTAATTCTAAGTGTAGTTTTACTACAAAATATTTTTTAAAGAGAATTATATATTTATAATTTTCTATTTTAAAGAGAATTAAGTTGATAAAGTATTAAAGGACTAAATTATTTTATATTTTAAAGAAGTAGTATAATTTTAATTCTTTTAGTATATCTGAAAATCACAAACTATAATACACTAAAATTTATCATTTTTTATTTAATGAAAAAAATCTTTTTAATTCGTCGATTTTTATTAGTTTAAGTCGTTTAATTATTATTAATTAAAAAACATCTTTGATATAAAAGTTTAAGCCTATATGTATTATAAGGTTTTATTAGTTGTAGTTTTATTATGAAAACTTTGTTTAGTAATTTCATTAAATGTACTATATTAAACGACTTTTTTTAGAGTTAAACAGTATTCTAAACTTAAAATTATAAATTTAGATTAGTCTTTTTGTAACTGTTTTAATACAACTCCCACCCGCGATCATCTCGCATCCGTTCACTTACCAACCGCGCATAAAATCTCACTCAATTTCATTTTTTCTTAATTTATTCATTTTTCATTTTTATTTTTTTCATTTTTTACAATTACTGTTACCCCTAAGTATTACCTTTGGTTGGTAAGCAGTTCTTGGATTCGATCAAGTGGGAAATGATCGCGGATTCGAACTGAGCGGCTCCCAATTTTAATAATGTTTTTCTTAATTCTTTAAATGACCAACATATTTGAAAAATGTTTTAAAATTTAGTGTATAATATTTACTAAAAACGAAACTGGTTTTATCACTGCCAGACAACAAGTATAACAGTTTTGGGAAAAAGTTGCTTTAAATATTTGGTTTTCAACCAGCATTTTATAATTCTAAGTTTACTTTTGCAAAAGAACTAAATAAAATATTTGAATAACGAAAGTTTCAATTCAGTTATTTTACGTATTAAACTAGTATTTTTTTCTATATTTTGATTATAAAATCTTCCTAATTTCAATATATCCATTTAAATATACATAACGTTACAAGCTAACAAAAAACTCCAGTTTTTACAAATTTATTTTAGTAATTAGCATATTTTTTGATAATATAATACTGATTCATTTAAGTCGTATATTTATTTATTATTGTTTGAAAACGTACCTTTGATGTCACAATCGAATCCAGAGAAACCAGGCTGACATTTACATTTGTAATAAGGATAAATATTTTGAAAAATGCACCCTCCACCATTCTTACACACCGGTGGAGTATTCCTTCTAATCCCTTTTATTCTAGTGCACTGATCTTAAAGTTTGTAACATTGCATAAAAATTTACGTAAATTTCATGTAAGAATAGATCATTAATAAGGTAAACTGGTTTGAATATTTTAAAAAACCTCAAAAATTTTCACGTGAATTTTGAACTTTAAGTAAATAATTAACTACGGTTTTGAATGTGTTTTCAAATTAAAAAGTGTAGCATTGTAGCTTAATCTGTTATTTGTATGGTTTATATTTAAAATTCTTAAATAAAACAATTATTAACATGTCTTGTTGTATTTTTTTAAATAATTTGTTACAGATCTGCTTATAACATATTTTATTAATATTTTCACACAAAAGTTATAACTAAAGTATTTTATAAAAAAGAAAAAAATCTTATTTTATTTTGTTAAAAAATTAAATGATAAAATAGTATGAGTTACACAAAAAGAAGTTTAAATATTCGGAGCAATGTCAGTCATTTACACTTATTGAGAAGGTACATGATTATTTATTAAAGTACTTTACTGCAAACAAAATTTTTGTAACAATAAATATCTAACTCCAGCTGCAGTGATTGTAGCCTTCATACCCATTAGAACACTGACAATATTTCCCGCTTGGATAAAAGTTACATCCAATCATTGTCCGTGTCGTCCAAATCTCTGCAGTAGCCGTTTACGCAAAATTCCGGCAAGCACTGGTCAATTTTCGGGTTCTGGTACCTGATTGGTGGGAATGAATCCATCGATTCAACTTTAGTTGTAACAGTTCTGGTATGTTCTGAAGTGTCTGTTAAAAATAAAAAAATAAATATCTAAAATCATATCGTATTATTACAACCTTCGTGACCTTTTTGTTCACAGTGTTTTCCTTTAAATCCAGGCATGCAAAAACATGTATAAAATGGACTTTTGTCAGAATAACCACAAGCAGCGCCATTTTTACAAACAGGAGGGTCAAACTTGTGGCAATAATCTGTAAAAATTCAAGAAAGTTTTGTTTAGTATTTTCAAATTATTTTACTTAACAGCATACTTAAACTGCAGTGGTTGTCGCCCCAATAGCCATCTTTACATTTACAATAAGTTCCGGATGGATATTTTTCTTGCAAACTTTTATTTCCTGATGTTGAAACGCATTCACCGTTGATACATGTGTCGGGTTCGCACGTTTTAAGTGGTTCCCAATACATAACAGCTAAAAATTTTATTTATTTAGATTACAGACTTGTTTTAGTAGTTTAAGTTATCAACTAGAAGGTCAATAAAAATTTCGCTACATCATTAAAACCTTAAAGCTCGTATATGATTACTTTGTACTATCATATTATATATTTTTTGATACGGGTCGTAATGTGTTTTAAAAACATACGAGCCTCACAGCTTATTAGTTGTTTAAAGTTGTTTAAAAAACCACAAGCTTATTGTACAAACTTTAAAAAAACAGTTCAAAAGTTTTTTATCTTGTCCTCAACAAGACTTTAAAAGGTATCCAAGTGGTGTGCGACTCGATAACCGAAAGGTTTTTTCGTACACCAGGTTCTTAGACCAATTTTTGTACATTAGGTCTTAGTACCAAAAATTTTAATGCTTTTTTTTGTCGTTCAATAAAGAACATAATAGCTAAACATACAAGGTTGTACACGATTAGAAAGCTGTTTAAAATATACTAACGTAAGGTTTTGTGTTCAATCTCATCATGTAATACAATTGTTATTCTTGACAAAGCAGTTTTATTCCCACGAAACAACATTTCTTCAAAATTAAAAGCATTCAAGTTTGTTGGTTTATTACAGTTTTCTGTATTTTTTTCTTTCCACCAAGCTCCGCTACTTTCATATGAGCAATATGGTGTTTTCACCTCATTTTCTTGATCAAAAGCTTTAAAAGCAGACCCTTTTTGTGATTTAAGTACATCGTCTGCATTGAAAATAGTAAGTGTAGGTATTATTAAATTAACAATATTTATTATTTATTAAAGTCATTTTATATACAATAAGAACAATTTAAAACAGAGATATGTATTTGATTTTACTTGATATTTTTTTAACTATAAAGTTATGGGAAAACTTTGTAGCTGCTTAATGTTTAACTTTTTTTGCTTGTGTATATTTTAAGAAAAGTGGTGTAATAAAGTTTATACAGACCAAAATTAATAAAACAACACCGAGTAAGAAAAAAAGTATCAGT
Source organism: Thalia democratica (assembly GCF_965202585.1). NCBI lineage: Eukaryota > Metazoa > Chordata > Thaliacea > Salpida > Salpidae > Thalia > Thalia democratica. Next base: position 3,960,499 of record NC_139172.1, on the reverse strand, counting down.
TCTTGTTGTAATACAAAAATAAGTTAACATGGCTTAATTAAGTTTCTTAATAATTTAATAAAAGGGTTTTTTTAAGTTAACTATTCTATATATTTAAGTGTAATGCAATTTTAATATTTTTACATGTTATTTTTATTTAATTTTTGATATATATGATTTCAACCAATTCACATTAACAAAATTACCTGTACCACCGATAGAATTTGAAAAAATGTATTCTGGTAAAGCTGGATAAGAAAATCTGTACTCTGGTCCAGGTCCTATATTGAAATCGCTATAGAGATAAAAAACAATAATTAGTAATGAAAAACTCTATAACTAAACTTTGAATATGGTATAAGTAGTTTGTATAACATATAAAAAATTTCTGAGTTAATATAATCGTTTTAAATAAAAAAGTTTTTTTTATTTAACAAAAAAATCTACTAGTCTATTAATATTCGTTATATTGCCTAAAGTACTTTAAAATTCTTTTTCAGTAGGCAATTAGAACTGCAATTAGTTCTAATTGCCTACTGAAGAAGAATTTGAAAGTACTTTAGGAAATATAAAGAATATTAATAAATTTGTAGATTTTTTTGTTAAATAAAAAAAGAACTTTTTTATTTAGAACGATTTTGATAAAGATAAAAAAATCACGAGAAACAACACACAACCAAGGGAAGATTTGAGATACTTAAAACTATAATATTCTAACTGTTAGTCAATATAAAAATTAAATGTTTGTATACAATGTGTACCATTTAATTAAAAGTGTTTTAACATAAAAAATAGAGCAAAACAACATTTTAGCTCTAATTTTGACTTAGCTTTGCTCTATAAACATTATTAGAACTTAGTTTTATCTTGTAACAAAGGTCACTTGCTTTTTATAAGAAAACAAGATTGGTTTTTACAGGCAAAGTCTTCGACTTGCCTTCGTACATTTGTAAATGTTTATTTAAAAGTAAATAAACATACTTACAATGAAATACACTTCTAAAAAATCAAAATGTTTTTTTATAATTTTTTGCAGTGCATAAGTAGACTTAAAATCTTGATAAGTTAAGGTTTTTTTCATACAAAATGTTCTTCTTAAAAGACAAACTGTAAGCCGGTCATTTCAGCTTGAAGAACAAAATTCGACTTCAAAACTTAATTTATTTAATCCTTTTATAAATTTATAAAAGTATCTTACTAACATAATTTTCACAAACTAATTGTTAGAATTTAAAGTTCTTATTTGTTTAGTTTTAGACATACTCATAAGAAGACACTTTGTATAAGTTTCCTTCAACTTTTGCTTCTATTATCATGAGCCAAATACCGTAAGATGTAAGCCTGTGAAGTTTTTCCAGTCCTAAATAAAGAAATATTCAATTAGTAAAACTAAAAAGCTTATACTTTAAAGTTTCCTACCTATCCAGTGGTTTCCATTTATATCACCGAAACCTTTAACATATTCCTCATAAGTTCGGTTGAATGAAATATCACTGTTGTTACGGTTTTGAACGGCCTAAAACATAATTTTTATTGCATTCTTACCACTTGATAACTGTCTAATCATTTTTATTGCTTTTTTAGTTGTACTACAAATTTCAAATGATTAGTAAATTAACATCTTTAACTAGATATTTATCTAAAACAATTAATATACAACAATTTTTTTAACAAACTCTAGCTTAGGTAGGGTTTTTGCGCTATTTTTTTGGTTGAAAAATCAAGGTTGTTATAAACAGAAATAAAACTTAAATTTACAAGTTGAAACTTACTATCCAAGCAATAATTTTTTGATTCCAATCTAAGCTCTTCACACATTGAACATCTGTTAACTCCCCATTTTCGTATTTTATTGTGTATACGGCCTCTTTGAACTTATCGACAATTTCTCTTTTGTAAGGTATAAGACGGTTGCAATCGAAGACGGTTTCATTACCTAAAAGAAAGCAAAGTTATGTATAAGCTATTTGCAAATAAGCAAATTAATTATATACTGATTATTAGTTTTAAATATGCTAAAAAACTGCTTTCAATTTATCAACATAAAAAACAAGCTCTAAACATAAAAAACCCAAAATAGTTATTTAGAATAGGTTATCAATTTGTATATATTGTAACAATATTGAACTTTTTATACATCACTAAAGATTGTTTTAAATTCTTCATAACGCAAAACAAAAAGCATTTTAAAGTTTTTAAACTCACTTATACTTTTTGATGAATTCATGAAACAAAATAGTTTATCTCCTACATTGTCCATTTTGTTTTTAAATCTTTTATAAGTACCAGTAGAAGCATGTGGATATGTTTTTATAATTTCTGTACATTCATTTAGATTTGTCACTGTATCTGTAAAAAAAAACTGTTAATCTAGTTTACTTATTTACTTATCATTAAATTGATTAAATTTTAGTTTAAAAACTGCTTCACATTCTTTACAAACAACATCTACTAAAAGTTGAATTATAATATTTGTTATTATTCAAAACTTTTCTGTTATCTAGGTTTAAGCACCTTTTTTTAAGTATATTTTTTTAAATATAATTAGATGTAACCTGATGAGACAAAAACTTGTTCTAAATTTCGTTTTGACTTCAACAGATTTGATTCCAAACTAAGGTATTTTGATTCGAGTCGTTGAACATTACTTGCCAAACTATTAAAAAAACAACAAAAAATGTACAAAAAAACTAGTACTTCTTTTAAATTTTTCATACTTTGACTGTTTTAAAATTTATGATTAAATTATTAAAACAAAAAACTAAGTTGTATTAGATAAAGATGAAAATTATCTAAAACAATTACACAATAGATTTAAATAAACATACTATTTAATATCAAGTTATTGAAAAAAGATTAAATAAAGGTTTTAGGTGCCTCAAACACTTTTAAAAAATTATTACTGAAATGTACTTAGTATTTATATAAGTTCTTAAAGCTTCAGTTTGTTAAGATGCGATTTCTATATTTTATAAATAAAATTAGTTATATATTTTTATAGTTTTGAGTCAATATCATTATCCTAACAATGTTACAAGGATTAGATATAGAATGAGCTAATTTTTGATAACTACTTAACGTAACTACTTAGTTTTACGAAAAATTTAGCATTTAGTTGTTTGATAATGGATGAAAGTAGTTACTGGCAAATTTGTGCGAATTAGATAATTTTAAGCTATAACCAGTCTAATAAATGATTATTTTATTGTGTAAGTTTACAATTGCATTTACTTAATTTGTTGAAACTTTATTTACATTATCCTCAGTACTCATCACTTTTACTTAAAACAAAAGTTACAAAAAAGTTTATTTTATAGTAACATGATTTGTTTCTTATGTAACTTGTATTAATGGAAGTATAACAAACTTCACATAACAATATAATCTTAAAAAACTACGATTACGACTTTTTTGATATGAGTTATTCGTTTAATTCAAATATTTTATTTAAGTTATATTGGTAGCAGAATTTTTAAATGACTTAGTTAAGTAGGGTTTTGTATAACTAAAGTAATTCTACTTAAAGAAAGTATTTATGATTAAAACTTTTGATTACGATAAAATAATATTATAACGAATAAGAACATATCAGTTAGTTTCGGAAAGTGTTGTTGTAGTAGTGCATTGCAGTATAGTGCTTATTGTACTTTTCAGAAAACATACTAGATTTGCTATACATTCCAGAAATATTGCTAACATAAAAATTTTAAAGCTTTCAAGTTTTTTTATCCATAATTTATTTTAAATTTTTTTTTTTACGTAATACAATTAAAAAAGATAAGTTACGTTTTTAATTTAGACTGAATTTTAGTTCGAATTTTTAAAGTATCGTTTGGTATTGATATTAAAGTAGTCAAAGCAAATTTATACATAAATCTTTATAAGTTTAGTGCACTTAAAAAAATATTTTTTAAGAGTTTTGTTGTTAGCTGTTTATAATGTTGTAAAATCTGTTTTATACCTAGCATAGTAAATTTTCAAAAATCAGTTGTTTAAATGATGCTTTATTTGAGTAGACGCACGACGGTATAAATGTAAAAAAGTGTATGTATTTACAAAAGCACGCAGCGACTATCTTATCCACATAAAAATTGTTTTAAAGAATCTTATACGACAAGAGGTTGTTAAAAAAATCAAAATATTTGTAAAAAATCACATATTTTCATACTTAAAAGACGGAGTATCAAAATGGTTACATAACAATTTAAATTCAGACAACTCAAATTCCGACAATTAAAATTCTTAGCAAAATATTTAAAAAACTATATCTCAATAAGTAACATAAAGTTGAAAAAAATTTAAAAAAATATGTAGATCTTATTAATATCTACAAGCTACTTTTTTTCCTTTTTTGCAAAACCTTAAATATTTTTAAGATATTTTAAAACTACTAAAAGTAAGTATGGTTTTTACTGTTTTAAGTTATATCTCAAAAATGTTTGCTGTTTTGCAATAAGAAAAAAACGGCTTATAGATACTAATATGACCTAATAAGTAATTTTATATTTGACAAATATACACTTTTTTAGTTGTGGCCCTTTCAATTTTTTTTTTAAGAACTTGAGTTGTCGGAATTTGAATAGTCGTGCACCCTATCAAAATACATGACGATCATTTGTGTAAGCTTTAAATTTTTGAAATGCATGTTTTCTTAGGGAAAATCTTTTAAGCATTAATATTATTGCTAAATAAAAAGTTTATATAATTGCACAAAATTATATTTCGAAAAGTCTAAACTGAAGTTTTTATAGTTTCAGTTTTCAACTCTTAGCTACTTTTGATAACTCAGGTATAATCTTTTCTAAACTTCTAATATAAAAAACAATGTAACGTTCTGCTTTTCAAAATTTTCCAATAAATTTTTGGACTGTTTGCAAACAACTAGTATGTTTTTAAGTTTCGAAATAGTTTTTAACGGTATTTTTATTTTTAACCATGTATTCCGTTTCAGACGTAAAAAGCCAAAATATTTTCTTCGCTTTATTGAACAACAGCAGAAAGTAATATTTTTTATTAATTTCCCATAACTCATAACTTATTCAAGCTAGTTTTAAATTTATGAACCTAATGGCTAAAAAAATAAGCTTGATGGAACATTTGTACTTTATAAGTAAAGAGTTCTTTTGTAAATCGAACTTTTTAGAAAAGTCTTACTCTGTGAGTTATAGTTTTGAAAATAAATCTAATAAAAAGTTATGTATGTACTTAAAACCTAAAGTGTAATAAAACGGTAATTACACGTTCTACTTAAGACAAACAAGCATGATTTTTTTTAACTAGAATTACTCACTTATAATGTTTTTAGCAGTAGTAGCTTTTTTACCACTTTAGAGCCTTTTTATTTCGTGTAATAACACAATCTTATATCTGTAAATTATTTAAATTTCAGAACATTTAAATATGTTTTAAACTAAATTGCTTAAAAAGTTAATTATTATAAAATATTTTTAAAATAACCTTTAACATGTTTGAAATAATAAGATTAGCTAATTAATTGATGAACTTCATTACATAAAAAGTAAGTGAATTAAACCACAAAAATAGTTAACTAAGTAAATACTAAAAGCTTTAATTTATTTTATGCACTATTTAAAAAAATATAATTGTACTAAACAAAAACTTTTAGTTCTTGCACTTATTTATTGTTGTCATTTTAACTTAACTTTAATTTGACGTGAAAATTTTATTATTTTCGCTTCGATAGTCCAAAAGTCGAGTTTATAAGTAATTTCATATTTAAGTCCTTTTGTTTACTAATAATTCTTAAAATGATAATAACACTTTGGTTTTTAAAAACACTGTTTCAAAAATAATAACAACCGCTAGTTGACCCATTTTTGCCATGTAGAATTAACTACCGATCACGTCGGGTTTCATGCTTTAATCAGCATGAAACATCAAGCAACCATGTCTTGACCAGGCGATTGTTACGTAAGAAAGACGTATATAAACAGCAAACGAGAAAGCAGATCATTTGGATTTCGACGTTAACAAGAAGCATCACTACGCCAGTTTCCAGTCCGAAGCGTAAGCCGCCATCTTAGAAAAGCTAGCTGAACTCTCGGAAAACCTTCTCTTGGCGCTCTGAGTGTAAGTCGCCATCTTGGAAAACCTAGATGAACTCCCGTTAAACATTCTTATTCAAGTATTTGTTTGTTTGTTTGAAACATTTACTTTGTATTTAACTTCATAACTTCGTAGTTTTTATATCTTATTCTATATACATTTTGTATACCTACTCTAGCAACGTCGACGGGGCGTACAACTTGATTTAAGTTGTTAACGTGCCATACTCATAAGCCTACGCATACTGCAGCAAACAAGCAGCAACAACTTTTAGTTTGGATCGTTTTGAACACTGAACTCGACCCATAAGCCCACGCATTCGGTGGCAAAAACTTATTACTCGTATCTTTCATTTTCTTTATTTAAATATTGTATCTTTTTATCTCGCGCGCTCTTCATCCAGTGTCGACGAGGAAGTTTAAGTCCCTACTTTCAGAACCAGTAAACTATACGAGCAACCATTTGTTACAGCCCAACTAGAATTGTGAACTGCAAGAATTTTCTTATCGTGTCTTTGATTGTATTGTATAATAAAGCATATAGAAACTTGTTAGTTTATATTTAAACTTAAATTATAAATAAAATGAATAGGGTATTAGCTCTTACACACTCTCGCACTCGGTCGCTGACCGAGGTAGCAACTAAAGATAAAGATATCCCCGAAGCTACTGCTAATCTGGCTCCTGTCGAAACTGCCGAACCTGTTACAGAGGCGGTTTCACACAAAGCTAGAGACCCCAGCAGCCCGCAGTACATCATTTTAATTTTAACTGTTATAATTTAATTAGTGTTTATTCGTTTGGCTGTAAATTTTTATTAATTATACACTAAAAGATATGCTTGCTAACTAACAATAATAATATTCAGTTTATTTTATAATAAATGCTTCAATCGATTTCAATTCAGTTTTAGTTTAATTTATTTAGGTATTTAAAGGTTCTTCCAATACTTTTTTTTTCTCTAGGAAGTTTTTATTAAAGCTTCTGCTAAAAGAATTAAACTATTTATTAGAATTATTATTATTGTTATTATTATTTTCTTAATTTTACTCATCAACTCAATTTTATTCAGAATTGTTTGTAGAACCAAACCACTGGTTTATTATAAGTTTGTTCTTTGTTTTTAAAAATACAGTTTTTTTTTCCTGTTTAGTAAAAAATTAAACTTAAAATAAAACAATGTTTTTAGTAGAACAAAGCTACTAAAAAGCTTCTGAAATGTTACTTAAAATAAGTTTTCAAAGGTTGTAAAGTTTTAAAATAACAATTTTTAGAAATGTTAGTAATTCCAAAAACTCTTGTAAGAAGTTCTATGTTATACAGACGTTTAGCTTAAAATAAAAAGTTTACTTCAATAGAAAAAGTTTGGAATGGCTAGTGTTATAACTTAGTTTAAAATTTATTAGTGATATAATCCAAAAAATTTTATAAGTTGTGTGCTGTACAACTTAAAAATCATCGAACTAAATTTTTGCTTTGTATTTTACAAAACAAAGTTACAGTTAAAGCTTATTTATTTTGATTTACAATGAAAAAGAAAATGAGAAATATCAAAAAACACTTTAAATTAAAGTAAAACACGATGTTTCTGCTTAATTTCCTAATACTTTTATTAATCCATAAACTTTGACTGCACAACGATAAGAATATTTTTGCACATTAAACCAAAACTGCAATAAGTAAGTCCTTTGTAAGAGTCATCAGTTTCTTACATTTTCTTACGATCATGCATTTAGTATTGAGAAATTAAGTTCAAAAAAAAGTATTAAACAGTTAGATTTATATAATATTTATTTAAATACTTTGCTTCAAATTGAAGTTGACGATGCTGTTTCGATAAGCAAATTACTTTACTTAAATTATGTATCTAGAATATAACTAAAGTCTAAAATTAATAAAACTTGTTTTAAATACGTATATTGTTTATTGAATGACAAACAAAAGCGCTTAAAATGTTTAGACCTGGTTCACAAAAAAACCTTTCGATTATCAAAAGTATGAAAAAAAAAGTTTACAAAGATAAAACAACATCTCAATTTTCGTTTTATAAATTAAATTTTTTTTTGAAGATTAAGATGTCGAAAAAAAGTTATTTAATACACAATTAAAACAAGGGAGTCTATAATAAATTCAATTGAATATAAACTTTTATTAACTACATACTTATTAATTTGCACTTGTTCAAATAATTAAATGTAGGAAAAACTTTTTATGTTACAGATGTTTAGATATGTTTTGATTTTAAAGTTTAACAAAAATGTTATACACTATATAGTTATAAATTTTCGTTATTTTACTACACTTTAATTTTTTTTGTTTATCTTAGTCTGATTTCAAATATTTTTAAGCGTTTAACGTTTTTTTTTGTTTTTCATGGTGTTTTACCGGTATCGAACCAGTTAAAAACATTTTATTTCGCTAGTAAAATTCTAAATTATTTGTAAACGTTTCTTTAGTGTAAGTACTAACTTGTTGATTGGTATATGTATTATCAAAAAAAACAGAATAATTAAACAATTAGTTGCCTGTGTATACTGACTAAGTATGTGAAATTGATAAAATTTCAATAACTTAATTTAGTTTTTAAAGTTTAATTTTTCATACAAAGAAATAAATATAACATACAGTTTAACTATATAATATGTCTATTAAATTTAACTACCTATTAAACACTGTTGTTTTTCGTGCAAAGCTACTATTTAGTTAGGTTTTGTATTTAGTCTTTGACAAGACGTTAAACTGCATCCAAGTAATGTACGACTCGATAACTGAAAGGTTTTTTTCTTACAGTAGATAAGTGAACCAAATATTTTTGAGTATTTTTTTTTTGTCGTTCCATAAAATATTAATTTGATTGCAATTTTTATATTACAACCATTACAATTTTAGTTTTGTTTTTCCTTATCTGTATGTTCTTTATTTCATTTATCTTTATGAAACAGGTAAAGTAAATAAGTAACTCAATGACTAAAAGGTCTTTTATAAACCAGGTCTTTTGATAATATTTATGATCATTTTTTTCCTGTTTAATGAATAGAAAAAAACTAGATACTTCAGCTTAACTGCCTAAATTTTGAAGTCTATATTAACCATTGAAAATAGAAATAGTGCATTATACAGTTTTTATAGCTTTAATATACAAAATGTTTTCTTTTTTTTGATATAACAAGTCTCAAGTTTAAAACGTATAAAATATAAATGCAAAATCTTATAACTTATTTTATATCAACTCTGAAAGTTTTTTAAATTATATTTTTTGTTCAGCTTTAGCATGCCCGCTATATGTATAACTATTAAAGTTAGGTAAAAATTACTATTAAGCAAAAACTAAGTTATAATATAAATTTTGCTGGTAGAAATAATATTTTTTTAATTGTAGTACAGTTTTATTGTTAATGATTTCCAAAAAAATGTTTTCAAACTAAACTTATATATCTAAATTAAACATTACTAATTTTGGATTATGATAAGGATGTTAAAAAGATAAACAAAAATAAGTAAACTGGTACTGAAATATAAAATTATTTAATAACAAACCTTATTTTTTTAACTCAAATCTTCGATAAATACAAGATTAAGTTATACAGTTACTTTGAATATAATTTATTTTAATCGTATAGTATAAAAAAGTCAAATAGCACCTAAATAAACTTAAAAAAATAGATAAAATAAATTATTAGTTGGAATCGAATATTATTTTTCTCTATTTTTTTCTTTGCAGTTATTCCACCGCGTCTAAACACAAAAAAAAATCTTAATATATAGAATAAAGATAAAGTGTTTTTTTTAATTAGTACTTTAAACACCTTCTTAAAACTAATTCAAAAGTTTATTAGTATAAAAAAAAATTCACTGTAAAGTAAAAAGATGTTGAGCCAAATAAATACATAACTTAATATTAAACTATCAACTGTTTCTTATAAAAAGTTTTAACCTATGTTATTAGGTTTTGTTTTTTATATAAATAAAACAAATTTTTGTACAATTAAATATAACTTTATTTTAGAACTATGAAGGTTTTTTTCTTAACTTAAAATTTTTTTTTTACTCTTTAATTAACCAACACGTAAAGATTTTGTTTTTAAAGTTTAGTATATATAAGTAATTTAATAAACTGTTTTTTGATACTCTCAAGCGATTAGTACTTTATAAAGGCTGATTTAATTGTTTCTAATTAACATTTTATTATTTCTAAGTGTAGTTTTACTACAAAATATTTTTTAAAGAGAATTGTATATTTATAATATTCTATTTTAATATAAGAAAATTAAGTTGATAAAGTGTTAAAGGACTAAATTATTTTATATTTTTAAGAAGTAGTATAATTTTAATTCTTTTAGTATATCTGAAAATCACAAACACTAAAATTTATCATTTTTTATTAGTCGATTTTTATTAGTTTAAGTCGTTTAATTATTATTAATTATTATTAATTAAAAAACATCTTGGATATAAAAGTTTAAGCCTATATTATAAGGTTTTATTATAAAAACTTTGTTTAGTAATTTCATTAAATATACTATACTAAACGACTTTTTTTTTGAGTTAAACAGTATTCTAAACTTAAAACTATAAATTTGATTAGTCTTTTTGTTATTGTTTTAATACAACTCCCACCCGCGATCATCTCGCATCCGTTCACTTACCAACCGCGCATAAAATCTCACTCAATTTCTTTTTTTCTTGATTTGTTCATTTTTCATTTTTTACAATCACTCTTACCTCTAACTATTACCCTTTGTTGGTAAGCGGTTCTCGGATTCGATCAAGTGGGAAATGATCGCGGGTTGGAACTGAGCGGCTCCCATTATTAGTAATGGTTTTTTTTTTAATTTTAAATGACCAACATATTTGAAAAATGTTTTAAAATTTAGTTTATAATATTTACTAAAAAACAAAATTGTTTTTATCACTGCCAGACAACAAGTATAACCGTTCTTGAAAAAAGTTGTTTTAAATACTTGGTTTTCAATCAGAACTTTATAATTCTAAGTTTACTTTTGCAACAGAACTAAATAATACATTTGTAAAATAAGAGTTTTAATTTAGTTATTTTACGTATTAAACTAGTACTTTTTTATATACTTTGATTAAGAAATGTTCTAAATTTTAATATTTTCATTTAAATATACATAATGTTACAAGCAAACAAAAAACTCCAGTTTTCACAAATTTATATTAGTAACTAGCAGATTTTTTTTATAATATAATACTGATTCATTTAAGTCGTATATTTATTATTGTTCGAAAACGTACCTTTGATATCACAATCGAATCCAGAGAAACCAGGTTGACATTTACATTTGTAATAAGGATAAATATTTTGGAAAATGCACCCTCCACCATTCTTACACACCGGTGGAGTATTCCTTCTAATTCCTTTTATTCTAGTGCACTGATCTTAAAGTTTGTAACATTGTAAAAAACTTACATAAACTTTATGTAAAAATTGATTACTAATTAGATAAACTAGTTTGAATATTTTAAAAAACCTCAAAAATTTTCACGTGAATTTTGAACTTTAAGTAAATAATTAACAACGGTTTTAAATTTGTTTTTAAATTAAAAAGTGTAGCATTGTAGCTTAATCTGTTATTTGTATGGTTTATATTTAAAGTACTTAATATAAAACAATTATTAACATGTCTTGTTGTATTTTTTTTTCAAATAATTTGTTACAGATCTGCTTATAACATATTTTATTAATATTTTCACACAAAAGTTATAACTAAAGTATTTTATAAAAAAGAAAAAAATCTTATTTTATTTTGTTAAAAAATTAAATGATAAAATAGTATGAGTTACACAAAAAGAAGTTTAAATATTCGGAGCAATGTCAGTCATTTACACTTATTGAGAAGGTACATGATTATTTATTAAAGTACTTTACTGCAAACAAAATTTTTGTAACAATAAATATCTAACTCCAGCTGCAGTGATTGTAGCCTTCATACCCATTAGAACACTGACAATATTTCCCGCTTGGATAAACACGGTACATCCAATCATTGTCCGTGTCGTCCAAATCTCTGCAGTAGCCGTTTACGCAAAATTCCGGTAAGCACTGGTCAATTTTCGGGTTCTGGTACCTGATTGGTGGGAAAGAATCCATCGATTCAACTTTAGTTGTAACAGTTCTGGTATGTTCTGAAGTGTCTGTTAAAAATAAAAAAATACAATATCTAAAATCATATCGTATTATTACAACCTTCGTGACCTTTTTGTTCACAGTGTTTTCCTTTAAATCCAGGCATGCAAAAACATGTATAAAATGGACTTGTGTCAGAATAACCACAAGCAGCGCCATTTTTACAAACAGGAGGGTCAAACTTGTGGCAAAAATCTGTAAAAATTCAAGGAAGTTTTGTTTAGTATTTTCAAAATATTTTATTTAACAGCATACTTAAACTGCAGTGGTTGTCGCCCCAATAGCCATCTTTACATTTACAATAAGTTCCGGAAGGATATTTTTCTTGCAAACTTTTATTTCCTGACGTTGAAACGCATTCACCGTTGATACATGTGTCGGGTTCGCACGTTTTAAGTGGTTCCCAATACATAACAGCTAAAAGTTTTACTTATTTTAGATTACAGATTTGTTTTAGTAGTTTAAGTTATCAACTAGAAGGTCAATAAAAATTTCGCTACATCATTAAAACCTTAAAGCTCGTATATGATTACTTTGTACTATCATATTATATATTTTTTGATACGGGTCGTAATGTGTTTTAAAAACATACGAGCCTCACAGCTTATTAGTTGTTTAAAGTTGTTTAAAAAACCACAAGCTTATTGTACAAACTTTACAAAAACAGTTCAAAAGTTTTTTGTCTTGTCCTCAACAAGACTTAAAAAGGTATCCAAGTGGTGTTATACTCGATAACCGAAAGGTTTTTTCGTACACCAGGTTCTTAGACCAATTTTTGTACATTAGGTCCTAGTACCAAAAATTTTAAAAGTTTTTTTTCTGCGTTCAATAAACAACATATTAGCTAAACATACAAGGTTGTACGCTATTAGAAAACTGTTTAAATTATACTAACGTAAGGTTTTGTATTCATTCTCATCATGTGTTACAATTGTTATTCTTGACAAGGAAGTTTTATTCCCACGAAACAACATTTCTTCAAAATTAAAAGCATTCAAGTTTGTTGGTTTATTACAGTTTTCTGTATTTTTTTCTTTCCACCAAGCTCCGCTACTTTCATATGAGCAGTATGGTGTTTTTACCTCATTTTCTTGATCAAAAGCTTTAAATGCAGACCCTTTTTGTGATTTAAGTACATCGTCTGAATTTAAAAATAATAAGTGTAGGTATTATTCAATTAACAATATTTATCATTTATTTAAGTAATTTTATATACAATAAGAACAATTTAAAACAAAGATATGTGTTTGATTTTATTTGATAATCTTTTTTTTAACTATAAAGTTTTGGTTTTAGAAAACTTTTTAGCTGCTTAATGTTTAACTTTTTTTACTTGTGTATATTTTAAGAAAAGTGGTGTAATAAAGTTTACAACAGACCAAAATTAACAAAAAAACACCGAGTAAGAAAAAAAGTATCAGCTCTTGTTGTAATACAAAAATAAGTTAACATAACATGGCTTAATTAAGTTTCTTAACAATTTGATAAAAAGGTTTTTTTAAGTTAACTATTCTCTATTTTTAAGTGTAATGCAATTTTAATATTTTTACATGTTATTTCATTTAATTGTTAATATATATGATTTCAACCAATTCACATAAACAAAATTACCTGTACCACCGATAGATGTTGAAAAAATGTATTCTGGTAAAGCTGGATAAGAAAATCTGTACTCTGGTCCTGCTCCTATTTTGAAATCGCTTTAGAGATGAAAAACAATAATTAGTAATGAAAAACTGTATCACTAAACTTTGAACATGGTATAAGTTAGTTTGTATAACATATAAAAAAAATCTTAGTTTATATAAAAATTGAATGTTTGTATACAACTTGTTCCATTTAACTAAAAGTGTTTTAACATAACACATAAAGAAAAACAAATTTTTAGCTCTAATTTTGACTAAGCTTTGCTCTATAAACTTTATTAGAACTTAGTTTTATCTTGTACCAAAGGTCACTTGCTTTTTATAAAAAAACAAGCTCGGTTTTTACAGGAAAAGTTTTTGACTTGCCTTCGTACATTTGTAAATGTATTTAAAAGTAAATGAACATACTTACAATGAAATACACTTCTAAAAAATCAAAATGATTTTTTTAATTTTTTGCAGTAAGTATAATTTAAAATCTTGATAAGTTAAGGTTTTTTTCATACAAAATGTTCTTCTTAAAAGACAAACTGTAAGCCGGTCATTTCAACTTGAAGGACAAAATTCGACTTCAAAATTTAATTTATTTAACCCTCAAATAAACTTATAAAAGTATCTTACTAACATAACTTTCACAAACTTAATGTTAAAATTTAAAATGCTTATTTGTTTAGTTTTAGACATACTCATAAGAAGACACTTTGTATAAGTTTCCTTCAACTTTTGCTTCTATTATCATGAGCCAAATACCGTAAGATGTAAGCCTGTGAAGTTTTTCCAGTCCTAAATAAAGAATTATTCAAAAAGTAAACTAAAAAGTTTGTACTTTACAGTTTCCTACCTATCCAGTGGTTTCCATTTATGTCACCAAAACCTTTAACATATTCCTCATAAGTTCGGTTGAATGAAATATCACTGTTGTTACGGTTTTGAACGGCCTGAAACATAAATTTTATTGCATTCTTACCATTTGATAGCTGTCTGATCATTTTTATTGTTTTTTTTAATTTCTACTACCAATTTTAAATGATTAGTAAATTAACACCTTTAACTAGATATTTATCTAAATCAATTAATATACAACAATTTATTTTAACAAGCTATAGCTTAGGTAGGGTTTTTGCGCCATTTTTGGGTTGAAAAATCAAAGTCGTTATGAACAGAAATAAAACTTGAATTTAAAAGTTAAAACTTACTATCCAAGCAATAATTTTTTGATTCCAATCTAAGCTCTTCACACATTGAACATCTGTTAACTCCCCATTTTCGTATTTTATTGTGTACACGGCCTCTTTAAACTTATCGACAATTTCTCTTTTGTAAGGTATAAGACGGTTGCAATCGAAGACGGTTTCATTACCTAAAGAAAGCAAAGTTATGTGTAAGCTATTTGCAAATAAGCAAAATAAATGTAATACTGACTATTAGTTTTAAATATGCTAAAAAACTGCTTTCAATTTATCAACATAAAAAACAAGCTCCAAACATAAAAAACCCAAATAGTTATTAAGAATAGGTTATCAATTTGTATATATTGTAACAATATTGAACTTTTTAAACATCACTAAATACAGTTTTAAATTCTTCATAACGCAAACAAAAAGTGTTTTAAAACTTTTCCATTTACTTATACTTTTTGAAGTATTCATGAAACAAAAGAATTTATCTCCTACATTGTCCATTTTGTTTTTAAATCTTTTATAAGTACCAGTAGAAGCATGTGGATATGTTTTTATAATTTCTGTGCATTCATTTAGATCTGTCACTGTATCTGTAAAAAAAACCATTAATCAAGTTTACTTGTTTACTGATCATTAAATTGATTAAATTTTCGTTTAAAAACATCTTCACATTTTTTACAAACAACATTTATTAAAAGTTAAATTGTTATATTTGTTGTTATTTAAAACTTTTCTGTTAACAAGGTTTAAGCACCTTTTTTTAAGTATATTTTTTAAATATAATTAGATGTAACCTGATGAGACAAAAACTTGTTCTAAATTTCGCTTTGACTTCAACAGACTTGATTCCAAACTAAGGTATTTTGATTCGAGTCGTTGAACATTGCTTGCCAAACTAATAGAAAAACAACAAAAAATGTACAAAAAAACTAGTACTGCTTTTATATTTTTCATACTTTGACTGTTTTAAAATTTATGATAAAATAATTAAAACAAAAAACTAAGTTGTATTAGATAAAGTAGAAAATTATCTAAAAAAATTACACAATAGATTTAAATAAACAAACTATTTTATATCAAGTTATTGAAAAAAGATTAAATAAAGGTTTTAGGTGCCTCAAACACTTTTGAAAAATTATTACTGAAATGTACTTTCTATTTATATAAGTTCTTAAAGCTTCAGTTTGTTAGGATGCGATTTCTATATTTTATAAATAAAATTAGTTATATATCTTTATAGTTTTGAGTCAGTATTATTATCCTAACAATGTTACAAGGATTAGATATAGAATGAGCTAATTTTTGATAACTACTTAACGTAACTACTTTGTTTTACGAAAAATTTAGCATTTAGTTGTTTGACAATGGATGAAAATTATTACTTGCAAATTAGTGCAAATTAGCTAAATTTAAGCTATAACCAGTCTAATAATTTATTATTTTATTGTGTAAGTTTACAATTACATTTACTTAATTTGCTGAAACTTTATTGACATTATCCTCAGTACTCATCACTTTTACTTACATCAAAAGTTACAAAAAACTTTATTTTATAGTAACATGATTTGTTTCTTATGTAACTTGTATTAATGGAAGTATAACAAACTTTACATTACAATCTTATCTTAAAAAACTACGATTACGACTTTTTTGATATGAGTTACTCGTTTAATTCAAATACTTTATTTAAGTTATATTGGTAGCAGAATTTTTAAATGACTTAGTTAAGTAGGGTTTTGTATAACTAAAGTAATTCTACCTAAAGAAAGTATTTATGATTAAAACTTTTGATTACGATAAAATAATATTATAACGAATAAGAACAAATCAGTTAGTTTCGGAAAGTGTTGTTGTAGTAGTGCATTGCAGTATAGTGCTTATTGTACTTTTCAGAAAACATACTAGATTTGCTATACATTCCAGAAATATTGCTAACATAAAATTTTTAAGCTTTCAAGTTTTTTTATCCATAATTTATTTTCATTTTTTTTTTTTACGTAATACAGTTAAAACAGATAAGTTACGTTTTTAATTTAGACTGAATTTTAGTTCGAATTTTTAAAGTATCGTTTGGTATTGATATTAAAGTAGTCAAAGCAAATTTATTTATAAATCTTTATAAGTTTAGTGCACTTAAAAAATATTTTTTAATAGTTTTGTTGTTAGCTGTTTATAATGTTGTAAAAACTGTTTTATACCAAGCATAGTAAATTTTCAAAAATCAGTTGTTTAAATGATGCTTTATTTGAGTAAACGCACTACAGTATAAATGTAAAAGAGTGTATGTATTTACAAAACCATGCAGCGAGTATCTTATCCACATAAAAATTGTTTTAAAGAATCTTATACGACAAGAGGTTGTTAAAAAAATCAAAATATTTGTAAAAAATCACATATTTTCATACTTAAAAGACGAAGTATCAAAATGGTTACATAACAGTTCAAATTCAGACAACTCAAATTCCGACAATTCAAATTCTTAGCAAAATATTTAAAAGACTATATCTCAATAAGTAACATAAATTTGAAAAAAATAAATAAAAATATGTAGATCTTATTCATATCTTCAAGCCACTTTTTCCTTTTTTGCAAAACCTTAAATATTTTTAAGATATTTTAAAACTACTAAAACTAATAATGTTTTTTACTTTTTTAAGTCATATCTGAAAAAATGTTTAATGTTTTCTAATAAGAAAAACACGTCTTATAGATACTAATATGACCTAATAAGTAATTTTATATTTGACAAATATACACTTTTTTAGTTGTGGCCCTTTCAATTTTTTTTTTAAGAACTTGGATTGTCGGAATTCGAATTGTCCGAATTTGAATAGTCGTGCACCCTATCAAAATACATGACGATCATTTGTGTAAGCTTTAAATTTTTGAAATGCATGTTTTCTTAAGGAAGATCTTTTAAGCATTAATATTATTGCTAAATAAAAAATTTATATAATTCCACAAAATTATATTTCAAAAAGTCCAAACTGAAGTTTTTATAGTTTCAGTTTTCAACTCTTAGCTACTTTTGATAACTCAGGTAATAATATTATCTAAGCTTCTAATATAAAAAACAATGTAACGTTCTGCTTTTCAAAATTTTCCAATAAATTTTTGGACTGTTTTCAAACAACTAGTATGTTTTTAAGTTTCTAAATAGTTTTTAACGGTATTTTTATTTTTAACCATGTATTCCGTTTTAGACGTAAAGAGCCAAAATATTTTCTTCGCTTTATTGAACAACAGCAGAAAGTAATATTTTTTATTAATTTCCCATAACTCATAACTTATTCAAGTTAGTTTTAAATTTATGAACCTAATGGTTAAAAAAATAAGCTTGATGGAACATTTGTACTTTATAAGTAAAGAGTTCTTTTGTAAATCGAACTTTTTAGAAAAGTCTTACTCTGTAAGTTATAGTTTTGAAAATAAATCTAATAAAAAGTTATGTATGTACTTAAAACCTAAAGTGTAATAAAACGGTAATTACACGTTCTATTTAAGACAAACAAGCATGATTACTTTTAACTAGAATTACTCACTTATAATGTTTTTAGCAGTAGTAGCTTTTTTACCACTTTAGAGCCTTTTTATTTCGTGTAATAACACAATCTTATATCTGTAAATTATTTAAATTTCAGAACATTTAAATATGTTTTAAACTAAATTGCTTAAAAAGTTAATTATTATAAAATATTTTTAAAGTAACCTTTAATATGTTTGAAATAATAAGATTAGCTAATTAATTGATGAACTTCGTTACATAAAAAGTAAGTGAATTAAACCACAAAAATAGTTAACTAAGTAAATACTAAAAACTTTAATTTATTTTATGCACTATTTAAAAAAATAGAATTGTACTAAACAAAAACTTTTAGTTCTTGCACTTATTTATTGTTGTCATTTTAACTTAACTTTAATTTGACGTGAAAATTTTATTATTTTCGCTTCGATAGTCCAAAAGTCGAGTTTATAAGTAATTTCATATTTAAGTCCTTTTCTTTACTAATAATTCTTAAAATGATAAAAACACTTTGGTTTTTAAAAACACTGTTTCAAAAAATAATAACAACCGCTAGTTGACCCATTTTTGCCATGTAGAATTAACTACCGATCACGTCGGGTTTCATGCTTTAATCAGCATGAAACATCATGCAACCATGTCTTGACCAGGCGATTGTTACGTAAGAAAGACGTATATAAACAGCAGTGCAAACGAGAAAGCAGATCATTTGGATTTCGACGTTAACAAGAAGCATCACTACGCCAGTTTCCAGTCCGAAGCGTAAGCCGCCATCTTAGAAAAGCTAGCTGAACTCTCGGAAAACCTTCTCTTGGCGCTGTGAGTGTAAGTCGCCATCTTGGAAAACCTAGATGAACTCCCGTTAAACATTCTTATTCAAGTATTTGTTTGTTTGTTTGAAACATTTACTTTGTATTTAACTTCATAACTTCGTAGTTTTTATATCTTATTCTATATACATTTTGTATACCTACTCTAGCAACGTCGACGGGGCGTACAACTTGATTTAAGTTGTTAACGTGCCATACTCATAAGCCTACGCATACTGCAGCAAACAAGCAGCAACAACTTTTAGTTTGGATCGTTTTGAACACTGAACTCGACCCATAAGCCCACGCATTCGGTGGCAAAAACTTATTACTCGTATCTTTCATTTTCTTTATTTAAATATTGTATCTTTTTATCTCGCGCGCTCTACATCCAGTGTCGACGAGGAAGTTTAAGTCCCTACTTTCAGAACCAGTAAACTATACGAGCAACCATTTGTTACAGCCCAACTTGAATTGTGAACTGCAAGAATTTTCTTATCGTGTCTTTGATTGTATTGTATAATAAAGCATATAGAAACTTGTTAGTTTATATTTAAACTTAAATTATAAGTAAAATGAATAGGGTATTAGCTCTTACACACTCTCGCACTCGGTCGCTGACCGAGGTAGCAACTAAAGATAAAGATATCCCCGAAGCTACTGCTAATCTGGCTCCTGTCGAAACTGCCGAACCTGTTACAGAGGCGGTTTCACACAAAGCTAGAGACCCCAGCAGCCCGGAGTACATCATTGTAACTGTTATAATTTAAATAGTTTTTATTCGTTTGGCTGTAAATTTTCTATTAATTATACACTAAAAGATATGCTTGCTAACTAACAATAATAATATTCAGTTTATTTTATAATAAATGCTTCAATCGATTTCAATTCAGTTTTAGTTTAATTTATTTAGGTATTTAAAGGTTCTTCCAATACTTTTTTTTTCTCTAGGAAGTTTTTATTAAAGCTTCTGCTAAAAGAATTAAACTATTTATTAGAATTATTATTATTGTTATTACTATTTTCTTAATTTTACTCATCAACTCAATTTTATTCAGAATTGTTTGTAGAACCAAACCACTGGTTTATTATAAGTTTCTTCTTTGTTTTTAAAAATACAGTTTTTTTTTCCTATTTAGTAAAAAATTAAACTTAAAATAAAACAATGTTTTTAGTAGAACAAAGCTACTAAAAAGCTTCTGAAATGTTACTTAAAATAAGTTTTCAAAGGTTGTAAAGTTTTAAAATAACAGTTTTTAGACATGTTAGTAATTCCAAAAACTCTTGTAAGAAGTTCTATGTTATACAGACGTTTAGCTTAAAATAAAAAGTTTACTTCAATAGAACAAGTTTAGAATGGCTAGTGTTATAACTTAGTTTAAAATTTATTAGTGATATAATCCAAAAGATTTTATAAGTTGTGTGCTGTACAACTTAAAAATCATCGAACTAAATTTTTGCTTTGTATTTTACAAAACAAAGTTACAGTTAAAGCTTATTTATTTTGATTTACAATGAAAAAGAAAATGAGAAATATCAAAAAACACTTTAAATTAAAGTAAAACACGATGTTTCTGCTTAATTTCCTAATACTTTTATTAATCCATAAACTTTGAGTGCACAACGATAAGAATATTTTTGCACATTAAACCAAAACTGCAATAAGTAAGTCCTTTGTAAGAGTCATCAGTTTCTTACATTTTCTTACGATCATGCATTTAGTATTGAGAAATTAAGTTCAAAAAAAAGTATTAAACAGTTAGATTTATATAAGATTTATTTAAATACTTTGCTTCAAATTGAAGTTGACGATGCTGTTTCGATAACCAAATTACTTTACTTAAATTATGTATCTAGAATATAACTAAAGTCTAAAATTAATAAAACTTGTTTTAAATACGTATATTGTTTATTGAATGACAAACAAAAGCGCTTAAAATGTTTAGACCTGGTTCACGAAAAAACCTTTCGATTATCAAAAGTATGAAAAAAAAAGTTTACAAAGATAAAACAACATATCAATTTTCGTTTTATAAATTAATTTTTTTTTTGAAGATTAAGATGTCGAAAAAAGGTTATTTAATACACAATTAAAACAAGAGAGTCTATAATAAATTCAATTGAATATAAACTTTTATTAACTACATACTTATTAATTTGCACTTGTTCAAATAATTAAATGTAGGAAAAACTTTTTATGTTACAGATGTTTAGATATGTTTTGATTTTAAAGTTTAACAAAAATGTTATACACTATATAGTTATAAATTTTCGTTATTTTACTACACTTTAATTTTTTTTGTTTATCTTAGTCTGATTTCAAATATTTTTAATCGTTTAACGTTTTTTTTTTGTTTTTCATGGTGTTTTACCGGTATCGAACCAGTTAAAAACATTTTATTTCGCTAGTAAAATTCTAAATTATTTGTAAACGTTTCTTTAGTGTAAGTACTAACTTGTTGATTGGTATATGTATTATCAAAAAAAACAGAATAGTTAAACAATTAGTTGCCTGTGTATACTGACTAAGTATGTGAAGTTGATAAAATTTCAACAACTTAATTTAGTTTTTAAAGTTTAATTTTTCAGACAAAGAAATAAATATAACATACAGTTTAACTATATTTTATGTCTATTAAATTTAACTACCTATTAAAAACTGTTGTTTTTCGTGCAAAGCTACTATTTAGTTAGGTTTTGTATTTAGTCTTGGACAAGACATTAAACTGCATCCAAGTAATGTACGACTCGATAACTGAAAGGTTTTTTTCTTACAGTAGATCAGTGAACCAAATATTTTTGAGTATTTTTTTTTTGTCGTTCCATAAAATATTATATTGATTGCAATTTTTATATTACAACCATTACAATTTTAGTTTTGTTTTTCCTTATCTGTATGTTCTTTATTTCATTTATCTTTATGAAACAGGTAAAGTAAATAAGTAACTCAATGACTAAAAGGTCTTTTATAAACCAGGTCTTTTGATAATATTTATGATCATTTTTTTCCTGTTTAATGAATAGAAAAAAACTAGATACTTCAGCTTAACTGTCTAAATTTTGAAGTCTATATAAACCATTGAAAATAAAAATAGTGCATTATACAGTTTTTATAGCTTTAATATACAAAATGTTTTCTATTTTTGATATAACAAGTCTCAAGTTTAAAACGTATAAATGCAAAGTCTTATAACTTATTTTATATCAACTCTGAAAGTGTTTTAAATTATATTTTTTGTTCAGCTTTAGCATGCCCGCTATATGTATAACTATTAAAGTTAGGTAAAAATTACTATTAAGCAAAAACTAAGTTTTAATATAAATTTTGCTGGTAGAAATAATATTTTTTTAATTGTAGTACAGTTTCATTGTTAATGATTTCCAAAAAAATGTCTTCAAACTAAACTTATTTATATAAATTAAACATTACTAATTTTGGATTATGATAAGGATGTTAAAAAGATAAACAAAAATAAGTAAACTGGTACTGAAATATAAAATTATTTAATAACAAACCTTATTTTTTTAACTCAAATCTTCGATAAATACAAGATTAAGTTATACAGTTACTTTGAATATAATGTATTTTAATCGTATAGTATAAAAAAGTCAAATAGCACCTAAATAAACTTAAAAAAATAGATAAAATAAATTATTAGTTGGAATCGAATATTTTTTTTCTCTATTTTTTTCTTTGTAGTTATTCCACCGCGTCTAAACACAAAAAAAAATCTTAATATATAGAATATAGATAAAGTGTTTTTTTTAATTAGTACTTTAAACACCTTCTTAAAACTAATTCAAAAGTTTATTAGTATAAAAAAAAATTCACTGTAAAGTAAAAAGATGTTGAACCAAATAAATACATAACTTAATTTTAAACTATCAATTGTTTCTTATAAAAAGTTTTAACCTATGTTATTAGGTTTTGTTTTTTATATAAATAAAACCAATTCTTGTACAATTAAAAATAACTTTATTTTAGAACTATGAAGGTTTTTTTCTTAACTTAAAATTTTTTTTTTACTCTTTAATTAACCAACACGTAAAGATTTTGTTTTTAAAGTTTAGTATATATATGTGATTTAATAAACTGTTTTTTGATACTCTCAAGCGATTAGTACTTTATAAAGGCTGATTTAATTGTTTCTAATTAACATTTTATTATTTCTAAGTGTAGTTTTATTACATAATATTTTTTAAAGAGAATTGTATATTTATAATATTCTATTTTAATATAAGAAAATTAAGTTGATAAAGTATTAAAGGACTAAATTATTTTATATTTTTAAGAAGTAGTATAATTTTAATTCTTTTAGTATATCTGAAAATCACAAACACTAAAATTTATCATTTTTTATTAGTCGATTTTTATTAGTTTAAGTCGTTTAATTATTATTAGTTATTATTAATTAAAAAGCATCTTGGATATAAAAGTTTAAGCCTATATTATAAGGTTTTATTATAAAAACTTTGTTTAGTAATTTCATTAAATATACTATACTAAACGACTTTTTTTTTGAGTTAAACAGTATTCTAAACTTAAAACTATAAATTTAGATTAGTCTTTTTGTTATTGTTTTAATACAACTCCCACCCGCGATCATCTCGCATCCGTTCACTTACCAACCGCGCATAAAATCTCACTCAATTTCTTTTTTTCTTAATTTATTCATTTTTCATTTTTATTTTTTTCATTTTTTACAATCACTCTTACCCCTAAATATTACCCTTTGTTGGTAAGCAGTTCTCGGATTCGATCAAGTGGGAAATGATCGCGGGTTGGAACTGAGCGGCTCCCATTATTAGTAATGGTTTTTTTTAATTTTAAATGACCAACATATTTGAAAAATGTTTTAAAATTTAGTTTATAATATTTACTAAAAAACAAAATTGTTTTTATCACTGCCAGACAACAAGTATAACCGTTCTTGAAAAATGTTGTTTTATATATTTGGTTTTCAATCAGCATTTTATAATTCTAAGTTTACTTTTGCAACAGAACTAAATAAAATATTTGTAAAACGAAAGTTTCAATTCAGTTATTTTACGTATTAAACTAGTACTTTTTTCTATACTTTGATTAAGAAATGTTCTAAATTTTAATATTTTCATTTAAATATACATAATGTTACAAGCAAACAAAAAACTCCAGTTTTCACAAATTTATATTAGTAACTAGCAGATTTTTTTTATAATATAATACTGATTCATTTAAGTCGTATATTTATTATTATTGTTCGAAAACGTACCTTTGATGTCACAATCGAATCCAGAGAAACCAGGTTGACATTTACATTTGTAATAAGGATAAATATTTTGGAAAATGCACCCTCCACCATTCTTACACACCGGTGGAGTATTCCTTCTAATTCCTTTTATTCTAGTGCAATGATCTTAAAGTTTGTAATAGTGTATTAAAAATTACATAAACTTTATGCAAGATTTGATCATTAATAAGGTGAGCTGGTTTGAATATAAAAAATAACTTAAAAATTTTCACGTGAATTTTGAACTTTAAGTAAATAATTAACTACGGTTTTAAATTTGTTTTTAAATTAAAAAGTGTAGCATTGTAGCTTAATCTGTTATTTGTATGGTTTATATTTAAAATACTTAATATAAAACAATTATTAACATGTCTTGTTGTATTTTTTTTTTCAAATAATTTGTTACAGATCTGCTTATAACATATTTTATTAATATTTTCACACAAAAGTTATAACTAAAGTATTTTATAAAAAAGAAAAAAATCTTATTTTATTTTGTTAAAAAATTAAATGATAAAATAGTATGAGTTACACAAAAAGAAGTTTAAATATTCGGAGCAATGTCAGTCATTTACACTTATTGAGAAGGTACATGATTATTTATTAAAGTACTTTACTGCAAACAAAATTTTTGTAACAATAAATATCTAACTCCAGCTGCAGTGATTGTAGCCTTCATACCCATTAGAACACTGACAATATTTCCCGCTTGGATAAACACGGTACATCCAATCATTGTCCGTGTCGTCCAAATCTCTGCAGTAGCCGTTTACGCAAAATTCCGGTAAGCACTGGTCAATTTTCGGGTTCTGGTACCTGATTGGTGGGAATGAATCCATCGATTCAACTTTAGTTGTAACAGTTCTGGTATGTTCTGAAGTGTCTGTTAAAAATAAAAAAATTAATATCTAAAATCATATCGTATTATTACAACCTTCGTGACCTTTTTGTTCACAGTGTTTTCCTTTAAATCCAGGCATGCAAAAACATGTATAAAATGGACTTTTGTCAGAATAACCACAAGCAGCGCCATTTTTACAAACAGGAGGGTCAAACTTGTGGCAATAATCTGTAAAAATTCAAGGAAGTTTTGTTTAGTATTTTCAAATTATTTTATTTAACAGCATACTTAAACTGCAGTGGTTGTCGCCCCAATAGCCATCTTTACATTTACAATAAGTTCCGGAAGGATATTTTTCTTGCAAACTTTTATTTCCTGACGTTGAAACGCATTCACCGTTGATACATGTGTTGGGTTCGCACGTTTTAAGTGGTTCCTAATACATAACAGCTAAAAGTTTTACTTATTTTAGAATACAGACTTGTTTTAGTAGTTTAAGTTATCAACTAGAAGGTCAATAAAAATTTCGCTACATCATTAAAACCTTAAAGCTCGTATATGATTACTTTGTACTATCATATTATATATTTTTTGATACGGGTCGTAATGTGTTTTAAAAACACACGAGCCTCACAGCTTATTAGTTGTTTAAAGTTGTTTAAAAAACCACAAGCTTATTGTACAAACTTTACAAAAACAGTTAAAAAGTTTTTTGTCTTGTCCTCAACAAGACTTAAAAAGGTATCCAAGTGGTGTGCGACTCGATAACCGAAAGGTTTTTTCGTACACCAGGTTCTTAGACAAATTTTTGTACATTAGGTCCTAGTACCAAAAATGTTAAAGGTTTTTTTTCTGCGTTCAATAAACAACATATTAGCTAAACATACAAGGTTGTACGCTATTAGAAAACTGTTTAAATAATACTTACGTAAGGTTTTGTATTTATTCTCATCATGTGTTACAATCGTTATTCTTGACAAAGCAGTTTTATTCCCACGAAACAACATTTCTTTAAAATTAAAAGCATTCAAGTTTGTTGGTTTATTACAGTTTTCTGTATTTTTTTCTTTCCACCAAGCTCCGCTACTTTCATATGAGCAGTATGGTGTTTTCAGCTCATTTTCTTGATCAAAAGCTTTAAATGCAGATCCTTTTTGTGATTGAAGTACATCGTCTGCATTAAAAATAATAAGTGTAGGTATTATTCAATTAACAATATTTATCATTTATTAAAGTAATTTTATATACAATAAGAACAATTTAAAACAGAGATATGTGTTTGATTTTATTTGATAATCTTTTTTTTAACTATAAAGTTTTGATTTTAGAAAACTTTTTAGCTGCTTAAAAGTTTAACTTTTTTTACTTATGTATATTTTAAGAAAAGTGGTGTAATAAAGTTTACAACAGACCAAAATTAACAAAAAAACACCGAGTAAGAAAAAAAGTATCAGCTCTTGTTGTAGTACAAAAATAAGTTAACATAACATGGCTTAATTAAGTCTCTTAATAATTTGATAAAAAGGTTTTTTTAAGTTAACTATTCTCTATTTTTAAGTGTAATGCAATTTTAATATTTTTACATGTTATTTCATTTAAATTGTAAATATATATGATTTCAACCAATTCACATAAACAAAATTACCTGTACCACCGATAGATGTTGAAAAAATGTATTCTGGTAAAGCTGGATAAGAAAATCTGTACTCTGGTCCTGCTCCTATTTTGAAATCGCTTTAGAGATAAAAAACAATAATTAGTAATGAAAAACTGTATCACTAAACTTTGAACATGGTATAAGTTAGTTTGTATAACATATAAAAAATTTCTTAGTTTATATAAAAATTGAATGTATGTATACAACTTGTTCCATTTAACTAAAATTGTTTTAACATAACACATAAAGAAAAACAAGATTTTAGCTGTAATTTTGACTTAGCTTTGCTCTATAAATTTTATTAGAACTTAGTTTTATCTTGTACCAAAGGTCACTTGCTTTTTTAAGAAAACAAGCTCGGTTTTTACAGGCAAAGTCTTCGACATGCCTTCGTACATTTTTAAATGTATTTAAATATAAATAAACATACTAACAATGAAATACACTTCTAAAAAATCAAAATGATTTTTTATAATTTTTTGCAGTAAGTATAATTTAAAATCTTGATAAGTTAAGGTTTTTTTCATACAAAATGTTCTTCTTAAAAGACAAACTGTAAGCCGGTCATTTCAGCTTGAAGGACAAAATTCGACTTCAAAATTTAATTTATTTAATCCTCAAATAAACTTATAAAAGTATCTTACTAACATAACTTTCACAAACTTAATATTAAAATTTAAAATGCTTATTTGTTTAGTTTTAGACATACTCATAAGAAGACACTTTGTATAAGTTTCCTTCAACTTTTGCTTCTATTATCATGAGCCAAATACCGTAAGATGTAAGCCTGTGAAGTTTTTCCAGTCCTAAATAAAGAATTATTCAAAAAGTAAACTAAAAAATTTATACTTTACAGTTTCCTACCTATCCAGTGGTTTCCATTTATGTCACCAAAACCTTTAACATATTCCTCATAAGTTCGGTTGAATGAAATATCACTGTTGTTACGGTTTTGAACGGCCTGAAACATAAATTTTATTGCATTCTTACCATTTGATAGCTGTCTGATAATTTTTATTGTTTTTTTTTTATTTCTACTACAAATTTTAAATGATTAGTAAATTAACACCTTTAACTAGATATTTATCTAAATCAATTAATATACAACAATTTATTTTAACAAGCTATAGCTTAGGTAGGGTTTTTGCGCCATTTTTGGGTTGAAAAATCAAAGTCGTTATGAACAGAAATAAAACTTGAATTTAAAAGTTAAAACTTACTATCCAAGCAATAATTTTTTGATTCCAATCTAAACTCTTCACACATTGAACATCTGTTAACTCCCCATTTTCGTATTTTATTGTGTACACGGCCTCTTTAAACTTATCGACAATTTCTCTTTTGTAAGGTATAAGACGGTTGCAATCGAAGACGGTTTCATTACCTAAAGAAAGCAAAGTTATGTGTATGCTATTTGCAAATAAGCAAATTAATTATAATACTGATTATTAGTTTTAAATATGCTAAAAAACTGCTTTCAATTTATCAACATAAAAAACAAGCTCCAAACATAAAAAACCCAAATAGTTATTAACAATAGGTTATCAATTTGTATATATTGTAACAATATTGAACTTTTTAAACATCACTAAAGACAGTTTTAAATTCTTCATAACGCAAACAAAATGTGTTTTAAAACATTTCCATTTACTTATACTTTTTGAGGTATTCATGAAACAGAAGAATTTATCTCCTACATTGTCCATTTTGTTTTTAAATCTTTTATAAGTACCAGTAGAAGCATGTGGATATGTTTTTATAATTTCTGTGCATTCATTTAGATCTGTCACTGTATCTGTAAAAAAAACTATTAATCAAGTTTACTTATTTACTTATCATTAAATTGATTAAATTTTCGTTTAAAATCATCTTCACATTTTTTACAAACAACATTTATTAAAAGTTAAATTGTTATATTTGTTGTTATTTAAAAATTTTCTGTTATCAAGGTTTAAGCACCTTTTTTTAAGTATATTTTTTAAATATAATTAGATGTAACCTGATGAGACAAAAACTTGTTCTAAATTTCGTTTTGACTTCAACAGATTTGATTCCAAACTAAGGTATTTTGATTCGAGTCGTTGAACATTACTTGCCAAACTAATAGAAAAACAACAAAAAATGTACAAAAAAACTAGTACTTCTTTTATATTTTTCATACTTTGACTGTATTAAAATTTATGATAAAATAATTAAAACAAAAAACTAAGTTGTATTAGATAAAGTAGAAAATTATCTAAAAAAATTACACAATAGATTTAAATAAACAAACTATTTTATTTCAAGTTATTGAAAAAAGATTAAATAAAGGTTTTAAGTGCCTCAAACACTTTTGAAAAATTATTACTGAAATGTACTTTGTATTTATATAAGTTCTTAAAGCTTCAGTTTGTTAGGATGCGATTTCTATATTTTATAAATAAAATTAGTTATATATTTTTATAGTTTTGAGTCAGTATCATTATCCTAACAATGTTACAAGGATTAGATATAGAATAAGCTAATTTTTGATAACTACTTAACGTAACTACTTTGTTTTACGAAAAATTTAGCATTTAGTTGTTTGACAATGGATGAAAATAATTACTTGCAAATTAGTGCAAATTAGATAAATTTAAGCTATAACCAGTCTAATAATTGATTATTTTATTGTGTAAGTTTACAATTGCATTTACTTAGTTTGCTGAAACTTTATTGACATTATCCTCAGTACTCATCACTTTTACTTACACCAAAAGTTACAAAAAAGTTTTTTTTATAGTAACATGATTTGTTTCTTATGTAACTTGTATTAATGAAAGTATAACAAACTTTACATTACAATCTAATCTTAAAAAACTACGATTACGACTTTTTTGATATGAGTTACTCGTTTAATTCAAATATTTTATTTAAGTTATATTGGTAGCAGAATTTTTAAATGACTTAGTTAAGTAGGGTTTTGTATAACTAAAGTAATTCTACTTAAAGAAAGTATTTATGATTAAAAATTTTGATTACGATAAAATAATATTATAACGAATAAGAACAAATCAGTTAGTTTCGGAAAGTGTTGTTGTAGTAGTGCATTGCAGTATAATGCTTATTGTACTTTTCAGAAAACAAACTAGATTTGCTATACATTCCAGAAATATTGCTAACAAAAAATTTTTAAGCTTTCAAGTTTTTTTATCCATAATTTATTTCCATTTTTTTTACGTAATACAATTAAAACAGATAAGTTACGTTTTTAATTTAGACTGAATTTTAGTTCGAATTTTTAAAGTATCGTTTGGTATTGATATTAAAGTAGTCAAAGCAAATTTATTCATAAATTTTTATAAGTTTAGTGCACTTAAAAAATATTTTTTAATAGTTTTGTTGTTAGCTGTTTATAATGTTGTAAAAACTGTTTTATACCAAGCATAGTAAATTTTCAAAAATCAGTTGTTTAAATTATGCTTTATTTGAGTAAACGCACGACAGTATAAATGTAAAAGAGTGTATGTATTTACAAAAGCATGCAGCGAGTATCTTATCCACATAAAAATTGTTTTAAAGTATCTTATACGACAAGATGTTGTTTGAAAAATCAAAATATTTGTAAAAAATCACATATTTTCATACTTAAAAGACGAAGTATCAAAATGGTTACATAACAGTTCAAATTCAGACAACTCAAATTCCGACAATTCAAATTCTTAGCAAAATATTTAAAAGACTATATCTCAATAAGTAACATAAATTTGAAAAAAATAAATAAAAATATGTAGATCTTATTAATATCTTCAAGCCACTTTTTCCTTTTTTGCAAAACCTTAAATATTTTTAAGATATATTAAAACTACTAAAAGTAAGTATGTTTTTTACTTTTTTAAGTCATACCTCAAAAAATGTTTAATGTTTTGCAATAAGAAAAAACGGCTTAAAGATACTAATATGACCTAATAAGTAATTTTGTATTTGACAAGTACACACTTTTTTAGTTGTGGCCCTTTTAATTTTTTTTTTTAAGAACTTGAATTGTCCGAATTTGAATAGTCGTGCACCCTATCAAAATACATGACGATCATTTGTATAAGCTTTAAATTTTTGAAATGCATGTTTTCTTAAGGAAAATCTTTTAAGCATTAAAATTATTGCTAAATAAACAGTTTATATAATTGCACAAAATTATATTTCGAAAAGTCCAAACTGAAGTTTTTATAGTTTCAGTTTTCAACTCTTAGCTACTTTTGATAACTCAGGTAACAATCTTATCTAAGCTTCTAATATAATAAAAAAATGTAACGTTCTGCTTGTCAAAATTTTCCAATAAATTTTTGGACTGTTTGCAAACAACTAGTATGTTTTCGTATTTAACGGTAATTTTTTTTTAACCATGTATTCCGTTTTAGACGTACGGTAAAGAGCCAAAATATTTTCTTTACTTTATTGATCGACAGCAGAAAGTAATATTTTTTATTTATTTCTCATAACTCATAAATTATTCAAGCTAGTTTTAAATTTATGAAACTATTGAATAAAAACAATATGCTTTATTGAACATTTGTACTTTATAAGTAAAGAGTTCTTTTGAAAATCGAATTTTTTAGAAAAGTCTTTCTCTGTTTGTTATAGTTTTGAAAATAAATCTATAAACAATTTACTTAAACCCTAAAGTATAATAAAATGGTAATTACACGTTCTACTTAAGACTAACAAGCATGATTACTTTTAACTAGAATTATTCACTTGTAATGTTTTTAGCACTAGTAGCTTTTTTACCACTTTAAGACCTTTTTATTTCGTGTAATAAAAATTTTTATATCTGTAAATTATTTCAGAACATTTAAGTATATTTTAAGTTAAATTATTTAAAAAATTAATTATTATAAACTATTTTTTATGTAACCTTTAATATGTTTGAAATAATAAGATTAGCTAATTAATTGATGAACTTCGTTACATAAAAAGTAAGTAAATTAAACCACAAAAAAAAATAGTTAACTAAGTAAATACTAAAAGCTTTAATTTATTTTATGCACTGTTTAAGAAAATAGAATTGTACTAAACAAAAACTTTTAGTTCTTGTACTTATTTATTGTTCTCATTTTTATTTAACTTTACAGTAGTTGTAGCTTGTTTTCAAATGTCATTCAATTAAGTAGGTTTATACATAATAGTAAAAAATTAACAAGTTAAAACTAACAACAAATTTTAACTAGATTGTGTGGTTTTTTTTTGTTATAATTCATCATAAAGTTTTTGAAAAGTTATATGAGAAAAACTTTGAAGAAATTGATTCAAAATAATAGCATAGTTTGTAATAGAATAAGTTTTAGTAATACCGTTTCGTTTAAGTAGTTTATTTATATCAAAAAGCACCTTTTTTAGCTTAAACTTATTTTACTACCAAATATGGTTAAAAAAAGATGTGCTTTCAAAAACTTGGAAGAAACTCTAAAAAACCTGGAACAAACTTTTTAAACCTGAAGAAATTTTGCCGAAAGTGCTTCGATGAAGGTATAGAAAGTGCAAGATACTAATATTATTTTATACAAAATGTACGCATTAAATGGATTATTTTCGTTTTGATCATTGATTTAAAGAGTCTTTTCGAGCTTTCTTTTGAACAGTAAAACCCGAGTAGTGTCTCAAAAAAGAGTTTCAAGTCTGGTATTAAGAAATGTGAATGTTTATAGACGCCCGTATCGTCAGGAACAAACGTAAAATTTTAAATTTTGAATACCATAACAATTTTTAAAAGTCTAAAGAAAATTTAAACTGACTTATAAAGCAAAAAACTCGATTTCTATAAAAATGGAAAAAAAAAACGTTTTAAATGAAAAAATCAGAAATCTCAGCTTTTTTTAAATGTAGCTGCATATACATTACAAAACAAAATATTAACCAAATTAATATTGACTTAACATTACAGCACCCACAGTAAAACACTAAAAAGTTGTCAAAAACTATAGAATATAATCAAGATTTACTCAATTTGAAGTGGGAATTACCGCGAAATATGTTCCATTTTTGTAGTAATTTTTCGAATACGTACAAAACTTAATACTTTAAAAATAATTAACAATAAAACTGAGTTACATTCCTAAACAGTTCCAAGCTCTTGCAAAAAAAAATCAGCATTTCAATAATAAAACACTGAATTTATTTTAGAAGCCAATAAAGCAACTTCCAAGCCGCTTTTAAACGAAACTTTGCATTTTGATAAAGCTTACCATCGCTTTGCAGAGAAAAGTTCTTGAAAGCACCTGATTTGAATCAAATCATGAAAATTTTTGACATTTAATTCGATAATAAATAGTTTGACTTTGGTACATATACAAGTTTTAAAACATTAAAAGGATTTAAAACTTTTTTAAATTTGTAACAGTTGCAAAAAGAAAATGTCAGCAGCGGTTAACAAACAGCAAAAAACTGTAAAAAGTCGAAGAATTTTTATGCATTCTAGTTGCTGCTTTTTAAGATAAAGAACTTATGGCTTTCTGACCCATAAAAGTAAAAACTTCCAATGCATCTTAACATCTTTTCAATTGACTTTGCAAAACTAAAGTTTAAAACTTTTCCTAGATGTATTTCCGCGTTCAAATTTTGCTGTAATGTATATATTTATCAATTTAAATATCACGTGCATCTGCAATACAATAAACAAACTAATAAATATTGACAAGAATAGTGGTTGCTATTTGAGGTGTTTGACATCACGGTCAAAATTACTAGCTAATTATTTATGTTAAAAACATTTTAAACTATAAAAGATAAAACAACTGGACTAGAATAACAAAAAAAATTGTCATTATTTTTAACAAAGTAAAAGAACGAGATTTTTATAAGTTATAAAGTGTTTTTATAACTTATTTTATATTAATTTTTTTTTGTAGACAAAACTATCATATTTTTTGTAGAAAAATATTATTACTAACTTGTTTATGTATGCAAATCGTTTGAGTTTTAATATATAAAAGTTAAATAAAAGTTTAAACGTTATTTTTTAATATATAATTAGTTTAGCGATTTGTTCAAAAAAGTAAATAGTAAACTTTTTTAATAAGAACTACCTTTAAATTAAAAACAAGTTTAATTTTTAAATTTTAAAACTACTGCTGTTAAATTTTTCTATAATTTTATGATTTTAATTTTTAAGGTTAAACTAGAAGTATAGATTTAGAGAATGTTTTTTTTTGCATAAATCACTAATAATTATATTTAACTTTATTGAACTGTCTTTTTGTTAAAACTTAAACAGTTATTTTAACTTCATAGAAAACAAATTATAAGCGAAAAAAATTCAAGTTAAAAAATACAGTAATATAATTGACTGGATTTTTAAATGGCATTAAAAACTTTTTTTTTCAACAGATAGCCATTCCTATAGTATACAAAATTCTGATACCTAAGTCTTATATAGGCCAAGTTAATCTTGTTTATTTGTGTCATATCTATAATTTTCCCGACTAAAAAGGTTTTATTCATAATTAGCTATTTAAAACCAAAAGTAAGTGTTACATTTAAACTAAATATTAGAAAATAGTAAAACTTGTTTGCTAAAAAAATAAGTTTTTTTAAATACTTATACTTACTTTTAATATTAAATTCCAACCAAACAGAACACAATTAATTGTTATTGAACAAATAAAGTAATCGCTATAGTATTAAATTTGTTCATGAAAACCATAACTTTTTTAAAGATAAACATTTTTGAAAACAAATTAGTCAGTTTCGACTTTGAACATATTTCAAACATTATAACAAAATTAAACATCATAGTATAAAAATATTTATAACCTTAAAATGATGTCTTGCAAACAATTTTTTCATATATACTTTTTTAAATACCGTACAATTTAATAAACAGTATCAAACAGTTAACATGAAACTAAACTTAGCTATTAGTACTTACAACTTTTTTCCTTTAAATAGCTTCTATCTGAGACAAACACACATAAGTATTTAAGTTTATATATTTGTATACACTATTTTTTACTAAAGTTTTTATACGTTTTTATAACTTGCGCAACTTAACAAAAATTGATCTTATAAAATTAAACTAAATTATTAATGGATAGTTTACACTCATTTTAAATTTTAAAAGTTTACAGAACTTAAAAATAAATTACAAGACTTTAAACAGTTCAGGACGTTTATTTAGACGGTTACACTACTAAGAGAAATTTTGTTGAATACTTTTAACTAGAAATACTCAATTATAATATTTTTGACATTAGTATTTTATTTATGTTTTTAGAGGCTTTTTATTTCGTGTAATAAAAAAATTTTACTACCTTTAATTATTTTAATTAAAATACATTTAAACATATTTCAGATTAAACTGCCTAACAACTTAACATATTTTAAACTAAACAATATTGTTTATACTGTTAAATTTAAGTAAAGTTGCCTAAAAAATCAATAAATATAAACAATGTTCAATACTGTTACTACTGTTTGTTTATTTTTCAACATTACACATAGGCACCAAGGCCCATTTAACGGAAAAATCATTTTTTAAGCACGATATAGTGTGAGTTAAAATTCATAGTTAAATAATAAAAACCTCGACCTAATGAAAAATTGATATTTATTTTTATAAATACAAATATAAATAATACTACAAATCAAAATACAACCGATTTTAAATTGTTTAATAAAGAGTAAGTATATTTTATTTTCATATTTAAAAAATTTAAGCAAAAGTTCATACATTTTTATAGATAATATTTAAGATTTAGTATAGTACATACATAAAACATCGAAAGCCCAAAGCACTCTATCTAGTATAAAACTAGTAAAAAACACGCATATGAAGAATAAATTAAAAAGAGTTATTACTCTTACGAAAAAAGCGTTGCTTAAAATTTAAAACAGTTGTAAAAACAAATCACTCAATTTGGTTTAAAAATTTCCGATCAATGTTTTACTTTATTAAATTTTTTTAATTTTAGCAAATCATTTGACAATTTACATGATTCTATTTCACTTAATAGTTTTGACCATAGTCTATTCGAACGATAAAAAATAATTATTCTAAACAATATCATAAAATTTTATAAGTTTGTACTTTTTTTCTATTAAAACTTTTTTAAACATAGTTTCTTTTTTAAATTGAATAAGTTTTTTATAGTTTTATATTTCACCATTTTAGAAAAGTGTAAATTCATTAAAAGGCATATTTGGTTTCTAGTTAAACTTTTCAATACTGACAATTATAAACAATTTAACATCGTATAAGGTTATCAACACTGACGTAGAAGTTAAAATTTAAGATAGTGCTTATCTTTAAATTTTAAAACTCTATGTCAAATTGGTACAAAATTATCAGAACTTAACTCTTTTAATCTCTACAATCTAAAAAATTTCACTAAATGTGTTTTAAATTAGTTTTTGCTCAAATAATTAATTAATTTAACTTAAGTATAACTAAAACATTACTTATACTAAAGGAAAATACACTGAACCTAGTTTTGAATAAATTATTTTTAAAATATTGAGTATTTTGATAAACATAAAAAAATTCAGGTTGTACTTTATGAAATAGTTTGAAAGTTAAAATATTAGGAAAAACTAAAAAATGAATTATTCAGTACATAAGTTTTTTTAGTCACAATTTTTGCAGCAGTTGGCTGGTAACTATATAAATAAAGAGAAACTATATTAATATTTTTGACAAATAAAAGTTTAAATAAGCTAAAAACACGAAATATTTCATAGTATTTTTTTTTAATAAATTTTTGAAATGTTTTTTCGTACTAATTTAACTTACAAGATTTGAAAAGCCTTTGTATAAGTTTTGAAGATTAAACAAGTTGCAAATTGAAATACTATAAATTAAGAAAGTTTAGAACTTCTAATTATTGTAAGTAGAATTATAAAAGTTAAAAGTTTGTAAGTTGATGATTTGAAACTTTCTTAAATTTTTGTAACTTATAAATAAAGGTGCTAAAAACTACAAACATAAACACAATGTCTTATAATTTTACCACTTTTACTCTTCTTCCGGCTCCTCCTGAATCGGTGCTAACTTCGGTTTGAACTTTAAAAATTTTCCTTGCCTGCGTTCCCGCATGATCATGTTAGCGTATTGCTGCGCTGTTTTCGGCTTGGTTGTCATGTAACTTGTTACTGGGCTCGTCGGTTGCCACGTGATGCGATGTTGTTCCAATTTGCTGCGAAGAATGTCTGCTTCAGACCTGCTAACCCTTGAAAAATCATACTTTTGTAAGAGATTTCACGATTAGTTTTTTTTTTTCTTCAAGGTAAAAGTATCAATAAAGATGAAAAAAAAGCTACGACAACTTTTTAAAATTTATGTTTTAAAATACTTGATTTAATCTGCCGCTCGTAATAAAACATATTACGTAAATTAATCGTAACTGCACATTTAAAACAGATCATACAATGCAAACTATGCAATTTTTTTAAAATTTTACTGTATTCAATAACAATTTTATATATAACAACTTTAAAATAACGTTTAAAAAACATGTTTCAATAGCATCCTTTTAAATTAAGAAAATGTTTACTTTAATTATTTTCGTTAAATTACTTAACTTTAATGTCGAAACTATATATTTATCTATTTAAATATTTATTTGATATTTTGTTTTTTTTTTATAATAACTAACTGTTTTTTTAAATTAAAGTTTTATTTTAAGTGAAAATTTGAAATTTAATCACATATAGTCAGGTGAAACTTTTTGAAATTTAAAAGATTAAAATAAATATTAAAATATCAGCATAAAAGCAAATTTTTAGCTTTAAGTGCGAAGTTAGTGCCGCTAGTCTACGGTACTTAAATTATAAGTTTGACAAGTTTGTCTAAACTTTTTTAAGAGATTATCAAAAACTAAAAAGTATAAATTTTTGAGTTTTAATTACTTTTTTATATTTACTATATTTAGATTTATTCAATGTTTTGAAGGTAAGTGTTAACAGTGTTAGATAAAAAGTTTGAAATGTTATCACAAAACTAAAGTTTAGGCTTAAACTATATATACTTTCTAACCTTTTGTAAACAATTACCGCTAAGTACACCATTATAAATGTGATTAACATTATTAACAGGATATTTTTAAATTCTACTGTAGATTCAGGTTTTCTGTCTGCATTACTATTTGTTTCTTTTATTTGATCCAAGGTAGTTGTCTCCAACGCTGGTTTAGAATAGTTTAATTAGTATCTACATAGTAATTTTACCTAAATTAAGCTTACGATCAAATTTATATTTCGGTGAAAGTTGAATGATACCATAAACGCTGTTAATAGTTTGACAACTAATAATGTTATCTAATATAAACAAACTATTTGAATTCTATAACTTGAATAACATTGTTTTTGATAAAAGTTAATAATTTAGTAGAAAAACAAATTGAAAAAGAAACTTTTAAACATTAATGCAAATAAAAAAAAAGTGTTGTAAGTTTAAATAATTTTACTAATTTTCAAAAAGTACTAAAAAAACTTTTATTAAGTCCTAATAAACTTCATTAGTCCTTTTAAAAGTCCTAATTTTCTTTATATTAAGTTATTGTATTAAATTTTTAGAAACATTAATTTAATTTTAGTTTAATTACTTTTCTGAGCTAGCCTCGTTTTAGTTCAGTTATTTTTGTCATAGTTTTAAGTATTATTTTTCAATTAGTTTCTATAACTTAATTTTAAAAAAGTCACTTTTTAAACCTTAATCACGCAGCAAAATTAAAATAGGTATTTCTAAGAAAATAAAACAAAACTTCAGTCATACTACTTTTTTGAATAGAAATGTCTATTTGAACATTTTTTCAAGTTAAGAATTCAAATCTATAATTACGTGGTTTTACTTTTGTAGTCTGAAATATCTTTTTATCAAATCTAAGAATGATGTCAAAGTTTACAGTTGTTGTTGTTGTTGTTGTTGTAAAAAGAAGTCATTTTATTTTTAGTCTATAAGATAACAAAATCTTTGAAAAAATATGATACTGTAGATATTTACCTTCCTAATCATGTTTTAATTGTTGTTAAGTTTGAAATGTTGTTTTTAGTATTAAATTGTCTAATTATTTTCTTTAAAACTAAATTTCTTGATTTAGCTTCTAAAATATATATATGCCTAGTTATCTTAGGTTGCTTATACAAACTTATTTTAGATATTTAACAGTTATTACTAGTTAGATATCATTAGTTTGTTTATGCTTCAATGTCTATTTTAAATATAAACATAAAATTTAGTTTTAATAATATTAAATTATTTACTTAAAAATTTTTCTACTAGACTCAACCTCAGTAAACGCAATAACTAAAGATGTATGTTTTAAATATTATTCTAGTAACTATTGTTAATAAACAAAGTTTACAGTAAACACGTAAAATTAGATTTTTAAAATGTAGCTAACTCATTTCTTATTAAAAAATATCTTTAAGCATCTTAATTTACTTGGTCCAGTAAAACGTATACTTTGTTTACAATAGAAAATATCTTACTTGATGCGAACTTGGCAACACATTCGTATTCTTGTTCATAACTAAACAACTTGTTTGTATCTTTGGGTTGGCAAACTTCATTAGATCCACAAAGATCACATACATTTTTGTCAGACGTAGCTAAAACGTTTTACTTGATCAAAATTTATGTTTTTTTTTATAAAATAGTACTTACATTAAAAACTTTTTAGTTATTAAAATGTCTAGGGTTCTCAACTCTTATAGTAAGTTATAAACCTCCTTATTAAAACAATTGGAAAAGATTACGAAATATAACACAAAGAAATTACATGATTCGTTTTAAAACATAAACATTTTTATCGGACGGGTCGAATTTGCATGATAAAATTTTTGCACGAAGGATCATTTCTGCACGAGGAATCACTTTTGCGCAAAAGGTGAGTTTTGCACGAGAGTAAAAAAGTAAGATAAAATACCAACCAAGGGTAAGGGCGAGGGGTAACAGTTATAATAAAAAACAACAAAAATTTATATTAAAGAAAAAACACCGACCGAGGATAAGGGTAATTGGTAACAATGGTAGTAATAAATTAATAAAAAAAACATAATTTAAAGATAAGATGAAAAACGTTACTTACCAAGGGTAAGGCTTAGGGGTGACAGTGATAATAAGAAAAGAAAAGTAGTTAAAAAAAATATTTATAACATAATTAAAAATTTCAACCCGAGCAAAAATGACTCCATGCAAAAGTTTTTTCTTGCAGAAGAGTCCCCTCGTGCAACTATGACACTCCATTTCAGTGAAGCATTTTTAATACAAATATTTTTAAACAAATTGAAAAACTTATGCTTTTAGTTATACTTATACTTAGTTTTAGTTTTAAGATTAACCGCTCAAAATAAAAGTAAACTTAATTTTAAATAAAGAGTCAACTGTGGATCGTAATATTTAAATAATAAAAGGTGATTTAGACAGTTTTTAGTTTTTTTATAATTTAGATTAAACTGTTTACTATTAAAGCAATAAGGTGTAAGCAAGCAGCGACGCGTGATAACTTCATAAGGAACTTAAGTTTATATACTTTTGTACTTTTATGTTTCAATGTAGACGTTTTTGTAATTTTTACGTAAACTGGGTTTATAAGAAAAATATATATTAAGGGTATTTAATGTATATTTCTCCGTACCCTTTATGACATTATAACGCATCAATCCAGTTACACAGAACTTTAACAAATTCGTCTCCAGTTTTTTTTTAAGCAGAGTTAAACTAAACCTTTCTTAGGTTTAGCGAAACTTATTTTTTTGCACCTGTTCCTTAAATGCAAAAAGCATACATAGCTATTACAACAGCTAGACTTACAAAGACTAAAGTCATGGCAACCATGAACGGCTCTAAGTTTTAAAGTGTATTTAGATTTATATAAAAAATAGTCTATTTAAATAATATTTTATTTTAACTGAAAAAAGTCTTTTTTTTATTTACTGATCTTCTACTAAATAATTTTAACATAAGTTTGAGTATGTTTTAAAACTTAATTTACAATCAATAAAAGTAGTACAGTTAAACTTTCTAACCTGCAGCAATTACAACAATTTGTATAAATATAACTAATTTAAGCATCCTGCATCAAAAACATGTTTTAATACAAAAGCAAATAAAAGACTAAATAATAAGTTAATTATGCCATAAAAACCAAACTATATAGTTATAGTTTTGTATCAAGATCACTTTAAAAAATGATTTTAGATATTTTCAAAATGTTTTACTATAGTAAAGAAATATCATATGTGTAAATAAAAGAAGTGATTAATATTATTACAGGTGTCTATGTCATTAAGTTTTAACCTCAGTATCTTAAAAAACTCTTTTTATTTTTGCATTTTTAAATTTATACCTCACACCTTAAAAAAAACTTTTGAAACCGTTAAAGATAATATGGTAAAAAAAACATAAGATTATGTACCTAAAGTTCATAATTATTTTGATAGAAAAATTACAATACAAGTTTCTTTTTTTTTACATAAACTTAAACTTAAATATAGAAAATTCTTAAAAAAAAAATCTTTTTCAATCAAAAAAAGTATACTTTTAGCACTTTACCAGCTAAAGATCAAATAAATTTTAAACATTTTCTATTAAAAAAAAAACAACTTTTTACTGTACACTAAAGTGTTTTTTTAAACTCAAACTGATTAAAAAGATAACTTACATAAGTTAGACTTTTACAGCAATAATAAATTACATTTTTTATCACTTTAATTTGATAAAAGCTTATTTTTATATTAAAAGATAAAACTTATCTCCAACTTAATATTACAATGTTTTGATTTTTTTTGTGGACAAAACTATCATACTTTTAAATAGTCTTGTTTTTTAGTAAAAAAATATTATTACTGACTTGTTTATGTATGCAAATTGTTCAAGTTTAAATATATAAAAGTTAAATAAAAGTGTAAAAAAAAATTTAATATATAATTAGTTTAGTGATTTGTTAATAAGAAGTAAATAGTAAATTTTATAAATAACAACTATCTTTAAATTATAAGCAAATTTAAATTAAAAGCAAGTTTAATTTAAAATTTTCTTTTAAAGTTACTGCTCTTAAAATTTTCTATAGTTTTATGGTTTTAATTTTTAAGGTAAAACTAGAAGTATGCATTTGATAGAATGTTTTTTTTTGCATAAATCACTAGTATTTATATTTAACTTTATTGAACTGTCTTTTTATTGAAACTTTAAAATTTATTTTTACTTTATAGAAAACAAAAAGAAAAACAAAAACCAATTTAATATAAAAAAAATATTTAAAGATTTTCAAGCATTTATAAATTGTTTCGATTGAAATTTTTATTAAATATTTTTTTATAGAATTTGAAAACGCTAACTAAAATAGATTATTTTAAAAGTTATGCGTAATTAGTAAACATACAATACTTATAAATTAAAAAATTTAAAGTATATTTTTTACTTCTTAAAATATTCTTATACATTTTACAGTATACAGTTTTTACTTAAAAAACGTCAAATTTAGTTAGAAAAATTTAAGCCAAAAGTTGAAGCTCAAATTTAGATTATATAAATATAAAAATCAAAAAAATTAAAAAAAAATCAAGGAAACTTATAAATAATAAAAATTTATAGTACTATTCGTCTTCGATTTTTAAAATTAATGTTTACCATCAAGTTCAGATTTCATGATATTACAAACAACTTAACTTTGAAAGTGTTAGTTTAAATTTTATTGACCATCATATAGTATTAAAAAACTTACCAAACACAATAACTAGTGCTAAACAAAATCTAAAGTATAGTTTATTGAGCGCCTTTTATATTTTAAATCCAATTTCAGCCTTATAAACAAAAACTTTTTATCAACAGGGTCTTTGATAGACTAAACACTTTTACCAGGACTATGTTCTTCAAAATATTTTTGTTACATATATATATTTAAACCACGATGTATTTCTTGCTTAAAACCTATCTAAAATAGTAATAAGCTTTTGTTTTTATCGCAATATAAAACACCTCTTTTTTAATAACAATGCTTAAAACTTTCTAAAAAACATGTAAATGATAGAAAAATAGCCTTTTTTTAAAGGTTCAAAAGTTTTAAAATAATAATTTTCAGACATGTAAGTAATTTCAGAACCTCTTAGTTTTTGCGGAAACTTGTTATCAACGAATATTAAATTTAAGTTATTGATATTTAACTTTTTCTTTTTTCAATTATATATCAAAATGGACATATAATAATCTATGTTATACAGACGTTTAGTTTAAAATAAAAAAAGCTTATTTAATTAGAACAAATGTAGAATGGCTAGTTTTATGATTTAGTTTAAATTTTATTAGTGTTGTAAAACTACTAAAACTTATTAATATAATCCAAAAGATTTAAGAAGCTGTGTGATGTGCAACTTAAAAAAAGATTCGAACTAAATGTTTGCTCAACTTTGTATAAAACAAAACTAAATTTTAAGGTTAGTCAATCTAGTTTACAAACAGGAAAGAAAAAAAATGGGAACTATCAAAAAACGCATTAAATTAAAGTTAAACACGATGTTTATGTTTAACTTCCTAGTACTTTTGTTAATCCATAAACTTTGTGTGC
This sequence comes from Thalia democratica, assembly GCF_965202585.1. NCBI lineage: Eukaryota > Metazoa > Chordata > Thaliacea > Salpida > Salpidae > Thalia > Thalia democratica. The sequence continues at coordinate 3,916,866 of NC_139172.1, read as the reverse complement.
ACAAAGATAAGAATATTTTTCGCACATTAAATAAAAACTGCAATAAATTAGTCCTTTTTAAGAGTCATCAGTTTCTAACAGTTTATTATTGAGAAATTAAGTTCAAAAAAAAGTTTTAAACAGTTAGTTTTATATAAGATTTATTCGAAAATACTTTACTTAAAAATTAATTTACTATGCTGTATAAAGCGCAGACTTTGCGAAGCACCGGTCTTTACAACAATAATGTTTATTTTATAAAAGTTAAATAGTACTTAACAATTATTAACTAATGTTGTTTTGAAATTTAATCCCAAGCATTAATCAAATGACTCTATTTGTGTCTAAAACATGACTATAGTCTGAATTTAATGAAACTTACTTTAGATATGTATGAAAATAAAAAGTTTAAACAGATAAAATAACATATCACTTTTTGTTTTATTATAATATAATTTAACAAGGTAGTCCATAATAAATTTAATTGAAATATAAACTTTTATTAACTACATACTTATTAATTTGCACTTGTTCAATTAATCAAACGTAGGAAAACTTTTCCATGTTACAGATGTTTAGATATGCTTTGATTTTAAAGTTCAACAAAAATGTTAAGCACTATATAGTTTTGAATTTTCGTTGCAACAAAATATTTTACTATATTACTTTTTTTTGTTTATTTTAGTCTGATTTCAAATACTTTTAAGTGTTTCACGTTTTTTTTTTGTATTTTTATCGGGTTTATCGGTATTGAACCAGTTAATATTACATTTTATTTCGCTAGTAAAATTGTAAATTATTTGTAACCGTTTCTTTTGTGTTAGTACTAACTTCTTGATTGGTATATGTATTGTCAAAAAAGTAGTATAGTTAAACCATTAGTTGCCTGTATATACTGACTAAGTATTTAAAGTTGATAAACATTTAATAAATCAATTTAGTTTTTAAAGTTTTTGTTTTTTGTGTAAAGAAATTAATATACCATACAGTTTAATTATGTAATTTGTCTATTCAAATTAACTACCTATTAAACAATGTTGTTTTTGTGCAAAGCTAATATTGAGTAAGATTTGTGTAAAAGATGTTAATCTACATTCAAGTAGTGTACGACTCGATAACCAAAAGGTTTTTTCGTACACTAGATAAGTGAATGAAATATTTTTAATTCTTTTTTTGTCGTTCCATGAAATATTGTTTTTATTGCAATTTTTATATTACAACCATTATAATTTTAGTTTTGTTTTTCCTTAAATGTATGTTTTTATTTAATTTATCTTTATGAAACAGATAAAGTAAATAAGTAACTCAATTACTGAAAGGTATTTTATGACCGAAAGGTCTTTCGATAATATTTATGATCAGTTTTTTTCCTGTTTAATTAATAGAAAAAAAATGTAGATTGAAGCTTAACTATCTAAACTTTGAAGTCTAAATTAACCATTAAAACTACAAATAGTGCACAGTACAGTTTTTATAGCTTAGATAGATATACATAGATAACACATAGATTTACAACACATTTTCTTTTTCTCATATTACAAATCTCAAGTTTCAATACATCTAAATTCAAAATCTTATAAATTGTTTTATATCAATTTGAAAGCATTTTATATTATATCTATTTGTTCAGCTTTAGCATGCATTCTATGTGTATAATTATTAAAGTTAGGTAAAAATTACGATTAAGCAAAAACAAGTTATAATACAAAATTTATTGATAAAAGTTATATATTATTTAAATTGCAATATAGTTTCATTGTTAACAATTTTCAAAAAAATGAATTTCAAACTAAACTTATCTGTCTAAGTTAAACATTACTAATTTAATATTATTATAAACATGTTAAAAAATAAACAAAAATAAGTGAACTGGTACTGAAGTATAAAAATACTTTAATAAAAAAAATATTTTTTTAACTTAAAGCTTCGATAAGCACAAAATTAAGTTGTAAAGCCTTTTTTTAATATAATTTATTTTAATCGTTTAGTTTATAAAATTCAAATAACACCTAAACAAACTTAAAAAAATAGACTAGATAAATTATTAGTTGGAATCGAATAATTTCTTTCGTCATATTTTTCTTTGCAGTTAGTCCACCGCGTCTAAAAAAAAAATATATAAAGTATTTTTTAATATCTATAGTACCTTAAACATTTTCAAAGTTTAGTTTATTAGAATTAAAATATTTAAAAAAAAATTACTATAAAGTAAGTGATGTTCGACCAAAAGTACATACTTTTATTTTTTAACTATCAAACTTTTTTGATAAAAAGTTTGAGCCTTTTTTGTTAGGTTTAATACTTTTAATTCGATTTTGTAAATAATTTCAGATATTATTTAAAAACTAATTTAAAGTTAAGTTTATTGGTAGGAAAAAAATTTCACTACAAAGTTTAAAGATATTGAACCAAATAAACACATGGAATTTTTATTAACTATCAATTGTTTCTCATAAAAAGAGTTAACTTATGTTTTCAGGTTTAGTATTGTTTTTAATATGAGTTTTTAAATATTTTTAGATATTTATTTAAACTAGTTGTTATAAACAAGTTTTCATATAATTAAATATAATTCTAATTCAGAATTGTGAATGTTTATTTCTTTATTTATAAAACCTTTTTTGTATTTAACTAACCAACACATTTAGAATTTGTTTTTAAAGTTTAGTATATTATATGTGATTTAATTAAACTGTTTTTTGATACTCTCAGGCAACGAGTAATACTTGGTAAAGGCTGCTTTAATTTTTTCGTTTCCAATCAAAATTTTATTACTTCTAAGTTTAGTTTTGCTACAAAACATTTTTTATAGGTTAATTATATTAAGTTAATTAAGTATTACAGGACTAAATTAGTTTATACTTCTAAAAAGTAATTTAATTTGATCCTTTTAGTATAAGTATATCTTAAAGTCACCGACTAAAAAAAACTAAACTTTTAAAATTTTTAATTTAGTAAAAAGAAACTTATTGGTTAGTCGATTTTTATTAATATAATTCGTTTAATTATTATTAATTAAAAAACATCTTGGATATAAAAGTTTAAGCCTATATTATAATGTGTTTTTAATTTTAGTTTTATTATGAAAACTTTGTATAGAAATTACATTTAATGTAATATACTAAACGACTTTTTTTAGTTAAACAGTACTCTAACTTAAAATTATAAATTTTAACGAGTATTTTAAATAATATTTTATTACAATTAACTCCCGCGATCATCTCGCATCTATTCAAATCCCGGAACAACTATCACTCAGTTTCTTTATTGCTTTATTTTTTCTAATCACTTATATAAATCATTTTTTCACTTTTTACAATCACTGATACCCCTAACTATTACCCTTGGTTGGTAAGCGGTTCTCGGATTTGATCGAGTAGGAAATGATCGCGGGTTGGAACTGAGCGGCTTTCATTTGTAACAAAACTTTTTAAGTTCTTTAACCATCTAAAATACTTGTTATTTGTTTTTAAATTTAGTTTGTAATATTTACTAAAAAACAAAACTGTTTTTATCACTGCCAGACAACAAGTATAACAGTTCTTGAAAAAAGGTTTAAATATTTGGTTTTCAATCAACATTTTATAATTCTAAGTTTACTTTTGTAACATAACTAAATGAAATACTTGTAAAACTAGAGTATTAACTTACTTGTTTTAAGTATTAAATTAACATTTTGTATACTTTAATTAAAAATTTTCTAACTTAAAGTTTTTCTATACAAATACACACAACGTTACAAGCTATCAAAAAACTCCAGTTTTCACACACTTAATTTAGTAATAATCAAGGTTTTTTTGATAACCGAATTCTAACTTATTAAATTCATTTATTTATTATTGTTCGAAAACGTACCTTTGATGTCACAATCGAATCCAGAGAAACCAGGTTGACACTTACATTTGTAATAAGGATAAATATTTTGGAAAATGCACCCTCCACCATTCTTACACACCGGTGGAGTATTCCTTCTAATTCCTTTTATTCTAGTGCACTGATCTTAAAGTTTGTAACATTGTATAAAAATTTCATATACCTCATGTAAGAATTGATCATTGATAAGGTAAAATGATTTGAACCTATACCTGATTTGAACCTGATTTGAACAAAAAACCTCAACACTTTTCACGTGACATTTGAACTATAAGTAAATAATTATCTACAGTTTTAAATGTGTTTTCAAATAAAAAGTGTAGCATCGTAGTTTGAACTGTTATTTGTGTTATTTAAATTCAAAATTCTTAGTATAAAACAATTAATAAAATGTCTTATTGTATGTTTTTTTAAATAATTTGTTACAGATCTGCTTATAACATATTTTATAAATATTTTTATATAAAAATTTATAATTAAAATATTTTATAAAATAGAAAAAAAAATATTTCATTTTATTAAAAATAAATTATAAAATAGTATGAGTTATACAAAAACATTTTTAAATATTTAGAGCAATATCAATTTTTTACCCTTATTGAGAAGGTACATAACTATTTATTTTATTACTTTAGTGCAAACAAAATATTTGTAATAATAAATCTCTAACTCCAGCTGCAGTGATTGTAGCCTTGATACCCATTTGAACACTCGCAAGTTTTTCCGCTTGGATAAACACGGTACATCCAATCAGGGTCCGTGTCGTCCAAATCTCTGCAGTAGCCGTTTACGCAAAATTCCGGCAAGCACTGGTCAATTTTCGGGTTCTGGTACCTGATTGGTGGAAATGAATCCATCGACTCAACTTTAGTTACAACAATTCTAGTATTTTCTGAAGTGTCTGTTAAAAAGAAAAACAAATATCTAAAATCATATCGTAATATTACAACCTTCATAATTTATTCAGTAAAACTTGATATTGATTTTTGGGACTTAAATTTATTTTAACTTTTTAATTAGAGTGTACGTACACTCTATTATTTAGGAATTAGTTTTCGTTAAACATAATAGTTAAAGTAAAACTATCAATTTTTAGAGAAGATTAGAGGAGTAGGTTTAGTATTTAGATTTTTTGATTTTAGTTTACAGGTATTTTTTAATTCAAGCATCTTTTTCTAAAAACTTTGTTTTAAAAACTATATATATGTTTATTTTTATACTGCCTTATAGACAGTAACTGCCTAGCAAACATATAATTTACCGAGCTACAATAAGAAAAATAACATTTTAAGTTTTACTTTGGTTCAACAAGAACAACATTCAAAAACCTGTACAGTAATCATAAAGCAAGCTTTAATAATAAATTAAAAAGACATACTACTGAGTTACTAAATTACATATTGAAAATAAAAGACGCAAACAAAGAATGTTACTTAAAATGGAAAATGCTCTGCAGAACTAAAATTAAACCGAAAAACAACAAAACATGTAATTTATGTAGCTTTGAATTAACAAAATTAAAAAAATTAAAAAAGAATCATCGCTAATTAAAAGAAAATAAAGACAGAAACCATGTCTTCACAACCAAAATATGGATTTTGAACAAAAAAAAAATAATAAACGATTACAAAAATAGCAAAAAAGGAAAAATAAAAATAAGAACAAACAACACAATACAAAAATTAATTAATTTGTACACAAGTTGTTTTTAACATTAGCTACCTAGAATTATTCAAATTTATTTGATACGTCATAATGTGTATTTCTATGATTTTTTAAAATTTTTATGTTAATCTTACTATTGTTCTAATGAAACACTTAAAGCGTAGAAACTATAGTAAATAAATCAAACATTGTTTGTGGTTTTTTTTTATACAATTAGTATATATATATATATAATTTATTATGAAATTGTGATTTTAAAAGTTCCAGTACATATGTTTCATAAAGACAACAAGATTGTTTTTAATCTTCAGCTGGTTCAATTAAATAAAAATCTTGATTTTTAAATTAGTTCAACAATTTTTTTTGCTTCCTTTTTAAATCAAAATCATTTATATTTTGCTTAAGCACATATTACAATGAAAAAACAAAATAAAATTGTTAAAATATTTAAACCTTTAGTTATGTCATTTAATATAAAAGTATTTTTGTTTAGTAAGATAATGTTAGTAGTTAGTTTATTTAAGTAATCAAAATTAAACATAATTATTTTCTTAATTCTCAATTGTAACATTATTTTCTCTGTAAGGTATACTAAATAATCTATCTATATACTCTTAAAGATTTATTTATCAAAATACTATCGATAAGTTTAACCTTTTAGTTCACAGTGTTTTCCTTTAAATCCAGGCATGCAAAAACATGTATAAAATGGACTTTTGTCAGAATAACCGCAAGCAGCGCCATTTTTACAAACAGGAAGTTCAAATTTGTGGCAATAATCTGAAAAAATTCAAGATGTTTTTTTGTAATTTTTTATAATTTTATTTAAAAGCATACTTAAACTGCAGTGGTTGTCGCCCCAATAGCCATCTTTACATTTACAATAAGTTCCGGAGGGATATTTTTCTTGCAAACTTTTATTTCCTGATGTTGAAACGCATTCACCGTTGATACATGTGTCGGGTTCGCAAGTTTTAAGTGGTTCCCAATACATAACAGCTAAATTGTTTACTTATTTTAGATTACAGACTTATTTTAGTAATTTTAGATATCAACTACAAGGTCAATAAAAACTTCGGTTCATCATTAAAACCTTGAAATACATTTTTATTACTTTGTACTATCATAGTATATATTTTCTTTTATACGGGTTGTAATGTGTTTTTTAAAAGTATACGAGCGTCACATCTTATTAGTTGTTTAAGTAACAAAAAGTATAAAACACTAAAGTTGTTTAAAAAATCACAAGCTTATTATACAAACTTTACAAAAACAGTTTAAAAAACTTATATCTTGTCATTGACAAGCCGTTAAAGGTATTCAAGTTGTGGTGACTTGATAACCGAAAGGTTTTTCGTACACCAGATAATAGAACCAAACATTTTGAGCTGAACCAAACATTAGGTCTTAGTACCAAACATTTTGAGCGCTTTTATTTGTGGTTCCTCATTTATTTTTACCTCATTTTCTTGATCAAAAGCTTTAAATGCAGACCCTTTTTGTGATTTAAGTACATCGTCTGCATTAAAAATAGTAAGTGTAAGTATTATTCAATTTACAATATTTATTATTTATTAAAGTAATTTAATATACAATAATAAAATTAAAAACTAAGATCTATATTTGTTTTCATTTGATAGTTTTTTTTTTATTTTTAACTATAAAGTTTTGGTTGTGGAAAACTTTGTAGCTTCTTAATGTTTAATATGTAGTCTTATTTAAAAACTAATTATCTTTAATTTTTTTACTTGTGTATATTTTAAGAACTGTGGTGTGAAAAATTTACAAAGATCTTGATTAACAAAATAACACTGAGTAAGAAAAAAAGTATCTGTTCTTGTTGTAATATAAAAAGAAGTTTACAAAACATGGCTTAATCTAAATTTTTCTGTAATTTAATGAAAAATTGTTTAATTAAACTTTTCTATTTTTTCAAATGTAATGTAATTTGCATATTTTGACATGTAATTCTTATTTAATTGTTAGTGTATATGAAATCAGCTAATTCACATAAACAAAATTACCTGTAATAGATGTTGAAATCATGTATTCTGGTAAAGCTGGATAAGAAAATCTGTACTCTGGTCCTGCTTTTATTTTGAAACCGCTATAGAGACAGAAAACAATAATTAGTAATGAAAAACTGTATAACTAAACTTTGAATATGGTATAATTTAGTTTGTATAACATATAAAAAAATTCTTAGTTTATATAAAAATTGAATGTTTGTATACAACTTGTTCAATTTAACTAAAAGTGTTTTAACATAAAACATAGAGCAAAAAAATTTTTAGCTCTAATTTTGACTTAGCTTTGCTCTATAAAAATTATTAGAACTTAGTTTTATCTTGTACCAAAGGTCACTTGCTTTTTTAAGAAAACAAGCTCGGTTTTGACAGGCAAAGTCTTCGACTTGCCTTCGTACATTTGTAAATGTAGTTAAAAATAAATGAACATACTTACAATGAAATACACTTCTAAAAAATCAAAATGATTTTTTATATTTTTTTGCCATGCATAAGTATAAGGTTTTTTCATACAAAATGTTCTTCTTAAAAGACAAACTATAAGCCGGTCATTTCAACTTGAAGGACAAAATTCGACTTTAAAACTTATTTTATTTAACTATTATAAACTTATGAAAGTATCTTACTAACATAACTTTCAGCAACTTAATTTAAAAAATTAAATTGCTTATTTGTTTAGTTTTAGACATACTCATAAGAAGACACTTTGTATAAGTTTCCTTCAATTTGTGCTTCTATTATCATCAGCCAAATACCATAAGATGTAAGCCTGTGAAGTTTTTCCAGTCCTAAACAAAGAAGTATTCAATTAGTAAAAATAAAAAGTTTATACTTAACAGTTTCCTACCTATCCAGTGGTTTCCATTCATGTCCCCAAAACCTTTAACATATTCCTCATAAGTTCGGTTGAATAAAATATCACTGTTGTTACGGTTTTGAACGGCCTAAAACATATTTTTATTGCATTCTTACCATTTGATAACTGTCTGATCATTTTTATTGCTTTTTTTTAGTTGTACTACAAATATAAATGATTAGTAAATTAACATCTTTAACTAGATATTTATCTAAAACAATTAATATACAACAATTTGTTTTTAAACAAACTATAGCTTAGGAAGGGCTTTTTCGCCATTTTGGGTCGAAAAATCAAGGTCGTTATAAAGAGAAATAAAACTTAAAATAAAAAGTTTAAACTAACTATCCAACCAATAACTTTTTGATTCCAATTTAAACTCTTCACACATTGAACATCTGTTAACTCCCCATTTTCGTATTTTATTGTGTACACGGCCTCTTTAAACTTATCGACAATTTCTCTTTTGTAAGGTATAAGACCGCTGCAATCGAAGACGGTTTCATTACCTAAAGAAAGCAAACTTATGTGTATGCTATTTTCAAATAAGCAGATTAAATATAGTATTAATTATTAATTTTAAATATGCTAAAAAACCTGCTTTCAATTTATCAACATATAAAACAGGCTCCAAACAGCAAAAATAAATATATACTTATTCAGAATCAATTTGTATATATTGTAACAACAACTTTTTAAACATCACGAAAGATTGTTTTAAATTCTTCATAATGCAAAACAAAAAGCATTTTGAAAATTTTCAATTTACTTATACTTTTTGAGATATTCATGAAACAGAAGAATTTATCTCCAACATTGTCCATTTTGTTTTTAAATCTTTTATAAGTACCAGTAGAAGCATTTGGATATGTTTTTAAAATTTCTGTGCATTCATTTAGATCTTTCGCTTTATCTGTAAAAAAACCGTTAATCAAGTTTACTTGTCATTAATTTGATTAAATTGTCGTTTAAATATAGCTTTACATTTTCTATTAAGAATATCTATTCAAAGTTAAGTCATTATAGTTGTTTTATTTAAAACTTTTCTGATATCAAGGTTTAAACACCTTTTTTTAAGTATATTTTTAGATATAATTAAATGTAACCTGGTGAGACAAAAATTGTTCTAAATTTCGTTTTGACTTCAACAGACTTGATTCCAAACTAAGGTATTTTGATTCGAGTCGTTGAACATTACTTGCCAAACTAGTAGAAAAACAACAAAAAATGTACAAAAAAACTAGTACTGCTTTAATACTAAAAGTTTAAGCCTATATGTATTATAAGGTTTTATTAGTTGTAGTTTTATTATGAAAACTTTGTTTAGTAATTTCATTAAATGTCATATATTAAACGACTTTTTTTCAGTTAAACAGTATTCTAAACTTAAAATTATAAATTTAGATTAGTCTTTTTGTTATTGTTTTAATACAACTCCCACCCGCGATCATCTCGCATCCGTTCAATTACCAACCACGCATAAAATCTCACTCAATTTCATTTTTTCTTATTTTATTCATTTTTTTTTTAAATTTTTTACAATTACTGTTACCCCTAGCTATTACCCTTGGTTGGTAAGCAGTTCTCGGATTCGATCGAGTGGGAAATGATCGCAAGTTGGAACTGAGCGGCTCCCATTTTTAATAATGTTTTTCTTAATTCTTTAAATGACCAACATATTTAAAAAATGTTTTAAGATTTAGTGTATAATATTTACTAAAAACGAATCTGGTTTATCACTGCCAGACAACAAGTATAATGGTTCTTGAAAAAAGTTGCTTTAAATATTTGGTTTTCAATCAGCATTTCATAATTCTAAATTTACTTTTGCAACAGAATTAAATAATACATTTGTAAATCAGAGCTTTAATTTAGTTATTTCACGTTTTAAATTTTTTTTTTAATACTTTGATTAAGAAATTTTCTAAATGTTAATATTCCCATTTAAATATACATAACGTTACAAGCTAACAAATAACTCCAGTTTTCAGAAATTTATTTTAGTAATTAGCATATTTTTTTAATAATATAATACTGATTCATTTAAGTCGTATATATATTAATATTGTTCGATAACGTACCTTTGATATCACAATCGAATCCAGAGAAACCAGGTTGACATTTACATTTGTAATAAGGATAAATATTTTGGAAAATGCACCCTCCACCATTCTTACACATCGGTGGAGTATTCCTTCTAATTCCTTTTATTCTTGTGCACTGATCTTAAAGTTTGTAACATTGTATAAAATTTACATAAACTTCATGTAAGAATTGATCATTAATAAGGTAAACTGATTTGAATATTTAAAAAAAACCTCAAAAATTTTCACGTGAATTTTGAACTATAAATAAACAATTAACAACGGTTTTAAATGTGTTTTCAAATACAAAAGTGTAGCATTGTAGTTTGAACTGTTTTTTGTGTTGTTTAAATTCAAAATTCTTAATAAAAAACAATTAATAAAATGTCTTACTGTATGTTTTTTAAAAATATTTCTTTACAGATTTGCTTATAACATATTTTATTAATATTTTCACATATAAATTATAATTAAAGTATTTTATAAAAAAGAAAGATATCTTGTTTTATTTTGTTAAAATACTAAATGATAAAATAGTATGAATTACACAAAAAGAAGTTTGAATATTCGGAGCAATTTCAGTTGTTTACCCTTATAGAGAAGAAACATGATTATTTTTTTAAGTACTTTAGTGCAACCAAAATATTTGTAACAATAAATTTCTAACTCCAGCTGCAGTGATTGTAGCCTTCATACCCATTAGAACACTCGCAAGTTTTTCCGCTTGGATAAACACGGTACATCCAATCAGGGTCCGTGTCGTCCAAATCTCTGCAGTAGCCGTTTACGCAAAATTCCGGCAAGCACTGGTCAATTTTCGGGTTCTGGTACCTGATTGGTGGGAATGAATCCATCGATTCAACTTTAGTTGTAACAGTTCTGGTATGTTCTAAAGTGTCTGTTAAAAATAAAAAAATAAATATCTCAAATCATATCGTATTATTACAACCTTCGTGACCTTTTTGTTCACAGTGTTTTCCTTTAAATCCAGGCATGCAAAAACATTTATAAAATGGACTTTTGTCAGAATAACCACAAGCAGCGCCATTTTTACAAACAGGAGGGTCAAACTTGTGGCAATAATCTGTAAAAATTCAAGGAAGTTTTGTTTAGTATTTTCAAATTATTTTATTTAAAAGCATACTTAAACTGCAGTGGTTGTCGCCCCAATAGCCATCTTTACATTTGCAATAAGTTCCGGATGGATACTTTTCTTGCAAAGCTGCATTTCCTGATGTTGAAACGCATTCACCGTTAATACATGTTTCGGGTTCGCACGTTTTAAGTGGTTCCCAATACATAACAGCTAAAATTTTTACTTATTTTAGATTACAGACTTGTTTTAATAGTTTTAGATATCAACTAGAAGGTCAGTAAAAATTTCGCTACATCATTAAAACCTTAAAATTTACATTTTATTACTTTGTACTATCATAGTATATGTTTTTTGATACGGGTTGTAATGTGTTTTTAAAAAAAGCTTATTAGTTGTTTAAGCAACAAAAAGTATAAAACACTAAAGTTGTCTAAAAAATCACAAGCTTGTTGTACAAACTTAATAAAAATCCTGTCCTGGACAAGACTTTGAAATGTATACAAGTGGTGTGCAGCTCTATAACCGAAAGTTTTTTTTTGTACACCAGGTCTTAGGACCAAACATTTTAAGTGCTTTTATTTGTCGTTCAATAAACGACACATCAATTAAATATACAAGGTTGTACGCGATTAGAAAACTGTTTAAATAATACTAACGTAAGGTTTTGTGTTCAATCTCATCATGTAACACAACTGTTATTCTTGATAAAGCAGTTTTATTCCCACGAAACAACATTTCTTCAAAATTAAAAGCATTCAAGTTTGTTGGTTTATTACAGTTTTCTCTATTTTTTTCTTTCCACCAAGCTCCGCTACTTTCATATGAGCAATATGGTGTTTTCAGCTCATTTTCTTGATCAAAAGCTTTAAAAGCAGACCCTTTTTGTGATTTAAGTACATCGTCTGAGTTTAAAAATAATAAGTGTAAGTATTGTTCATAATATTTATTATTTATTGAAGTAATTTGATATACAATAAGAACAATTTAAAACAGAGATATGTATTTGATTTTACTTGATATTTTTTTTAAATATAAAATTATGGGAAAACTTTGTAGCTGCTTAATGTTTAACTTTTTTTACTTGTGTATATTTTAAGAAAAGTGGTGTAAAAAAGTTTATACAGACCAAAATTAATAAAACAACACCGAGTAAGAAAAAAAGTATCAGTTCTTGTTGTAATACAAAAATAAGTTAACATTGCTTAATTAAGTTTCTAAATAATTTAATAAAAGGGTTTTGTTAAGTTAACTATTCTATATTTTTAAGTTTAATGATATTTTAATATTTTTACATGTTATTTTTATCTAATTTTTGATATATATATGACTTCAACCAATTGACATTAACAAAATTACCTGTACCACCGATTGATTTTGAAAAAATGTATTCTGGTAAAGCTGGATAAGAAAATCTGTACTCTGGTCCTGCTCCTATTTTGAAACCGCTATAGAGATAAAAGATAATAATTAGTAATAAAAAACTGTATAACTAAACTTTGAATATGGTATAAGTTAGTTTGTATAACATATAAAAATTTCATAGTTTATACAATCGTTTAAAAAAAAAAAAAAATTTATTTAAAACGATTTTGATAACGACAAAAAAATCACGAATACAACACACAACCAAGGCAAGATTTGAGATACTTAAAACTATAATATTCTTACTGTTAGTTTATATAAAAATTGAATATACAATTTGTACCATTCAACTAAAAGTGTTTTAACATAAAACATAGAGAAAAACAAATTTTTAGCTCTAATTTTGACTTAGCTTTGCTCTATAAATTTCATTAAAACTTAGTTTTATTATAAACCAAAGGTCACTTGCTTTTTATAAGAAAACAAGCTCGGTTTTTACAGGCAAAGTCTTCGACTTGCTTTCGTACATTTCTAAATGTATTTAAACATAAATGAACATACTTACAATGAAATACACTTCTAGTAAAATCAAAATGATTTTTATAATTTTTTGCAGTGCATAAGTATAATTTAAAATCTTGATAAGTTAAGGTTTTATTCATACAAAATCTTCTTCTTAAAAGACAAACTATAAGCCGGTCATTTCAGCTTGAAGGACAAAATTCGACTTCAAAACTTAATTTAATCCTATTACAAACTTATCAAAGTACCTTACTAACATAACTTTCAGCAACTTAATGTTAAAATTTAAAATGCTTATTTGTTTAGTTTTAGACATACTCATAAGAAGACACTTTGTATAAATTTCCTTCAACTTTTGCTTCTATTATCATGAGCCAAATACCGTAAGATGTAAGCCTGTGAAGTTTTTCCAGTCCTAAATAAAGAATTATTCAATAAGTAAAACTAAAAAGTTTATACTTTACAGCTTCCTACCTATCCAGTGGTTTCCATTTATATCACCAAAACCTTTTACATATTCCTCATAAGTACGGTTGAACGAAATATCACTGTTGTTACGGTTTTGAACGGCCTAAAACATAAATTTTATTGCATTCTTACCATCTGATAGCTGTCTGATCATTTTATTGTTTTTTTTTAGTTGTACTACAAATTTCAAATGATAAGTAACTTATCATCTTTAACTAGATATTTACCTAAAACAATTAATATACAACAATTTGTTTTTAAACAAACTATAGCTTAGGTAGGGTCTTTGCGCTATTTTTTGGTCGAAAAATCAAAGTCGTTATGTACAGAAATAAAACTTGAATTTAAAAGTTAAAACTTACTATCCAAGCAATAATTTTTTGATTCCAATCTAAGCTCTTCACACATTGAACATCTGTTAACTCCCCATTTTCGTATTTTATTGTGTACACGGCCTCTTTTGATTTATCGACAATTTCTCTTTTGTAAGGTATAAGACGGTTGCAATCGAAAACGGTTTCATTACCTAAAAAAAGCAAAGTTATGTGTAAGCTATTTGCAAATAAGCAAATTAAATGTAATACTGATTATTAGTTTCAAATATGCTAAAAAACTGCTTTCAATTTATCAACATAAAAAACAAGCTCCAAACATAAAAAACCAAAAATAGTTATTAAGAATAGGTTATCAATTTGTATATATTGCAACAATATTGAACTTTTTAAACATCACTAAAGACAGTTTTAAATTCTTCATAACGCAACTTTTTAAAACTTTTTCACTTACTTATACTTTTTGAAGTATTCATGAAACAGAAGAATTTATCTCCTACATTGTCCATTTTGTTTTTAAATCTTTTATAAGCACCAGTAGAAGCATGTGGATATGTTTTTATAATTTCTGTGCATTCATTTAAATTTGTCACTGTATCTGTAAAAAAAAACTGTTAATCTAGTTTACTTATTTACTTATCATTGAATTGATTAAATTTTCGTTTAAAAACATCTTCACATTTTTTACAAACAACATTTATTAAAAGTTAAATTATTATATTTGTTGTTATTTAAAACTTTTTTGTTATCAAGGTTTAAGCACCTTTTTTTAAGTATATTTTTAGATATAATTAAATGTAACCTGATGAGACAAAAACTTGTTCTAAATTTCGTTTTGACTTCAACAGATTTGATTCCAAACTAAGGTATTTTGATTCGAGTCGTTGAACATTACTTGCCAAACTATTAGAAAAACAACAAAAAATGTACAAAAAAACTAGTACTTCTTTTATATTTTTCATACTTTGACTGTTTTAAAATTTATGATTAAATTATTAAAACAAAAAACTAAGTTGTATTAGATAAAGATGAAAATTATCTAAAAAAATTACACAATAGATTTAAATAAACAAACTATTTAATATCAAGTTATTGAAAAAAGATTAAATAAAGGTTTTAAGTGCCTCAAACCCTTTTAAAAAATTATTACTGAAATGTACTTTGTATTTATATAAGTTCTTAAAGCTTCAGTTTGTTAAGATGCGATTTCTATATTTTATAAATAAAATAAGTTATATATTTTTATAGTTTTGAGTCAGTATCATTATCCTAACAATGTTACAAGGATTAGATATAGAATGAGCTAATTTTTGATAACTACTTAACGTAACTACTTTGTTTTACGAAAAATTTAGCATTTAGTTGTTTGATAATGGATGAAAGTAGTTACTTGCGAATTTGTGCGAATTAGCTAAATTTAAGCTATAACCAGTCTAATAATTGATTATTTTATTGTGTAAGTTTACAATTGCATTTACTTAATTTGCTGAAACTTTATTTACATTATCCTCAGTACTCATCACTTTTACTTACATCAAAAGTTACAAAAAAGTTTATTTTATAGTAACATGATTTGTTTCTTATGTAACTTGTATTAATGTAAGTATAACAAACTTCACATAACAATATAATCTTAAAAAACTACGATTACGACTTTTTTGATATGAGTTACTCGTTTAATTCAAATATTTTATTTAAGTTATATTGGAAGCAGAATTTTTAAATGACTTAGTTAAGTAGGGTTTTGTATAACTAAAGTAATTCTACTTAAAGAAAGTATTTATGATTAAAACTTTTGATTACGATAAATAATATTATAACGAATAAGAACATATCAGTTAGTTTCGGAAAGTGTTGTTGCAGTATAGTGCTTATTGTACTTTTCAGAAAACATACTAGATTTGCTATACATTCCAGAAATATTGCTAACATAAAAATTTTTAAGCTTTCAAGTTTTTTTATCCATAATTTATTTCCAATTTTTTTTTTACGTAATACAATTAAAAAAGATAAGTTACGTTTTTAATTTAGAATGAATTTTAGTTCGAATTTTTAAAGTATCGTTTGGTATTGATATTAAAGTAGTCAAAGCAAATTTATACATAAATCTTTATAAGTTTAGTGCACTTAAAAAAATATTTTTTAAGAGTTTTGTTGTTAGCTGTTTATAATGTTGTAAAATATGTTTTATACCTAGCATAGTAAATTTTCAAAAATCAGTTGTTTAAATGATGCTTTATTTGAGTAGACGCACGACGGTATAAATGTAAAAAAGTGTATGTATTTACAAAAGCATGCAGCGAGTATCTTATCCACATACAAATTGTTTTAAAGAATCTTATACGACAAGAGGTTGTTAAAAAAATCAAAATATTTGTAAAAAATCACATGTTTTTATACTTAAAAGACGGAGTATCAAAATGGTTACATAACAATTCAAATTCAGACAACTCAAATTTCGACAATTCAAGTTCTTAGCAAAATATTTAAAAGACTATATTTCAATAAGTAACACAAGTTTAGAAAAATATTTAAAAAAAAATGTAGATCTTATTAATATCTACAAGCCACTTTTTACATATTTTGCAAAACCTTAAATATTTTTAAGATATTTTAAAACTACTAAAAGTAATAATGTTTTTTACTTTTTTAAGTCATATCAATAAAAAATGTTTAATGTTTTGTAATAAGAAAAGCACGTCTTATAGATACTAATATGATCTAATAAGTAATTTTATATTTGACAAATATACACTTTTTTGGTTGTGGCCCTTTAAATTATTTTTTTTTAAGAACTTGAGTTGTCAGAGTTTGAATTGTCCGAATTTGAATAGTCGTGCACCTTATCAAAACACATGACGATTATTTAAGTAAGCTTTAAATTTTTGAAATGCATGTTTTCTTAAGGAAAATCTTTTAAGCATTAATATTATTGCTAAATAAAAAGTTTATATAATTGCACAAAACTATATTTTGAAAAGTCCAAACTGAAGTTTTTATAGTTTCTCTATAAATCTTTCAACTCTTAGCTACTTTTGATATATCAAGTAATAATCTTGTCTGAGCTTCTAATATAAAAAAACAATGTAATGTTCTGCTTGTCAAAATTTTCCAATAAATTTTTGGACTGTTTGCAAACAACTAGTATGTTTTTAAATTTCGAAATAGTATTTAACGGTAATCTTATTTTTAACAATGTATTCCGTTTTAGACGTATCGTAAAGAGCCACAATATTTTCTTTACTTTATTGATCAACTGCAGAAAGTAATATTTTTTATTAATTTCTAATAACTCATAACTTTTTCAAGCTAGTCTTAAATTTAAGAATCTAATGACTAAAAAATATGCTTGATTGAACATTTGTACTTATAAGTAAAGAGTTCTTTTGTGAATAGAACTTTCTAGAAAAGTCTTTCTCTGTTCGTTATAGTTTTGAAAATAAATCTATACACAATTTACTTAAAACCTAAAGTATAATAATACGGTAATTACACGTTCTACCTAAGACAAACAAGCATGAGTACTTTTAACTAGAAATATTCACTTATAATGTTTTTAGCACTAGTAGCTTTTTACCACTTTAGAGCCTTTTTATTTCGTGTAATAAAAATTTTTGTATCTGTAAATTATTTCAGAACATATAAGTATATTTTAAGTTAAATTACTTAAAAAATTAATTATTATAAACTATTTTTTAAGTAACCTTTAATATGTTTGAAATAATAAGATTAGCTAATTAATTGACGAACTTCGTTACATAAAAAGTAAGTAAATTAAACCAAAGAAAAATAGTTAACTAAGTAAATACTAAAAGCTTTAATTTATTTTATGCATTGTTTAAGAAAATAGAATTGTACTAAACAAAAACTTTTAGTTCTTGCACTTATTTATTGTTCTCATTTTTATTTAACTTTACAGTAGTTGTAGCTTGTTTTTAAATGTCATTCAGTTAAGTAAGTTTATTCATAATAGTAAAAAATTAACAAGTTAAAACTAACAACAAATTTTAACTAGATTGTGTGGCTTTTTTATAACTCATCATAAAGTTTTTGAGTAGTTATTTGAGAAAACCTTTGAAGAAATTGATTCAAAATAATAGCATAGTTTGTAATAGAATAAGTTTTAGTAATACCATATCGTTTAAGTAGTTTAAATCTATCAAAAACCACCTTTTTTAACTTAAAATTAATTTATTACCAAATATGGTTAAAAAACTATGTGCTTTCAAAAACTCTGAAGAAACTCTAAAAAACCTGAAACAAACTTTTTAAACCTGAAGAAATTTTGCCGAAAGTGCTTCTTAGATGAAGGTATAGAAAGTGCAAGATACTAGTATTATTTTATACAAAATGTACGCATTAAATGGATTATTTTCATTTTGATCATTGATTTAGAGAGTCTTTTCAAGCTTTTTTCTGAACAGTAAAACCCGAGTAGTGTCCCAAAAAGGAGTTTCAAGTCTGGTATTAAGAAATGTGAATGTTTATAGACGCCCGTGTCGTCAGGAACGAACGTAAAATTTTAAATTTTAATACCATAACAATTTTCAAAGTCTAAAGAAAATTTAAACTGACTTTTAAAGCAAAAAACTCGATTTCTACAAAAATGGAAAAAAAAACGTTTTAAATGAAAAAATCAGAAATCTCAGCTTTTTTATATGTAGCTTTATATACATTACAAAACAAAATATGAACCAAATTAATATTGACTTAACATTACAGCACCCACAGTGAAACACTAAAAAGTTGTCAAAAACTATAGAAAATGGTTTAAATCAAGATTTACTCAATTTGAAGTGGGAATAACCGCGAAATATGTTCTATTTTTGTAGTAATTTTTCGAATACGTACAAAACTTAATACTTTAAAAATAATTAACAATAAAACTGAGTTACATTCCTAAACAGTTCCAAGCTCTTGCAAAAAAAAATCAGCATTTCAATATTAAAGCACTGAATTTATTTTAGAAGCCAATAAAGCAACTTCCAAGCCGCTTTTAAACGAAACTTTGCATTTTGATAAAGCTTGCCATTGCTTTGTATAGAAAAGTTCTTGAAAGTATCCTGATTTGAATCAAATCATGAAAATTTTTGACATTTAATTCGATTATAAATTGTTTGACTTTGGTACATATACAAGTTCGAAAACATTAAATGGATTTAAAACTGTTTAAAATGTGAAACAGTTGCAAAAAGAAAAGTGTCAGCAGCAGTTTTCAAACAGCAAAAAAAATTAAAGAGTCGAAAAAGTTTTACGCAATCTTGTTGGTGCATTTTAAGATAAAGAACTTATGGCCTTCTGGTCAATGACAGTAAAACTTCCAATGCTTCTTGACACCTTTTCAATTGACTTTGGAAAACTAAAGTTGAAAACATTTTCTAGCTCTATTTAATTTGGTTCCACGTTCAAACTTTGCGGTAATGAATAAATTTAACAATTTTAATATCACGTGCATCTGCAATACAATAAACAAACTAATAAATATTGACAAGAATAGTTGTTTCTATTTGAGGTGTTTTACATCACGGTTAAAATTACTAGCTAATTATATATGTTAAGAACATTTTAAACTATAAAAGATAAAACAACTGGACTAGAATAACAAAAAAAAATTTGTCATTATTTTTAAGAAAGTAAAAGAACGAGATTTTTATAAGTTATAAAGTGTTTTTATAACTTATTTTATATTAATTTTTTTTTGTAGACAAAACTATCATATTTTTTGTAGAAAAATATTATTACTAACTTGTTTATGTATGCAAATCGTTTGAGTTTTAATATATAAAAATTAAATAAAAGTGTAAACGTTATTTTTTAATATATAATTAGTTTAGCGATTTGTTCAAAAAAGTAAATAGTAAACTTTTTTAATAAGAACTATCTTTAAATTAAAAACAAGATTAATTTTTAAATTTTAAAACTACTGCTGTTAAATTTTTCTATAATTTTATGATTTTAATTTTTAAGGTTAAACTAGAAGTATAAATTTAGAGAATGTTTTTTTTTGCATAAATCACTAATATTTATATTTAATTCATTGAATGTCTTTTTGTTAAAATTTAAACTGTTATTTCAACTTCATAGAAAACAAATTATAAGCGAAAAAAGTTCAAGTTAAAAAATACAGTAACATAATTGACTGGATTTTTAAATAGCATTAAAAACTTTTTTTTTCAACAGATAGTCATTCCTATAGTATACAAAATTCTGATACCTAAGTCTTATATAGGCCAAGTTAATCTTGTTTATTTGTGTCATATCTATAATTTTCCCAGCTAAAAAGGTTTTATTCATAATTAGCTATTCAAAACCAAAAGTAAGTGTTACTTTTAAACTAAGTATTAGAAAATAGTAAAACTTGTTTGCTAAAAAAATAAGTTTTTTTAAATACTTATACTTACTTTAAAGATTAAATTCCAACCAAACAGAACACAATTAATTGTTATTGAACAAATAAAGTAATCTCTATAGTATTAAATTTGTTCATGAAAACCATAACTTTTTTAAAGATAAACATTTTTGAAAACAAATTAGTCAGTTTCGACTTTGAACATATTTCAAACATTATAACAAAATTAAACATCTGAGTTAAAAAAAAAATTGTAACCTCAAAATGATGTCTTGCAAACAAATCTCTTATATAATTTTTTAAATACTGAACAATTTAATAAACAGTATCAAACAGTTAACATGAAACTAAACTTATCTATTAGTACTTACAACTTTTTTCCTTTAAATAGCTTCTATCTGAGACAAACACACATAAGTATTTAAGTTTTTATATTTATATACACTACGTTATACTAAAGTTTTCATACATTTTTATAACTTGCGAAGCTTAAAAAAAAATTGATCTTATGAAATTCAACTAAAGTATTAATGAATAGTTTACACTCATTTTAAATTTTAAAAGTTAACAGAACTTAATAATAAATTACAAGACTTTAAACAATTCAGGACGTTTATTAAGACGGTTACACTACTAAGAGAAATTTCGTTGAATACTTTTAACTAGAAATACTCAATTATAGTATTTTTGACATTAGTATTTTATTTACGTTTTTAGAGACTTTTTATTTCGTGTAATAAAATATTTTACTACCTTTAATTATTTTAATTAAAATACATTTAAAAATACTTCAGATTAAACTGCCTAACAACTTAACATACTTTATACTTAACAATACTGTTTATACTGTTTAATTTAAGTAAAGTTGCCTAAAATATCAATAAATATAAACAATGTTTTAACACTGTTACTACTGTTTGTTTATTTTTCAACGTTACACATAGGCACCAACTGAAAAATCATTTTTTCAACACGATAAAAAAGTGAGTTAAAATTCATAGTTAAACAATAAAAACATCGACCTTATGAACAAATGATTTTTTTCTATAAATACAACCATAATAATACTACAAAGCAAAATACAACCGATTTTAAATTGTTTTATAAAGTGTAAATGCATTTAATTTTCATATTTTAAAAAGTTAAGCCAAAGTTCATACATTGACATAGATAAGATTTAAGATTTAGTATAGTACATACATAAAACATCGAAATCCAAAAGCACTCTAACTAGCATAAAACTAGTAAAAAACGCGCGTATGAAGGATAACTTAAAAAGAGTTATTATTCTTACGAAAAAAGCGTTGCTTACAAATTAAAACAGTTGTAGAAACAAAATACTCAATTTGGTTTTAAAATTTTCGATTAATGTTTTACTTAATTTAAATTTTCAAATTTTAGCAAATCATTTGATATTTTACATGATTCTATTTCACTTAATAGCTTTGACCATAAGCTATTCGAACGATAAAAAATAATTATTCTAAACAATATCATAAAATTATACTAGTTTGTACTTTTTTTCTATTAATACTTTTTTAAACATAGTTTCTTTTTTAAAATGAATAAATTTTTAAAGTTATATATTAACCATTTTAGAAAGGTGTAAGGTCATTATAAGGCATATTTAGTTTCTAGTTAAATTTTTTCAATACTGACAATAATAAACAATTTAACATCGATTAAGGTTATCAATACTGACGTAATAATTAAAACTTAAGATAGTGCTTATCTTTAAATTTCAAAACTGTATGTCAAATTGATACAAAGTTATCAGAATTTAATTGTTTAAATCTTTAAAATCTAAAAAATTGCACTTAATGTGTCTCAAATTAGTTTTCATTTAAACAATTAAATTTACTTAAATATTACTTAAACATTAGTTATACTAAAGGAAAATACACTGAACCTAATTTTGAATAGATTATTTTTAAAATATTGAGTATTTTGATATACATAAAAAAATTCAAGTTGTCTTTTACTTTATGAAATAGTTTGAAAGATAAAAAATTGAAAAAAAAACTCCAAAATAACTTAACCGGTACATAAATGTTTTGCAGTAGTTGGGTGGTAGTTTAAATAAAAAAAAACTATATTTATATTTCTAACAAATAAAAGTTGAAACAAGCTCAAAACACGAAATATTTCTTAGTAATATTTTTGTAAATTTTTGAAATGTATTTTTGTACTAACTTAACTTACCAGATTTGAAAAATCTTTGTATAAGTTTTGAAGATTTAGTAAGTTGCCAATTAAAATACTATAAAATAAGAAATTTCAGAACTTCTTATTATTTTTAGTAGAGTTATAAAAGTTAAAGGTTTGTAAGTTGATGATTTGAAGCTTTCTTAAATTTTTGTAACTTATAAAAAAAAGGTGCTTAAAACTACAGACATAAACATAATGTCGTATAACTTTACCAATTTTACTGTTCTTCCGGCTCCTCCTGAATTGGTGCTAACTTTGGTTTGAACTTTAAAACTTTTCCTTGCCTGCGTTCCCGCATGATCATGTTTGCGTATTGCTGCGCTGTTTTCGGCTTGGTCGTCATGTAACTTGTTACTGGGCGCGTCGGTTGCCACGTCATGCGAGGTCGTTCCAATTTGTCGCGAAGAATGTCTGCTTCAGACCTGATAACCCTTGAAAAAATCATACTTTTGTAAGAGATTTTTCGATTAGTTTTTTTTTTCTTCATCGAAAAGTATGAATAAAGATTTACTTTTATTTATTTTCGTTAAATTACTTAACTTTAATGTCGAAACTATATGTTTATTTATTTAAATATTTATTTAATGTTTTGTTTTTTTTTAATAATAGTTAACTGTTTTTTTTTAACAAAAGGTTTTTTTTTTAGTGAAAATTTGAAATTTAATGAGGTTCAGTCAGGCGAAAGTTTTTAAAGTATTAATGATTGAAATAGATATCAGCATAAAAGCAAAGTTTTTAGCTTTTAATTGCGAAGTTAGTGACGCTAGTCTACGATACTTATATTATAACAAGCTTATCTAAACTTTTTTAAGAGATTATTAAAAACTAAAAAGTATAAAGTTTTAAGTTTCAATTACTTTGTTATGTTTACTATATTTAAATCTACTTGGTGTTCTAAAGGTAAAAGTTAAAAATGTTAGATAATAAGTTTGAAATGTTATCACAAAACTACAGTTTAGGCTTAAATAATATATACTTTCTAACCTTTTGTAAACAATTACCGCAAAGTACACCATTATAAATGTGATAAAGATTATTAACAGGATATTTTTAAATTCTACTGTAGATTCAAGATTTCTGTCTGCGTTGGTATCTGTGTTTTTTGTTTGATCCAAGGTAGTTGTCTCCAACGCTGGTTTAAAATAGTTTAAATAAGATTTACAAAGTAATTTTATCTAAATTAAGCTTACGATCAAATTTATATTTCGGTGAAAGTTGTTCAATAATTTGACAAATAGTAATGTTTTCAAATATAAACAAACCCTTAAAATTCTATAACTTGAATAATATTGTTTTTGATAAAAGTTAATAGTTTACTAGAAAAATATATTGAAAAAGAAACTTTAAAACATTAATGCAAATATAAAAAATAGTTATAAGTTTAAATAATTTTCAAATTTTTAAAAAGTACTAAATAAAACTTTTATTAAGTCCTAATAAATTTTATTAGTCCTTTTAAAAGTCCTAATTTTCTTTATATTAAGTTATTGTATTAAAATTTTAGAAACATTAATTAAATTTTAGTTGAACTACTTTTCTGAGCTAGCCTCGTTTTAGTTCAGTTATTTTTGTCATAGTTTTAAGTAGTATTTTTATTTAGTTTTTATAACTTAATTTAAAAAAGTCACTTTTTAAAACTTAATCACGTAGCAAAATTAAAATAGGTTTTTCTAAGAAAAAAATTATTAATACTATTTTTTTAAATAGAAATGTCTATTTGAAAATTTTTTCGAGTTAAGAATTAAAATCTATAGTAACGTGGTTTTACTTTTGTAGTCTGAGATATCTTTTAATCAAATCTAAGAATGATGTCGAAGTTTACAGTTGTTGTTGTTGTTGTTGTAAAAAGAAGTCCTTTTATTTTTAGTCTATAAGATAACAAAATCTTTGAAAAAACATAATACTGTAGATGTTTACCTTCCTAATTATGTTTTAATTGTTATTAAATTTGAAATGTTGTTTTTTGGTATTAAATTGTCTAATTATTTTCTTAAAAACTTAATTTCTCGATTTAGCTTCTAAACTTATGCCTAGTTATCTCAGGGTGCTTATACAAACTTATTTTGAATTTTTTATAGTTATTAGTGATTAGATATTATAAGTTTGTTTATACTTTACTGTCTATTTTTAAATAAAAAAATAAAATTAATTTTTAATTATAACAAATTATTTTTATATAAAATTCTCTCTTAGACTCAACCACAGTAAACGACATAACTAAAGATGTATGTTTTAAATATTAAACTAGTAACTAATTATGTAAACGAAATTTACAGTAAACTCGTATAGTTAGATTTGTAGAATGTAGCTAACTCATTTCTTATTAAATATTTTTAAGCATTTAATTTACTTGGTCCAGTAAAACGTATATTTTGTTTACAATAGAAAATATCTTACTTGATGAGAACTTGGCAACACATTCGTATTCCTGTTCATAACTAAACAACTTGTTTGTATCTTTAGGTTGACAAACTTCATTAGATCCACATAGATCACATACATTTTTGTCAGAGGTAGCTAAAACGTTTTACTTGCTCAAAATTTTTTTTTTTTTTATAAAGTATTACTTACATTTAAAAACTTTTTAATTATTAAAATTTCTAAGATTCTCAACTCTTATAGTAAGTTATAAATCTCCTTATTAAAACAATTGAAAAAGATTATGAAATATAACACAAAGAAACCAAATGATTAGTTTTAAAACACAAACATTTTTATCGGACGGGTCGAATTTGCATGATGACACTTTTGCACGAAGGATCATTTTTGCATGAGGAATCACTTTTGCGCAAAAGATGAGTTTTGCAAGAGAGTAAAAAAGTAAGATTAAATACCAACCAAGGGTAAGGGCGAGGGGTAACAGTTATAATAAAAAACAACAAAAATTTGTATTAAAGAAAAAACACCGACCAAGGATAAGGGTAATTGGTAATAAATTAATAAAAAAAACATAATTTAAAGATAAGATGAAAAACGTTACTGACCAAGGGTAAGGCTTAGGGACGACAGTGATAATAAGAAAAGAAAAGTAGTTAAAAAAAATATTTATAACATAATTAAAAAGTTTCAACCCGAGCAAAAATGACTTCATGCAAAAGTTTCTTCTTGCAAAATAGTCCCCTCGTGCAACTATGACACCCCATTTCAGTAAAGCATTTTTAATACAAATATTCATAAACAAATTGAAAAAAACTTATGCCTTTAGTTTTAGTTTTAAGTTTAACCGTTCAAAATAAAAGTAAACTCAATTTTAAATAAAGAGTTAACTGTGGATCGTAATAATTAAATAATAAAAGGTGATTTAAACAGTTTTTAGATAATTTGAATTAAACTGTTTACTATTAAAGCAGTAGCGACGCGTGATAACTTCATAAGGAACTTAAGTTTGTTTACTTTTGTACTTGTATGTTTCAACGTAGACGTTTTTGTAGCTTTAAAGTAAACTAAGTTTATAAGAAAAATTCTTTTTTGGATGTTTCATGTATATTTCTCCGTACCCTTTATGACATCATAACGCATCTAGATACGCAGCACCTTAAAAATTCCGTCGCCAGTTTTTTTTAAGCAAAGTAATTATAAATTAAACCTTTATTAAGCTTAGCATAACTCTTTTTTTGCACTTATTCTTTTAATGCAAAGAGCATACATAGCTATTACAAAAGCTAGACTTACAAAGACTAAAGTCATGGCAACCATGAACGGCTCTTAGTTTTAAAGTGTATTTAGTTTTATATAAAAAAAGTCTGTTTAAATAACATTTCATTTTAGCTAAAAAAAGTCTAATTATAATTTACTTATCTTCTACTAAAAAACTTTAACATATGTTTGAGTATGTTTTAAAACTTAAATTATAATCAATATAAGTAGTATAGATAAACTTCAAAACACTAACCTGCAGCAATTACAACTATTTGTATAAATATAACTAATTTAAGCATCCTGTGTCAAAAATACGTTTTAATACAAAAGCAATTACAACGATTTGTATAAATATAACTAGTTTAAGCATTCTGGATCGAAAGCATGTTTTTGTACACAAGCAAATAAAAGACTAAATAATAAGTTAATTACCCTATAAAAGCCAAGCTATATAGTTATAGTTTTGTATTAACATCACTTTTAATAGTGATTCCAGATATTTCCAAAATGTTTTACTATAGTAAACAAACATAATATGTTAAATAAAAGATGTGAGTAATATTAATACATGTATTAATGTCTTTAAGTTTAAACTTAGCTTTAGTAAATTAAAAAACTTGTTTTTTTTTTTTGCTATTTAATATTTATACCTCAAACCTTTAAAAATATACTTTTGAAACTGTTAAAGATAATATGGTAAAAAACATAAGATTATATACCTAATGTTTATATTTATTTTTGATAGAAAAATTACAAACAATTTTCTTTTTCTATCACATAAACCTAAACAAAAAATTCTTAAAATTAAAAAACTTTTCAATCAAAAAAAGTACATTTTAGCACTTTACTAGCCAAATATCAACTAATTTCAGCATTCTGTGTCAAAAAAACGTTTTAATACAAAAGCAATTACAGGACTAAATAATAAGTAGATTGTATCAAGATCCATTTAAGAGTGATTTTATATACTTCCGAATTGTATTACTACAGTAAAGAAATATCATATGTGTAAATAAAAAAAGTGATTGATATTATTATAGGTATCAATGTCATTAAGTCTAAACTTAGCTTTAGTAGGTTAACATACTTGTTTATTTTTACTTTTTTAAATTTATACCTTACACCTTTAAAAAAAAACTTTTGAAACCGTTTTATGGTAAAGAAATATAAAATCATGTACCTAAGGTCTATAATTATTTTAGATGGAAAGATTACAACACAAGTTTCTTTTTCTTTTACATAAACCTAAACTTGAATTCAAAAAATTCTTAATATTAATAGACTTTTTTAATCAAAAAAAGTATATTTTAGCACTTTATTAGCTAAATATCAACTATTTTTGAAGTATTTTCTATCTGAAAAACAAACAACTCTTTACTGTACACTAAAGTGTTGTTTAATACTCAAACTGATTAAAAAGATTACTTACATAAGTTTGACTTTCACAGCAATAATAAATAACAATTTTTATCACTTTAATTTGATAAACGCTTCTTTTTCTATTTAAAGATAAAACTTATCTTAAACTTAATATTACAATGTATTAAAAAAAAAACTGTAGATAAAACTATCATACTTTTTAAAAGTATTGTTTTTTTGTAGATAAATATTTTACTAACTTGTTTATCTATGCAAAATGTTTGAGTTTAAATATAAAAAAGCTAAATAAAAGTATAAACATTAGCTTTTAATATATAATTAGTTTAGTGATTTGTTCATAAGAAGTAAATAGTAAATTTTATAAATAACAACTATCTTTAAATCAAAAGCAAGTTTAATAAAAAATTTTCTTTTAAAGTTACTGCTGTTAAAATTTTCTATAGTTTTATGGTTTTAATTTTAAGGTAAAACTAGAAGTATGCATTTGATAGAATTTTTTTTTTGCATAAATCATTAGTATTTATATTTAACTTTATTGAACTGTCTTTTTATTAAAACTTTAACAGTTACTTTTACTTTATAGAAAACAAAAAAAAAACGAAAAAAGTTCAAGTTAAAAAGTATTTAACGATTTTTTAAGCGTTTATGAATTGTTCCTATTAAAAGTTATCATTTTCTTTTTATTTTTATTGAATTTAAAAACGCTAATTAAAATAGATTATTTAAAAATAATTCGTAATTACTAAACATACAATATTTATAAGTTTTAAAGACTTTTAAGTTTTTTTTTTTCACTTCTTACAATAATTTCATATATTTTATAGTGGAAAAATTTTAATTAAAAAACGCCAAGTTTTCAGTTAAAGAAATTTAAGCCAAAAGTTAAAGCTCAAATTTAGTTTATATAAATATTTAAAAAATACAAAAAAACAAGGGCAACTTATATTTCATAAAAGTTTATAGTACTATAAGTCTTCAATTTTTGAAATTAATATTTACCAACAAGTTCAGATGCCATGGTATTACAAACTACTTAATTTTAAAAGTGTTACTTTAAATTTTTTAGACCTTCATTAAGTTTTAAAAAACTTACTAAACACAATAAATAGTACTGAACAAAATCTAAAGCATAGTTAGCTGAGCGTGTTTTATATTTGAAATCCAATTTGATCCTTATAAATTTAAAAATTTATAAACTAAACACTTTAGTCAGGACTATGTTCTTATACCGTTTTTATTACATATATATATATTAATAACACTATTTAATTCTTGCTCACAATGTATCTAAAATTAAAATATGTTTTTTTTATTCATCCAAATATAAAATAAATATTTGTTAATTATACTATTTAAAATTCTCTAAAAAGTATATAATTGATTCAAAATAGGCTTTTTTTAAAGGTTTTAAAGTTTAAAAATAACGATTTTCATATATGTAAATGATTACCACAGTTCTTAGTTTTTGTAATTTTATATCAAAATGGACATATAATCATCTATGTTATGCAGAAGTTTTTCTTTAATTAAAAAAGCTTATTTCATTAGAACACATGTGGAATGGCTAGTGTTATAATTTAGTTTAAAGTTTATTAGTGTTGTAAAACTACTATAACTTGTTTATATAATCCAAAAGGTTTTAGAAGCTTTGTGTTGTACAGCTTTAAAAAAAAATTCGAACTAAAGTTTTGCTTTATATTTTACAAAACAAAGTTATAGTTAAAGCTTATTTATTTTGATTTACAAACAAAAAAGAAAAATATGAAAATATCGAAAAACACTTTAAATTAAAATAAAACACGATGTTTATGTTGAACTTCCTAGCACTTATGTTAATCAATAAACTTTGTGAGAAAACGATAAAAATATGTTTTGCACATTGAACCAAAACTGCAATAAGTAAGTTTTTTGTAAGAGTCATCAGTTTCTTACATTTTCTTACGATCATGCGTTTAGTATTGAGAAATTAAGTTCAAAAAAAAGTTTTAAACAGTTAGGTTTATATAAGATTTATTTAAAAGTACTTTGCTTTCAAATGAAGTTAGCTATGCTGTATAAAGCGCAGACTTTGCGAAGTACCGGTCTTTACAACAATTAAGTTTATTTTATAAAAGTTAAATAGTACTTAACAATTATTAACTAGTGTTGTTTAAATTTTATTTTCTAAACATTGTTCACACGACTCTACTTGTGTCTAAACATGACTATAGTCTTAAATTAATAAAACTTATTTCAGATATGTATGAAAATAAAAAGTTTAAACAGATAAATTATATATCAGTTTTTGTTTTATTAATCTATATTTTTTTGATAATTAAGACGTCGAAAATAAGTGATTTATTACAAAACTAATTCAAGGTATTCCATAATAAATTTGATTGAACTGAAATATAAACTTTTATTAACTACATACTTATTAATTTGCACTTGTTCAAATAATCAAATGTAGGAAAAACGTTCTATGTTACAGATGTTTAGATATGTTCTGATTTTAAAGTTTAATAAAAATATTATGAACTATATAGTTTTAAATTTTCGTTGCAACAAACTATTTTATTACATTATAATTTTTTTGTTTATTTTAGTCTGATTTCAAATATTTTTAAGCCTTTGACGTTTTCTTTGTATTTTTATCGGTTTTATCGGTATCGAACCAGTTAATAACATTTTATTTCGCTAGTAAAATTCTAAATTATTTGTAAACGTTTCTTTTGTGTAAGTACTAACTTCTTGATTGGTTTATGTATCATCAAAAAAGTAGAATAGTTAAACCATTAGTTGCCTGTATATACAGACTAAACATGTGAAGTTGACAAAATTTCAATAACTTAATTTAGTTTTTAAAGTTTTAATTTTTCATATAAATAAACATACAGTTTATTTATATAATATGTCTATTCAATTTATCTACTTATTGAAAACTATTGTTTTTCGTGCAAAGCTATTATTGAGTTAGGTTTTGTGTTTAGTCCTGGACAAGACGTTAAACTGCATCCATGTAGTGTACGACTCGATAACCGAATTTTTTTTTCGTAAACTAAATCGTTGAACCAAATATTTTTGAATATTTTTTCATTTCGTTCCATAAAATATTAATTTCATTGCAAATATTATATAACAACCTTACAATTTTAGTTTTGTTTTTCCTTAAATGTATGTTCTTTACTTTATTTATCTCTATGAAACAGATTAAGTAAATAAGTAGCTCAATGACTGAAAGGTCTTTCGATAATATTTATGATAATTATTTTCCTGTTTTATGAATAGAAAACATTTTTAATTTTAAGCTTAACTGTGTAAATTTTGAAATCAAGGTTAGCCATTAAAAATTACAAATAGTGCACAAAACAATTTTTATAGCTATAATTTACAACATTATTTCTTTATTAAGATATTACAAGTTTAAGTTGTAATACGTCTAAATGCAAAATCTTATAACTTATTTTATATCAATTCTTAAAGTATTTTATATTTTATCTATTTGTTCAGCTTTAGCTTGCATACTTGTATGTGTATGACTATTAAAGTTAAGTCAAAATTACAATTTAGCAAAAACCAAGTTACAATAGAAATTTTATTGATAGAAATAATATTTTTTTAAATTGCAATACATTTGATTGTTAATAATTTTCAAAAAAATATTTTTAAAACTAAACTTGTGTATCTAAATTAAATATTACTAATTTTATATTATAATGGTATATTGAAAAAATAAACAGAACTAAGTAAACTGGTACTGAAATATAAAAATGCTTTAATAACAAAACTTATTTTTTTAGCTCAAAACTTCGATATGTACAAGATTAAGTTTTATAGCCACTTTGAATATAATATATTTTAATCGTATAGTTTATAAAAGTCAAATAGCACCTAAACAAACTTATAGAAATAGACTAGATAAGCTATTAGTTGGAATCGAATAATTTTTTTCGTCTTTTTTTCTTTGCAGTTAGTCCACCGCGTCTAAACAAAAAATATATAAAATATTTTTTATCTATAGTAGTTTAAACATATTCAAAGTTTTGTTTGTTAGAATAAGAAAATTTAGTATAAAGTAAGTGATGTTCAACCAAGTTAGTACATACTTTTATTTTTAACTGTACAATCTTTTTGATAAAAATTTTAAGCTTTTGTTGTTAGGTTTAATTTTTTTAATTCGATTTTTTAAATATTTTAGTCATCTTTTTAAAATTAATTTATAACTTTTTAGTACTACATATCTTGTACAGAAATCTAAGACAAAATTCATTCAAAAACATCTTTATTAAAGCAACAAACAAGTAAAATCGATTTCGGCTAACGCTTTTCAATTACTTTAGTTAGCAACTAATTTTAAGATTAAATTTTGAGTATATAAATAGTTAGAGGTTACATCAGAAAAATCAATTAACACTAATTAGCATAATTGAGCAAAATTAATTAGACATTCACAATTCATAAATGCATATATAAAACAGTTTATCAGTAATTTAACTAAGATAAGCAACATTAAAAATAAAAAAAAAAAAATAAGCGATAAATTTCAAATAAAATCTATAACAACTTATAAAGATTAGATTTATAAACGTATTATTGCTTACACAATTTAGGTTTACATGTTTTTATAAATAGAGATTCTAAAACACTTAGGTGATAATCGTTACGAGCTTTACTTAAAATTGAAAAGTTACTATCACTATAGTTCTTTGCGCAATCTGAATTGTTTAATAAGTGTTCAGCTATCGCTGATGATCTATTAGATGGTTTTTATAAACCAGTGTCCATCCATCTTCTGAGGGAATTAAAAACGTGTTGGTCCCTTCTAATATGGAATCTTTGAGACGTTCTGCCAATGTACTCACTGTCACAGTGGCATTTGTACATATAAATTATTTTGCTTTTTTCCTGATCGGCAGTACGGTCTTTAAGAATTCCATTTAAGGGCTTTCTTGTAGCATGACTGATTCTTAGTTGTACAGAGTTAAAAGTGGAGTTTACAGTGTATTTTACAGTCTTTTTTAGAGCAGTTGCTACTTTACCGAGATATGGCAATCTCAAGTATACAGGGCATTTTCTAGGACCAAATTTAACCGGTTTTTCAAATTTTGAGATTGTATTGTTAATTGTCTTTCTGACTATATGCGATGGATAACCAAGAGCTTCAAAAATATTTTTTATTTTATCTAGTTCCTCTTCAAACAACTTATTCGAACAAATCTTGTGTGCTCTGAATACCAAACATGAAATTTTTCAAAGATTCCATATTAGAAGGGACCAACACGTTTTTAACTCCCTCAGAAGATGGATGGACACTGGTTTAAAAAAACCATCTAATAGATCATCAGCGATAGCTGAACACTTATTAAACAATTCAGATTGCGCAAAGAACTATAGTGATAGTAACTTTTCAATTTTAAGTAAAGCTCGTAACGATTATCACCTAAGTGTTTTAGAATCTCTATTTATAAAAACATGTAAACCTAAATTGTGTAAGCAACAATACGTTTATAAATCTAATCTTTATAAGTTGTTATAAATTTTATTTGAATTTTGTCGCTTATTTTTATTTTTATTTTATTTTTAATGTTGCTTATCTTAGTTAAATTACTGATAAACTGTTTTATATATGCATTTATGAATGGTGAATGTCTAATTAATTTTGCTCAATTATGCTAATTAGTGTTAATTGATTTTTCTGATGTAACCTCTAACTATTTATATACTCAAAATTTAATCTTAAAATTAGTTGCTAACTAAAGTAATTGAAAAGCGTTAGCCGAAATCGATTTTACTTGTTTGTTGCTTTAATAAAGATGTTTTTGAATGAATTTTGTCTTAGATTTCTGTATAAAATTAATTTAAGTTTTAGTTTATTAGTATAAAAAAAATTTTACTGTAAAGTTGAAAGATGTTGAACCAAACAAATAAATAGTTTAATTTTTAACTTTTAATTGTTTCTCATAAAATGTTTTAACCTATATTATTAGGTTTAGTATTTTTCTAACCTGAGTTATAAAATTTTTTTAGATATTTTTTTTAATAATTTATTTTAAACAAATTTTTATTTAATTAAATATAATTCTAATTTATTATTATGAATGTTTATATTTACTTATAAAACTTTTTTAGTACTTATCTAACCAACACATTTAGAACTTGTTTAAAAAGTTTAGTTTATTATATGTGATTTAATTAAACTGTTTTTTGATACTCTCAGGCAACGAGTAAAACTTGATAAAGGCTGCTTTAATTGTTTCGTTTCCAATAAACATTTTATTACTTCTAAGTTTAGTTTTACTACAAAAAAAATTAAAGAGAATTTATATTAAGTTGACTAAGTAAAAAAGGAATAAATTATTTTATATCTGTTAAGTAGTAGTATAAGTTTAATTGTTTTAGTATATCTTAAATTAAAGTAACTGACTATTAAAAACTAAATCTAAAACATTATAAATTTAGCAGAAAAAATCTTATTGGTTAGTTGATTTTTATTAGTTTAAATCAGTTAATTATTATTAATTATAAAACATTTTGGGTAACAAAGTTTAAGCCTATATTATTAGGTGTTTTTAGTTTTATTATGAAAATTTTGTTTAGTAATTTCATTAAATGTCATATATTAAACGACTTTATTTGAGTTAAACAATACTCTAAACTTAAAAAAATAAATTTAAACGAGTATTTTTAATACTATTTTATTACAATTACAACCCGCCATCATCTCAGTTTCAACTTATCTTTAGTTATTTTTCATTTATCGTTTTTTTTTTTTTACAATTACTGTAACACTAACTATTACCCTTGGTTAGTAAACAGTTTTCGGATTTGATCGAGTGGGAAATGATCGCGGGTTGGAACTGAGCGGCTCCCATTTTAACTTATATATTTTTAAACTGTTAAAACACATAAGAGTAATAGAGTGGAAAGATGTCTTCATAAATAAAGATGAAAGTTTAGTTGAAACAAATCATTTTAACTGTAATTTGAGCCACAAATTAAAAGTTCCAAATTTCTCTAGAACAGATAAAAGTCAATTAACAAATAATACTGAGTCATATATCCAAGTTGTTAGAAACAAATTCCGTAATTTAAAGCTTCAAGTTATGCACATGCATAAGTTTAAAAACAACCTGAATAGAAATCTTCAAAAAGCTCTTCAAAAACTTAGAATCAAAAAAAAAAACAAAGAAGTTGTAATTGAAAACTCTGACAAAGACAGCAAAACTATTGTAATAAATTACAAAGATTATATTTCATTAATTACAAAAGCTCTAGATAAAAACTACGTGGAACTGCCTTACAATGAGAAAGAGATATTAATAAAATGACAAAATTAAAAGAAAATATCAGTCAAATTTTAGTTGATATGTGGAAAAAGAATTATTTAGACGATAACTTGCTATTTATCACAACTGGTAAGAAAAAAACTAAGACTAGTATTTTAAGAAAAGTCTCTGGACCATCTGCGAAATACTTTACTAATAATAACTGCGGGTATATATATCTTTTATGGAAAACTCATAAATTAAATCCAGATAATCTCAAAACTTGCAGTATTAAAGATATACCAACTAGAATAGTCCAAGCCGCTGGTAATACATATCTAAGTAGGTTGACAGCTGTACTCAACTTGATATTGGAACCGATTAGTGTTATTTATTGCAAAAATGGAGTAAATGAATATTGTAAAAACTCAAAAAGTTATTTAGAAGACTTGGAAACTTGGAAAAAGTCATGTTATGATAAAAATTGTATTTTAAGTACAGTTGATGTCGTAAATTTGTATCCATCATTATCAATAGATTTAGTTAACAAAGCTCTTGTGGAAGCACTAGAATTGTGCTCAGATTTTGAGACACCGATGATCAAATACTTAGTAATGCTATCAGAAATAGCTTTACGCAATAACTTTATAGTTTTCCAGGAAAAATATTTTAAACAAAAGACGGGTTAATTACAGGTGATAACAACTCCGTTGTCATAGCTAATATTTCTATACAATATATAAAGACGAAAGCTTCAAAATTAAATAAATCACTATTTGTAAGACGTTACAATGACGATATATTATTGATATCAGAGAGTATTTCAGTATCAAAAGAAATAATAAAAGATCTCAAGAAAATATTTAAAGAGTACGATCTAAATTTGATATCGACAATAATGTCGGTAGAAAATGAGTTAGATAAGTTGCCTTTCCTAGATATTAAGCACATTCTTACTGGAGTAAACGAAAAAAGTTTTTTCTATACCAGAAATTTTACAAAAGCTACCGCTGTAAATTCTACTTTTTTGAACGAAATATCTTTCCACTCACTGAATATCATTAAAGGTATAATTACAGGCGAAGAAAAAAGAATGAAAAGAATAAATGAAAGAAAAGAAGATTATTATGAGAGTTTGAAAAAACTTAAAACTAAATGTCTAGCATCCAATTTCAATCCCAAATTAGTAGAAGACCAATTTAAGAATTTTTTTCGCAAAAATAAGAATGAGAACGTTCCAATTGAACAAAAAGACATAACTAAAAAGGAAAATGTATATTGGTCTACTCAATTTAAGAAGCTCCTAGGTTTTACTAAAGAGGAAACAAAACTTTTCCCTTTAGGTAAAATATCTTTTACAAAACCAGCGAGTCTAAGAAAACTTTTAAAAATTATAATCAGATTGCAAAACAAAAACAAACAAATGCTAAATTAAGCAAAAAATGTGAAAAATGCGCACTATGTGGAAATCATGGCAAACATAAAAACATGGTATTTGATAAAGAAATTTTAAACATTCAGGGTAAGACAATAAAATTGAAACCAAATCTGAACTAAAAGAGTTATGGAATTTACGTAGCTATATGAACAAAATGTAATAGCAACTATGTAGGACAAACTGAAAATAGCTTCAGTACAAGATGGACGGCACATAGGTTTAGTTGGAATAGATCAAAGTCAAATTTTAACCCAAAAATATAACAGTTGAAAATGCTTTATATAGACCAGGGGTCGGCAAACTGCGGCCCGCGGGCCAATTGCGGCCCGCGAGCACGTTATTTTTTTGAATGGAATGCGGCCCGCGAAAGAAAATTTTTTGGGCCGGGAGCATGTAAATGTGGCCCGCTGAGCTAAAATATACTTCAAGATAATTTTTTTTCGGTATTTCGTTTTAATTTGATCAGTTTGGTTTTAAGTCTCTGTAAAAGATTTAAAAATAATTAGAAGAAATTACTGTTTTAGTTCAAAAATGTGAAAAAGACAAATAAGCATTCTAACAGGATATTTGTCTGAGTTTCATAGTAACTTCTTTTTTACAACAGCAAGTTATTATCTGAAAAAAGAGTGTAAAGAGTGCTTGAATTTAATAAGTTAGTTATATAATACCTATTTATTAAATATACTAAATGCAAATGTTTTCCATTTTGTACAAAAGTTGTGCACAGTAATTAAATAAAGTGTCTTTTTTTTATAGCTAAGAAATTCTTGTTCAATATTATTTTTACCTAAGTTTCTTTTATAGATTTTTTGTTTGTAAATGTTATTTTTTAGTGTTTAAACATTTAAAATAACATAGTAATAAGAAATAAGGTTTATTTAATTTTTGTTCTGACATACTTTAATTTTTTAGAAGTCATCTTTGCACTTAAATTAATTTATATGCACACCAACTTAAAAAGATGCTCATATTTCAAACCACTTTTTATTTAATACTTTAGTTAGTTTAAGTTAAGTTTATGCATACTTTTCTAACATTGTTGTTTATGTAATATCTAAATTTAAACAGACAGATTTAAAACAATATATACGACATAAACTAAAAAAGTTTTTGTTAGGTATACATTTTAATTTTGAAATATTGTTTTTGTCAAACTAAGTTAAGTTTTATGCCTTGCATATCAATACACACATTTGCTATTTTTTGGAGCTACCTATTTAATATAAACTAGATTTAGGGATGGTAAATTTATCAAGTTTGTACATAGTTAATCAAAATAGTTCAAATTCAAGCAAATAAACAATTAAACATTGACACAACTCAGACTATCACTATTTGAAGACTTCAAATCTCATGCCAACTAAGTTATTTTATAAGTTTTTGGGTAGAATTGATTTTTGTATGCAAAAATATCAGGAATGTTTTTGTTGACTCAGGCTGGCTTTTTTGCTTGAAAGAGTGGCAAATAAAACTTATGATGTAAGTTTTGCTCAACCCACAGTGCTAGTTTGAGTTATAATATATGTTAAATTTTAAGTCTTGCAGCTGATATAATTCAAAATATTATTTACATTATTGTGTACACTTAAGTGTGAACAATCAGTGTTGCCAAAAAACTTGAATCCCAGAAAAGCTTTGAATTTGAAAATTTATGCTTAAAAATTCTGAAAAAAAAACTTGAATATGAGAATTTTTGAAAAAACCTGGGATTTCAAACGATTTTTACATGTAAAATAATGAAATTTCGATTTGACACAAAAAATTTAGCAAATAAACATTTCTTTATTAAAAAATATATTAAAGTAGCTTAACAGTGTTTTTAATATTGATATATTTTTTAAGACATTTTTTAAACTTTAATCAAATTTATACTAAAAATAAAATAAGAAATTGTACTTCCAAAACCTTTGTATTAATACATTGCACCTTTACTTGTAAAATTCCACCGATTGTTGTGCTTCGTGTTCGAACTAAACCCAGAAGTTCTACTAAAATGTCAAAGTTAGTAAAAACATCTCTAATAAAAATTCTCAGATGAGCAATAGTTTTTCTATCAGTGCTCTCATGTTAACAGATTGATTAAAGTCCTAATTTGATTTATGCGACTTTATAACCTTAATTCATGTCCTAAATTCGACTTTCTGTTGTCATTGAAGAAATAAACAAAAGTTCTTCTTTACTGCCAACATAGATTCTTAAAAAAAAATTCAATTATAAACGGTATCTCATTTTAAATAATAAATTTTTCTACTTTATAACTTGCCCTAATAATTTTTTTCTTATCATTCTGTAGTGACTGAAGGTAATCATGTGCTTTGTTGGAACTGACTTTGGTGATTTTTTTATCGTTTCTCGCAATAACTCCTAACTCACGTTTTTTTATTTTTGTAGCTCGTCTTATATTTTACAACTAATATTTTTAGATGCAATATTCTTTTTGCAGATAAAGAATTGCTATAAGACTTAAAAAAAATAAGTTTTTCTATTTCGCTAGTGACTCAATAAAGTTTTATACTTTTTTTTAAATTGTTTAAAAAACTTAATTGTCCATTCCATCTGACTTATATATTTTTTGGCATGTAATTTATTTACTGTTAATAACCTTCGTTATTTCTTTATGTTGTGAGCTTTGTTTTAACTGGATTGCCACGCAAACAGGCTATTTTAAAAGCTTGAAAAATCAGGTTTGTGTGAAACTTTAACACAACACTTTAAATTTCAAACACTTTTTCAAACACTATTTCAAACACTTTAAAGAAATCTTTTAACTTTCAGAATAGTTTATATGACTGTAGTGTAGTTTACTAGTTGTAGTTTTTTCTTGTTTTCTTACACTTTGTGTGCTTTTAGATGATGATGATACTATTACTAGGTATTTAAGCTTGATAAACAACTATTTATTAGCTTTTTCAACTATTAATAAACTTAGGCTGGTTTGATACAACTCAGAAATTTTTGCTTTTTAACTGGCAACCATGTAAAAGACTAGTAACTAATAAGATATTTTATTTAAGTATTCGAGAATTAATTATGTTAAAGAATTTGTTCTAGCTTTCTAGAATACAAACAGGTATTAGTTTTATTAAGTTAAATAATTACTAAATTTTTTAATGAATGAAAACCATTTAACACGCAAAACCTTTTTTTGAAGTAAATATTCTTAGAAATATAAAAAAAAGGGGTTGATAATATAACAACAAATATATAAAAGTAAACCATAAATTGTCTTTCAAGTTTTTATTTTATAGAGACTTAGGTTGTAAGTAAAATTACAAAAGTATTAAGTTTGATTTATTTAGTGCTTATGAAGGTACATAGTTTATTAACACTTAAGTAGTCAATGTAAATTTCATTCTAATAAATATTAATTTAAATTGGCATTTTATGTATAGCTAAAAGTCATTTAAAATGATAAGGTGAATAAAAGTAAAACTTTTCTTTAGTGTGACTAAAACTAAAACCAAAAGATTATTCAAGTGTCACTAAAACTAAAACTGCGGCCCGCGAAGACTTTGAAAACTTGAAATTTGGCCCGCGACTACCAACTGCCTGCCGACCCCTGATATAGACCCTACTATTTTAAACACAAAAACGATCTACAGAGAGTTGGTTTTGATGACGCGTATGAAGTTGCTTTTTTGGAAGAACCAGATCAAAAGAATCTTGGCTATAAAGAGTGTTTTTTGATAAATAAACACAAATCAAATATTAATTTAGCTAAAACACAATACAGTGATTTACAGGGGTAGAATAGTTAAAGTACATATTGTTAGATGCATCTTTTTTGTATTTTTTTGTATATCTTTGTGTTGTTTAGTGGATCTTAACATATATTTATATATTAATGTACATATGTAATTTTATAAAACAAAACTCTTTTTAATATTATAGGAATAAAGTAAATGTTTTTTTTTTAGTAAATTGTTTTATAAAAAGTGCTTTGTTTGCTGTTAATAGATGTCATTTTATCAATTAAAAACATTCATATATATACATATTTTATATTATAATTTTAATTTTTGTTTTCACAGCCGTATTTTTGCATTGAAAATGTTCTAAATAAAGGACGAAAGCTTTGCAATTAAAAAGTTTTGGTTATTGTTTCATTAGACAGCTATTTAAGGGCTTTTTTTAGCTTTTTTGTATTTGAAAATTTTAGTATAGCTTTGTCAGAAACAATATTTAATTGGATTTGTTTTTGGACCCCGGAGTACGGCTTACCTGTTTTCTTATATTTTTTTAATTCTTTAAATGACTAACATACTTAAAACTTGTATTTAAAATTTAGTGTATAATAATTACTAAAAAACAAAACTGTTTTTTTTTACTACCAGACAACAATATAACAGTTCTTGAAAAAGGATGCTTTAAATATTTCGTGTCAAATCAGCCTTTTGTTTTTCTAAGTTTACTTTTAAACAAGAAAACATATTATGTTTGTAAAACGAGAGTTTTAATTCAAATATTTCAAGTATTGAATCAATATATTTTTATACTTTGATCAAAAAATTTTCTAACTTATAATATTTCTATATAAATATGCATAATGTTACAAGCTAATAAAAAACTCCAGTTTTCAAACTTTTAATTTAGAAATATACAAGATTTGTTGATAACTGAGTTGTAACTTATTAAATTCGTTTACTTATTATTGTTCGAAAACGTACCTTTGATGTCACAATCGAATCCAGAGAAACCAGGCTGACATTTACATTTGTAATAAGGATAAACATTTTGGAAAATGCAACCTCCACCATTCTTACACACCGGTGGAGTATTCCTTTTAATTCCTTTTATTCTTGTACAATGATCTTAAAGTTTGTAACATTGTATAAAATTTTACATAAATTTATGGAAGATTTGATCATTAACAAGGTGAGCTGGTTTGAATATTTAAAAAAAAAACTTAACAATTTTTACTTGACTTTTGAACTGTAAGTAAATAATTAACTAAAGTTTTAAATGTGTTTTCAAATAAAAAAGTGTAGCATTGTAGCTTAATCTGTTATTTGTATGGTTTATATTTAAAATTCTTAATAAAAAACAATTAATAAAATGTCTCACTGTATGTTTTTTTAAAATAATTTGTTACAGATCTGCTTATAACATATTTTATTAATACTTTTATACAAAAAATATTATTAAAATATTTTATAAAAAAGAAAAAAATCTTATTTTATTTCATTAAAAAATTAAATGATAAAATATTATGAGTTACACAAAAAAAAAGTTTAATATTCGGAGCAATATCAACTGTTTACCCTTATTGATAAGGTACATGATTAATTATGTAACTACTTTACTGCTAACTAATTTTTTGTAACAATAAATATCTAACTCCAGCTGCAGTGATTGTAGCCTTGATACCCATTTGAACACTCGCAAGTTTTTCCGCTTGGATAAACACGGTACATCCAGTCAGGGTCCGTGTCGTCCAAATCTCTGCAGTAGCCGTTTACGCAAAATTCCGGCAAGCACTGGTCAATTTTCGGGTTCTGATACCTGATTGGTGGGAATGAATCCATCGATTCAACTTTAGTTACAACAGTTCTGGCATTTTCTGAAGTGTCTGTTAAAAATAAAA
The DNA here is from genome assembly GCF_965202585.1 of Thalia democratica. Classification (NCBI taxonomy): domain Eukaryota; kingdom Metazoa; phylum Chordata; class Thaliacea; order Salpida; family Salpidae; genus Thalia; species Thalia democratica. The sequence continues at coordinate 3,874,760 of NC_139172.1, read as the reverse complement.
AAATAAATATCTAAAATCATATCGTAATATTACAACCATGGTAGTTTAATCAGTAAAACTTGATATTGATTTTTGGGATCTAAATTTATTCTAACTTTCTAATTAGAGTTTACGTACACTCTACTATTTAGGAATTAGTTATCGTTAAACATAATAGTTAAAGTAAAACTATCGTTTTTTAGAGAAGATTAGAGGAGTAGGTTTAGTATTTAGATTTTTTAATTTTAATTTACAGGTATTTTTTAATTTAAGCAACTGTTTCTAAAAACTTTGTTTTAAAAACTATATATATGTTTATTTTTATACTGCCTTATAGACAGTAACTGCCTAGCAAACATATAATTTACCGAGCTACAATAAGAAAAATAACATTTTAAGTTTTACTTTGGTTCAACAAGAACAACATTCAAAAATAGGTACAGTAATCATAAAGCAAGCTTTAATAATAAATTAAAAAGACATACTACTGAGTTACTAAACTAAATAATGAAAATAAAAGACGCAAACAAAGAATGTTACTTAAAATGGAAAATGCTCTGCAGAACTAAAATTAAACCATAAAACAACAAAACATGTAATTTATGTAGCTTTGAGTTAACGAAATTAAAAAAATTAAAAAAGAATCATCGCTAATTAAAAGAAAATAAAGACAGAAACCCTGTCTTCACAACCAAAATATGTATTTTGAACGAAAAAAAAACAATAAACGATTACAAAAATAGCAAAAAAGGAAAAATAAAAATAAGAACAAACAACACAATACAAAAATTAATTGATTTGTACACAAATTGTTTTTAACATTAGCTACCTAGAATTATTCAAATTTATTTGAAACGTCATAATGTGTATTTTTATGATTTTTTAAAATTTTTATGTTAATCTTACTATTGTTTTAATGAAACACTTAAAGCTTAGAAACTATAGTAAATAAATCAAACATTATTTGTGGTTTTTTTTTATACAATTAGTATAAATATATATATAACATTATCTTGTTGTCTTTATGAAACATATGTACTGGAACTTTTAAAATCACAATTTCATAATAAATTACATATTTATATATATATAATTTATTATGAAATTGTGATTTTAAAAGTTCCAGTACATATGTTTCATAAAGACAACAAGATTGTTTTTAATCTTCAGCTGGTTCAATTAAATAAAAATCTTAATTTTTAAATTAGTTCAACAATTTTTTTGCTTCCTTTTTAAATAAAACTCATTTTTATTTTGTTTTAGTACATATTACAATGAAAAATCAAAACAAAATTGTTAAAATATTTAAACCTTTAGTTATGTCATTTAATATGAAAGTATTTTTGTTTAGTAAGATAATGTTAGTAGTTAGTATATTTAAGTAATCAAAATTAAACATAACTATTTTCTTAAATCTCAATTGTAACATTATTTTCTCTGTAAGGTATACTAAATAATCTATCTATATACTCTTAAAGATTTATTTAACAAAATACTATCGATAAATTTAACCTTTTAGTTCACAGTGTTTTCCTTTAAATCCAGGCATGCAAAAACATGTATAAAATGGACTTTTGTCAGAATAACCGCAAGCAGCGCCATTTTTACAAACAGGAAGTTCAAATTTGTGGCAATAATCTGTAAAAATTCAAGATGTTTTTTTGTAATTTTTTATAATTTTATTTAAAAGCATACTTAAACTGCAGTGGTTGTCGCCCCAATAGCCATCTTTACATTTACAATAAGTTCCGGAAGGATATTTTTCTTGCAAACTTTTATTTCCTGATGTTGAAACGCATTCACCGTTGATACATGTGTCGGGTTCGCAAGTTTTAAGTGGTTCCCAATACATAACAGCTAAATTGTTTACTTATTTTAGATTACACACTTGTTTTAGTAGTTTTAGATATCAACTAGAAGGTCAATAAAAATTTCGGTTCATCATTAAAACCTTAAAATACATTTTTATTACTTTGTACTATCATAGTATATATTTTCTTTTATACGGGTTGTAATGTGTTTTTTAAAATTATACGAGCGTCACATCTTATTAGTTGTTTAAGTAACAAAAAGTATAAAACACTAAAGTTGTTTAAAAAACCACAAGCTTATTGTACAAACTTTACAAAAACAGTTTAAAAAACTTATATCTTGTCATGGACAAGCTGTTAAAGGTATTCAAGTGGTGGTGACTCGATAAGGTCTTTTCGTACACCACCAATAGAACCAAACATTTTGAGCTGAACCATACACCAGGTCTTAGTACCAAACATATTGAGCGCTTTTATTTGTCGTTCAATAAACAACACATCAGCTAAATATACAAAGTTGTACGCGAATAAAAAACTGTTTAAATAATACTAACGTAATGTTTTGTATTCAATCTCACTGTGTAATATAATTGTTAATCTTGACAAAGCAGTTTTATTCCCGAGATACAACATTTCATCAGAATTAAAAGCATTCAAGTTTGTTGGTTTATTACAGTTTTCTGTATTTTTTTCTTTCCACCAAGCTCCGCTACTTTCATATGAGCAGTATGGTGTTTTTACCTCATTTTCTTGATCAAAAGCTTTAAATGTAGACCGTTTTTGTGATTTAAGTACATCATCTGCATTAAAAATAGTAAGTGTAAGTATTATTCAATTTACAATATTTATTATTTATTAAAGTAGTTTAATATACAATAATAAAATTTAAAACTAAGGTCTATATTTGTTTTCATTTGATAGTTTTTTTTATTTTTAAGTATAAAGTTTTGGTTGTGGAAAACTTTGTAGCTTCTTAATGTTTAATATGTAGTCTGATTTAAAAACTAATCATGTTTAAATTTTTTACTAGTGTATATTTTAAGAGCTGTGGTATAATAAAATTTATAAAGATCTTGATTAACAAAATAACACTGAGTAAGAAAAAAAGTATCTGTTCTTGTTGTAATATAATAAAAAGTTTACATAACATGGCTTAACTTAAATTTTTCTGTAATTTAATAAAAAATTGTTTAATTAAACTTTTCTATTTTTTCAAATGTAATTTAATTTTCAAATTTTGATCTGTTATTCTTAATTAGTTGTTAATGTATATGAAATCAGCCGATTCACATAAACAAAATTACCTGTAATAGATGTTGAAATCATGTATTCTGGTAAAGCTGGATAAGAAAATCTGTACTCTGGTCCTGCTCCTATTTTGAAATCGCTACAGAGGTAAAAAATAATAATTAGTAATGAAAAATTGTATAACTAAACTTTGAATATGGTATAAGTTAGTTTGTATAATATATAAAAAAATTCTTAGTTTATATAAAAATTAAATGTTTGAATACAACTTGTTCAATTTAACTAAAAGTGTTTTAACATAAAACATAGAGCAAAACAAATTTTTAGCTCTAATTTTGACCTAGCTTTGCTCTATAAATTTTATTAAAACTTAGATTTATCTTGTACCAAAGGTCACTTGCTTTATATAAGAAAACAAGCTCGGTTTTGACAGGCAAAGTTTTTGACTTACCTTCGTACATTTGTAAGTGTAGTTAAAAATAAATGAACATACTTACAATGAAATACACTTCTAAAAAATCAAAATGATTTTTTATAATTTTTTGCAGTGCATAAGTATAATTTAAAATCTTGATAAGTTAAGGTTTTTTTCATACAAAATGTTCTTCTTAAAAGACAAACTGTAAGCCGGTCAAATCAGCTTGAAGGACAAAATTCGACTTTAAAACTTATTTTATTTAACTATTATAAACTTATGAAAGTATCTTACTAACATAACTTTCAGCAACTTAATTTTAAGAATTAAAATGCTTATTTGTTTAGTTTTAGACATACTCATAAGAAGACACTTTGTATAAGTTTCCTTCAACTTTTGCTTCTATTATCATCAGCCAAATACCGTAAGATGTAAGCCTGTGGAGTTTTTCCAGTCCTAAATAAAAAAAATATTCAATTAGTTAAAATAAAAAGCTTATACTTTACAGTTTCCTACCTATCCAGTGGTTTCCATTTATATCACCAAAACCTTTAACATACTCCTCATAAGTTCGGTTGAACGAAATATCACTGTTGTTACGATTTTGAACGGCCTGAAACATAATTTTTATTGCATTCTTACCATTTGATAATTGTCTGATCATTTTTATTGATTTTTTTTGGTTGTACTACAAATTTCAAATGATTAGTAAATAAGCATCTTTAACTAGATATTTATCTAAAACAATTAATATGCAACAATTTATTTTTAAACAGACTATAGCTTAAGTAAAATTTTGCGCCAGTTATAGTCGAAAAGTAAAGGTCGTTTAAACAGAAATAAAACTTAAATTTACAAGTTTAAACTTACTATCCAACCAATAATTTTTTGATTCCAATCTAAGCTCTTCACACATTGAACATCTGTTAACTCCCCATTTTCGTATTTTATTGTGTATACGGCCTCTTTAAACTTATTGACAATTTCTCTTTTGTAAGGTATAAGACGGCTGCAATCAAAGACGGTTTCATTACCTAAATGAAAGCAAAGTTATTTGTAAGCTATTTGCAAATAAGCAAATTAAATATAATACTAACTATTAATTTTAAATATGCTAAAAAACCTGCTTCTAATTTACCAAACATAAAAAACAGGCTCCAAAAAAAAACAACATAGTTTTTTAGAATAGGTTATCAATTTGAATATACTGTATTAATAATAAGCTTTTTAAACATCACTACAGGTTTTTAAAAATTTTTCATAACGCAAAACAAAAACTATTTTGAAACTTTTCCATTTACTTATACTTTTTGAGGTATTCATGAAGCAGAAGAATTTATCTCCAACGTTGTCCATTTTGTTTTTAAATCTTTTATAAGTACCAGTAGAAGCATGTGGATATGTTTTTATAATTTCTGTGCATTCATTTAGATTTGTCACTGTATCTGTAAAAAAACTGTTAATCAAGTTTACTTGTTTACTTGTCATTAATTTGGTTAGTTTGTCATTTAAAAATAGATTTACATTTTCTATAAAGAATATCTACTCAAAGTTAAGTCATTATATAGGTTATTATTCAAAACTTTTCTGTTATCTAGGTTTAAGCACCTTTTTTTAAGTATATTTTTTTAAATATAATTAGATGTAACCTGATGAGACAAAAACTTGTTCTAAATTTCGTTTTGACTTCAACAGACTTGATTCCAAACTAAGGTATTTTGATTCGAGTCGTTGAACATTACTTGCCAAACTATTAGAAAAGTAACAAAAAATGTACAAAAAAACTAGTACTGCTTTTATATTTTTCATACTTTGACTGTATTAAAATTTATGATAAAGTAATAAAAACAAAAAACTAAGTAGTGTATTAGATAAAGATAAAATTTATTTAAAACAAATTACACAGTAGATTTAAATAAATAAACTATTTAATATCAAGTTATTGAAAAATTAAATAAAAAAGGTTTTAAATGCCTTAACTACTTATGAAAAACTTTTAAAAATTTACTACTGAAATGTATTTATATTTATATAAGTTTGTAAAACTTCGGTTTGTTTAGATGCGATTTCTATACTTTATTAATAAAAGTAGTTAAATATCTTTATATTTTAGAATGTTTAATAATCCTAACAATATTACAAGGATTAGATATACACTGAGCTAATTTTTGATAACCACTTAACTTAACTACTTTGTTTTACGAAAAATTTAGCATAAAGTTGTTTGACAATGGATGAAAATAGTTACTTGCAAATTAGCTAAATTTAAGCTATAACCAGTCTAACAATTGATTATTTTCTTGTGTAAGTTTAAAATTGTTTTCACTACTAATTTGCTGAAACTTTATTTACATTATCTTCAATACTCATCACTTTTACTTACATCAAAAGTTACAAAAAAGTTTATTTTATAGTAACATGATTTGTTTCTTATGTAACTTGTATTAATAGAAGTATAACAAAATTCACATAACAATATAATCTTAAAAATCTACGATTACGACTTTTTTGTTATGAAATACTCGTTTAATTCAAATATTTTTTAAAGTTATAATGGTAGCAGCATTTTAAAATGACTTATTTAAGTAGGGTTTTGTATATCTACAGTAATTCTACTTGATGAATATATTTATGGTTAAAACTTTTGATTACGATAAAACAATATTACAAACGAATAAGAACAAATCAGTTAGTATGTTGTTTCGGAAAGTGTTGTTGTAGTAGTGCATTAAATTTGTTAATAAGTTTGTTTGTGCTTTCTTACTAACATTTCAATTTTTAAAATTTACAAACCTGAAAATGTGATATGAAGTAGCCCAAAAATGAAACGAACAACTTTGAAGAAAACCGTAACTAAATAAAGTTAAAAACTAACTATGGTATTTTATTTTGTTTAAAGCTAATAAATTATATTATATAAGAAACTATGCTAAACTTCGAATTATAATTTTAATTTATTGTCATATAGTACAAGCTAAGATGATGCACTATCTACAAGTTTGTTACCAAAATTTTACTTCTAAAATTCAAAGTGTTATGTTTTTAGTGTTTAATTACTTCATGCAAACTGTTTTCAACACTTAGGTTTGATGATTCGTTTATATTTAAACAACTTCCATTGTGCAATATAGTATGATACATTTTTTATATTTAAGATATGTTAAGATATATGTTAATTAAACGAAGAAAAAAAGCGCTCAAATATTTGGTCTAAGGACCTGGTGTACAAAAAAAATATTTCGGTTATCGAGTCATACACTAGGATACAGTTTAAAGTCATGTCCAGGACAATTACTAATAAAACATTCAGTAAAACAATATAAAAAAAATGAATAAAATAAAATCTATAAAAACAAATTATACAGTAATCTTCCTTTATTCTACCAACATATGTTTCTGTGTGTTAACGAATCAACACACTTCAACTGGGTTGTAAATGGGAAAGATAACTCTAAAGAATGGGAAAGATAAATTATTTATCTTTCCCATTAACAACCCAGTTGAAGTGTGTTGATTCGTTAACACACAGAAACATAGGTTGGTAGAATAAAGAAAGTTTGCTGTATAGTTTGTTTTTATTTATATTCCAGTGAAGTTACTTCACTAGGATCTTTTGTTAGGAAACAATTAAACCTATATTTTGAACAGTTGAAATAAAATTTAGTAACTTTTAAGTTTACTATTTCACACTAAAAACTGACTATATAATTTCAACTACTCTACCACAAAACTACAATAGTGATATTTAAATATTTTATTGAAACTTGACATCGAACTAAGCTCAAACTTGTTTATTCTTCTAAAGATAGTTTGGTAATTTTAGCTAAAATATTAAATTTCATTACAGTGACAATTTAAATTTTATTAATTAAAGTATTAGTTAAAATTAAGTCTATAAATAACGTCTAATAAGTAAAAAACATAAATAAATGTACTAGTATAATGCTAAAAGATATGTTTTACTTTATTTTAGACTACTTTTTCGTCTATAAATTTTAATTAAGCCTACTTAGTTACTATTTTTTAGTCATCTAAATATTATTAATATTATAAATAATTCCTTTTTCTAATTGTTAATTATAAAGTTTTGGAATTTTGATTTGAAATACAGGTGCAATTTTTGTATTGTCGTCAATGACCAAGAGTCTTAAAACTTCTAACTTCTAAGTTATATTTATTAGGTTAAATGTTGCATGTCTCAAGTTTTCATTTATTGAATTTGTAAACAAAATAGTATATACAAAAAAAATATTAATTTTATGCTTTTATTCTGAATAAACTACTAACAATCTTTAACTGAAAATATTCATTATTCTAGGTTCCATTTAAACTAGGAAACAATAGAAAAAGTTCTATAAAATACACAAAAAAAGCTAGATTCAATTAAAAAATTCAAACTTGTTTTTGTTTAAACTTTCTGAGTAGATGTTTAAAATGCTAGCTTGTTAAACTTTTTGTTCAGAAATCGGGCAATATTTTTAAACCTCCTGTTAATTTTAATGAGTGTTTCGTCTTTATTTTTATTTCTACAAATCCACGTTTTTATCCAAAACTTCAGACTTTGTTTTGACTGAATAACAATATAAACAAGCTTTTCAATGCATTATAATAAATTTGTACATTATAAATGATTTCTAAAAAATTTTTTTAGGCTTATACATAAGTATCATTTAAATTTAGACAACTTTCTGTAAATAGTAGAAAGGGATTAAATTTTCATAAAAAAGAAGCAACAATAAAAATAAAACAAGAACAAAAAATTGTATTGTATTGTATTAAACCAGGAACTTCCAAATATTCGCTCGTTTACCTTTTGTCCTTGACAAGACGTTAAGAGGTTTCAAAGTTGTGCGGCTCGATAACCGAAAGGTTTTTCGTGCACTAGGTCCTAGGACCAAACATTTTGAGCGCACTTATTGTCGATTAACAATCAATTTATCATCTCACTAATAAAACACCCGTAAAACTTTTGTTTTATTTAAGATGAAAACTTAAGTTGAAATTCTTACGCATTAAAGTAAGCCCTCTAAATTAAAAGGTAGGGAATCCTAGCTATAAACTTAAACAAGTAAGCTTTAAAACTTGTCAATTTTTTTGAGGATTGCTTCTAAACTGTAGTATAATATATTGTCGGTGGCAAAAATAACTTGGTTATAAAGTTGTTTTGAAACTTTTTTAAATTGTAAATGCCAGTTTAACAATTTTCACTCTAATACTAACAAATTTAAGTTATTGTTTTTATTCTATTAGAGTAACAAAATCATTAATATATAAAATTTAAAAACAAACCTAAGTTGAATTTTTTCTTAAAAATATTAATTATTTTAGCTGCAAACTAAAGGTTTGAACAACTAAGTTGCTAAAAATTCAAAAAAGTAATGTTAAAATAACAACAACAAAAGTGTAAACATTATTTTGACAGAACAATTATACTGTTAGGTGCCATTTTTATGAATAATTTGTTTTAAGTTTTTGTTGAAACTAGTTTTTATTAAAATTTTGTCCAAATGCTTTTAAATAATGCTGTACTTATTATTATTGTTATTAGGAACAATATGGAATGTTTTCTTCCCAATCCCCTCTCAGACGGTTTTTATATTTGATACGATATAAGCTGCTTTTGCTCTTTGTACCTCTTCACTGTATCCTTCTTTTAATGTTTTAACACTTATAGCTGCTTTATTCTACAAGGGCGCTGCCTAGACAAAATCTAGTAATAGTTTCATCCTTAGTGATTTAATCAGCTAATTATAATGAATGTACTAAATATAGCTGAACTAGAAGAAAGTTTAGCAACATAATTTGAGTATCACGATAAGTTTTAGAACATAAGTCTTAAGTATCAAAAATTTTGTTTTAAAAAAACTTCGGGAAATTTTTCTAATCTTGGCTCGATTTACTTAGCTACTGTTGACTAAACTGTTTTTGCATCATTATTTTATAATTTTATTTGCCTCAAAACTAATTTCACAAACTTATAAGAGAGATTTTAAGTATGTTTGTATACTTCTTATTAAGTTTTCCTCCGGTCTCAGAGTCAATAACATAATAGTATTTGATAGTTGACTAAAGTTGTAGACAATTTTGTATTAGTTATTTAAAACCAAAAGTAAAGTGTTACTTTTAAACTAAATATTAAAAAAGTAAAAATGGTTTGCTAAAAGAATAAGTTTTTTTTAATACTTATACTTACTTTTAAGATTAAATTCAAGCCAAACAGAACATAATCAATTGTTAATGAAAAAATAAAGTACAGTAACCTCTCGCTTATTTACGAACGTTGTGTCCGCAGAAAAAATGCGTAAAGATGCGAGAGATCGTAAAGTTACGAGAGGTACCAAATATACTTACTATAATGGCTGTTTTTTTATTTTGCCTATAGTTAAAAGCAGATTGGGGATTTTTCCCTTTGTTAAAAATTTGTTTACTTTATTTATAAATAGGAAAATAAAAGATAAAACTATACATATACTAAAAAAGAAACTAGATTTATATAAAATAATAATACTTGTAGAAAAAATTAACTAGTTTTAATAATAAGTAGATTTTATCTTTATTTATATGTAATTTATTTGATACTTAACATTTATATTCTATTCTACTTAGCAAATTCAATTTATGATTAAGCATTTTTTTTACAATTAATAAATGGTTTGGTGTCTATATTAAAATTTGTTTCTATCGCTTTTTACAAAAATATGCATTTGGTGCTGTAATGGATTTCTTCTTTAAAACATAAATATATAAAGTACAAAAAAAATGTTAATTCTGAGGTATAACTAAATGATTATCAATTAGCCATGGAACATAAGTTTACAAATTCTAAAGATATAGAGAGGTGAGTTAACATTTAAAAACATATTATATATTAAAATTATACAATAAACCTAATAAGTGCAATATTAAAATAAAATAAAAATTTTTAATATTAGAATTCTAAAATGCGTAACTAAACGAGAGTGCGTAACGTCACGAGTGCGTAAAGATGCGAGTGGTTACTGTAATCGCTTTAGTATTGAATTTTTTCATGAAAACCAAAACTTTTTTAAAGATAAACAATTTTGAAAACAAATTAGTAAGTTTTGACTTTAAACATATTTCAAACATTGTAACATATTTAAACATCTAAGCTTAAAAGTATTTGTAACCACAAACTGATGTCTTGCAAACAATTTTCTTATAATTTAGTTTTTTAAATACTGTACAATTTAATAAACATTATCAAACAATTAACATAAAACTAAACTTATCTATTATTACTTACAATTTTTTTCCTTACATATAGCTTCTACCTTAGACAAACAGCCATAAGTATTTAAGCTTATATATTTGTATACACTATTTTTTACTAAAGTTCTCATCTCATACATTTTTCCAACTTGCGTAACTTAACAAAAATTTATATTATATTATTCAACTGAAGTATTAATGGATAGTTGAAACTAATTTTAAGTTTTAAAAGTTTACAGGACTTAATAATGAATTACAAGACTTTAAACATTTCAGGACGTTTATTTTGATTAGACGGTTACATTATTAAGAGAAACTTTGTTGAGTACTTTTAACTAGAAATACTCAATTATAATGTTTTTGAAATTAGTATTTTATTTACCACTTTAGAGGCTTTTTATTTCGTGTTATAACAAAATGTTTTAAATTATTTTAGCTTACATACATTTAAATGTATTTCAGATTAAACTGCCTAACAACTTAACATATTTTGAACTAAACAATATTGTTTATAATGTTTAATTAAGTAAAGTTGCCTAAAAGCTAAATAAATATAAACAATGTTTTAATAACTACTGTTTGTTTATTTTTCAATGTTACACATAGGCACCAAGGCACATTTAACTAAAAAATAATTTTTTAAACATGATAAAAGTGTGAGTTAAAATTCATAGTTAAACAATTAAAACATCGACCTATTTAATAAATGTTTTTATTTTATCAATACAACTATAAATAATACTACAAAGCAAAATACAACCAATTTTAAATTGTTTTATAAAGTGTAAGTGCATTTAATTTTCATATTTTAAAAAGTTAAGCAAAAGTTCATACATTTTTATAGATAATATTTAAGATTTAGTATAGTACATACATAAAACATCGAAAGCCAAAAGCACTCTTACTAGTATAAAACTAGTAAAAAACACGAATATGAAGAATAAGTTAAAAAGAGTTATTATTCTTACGAAAAAAGCGTTGCTTACAAATTAAAAAAGTGTAGAAACAAAAACACTCAATTTGGTTAAAAAATTTCCGATTAATGTTTTACTTAATTCAAATTTTCAAATTTTAGCAAATCATTTGACAATTTGCATGATTCTATTTCACTTAATAGCGTTGACCATAAGCTATTCGAACGATAAAATATAATTATTCTAAATAGTATTATAAAATTGAATTATTTTGTACTTTTTTTCTATTAAAACTTCTTTAAACATAGTTTCTTTTTTAAATTGAATAAATTTCTTATAGTTTTATATTTCACCATTTTAGAAAGGTGTAAGGTCATTTTATAAGACATACTTGGTTTCTAGTTAAATTTTTTCAATACTGACAATAATAAACAATTTAACATCGTATAAGGTTATCAACACTGACGTAGTAGTTAAAATTTAAGATAGTTCTTATCTTTAAATTTCAAAACTCTATATCAAGTTGATACAAAGTTAACAGAATTTAACTCTTTTAATCTCTAAAATCTAAAAAATTTACTAAATGTGTTTTGAAATAGTTTTTACTCAAATAATTAATTAACTTTACTTAAGTATAACTAAAACATTACTTATACTAAAGGAAAATACACTGAACCTAGTTTTGTATAGATTATTTTTAAAATATTGAGTATTTTGATATGCATTAAAAAAAATTCAGGTTGTCTTTTACTTCATGAAGTAGTTTGAAAGATAAAAAGTTATTAAAAACTCGAAAGTAATTAACCAGTACATAATTTTTTTAGCCAAAATTCTTGCAGTAGTTGGCTAGTAGTTTAAATAAAGAGATACTATATTTATATTTTAGACAAATAAAAGTTAAAACAAGCTCAAAACACGAAATATTTCTTAGTAGTAATGTTTTTATAAATTTTTGAAATGTATTTTCGTACTAACTTAACTTACCAGATTTGACAAGCCTTTGTATAAGTTTTGAAGATTTAATAAGTTGCCTATTAAAATACTGTAAATTAAGAAAGTTTAGAACTTCTTATTATTGTTAGTAGAGTTATAAAAGTTAAAAGTTTGTAAGTTGATGATTTGAAACTTTGTTAAATTGTTGTAACTTATATTTGTGCTAAAAACTACAGACATAAACATAATGTGGTATAAATTTACCACTTTTACCGTTCTTCCGGCTCCTCCTGAATCGGTGCTAACTTGGGTTTGAACTTTAAAAATTTTCCTTGCCTGCGTTCCCGCATGATCATGTTAGCGTATTGCTGCGCTGTTTTCGGCTTGGTCGTCATGTAACTTGTTACTGGGCGCGTCGGTTGCCACGTGATGCGATGTTGGACCAATTTGCTGCGAAGAATCTCTGCTTCAGACCTGCTAACCCTTGAAAAAATCATACTTTTGTAAGAGATTTCACGATTAGTTTTTTTTCTTCAGTGTAAAAGTACCAATAAAGATAAATAAAAAGCTACGACAACTTTTTAAAATTGATGTTTTATAATACTTGATTTAATCTGCCGCTCGTGATTTAACATATTACGTAAATTAATCGTAACTGCACATTTAAAACAGATCAAACAATGTAAACTATGCAATTTTTTTTTTAATTACTGCATTCATCATTAGTTTTATATAAAATAACTTTAGAATAACGTTTAAAAAACATTTCAAAATAAAAGAGTTTGTAGGCTAAAACTACAAGCTACTGTAAAAGAAATGTTTCAATAGCATCCTTTTAATTTGATAAAATGTTTACTTTTATTTATTTTCGTTAAAACACTTAACTTTAATGTCGAAACTATATGTTTATTTATTTAAATATTTATCTAATGTTTTGTTTTTTTATAATAATTAACCTTTTTTTTAATGAAGTTTATTTTATAGGGAAAATTTGTAATTTAATCACGTATAGTCAGGTGTAACTTTTTGAAATTTTAAAAGTTAAAATAAATATCAGCATAAAAGTTTTTAGCTTTTAACTGCGAAGTTTGTGCCGCTAGTCTACGGTACTTAAATTATAACAAGTTTATCTAAACTCTTTTAAGAGATTATCAAAAACTACAAAGTATAAAGTTTTAAGTTTCAATTACTTTGTTATATTTACTATATTTAAGTTTATTTAATGATTTAAAGGTAAGTGTTAAACATGTTAGATAAAAGTTTGAAATGTCACACAAAACTACAGTTTAGGCTTAAACAATGTATACTTCTAACCTTTTGTAAACAATTACCGCTAAGTACACCATTATAAACGTGATAAACATTATTAACAGGATATTTTTAAATTCTACTGTAGATTCAAGTTTTCTGTCTGCGTTGGTATCTATGTTTTTTGTTTGATCCAAGGTAGTTGTTTCCAACGCTGATTTAAAACAATTTAATTAAGATTTACATAGTATATTTATATAAATTAAGCTTACGATCAAATTTATCTTACGGTGAAAGTTGTTGAATAATACTATAAACGCTGTTAAAAACTTGACAACTAATAATGTTATCTAATATAAAAAAACCCTTAGAATTCTATAACTTGATAGACACTGTTTTTAATAAAAGTTATTAGTTTAGTAGAAAAAAAAATTGAATAAAAAAATATTTAAACATCAATGCAAATATAAAAATGTTAATAAACTCAAATGGTTATACTAATTTTCAAAAACTACTAAACAAAACTATTTTTAAAATTTTCTTTATATTGACTTATTGTATTAAACTTTTTGAACTATTAATTAAACTTTAGTTGAACTACTTTTTTGAACTAGTCTCGGTTTAATTCAGCTATTTTGTCAAAGTTTTAGTTACTATTTTTTAATTAGTTTTTATATACAATTTAAAATAGTCACTTTTAATAACTTAATTATATAGCAAAATTAAAATAAGTCTTTCAACGAAAAATAAAACAAAACTTCAATCATAATTTTTTTTGAATAGAAGTTTCTGTTTAAAATCTTTATTTGAGTTATGAATTAAAATTTATAATTACGTGGTTTTACTTTTAGAGTCTGAAATTTATTTCAATCAAAGTTAAGAATTTTGTCGAAGTTTATAAGTGTTGTTGTAAAAAGAAGTCATTTTATTTTTAGTCTACAAGATAACAGGTTCTTTAAAATAATATAAAACTGTAAATTTTAACCTTTCTAATTATCTTTTAAATACTATTAAATTTGGAATTTTAATTTTTTTGTTTTACTAATTTTGATGTTCTACTTTTTTTTCTTTAAAATTTCTTGATTTAGCTTCTAAAATACATTGATGCCTAGTTATCTTCGGGTGCTTTTACAAACTTTTTTTTAGATATTAAACAGTTATTACTGGTTAAATATTATTAGTTTGTTTATACTTAAATGTCTTTTTTAAAATATAAAAATAAACTCTGTTTTTAATTGTATCAAATTATTTATATAAAAAATTTTTACTAGACTCAACTACGATACACGCAATAACTAAAGATGTATTTTTTAAATATTAAAATAGTAACTAATATTATTAAGCAAAATTTACAGTAATCACGTACAATTAAATTTGTAGAATGTAGTTAACTTATTGAGGCACTCTATTTTTTATAAAAAAATATTTAAGCATGTTAATTTACTTAGTCCAGCAAAATATCTTACTTGATGAGAACTTTTCAACACACTGGTATTCTAGTTTCTTACTATTCGTGTTTGTTGTATCTTTGGGTTGACAGACTTCATTAGATTCACATAGATCACATACAATTTTG
Source organism: Thalia democratica (assembly GCF_965202585.1). Classification (NCBI taxonomy): domain Eukaryota; kingdom Metazoa; phylum Chordata; class Thaliacea; order Salpida; family Salpidae; genus Thalia; species Thalia democratica. Next base: position 3,859,406 of record NC_139172.1, on the reverse strand, counting down.
TCAGAGGTAGCTAAAACGTTTTGCTAAAATTAGTTTTCTTTTATGAAACAGTTTTTTAGTTTATTTTATATATATATTGAATTTTACTTCTATAATTTTTTTTTAGTTATTATAACTTTTAGTTTCTCAACTTTTATGGTAAATTATAAACGTCCTTGTTAAAACAATAGGAGAAGACTATGAATTTTAACATGAAGAAACTACAAAATTTGCATTAAAACATAAACATTTCTATCGGACTGGTCAAATTTGCATATATACACTTTTTCACTAAAGATCCCTTTTGCACGAAAGATCACTTTTGCGCAAAAGGTGAGTTTTACAAGAGAGTCAAAAAGTAATATAAAATACCGACCAAGGGTAAGGGTTAGGGGTAACAGTTATAATTAAAAACAACAATATTTTAATAAATAAAAAATCAAGGATATGGGTAATGGGTAAAAGTGATAGTAATAAATTAATAATAAATAGAAATAAAAAGAGAATAGTTATTTACCAAGGATAAGGGTTAGGGGTGACAGTGATAGTAAAAATATAAAAAGTAATAAAAAAAAGAAAACGTTTATAAAATAATTAAAAAATTTCAACCCGTTCAAAAATAACTTCGTACAAAAGTATCCCCTCGTGCACGTGCTCTGAAAACTACCCTCATTCCAGTAGAGCAGTTTTAATTCAAATATTTATTTGCAAATTTAAAAATACTAATGCTTTTAGTTTTAGTGTCAAAGTTAACTGTTCAAAACAAAAGTAAAATCAGTTTTAAATATAAAGTCAACTGTGGATCGTAATAGCTTATAATAAAAGGTGATTTAAACAGTTTTTAGTTTTTTTTATAATTTAAATTAAACTGTTTACTATTACAGCAGTAGTGACACGTGATAACTTCATAAAAATTAAGTTAACTTTTGTACTTTTAAATTTAATGTAGACCTTTTTGTAATTTTAACGTAAACTAGTTATAAAGAAAAAATATATTGAAGGTAATTCATGTATATTTCTCCGTACCCTTTATGACATCAATTAAGTTACGCAGTACCTTATCAATTTCGTTTTCTTTTTAAGCAGAGTAATCAAAAATTATGTTTTTACTAAGCTTAGCAAAACTTAAATATTTTTGCCGTATTCCTTCAAAGAAAGGAGCATTCATGGCTATTACAAAAGGTAGATTTACAAAGACTTAACTTGTGGCAACTACGAACAGCTTTTAGTTTTAAAGTTTATTTAGTTTTATCTAAAAATAATCTGTGTAAATAATCTTTCATTTTAGCTGAAAAAAAGTCTTTTTTTTTCATTTACTTGTCTACTACTAAAGAATTTTAACAATAATTTGAGTATGTTTTGAAAACTTAATTTATAATCAATAAAATAGAACAGTTTAACTTTCTAACCTGCAACAATTACAACGATTTGTATAAATATGGGACACGTTCAAAATCCACCCGCAATCAAAATCCACCCGCGATCAAAATCCACCCGATCAAAATCCACCCGATCAAAATCCACCCGATCAAAATCCACCCAAGTCAAAATCCACCCGATCAAAATCCACCCGGGTCAAAATCCACCCGATCAAAATCTACCCGGTTCAAAATCCACCCAATCAAAATCCACCCGGGTCAAAATCCACCCGATCAAAATCCATCCGAGTCAAAATCCACCCGAGTCAAAATCCACCCGTTCAAAATCAACCCGGTTCAAAATCCACCCGATCAAAATCAACCCGGTTCAAAATCCACCCGATTAAAATCAACCCGATCAAAATCAACCCGAGTCAAAATCCACCCGAGTCAAAATCCACCCGATCAAAATCAACCCGGTTCAAAATCCACCCGATTAAAATCAACCCGATCAAAATCAACCCGAGTCAAAATCCACCCAATCAAATTCCACACGGTTCAAAATCCACCCGGTTCAAAATCCACCCGATCAAAATCAACCCGAGTTCATTTTTTTTCGAAATAAGAATTAATTTCTAATAGAATTTTGTAATATTGAATAAAGTTATATGTTTAAACAACTATTGTTATAAAAAAGAGTAAGTATTTATAAAGAAAGAAATTTAATTTATTTAATAAAAAAATTAAAAAAATAAGTTAAACAATATAATTAAACAGCATTAAAAAAAAAATTCATAGTAGCTTTACAAGTATTTAAAATGTTTATAATTTATTAATGTTAGTAGTGTTGGTGTTACTTTTAAAAAAAGAAGTTAAAAAAAAATAAAAAAAGAATTACGCTCAGTTTCAATCCATTTAAACTTCCTTCTAATTTAATTTCCCAAAGTCAATCATAATTAAATAAAAATATTTACTAAGGATAACTCATAGTAAATTAAAATATCAAAACTATAGAAGTTTATAAATTAGAAGAATCTTTAATAACATTTATTAAGCTAAAGAAAATTACAAAAATCAAATACCAAATAATGTAAATTTATGGAAAATGTTAATTAAATGTTACAAAAAGAAAATTAAAATATCTATCTAAAATTTTTCAGCTATTTTTTTTGATGTAAAAAGTTTTGTGGTTTGTGCTTTACTTAAATTTCAAAATAGTATTACATACAATATTTTATTATATAAAATATTTCAACTAACAGTGTTTATAAAAAATAAAATATAGATAAAGAATAATATAAAATTGCTACGTGATAATAAAATAAAAATCCTTTGTTAAATTTGGAAAAACTATCACCTATTAATTATATTTTAAACATTATTGTTTTCGACGTGGAAAAGACGTTAAAAGATATTTTTGGTGTGCGACTCGATAACTTTAAGGTATGTTCGTGCAAGAGGACTTAGGACCAAATATTTTGAGCGCTTTTATTTGTCGTTTAGTAAACAATTTATTGACGTTTCTTTTATTAGTAATTTTTAAAAACAGAACATAAATTTTAATATAAAAATACGAAAACTAATTTACTAAAAATATAAATGAGGAATATGTAAGAAATCAATAACTGTTTTAAAACAATTTTATTGTTTTCTATCTAATTTTTGTTACAAATATTTTTTAGTTGTTTTTTTTTATTTATACAATAATTTTAGCTGCTGTTATCGTTTTTTCAAAGTGTTTAAGTTAATTGAATTTTATTTTATTAAATGTTTTTTTTACAAACCATCTTTTTTTAAAAAAACTAAAAATTGTTTCGTCTAAAGTAACTAAAGTTATAAGTTATTTTTAATTAGATAACAACTTAATTTGCTAGTTTTTAACTAATAGTACAAATTAAAAAGCTAAACATTTTTCTATGAATTCTAAAGTCCTTTACATAAAACAAATATCGACTCTACAATTCATTGAGTTTGCTCAAATAGCTTGTAAATTGCAACTAAAAAAGTTAGTAGTTAGACTTGAGCTAGGGAAATTATATACTTTAGAATTGTAGTAGTAAACAAATAAGTTGAGTTTTTTAGAAATGACACTATATTTATAACAAATATTACGAAAAAAAAACTTATAACATTTTTGATTTATTATTAAAATGTTCTATTAATACATAGGTTCATTAAAAAAAGTATGTATTTCAGACAAGAGAGTTTAAATTCAAGTATAAGTTATTTTTATGAATTTTGACCAGACTGTATCAACTTAAACAATCGTACTATTAATTTTATTAATAGGTTAAGGCCAGTTTTGAAAGTGATTAATTGAGTGGTTTTATAAAATTTAATCTCTTTTGGTTAACGTTTAAATTTTAAATTTAAAATTTTCTAATCTAAAACTTTTAATTTACATGCGATAAATTTTCTTGAATTAATTTCCGATAATTTAAGTTAAAAGCTATAACTGCATGTTTTTAATTAATTAGTTGTAAACGTTTTATGTTTTTTTATAAATATAAAGTTGCATAGAAATTGTAATTAAGTAAGATAAATTATTATTTACTGTTCAATATTATATTGTTAATTGATATTTTTTAATTCATAGAAATGGAAATGTTATTATTTACCACTATTTTTTTTAAATATAATCTTCATATAAAAAAAGTCCATTTGTTAAAACTTAAGAAATTTTAAGTAATTTAATTAAAAATGAAACAATATTAAAATTAAACAAAATTTTATTTTGGTTATATGGAATTTAAACGGTAAAGACAACTACTGTTATAACAAATTGTTTAGTAGACAAATTAACTTTAAAAGCGTGAAAATTTTGTCTAACAAATAAAACCGAAAATTAATAAATATTTAATTTAAAGTTAATTTTGAAAAATCTTTAAATGGCAATACAGTAAAGGTAACTATCTAAAGTAAATTAGTGACCTTTTCTTAACAAAGAGAACTTTTATAGATAAATATCTTGTTAAGACCTTTCACATAAAAAAATTATATTAAAAAAAACACAAACTAAATGAATTTTAAACGATTGCCTTTTACTTTTTTGTAATTAAAAGTAACGAAGATGCAGTTGGATTTAAGCAGAGTCGGCAGACAATTGTTTATCTCGGGCCAAATTTCATGTTTCAATTTTTTCCGCGAGCCGTTGTTTTATTCAATTTTTGTTTTTAATCTGTTTTAGTCACGTTTATCTACTTAAATGGATCAGGCCTGGCATATTTAAAATGTATATTTTTTTCTAAAGTCGAAAACTATTTTTTTTAAAAACTTGTGTCATATTATTATTTCTATCATTATTTACAAGGTGTAGATCATTAAAAACAGGTGTAGATCATTATGTACACTTTTTATAATCAATTTCTATTATTTTATTTTTATTTTCTTTTTAGTAGTTAAAAAAAATCTTTTTTTATTTAATGCACAGCATATAACGTATTTAAAATTTTAGTGATTTTGTTAAACTAGTTAAAATATAAACAAATACTAATACTTTCATTTTAAACAGTGTAAGTTTTTCTTTTAAAACTTTTAAATACCTTAATAATCTATCTTAAGTTTTTCGGGTTGCAACTTTTTGAAACAAAAAAAGTACAACAGTTACTTCAACCCAGTCACCGTGTTTTTAAAAGTTAAAAACATGTAAAATTGCCAATTAAAAAAACTTTGCAATATTATATAAGTAATTTATCCAAGTACGTAAGCTTTTGTTGTTTAAAAGGAAAAGTAAAGTCTAAAGTTTAAAGAAAAACTTCTAGATTTACTATCTGTCTTTTTTCACATCTAAGGCTTAAGCATAATAAATGATTTTTAAATGATATTCAGAAACTTAAAAACAAACTATTATAATTTCTTTTTCTTTTTTGAAAATTTCAATTTAAATTTTGTTTTGTTTAGTTGACCAAATTTACATGCTCGAGGGCCACATATTTACACTTCGAGGGCCGCAGTTTGCTGACCCCTAAATTAAATGGATTAATTTGTAGTATAAATGGTAGCTTTCACTTGTAATACTCAGTTTATATAAAAATTATATCGTGTGACGTATTTGTTTAAAAATTACTTAAAAGTTCTAAATTATTAAATTTTATACCTAGAAACAGTAAATTATAATTGATTGTCGTGTAATTGTGATTGAGATAATACAAGATTATTTTTTCTGGCACATCCTTTAGTTTTCTAAAAGTTTTAACATAGTCAAATTTGTATAGTAAAACTTTAATTTATTTATCCTGACGTTGTTTATTTTTTATTAGCTCTTATAGTTATACTTATATCAAAAACAACAGTACCTTTAAAAGCTGCTTGCCGGCTGTAGCTATTCAAAATTATATTCAGTAATCAAAAAAACAAAATTATTTTTGTCAAAAATTCCTTATAATAAGAAAAATACCAAATAACAACTCAAAAAACCTCACAAAATAAGTTCAATCTGTAGTACAGTTTTTATATTCTTAAGTCAATTTATAAGGGACAAAAATACAAGATTTTATAAGTGTTTTTTAAATAAAACTTGTTTAAGATTGGTACTTTAGAGTGGTGAGATTTGTTTAAATGATACTTGATTTAAAAAGAAATAAATAAACAAGGTGCTTGTTTCGATTCTGTTGGATTTTGACTTTTGTTGATTTTGTGTCGGTAGGATTTTGACTCGGGTTGATTTTAACTTGGATGAATTTTGATCGGGTGGATTTTGACTCGGGTGGATTTTGATCGGGTGGATTTTGACTCGGGTTGATTTTGATCGGGTGGATTTTAAACCGGGTGGATTTTGATCGGGTGGATTTTGAAACGAGTGGATTTAGAGTTGGGTTGATTTTGATCGGGTGGATTTTGAACCGGGTGGATTTTGATCGGGTGGATTTTGAACCGGGTGGATTTTGATCGGGTGGATTTAGAGTCGGGTTGATTTTGATCGGGTGGATTTTGAACCGGGTGGATTTTAATCGGGTAGATTTTAACTCGGGTGGATTATGATCGGGTGGATTTTGATCGGATGGATTTTGAACCGGGTTGATTTTGATCGGGAGGATTTTGATTCGGGTTGATTTTGATCGGGTAGATTTTGACTCGGGTGGATTTTGATCGGGTGGATTTTGACCCGGGTGGATTTTGATCGGGTGGATTTTGAACCGGGTGGATTTTGATCGGGTGGATTTTGAATGCGGGTGGATTTTGATCGGGTGGATTTTGAACGCGGGTGGATTTTGATAGTATACCATAAATATAACTAATTTAAGCATCCTGCATCAAAAACATGTTTTAATACAAAAGCAATTAAAAAGTTAAATAAAATGTTGATTGTATCAAGATCCATTTTTTGAGATACTTTAGATATTTTCGAATTATTTTACTATAGTAAAGAAATATCATATGTGTAAACTTAGCTTGTTATTTTTGCTTTTTTAAATTGTTACCTCACACCTTTAAAAAGAATACTTTTGAAACTGTTAAAGATGTTATGGTAAAATAATTTAAGATCATGTACGTAGGTTTATAATTATTTTTGATAGAAAAAGTTACAACACAATTTTTTTATATATAAACCTAAACATTAAAAAAAATATTCTTAAAATTAAAAATAATTTTCAACCAAAAAAAGTATATTTTAGCACTTTACTAGCTAGAGATCAACTAAATTTTAAACATTTCCTATATTAAAAAACAACTCTTTACTGTACACTAAAGTCTTGTTTAATACTCAAACTGATTAAAAAGATTACTTACATAAGTTTGACTTTTACAGCAATAATAAATGAATATCAATTTTTATCACTTTAATTTGATAAAAACTTGTTTTTCTATTTATAGATAAAACTTATATTTAACTTAATATTACAATGTATTAAAAAAGTCAGTATGTAGACAAAACTATCATACATTTTAATAGTATTGTTTTTTCTTGTAGAAAAATATTGTTACTAGCTTGTTTATGAATACGAATTGTTTAAGTTTCAATATATAAAATTTAAATAAAAGTGTAAAAAAATTTTGTAATATATAATTAGTTTGGCGATTTGTTAATTAGAAGTAAATAGTATTTTTTTTTTATTAAGAACTATAATTAAATTTAAAGCAAGTTTATTTTTAAACTTTTAAAGCTACTGCTGTTAAATTTTTCTATAATTTTATGATTTTAATTTTAAAGGTTAAACTAAAAGTATGCACTTGAAGAATGTTTTTTTTTGTATAAATCACTAGTACTTATATTTAATTTTAATGAAGTGTCTTTATATTAAAAACTTAACAGTTACTTTTACTTTATAGAAAAAAAAATAAAGCGAAAAAAGTTCAAGTTAAAAAATATTTAACGATTTTTAAGAATTTATAAATTGTTCCGATCCAAAATTTTCATTTCATTTTATTTTTATTGAGTCTGAAAACGCTAACTAAAAAGATTATTTTAAAAGTTATACGTAATTACTAACCATACATTGTTTATGAGTTTTAAAAATGTTTAAGTATTTTTTTTTACTTCTTACAATAATTTTATATATTTTACAGTAGAAAATTTTGATTTCAAAATTTCAAGTATCAAAGTGAATAAATTTAAGCCGAAAGTTAAAGCTCAAGTTTAGGTTATATAAATAAAAAAATTAAAAAAACACAAAAAAAAAACAAGGGCAACTTAAAATTAATAAAAATTTATAGTACTATTAGTCTTTGATTTTTAGAAGTAATATTCACCATGAAGTTTAGATTTCATGGTATTACAAATTACTTAATTTTTAAAGTGTTTCTATAAACTTCATTGACCTTTATTGAGTATTAAAAAACTTACCAAACAAATAAGTAGTGATTAACAGAATCTAAAGCATAGTTAGTTGAGCGTGTTTTATATTTTAAATCCAATTTGAGCATTATAAGTAAAAACTTTTTAATCAACAGGGTCTTTGATAACTAAACACTTTAGTCAAGACTATGTTCCTCAAAATATTTTTGTTACATACATACATATATATATATATATATATAATAAAACCACGATGTAATTCTTACTCACAGCGTATCTAAAATTAAAAGACTTTCGAAGGTCTTAAAGTTTAAAAATAACGACTTTCATATATGTAAGTTATTACAAAAGTTCTTAGTTTTGTAATTTTATATCAAAATGGTTATACAATCATTTATGTTGTAGAGACGTTTAGTTTAAAATAAAAAATCTTATTTCATTAGAACAAGTTTAGAATGGCTAGTGTTATAATTTAGTTTGTTTTTATTAGTGTTGTGTAACTACTAGAACTTATTAATACAATCAAAAATATTTTAGAAGCTGTGTGCTGTAAACTAAAATTTCTAACTACATCAGGAAAGAAAAAAATGAGAAATATCAAAAAACACTTTAAATTAAAGTAAAACACGATGTTTATTTTTAATTTACTAATACTTTTGTTAATCCACAAACTTTGTGAGTAAAAGATAATAATATTTTTGCACATTAAACCAAAATTTCAATAAGTAAGTTTTTTGTAAGAGTCATCAATTTCTTACATTTTCTTACGATGATGCGTTTAGTATTGAGAAATTTAGTTCAAAAAACGTTTTAGACAGTTAGATAGTTAGATTTATATAAGATTTATTGAAATACTTTGCTTCAAAATGAAGTTGACGATGCTGTTTCGATAACCAAATTACTGTACTTAAATTATGTATCTAGAATATAATTAAATTCTAAAATTAATAAAACTTGTTTTAAATACCTATATTGTTTATTGAACGACAAACAAAAGCGCTTAAAATGCTTTGTCCTAGGTACACGATTAAATCTTTCGATTATCGAAAGTATTAAAAAAATGTTTACAAAGATAAAATAACATCTCAATTTTCGTTTTATTAAATTAATTTTTTTTTTGAAGATTAAGATGTCGAAAAAAAGTTATTTAATACACAATCAAAACAAGGGAGTCTATAATAAATTTAATTGAATATAAACTTTTATTAACTACATACTTATTAATTTGCACTTGTTCAAACAACCAAATGTAGGAAAAACTTTTTATGTTACAGATGTTTAGATATGTTTTGATTTTAAATTTTAACAAAAATGTTAAGCACTATATAGTTATAAATTTTCGTTATTTTACAACACTTTAATTTTTTTTTTGTTTATCTTAGTCTGATTTCAAATATTTTTAAGCGTTTAACGTTTTTTTTTTTTGTTTTTCATCGGGTTTTACTGGTATCGAACCAGTTAATAACATTTTATTTCGCTAGTAAAAGTCTAAATTATTTGAAAACGTTTCTTTTGTGTAAGTAATAAGTTCTTGATTAGTATACGAATTATAAAAAAAAAGAATAGTTAAACAATTAGTTGCCTGTGTATACTGAATAAATATGTAAATTTGATAAAATTTCAATAACTTAATTTAATTTTTAAAGCTTAATTTTTCATACAAAGAAATAAATATAACATACACTTTAACTATATAATATGTCTATTAAAGTTAACAACCTATTAAACACTGTTGTTTTTCGTGCAAAGCTACTATTGAGTTAGGTTTTGTTTCTAGTCAGAAAGGTTTTTTCGTACAATAGATCATTGAACCAAATATTTTTTAGTGCTTTTTTTGTCGTTCCATAAAACATTAATTTGATTGCAATTTTTATATTACAACCATTACAATTTTTGTTTTGTTTTTCCTTAAATGTATGCTATTTATTTCAATTATCTTTATGAAACAGGTAAAGTAAATAAGTAACTCAATGACTAAAAGGTCTTTTGATAATATTTATGATCATTTTTTTCCTGTTTAATGAATAGAAAAAAACTAGATACTTCAGCTTAACTGTCTAAATTTTGAAGTCTATATTAACCATTGAAAATAAAAATAGTGCATCATACAGTTTTTATAGCTTTAATATACAAAATGTTTTTTTTTAATGATATTACAAGTCTCAAGTTTCAATACGTATAAATGCAAAATCTTATAATTTCTTTTATATCAACTCTTAAAGTATTTTAAATTATATTTTCTGTTCAGCTTTAGCATGCCCGCTATATGTATAACTATTAAAGTCAGGTAAAAATTACTATTAAGCAAAAACTAAATTATAATATAAACTTTGCTGGTAGAAATCATATTTTTTTAATTGTAGTACAGTTTCATTGTTAATGATTTCCAAAAAAAATGTCTTCAAACTATACTTATTTATATAAATTAAACATTACTAAATTTGGATTATGATAAGGATGTTAAAAAAATAAACAAAAATAAGTAAACTGGTACTGAAATATAAAATTATTTAATAACAAACCTTATTTTTTTAACTCAAATCTTCGATAAGTACAAGATTAAGTTGTATAGTCACTTTGAATATAGTTTATTTTAATCGTATAGTATAAAAAAGTCAAATAGCACCGAAATTACCTTAAAAAAATTGATAAAATAAATTATTAGTTTGAATCGGATAATTTTTTTCTCTTTTTTTCTCTTTGTAGTTATTCCACCGCGTCTAAACACAAATAAAAATATCTTAAAATATAAAATATGAATAAAATGTTTTTTTTAATTAGTGCTTTAAACACCTTCTTAAAACTAATTCAAAAGTTTATTAGTATAAAAAAAAATTCACTGTAAAGTAAAAAGATGTTGAACCAAATAAATACATAACTTAATTTTAAACTATCAATTGTTTCTCATAAAAAGTTTTAACCTATGTTATTAGATTTTGATTTTTATATAATTAAAATAAATTTTTATACAATTAAATATAACTTTAGTTTAGAACTATAAAGGTTTTTTTCTTAACATAAAAATTTTTTTTTACTCTTTAATTAACCAACACGTAAAGATTTTGTTTTTAAAGTTTAGTATATATATATGTGATTTAATTATACTGTTTTTTGATACTCTCAAGCGATTAGTACTTTATAAAGGCTGATTTAATTGTTTCTAATTAACATTTTATTAATTCTAAGTGTAGTTTTACTACAAAATATTTTTTAAAGAGAATTATATATTTATAATTTTCTATTTTAAAGAGAATTAAGTTGATAAAGTATTAAAGGACTAAATTATTTTATATTTTAAAGAAGTAGTATAATTTTAATTCTTTTAGTATATCTGAAAATCACAAACTATAATACACTAAAATTTATCATTTTTTATTTAATGAAAAAAATCTTTTTAATTCGTCGATTTTTATTAGTTTAAGTCGTTTAATTATTATTAATTAAAAAACATCTTTGATATAAAAGTTTAAGCCTATATGTATTATAAGGTTTTATTAGTTGTAGTTTTATTATGAAAACTTTGTTTAGTAATTTCATTAAATGTACTATATTAAACGACTTTTTTTAGAGTTAAACAGTATTCTAAACTTAAAATTATAAATTTAGATTAGTCTTTTTGTAACTGTTTTAATACAACTCCCACCCGCGATCATCTCGCATCCGTTCACTTACCAACCGCGCATAAAATCTCACTCAATTTCATTTTTTCTTAATTTATTCATTTTTCATTTTTATTTTTTTCATTTTTTACAATTACTGTTACCCCTAAGTATTACCTTTGGTTGGTAAGCAGTTCTTGGATTCGATCAAGTGGGAAATGATCGCGGATTCGAACTGAGCGGCTCCCAATTTTAATAATGTTTTTCTTAATTCTTTAAATGACCAACATATTTGAAAAATGTTTTAAAATTTAGTGTATAATATTTACTAAAAACGAAACTGGTTTTATCACTGCCAGACAACAAGTATAACAGTTTTGGGAAAAAGTTGCTTTAAATATTTGGTTTTCAACCAGCATTTTATAATTCTAAGTTTACTTTTGCAAAAGAACTAAATAAAATATTTGAATAACGAAAGTTTCAATTCAGTTATTTTACGTATTAAACTAGTATTTTTTTCTATATTTTGATTATAAAATCTTCCTAATTTCAATATATCCATTTAAATATACATAACGTTACAAGCTAACAAAAAGCTCCAGTTTTTACAAATTTATTTTAGTAATTAGCATATTTTTTGATAATATAATACTGATTCATTTAAGTCGTATATTTATTTATTATTGTTTGAAAACGTACCTTTGATGTCACAATCGAATCCAGAGAAACCAGGCTGACATTTACATTTGTAATAAGGATAAATATTTTGAAAAATGCACCCTCCACCATTCTTACACACCGGTGGAGTATTCCTTCTAATCCCTTTTATTCTAGTGCACTGATCTTAAAGTTTGTAACATTGCATAAAAATTTACGTAAATTTCATGTAAGAATAGATCATTAATAAGGTAAACTGGTTTGAATATTTTAAAAAACCTCAAAAATTTTCACGTGAATTTTGAACTTTAAGTAAATAATTAACTACGGTTTTGAATGTGTTTTCAAATTAAAAAGTGTAGCATTGTAGCTTAATCTGTTATTTGTATGGTTTATATTTAAAATTCTTAAATAAAACAATTATTAACATGTCTTGTTGTATTTTTTTAAATAATTTGTTACAGATCTGCTTATAACATATTTTATTAATATTTTCACACAAAAGTTATAACTAAAGTATTTTATAAAAAAGAAAAAAATCTTATTTTATTTTGTTAAAAAATTAAATGATAAAATAGTATGAGTTACACAAAAAGAAGTTTAAATATTCGGAGCAATGTCAGTCATTTACACTTATTGAGAAGGTACATGATTATTTATTAAAGTACTTTACTGCAAACAAAATTTTTGTAACAATAAATATCTAACTCCAGCTGCAGTGATTGTAGCCTTCATACCCATTAGAACACTGACAATATTTCCCGCTTGGATAAAAGTTACATCCAATCATTGTCCGTGTCGTCCAAATCTCTGCAGTAGCCGTTTACGCAAAATTCCGGCAAGCACTGGTCAATTTTCGGGTTCTGGTACCTGATTGGTGGGAATGAATCCATCGATTCAACTTTAGTTGTAACAGTTCTGGTATGTTCTGAAGTGTCTGTTAAAAATAAAAAAATAAATATCTAAAATCATATCGTATTATTACAACCTTCGTGACCTTTTTGTTCACAGTGTTTTCCTTTAAATCCAGGCATGCAAAAACATGTATAAAATGGACTTTTGTCAGAATAACCACAAGCAGCGCCATTTTTACAAACAGGAGGGTCAAACTTGTGGCAATAATCTGTAAAAATTCAAGAAAGTTTTGTTTAGTATTTTCAAATTATTTTACTTAACAGCATACTTAAACTGCAGTGGTTGTCGCCCCAATAGCCATCTTTACATTTACAATAAGTTCCGGATGGATATTTTTCTTGCAAACTTTTATTTCCTGATGTTGAAACGCATTCACCGTTGATACATGTGTCGGGTTCGCACGTTTTAAGTGGTTCCCAATACATAACAGCTAAAAATTTTATTTATTTAGATTACAGACTTGTTTTAGTAGTTTAAGTTATCAACTAGAAGGTCAATAAAAATTTCGCTACATCATTAAAACCTTAAAGCTCGTATATGATTACTTTGTACTATCATATTATATATTTTTTGATACGGGTCGTAATGTGTTTTAAAAACATACGAGCCTCACAGCTTATTAGTTGTTTAAAGTTGTTTAAAAAACCACAAGCTTATTGTACAAACTTTAAAAAAACAGTTCAAAAGTTTTTTATCTTGTCCTCAACAAGACTTTAAAAGGTATCCAAGTGGTGTGCGACTCGATAACCGAAAGGTTTTTTCGTACACCAGGTTCTTAGACCAATTTTTGTACATTAGGTCTTAGTACCAAAAATTTTAATGCTTTTTTTTGTCGTTCAATAAAGAACATAATAGCTAAACATACAAGGTTGTACACGATTAGAAAGCTGTTTAAAATATACTAACGTAAGGTTTTGTGTTCAATCTCATCATGTAATACAATTGTTATTCTTGACAAAGCAGTTTTATTCCCACGAAACAACATTTCTTCAAAATTAAAAGCATTCAAGTTTGTTGGTTTATTACAGTTTTCTGTATTTTTTTCTTTCCACCAAGCTCCGCTACTTTCATATGAGCAATATGGTGTTTTCACCTCATTTTCTTGATCAAAAGCTTTAAAAGCAGACCCTTTTTGTGATTTAAGTACATCGTCTGCATTGAAAATAGTAAGTGTAGGTATTATTAAATTAACAATATTTATTATTTATTAAAGTCATTTTATATACAATAAGAACAATTTAAAACAGAGATATGTATTTGATTTTACTTGATATTTTTTTAACTATAAAGTTATGGGAAAACTTTGTAGCTGCTTAATGTTTAACTTTTTTTGCTTGTGTATATTTTAAGAAAAGTGGTGTAATAAAGTTTATACAGACCAAAATTAATAAAACAACACCGAGTAAGAAAAAAAGTATCAGTTCTTGTTGTAATACAAAAATAAGTTAACATGGCTTAATTAAGTTTCTTAATAATTTAATAAAAGGGTTTTTTTAAGTTAACTATTCTATATATTTAAGTGTAATGCAATTTTAATATTTTTACATGTTATTTTTATTTAATTTTTGATATATATGATTTCAACCAATTCACATTAACAAAATTACCTGTACCACCGATAGAATTTGAAAAAATGTATTCTGGTAAAGCTGGATAAGAAAATCTGTACTCTGGTCCAGGTCCTATATTGAAATCGCTATAGAGATAAAAAACAATAATTAGTAATGAAAAACTCTATAACTAAACTTTGAATATGGTATAAGTAGTTTGTATAACATATAAAAAATTTCTGAGTTAATATAATCGTTTTAAATAAAAAAGTTTTTTTTATTTAACAAAAAAATCTACTAGTCTATTAATATTCGTTATATTGCCTAAAGTACTTTAAAATTCTTTTTCAGTAGGCAATTAGAACTGCAATTAGTTCTAATTGCCTACTGAAGAAGAATTTGAAAGTACTTTAGGAAATATAAAGAATATTAATAAATTTGTAGATTTTTTTGTTAAATAAAAAAAGAACTTTTTTATTTAGAACGATTTTGATAAAGATAAAAAAATCACGAGAAACAACACACAACCAAGGGAAGATTTGAGATACTTAAAACTATAATATTCTAACTGTTAGTCAATATAAAAATTAAATGTTTGTATACAATGTGTACCATTTAATTAAAAGTGTTTTAACATAAAAAATAGAGCAAAACAACATTTTAGCTCTAATTTTGACTTAGCTTTGCTCTATAAACATTATTAGAACTTAGTTTTATCTTGTAACAAAGGTCACTTGCTTTTTATAAGAAAACAAGATTGGTTTTTACAGGCAAAGTCTTCGACTTGCCTTCGTACATTTGTAAATGTTTATTTAAAAGTAAATAAACATACTTACAATGAAATACACTTCTAAAAAATCAAAATGTTTTTTTATAATTTTTTGCAGTGCATAAGTAGACTTAAAATCTTGATAAGTTAAGGTTTTTTTCATACAAAATGTTCTTCTTAAAAGACAAACTGTAAGCCGGTCATTTCAGCTTGAAGAACAAAATTCGACTTCAAAACTTAATTTATTTAATCCTTTTATAAATTTATAAAAGTATCTTACTAACATAATTTTCACAAACTAATTGTTAGAATTTAAAGTTCTTATTTGTTTAGTTTTAGACATACTCATAAGAAGACACTTTGTATAAGTTTCCTTCAACTTTTGCTTCTATTATCATGAGCCAAATACCGTAAGATGTAAGCCTGTGAAGTTTTTCCAGTCCTAAATAAAGAAATATTCAATTAGTAAAACTAAAAAGCTTATACTTTAAAGTTTCCTACCTATCCAGTGGTTTCCATTTATATCACCGAAACCTTTAACATATTCCTCATAAGTTCGGTTGAATGAAATATCACTGTTGTTACGGTTTTGAACGGCCTAAAACATAATTTTTATTGCATTCTTACCACTTGATAACTGTCTAATCATTTTTATTGCTTTTTTAGTTGTACTACAAATTTCAAATGATTAGTAAATTAACATCTTTAACTAGATATTTATCTAAAACAATTAATATACAACAATTTTTTTAACAAACTCTAGCTTAGGTAGGGTTTTTGCGCTATTTTTTTGGTTGAAAAATCAAGGTTGTTATAAACAGAAATAAAACTTAAATTTACAAGTTGAAACTTACTATCCAAGCAATAATTTTTTGATTCCAATCTAAGCTCTTCACACATTGAACATCTGTTAACTCCCCATTTTCGTATTTTATTGTGTATACGGCCTCTTTGAACTTATCGACAATTTCTCTTTTGTAAGGTATAAGACGGTTGCAATCGAAGACGGTTTCATTACCTAAAAGAAAGCAAAGTTATGTATAAGCTATTTGCAAATAAGCAAATTAATTATATACTGATTATTAGTTTTAAATATGCTAAAAAACTGCTTTCAATTTATCAACATAAAAAACAAGCTCTAAACATAAAAAACCCAAAATAGTTATTTAGAATAGGTTATCAATTTGTATATATTGTAACAATATTGAACTTTTTATACATCACTAAAGATTGTTTTAAATTCTTCATAACGCAAAACAAAAAGCATTTTAAAGTTTTTAAACTCACTTATACTTTTTGATGAATTCATGAAACAAAATAGTTTATCTCCTACATTGTCCATTTTGTTTTTAAATCTTTTATAAGTACCAGTAGAAGCATGTGGATATGTTTTTATAATTTCTGTACATTCATTTAGATTTGTCACTGTATCTGTAAAAAAAAACTGTTAATCTAGTTTACTTATTTACTTATCATTAAATTGATTAAATTTTAGTTTAAAAACTGCTTCACATTCTTTACAAACAACATCTACTAAAAGTTGAATTATAATATTTGTTATTATTCAAAACTTTTCTGTTATCTAGGTTTAAGCACCTTTTTTTAAGTATATTTTTTTAAATATAATTAGATGTAACCTGATGAGACAAAAACTTGTTCTAAATTTCGTTTTGACTTCAACAGATTTGATTCCAAACTAAGGTATTTTGATTCGAGTCGTTGAACATTACTTGCCAAACTATTAAAAAAACAACAAAAAATGTACAAAAAAACTAGTACTGCTTTTAAATTTTTCATACTTTGACTGTTTTAAAATTTATGATTAAATTATTAAAACAAAAAACTAAGTTGTATTAGATAAAGATGAAAATTATCTAAAACAATTACACAATAGATTTAAATAAACATACTATTTAATATCAAGTTATTGAAAAAAGATTAAATAAAGGTTTTAGGTGCCTCAAACACTTTTAAAAAATTATTACTGAAATGTACTTAGTATTTATATAAGTTCTTAAAGCTTCAGTTTGTTAAGATGCGATTTCTATATTTTATAAATAAAATTAGTTATATATTTTTATAGTTTTGAGTCAATATCATTATCCTAACAATGTTACAAGGATTAGATATAGAATGAGCTAATTTTTGATAACTACTTAACGTAACTACTTAGTTTTACGAAAAATTTAGCATTTAGTTGTTTGATAATGGATGAAAGTAGTTACTGGCAAATTTGTGCGAATTAGATAATTTTAAGCTATAACCAGTCTAATAAATGATTATTTTATTGTGTAAGTTTACAATTGCATTTACTTAATTTGTTGAAACTTTATTTACATTATCCTCAGTACTCATCACTTTTACTTAAAACAAAAGTTACAAAAAAGTTTATTTTATAGTAACATGATTTGTTTCTTATGTAACTTGTATTAATGGAAGTATAACAAACTTCACATAACAATATAATCTTAAAAAACTACGATTACGACTTTTTTGATATGAGTTATTCGTTTAATTCAAATATTTTATTTAAGTTATATTGGTAGCAGAATTTTTAAATGACTTAGTTAAGTAGGGTTTTGTATAACTAAAGTAATTCTACTTAAAGAAAGTATTTATGATTAAAACTTTTGATTACGATAAAATAATATTATAACGAATAAGAACATATCAGTTAGTTTCGGAAAGTGTTGTTGTAGTAGTGCATTGCAGTATAGTGCTTATTGTACTTTTCAGAAAACATACTAGATTTGCTATACATTCCAGAAATATTGCTAACATAAAAATTTTAAAGCTTTCAAGTTTTTTTATCCATAATTTATTTTAAATTTTTTTTTTTACGTAATACAATTAAAAAAGATAAGTTACGTTTTTAATTTAGACTGAATTTTAGTTCGAATTTTTAAAGTATCGTTTGGTATTGATATTAAAGTAGTCAAAGCAAATTTATACATAAATCTTTATAAGTTTAGTGCACTTAAAAAAATATTTTTTAAGAGTTTTGTTGTTAGCTGTTTATAATGTTGTAAAATCTGTTTTATACCTAGCATAGTAAATTTTCAAAAATCAGTTGTTTAAATGATGCTTTATTTGAGTAGACGCACGACGGTATAAATGTAAAAAAGTGTATGTATTTACAAAAGCACGCAGCGACTATCTTATCCACATAAAAATTGTTTTAAAGAATCTTATACGACAAGAGGTTGTTAAAAAAATCAAAATATTTGTAAAAAATCACATATTTTCATACTTAAAAGACGGAGTATCAAAATGGTTACATAACAATTTAAATTCAGACAACTCAAATTCCGACAATTAAAATTCTTAGCAAAATATTTAAAAAACTATATCTCAATAAGTAACATAAAGTTGAAAAAAATTTAAAAAAATATGTAGATCTTATTAATATCTACAAGCTACTTTTTTTCCTTTTTTGCAAAACCTTAAATATTTTTAAGATATTTTAAAACTACTAAAAGTAAGTATGGTTTTTACTGTTTTAAGTTATATCTCAAAAATGTTTGCTGTTTTGCAATAAGAAAAAAACGGCTTATAGATACTAATATGACCTAATAAGTAATTTTATATTTGACAAATATACACTTTTTTAGTTGTGGCCCTTTCAATTTTTTTTTTAAGAACTTGAGTTGTCGGAATTTGAATAGTCGTGCACCCTATCAAAATACATGACGATCATTTGTGTAAGCTTTAAATTTTTGAAATGCATGTTTTCTTAGGGAAAATCTTTTAAGCATTAATATTATTGCTAAATAAAAAGTTTATATAATTGCACAAAATTATATTTCGAAAAGTCTAAACTGAAGTTTTTATAGTTTCAGTTTTCAACTCTTAGCTACTTTTGATAACTCAGGTATAATCTTTTCTAAACTTCTAATATAAAAAACAATGTAACGTTCTGCTTTTCAAAATTTTCCAATAAATTTTTGGACTGTTTGCAAACAACTAGTATGTTTTTAAGTTTCGAAATAGTTTTTAACGGTATTTTTATTTTTAACCATGTATTCCGTTTCAGACGTAAAAAGCCAAAATATTTTCTTCGCTTTATTGAACAACAGCAGAAAGTAATATTTTTTATTAATTTCCCATAACTCATAACTTATTCAAGCTAGTTTTAAATTTATGAACCTAATGGCTAAAAAAATAA
This sequence comes from Thalia democratica, assembly GCF_965202585.1. Lineage (NCBI taxonomy): Eukaryota > Metazoa > Chordata > Thaliacea > Salpida > Salpidae > Thalia > Thalia democratica. The sequence continues at coordinate 3,839,678 of NC_139172.1, read as the reverse complement.
GCTTGATGGAACATTTGTACTTTATAAGTAAAGAGTTCTTTTGTAAATCGAACTTTTTAGAAAAGTCTTACTCTGTGAGTTATAGTTTTGAAAATAAATCTAATAAAAAGTTATGTATGTACTTAAAACCTAAAGTGTAATAAAACGGTAATTACACGTTCTACTTAAGACAAACAAGCATGATTTTTTTTAACTAGAATTACTCACTTATAATGTTTTTAGCAGTAGTAGCTTTTTTACCACTTTAGAGCCTTTTTATTTCGTGTAATAACACAATCTTATATCTGTAAATTATTTAAATTTCAGAACATTTAAATATGTTTTAAACTAAATTGCTTAAAAAGTTAATTATTATAAAATATTTTTAAAATAACCTTTAACATGTTTGAAATAATAAGATTAGCTAATTAATTGATGAACTTCATTACATAAAAAGTAAGTGAATTAAACCACAAAAATAGTTAACTAAGTAAATACTAAAAGCTTTAATTTATTTTATGCACTATTTAAAAAAATATAATTGTACTAAACAAAAACTTTTAGTTCTTGCACTTATTTATTGTTGTCATTTTAACTTAACTTTAATTTGACGTGAAAATTTTATTATTTTCGCTTCGATAGTCCAAAAGTCGAGTTTATAAGTAATTTCATATTTAAGTCCTTTTGTTTACTAATAATTCTTAAAATGATAATAACACTTTGGTTTTTAAAAACACTGTTTCAAAAATAATAACAACCGCTAGTTGACCCATTTTTGCCATGTAGAATTAACTACCGATCACGTCGGGTTTCATGCTTTAATCAGCATGAAACATCAAGCAACCATGTCTTGACCAGGCGATTGTTACGTAAGAAAGACGTATATAAACAGCAAACGAGAAAGCAGATCATTTGGATTTCGACGTTAACAAGAAGCATCACTACGCCAGTTTCCAGTCCGAAGCGTAAGCCGCCATCTTAGAAAAGCTAGCTGAACTCTCGGAAAACCTTCTCTTGGCGCTCTGAGTGTAAGTCGCCATCTTGGAAAACCTAGATGAACTCCCGTTAAACATTCTTATTCAAGTATTTGTTTGTTTGTTTGAAACATTTACTTTGTATTTAACTTCATAACTTCGTAGTTTTTATATCTTATTCTATATACATTTTGTATACCTACTCTAGCAACGTCGACGGGGCGTACAACTTGATTTAAGTTGTTAACGTGCCATACTCATAAGCCTACGCATACTGCAGCAAACAAGCAGCAACAACTTTTAGTTTGGATCGTTTTGAACACTGAACTCGACCCATAAGCCCACGCATTCGGTGGCAAAAACTTATTACTCGTATCTTTCATTTTCTTTATTTAAATATTGTATCTTTTTATCTCGCGCGCTCTACATCCAGTGTCGACGAGGAAGTTTAAGTCCCTACTTTCAGAACCAGTAAACTATACGAGCAACCATTTGTTACAGCCCAACTAGAATTGTGAACTGCAAGAATTTTCTTATCGTGTCTTTGATTGTATTGTATAATAAAGCATATAGAAACTTGTTAGTTTATATTTAAACTTAAATTATAAATAAAATGAATAGGGTATTAGCTCTTACACACTCTCGCACTCGGTCGCTGACCGAGGTAGCAACTAAAGATAAAGATATCCCCGAAGCTACTGCTAATCTGGCTCCTGTCGAAACTGCCGAACCTGTTACAGAGGCGGTTTCACACAAAGCTAGAGACCCCAGCAGCCCGCAGTACATCATTTTAATTTTAACTGTTATAATTTAATTAGTGTTTATTCGTTTGGCTGTAAATTTTTATTAATTATACACTAAAAGATATGCTTGCTAACTAACAATAATAATATTCAGTTTATTTTATAATAAATGCTTCAATCGATTTCAATTCAGTTTTAGTTTAATTTATTTAGGTATTTAAAGGTTCTTCCAATACTTTTTTTTTCTCTAGGAAGTTTTTATTAAAGCTTCTGCTAAAAGAATTAAACTATTTATTAGAATTATTATTATTGTTATTATTATTTTCTTAATTTTACTCATCAACTCAATTTTATTCAGAATTGTTTGTAGAACCAAACCACTGGTTTATTATAAGTTTGTTCTTTGTTTTTAAAAATACAGTTTTTTTTTCCTGTTTAGTAAAAAATTAAACTTAAAATAAAACAATGTTTTTAGTAGAACAAAGCTACTAAAAAGCTTCTGAAATGTTACTTAAAATAAGTTTTCAAAGGTTGTAAAGTTTTAAAATAACAATTTTTAGAAATGTTAGTAATTCCAAAAACTCTTGTAAGAAGTTCTATGTTATACAGACGTTTAGCTTAAAATAAAAAGTTTACTTCAATAGAAAAAGTTTGGAATGGCTAGTGTTATAACTTAGTTTAAAATTTATTAGTGATATAATCCAAAAAATTTTATAAGTTGTGTGCTGTACAACTTAAAAATCATCGAACTAAATTTTTGCTTTGTATTTTACAAAACAAAGTTACAGTTAAAGCTTATTTATTTTGATTTACAATGAAAAAGAAAATGAGAAATATCAAAAAACACTTTAAATTAAAGTAAAACACGATGTTTCTGCTTAATTTCCTAATACTTTTATTAATCCATAAACTTTGACTGCACAACGATAAGAATATTTTTGCACATTAAACCAAAACTGCAATAAGTAAGTCCTTTGTAAGAGTCATCAGTTTCTTACATTTTCTTACGATCATGCATTTAGTATTGAGAAATTAAGTTCAAAAAAAAGTATTAAACAGTTAGATTTATATAATATTTATTTAAATACTTTGCTTCAAATTGAAGTTGACGATGCTGTTTCGATAAGCAAATTACTTTACTTAAATTATGTATCTAGAATATAACTAAAGTCTAAAATTAATAAAACTTGTTTTAAATACGTATATTGTTTATTGAATGACAAACAAAAGCGCTTAAAATGTTTAGACCTGGTTCACAAAAAAACCTTTCGATTATCAAAAGTATGAAAAAAAAAGTTTACAAAGATAAAACAACATCTCAATTTTCGTTTTATAAATTAAATTTTTTTTTGAAGATTAAGATGTCGAAAAAAAGTTATTTAATACACAATTAAAACAAGGGAGTCTATAATAAATTCAATTGAATATAAACTTTTATTAACTACATACTTATTAATTTGCACTTGTTCAAATAATTAAATGTAGGAAAAACTTTTTATGTTACAGATGTTTAGATATGTTTTGATTTTAAAGTTTAACAAAAATGTTATACACTATATAGTTATAAATTTTCGTTATTTTACTACACTTTAATTTTTTTTGTTTATCTTAGTCTGATTTCAAATATTTTTAAGCGTTTAACGTTTTTTTTTGTTTTTCATGGTGTTTTACCGGTATCGAACCAGTTAAAAACATTTTATTTCGCTAGTAAAATTCTAAATTATTTGTAAACGTTTCTTTAGTGTAAGTACTAACTTGTTGATTGGTATATGTATTATCAAAAAAAACAGAATAATTAAACAATTAGTTGCCTGTGTATACTGACTAAGTATGTGAAATTGATAAAATTTCAATAACTTAATTTAGTTTTTAAAGTTTAATTTTTCATACAAAGAAATAAATATAACATACAGTTTAACTATATAATATGTCTATTAAATTTAACTACCTATTAAACACTGTTGTTTTTCGTGCAAAGCTACTATTTAGTTAGGTTTTGTATTTAGTCTTTGACAAGACGTTAAACTGCATCCAAGTAATGTACGACTCGATAACTGAAAGGTTTTTTTCTTACAGTAGATAAGTGAACCAAATATTTTTGAGTATTTTTTTTTTGTCGTTCCATAAAATATTAATTTGATTGCAATTTTTATATTACAACCATTACAATTTTAGTTTTGTTTTTCCTTATCTGTATGTTCTTTATTTCATTTATCTTTATGAAACAGGTAAAGTAAATAAGTAACTCAATGACTAAAAGGTCTTTTATAAACCAGGTCTTTTGATAATATTTATGATCATTTTTTTCCTGTTTAATGAATAGAAAAAAACTAGATACTTCAGCTTAACTGCCTAAATTTTGAAGTCTATATTAACCATTGAAAATAGAAATAGTGCATTATACAGTTTTTATAGCTTTAATATACAAAATGTTTTCTTTTTTTTGATATAACAAGTCTCAAGTTTAAAACGTATAAAATATAAATGCAAAATCTTATAACTTATTTTATATCAACTCTGAAAGTTTTTTAAATTATATTTTTTGTTCAGCTTTAGCATGCCCGCTATATGTATAACTATTAAAGTTAGGTAAAAATTACTATTAAGCAAAAACTAAGTTATAATATAAATTTTGCTGGTAGAAATAATATTTTTTTAATTGTAGTACAGTTTTATTGTTAATGATTTCCAAAAAAATGTTTTCAAACTAAACTTATATATCTAAATTAAACATTACTAATTTTGGATTATGATAAGGATGTTAAAAAGATAAACAAAAATAAGTAAACTGGTACTGAAATATAAAATTATTTAATAACAAACCTTATTTTTTTAACTCAAATCTTCGATAAATACAAGATTAAGTTATACAGTTACTTTGAATATAATTTATTTTAATCGTATAGTATAAAAAAGTCAAATAGCACCTAAATAAACTTAAAAAAATAGATAAAATAAATTATTAGTTGGAATCGAATATTATTTTTCTCTATTTTTTTCTTTGCAGTTATTCCACCGCGTCTAAACACAAAAAAAAATCTTAATATATAGAATAAAGATAAAGTGTTTTTTTTAATTAGTACTTTAAACACCTTCTTAAAACTAATTCAAAAGTTTATTAGTATAAAAAAAAATTCACTGTAAAGTAAAAAGATGTTGAGCCAAATAAATACATAACTTAATATTAAACTATCAACTGTTTCTTATAAAAAGTTTTAACCTATGTTATTAGGTTTTGTTTTTTATATAAATAAAACAAATTTTTGTACAATTAAATATAACTTTATTTTAGAACTATGAAGGTTTTTTTCTTAACTTAAAATTTTTTTTTTACTCTTTAATTAACCAACACGTAAAGATTTTGTTTTTAAAGTTTAGTATATATAAGTAATTTAATAAACTGTTTTTTGATACTCTCAAGCGATTAGTACTTTATAAAGGCTGATTTAATTGTTTCTAATTAACATTTTATTATTTCTAAGTGTAGTTTTACTACAAAATATTTTTTAAAGAGAATTGTATATTTATAATATTCTATTTTAATATAAGAAAATTAAGTTGATAAAGTGTTAAAGGACTAAATTATTTTATATTTTTAAGAAGTAGTATAATTTTAATTCTTTTAGTATATCTGAAAATCACAAACACTAAAATTTATCATTTTTTATTAGTCGATTTTTATTAGTTTAAGTCGTTTAATTATTATTAATTATTATTAATTAAAAAACATCTTGGATATAAAAGTTTAAGCCTATATTATAAGGTTTTATTATAAAAACTTTGTTTAGTAATTTCATTAAATATACTATACTAAACGACTTTTTTTTTGAGTTAAACAGTATTCTAAACTTAAAACTATAAATTTGATTAGTCTTTTTGTTATTGTTTTAATACAACTCCCACCCGCGATCATCTCGCATCCGTTCACTTACCAACCGCGCATAAAATCTCACTCAATTTCTTTTTTTCTTGATTTGTTCATTTTTCATTTTTTACAATCACTCTTACCTCTAACTATTACCCTTTGTTGGTAAGCGGTTCTCGGATTCGATCAAGTGGGAAATGATCGCGGGTTGGAACTGAGCGGCTCCCATTATTAGTAATGGTTTTTTTTTTAATTTTAAATGACCAACATATTTGAAAAATGTTTTAAAATTTAGTTTATAATATTTACTAAAAAACAAAATTGTTTTTATCACTGCCAGACAACAAGTATAACCGTTCTTGAAAAAAGTTGTTTTAAATACTTGGTTTTCAATCAGAACTTTATAATTCTAAGTTTACTTTTGCAACAGAACTAAATAATACATTTGTAAAATAAGAGTTTTAATTTAGTTATTTTACGTATTAAACTAGTACTTTTTTATATACTTTGATTAAGAAATGTTCTAAATTTTAATATTTTCATTTAAATATACATAATGTTACAAGCAAACAAAAAACTCCAGTTTTCACAAATTTATATTAGTAACTAGCAGATTTTTTTTATAATATAATACTGATTCATTTAAGTCGTATATTTATTATTGTTCGAAAACGTACCTTTGATATCACAATCGAATCCAGAGAAACCAGGTTGACATTTACATTTGTAATAAGGATAAATATTTTGGAAAATGCACCCTCCACCATTCTTACACACCGGTGGAGTATTCCTTCTAATTCCTTTTATTCTAGTGCACTGATCTTAAAGTTTGTAACATTGTAAAAAACTTACATAAACTTTATGTAAAAATTGATTACTAATTAGATAAACTAGTTTGAATATTTTAAAAAACCTCAAAAATTTTCACGTGAATTTTGAACTTTAAGTAAATAATTAACAACGGTTTTAAATTTGTTTTTAAATTAAAAAGTGTAGCATTGTAGCTTAATCTGTTATTTGTATGGTTTATATTTAAAGTACTTAATATAAAACAATTATTAACATGTCTTGTTGTATTTTTTTTTCAAATAATTTGTTACAGATCTGCTTATAACATATTTTATTAATATTTTCACACAAAAGTTATAACTAAAGTATTTTATAAAAAAGAAAAAAATCTTATTTTATTTTGTTAAAAAATTAAATGATAAAATAGTATGAGTTACACAAAAAGAAGTTTAAATATTCGGAGCAATGTCAGTCATTTACACTTATTGAGAAGGTACATGATTATTTATTAAAGTACTTTACTGCAAACAAAATTTTTGTAACAATAAATATCTAACTCCAGCTGCAGTGATTGTAGCCTTCATACCCATTAGAACACTGACAATATTTCCCGCTTGGATAAACACGGTACATCCAATCATTGTCCGTGTCGTCCAAATCTCTGCAGTAGCCGTTTACGCAAAATTCCGGTAAGCACTGGTCAATTTTCGGGTTCTGGTACCTGATTGGTGGGAAAGAATCCATCGATTCAACTTTAGTTGTAACAGTTCTGGTATGTTCTGAAGTGTCTGTTAAAAATAAAAAAATACAATATCTAAAATCATATCGTATTATTACAACCTTCGTGACCTTTTTGTTCACAGTGTTTTCCTTTAAATCCAGGCATGCAAAAACATGTATAAAATGGACTTGTGTCAGAATAACCACAAGCAGCGCCATTTTTACAAACAGGAGGGTCAAACTTGTGGCAAAAATCTGTAAAAATTCAAGGAAGTTTTGTTTAGTATTTTCAAAATATTTTATTTAACAGCATACTTAAACTGCAGTGGTTGTCGCCCCAATAGCCATCTTTACATTTACAATAAGTTCCGGAAGGATATTTTTCTTGCAAACTTTTATTTCCTGACGTTGAAACGCATTCACCGTTGATACATGTGTCGGGTTCGCACGTTTTAAGTGGTTCCCAATACATAACAGCTAAAAGTTTTACTTATTTTAGATTACAGATTTGTTTTAGTAGTTTAAGTTATCAACTAGAAGGTCAATAAAAATTTCGCTACATCATTAAAACCTTAAAGCTCGTATATGATTACTTTGTACTATCATATTATATATTTTTTGATACGGGTCGTAATGTGTTTTAAAAACATACGAGCCTCACAGCTTATTAGTTGTTTAAAGTTGTTTAAAAAACCACAAGCTTATTGTACAAACTTTACAAAAACAGTTCAAAAGTTTTTTGTCTTGTCCTCAACAAGACTTAAAAAGGTATCCAAGTGGTGTTATACTCGATAACCGAAAGGTTTTTTCGTACACCAGGTTCTTAGACCAATTTTTGTACATTAGGTCCTAGTACCAAAAATTTTAAAAGTTTTTTTTCTGCGTTCAATAAACAACATATTAGCTAAACATACAAGGTTGTACGCTATTAGAAAACTGTTTAAATTATACTAACGTAAGGTTTTGTATTCATTCTCATCATGTGTTACAATTGTTATTCTTGACAAGGAAGTTTTATTCCCACGAAACAACATTTCTTCAAAATTAAAAGCATTCAAGTTTGTTGGTTTATTACAGTTTTCTGTATTTTTTTCTTTCCACCAAGCTCCGCTACTTTCATATGAGCAGTATGGTGTTTTTACCTCATTTTCTTGATCAAAAGCTTTAAATGCAGACCCTTTTTGTGATTTAAGTACATCGTCTGAATTTAAAAATAATAAGTGTAGGTATTATTCAATTAACAATATTTATCATTTATTTAAGTAATTTTATATACAATAAGAACAATTTAAAACAAAGATATGTGTTTGATTTTATTTGATAATCTTTTTTTTAACTATAAAGTTTTGGTTTTAGAAAACTTTTTAGCTGCTTAATGTTTAACTTTTTTTACTTGTGTATATTTTAAGAAAAGTGGTGTAATAAAGTTTACAACAGACCAAAATTAACAAAAAAACACCGAGTAAGAAAAAAAGTATCAGCTCTTGTTGTAATACAAAAATAAGTTAACATAACATGGCTTAATTAAGTTTCTTAACAATTTGATAAAAAGGTTTTTTTAAGTTAACTATTCTCTATTTTTAAGTGTAATGCAATTTTAATATTTTTACATGTTATTTCATTTAATTGTTAATATATATGATTTCAACCAATTCACATAAACAAAATTACCTGTACCACCGATAGATGTTGAAAAAATGTATTCTGGTAAAGCTGGATAAGAAAATCTGTACTCTGGTCCTGCTCCTATTTTGAAATCGCTTTAGAGATGAAAAACAATAATTAGTAATGAAAAACTGTATCACTAAACTTTGAACATGGTATAAGTTAGTTTGTATAACATATAAAAAAAATCTTAGTTTATATAAAAATTGAATGTTTGTATACAACTTGTTCCATTTAACTAAAAGTGTTTTAACATAACACATAAAGAAAAACAAATTTTTAGCTCTAATTTTGACTAAGCTTTGCTCTATAAACTTTATTAGAACTTAGTTTTATCTTGTACCAAAGGTCACTTGCTTTTTATAAAAAAACAAGCTCGGTTTTTACAGGAAAAGTTTTTGACTTGCCTTCGTACATTTGTAAATGTATTTAAAAGTAAATGAACATACTTACAATGAAATACACTTCTAAAAAATCAAAATGATTTTTTTAATTTTTTGCAGTAAGTATAATTTAAAATCTTGATAAGTTAAGGTTTTTTTCATACAAAATGTTCTTCTTAAAAGACAAACTGTAAGCCGGTCATTTCAACTTGAAGGACAAAATTCGACTTCAAAATTTAATTTATTTAACCCTCAAATAAACTTATAAAAGTATCTTACTAACATAACTTTCACAAACTTAATGTTAAAATTTAAAATGCTTATTTGTTTAGTTTTAGACATACTCATAAGAAGACACTTTGTATAAGTTTCCTTCAACTTTTGCTTCTATTATCATGAGCCAAATACCGTAAGATGTAAGCCTGTGAAGTTTTTCCAGTCCTAAATAAAGAATTATTCAAAAAGTAAACTAAAAAGTTTGTACTTTACAGTTTCCTACCTATCCAGTGGTTTCCATTTATGTCACCAAAACCTTTAACATATTCCTCATAAGTTCGGTTGAATGAAATATCACTGTTGTTACGGTTTTGAACGGCCTGAAACATAAATTTTATTGCATTCTTACCATTTGATAGCTGTCTGATCATTTTTATTGTTTTTTTTAATTTCTACTACCAATTTTAAATGATTAGTAAATTAACACCTTTAACTAGATATTTATCTAAATCAATTAATATACAACAATTTATTTTAACAAGCTATAGCTTAGGTAGGGTTTTTGCGCCATTTTTGGGTTGAAAAATCAAAGTCGTTATGAACAGAAATAAAACTTGAATTTAAAAGTTAAAACTTACTATCCAAGCAATAATTTTTTGATTCCAATCTAAGCTCTTCACACATTGAACATCTGTTAACTCCCCATTTTCGTATTTTATTGTGTACACGGCCTCTTTAAACTTATCGACAATTTCTCTTTTGTAAGGTATAAGACGGTTGCAATCGAAGACGGTTTCATTACCTAAAGAAAGCAAAGTTATGTGTAAGCTATTTGCAAATAAGCAAAATAAATGTAATACTGACTATTAGTTTTAAATATGCTAAAAAACTGCTTTCAATTTATCAACATAAAAAACAAGCTCCAAACATAAAAAACCCAAATAGTTATTAAGAATAGGTTATCAATTTGTATATATTGTAACAATATTGAACTTTTTAAACATCACTAAATACAGTTTTAAATTCTTCATAACGCAAACAAAAAGTGTTTTAAAACTTTTCCATTTACTTATACTTTTTGAAGTATTCATGAAACAAAAGAATTTATCTCCTACATTGTCCATTTTGTTTTTAAATCTTTTATAAGTACCAGTAGAAGCATGTGGATATGTTTTTATAATTTCTGTGCATTCATTTAGATCTGTCACTGTATCTGTAAAAAAAACCATTAATCAAGTTTACTTGTTTACTGATCATTAAATTGATTAAATTTTCGTTTAAAAACATCTTCACATTTTTTACAAACAACATTTATTAAAAGTTAAATTGTTATATTTGTTGTTATTTAAAACTTTTCTGTTAACAAGGTTTAAGCACCTTTTTTTAAGTATATTTTTTAAATATAATTAGATGTAACCTGATGAGACAAAAACTTGTTCTAAATTTCGCTTTGACTTCAACAGACTTGATTCCAAACTAAGGTATTTTGATTCGAGTCGTTGAACATTGCTTGCCAAACTAATAGAAAAACAACAAAAAATGTACAAAAAAACTAGTACTGCTTTTATATTTTTCATACTTTGACTGTTTTAAAATTTATGATAAAATAATTAAAACAAAAAACTAAGTTGTATTAGATAAAGTAGAAAATTATCTAAAAAAATTACACAATAGATTTAAATAAACAAACTATTTTATATCAAGTTATTGAAAAAAGATTAAATAAAGGTTTTAGGTGCCTCAAACACTTTTGAAAAATTATTACTGAAATGTACTTTCTATTTATATAAGTTCTTAAAGCTTCAGTTTGTTAGGATGCGATTTCTATATTTTATAAATAAAATTAGTTATATATCTTTATAGTTTTGAGTCAGTATTATTATCCTAACAATGTTACAAGGATTAGATATAGAATGAGCTAATTTTTGATAACTACTTAACGTAACTACTTTGTTTTACGAAAAATTTAGCATTTAGTTGTTTGACAATGGATGAAAATTATTACTTGCAAATTAGTGCAAATTAGCTAAATTTAAGCTATAACCAGTCTAATAATTTATTATTTTATTGTGTAAGTTTACAATTACATTTACTTAATTTGCTGAAACTTTATTGACATTATCCTCAGTACTCATCACTTTTACTTACATCAAAAGTTACAAAAAACTTTATTTTATAGTAACATGATTTGTTTCTTATGTAACTTGTATTAATGGAAGTATAACAAACTTTACATTACAATCTTATCTTAAAAAACTACGATTACGACTTTTTTGATATGAGTTACTCGTTTAATTCAAATACTTTATTTAAGTTATATTGGTAGCAGAATTTTTAAATGACTTAGTTAAGTAGGGTTTTGTATAACTAAAGTAATTCTACCTAAAGAAAGTATTTATGATTAAAACTTTTGATTACGATAAAATAATATTATAACGAATAAGAACAAATCAGTTAGTTTCGGAAAGTGTTGTTGTAGTAGTGCATTGCAGTATAGTGCTTATTGTACTTTTCAGAAAACATACTAGATTTGCTATACATTCCAGAAATATTGCTAACATAAAATTTTTAAGCTTTCAAGTTTTTTTATCCATAATTTATTTTCATTTTTTTTTTTTACGTAATACAGTTAAAACAGATAAGTTACGTTTTTAATTTAGACTGAATTTTAGTTCGAATTTTTAAAGTATCGTTTGGTATTGATATTAAAGTAGTCAAAGCAAATTTATTTATAAATCTTTATAAGTTTAGTGCACTTAAAAAATATTTTTTAATAGTTTTGTTGTTAGCTGTTTATAATGTTGTAAAAACTGTTTTATACCAAGCATAGTAAATTTTCAAAAATCAGTTGTTTAAATGATGCTTTATTTGAGTAAACGCACTACAGTATAAATGTAAAAGAGTGTATGTATTTACAAAACCATGCAGCGAGTATCTTATCCACATAAAAATTGTTTTAAAGAATCTTATACGACAAGAGGTTGTTAAAAAAATCAAAATATTTGTAAAAAATCACATATTTTCATACTTAAAAGACGAAGTATCAAAATGGTTACATAACAGTTCAAATTCAGACAACTCAAATTCCGACAATTCAAATTCTTAGCAAAATATTTAAAAGACTATATCTCAATAAGTAACATAAATTTGAAAAAAATAAATAAAAATATGTAGATCTTATTCATATCTTCAAGCCACTTTTTCCTTTTTTGCAAAACCTTAAATATTTTTAAGATATTTTAAAACTACTAAAACTAATAATGTTTTTTACTTTTTTAAGTCATATCTGAAAAAATGTTTAATGTTTTCTAATAAGAAAAACACGTCTTATAGATACTAATATGACCTAATAAGTAATTTTATATTTGACAAATATACACTTTTTTAGTTGTGGCCCTTTCAATTTTTTTTTTAAGAACTTGGATTGTCGGAATTCGAATTGTCCGAATTTGAATAGTCGTGCACCCTATCAAAATACATGACGATCATTTGTGTAAGCTTTAAATTTTTGAAATGCATGTTTTCTTAAGGAAGATCTTTTAAGCATTAATATTATTGCTAAATAAAAAATTTATATAATTCCACAAAATTATATTTCAAAAAGTCCAAACTGAAGTTTTTATAGTTTCAGTTTTCAACTCTTAGCTACTTTTGATAACTCAGGTAATAATATTATCTAAGCTTCTAATATAAAAAACAATGTAACGTTCTGCTTTTCAAAATTTTCCAATAAATTTTTGGACTGTTTTCAAACAACTAGTATGTTTTTAAGTTTCTAAATAGTTTTTAACGGTATTTTTATTTTTAACCATGTATTCCGTTTTAGACGTAAAGAGCCAAAATATTTTCTTCGCTTTATTGAACAACAGCAGAAAGTAATATTTTTTATTAATTTCCCATAACTCATAACTTATTCAAGTTAGTTTTAAATTTATGAACCTAATGGTTAAAAAAATAAGCTTGATGGAACATTTGTACTTTATAAGTAAAGAGTTCTTTTGTAAATCGAACTTTTTAGAAAAGTCTTACTCTGTAAGTTATAGTTTTGAAAATAAATCTAATAAAAAGTTATGTATGTACTTAAAACCTAAAGTGTAATAAAACGGTAATTACACGTTCTATTTAAGACAAACAAGCATGATTACTTTTAACTAGAATTACTCACTTATAATGTTTTTAGCAGTAGTAGCTTTTTTACCACTTTAGAGCCTTTTTATTTCGTGTAATAACACAATCTTATATCTGTAAATTATTTAAATTTCAGAACATTTAAATATGTTTTAAACTAAATTGCTTAAAAAGTTAATTATTATAAAATATTTTTAAAGTAACCTTTAATATGTTTGAAATAATAAGATTAGCTAATTAATTGATGAACTTCGTTACATAAAAAGTAAGTGAATTAAACCACAAAAATAGTTAACTAAGTAAATACTAAAAACTTTAATTTATTTTATGCACTATTTAAAAAAATAGAATTGTACTAAACAAAAACTTTTAGTTCTTGCACTTATTTATTGTTGTCATTTTAACTTAACTTTAATTTGACGTGAAAATTTTATTATTTTCGCTTCGATAGTCCAAAAGTCGAGTTTATAAGTAATTTCATATTTAAGTCCTTTTCTTTACTAATAATTCTTAAAATGATAAAAACACTTTGGTTTTTAAAAACACTGTTTCAAAAAATAATAACAACCGCTAGTTGACCCATTTTTGCCATGTAGAATTAACTACCGATCACGTCGGGTTTCATGCTTTAATCAGCATGAAACATCATGCAACCATGTCTTGACCAGGCGATTGTTACGTAAGAAAGACGTATATAAACAGCAGTGCAAACGAGAAAGCAGATCATTTGGATTTCGACGTTAACAAGAAGCATCACTACGCCAGTTTCCAGTCCGAAGCGTAAGCCGCCATCTTAGAAAAGCTAGCTGAACTCTCGGAAAACCTTCTCTTGGCGCTGTGAGTGTAAGTCGCCATCTTGGAAAACCTAGATGAACTCCCGTTAAACATTCTTATTCAAGTATTTGTTTGTTTGTTTGAAACATTTACTTTGTATTTAACTTCATAACTTCGTAGTTTTTATATCTTATTCTATATACATTTTGTATACCTACTCTAGCAACGTCGACGGGGCGTACAACTTGATTTAAGTTGTTAACGTGCCATACTCATAAGCCTACGCATACTGCAGCAAACAAGCAGCAACAACTTTTAGTTTGGATCGTTTTGAACACTGAACTCGACCCATAAGCCCACGCATTCGGTGGCAAAAACTTATTACTCGTATCTTTCATTTTCTTTATTTAAATATTGTATCTTTTTATCTCGCGCGCTCTACATCCAGTGTCGACGAGGAAGTTTAAGTCCCTACTTTCAGAACCAGTAAACTATACGAGCAACCATTTGTTACAGCCCAACTTGAATTGTGAACTGCAAGAATTTTCTTATCGTGTCTTTGATTGTATTGTATAATAAAGCATATAGAAACTTGTTAGTTTATATTTAAACTTAAATTATAAGTAAAATGAATAGGGTATTAGCTCTTACACACTCTCGCACTCGGTCGCTGACCGAGGTAGCAACTAAAGATAAAGATATCCCCGAAGCTACTGCTAATCTGGCTCCTGTCGAAACTGCCGAACCTGTTACAGAGGCGGTTTCACACAAAGCTAGAGACCCCAGCAGCCCGGAGTACATCATTGTAACTGTTATAATTTAAATAGTTTTTATTCGTTTGGCTGTAAATTTTCTATTAATTATACACTAAAAGATATGCTTGCTAACTAACAATAATAATATTCAGTTTATTTTATAATAAATGCTTCAATCGATTTCAATTCAGTTTTAGTTTAATTTATTTAGGTATTTAAAGGTTCTTCCAATACTTTTTTTTTCTCTAGGAAGTTTTTATTAAAGCTTCTGCTAAAAGAATTAAACTATTTATTAGAATTATTATTATTGTTATTACTATTTTCTTAATTTTACTCATCAACTCAATTTTATTCAGAATTGTTTGTAGAACCAAACCACTGGTTTATTATAAGTTTCTTCTTTGTTTTTAAAAATACAGTTTTTTTTTCCTATTTAGTAAAAAATTAAACTTAAAATAAAACAATGTTTTTAGTAGAACAAAGCTACTAAAAAGCTTCTGAAATGTTACTTAAAATAAGTTTTCAAAGGTTGTAAAGTTTTAAAATAACAGTTTTTAGACATGTTAGTAATTCCAAAAACTCTTGTAAGAAGTTCTATGTTATACAGACGTTTAGCTTAAAATAAAAAGTTTACTTCAATAGAACAAGTTTAGAATGGCTAGTGTTATAACTTAGTTTAAAATTTATTAGTGATATAATCCAAAAGATTTTATAAGTTGTGTGCTGTACAACTTAAAAATCATCGAACTAAATTTTTGCTTTGTATTTTACAAAACAAAGTTACAGTTAAAGCTTATTTATTTTGATTTACAATGAAAAAGAAAATGAGAAATATCAAAAAACACTTTAAATTAAAGTAAAACACGATGTTTCTGCTTAATTTCCTAATACTTTTATTAATCCATAAACTTTGAGTGCACAACGATAAGAATATTTTTGCACATTAAACCAAAACTGCAATAAGTAAGTCCTTTGTAAGAGTCATCAGTTTCTTACATTTTCTTACGATCATGCATTTAGTATTGAGAAATTAAGTTCAAAAAAAAGTATTAAACAGTTAGATTTATATAAGATTTATTTAAATACTTTGCTTCAAATTGAAGTTGACGATGCTGTTTCGATAACCAAATTACTTTACTTAAATTATGTATCTAGAATATAACTAAAGTCTAAAATTAATAAAACTTGTTTTAAATACGTATATTGTTTATTGAATGACAAACAAAAGCGCTTAAAATGTTTAGACCTGGTTCACGAAAAAACCTTTCGATTATCAAAAGTATGAAAAAAAAAGTTTACAAAGATAAAACAACATATCAATTTTCGTTTTATAAATTAATTTTTTTTTTGAAGATTAAGATGTCGAAAAAAGGTTATTTAATACACAATTAAAACAAGAGAGTCTATAATAAATTCAATTGAATATAAACTTTTATTAACTACATACTTATTAATTTGCACTTGTTCAAATAATTAAATGTAGGAAAAACTTTTTATGTTACAGATGTTTAGATATGTTTTGATTTTAAAGTTTAACAAAAATGTTATACACTATATAGTTATAAATTTTCGTTATTTTACTACACTTTAATTTTTTTTGTTTATCTTAGTCTGATTTCAAATATTTTTAATCGTTTAACGTTTTTTTTTTGTTTTTCATGGTGTTTTACCGGTATCGAACCAGTTAAAAACATTTTATTTCGCTAGTAAAATTCTAAATTATTTGTAAACGTTTCTTTAGTGTAAGTACTAACTTGTTGATTGGTATATGTATTATCAAAAAAAACAGAATAGTTAAACAATTAGTTGCCTGTGTATACTGACTAAGTATGTGAAGTTGATAAAATTTCAACAACTTAATTTAGTTTTTAAAGTTTAATTTTTCAGACAAAGAAATAAATATAACATACAGTTTAACTATATTTTATGTCTATTAAATTTAACTACCTATTAAAAACTGTTGTTTTTCGTGCAAAGCTACTATTTAGTTAGGTTTTGTATTTAGTCTTGGACAAGACATTAAACTGCATCCAAGTAATGTACGACTCGATAACTGAAAGGTTTTTTTCTTACAGTAGATCAGTGAACCAAATATTTTTGAGTATTTTTTTTTTGTCGTTCCATAAAATATTATATTGATTGCAATTTTTATATTACAACCATTACAATTTTAGTTTTGTTTTTCCTTATCTGTATGTTCTTTATTTCATTTATCTTTATGAAACAGGTAAAGTAAATAAGTAACTCAATGACTAAAAGGTCTTTTATAAACCAGGTCTTTTGATAATATTTATGATCATTTTTTTCCTGTTTAATGAATAGAAAAAAACTAGATACTTCAGCTTAACTGTCTAAATTTTGAAGTCTATATAAACCATTGAAAATAAAAATAGTGCATTATACAGTTTTTATAGCTTTAATATACAAAATGTTTTCTATTTTTGATATAACAAGTCTCAAGTTTAAAACGTATAAATGCAAAGTCTTATAACTTATTTTATATCAACTCTGAAAGTGTTTTAAATTATATTTTTTGTTCAGCTTTAGCATGCCCGCTATATGTATAACTATTAAAGTTAGGTAAAAATTACTATTAAGCAAAAACTAAGTTTTAATATAAATTTTGCTGGTAGAAATAATATTTTTTTAATTGTAGTACAGTTTCATTGTTAATGATTTCCAAAAAAATGTCTTCAAACTAAACTTATTTATATAAATTAAACATTACTAATTTTGGATTATGATAAGGATGTTAAAAAGATAAACAAAAATAAGTAAACTGGTACTGAAATATAAAATTATTTAATAACAAACCTTATTTTTTTAACTCAAATCTTCGATAAATACAAGATTAAGTTATACAGTTACTTTGAATATAATGTATTTTAATCGTATAGTATAAAAAAGTCAAATAGCACCTAAATAAACTTAAAAAAATAGATAAAATAAATTATTAGTTGGAATCGAATATTTTTTTTCTCTATTTTTTTCTTTGTAGTTATTCCACCGCGTCTAAACACAAAAAAAAATCTTAATATATAGAATATAGATAAAGTGTTTTTTTTAATTAGTACTTTAAACACCTTCTTAAAACTAATTCAAAAGTTTATTAGTATAAAAAAAAATTCACTGTAAAGTAAAAAGATGTTGAACCAAATAAATACATAACTTAATTTTAAACTATCAATTGTTTCTTATAAAAAGTTTTAACCTATGTTATTAGGTTTTGTTTTTTATATAAATAAAACCAATTCTTGTACAATTAAAAATAACTTTATTTTAGAACTATGAAGGTTTTTTTCTTAACTTAAAATTTTTTTTTTACTCTTTAATTAACCAACACGTAAAGATTTTGTTTTTAAAGTTTAGTATATATATGTGATTTAATAAACTGTTTTTTGATACTCTCAAGCGATTAGTACTTTATAAAGGCTGATTTAATTGTTTCTAATTAACATTTTATTATTTCTAAGTGTAGTTTTATTACATAATATTTTTTAAAGAGAATTGTATATTTATAATATTCTATTTTAATATAAGAAAATTAAGTTGATAAAGTATTAAAGGACTAAATTATTTTATATTTTTAAGAAGTAGTATAATTTTAATTCTTTTAGTATATCTGAAAATCACAAACACTAAAATTTATCATTTTTTATTAGTCGATTTTTATTAGTTTAAGTCGTTTAATTATTATTAGTTATTATTAATTAAAAAGCATCTTGGATATAAAAGTTTAAGCCTATATTATAAGGTTTTATTATAAAAACTTTGTTTAGTAATTTCATTAAATATACTATACTAAACGACTTTTTTTTTGAGTTAAACAGTATTCTAAACTTAAAACTATAAATTTAGATTAGTCTTTTTGTTATTGTTTTAATACAACTCCCACCCGCGATCATCTCGCATCCGTTCACTTACCAACCGCGCATAAAATCTCACTCAATTTCTTTTTTTCTTAATTTATTCATTTTTCATTTTTATTTTTTTCATTTTTTACAATCACTCTTACCCCTAAATATTACCCTTTGTTGGTAAGCAGTTCTCGGATTCGATCAAGTGGGAAATGATCGCGGGTTGGAACTGAGCGGCTCCCATTATTAGTAATGGTTTTTTTTAATTTTAAATGACCAACATATTTGAAAAATGTTTTAAAATTTAGTTTATAATATTTACTAAAAAACAAAATTGTTTTTATCACTGCCAGACAACAAGTATAACCGTTCTTGAAAAATGTTGTTTTATATATTTGGTTTTCAATCAGCATTTTATAATTCTAAGTTTACTTTTGCAACAGAACTAAATAAAATATTTGTAAAACGAAAGTTTCAATTCAGTTATTTTACGTATTAAACTAGTACTTTTTTCTATACTTTGATTAAGAAATGTTCTAAATTTTAATATTTTCATTTAAATATACATAATGTTACAAGCAAACAAAAAACTCCAGTTTTCACAAATTTATATTAGTAACTAGCAGATTTTTTTTATAATATAATACTGATTCATTTAAGTCGTATATTTATTATTATTGTTCGAAAACGTACCTTTGATGTCACAATCGAATCCAGAGAAACCAGGTTGACATTTACATTTGTAATAAGGATAAATATTTTGGAAAATGCACCCTCCACCATTCTTACACACCGGTGGAGTATTCCTTCTAATTCCTTTTATTCTAGTGCAATGATCTTAAAGTTTGTAATAGTGTATTAAAAATTACATAAACTTTATGCAAGATTTGATCATTAATAAGGTGAGCTGGTTTGAATATAAAAAATAACTTAAAAATTTTCACGTGAATTTTGAACTTTAAGTAAATAATTAACTACGGTTTTAAATTTGTTTTTAAATTAAAAAGTGTAGCATTGTAGCTTAATCTGTTATTTGTATGGTTTATATTTAAAATACTTAATATAAAACAATTATTAACATGTCTTGTTGTATTTTTTTTTTCAAATAATTTGTTACAGATCTGCTTATAACATATTTTATTAATATTTTCACACAAAAGTTATAACTAAAGTATTTTATAAAAAAGAAAAAAATCTTATTTTATTTTGTTAAAAAATTAAATGATAAAATAGTATGAGTTACACAAAAAGAAGTTTAAATATTCGGAGCAATGTCAGTCATTTACACTTATTGAGAAGGTACATGATTATTTATTAAAGTACTTTACTGCAAACAAAATTTTTGTAACAATAAATATCTAACTCCAGCTGCAGTGATTGTAGCCTTCATACCCATTAGAACACTGACAATATTTCCCGCTTGGATAAACACGGTACATCCAATCATTGTCCGTGTCGTCCAAATCTCTGCAGTAGCCGTTTACGCAAAATTCCGGTAAGCACTGGTCAATTTTCGGGTTCTGGTACCTGATTGGTGGGAATGAATCCATCGATTCAACTTTAGTTGTAACAGTTCTGGTATGTTCTGAAGTGTCTGTTAAAAATAAAAAAATTAATATCTAAAATCATATCGTATTATTACAACCTTCGTGACCTTTTTGTTCACAGTGTTTTCCTTTAAATCCAGGCATGCAAAAACATGTATAAAATGGACTTTTGTCAGAATAACCACAAGCAGCGCCATTTTTACAAACAGGAGGGTCAAACTTGTGGCAATAATCTGTAAAAATTCAAGGAAGTTTTGTTTAGTATTTTCAAATTATTTTATTTAACAGCATACTTAAACTGCAGTGGTTGTCGCCCCAATAGCCATCTTTACATTTACAATAAGTTCCGGAAGGATATTTTTCTTGCAAACTTTTATTTCCTGACGTTGAAACGCATTCACCGTTGATACATGTGTTGGGTTCGCACGTTTTAAGTGGTTCCTAATACATAACAGCTAAAAGTTTTACTTATTTTAGAATACAGACTTGTTTTAGTAGTTTAAGTTATCAACTAGAAGGTCAATAAAAATTTCGCTACATCATTAAAACCTTAAAGCTCGTATATGATTACTTTGTACTATCATATTATATATTTTTTGATACGGGTCGTAATGTGTTTTAAAAACACACGAGCCTCACAGCTTATTAGTTGTTTAAAGTTGTTTAAAAAACCACAAGCTTATTGTACAAACTTTACAAAAACAGTTAAAAAGTTTTTTGTCTTGTCCTCAACAAGACTTAAAAAGGTATCCAAGTGGTGTGCGACTCGATAACCGAAAGGTTTTTTCGTACACCAGGTTCTTAGACAAATTTTTGTACATTAGGTCCTAGTACCAAAAATGTTAAAGGTTTTTTTTCTGCGTTCAATAAACAACATATTAGCTAAACATACAAGGTTGTACGCTATTAGAAAACTGTTTAAATAATACTTACGTAAGGTTTTGTATTTATTCTCATCATGTGTTACAATCGTTATTCTTGACAAAGCAGTTTTATTCCCACGAAACAACATTTCTTTAAAATTAAAAGCATTCAAGTTTGTTGGTTTATTACAGTTTTCTGTATTTTTTTCTTTCCACCAAGCTCCGCTACTTTCATATGAGCAGTATGGTGTTTTCAGCTCATTTTCTTGATCAAAAGCTTTAAATGCAGATCCTTTTTGTGATTGAAGTACATCGTCTGCATTAAAAATAATAAGTGTAGGTATTATTCAATTAACAATATTTATCATTTATTAAAGTAATTTTATATACAATAAGAACAATTTAAAACAGAGATATGTGTTTGATTTTATTTGATAATCTTTTTTTTAACTATAAAGTTTTGATTTTAGAAAACTTTTTAGCTGCTTAAAAGTTTAACTTTTTTTACTTATGTATATTTTAAGAAAAGTGGTGTAATAAAGTTTACAACAGACCAAAATTAACAAAAAAACACCGAGTAAGAAAAAAAGTATCAGCTCTTGTTGTAGTACAAAAATAAGTTAACATAACATGGCTTAATTAAGTCTCTTAATAATTTGATAAAAAGGTTTTTTTAAGTTAACTATTCTCTATTTTTAAGTGTAATGCAATTTTAATATTTTTACATGTTATTTCATTTAAATTGTAAATATATATGATTTCAACCAATTCACATAAACAAAATTACCTGTACCACCGATAGATGTTGAAAAAATGTATTCTGGTAAAGCTGGATAAGAAAATCTGTACTCTGGTCCTGCTCCTATTTTGAAATCGCTTTAGAGATAAAAAACAATAATTAGTAATGAAAAACTGTATCACTAAACTTTGAACATGGTATAAGTTAGTTTGTATAACATATAAAAAATTTCTTAGTTTATATAAAAATTGAATGTATGTATACAACTTGTTCCATTTAACTAAAATTGTTTTAACATAACACATAAAGAAAAACAAGATTTTAGCTGTAATTTTGACTTAGCTTTGCTCTATAAATTTTATTAGAACTTAGTTTTATCTTGTACCAAAGGTCACTTGCTTTTTTAAGAAAACAAGCTCGGTTTTTACAGGCAAAGTCTTCGACATGCCTTCGTACATTTTTAAATGTATTTAAATATAAATAAACATACTAACAATGAAATACACTTCTAAAAAATCAAAATGATTTTTTATAATTTTTTGCAGTAAGTATAATTTAAAATCTTGATAAGTTAAGGTTTTTTTCATACAAAATGTTCTTCTTAAAAGACAAACTGTAAGCCGGTCATTTCAGCTTGAAGGACAAAATTCGACTTCAAAATTTAATTTATTTAATCCTCAAATAAACTTATAAAAGTATCTTACTAACATAACTTTCACAAACTTAATATTAAAATTTAAAATGCTTATTTGTTTAGTTTTAGACATACTCATAAGAAGACACTTTGTATAAGTTTCCTTCAACTTTTGCTTCTATTATCATGAGCCAAATACCGTAAGATGTAAGCCTGTGAAGTTTTTCCAGTCCTAAATAAAGAATTATTCAAAAAGTAAACTAAAAAATTTATACTTTACAGTTTCCTACCTATCCAGTGGTTTCCATTTATGTCACCAAAACCTTTAACATATTCCTCATAAGTTCGGTTGAATGAAATATCACTGTTGTTACGGTTTTGAACGGCCTGAAACATAAATTTTATTGCATTCTTACCATTTGATAGCTGTCTGATAATTTTTATTGTTTTTTTTTTATTTCTACTACAAATTTTAAATGATTAGTAAATTAACACCTTTAACTAGATATTTATCTAAATCAATTAATATACAACAATTTATTTTAACAAGCTATAGCTTAGGTAGGGTTTTTGCGCCATTTTTGGGTTGAAAAATCAAAGTCGTTATGAACAGAAATAAAACTTGAATTTAAAAGTTAAAACTTACTATCCAAGCAATAATTTTTTGATTCCAATCTAAACTCTTCACACATTGAACATCTGTTAACTCCCCATTTTCGTATTTTATTGTGTACACGGCCTCTTTAAACTTATCGACAATTTCTCTTTTGTAAGGTATAAGACGGTTGCAATCGAAGACGGTTTCATTACCTAAAGAAAGCAAAGTTATGTGTATGCTATTTGCAAATAAGCAAATTAATTATAATACTGATTATTAGTTTTAAATATGCTAAAAAACTGCTTTCAATTTATCAACATAAAAAACAAGCTCCAAACATAAAAAACCCAAATAGTTATTAACAATAGGTTATCAATTTGTATATATTGTAACAATATTGAACTTTTTAAACATCACTAAAGACAGTTTTAAATTCTTCATAACGCAAACAAAATGTGTTTTAAAACATTTCCATTTACTTATACTTTTTGAGGTATTCATGAAACAGAAGAATTTATCTCCTACATTGTCCATTTTGTTTTTAAATCTTTTATAAGTACCAGTAGAAGCATGTGGATATGTTTTTATAATTTCTGTGCATTCATTTAGATCTGTCACTGTATCTGTAAAAAAAACTATTAATCAAGTTTACTTATTTACTTATCATTAAATTGATTAAATTTTCGTTTAAAATCATCTTCACATTTTTTACAAACAACATTTATTAAAAGTTAAATTGTTATATTTGTTGTTATTTAAAAATTTTCTGTTATCAAGGTTTAAGCACCTTTTTTTAAGTATATTTTTTAGATATAATTAAATGTAACCTGGTGAGACAAAAACTTGTTCTAAATTTCGTTTTGATTTCAACAGACTTGATTCCAAACTAAGGTATTTTGATTCGAGTCGTTGAACATTACTTGCCAAACTAGTAGAAAAACAACAAAAAATGTACAAAAAAAATAGTACTGCTTTTATATTTTTCATACTTTGACTGTTTTAAAAATTATGGTCAAGTAATTAAAACAAAAAACTAAGTTATATAAAATAAAGATGTAATATAAAAAAAATTACACAATAGATAAAAATAAACAAACTATTTAATATAAAGTTATTGAAAAAAAGATTAAATAAAGTTTTAGGTGCCTAAAACAGTTATAAAAAACTTTTAAAAATTTATTACTGAAATGTACTTTATATTTATATAAGTTTTTAAAGCTTCGGTTTGTTTAAATGCGATTTCTACACTTTATAAATAAAAGTAGTTATATATCTTTATAGTTTTGAGTCTGTTTCATAGTCCTAACAATGTTACAAGAATTAGATATACAATGAGCTAATTTTTGATAATCACTTAACGTTAATACTTTGTATTACGAAAAGTATAGCATAAATTGGTTTGACAATGGATGATAGTAGTTACTTGCAAATTAGTGCAAATTAGCTAAATTTAAGCTATAACCAGTCTAACAATTGATTAATTTCTTGTGTAAGTTTACAATTGCTTTTACTACTAATTTGCTGAAAATTTATTTACATTATCCTCAGTACTCATAACTTATACTTACATCAAAAGTTACAAAAAACTTCATTTTATAGTAACATGATTTGTTTCTTAAGTAACTTGTATTAATGGAAGTATAACAAACTTCACATAACAATGTAATCTTAAAAAACTACGATTACGACTTTTTTGTTATGAGTTACTCGTTTTATTCAAATATTTTTTTAAGTTATTATTGTAGAAACATTTTAAAATGACTTAGGTAAGTAGGTTTTTGTATATCTAAAGTAGTTCTACTTAATGATTATATCTATGATTAAAACATTTGATTAAGATAAAATAATGTTATAAACGAATAACAACGAATCAGTTAGTATGTTGTTTCGGAAAGTGTTGTTGTAGTAGTGCATTGCAGTATAGTGCTTATTGTACTTTAAGAAAACATTTCAGAATTGCTATATATACCAGAAATATTGCCAATAAAAGAAAATTAAGCTTTTAAGCTTTTTTTTTTTCATGTTTAAATTCATTTATAGACGATTAATATATTATAATACAATGGGCGTTAGAATTTTATTTCAAGTTTTCAAACAATCCTTTGCTATTCATATTGAAGTTATCAAAGCAAATTTATAAAGGATTATTTCAAGTTTAGTGTAGTATACAAAATTCTTTTCGAGATTTTTTAGCCGGCCATTTAGAAAGTTGTAAAAATTGTTTAATATCTAACATAGTAAATTTAAAAAAATCAGTTGTTTAAATTATGCTTTATTTGAGTAGACGCACGACAGTATAAATGTAAGAAAGTTTATGTATTTACAAAAGCATGCAGCGACTATCTTATCCACATGAAAACTGTTTTAAAGAATCATATACGACAAGACGTTGTTTGAAAAATCAAAATATTTGTAAAAAGATCACATTTTTTCATACTTAAAAGTCGAAGTATCAAAATACATGACGATTATTTGTATCAGTTTTTTTTATAAGATTAAAATTGTTGAAATGCTTTTTTTTTAGTTTTAGTAAGTTAAAGTTGAAAGAAATAACTTAAGAATAGAATATTCTTAGAGCTTTTTTGAGACTCCGTAGATCTGTTTTTAAATTTATTTGAGAGCAGTGAAACGCCGTTAGTCGGAATAAAATTTCAACACAAAAAAAATTGTGGTATATATTCCGTATATAATTGTGTATATTAGCTTATCAGGATCTCTAGAGTTTAACGCCTTTTAATGTTACATCTTATTATAATATTTAGTTATTAATTAGTTTACTTAAAACTTGTTTTAAATTTTTCAAATCTGTAGAACTAATTACTTAAGTATATTATTCAAGACTTCAAACTTTTTATAGTGTTAATATTATTTTGGCTCTAAAAAGTAAAAACGTTTACATAATTAGTTACTAAAAGCTAAAATTAAGTGTTATTTTTAAATAATATAGCAAAAAATTGATAAAAGTGGTTTGTTAAAAAATAGATTTTTTAATACATATACTTATTATAAAAATCTTTAGAACTTATTACTGAAAATTTATAATACAAGGTATCAAGCATTTGAAGTCGCTTATTTTAATTATGTATTGGAATTGTTTTAACTAGAAAAACTCAACTATCATTTTTTTAGTATTAATAGGTTATTTACAATTTTAGAGCCTTTTATTTCGTTTAATATCAAAATAATGTTTTAGTTAAACCTTAATGTGTTTGAAATCATATAATTAATTCGGTTATTATATGTGATGTTATATTATTATTTAGTTAATTAAATAAAACATTTTGTTATGTAAGAAGTAAGGCAAATTAAACTGCAAAAAATTAGTTAACTAAGTAAATAAATAAAAGCTTTATTTTGTTTTTATGTAGTATTTAAAAAAAAAAAAACAGAATTGTACTAAACACAAATTTTTAGTTTCTTTCAGTAAGTTCTCATTTTGATTTTTATTTAATTTTATATTAGTTGTTGCAATTTTTTAAGTATTATTTTATTAAATAGGTTGATATAAATAATGATAAAAAGTTTACAAACTAAAACTAACAAAAAATTTTAACTAGATTGTATAGCTATTTATGTTATATATCAGCATAATGCTTTTGAAAAATTATATGAGGAGAACTTTGAAGTAATTGATTAAAAATAATAGCACAGGTTGCAATATAATCAGTAATAATGATACTGTATCGTTTAAATAATTTAAATCTTTCAAAAAAAAACCATTTAACTTATAATTTGTTTAATACTAAAACCGGTTAAAAAAGATGTACTTTCAAAACTTTGAAATAATCTCTGAAGAACCTGGTTCAATTTTTTAAAACCGAAAATATGCCGAAAACACTTGGTCTACCCGTACTGAAAATGTTTGTGCTTCTTAGATGAACGCATATAATGTACAAGATGCTAAAAATATTTTGTATAAAACGTATACGCATTTGAATGGGTTGTTTACGTTTTAATCACTGATCTGGAGAGTTTTTCGGTTTTTTTCTGAACAGTAAAATCCCGGGTAAAATCCCAAAAAGGGTTTCAAATCTGGTTTCAAGGGATGCGAGTGTTTTTTAACGCCCGTGTCACTAAGCCAGGAACGAACGTAAAAGTTAAAATTTTGAAATCCATAATATTTTTTTAAAGTCTATAGAAAAGTTTCAACAAACTTATAAAGTGAAACAAAAGTCGATTTTTATAAAAATGGAAAACGCGTTATAAATGAAACAAAGAGGAAATACCCGTTTTATTTTCAAATAGTTTACTAAACATTACAAAACAAAATATGAACAAAAGTAATATTGACTTAACATTACACAGTAAAACACAAAAGGCATTTATATAACTTAAGATTAACACTCAAAAAAGTACTTAATTCATGTAAAGAGACATAAATAATTTATAAGTTTTAGAAATTAATGAAAAATGGTTCTATTTAAGTATAACAAGTCCTTGACAAGACGTTAAAAGGTATCCGTGGTGTTTGACTCGATAACCAAAAGGTTCTTTGTGAAACTGGTCAAACTATTTTAAGCGTTTTTTGTTTTTCAATAAACTAATAATATACAAAGTATTAACAAAACATAGCAATATGAAAAATAAATCTTATAAGAAAAATAGCGAACTGTGAAACTTGATTAAAAGAAGATGTCCTAAAAACATATTTGTGATAAAAATTTATTTTTAAGGCTTATCAGACATCTTTTTTTGTTAGCAAATATATTCAAAACCAAAACATTTTAAAAAAATGTTAAATGCTGATTGTAGTTATTACCAACATTAGTCAGCAGCTTTTTTTCTGCCAAGTACCTTTTTCCTTCAAAACTATTGGTTAAAAGTCATGAAGAGTATTCCTCAAAACACTTCGAATAATAGTATTATAGTTCTAGTTTTTCTTCATCTGATAAAACTTCTTAATACAAATAAAACAGCACGTCTATTATAATGGACACCAAGAGAACTTTTGTAAGTTTTAATAAAAATGAACCTTTTAAATTGTTAACAGTCAGTTATTTTAGTATAAGATTTTAAAAAAAATAATTACACTTAAAAGTTATGAAATTAATTAACGTTTTTTTTTTCAGATTATTGTTAGCTTACAAATCATAAAGCAATTTTAAATGTAGTGTTTAAAGTTGACATCCATTAAATATGATTAAAATCTCTTTAAATACTTAAAACTATTTAATTAAAGTCAAAAATATTTACTAAGTGTACAAATGATTTTTGTATATAACTAGAATTTAATCTAAAAGTGTATTTTTAAATTTATTTGATTAAGTTATCATTTATTATTAATCAAAAATATTAAGAAAAAAAGTTTAAAATTGAAGTAATTGTTAAACAGTGAGTAAAGTTTACGTATATTAAGTTCAACAACTTACAGGATTACCAAAATACTACTGACTATATATCAAAACTATAAAATAATTGATTTTTTAAAGTTGAAAATAAAAGTTTTTTCTAAGATTAACATAAAAGTAATTTTAAACTTGTTTGTTTTATCTGCACACTTAAGCGTTTTTAAATTGTTGTAATGAAATGTAAATAGTGAAAATTTAAATAAAAACTTTTGTTTACATATTATCAAGTGTAATAGTTAAACCGAATTCAGTTCGAAGAAAACAAAAAAAAAGTACAGATTAAAAAACTATTTCCTTGAGGCAGTTTCAGTTGTTAACAGCACCAAGTAATGACACAGTAAACAAAATGACATAATACTTGCATTAAAAATAACATTATATTTATATTCTAAAATACAACATTGTAATTCTTGTTGATATTATTGTAGATTTTATATGTGAGTATTAGAAAGATGAAAAAATGACAAACAATAAAGCAAACATAAGTTTTAATAGTTTTAAAAAGATCGGTTAGTTTTTTTTTTGAATTGATGTTTTAAAGTTTCAATAATAGCATTTAAATAGTTTGGTACAGGGTAGAAGTATAGTATCTTTAAAAATTATTTATCATAAACTATTTATGAGTTACAATTTTAATCAAAAATTCGCTTTTGGCTAAAATAAGGTAACTAAACTTTACCTGTATTCATTAACTTTGACTTTTACGGTTTAACTGTTGTTCGTTTATATATTTTAAATGGCTCTGCTTTACTACCATATTAAGAAAGTAAAAATGTGTCTGCCTAAGAATATATATTTTTTATTAAACTATAAAAGAAAATATAACGAATGTATTTATAATAGTTTATAATTGTGTAACTACTGCGCTTTGAAATCTTAGCATTTTGCTGAAATCTAGAATGAATAAAAATATTATAATATTAACCAAAAAATTAAATTTAATAAAATAAAAACTATAAACCAAGTGCAATATTTGTTTGAAGATTAAAACTGATCAGGTAGTTTTGACTGATTTTATGATAGCTTTAAAATATAAAAATAAACATCATCGACTAAAAAATAATTTAAAATAAGAAATCTTTTTCTGTTTTTTAAATGCTACTCTAACAAAAAGCTATAAAATACATTTACAGACAAACTTTACAAAGTGTCTAGGTATAAAAAAGGTAAAAAATAGCACTTTAAATAATGTGGCATAGAAGCATAAACAATAAATCCAATAATAATTTACACTCAAACAACTAGCAAAATATCATGGAAAATATTTTACTGCTATGAAAACTTGAATGAAATTAAATAAAATTACTTTTAGTGCAAAATATAAAATAAATTATGTACTATTTCAAACCAAATAATAATATGAAAATAAATGCAAAACAATTACGTGCAACAAAATTCAACACTTGTAAATTTGCGCACCGTCAGAGGGCGCTGTTGCGAACAAGAATTGAGAAACGTCATCCGCGTCCGAGTACGCCACCGTGCGGATAGTTTCGAGGAATGTTGGAACGTGGGATTTTGTTACCAGGGAAACGGTGCATCCTCCCCAACCGGCACCCGTCATTCGCGAACCCAACGCCCCTGATTCCCTGTATAAATATTCTGTTGGTTTTTTGTAAAAAAAGTAGTATTTCATGTATTAAAAAAAAATGACTATATTTACAGTGTTGCCACTCTTTGAATCAAAAAATCTTCCCTGAGTGACCAGAAAATTCCCTGAGTTTTTTTTTTTAAATCTTTAAAACTATTTTTTTTTACTCATCTAAAAATAATTTCTAAATAAGTATTTTGAAATAAATAAAACTAGTTTTTTGAACCAAATTTTGAAACTGGATTAACTAAATTTCATCTAAGACCTAAAAAAAAATTCCCTGAGATTTAAACAAAAAATCTAAAAACTTTCCTTAAATTTTTAGAAAAAAATAAAACTACCCTGAGTTTTTCTGAGTTTAAAAAAAAAGAACCAAAATTCTCTGAGTTTCCCTGAGTGTGTGGCAACCCTGTATGTGTTAACAAGTATGTAAGTAAACAGTAGACTTTGTCTAAGAAAGTTCATTAATTCAAAATAAAAACTATAAAAATTTAAATGATCTAAGGTCAATGCAAGCTAACTTTTAGAAATTAAATAAAGAATGATAAGATTCTTGTTTTGATTTAAAGGTAGTAATTTTTTAAGTCTTAAAAACAAACATACATTTATTAAAATAATAAATTTAAAAAATCTTTTTTAAAGCGTCTCAGCGAATCGAAACGACAAACTTTTTTGAGACTTATGTAGTTAAACTTTAACAAATAATTAACAACAAAATAAACTTAACATAAAAAAAAAATAATGATCATTTTGTAAACCTGCAAGTTTTGGTGAGCCAGTCGAGTTCCTCACAACTGCATTCGTACAACTCGGAACAACTACGGTGGCTTTCATTCATCAAATCACCCAACCGCTTCAAAACTTCGCTCTTGTCAGAATTTATGTCCGCTTGGTGTTGATCGCACATGTATTTGAATTTAATAACTCGATGCGCCTCCCCGTATACGTGAACTGCTCTCTCATACAATTTGAACTCCTTAACTGTGTATAAAATTTATGTTATTTCGGGTGTGAAAATTTTTAATTTTTCATACAAAAGTTTATAAACAAAATTAAAAGTTTGTTAGATATAAGACCATTCAATAGAAGACATAAGTTAACTGAATATATAATAAACTAAACTTGTAGATTGAACAGAATTAATTATAGATTTTTTAAAAACTAATAATAGCAGCTGTGTTATCAAAAACGCAAACAGATTTAAAGCATCTAAAAATGTTTGATTAGTAGGGAATTTGATATTAAAATATATTCATAATCTCTCTTTTTGTTGTAACTGTTAAATTCATAATTTTTATTTTAGCAATAAAAAATTCAAATAATCTATGAAACTTTTTCTAAAGTCATCATAAGTGGTGAACATTATAGCTTGCACGACTCTTTATTAAGTTATGGACTTTTTTTTAGTTTGAGATTATGTGCGTTAAAAAGATAAACAAAAATTTACAAGAATGCATATATTTGTTTTAAATATCTTTAAATTAAATTTAATTATGGCGAATTATAATTTCTTAACTAATTTGAGTACATTACACAAACTAGATCATATTTGTAGAACAAA
The DNA here is from genome assembly GCF_965202585.1 of Thalia democratica. Classification (NCBI taxonomy): domain Eukaryota; kingdom Metazoa; phylum Chordata; class Thaliacea; order Salpida; family Salpidae; genus Thalia; species Thalia democratica. Next base: position 3,807,949 of record NC_139172.1, on the reverse strand, counting down.
AATATTGTGTAAAATAGTGATAAAACTACACAAACCATCTTTTGTTTTATCACTGAGAAATTTTTCAACTAAAGTTTGTTCATCAACGGCAAGTATGGTACAAACTTCTTGCCTCGAGTAAGTTTGCTTGTGAAGTACTTCTTCGCAGTAACTCAACATTTTCTCAAAACTTGCGTTCAAGCATTTTTGAAGATCAAAAAAGTTAGATACTTCTTTCGCATCAACTTCTAACGTTTTCGCAAGAATCTGTTAATAAATAAAAACTTTAGATTATTTTAAGCTTTTGTAACTAAGTTATAACAATCTGTTTTAAAAAACTCTTTTTACTGAGCATTATCTATTGACTGCATAAAAATAGAATAATTAAAATTCCATTAAACTTTGCTAAAAAAATGAACTAGCAATCATTTTTTAATGAATATCAAACCAAAAATTGTCGAAAATAAGATAATCAAAGCTCAAGAATAGTCCATATTTGTATTTAGCTTGTAAACTAAATCCTAATTATTTATAATATATTTCCTACCTGACAGCCGATCTTGCATTCTGCCACTCGCTGGTTGAAGTATGACGTCACAGCCTTCCTTGATTGCACGCGTGAGTGAGCGATGACAAAAACACCGTCGTCAGGTAGTTTGACGTCATCAACCGTGAGCGGGTTGAAACCTATTAGTTTCGCCTGTGAATTATTAAGATTGAAATTTTAAATGTTTAAACATCTCCAATAAGTTTATTAGTATGGTATAAGTAGTTGTAAAAAAGAACTTTCAATTTTTGCCTAGATACCATTATTTTTTTACTAAAGGTTTTATTATTTAAAAAAATATGATTCTTCAGATAAAAAATGGCTATATGAGCAGTGAGCACAAATAATGTTAGTTAAAACTTAAAACTGAGACTAAGAAAACCTAGTAATAAAATCCAAACATAATAGTACAGATTTGATAAACTGAACAGTTTTGTGCAATACTAAGTCTACTATCATCAAATGAAAACAAAAGTTAGAAAAATACTTTATCAAACAGGTAATCAGCGAATATTGAACAAAAACTAAGCCACCGACTTTGCCGTGTTCAGCAAGAAATGAAATTGACTGATCCATACCGCCCCCTTGTGTACCAATGTAACGCTCGCAACGAGTGCACAGCTCAGCAAGTTTGTACTGGAATAATAATATATTATTATTTTACTGGTTATTACTTGAGTCTTGCAATATAGTTTAAACGGTTATTGATAACTATGTAATCATTAATAACTGGAAAGATAATATTCTATACAGTTACAGGAACTGTTTCTGTATTGTTACTGGTATGTTCTACTGTTACCTAGATAATATATTCAAGAATATTACATAACATTAAAATAGTTACATGAATACAACACAGATTCGTAAATATAGACAGTTAAAAAAGGTTGTTCTATTAAGTATAATTTATTTGTTTTAACATAAGTTTTTAACAAACTTTCTGGAAAAATAAATAAATACTATAATCTAAGTATTTTTTAAAATTATTATTGAACTCTTCTTGAGTTTAAATAATGTTTTTATTTATCCTAAATCACACTGAAATAAGTACGTTGTTTAAAAAACTATTTATTAAAAAAAGAATTCTACTTAAAAAGCACAACAACAAACCCTGTCAAGATCGACATTACTGATAACAGCGGTAGATAGACCTGCAGCGCAAACAAAAGCACTGGAACTCGACATTCCTGCCGCCTTTGGTACATTTCCATCGACTAACACTTCTATTGCTGGATTGTTTGTAGCTGTGTGGATAATATCGATTTTGAGATTATAAGTGAAACAAGACTAATTGAATCTTAAAGTTATATAATGCTTATAATTATCAGCAACGACTTTTAATTAAGTGTATAACTTTTTGTAATTTTCACTGAAGTATTTTTATAAAACAATATTAAACGTTTAATTTCAGTACCTTCTGTAGAATTAATATGAAAATTAACTAGAAACTAGCTTTTGTTTTGAATTAAAAGCTATTGGTATTTATTAAAAGAGGTTAAAAATTGTATTCTATGGTTTACAAACATTTTGAGTATAAAAAATTGAAGAAAAACTTTTCAGTTATAAGCCTATCACTAAGAATTAATAATAAATTATTTTAATCTGATAACAAGGTTAATACATTAAAATGTTTATTTTGAGAAAATATTACATTTAATAATGTTTTACAACGCATTCAACTTAAAAATTAGTTTATACCAGTTTGTTATAAATCTAAAATTATTAGACAATAAGAAATGCTTAGGAGAAGGCAGGTAAATATTTTAGCATATTACTTCAGTTATAAAGTCTTTTATAATTTTTTTAGAGAACAATAAAAACTGACTTAAAACAAAACTGAATACTTTTAAAGCCAATATTTTATCTTTGAATATCTAGTATGAAAACAATTAATTAAAATAAAACTAAAACTTGTTACTCCTAAAAAATAAACACTTTTTGATAATTTTCTTTGAATTACAGTTTTTATTTTTAAAACAATACAAATTCAAAATATCAAACTCACAATCTATTGTCTCTTTATATTCTTCAACTACTCCTTTATAACCGCATAGAAAATAATGATACCATTGTAAGTTACTACGATCTATGTTGTAGTCAGTAGTTTTAACTTCTCCGTTTCTATAAAAAGTAGTTAAGTTCAAAATTAACATAAAAAACAAAACAACTTATAATTTAAAAAATAAATCTCAATTAACCAAAAATATAATGTATCAATTATCAACAAATTATATTTGAATACTAATTCAATTACAACTAGAGATCTTTAATTGAGTGAAACATTATTTTATAACGGAATTCTATTATACAAATTTTAAAAGTACAATTTTTTAACTAGATTAGCAACCAACTTATAGCAATCACTTGTATTAGAAAATTTAAGCATTCCAGTGTTGTTTTTCCTGATGGCAATGCTTATATCTTGTGATATTGCCATTGGTAATACAGAATAACCACAGTAGTCGATATGTTCCCCAATAATGTTTACCTGAAATAAGAATATAAAGTCTTAAAATTATAATACAATAATAGAATATGATAGAAATATCTGAAATTTTGCTAGTTAATAAACGAAAATTAATTAAAACTCCTTTAAAGTTCAACAACAGTTTTTAATCAGCAAGTAATAGTTTATGTATATTCATATTTATAGTTAACACTATAAATCATTAAATTATACATAATTTAGTAAAAGCTTAAAACACTAACCTGTAAAAATTAAAATAATACGAGTAAGACGAAATATTGAAAAAAATTGAAAAAATTATTCATATAATGAAAATTAAGCATCATCCAATATTAGTTTTGCAGTATTTAAAAATGGTAGAAAGGGATAGATGTTCTGTTTTTAACATGAACGTAAATTGTAAACAAATGATTAAATTGTATAATGTTAAAAAGTTTCAGCTGATACAGATTTACTTTTTGTCAGAAGTAAATTTTATTTAAATTTCAGTTACATTCAAACTTCATACATTTTTGTTTATAAAACATATTATAGAATAAAATTATGCTCTACAAATAATTAAGTTATTTAATTCAACCTTCAATAACCAGGAAGAAACTTGGGTATTAGAAAAAGAAAAGAGGTCCTAAGATAAAATCTTGGTTTTTAAGTTGGTAGCTAGTATGATAAAAGTAGAAATTTAATAACTATTAATCAACACCTTGAATGAAATATGCTTTAATAATAGAGTAATCAAATAACTTGAATTTAACACTTTTAGAATTAAGAAATAGTTAATAAATATGTGAACTAAATAAAAACGTTGATAATAAAATTTCAGGATGACAAAATAAAAAACACAGTTCTAAAATTCAAATATTAATTTTTTTTTTTCATGGTTCTACATTAATAGTAGTTTAAAATAAAAACAATAAAATCTTTTAACTATTTTAAACAAATTTAAACATGTTGAAATTTAAAAAATATCAAGAAAAATAAATTGCTTAAAGTTTCAAAACAATTTTTGTAAATTTTGAAAGTACAAAAATCCACCAGCGTTCTAGAATTATAAAAAGTTTAAGTTTTATTTTCACAAAAGCTAGTACAAATAGTATATTTTATTTAAGTTCTTAAATACTAAATTTACAACCTTAACAACCGTTTTTTTTTCTAAAGCTAACACAAATTAAGTTTAAACATACTTGCTTGTAAAAGCTGTACCAGAAAAAATTTGAAAAAAACATCTAATTAAATAAACAAAATTAAAAGAACAAACCCTTCCAGGAGCTCTGCAAATAAATTCAGGATATCCTCCATACGTATTTTTAAATTTTGTGATTAGTTGAGTATACCTAAGATAATTATAAATTTAAAACTATAATTAAAATAGCTTTAAACTAGCAAATGAAGTTTTAATAGTCTTTAGAAGTATTCAAATATGTTTTAGGTAATTTTTAGAAATGTTAAAGATTTATTAAGAGTAACTTATTCATATTAAAAAACAAATAAATACTTATGAAAACTTCTGTCTCAATAGAAAATGACAAAAAATTCAAAATAGTAAACTCATTCTGAATAAAAGTTTGAAAAAAAATCTAAAAATGTTAAAATTAAATAGTGAAAATAGTATAGAGTATATATCTTATTAAAACAGATAAAATTTAGAAAAGTTATTTAACCGATATAAAGAAAGGTTTTATAAAAAAGTTAATCCAATTAAGATCTTAGAAAAACAAGCTGGAGTTTTTCAAAAACTTTAAATTAGCATGACATTGCCTGAGTGTAACTAGCCTTTATTATGGAAGCCTGTGCTCTTTATTATTTTACAATATCACTAAAAAACTATTAATAAACTTAAAAAAGATTAAAAAATAATGACAAAGTAAAAATAAACTATAAAAAACTCAAATTTTTAGTTTGTACTTGTTACTTTAACTATAATTAAAAGAGTTAAATAAAAAAATCGCAAACTCTTCGAATTAAAAAAAACTTGCTACTTGATTGAAATGCATATTTTGCTAAATATTTCAAATATTAAATTACATTATATACTTATTATTTACTTTTTAAAAATTTTAAGCTTAAAATATAGACGATTGATTGAAAAATTATAGTGTTAAAGTATTTTTTACTGTTTAGAATCTATCAAAATTAAAAATTGGTTTTAACCTTTGGCTTTGATCATATAAAAAATTAAAAGCTCTTTTACTTCTTCTTTTGCCACAATTGGCCACTGACTTTTTTGATTAGTCTCTTTAATAAACTTTAATTTACATTGGGTAACTTAAAAAGCAAACTTTGCTTTTTGGATTGCTTTTTACGTAACTAACTCTTTTTTAGAAATATATTAATGTATTATTAGCTGTTTAATAAAGGAAAATTAAAATCATATTCAAAAAGAGTATTTATGGTATTTCAACTAAAGAATACAGCTTCAGCTTATTTGAAAAATTTGTAATTAAGGCATTTTATTTCATCCCAGCATCAGATTTTTATATCTTTTATTAATCTATGATTGAAGTAATTTAAGTACTTTAAATATAATACAAAATTCATACACCAATTTAGTTTATCATAAACTTGGTAAAGTACTAGACATGTAGTTAAAAGCTATTTTATTTGTAGTACATGCATTTTACTAGTAATAGTACATGCATTTTTACCTTTTTAATCTTAATTTGTCATCAATTTCTTCAAAGTTTTCAATTTTAATTGAGGACATCAATGCAGTAAATTCTTTCAAATATTTTAAAAAGTATTTCTAAAAATTTTTTTATGCATTTAATTGAAACAAAGAAAACTTAAAATATAAAAATTCACATTGCATTTTTTTTGTAAAATAATTTGAGTCTTAAAATATATGTATGTATAGTTACTAGGTGGCCTTAAAGCTTTAGCTAACATTTATATAATTTTTTTTATAACTATCATTTTATATATACAGGGTTGCCACTCTTTGAGCCAAAAAATCTTCCCTGAGTGACCAAAAATTTCCCTGAGTAACCTTAAATTTCCCTGAGTTTCCCTGAGTATTTTTCAAATCTTAAAAAAAAAAATTTCTCTTCTATCACAAATTATTAATACCTCATTCTCATTTTTCTTCTTTAATAATAAAAAGAAAGGTTGTATGTGTATGCTTCTGAATTAAATTTATGAAAAAAACTGTTTTCAAAAGCTCAATCTTTAAAGGTTTAAACCAATTAAAAATTAAAAACTAAATTTTTGCACAACTTTGTGTAAACTTGTTAGTTAACTTTCTACATAAAAGAATAAAGTTTAATTTGTTTGAAATTTTAATTGACAAAATCTAATTATACTATAATAATAATTTCACATGAAGAACTCACTTAAATGCATACATAATAACTTCATTATGACTTGTATGTCTTTCCTAGCAACTGTTCTGAATGCAGTAAATAAAACTTAAAAGCTTAACAACATTGTAAAAAACCTGCAAAAAGAAAGTTTAAAGAAATAGCTAAAGAAATATCTCATATCAAAATACAACTTAATACCTAACAACTGATACAAAATAATCTAAAATTAAAAATTTTTTTACGTCTTTTAGATGTTCATACACAATCTATTTTAAATAACTGAAAACATAATTTTGATTTTAAAACAATTTCACATTACCTAATAAAAAAATCTTAATACTGTTTTTTTAAGTATGCAATTTCTAAATCAATAGTTTTAATTTTATTTTCAAGTTTAGTTGTGTTGTCCTTAGCAGCTATTCCTCTTGCTAATAATTCTTTCATTGCTTCTAAATCAGACTGTTTGTTGGCATCTGCAGTATATTTGTCATAGTCTTCATTCAAACATTTGAGTTGCTTTGTAAGTTTACTTTTTTGTTCTCCTAACTTGCTCAAAGCATCACCTTTATTTGGAACATTTTTAGCAAAGTGCTGTTGCTCAAGATATGCCAAATATTGGGCCCTAGAAGATTTTACAAATTCTAACAGTTCAGAACTTAGTTCAACTGTGCTTGGTTCTAGACTGTTTGCACATAGATGATCTTTGATCATTTTTCGGGACCTTATTGTCATCTCTCACATATTAGTTGATATTACTTCCTTATTTAAGCTAAAGCCCCGTTCAACACTTGCCTGGCCATTGTGAAGCACAAAAACAGCCTCAAGGACTCTTGTTAAATCTTTATACTTGCTTGGGATATCGAGTGTGTCAAAATAAAAGGTGTCTAAACTATGACTTTTTTCAAGAAAATTTTCAAAAAGTATTTGAGTGTTAGAAGAACTTACAAATCAATGTATTGATTAATGCTGTCATCAACCTCTTTTGCTTTTAGTATCTTCATGCTGACAAGTTGTTGGACCAACCTTGTAAAGTTTCTGACACAACGGTCTTTACCCATTCCAATTAGACATGCCGGATTTAAAACAGTAGCCCTTCTTAAAAAGTTCAAACCAACAGTCATTCTTGTTTTAATTTTTTTTTATTATAGCAAATATAAAAAGTTTGCATTCATTGTGAAATGACTTGAACAAAATGTTAGAAACTTTACCTTGATTTAGCAAATCTTGAATTAAATTAGAAGTAGCACATCCTAACTCTACATCTTTTTTGTGAAAACTTTTATTTTGAAAATGCTCATTATTTAGTTCAAGTAGCTTTTTTCCATTTGAATGGGCTTCCATGAAAGAAGTAGTAAAAACAATATTCATTAACTTGTATACTAACTTCTGTATATCATCATACATGAAAGGAATGCTTGGGCTGTTTTCCTGATACCTTATTAAATATGGAACCAAAATTGAGGCAACAAAGCTAAAAAAATTCTATTGAAGAACTAGCCGCAAGGCTAAAAAAAATTCTAAATAACCACTTAAATAATAAAAATTACTACTTTTGAACAACATATTGAAACTGGATTAACTAAACCTCATTCTAGATCTAGAAAAAAAATCCCTGAGATTTTCAAAAACTTCCCTGAAATTTAGAGAGAAAATCAAAACTTCCCTGAGTTTCCCTGAGTTAAAAGAAAAATGCCAAAATTCCCTGAGTTTCCCTGAGATTCCCTGAGTTTCCCTGAGATTTTCTACAGTTTGAAAATTCCCTGAGATTCCCTGAGTTCCCTGAGTGTGTGGCAACCCTGTATATAACAAATATATGCTTTAAACCAAGTGTAATACATATTAACTTAAGAATGTATAGTTTAAGAGATCATATAACAGTTTTGCTTTAGCTTGTGGTCAAGATTTATATGTTATAAACTTAGTATATTTATTAGAAAATTGTAAAAATCTCAGATCTTAAGCAAAAACTGGTCACAATATTTTACTTTATTTAAAGTCTTGTTAATAGCTAGAACATTTCTGTTAATCTTTTGAAAAAATAGACTTTATTAAAAAATTATATATAAAATCCTAAAATCATTTATATTATGTAGTAACTGTTTTTTAAAACTAGCTAAAATCATAGGACATTTGACAAACAAATTATATCAAAACTTATTAAGGATATTTGTAAAACTTAAACAAATAGTACAACAAAACTTAAATATAATAATAAAGAAAATTTAGGTCTTAGCAGAGAGTGATAGAATAATTCTATTTGTATAAGAGTTTATTATACATATAAGTACAAAATAGTAAAAATGCACAACAATACAAAGTTGAAACATTTAAGCAGAATAAGATCTTTTTATAATTGTTATTATTAAATACAAATGATAAAAGCTGTATTAAAAATATCACTGCATAAAAAAAAGCAAAAAAAAAGCTTTACAAAGCATAGAAACAAAGAACTTTGAAAACTCTAATAAATAACTTAACTTAAAAAATAAACATTACATTTAGTCATTATTTTAATCTTAACCTATTAATAGAAATGCAGTTTTAACTTTACTTTAAAAATAGACTCTATTTGAAAAAAAAAACTGTTGTAGTAAATTCAGTGGTAAGTTAATCCCTATATGTAAAGAATTTCTATCCAATACAATTTTGCAATTTCAATCTTGTTATAACACTTTAAGCAGATTGAGCAGAAGATGAACCAGCGCCATAAGAATTCACAGAGCTGAAAAGTTTTGCTCCAAAAAACTTGGTGGCCGCGCTCCCCATTTCCTTATTGCTTGAAAACTTGCACCTAGTGTAACCCCACAAGTTAGTGCAGTTAAGAATCAAAGCAACAACAACCACCATCAGCCACTGCAGGTGAAGGCTGAAAAGCGAAGTGAAAAACATCAGCACCCAAAGCAGTGGAAACACGACAAGAACAATCCAAAAAAGCCTTGATTCAAATGGTGTGGTGGGGACGTTCTTGTTGCTTTCAAACTTCCATTCACTGCTTCCATCTTCTTTTATAACGTTGCTCCACATCAAACCAACCATGAACCTTCCAGTGATGTTTTTAACGCACCAAAAGTCCATTGAAAGAAGAAGAACAATGAATATGAAAGAAGTGACAAAACCAATGTTTAGTATTCCACATATCAAGTAGGTTACCAGAGCTGCAGTTCTAAATAAAACGTGAGAAATTGACACAAAAGGATGCCTGTATCGCTTTTCTGGTTTTGGCGGTAAGTTTTCCTCACCAAAATCTAAAACTGTATCATTGTTCATATTTTTTAAAGCTAATCTGGTCAAAAAGCGGAAGTTAGTATCAATCTATAAGAAAAACTGATATTTTTATGCCTTTAAAATAAACACTGTTCAAGTAAAAAAAAAAATATTAATAAATTAAGTATACATAATATCATAAAACTTTTACAATAAAACCATTAATAATTGATCATGAAAACTAAAATTTTAAATCTAATACAAAAAGCAACTATTAACATTTTTAAAAAGAACAAACAAAGTGATTCTTTATAGCTAATTTTTCATCATAAAATATTTATTGAATACTACTGTATTTTTCAAATAAATTTGTAGCTAGTATTTTACCCGGATTGATTTGTCTTTTATTTGCCATTTTTCAATCTTATAATTAACTAGAAACTTTTCAAACTAAATTATACATTTTTTTTTAATCTCTGAAGCTTTTGAATAAAAATATTTATTGAAATTTACAATCTAAAAAGAATACTTTTTTTAGATATTATAAAAATAATTAAATACAAGCCAAGAAGTTTTTATCACAGTTCTTAGAGAAAAACTTCCAAATTTAACATCTCAGTTTTAAATTTAAAATCTTAGTTTAGACCTACTTTATGTGACAATTTTTCAAAGTCACCTTTTTGGGCAGTTTTGGGTAACAGGGGATGCTAGTTAGCAAAGCAGATAAAAATTAAACTGGTAAAATTAACTAGTAATGTGGCAAAATACAAAGGGGACGTTAAAAAACTGTTAACGAGGTGTTTATTAAAATGAGCTTGGGAAACCCTGATTAACCTTTGTTGGTCAGCACCCATTTGGTCTTATAACTAATGACGTTACCTATTACATAAGTATTAGTTGCATAGCATATTAACAATAGAACTTTTTACTACGTTTTTATTTTCCAATTTCAAATTATAAATGATCTGATCCCTATAAACTAAGATAAAAACTTCAATTTAAGGACATAAGGGGGGGGTAAAACACTTATTTTTAAATTTGATCTTATTTTATATAGTTTTTACAAGACGCTTTTTACAGATTCTAAATACTTAAAACAATTTTTGAGATATAGCTGGTCAAAGTTGGAGACAACAATAGGTTCCTTATTGGAGGCGCAAACTAAAACAGCAAAAATGACTGTTTCTCTAAAAATCTATTTTCTCCTACGTTTTTGAGATAAATACCTCAAATTTTCAGGAAGTGTTCTTTAATATATTAAGAAAATTATGTGGGAAAATATTTAAAAAAATTTTAAAGTGAAAATTTATATAAAAAGTAAACAAAAAAACTGTTATCTTTTGTTTCTTTTTTTTTTATAAAATTTTTGTTTTTTTTTTTTTAATTTTGTTCCAACAGAATTTTCTAAATAATTTAAGGAACACTTCCTGAAAAGTTGAGGAATTTATCTCAAAACACGTAGGAGAAGATAGATTTTTAGTGATTTCTAGTTATTTGCCGTTTTAGTTTGCTCCTTCCATAAAGATTCTTTTGTTGCCTCCAACTTTGACCTGCTATATATCAAAAAAAAATTTGAATTTTTCAAATTGGTAAAAAACATGTTGTAAGTAACTTAGTAAAAACTATATAAAATAAGATCATATTTAAAAAAAAAAAGTTCACCCCCATATGCCCTTAAAAAACCTGAATATTTGTATAACTACACAGGGTTGCTGCTCGCTTTTCCAAACTTTTTTCCAGGATTTCAAAATTTCTTCCAGGTTTTTAAAATTACACATTTTTGGGTCTATTTTTAGTTTAAGGTTAAGTTATAGTTAAGAAACTGTGTTAAGTAGTATAAAAACATTGGAAAATTAGTGTAAAGCTACTTTAATGTATTAAAAAAAAATTATGATGACATAAAAAAATTAACCTTTATGGTAAATTTTTTGTGTCAAATCGAAATTTTACTACTGAACATGTGAAAATTGTTTAAAAATACCAGGTTTTTCCAGGGTTTTTTTTTTTTTTTGCCTAAATTGTCAAATTCCAGGTTTCCAGGTAAAGTGGCAACCTGCAGACAGAAATATTTAAAATTTTACTTTCAGAGTTCTATCTCACTTATTTATTTATAACTACATCAACACTGGTACACTAACTTTATGATACTTCCCTTTAACGTTGAATATGTTCACCTCTTTTGAAATAATCATTCTACTTTCAAAAACTAAGTTTATTTCAAAACAATTTCACATCTTTATAACCTACCCAAAACAAGGTAAAACAAAATCTCAAATTTACTTAAGAAATTCAAAAACTTTTTAAGTACTGTTAAATATACTTGTCTATAAAAACTTTTAACCAAATCTAAGATAATTTATTTTTACAAATTTGGGTACTTCCAAGCATTTTAACTGACATTTTCTCTTCAAAAGCCAAATGGTTATTTAAAAATTACAATTTGATTATCTACTTAAATAGATCTGAAATTCTAAAGCAACTAAACTGACATTTTGCCACTTTTTTCAAAGAAAAAACTGATTTAGTCTGAGTGTACAAACCCTGCTTTACATCATCATTACTAATAAATGGTGGTTGTAAATTTTAGATTTAATAAAGAAAATTAGAACATCACAAACATGTTACTTATAATGTAAACAATATCCTACAACAGATCTAAATATAATATTAATTTAAATTTATTAATTCATGTTTATAAACATGTGGCATCATATAAATAAGCAAGCATTATTCATTATGCAAACAACTAACGAGAATGTCTAAGACCTGGGTTTTTGTTCATCTTTTATCATTTTTGCAAAAACCTTATAATGAAAAAAAATATAAAAGTAAGTAACTTGATATTCAAAATTTTCAAATTTATTTTTAAAAGGTTTTTGTTCTAAAAAGAATTAGATTGAAATATTTTTTGTATAAACCTTCGTATTATTTTAAGTTTTATCTAAAGGGTACTTAAGTAAAAGGGGCTTTCACTAAGTCTAACTAAGATACTATTTATATTTTGTGATCAAAACTTTGTGAATCTTAAAAGATTCTTATTTATACGATATAAAAAATATATACATGTAACTTTAAACAGTCGAGCTGAGTTATATAAATTTAAGCAGTTTCTTAATGTATTAAGTTGTTGTTCTAGAAATGATGTAAGTTAAATATAGTATCGAAACTTTAACTTGAAAATTATTTATCATTTAAAGTTTCGAAACAATAATTTTACTTTAAACATATCATAAATTAAAATTTTACTAAGCTTTTATACGTATATAAAAGATTTTTTTTTCAGTTTTTAGTAAGGTCGTAAAGTTCACTTTTTATACGAGACTTATAACGATTTGTATTTTATTAGTAGAAGTAAATGTTCAGTAGAAACAAACAATAAGTTGCTTTCTTTTTGCTGTACTTAGACTAATGTTAAAAGGTATCAAAATCGTAAAACTAAAATATTTGTTTTTCTTTTTGCACCAGGTCATAGTGATAAGCGCTTTTTTATTGTTTGATAAACAATAACGATATTATAACAAAAAGGCTTATTTAAAAAAAAAGGTAAAACATAAATTATTGGACTAGTTTAGATATTGTTTATTAGCAAAAAACACAAAAATTATACTGTTGAAAATTACAACAAATTTCAGCAAGTTATGTTCTATGTGAAGTCCATTCTTTTTGATAAAAGGGTATAACTCTTTTTCTGAGAATATCTACAAAGGCAAGTAGTTTTTTTTAAAGTGTTTTAACCCATTTTCTGAGAAAGAATGTCTAAAATTTATGAATACTTTAATGAACAATATAAATTTTGCTTTTCACAAAGACTACAAAAAAATCTACTAAATTCAAAACATGCGATGAAGAACACATCTCCTAACCGAAAAAAACTTTGTTACCAGCTATAAGTTTTTACTGAGGCTTTGGGTAATTAAAACTTAACGTTCGATATTCAAATTTCAATAACCTAAAGTTTGAAAAAATCAAAAATTTTTTTTTGCCATCTTAAACTTTGTTTTTTTTAAAGGATATTTAAAATTAGAAATTATTAAAGAATAAAGTTTTTAACATTATGTACACGTATGAAGTATTAGTTATTAAATCATATTTAGGGAAAAAGGTATTAATGTTAATTTTGGTACGGGTGCACGACTACTTAAATTCGGACTATTTAATTTCTTAAAAGTAGTTTAAAAGGTCATGTCTCAAATTTAATTAAGGTCAAAAAAGGTCGTAATGTAATATTCTTACTTAAGTTCAAACTGTATTTTGAGATATAGCTAAAATAAGTATTAAATATAGTATTTTTTACTAGATTTCAAAATTCTGTTTTAACAAATATCTATTTTATGCACTTTTTGTATCATAATCTTATTAATTAAATCTACAACTCTTTTTTTCAGATCTATATTACTTTTTGATGCACGGAAATTTAAGTATTTTTTAGTAATTTGAATTGTCCGATTTTGAATTGTTATGTTACCTCACATAAAATGTTAGCCGTTTGCCTTGCAGATCTCTTCAGTTTTTTTTTATTTTAAGTTTTTTTTTTTCAATCTTATTCTTTGATCGAGGAAAGCACTACCTTCTTTGCATCTGAAAATGCTACTTTTAGTTTTGAAGATGCTTAAAGAAGAAGTAATCGAAAAATAGTTGATTTTAATTTTTATACTCCATTTTTCTTCACAGCATTGGATTTGAAAATATATTGACAAGTAAAGATATCCGGGATTCCCGAAACAACTAAGTTCTGGTAATACTCTTTTTAAAACTTTTCAATCTTTAAAACTTAAAAGCTGTTTGAAAAAATACATTTGATTATGGAGAGAAGATTATTGCTTAAAAACATATTCGGTTTAAATACAAAACGTTAAAACTACATGTTGTTATTTAATAGGTCGGATCTTTGACTCCAATAACTTCATATCTAAAGATTAACAAACAAACTTCACATCTACCAATAACCTTAAAACTTTTTATAAGATGGTAAACCATGGTTTCGGTCAACTTAAAAAGCTTAATAACCTTTGAACTTTTTTCTTCTTGTGGAGTTGCCTTGTTTTTACTTATATAAAAGAACAGACTGTTTAAGTTTTATTAAGCCTTTAGTTATACAAAATGCTAATTTAATTGAACATAAAATAACTTTATTGGTATTAATTTTTAATTAGAAATATCAAAGGAGATATAGCTCACTTTGTACACTAACAAATATCTTAAGTTCATTAAAAGTGTTTTTAGTAAGTACAGCTAGTTTAAAAACTCACCTTGAGAACTATTTGAAACTTTTCTTGCAATAATAAAACTAGGAATTTTTCTAACTCATAATCATTATTATTTTTTAGATGGTTGTTTGTAGTAGTTTTTATTTAAAAACTGTTTTAATGGTTCATAATCAAAAGTTATTAATTCATTTTTAGTTAATCTTTTCATAAAAATTTATTTACATGATATTTTGTGTTTAATAATGTACATGCTTTTGACTCAGTTAGAACCAACTTTTGAAAATTTGCATTTACTAGTATCACTGTCTAAAATAGTTTGGTTTTACATTTAGATTTAAGAATTATAAAATTTTGTAAGAGTGAATGAAAAGCAGTTTAAAACGTTAAGTTTATTTAAATATAATGTTTTATGCATATCTGTATGATCAAGTACTACCCTAACTCTTAACTTGTTTGGTTCAATAGCTCTACGGTCCAAATGATAGCACTATAAAGTATAAACAGTTAAACGTTGAAAATTCGAAACTCACTACTTGAAATCTAAAAAGAAAGACTCTAATAAAAATATTTTTGAGATTTGCCAGCCCATAACCGATTAGTTTCATACAACATATATTAAAAAAGATTTTTTTATATGTACGAATTAAATTTTTGATTTTTTGTATACACTTACAACAATATTTATTAGAACTTTAACACAACAAAGAAAATTATATTACAAAGTGTAACTTAAATGAAATAGGAGTTTAAAAGTTAACAATTTTCAGTTAAAAGCTGCATTATGTAAATTTTTATAGTTAAAAATCAAAATTAAAAACGTATTATATATTATTTATATATCCGCAAACGCAGGATGTACTTAAAAATTCATCTATATTGTTTACGTGTTTAAAATGTTAGGTTGCCAATGTTTTGTTAGAAAATATCCAAATGAAACAAAATTGCTGTAATATAGTGGCAATATTTTGTGAAAAATACTTACATAATTGAAACTGACGTTTTTCTGTTCTATAATACATACATTCATCCTTTACTTTTTATTTTCTTTTCAAAAATATTTACGTTTTTTAGAACTCAGTGGAACTGAGCAAACATTAAATACAGGAAAATTTAGCAAGTACTTTGCAAATTGTTGTTATTTTATAATGTTTATACATAACTTATTGTATTTAAAACAAACAGACTAAATGTTATTAGTTTTCTTAATGTTCTAAATCTTACTAAATATAGCTGTAACAAAAGGAGATGGTTTTATTTTTTTAATTTTAGACAACCAAGAAACATCATCTAAAGATATATATTACATACTAAAAAATCTCATATACACTAAAAAACTTAACAACAGGATTAACAGTAATCATAATATATGTCATCTTTAACCGACTCATTTAGCTGTTAAAACTTATTTGATATATTTATCATCTAAACATACTTACAAAATGATTACTAAATGACTCTGGAAATAAAAAATAAAGATAAAAAGATTATGGAATAGAAGATAAAGCCAAAATTGAAAATTTTAATTTTATTTTTTGTTTGATTAATTACGTTATAAATAAATATACTTACTGATTTTTGTCTATCATAATTTAACAGTCAAGCATTACGTACAATACAACTCAAAGTAAAACATTTACAATTAGTAGGACAAGTTTTACTCAAAAAAGTTATACAATGCTAATTTTACCAAAAAAAAAACACTTTTTAAGTATAATAGAATTGAAATAAATTTCAATAAATTAAAACCTAAGTTTATTAAAACAGCATTTAAATTTGAAATTGTAAAAATGTAAAAAATATAAAATTTATATATAAAATAGATTAATTTATTAATATTTTTTAATAAATTTTGTCTAAATTACGTTTATTTTGTTTCAAAAAAAGGCTATAGAATTAATGTGAAAAAATAATGAATTATGTTGATTGACTACTTGTATTTAAAAATATGCGTTCAAAAAGCTAAACAAAAAACAATATACGTAAACTCTCATTCATCCAAAACACTGAAGGAACCAATCAAAGAAGAATCTTTCCAGTCGAAAGAACACCCTTCACCAGTATTATCTTTACAATCAGTACTTGGAGTTTTAAGTTCACTTATCCGTGCGCTCCTGGGGTCGCAGCTGATCCTCTTGAACATGTCCGTCGTCGTCAGCGTCTCGTTGTTCTTCTCGCACGTTGGCAACCCGTGCTGCTTCTTCACCGCCCCCCACAACAACTCGCACTCGTTGATGACCTTCTCGGTTCTCCTCAGCAAGTTGCACACCGTTGCCTCGGTCGACCTGTTCACGCACACCAGGGTGAAACCGGCGCACCCCTCTACAGTTTCGTTGATCTTTTTGATCAGCTTGCTGATGAGGTCTCCCACGAGGTCGGGAACCAACCGCTTGTCTTCGGACGTGAAGTACCTCAGGTCTATGTCTACCTTGCCGTCTTCAGTTTCAATAAACTTTATGCCCTTGTCCAGTTGCCGCAGGTCGGTGAAAATTTGACTCCGAGCTTTGGTGGCCACCGCGCTGAACCTCTCCATGTTCTCCAGCTTCTTGCTCCTGCTCCTGCCGAAGTTCTCGCACTTGTTCAATTCCACGCAGAAGCCCACCAGGTTGTCGATGAACCTCCTGAGCGCTTTGGCGTTCTCCAGGTCGTAAAACTTGGCGTAGTACGGGTAGACTCGGTGGTTCCCCGAGAACGGGAAGAATTCCTTCTGCGCGGTGTCTTTTCTCCTTACGTACGGCCACGGCACGTGATCGACGAACTTTGATATGGCCGACACGTTGTAGTAATCAGGAGCGGACATGTGACGCAGCGTGGAATTTCCGGGTTGGGGATAAAAAGTTTTCTGCTCCGAAGGTGTTTTACGACCTGATTTAAAGTTCTTGTCTTCGTCTTTTTCTTTATGATTATCCATATTGCTTCGTAATATTTAGCTCTCCACGATTAAATTTGTCAAAAATTTAGCAGAAAAGGCATCTTTAACGAGCCACAAAAAAATGCTTTATAAATTTTTTGAACAGTTTTAATGTAATTTTCTATGTAATAATTGAAATTTACGCACATTCGGTTACAAATAGTTTGTTTACTGGCTAATTTTATCTATGTTAAAATGTTGTTATAAATATAAGTAATTATTTATGTTTTATGAACAATTCAATCCGCTTAAGTCCCTGCACTTGGATAAATCACCAAATTTTATTCAAATATAAATAGATTCTATTTGAATAAGATTTTTTTTAACAAATGATGATCTTCTATGTCCGATTATAGGAGTAAAACATTGTTTTGTTTATAATAAACTGTAAAAATAATTAATAGATAAAAATCTCCTTAAAGCTAATTAAGTGGAGAACTTTGAACAGTTTGACTTAAAACAAATTACATATTATAATCAAAGTCTAAACTAAATACTTTTTTACTCTAAAAAGCCATAAATTTTGTTGTCATGTACTTTTTTCTCAATATAATTATTTTCTTATTATTTTTACCTACTTTATCCTCGACAGCAAAACATGTAATCAATAAATTCATTTAAGAAGAATTTTTAAGTTTAAAGTTTTTATGGCATAAAACTTTTGATAAAAATAGACTCAAATCTGTTACTATCAAGAGCCTTTATAAGCAAAGCGTCAACATTTTTACAAATAGTTGTTTTCAGGCAGCACTGTTTGGAAAAAGTCTTCGCGAGCGGCAGTTATTCAAAATAATAGTTTTGTTCAACAAAAAACTAAAAAGTATGTCAAATTATGAAAGAATCAATACATAATAGCTGTTTCTATAGGCAAAAAATTTGTTAACTTCGACGTTTCACTGATCACAAAAATGAAAAGCTCTAAAGATTCAGGTTTTCAAAAACAATAGCACTTTTAAAATAAATCTGAAACTAAATTTCAAAAGCTTGAAATAATTGAATAATTACGAAAAATTGCAAAAATTTTCGGACCTGGATATACAAAAAGACCTCTCGGTCATCGAGTTGCCAAACCCAACTTAATCAAAATTATGGTTAGCTATAAATGAAAAAAATAAGGAAAAAAATTTAAACTCTGAAACGAAAAACTCTGTGGAAATTGAGACTATTAAACTTTACAAAATTAAGTATTTTCCAAAAAATTATCCTAAAAAATAAAAGTGTTTTTTATATAATATTATCTAACACTATACACATATAAAATATATATTGAACTCTACGTTAAAAGCAATAAGCAATAGTACAGCTCTGGTAATAACAAATGATTCAACTAAGAGCCAAATTGTAATTTCTTAACTTTGTTGTTTGTTTTAAATGAAGCATGATTTTAAGTGACAACTACATAACTGGTCGCAGACTTTTGCTTTGAGGGCCGCATTTGGCATTTAAAGGTTTGCTTCACAATTTAAACAATCATAAGGTGTGTCAAAAGAAAGAGTTTGATTAATTTTTAAACTATTTAGTTTAATCCATTTTGTGATTGATAATTTTTTTTTAGTTCGTTAACCTTACTTTGTCTTTTAGAATTAACTTGAATGAATAGTTTATTAAGATTTAAAGTGGTTTTGATTTTCGGTATATGCTGCTTCATTTGGAATTTCTAAAAAGAGATTATACAGACTTTTTCGGACTATTTTTATATAAGTCGTTTTGATAACTGCGTTTTAAACATTGAGAACAATTATGAAAAGTTGAACGGTATGAAAAAAAGACACTTTAAGATAGGGTTGGGCAATGTTTTTAGTCGGCAGGCGACTTGTGGAAAAACTTATTATTTGGCGGACCGGAGCATTTAATTCACGAAAATTACTGAATTATCCAAATTATTTTGCAAAAAAATTGTTTTATGTGACCTTTTTTTACTATATCTTTATCCAGTGTAAGTTTTTCCATAATTTGTACCTAAGAATTTTTTTTATTGATCTTTATTTTAAGTTACAGAATATTTAGTGTAAGTTTTAAAAATTGGTTTATCGGGCCAGATTAACATACTCGCAGGCCGATTTTGACTTAAGTTATGTAAGCAATGGCAAAAAAAATATTTTCATCCCACAGGCCGTACGTCTTTTAACACTACTGTAAATAGTTTAAATAATAACCCTACTAATCTCAACTCTAATGTTAATAGTTAGCCTACTCGTTTATCGAGTACTTAAGTTAAATAAAAAAAAAACTTAGAAAGAAAAACATCAAAGTTATTTGCAAAAAAAAACTTTAAGTCGAATTTAGAACAAGTTTGTAGTCAGCTATCCTACTAAGTTACTCGTTGAAAATTAGTAAGACCAGCACAAAAGAATTTAAATTAACTTAAACATACTAGAGATTGATGCACAGAATTTAAAAATTATTTAATTTATTTTATAGTCAAAAAGGTTTATAATTTATAATAACTTTACAAATCACTAATTTATATAAGGGTTTTAAAGGGATATATTTTAGTATATAAAGGACATGTTTTGAGCTGCGTCCTTGATAAAAGCAATCTTATATATTTATATCGTCTCATATATTTAATAAAGTACTAATTAGGTGAATATTTTTAAACAAATAAAGCAAGTAAAATATCAGATGAACACTACAACGAGCTAGACTTAAACTGCAAATGATGTAAACCAATTCAATACAAATTGACAATAAGATAACTAACATTTAAACCTTAAGACAACGAACCGGCTACATTTCATTGTTCAATCGTTTTGACTTACACCGGCTTTAAATTTACCTGGGCTCACATAGCACCATCTGAATCTGCCAACTTTAAAAGGTAGTCCATTTTATGTAAGAAGAAAAAAACATTTATTTTTATTACGCTTGTTTTTTGTTTTAACAACAACTTTATCCGTTTGCGAAACTTTAAAGACGCAAAAAAAAGTAGACAGAACACATTATTTAGTTTTATTTCTATAGTTTTTTTTTTGTTGTTGAGGTTTAAGACTTTAAATTTAAAAAAAGCTCGTGTTAGATGGTAAAAGCATGTGGTGTACGACTCGATAACTGAAAGGTTTTTCCGTACATCAGTTACTTAGAATAAATTTATATAAAAATTTTTGAAAAATGCATGTGTAAAGAGTTGAGATTTAAAACTATAGTTCTACTGAATCCATAAGTTAGGATCCAGTCGTGTTCGAACATTTTTTGTTTAATAAATATAGATCTTAATCCAGACAATTAAGGCGTATAATACTTTGAATCTTATATTGCACATTTATTTATTTATTATAAAATTAATGAGCAAAATTTATAGTCGACAAGCCAGGTTTACTAGAAAATTAGTTTTTTGCCCGGATATTTCAAAAAACAAAATTTGACTTTTTTTTACATTCATCACAACTAGTGTAATTTTGTAACAATATACTGATATAAATAGATTTAAATGAGAAAATACCGTCATATCAAAACAATGTATTATTTTCAAAACAAATATGTTTTTAAATTATGATCTGACAAAAACTACTGTGCATTGTTAACCAAATTTAAAGCCCATTAATGTATATTTTTACAAAACAGTTCTTTTTTTTTTGTTTCGACAATGCTGTTTTAAAGCTAAAACCATTTCTCCTTGGCGATTAAGACCCATGTATTCTGTCTAACCTAAAGCTGTGTTCTAGTTATAAAAATAAACAGTTTCTGGTTTGTTGATTTCAATTTAACTGACACACATAATAGAAAAGTTGCCCAACTATAAAACATAAAAGTTAAATAAACACGGAACATAGTTTAAAATATAAAAAGGTGTTCCTTTAAAAGTTGTTATGATCATACCAATCAACATGCTTTGTTGATTTTATTAAGGAAAAATATTTGCTAATAAAATGAAAATATAACTTTATATATATTTTTGAACATTTTTATGAGTAATATATCAACGAAAAAATATTTATAAATACATATAAAATAAATATCAACTAATGAAAGTATTAAAATATTGTGAGTTTATTAATGCATAATGGTTTAATATGTGTTTTCAGCAACATTTTTGTTAAAGTTAAGATACTTTAAAATATACATATAAAAAAAGATGCTACAAAAATAAACTAATTTTAATTAATTAGATTCGAATCCAACCTACTTGAAAAGTCAAGATCCAGCAGGATTCAGACTTAGTAGATTACTATGTTAGACTTATTTAAAATACCAAAAAGCTTTGAAGAAACCAAAATTACAACACAATTTTTGTTTACGATAATCGCCCTAAAACTGTTTATATTGTATGGTGTAAAAACGAAAAATTTATTAATTTTTAAGGTAATAAATTAGTTGTAAAAAATTGTACTTTTTCAGATGCTTGCTAGCAAATACAATGAAATGTTTGATATAACGCAGATTATTATTAAAAAATTCATTATAGGATTTTTGATTGTATGAAAGTTTTATAACAGTTACTTTTTTACTTAACCTAAGAAAAAAAGTTACAGTATATAGTAACTAACTTTCATTTATATACGTCATTTATTTTTGTCTACTATTGATATCAAACTTACTTTTTAAGAAAAGATCCACGACTAATTCTAAATACAAGGATTTGATTTTACAAACTAACTGTTTATAGCTATTCTTAAAAGGTTCTTTTTAACTACAAATTAAACTTAGCAAAATAAAAGTTAAAAATTATTCTTACTATTACATTATCATAAGATTCTGCTCTAGCTTACAAACTAAAGTATTTATAAAAAATATTTAAGTCAAATCTATGTGAGGTAAAAAAAATGATTAAAAAAATAGTTCAAAAGTTTTTAATTTTTTTTTACCATGGAGTGTTTAAACACTAAATTAGTAGATTTTCATTTGTTAATATTTGTTCGTTTGTGTAAAAAAAAATAATGTTTGTGTATACTGGTGTTTTAAGCTAAACATCCAATATTGTATATGCATGTTCAAATTGAAAAATTTATAGTTATACAGTATTTCTTTAAATTTTAAAAATTGAACAAAATACTACATACTAAAACATTTCAAAGAATAAAATGTTCTTTACAAAATTTTAGAATTCTTTTCAATATCAAATAAGTACGACAATTTTAAAAGGTCTGGAAAGTCAAAATAATACAGTTAAAAACAGGCAATTTGCACACATACCAAAGCACAGTGTATTTTTGTAAAAACAAACTATTTGATTTAACTGCACACTGAAAACATACAATTTACACATAAAACACAGCAATAAACACAGTGAATGTTTGTAACTTGGCACGCTAACATCTTGTATTCGGCTGGTCTTGTTCTTCTTCAGGGTATTCCCCATCTTCGACAATCCTTCCGTCGTGATGATGCTTGATCTCTTCTGCGTTAAGCAGCGAAGCATTTGACATGTCCGCTACCAGTCTGTCCTAATAAGAAAAATATTTCATTAAGTTGGGTTAAAATTATATTTGATTATTACTAAGGCTTTAAATTTATCTGCAACAAGTCTTCAAAATTCAAATATCATAATATTAGTTTTAATAATATCCGCTACCAGTCTGTCCTAATAAGAAAAATAACTGTTTTTTTAAGCTTGAGTTAAAATTACATTTGATTATTACTAAGGATTTATTGAAAAATAATCATTGTTAAATGTTGATAAGGTTTTAAGTATATTTGCAATAAAATGTGTTTACTAGATAATAAACAAACTTGTTCGTTTTCGTGGTACTCTCCGTCCCAACACAAATTATTTTGTTTTATTTTCAGTCTACCCGCCTCGCCTTCAGCATCTCCCAGCAATGAGATCTGAATTAACTTGTTTGTTTAATAATCATAATATTGTGGATTTGGTTGCTACAGCTTGTAAATATCAGCTAAAAATTTAGAAAAGTTTTGAAACGTTTACAAAATAAAAACAAGACGCTAAAAATTAAATAATAAAAATTAAATAATAATATTAATAAAACAAATAACATGATCTGTAATATCAACAAACAACAGATTAATTAGAGAACACCTAAAAGACTTACATTTAGGCAGCAAAATACTTATGAAGATAAACAAAATTCAGCTAACATTATTAAATTTAGACACTATGTCTTGAAATTTGATCCAAAGGTGATCTGGTATAACCAAGTTGTTCACTATTTCGTATTTTCCACGCTTAAATCTTACTGGTAACGAGAAACAAACATCCTCCAGTCCATATTCGCCTGTAAAATAAATAATTACTGTTTTTCATACTGTTAATAATATGTCAATTAATTAAATAAAAATTACATGTTAAAATATCAAAAAACCTTTATTACAATTTCCTTTTGTGCCAAAAGATACAAAGTAATATTTCTAAAAATAAAACTATATTTACGTTTAATAAAATATTTTTTTATCATAAAAACAAAGCTGACACAAAACTAAATAGAATATACTAGTGAAGGACTTTTAATAAAATACTTTATTGATTAAAGATTCAGAGATAAAGTATTAATGGTAAATTTCTATTATATTCTATTTAATTTATTTAGATGCTAGGAACATTTGGATAATTTTTGATCAAGAGCAATGAGTTATAGATAGAGTTGAATTACTATTTTAAGCTTGTTGATTAAAATAATTTGTTTTTATATTGGTTCGATTAAACTTAAGTTATACAGCTTTTGAATACAGCAGCTGCTTGTATAGTTTACAAAGTTTAACTTGCCACAATAAATACAATACCCTAATACAAGTGTACAAAATGCTCTACCATTTACATTTATGTTTCATTAAAAAAATCTCTAACAGATCCTTTAAAACATAAACTTTTCAAAAAATTAATTATTATATATTATTCTGTAAACTTTTTTATGCGTGAAACAAACTTGGTTCAATCATGCAAATAATAACGTATAAAATCTATCAACTAATTTCCAAATGATAAAATATAACACTTTAAAATTTATCACAGGTTATACTAACCATGGGGAAGTACCGCGAGTGAGAATATTTCGTCATTTTTGCTTCCGAACGTCCAGTCTTTCAACAGGGACGTGATTGCCGACGCCTCGCTGCAACTCGTGGGTCTCCCTAGCAACCGACAACCCTCCCCCCTCCTCACACCCACCTCCTTTAACAACTCCTCCTCCAACCATTTCCTGTGAGAAATTTGAATATACTTTGTTTATATTCAAACATTTTTATTTATGTCTTAAGATAAATATATTCAAATAATTTAAAATATATGTTAGAATAAATTAAATATATACTTACATAATCAATGGAAAAGGTTGATAAACTTTTTAAAGAAAATCTTCAAATTAAGTTATTTCTTGAGGTACCTTGTGACCTTAATATTTTTCTAAATAAATTTTTTTACAAAATACAATCAAAACTCACTCATCCGGAAAGACTTCGGTGAGCTCCCTGGTGAACCAATCGGGGCCGAGTATGGCGCCATCATGCGATCGCACCCGCATGTGGCTTGGTGTAACGAAACAATCTTCTGATGACGACGACGCGTCCCCCCATATTATGACGTCAGACACGTGACACGGGTGGCTCTTGAGCTTGCCGCCCAAAATCGACTTGGCTTTCCTTTCCTAAAAATAAAGTTGTTAAAGGCTTTATTTAAATATTAAAAACTTGAGTTAATTCTGGTTTTACTGTTTAAATGCATTAAAAAAAAATTATAGAAATATTTACAGAAAATAGTTGTTCAATTAAGCTTTGAAACAACTGATACCTTTCCTTTATTTTCTTATTTTTATTCGATGCGAAAGTAGCGTTTCTGAATCATTGAAAATCAAAAGTGGGGTAAAGCAAGGTTGGATACTTGCAAATCTTTTTTAATTTTTTTAATGCTGTTAAAGCAGGCTTTTAAAAATTGAAATGCTCTATCCAGGGTTTCCCAAACTTTTTTTATAAGGCCCCCTTTAAAGAAATAAAAAAATATATGGCGCCCTTCGCAAAATATGTCAAAAAACCACAATTAAATACGCCTAAGACCTTTTTAGAATATCTAGGGGAAGGTTCAAAATATGGCCTCATGGCCTCTTTACTACTCACGCCTCCCTGGACCTTTCACTACTTATAGCCCCCTTCTGATAATAAATTTCTAAAGTTCTGTAATTGCCCACTTTGGAAAACCAAGCTCTATACAATAAATGATGCCTGTCTTTTCAACCTTGCACGTATGAGAACAAAACAAAAGCTGAACAACACTTGGTGATCTCCTTTTTGATGATGATACTGCACTCGTAAAATCCAAGGTATTCAGAAATTACTCAATCAGTTTTTGTCAGCGTTCTCAGATTTCGGTCATGTCATTAGACATAAGAAACTGAAGCACTAAGCCAAGAAACAGATATGTTACCATCAATCAAGCTCGATAGCAAGGAAATATACAAAGTAAAGAAACGTTGTATACACAAGCTAAAATGTTGTATCTAACGCATACACAGAAACAATTAGTGTTAAGGTGTCTGACACGCTTGCTTGACTGACTGGAAGAGCTTGGGAAGCTAAGTATTACAAGTTGTAGGAAGTCTTACAGAAAAGTGATTGTTAGCAAACAAAACCGCGGTCGTCTTCTAAAGACGTATGCAAGCTTGACTTAAGAGCTTGAATATAAGAATTGTTAAACGACCGTGTCAAACGGCGACCTATTGTACACAAAAGACTGAAAGATAGGGAAAAATAAAACTTTTAATAACTGAACAGTCGAAGAAATTATATTAAAATGAACTTTAATTTGTTTATATATTTGTTGCATCACTGTGTTTGTAAATGGTTTTACTGCTGTTAACTGTACATAACTATTTTTTACTTCCATGCACAATATCTATAGACATTTTCGGCTAATAGTGGACCTATTGTCATTTGTTTATTTTAATTTTTTTATCATATTGTTGTTCACTATGCCTATCTTTGTTCTAAGCATTGTATATTTAAGAAATATTTAATTAATAGAGCACAACACACATAACCAATTTCGACTTTATATTATTAGCTTTTTTCAATAACAAAATAAAAAAACTTATAAATGGTGAATTTGAATTTAAATTGATTTGAAATAGGTTTATAAAATTTTTAAAGTTGCAACCTTTGATAAATTGACAATCAAAAAATTAACTATTACGAACTAACAAGCTATATATAGATGTTTGAAAAAATTATGACATAAATTATTTATTTTAAATTAATATCAATCAAATCAATAAAATTTCAATAAACAAAACAAGCAAAAAAACTTAAGTTTAAACACTAAAAAGTGATAGGCTAAACTTATATAAAGACAGTTAGTAATCAGTTATAAAAAGCTTACTTGACTAAAATAAGGTTTGTTTTAAATGTTGTTTTATACTGTTAGTACAAAAATATTACCAATACAGAAAAAATGTTAAAATAATAAAATACAAAAGGAATGCACAACTTTGAATATGCAAATTATTATTATCAACTAATATTTATAGTACTTACATATGTGCTATAAAAGCTCTGAAGCATCAAAAAAACGTTCTTACTAATTCAAAACATAATCAAAATAAAATATAAAACCCACATTTGCTCTCGGACAACCAACGATATTAGACGGGTCAATTTTGTCCACTGTTTCCTGGATAACTTGAGTTCTGTGGTTTACAATGGTTTCCCCAACTACAAGCACCTGAATAATGATACATTTTGAATGTGTTTTTTAAATACGAACATACAATAAAAAGAACGAACAACTTTAATTGTTTTTAAGAAAAGATTAAAAACTAATTGAGTGGTTCTTAATTCGTACTATAACCTATTCAACAGTCTTTTTTAAAGTATAGAACAAACAAAATTGACAAAATAAACTTATCGGTGAGTAACCATGTAAGTCAATTAACAAAGTTATAGTTTTTAAAAATAACTCCATGTGAGTTTGTATTAAACATAATACAAACTAATGTTAAATAGTTAAACAAACTAA
Source organism: Thalia democratica (assembly GCF_965202585.1). NCBI lineage: Eukaryota > Metazoa > Chordata > Thaliacea > Salpida > Salpidae > Thalia > Thalia democratica. The sequence goes on along the minus strand of NC_139172.1, from coordinate 3,780,443 downwards.
TATTACTAAACCAACCCTGCAATTCTTGTTGGCATGCGTGTCAACGATGCTCGCAATACTCTGATACCGCTTCGTGTTCCTCAGCAGCCAATCCTGCTCGCTTTCGTCATCCTGCTTTTCCATGGTGACGTCATCGAGCACTATGACGTGGGTGGCGCCGAAAGCGGCCAGCTCCAAGTTTTCGAAGACTCTCACCCAGTGCAGGTTGTTGCTGGCCATCTCGCTTGCTTGCAACGAGATTTCGTCTGATAACGTTTTGTATTATATTTGTTTAATAAAAAAAAATGAATTTCCTGATGTATATCAATGCAAGTTGCAAAATCGAAATTTGTGATCATTACAATTATATACACCTTACTTAAAATCAAGTTATCGGCATACAGGCCCAAAAACCCTTGGACTAGTTTCAAAACAGATTATTTACGGAAAATGCTAAAGCAAATTAAATATTAAATGTGACTACTACTATTTATTTTCTTTGTGATGTTTCTTTTTTTTTGATTAGGAGCTTAATTCTTTTACTTAAATTACTAACGGGGTTATACAGTGTTTCCTGAGGTATTTTTTACCCACTATCTCAGAAGAAGAGTCTTTGATGCATTAATACTTAGATGAGCAACATAACAGATATTTAGTTTGACTTATTTGGAAAAACATATTGGTTTCAAATCAATGAATGAGACCTTATATCCTGATTCATCAATCTTGAAAAATTACGCTTGCACGAAAAACGTAGCAAAAAATACATTTCATAATAATGTTTTGATTTTTTGCAAACAATCTCTTTTTTGAGCTAGTTTAATGATTTTTGGCCTACCCTGCATTTGCAAAATTTTAATTAAAACAACGAGAGTTTAGTTTATTTTTTAAATAGTTTTTTGATAATAGGTCATGAGCTAAAAAAAGTTAAAAAAAACTATGTTTAAAAATCCTACTATAGTTTTCCTGTTATAAGCCACCAAGTAAAAGTAAAACAAGCATTTTAAGTTTTACTTTACAAGTTTTTCATTTTGTTTTTTCTTTAAATTTAGTCAAGTTTTATTGTAGCACATCTTCAAAAGTGTGTTGAGTAAAGTAAACATACTAGTTTTATTTTTTAATATAATAGCTTAAGATTTTAAGTTTTGTTATTAATTGTAGTTTTTTTAAAAAAATTATACAGTTATATTAAACTACTAAATATGCCTAAAAGTGTTGTATAAATTAAAAGAAAGTAATTTAAAAATATTATGTTTACAAATTTCGAACAGACTATAAACTTTTATAATATAAACTTCAAACAAAAACAAACAAAATTTAAATGATTGTTAAACATACACTAAATAAAAACAACTCAAACTAAATATAATTTTTACAACCTAACTGAAATTTGTTGCTGAAATGGTCGTCAAACAAACGAATAGTTACTTTTGCATCCCCGAACGCGTAGCCTTTAGCTATCATTGGTGCCAAGAAGTGTGAAGTAGAATGTCCTGCACTGTAACATATATTTCATATAAGTAAATTAACGATATGGCTTTAAATTAAGGCTATAGGGGGGTAAACCATGTTTTTTACAAGTTGATCTTATTTTATAGAGTTTTTTCTAAACTTCAAGATGCTTTTTATCGTTTTAAAAAATTTGAATTATTCTTTAAGATATAACCAGACAAAGTCGGGCCGCATAATAGGTTCTCTATGGAAAGGGAAAACTAATTTAGCAAAAAAAGACTATTTTATTTGAAATATATCTCCTCCTACATTTTTCAAGCAATCTTCTTCAAACTTTCACAGTCTAATCTTTACTATAACAAAAAAACTTTATTTTGGAATTTAATAAAATTTTTGTAAAAATATTCTTTTAAAAAAAAAAAAAATTGTTAATTTTTGTGATAATTTTTTTTTTTTTTAAGGTATTAAAATTCATAAGTTTTTTTTCCCTTTCAATATAAGGAACATTTCCTGAAAAATTGAAGAAGATTGCTTGAAAAATGAAGGAGGAGATAGATTTTAAGTAAATTTTTAAATTTCCGAGAAAATTGACCCCAAAAAATTTGCTGTCCATACGTTTGTATCGGTAACTTTTAACAAAAAATAAAATATCTAAAAAGTTGAATGATATTTTTGAATTCTATAAAAACTGGCTTGTAGTTTGTATTTAAAGCTTTCATATAAAAGCCAAAGTTTTTTTTAGTAAAAAAAAATGTCAGACCCCCCTATGGTCTTAATAGTGCAATAGTATTGAGTAGTTAAGGCCATATAGGGTCTCCAATTTGTTTTACAAAAAAAATCATCGGTCCTTATTTAAATAAGCTCAAGTTATTTACTTTAAAAGGGTAAAAACTTTGATCAACTTTTGAGGTATAGTCAGTTTAGTAAAAAGTTTCAAATATATAGGTGACAATTGATCTTTGCAAACTTTCTCGGAATTTTGAAAAAATTAAGACAATTTATAATCTCTTTCATTTCTCAACTAACCTCAAATTTCTAAAAAGTGATTGCAATGTTAAAAACTATTTTGTTCTGACGCAGAAAAAACTAAGCATTTGATAAACAAAAAAAAACCTACTCTTTGCTTTTAATGCATTAAAAATATTTTTACCCAGAACTTAATGAAAAACTACAATAGGCTTACTTATTATCAATTTAAGAAAAGAACTTCAGAACGATTGCTTAAAAACTGTAGAAGAAGATATAGTTCTAATAAAAAAATTTTTATGCTGTTTTAAATTAGTTCTTTTATTAACCCCTTCTGTTTTTTTTTAACTTTTTAATTTTTACCCTTATAAACCAAAAGCTAGTTTAAACTTTAAAAAACGGTTTAAAGCAACTGATAGCTAAATTATTATTTTCTAAATCAACTAAACTTGTAAAAAAAAACCTTACCTCTTATGGTCTAATACTTATATACCTTATTAGTTATTAAACTAATCAACAAAGTTGCCATTCGTTTTCTCAAATTATTTTCTAGGTTTTACAAATTTCTTCCAGGTTTTTAAAAGTACACATTTTTAAAAGTTACACTATAAGGCTACTTTGTATATGTTTTCTAATAAAAAAAAAATTATGAGGACAATTTATTTTATTTATATGGTAGATTTTTTGAGTCAAATCGAAATTTTACTACTGAACATGTGAAAATTGTTTAAATTCTAGGTTTTTCCATGTTTTTTTAGCCTAAATTGTCAAATTCCAGGTTGTTCCAAGTTTCCAGATAAATTGGCAACCATGAATCAAATAATGAAAACTTTAAAAACCTATACTAATAGTGTAAAATCAAAGATCTTTGTTATTATATAAACAAGTAAGTAAAGACTTTTGAACAAAAAAATAATTAATTTGTTACTTACACTTTAATTAAAACATTTTTTATTAAGAAGTAACAAGTTGAAACATGTATATACCAACGTTTATACACTTATGGTTAGACTTTTATTCGTAATACACTATGTTAGTAGTAAATATTTTGTAGAACTAATCGACGAATGTACCACAATGTCAACTATTGCTTAACTAAGCTATAACAAAACCACCTAAAAAAATACAAACAAAATCAAAAAAAATATTTTAAAGTACACAATGGTAAATCAAGTTTTTTAATTTTTTTTGAATTTTTGAGTACCATATAAACTTATTTAAATTTAATTTCACTTAAACTACTTTATACAAAACTTATAAAGTATTTTAATAATACTGAGTCTATAGAAAACTAGTACAACAGTTTTGTATAAGGTGACAACTAAAATACAAAACTACGGACACCTCTAGATATGTAACATGCATTTAGAATTTAAGTTATTCAATATGTTTAACTAACATATAGAATAGAAATAGATAACTAAAATAGAAAACTACAGTAGTTAACTTTACATTTATAACATGCTCTCACAATAGTTATTGTATAAGTCTTAACTGTAGTTCCAACTAACTTAACAATGCACACATTGGTCACCACCATATTAAGCCTCTTTTCCTCCAATCTTCGTTGCTCATCAGAAAACAACTCTTTATTTTCATCACGAATGTCGATCATCAACGGGGTTTCCATTACCGATTCAATACCATAATACAGCTGTTTGAATAAAAGTTTGGATAATGATCTATAAATCTAAAGACAATGATCGCATAACTTTATGTGCAGTGTTTGCTAAAAAAAATATGAAAAATCATAAAAGAAAGGTGTCTGAAACTTAGACCTAATTTGGATTTATCAGATTTTTTTATTAAGGTGGAGAAAAATTATTATCTGTTCATAAATGATAGGTATAAACAGTTGTAAAACAAAACTATAAGCATACAACATAGATACAAAAGATTTAAAATTTTCAAGTTAGATGTGAAACAGATGAATATTAAAAATTTTGCAATTTCTTATAAAATGTTGAAAAAAGATATTAATCTCAAGTTTGCTACATATGAAAAAAATATTTAAAAAATATTACAAGCATGTTAAAGCAATATAAAAGTAAATGTTTGAGATTTGTACAAAACTATAAACTTGTGGGTACACAAATTTAATGCAAATGTTTATTTGAAAATCTTTTTAACATTAAAGCCAACAAACCTTAGCATATTCAGAAAATTCGTTTAGACCACCAATATAGGCACCTTTTCCCCCTCTCTCAATCAATTCTCTCCACACTAATGGACTTTTACGATGAACCCACCCGTTCCTCTTGCAAACCGTGTCCAGCCATGTTGCCCACTCAGCATCCGGAACTGGTTGCTTGAACACCTGTGCAACTTGTTTCAAAATATGCTTTTAATTTTTATTAAAAAACACTACAACGATTGTATCAGAATTCCTATCAAAATAATAAAAATAAGTAAGTTCTAGTTAATTTAATACCATAAATATACCTTGATTTGAACTTGCAATGTTTAATTAAAATATCACAAATGTACTTGGTTTAAATATTAAAAATAGATACACAGATGTTTTGGACTTCATGCTTTAAGCCAAATATTATGAAGTACTATTCTACTTCTTATGAGAAATGCTTGATGCACAAAGCATCAATTCTAATCATATGAAAACTAGTGTTTGTTTCATACAAATATATATCGGGTTTCCCAAACTGGGCCATGACAGATATTCAGGGGGCCATGAGGTTATGATTTTAAACTTACACTAGATATTCTGGAGTTGCTGATGAATAGCAAAAAGATATATAGGTCTTAGATGTTTTTTTTTTTTTGGTAATTTTGAAACTTACACCAGATTTCTGGAGTTGTTGCTAAAGGGCGAAAAAAAAGGTCTTAAGTGTTTTTTATAGTAGTTTTTGAGTAAGGTCAAACGAAATGGAAGCGATGTAACTTAACAAAACAAAGCAAAACATTTTACAACCATATAAAAATTGTGAAGTAAATTGAAAATGCAAATTTTATGAGGTCTAAAATAAACACTACAAAAATTCAGGTTTAAACTAAAGATAATAACTCATACTAAAAAGTTGAGAAAAACTTTAAATAACAAATGCTAAACTTTCAAACACTTTGTTATCTTCTTATAAAATATTTTTTAAACGAACTTGATTATAAAACAATGTTTCACTCTGTAAAATAATTTTTGTAATAAGATATAGTTTTGTTCTAGTTAAATTGTTATTCTATATAAAGGTTATAGGAGTAAGGCACTTTTTTACATGTTGATCTTATGTTATAAGCTTTAACCAAGCTTGCAGTTGCTTTTTACTCTTTTGTAAAATTCAAATTAAGTTAAGATATAAAGGTGCAAATTCGCAGAGTTCAGTAGGCTCTTTGCAGAAGGATCAAGTTGAAAAGGCAAAATAGGACTATTTTATTAGAAATATATCTTCCCCAACAGTCTTTAAACATCAGTTTCTAATCTTTCTCAATTTAATCTAAATTTAATACTTAACAATCCTATTTATTGTAACTTCTTTTTTTTGTAATTTTTTTACACAACTAACCATACTTCAAAACCTTTATTTTATTCTTTAAAAATTAACTTATTTTATAAAGCTTTAGCTTTAATCTTAATTGTAAATGTAATTTTTTTAGAAAAAAAAAGTAAGAACCCTATATTATCTTAAACTAACAATTTAAATAGATGTATTATGTAATTAATATATTGTATTTATAGATTGTAATTACTTTAAAAACAAAACTGCTTATTAAAATTGACAAATTATTAATTTCAAAAATAGTATAAAGCACAAAGGTGTTTAAAGAAAAATATTATCGAATACATTGTAAAACATCAAGAATATTTACAAATGGGTATTATTCAAAAACTATATCTATACTGCCTGTGTTAATAGGTACAAACATACTTTTATTGTCTTTAAAATATTCATTTACATGACCAACTGAATATTGCAGTATAAAAGATCAATAAAAATTCATAAGGGTTTATCAGATAAAATATCTAATATGTAATAATTATTGTAAATTATTTTAAAGTTTGAATTAAAGATTTGATTGGGTACTTTTAATGCTATGGACAGTATTGAACTACATGCAGAAGTAGTATTCCAGTAGCTCAACATAAATAATAGTAAGCATATTTCAAGAGACATTTTAAATTTTTTTTTTAAGTCAAATTTATTTTCTAACAACTTAAATGATTAAAAACAATTCAATTTTCATTTTTGAATACTAACATAGTGGATAAGTACACTAAAAAGTATCAAAATTTTTTAATTTCTAATAACACTTTGATAAGTACAATATTTCTTTTGATATGCAATACCTAATAATGTCCTAATGATTTCTAAAATATTTTCAGAACTATGTTTTACTAGCTCTAACTCAAAATATAAATAAAACTTATAAAACAAAAAATAACATTAGTTTTATAATCACAAAAAATTCAATAACTGAGAAAAAAAAGTTATTTCTAGGGAAACCTAAGGATTTTTGCAAATATTACCAATTTTTAGGGAATTGTTGGGAAGTGGAAACCTGACTATAGTTAGAATGAGAATCAACTAAATAAATGTTTACAAATAATACAAGCTTAAATCAAACTAATAGGAATATTTTAAGCAAACTACCTAAAAAAAATTGTAAATTAGATTTAGCTTTTAGCATTAAGATAAAAAATGTGAAACTAACCTTGAAATTGTCTAACTTGTTTTGTAAATTATCAGCAAGCAATTCAAGTTTAGCATAGTAAGGGCAGTTCAAAGATCCTGCAAATTGTTAATTATAAGTTAAACCTTCTACAATTACTGTAAGTAATTACTGACAAATCATTTAATAAATACATCAAAAGCTTTAGAATTCAATAAGACCATGATGGTTAAATTAAGTACCATTTATCTTCTTATAAAACTGACTGAATAATTCCAGTTAAAAATGTTCAAAATCAGTATGGATAATATATAAATTAGTCTATTTAATTTTTTAAATTTTAGTTATTTTTTCTATAGGTATACTTTTTTAGATAATAAAGTTATATCAAAGTAGTATAACTAGACAAAACAAACAAACTAAATCTAACTATGTATTTTTTATTTATCATTTGTTATATCATATTAATATCAAAACTAAGCGTAGATATACTTGAAAGGTACTTTCAGAGAAAAATTTAAAAGCTAAATAGTCAAAAACAGACAATAAATTTAAATTTTTGAACTTTTATAAAATAAATACTTATAAAAACTGAAAATATTTTAATGAAACAATTCCAACTTTGTTAATAACTAAAACTGAAAAACTTCAATACAACTAAAAAACTTTAAATTGTTAGTATTTTGAAAACTTTTGTTAAAAATAATAGAAAAATAAAAATTAAGAAGTACAACATTATTCTTTTTTATGCAAAGTTTACTGTTACCAATGATCAAATTAGTTTAATTGTAAAACTAAACAATATATACAAAATTTGTTTTGTTCTTTAAAAACACTTAAACAAACATAAGAAGGCTTTGAAAACCAAAATTCTATATTAAAAATTAATAACTAACTAGTAACAACTAACCAGTAATAACGAAACGGGCCATTCTTAAGTTATTAGTTATATATAGTGTATAGTTATTTGAATCTCATTTTTGTTGTGTTAGCTGTATTGGTACAAAACATGTTTAAATGTAGATTATTCAACATTCACAGAGCTTTAGCGTTATAGCAACAAGAGTTATATCAGTATACTTAGTAAAGCCTAGCTATAGCAACTTTTTGCAAAAACAATACTATAATAGTACTTTTAAATATATGAGTATATAACTTAAAATAAAATGTTTATTAAAGCATGTCTTAGGAGAATACTTAAAACTAGTTTTATTAACTAGACTGGATATTTTTATATTGTTTATTGAACGAAAAACAAGCGCTCAAAAAGTTTGGTTCAAGGACGTCTGGTGTACGAAAAAACCTTTCGGTTATCGAGTCATATACCAGGATACAGTTTAATGTCATGTCCATGACAAACTATGGCTATTTTATAGGTTAAAGATTATGTTGCTCAGGTTAGTATAACTTTTAGTTCAGTCTTATTCCTTGTAATCTTCAACAATATTTTGTTTATAAGTAAAACATTTTATGTAAACACTTTATTTCTTTTTTTAATGAAAACTTGCTAAGGTTTAAAAAGTATAATAGCTAAGTTATTAGTTATTTTACAAAATAAATCTTAACATAGTGGTATTTAAGACTTACTTATGTAACTAATACTATTTATACTTGTTTACTTAGTAGTTTTTAATTTTATTTTGCATTGAAAATGTTGTCATACTTTATGTATTTGTAAAGAATTGAAATTTCACAAGGCAGATAATTTCAATTTTTTTTTATATAATAAGTTAACATATCTGAGCTTATTTTGAAAGCAGATTTATATAACTAACTTTCTTGGGTCGGCTGCAGTGTTAGTATTTTTGAAATTTTCCTTTTGTGTAAACTTGAAATATTTTTGAAGTTTTAATGAACAAGTGTTTATGAAGATTTCTGTAGAATAAAAAAAATCATTCAACTTTTAACTAGAAGCTTATAATTTTTTTAAATACTAGGATAGGTATAATTCAGGGTTTTCCAAACTGGGCCATTGCGAAATTTAGGGGGCCAGTAGCAGCAAAGGGCCAAAGTGGGGGGTGAGGGGCATGAGTAGTAAAGGGACCACAGGGGACTAAGAGGTCATAATTTGAAACTTACATTAGATATTCTGAAATTGATGAAAACAAAAGTCTTAGCGGTTTTAATGGATTTCTTCGAGAAACCTTGTCGGAACAAAAGCTTTTTTAATTGTTTTATAGAAGCCTTTTGAAAAAAATTTAGGAAACCCTGATATGAAACAATTATTTTTATATAAAGTTGTAATACTTTTTGATCACATATACTTATGGACAAAAATTACTTACTTGAAGTTAGTAATTTTATTTATAGTTAGTGGTGTATTATATGTCAAAATTTCTTGTTAATGTCAAAATGGTAAATTATCTAAGGTTGATATTATATTTATAATCGTTGTTTTTGCGTTTAAAACTATCAATATAATGTTTTAAACTAATCAATCTAATAAAAAAATCAATTTTATATTAATTTATGCAAAATTGTTAAAACTACCTTAGAATTTTTAAGCTAATAAAGTGCATATATCAATTAAACAAAAAAATGTTTGTTGAATGCTTACTAAGCAAAAACTATTTTTTTAATTTCGATTTATATAAAAAACAGTTGTACACATCAGAACTACTGTAACTAGTCAGATAAGTTTAAATAAGTAATGATTTTTAAATTACATAATTATAGATATATTGTTTTATAGTTTATTGTTTACAATGATGTTTAAGAAAAAAAATAATTTATATGCTACTCTTCATATAAGTTTGTATTGATGTTTGATTTATTGAAAAAACATAATATTTAAAAAATCAAAATTAACAAAATTAAGTTGTACTTAAAGGTATGAAAATTAATTTAGACTATAAAGTAAACATCTCTAACCTTTGACGTAATTTTATGAAAGATAACAATAAAAGCACAACAAAAATGTTAAACATTTTTATATAAGTATCTTAAATTTCCTTTAACTTTAATTTTAGTTAGTATTTACTAAGCTATACTTTCTATTCACGTTTAATCTGGTAAAAATTTTAGCTTTTAAACTCTGGTTTTAAATTGTTATTTTAACAAGTCTTATCTGAAAAAAATTTTCCTTGTTAAATTTTGCCCGCTAGCTTTAAAAAAACATTTTCTTCCTACTATATAAGCTAAACTAATCTAACTAGCTTACTGCTTAAAAAAAACAACTTCTAAATGAACTATATTGTAAAAAACAACATTTGAAGTACATAGTTTAGTATCATAGCGTTTTTAAGAATACTAAATCTCATAATTTTAAAAAATAGTGTTTATTTTTACTTAAAAGCTACATTTAACTTAAAATTTTATGCTGAAGAAAAGTTTGCTAATCATAACATATTTGTTTTAATAATAGTATTAAAAGCCTTTTTTCATTATGTTTGAATAAACGTTATTTATTTTTAAAGTAAAGAACCGCTTTTTTTACTAATAAAGCTCAATACATTATGTATGTAGTTACAATCAAAATGGTCAAATACACTTCCTTAAACTTACTCTACAATAGATGTCAAATTTATTCTACGATGTAAATTTTATGTGACCTAATAAGATTAACTACGCATGTAGCTAACGTTTATATTTTTACGTCGTATTAGCTACTGTTTATATTTTTATTTTCATTTTCAAAATAATGTAAGACAGCAAATATTTTTCAGTTAAAAAAATTTGCTTGAGATATGGTATTTACTCAATTTTTGCTGATGATATATTTTTAGTACCAATCAATTTATTAGATGACATCAACTCCTCATCAGTTACTTCATTGTGCTAATTTTAGGTTCTGTTCATTCTTTTTATTGGTTTTCCACAATTGGCAAGGTTTTTTCTACGTCATTGCTTTCAGAAGCTTTATTTCAGACCTACTGAATATTATCACCATATTTTTCAAGAAACTCTTATTCTTCCAGACAGCTTTTTTCATTCGAAGTGGAATAATTAATTTGCTTACAAAATGAAAATTTTTATCACTTATTTAATTTTAAAGATTTAATGACATTAAATGAGAAAATTAAGATACATAAACAAGTTTTAATTTTTTTAACCTTACCTATAAAACTTTCTAAATATTAGATTACTAAAGTTAAAAGAAACAATTTTTGGGTATCTCTACTAACTTAATACTGGTCTTAATGAAAAGTGCTATATAGGTTCATGAAACAGTTTTATCTATGAAATAATAAAACTTAAACTATGTAATATAAATACATTGTACGAGTTATTTTGAACTCATGTAAAATTATAGAATAACTGAATACTTTTTCTGTAAATTTTGAGTAGTTTAGAGTGCTTATTTTGAAATAACTTTATAATTTATATTTTTAGAAAAACTCTTGTAGGAAAAAAGTTTAATTTAAACATAAAATTTTAACTTAATTTTACAAGGAGCTAGCATAAATTTCAGTATTTAAATTTTTCAGAACAACTGTACGAACGAAAAATGGTTTATTTATAAAGCCAATTAAGTTTCAAGAGTAGAATATGAATTTAAATTGACATTTTTTTTAATTTCCAACCATTGGTCAAGTTGTCTTATCAATGTTTTTAAAAGTCAATTCAATCAAGTTATACACGAAACTCAGTAAAATGAGTTAGATAAAACTAAGTAGATTGTTCAATGAAATCGTCTGCTACCGATTTAAATCAAGAAGTGTCTTTTAAAGTTGTATTGTTTACATTATTTTTGAATTTGTCTTTAAAACAAGCTTTGGTGTATAGCATATATAATTTTTCGTTTAGATTTAATATAGGTACATAATAATATTGATTGTAGACTAGTATAGACGTAATAAACTAATAAACACATAACTGTACTAAACTTATTACTACATTTCTATAGAAAAATGTAGAAAAAAAATCGTAACAACTTGATAAAAAAAAACAATTTTACAAATGTATAGCAAAGCCTATGAAAAATTAGTGGTCATTTTTCTTTTAGAACAAAAAGCGATTAAATTCTAAAGTTTACGATAAAAATAAATTAAAAGTTAAGCTAATTAATTAAAAGTTTATGTTAAGGCAAAACATGGTTAGAAAATGTATATTTACAGTTAATAAAAAAATTAATTCAGTTAGGATAAATGAAACTTATTCTTCAAATAAAATACTGTTTTAATTTATTAAAAAATATATGAATAATAGTTATGATATTGAAATTAAAAGGTTATAAACACTCAGATTACTTTATTTCATTAATAAGGTTTTAATTTAACGTTTTTACAGTAATATTTATATCTATCAGTTTGAGTTTGTTTCAGTAGTAATTAAGAATATTAGCAAATATTTTCAGTACTTTAATACTTTTTTTAATAACGGGTTGCATAGTCTAAAAAAATGGGATGACTTCTTATAATTCAATTTACTTTACACATGAACAGTATTCTACTTGAATGCACAGAACTAAAAGTATTTTAATTAACAAATAATCTCCTGCTTAGTGTTTATGTTATCAAATAATTTAGACAACTTTTTTATTGGATTTTAAACCAATTTTTGTTTGTCAAATTATTACCAGCTGTCCAACTTGTTCTTATTAAACATTCTTTTGACGTTTTTTATTTGGCTGCTTGTTTACACTTGTGTTAATGATTAAAAAAAAACCATAATTATTAAGACAAAGAACTCTTATAATTCAACTTAGAAACTATATACAAATTAGGATTATAATGAAGAATTAGGGGAAATACAAAAACTTGTAAACTTCAGCTGGCTGTTAGATTGGTTACTTCTGTATAATATTAAATTGCATATTTTGGTAGTAGAGTTTACAAAATAAAAATCTGATTAAATAAAAATAGTTTTTTATTTTGCATTCAAAATTATCTAAAGTTTTAATAAAACATAAATTATTGATCGAAACATTTGAAGAATATAACATTTAATTGAAATTTAGTATGCATAATAAAAAAAATAATAAAATAACTGAGTATATATACATACAATTTTATACAATTTTAAAACGACTTCAAAATTCAACCTAGTTTTATTGTAATAATTTTTAATCTCTGTTAAATAAAATAGCAATGTATATTAAGTTTTAAAAGATAACCTAGTAGCTTTACAAGCTAATTAACACAAAAATAAATTAACGAAAATTAAAAAAACTCAAACTAGCCATTAATAAGTACTCTAAACGATTTTAGAAAAGAAATTAGTCAAAAAAACATTTTGAACATTCAAATAACTTATGCATAGGCACTTTATTTTAGAATAATTAAAACCTCTAAAAAATACTTTTAAAAAAAATTTCTTTAACAAAAACAAGCATTTTTTAAGTTTCTATGTTTTTTTTTACTGTTTATACTTTTCGTTAAACAAAAATTTGGCAGTTTTTTCTGTAATTATACATTCTTAAAGCTTTCACTATAAAGTGAGGAATAATAAAATAAACTGTAATTTTATATAGTTTATATGAAAGCAGACGGTCTAAATCTTGTTATTGGTGTGTAGCCAGTTTACTTTTTTTTTTTTTTTGACAGTTTGAAAAAATAAACGCTGATGTGAGTATATCTTAACATTAGAATGTTAATACAACTATGGCTAACACAATGCATAAAATTATTTAAAAGGATTTCTTATGTATAGTTAAAAAAGTTGAAATAACTTATTTAAAAAATATGCTTTAAAACTTTTGTGTAAACTTGAACTCAAAGTGAAAAAAAACAAAATGATTTATTATTTTTTAGGTAGCAAAATTTTATATTTAGTATTAAATATTATAAACTCTTAACAGTTCAGATGTAATTTTTAGTTTTTGGAGTGTTATATAATTAGCTATAAAATTTGTACGGAAAATACTTTTTTATTTTTTCAAACTGTAAAATAACTAAAGGCAGTTCTGATTTTTATTTTTTTTATACTTTTTTTTTAGTAAAATTGATAAAATACTAGCTAGTTTTTAACTCGATGTCAAGCACAACAAAATGATTGTCAAAAGTATCAATGAAACTTTTATTCCAACAAAAATCAAGCGAAGTTTTGGTGCAGGCTGGACAGCTGAAGCCGGTACTTGTCCCTGTACTTCCTCGACAGCACCTTCATGGTGGCCGGGGTTCGCAGCCGCTTGTTCAGCAGCACGGCTTGATTTTCTGTCATCATGTTTGTTTTCTTCTCGTGCAGACTCCTCGTGATCTTGTCGTACTTCTTCTGGTGCTTGTAAATCACCGTGCTCGCGCTTTTGCACGGTATCGCTTTGGGGAGTTTCGGGGTTTTCAGCCTCGTCAAGTTGTCGTTTTTGTAAGACACTTTTTTGGTTCCTCGGTTGTTTGTCTCGACAAAGTTGTTGTAAGTTTGGTTGAAACTGTTTTTCCTACTTGCGCTGCTGGTTAAGTTTAGTTTTTGTTGAACTTTGTACGTGTTCAATGAAAGCTTGGGCATTGGGTACATGGTTTTTGAGGAGCTGTTTTTAATTCCTGCATGTTTACTAATCGCAGGTGAAGTGAAATCGTACGAAGATGCGGTTTTTTTGTTGAACAGGTAGTTGTGCAGAAAATTTTCACCGCGGTTGGAGTTTTTGTTCGCAAAATAGCTGTCAATGATCAACTTGGTTTGAGATTGAGAGCTGCCGTTCACCTTTTCCCCGGACGCCGCGCTCTTGACCAGGTTCAACTTTTCGTTGGAAATTTTACGCGCGAACGAACAGCTCGATTTACCGTCGATCCTGCTGTAAGTGATCTTGCACGCTTCGTCGCCTATGTGTACCACGCTGGGATGCCTGACGCTCAGCTGGGTCTGCGGGCGTTCCACCTTGATGGCGCTGCTTGCCGCCGGTGCGACGGAAGAGCTCAGCCTCTTCCGCATCTTCATTTTCGGCAGGCTGGCCAGCCTCTCCACCGACTGCAGTTGCGTCTTCAGGAGCGTCTTGTTCTTCGCTTGCTTGCTGACGAAGCCTTGCAGGAAGTTTTCCTCCTTCAAGTTTTTGGATTCGTTTGTTTTTTGCTGGATGTTTTCAGTTGACGTCTTATTTTTATCCGAATCTTCTTCAACTGGAGTGAGTTTTGATTCTTCGTTGCTCAACTTTTTTGTTATGTTGTTATCTTTTTCCATCTTGTAACGGTTTTTAAGCCTTTGTTTCTTTTGAAAGGAATAAGGGACTTTTATCGTTAATCCGTCGACCTAAAAGTAGTAAAGGTTTTTATCAGTAAATTGTTTAAAAATTTTCAAAAAATACTTACTAAAATTTTATAAAAACAAGTTATACAGTAAGCTTCCTTTATTGTACCAACATATGTTTCTGTGTGTTAACGAATCAACACAAAAAAATTTGTAATTGTTTGAATGATCAAAATGTTATAAGGAGCATTAAAATATTTTTATCTAAAAAAATTGTTTCTTACAAGCAGGTTACGACTTATCTCTTTTATGAAGCTTAAAACTTTTCTAACATGTGCTTTTTAAATCATTATAAGTTTTTAAAAGTAAAAGTTTAATAAAAATTATAATGTTAAAAAAAAAACTGCATTATAAGGAAACATCTACATTTAAACTTACATTTAAAGTTTTACCGGCGTACAAAGGTCTCTCAACTACTGCTTGCTTGAACAATAAAGAAAATTTACCGATATCACACTTTTTGTTCTTTTTTCGATCAATTACAACTAGAATAAGTATAAAAAATGTTTATATTCTTGTCTCTTAAAGGTTTCAAATCTTTAACACTTTAAGTTATATATAAAACTTAAAACAAGATTCTACAGTACAGGGGTTAGCAACGTACGGCCCGCGCGTCAAAATAATTAGAAATTTTTGACCCACGACGTAATTTTTAGCTGTAAAACAAATTGTGCGAACAAGTAACCTTTTTTAAAACTGATGTTTAGAAATGAACTATTAATTTGATTTTTTGTTCACAGTAGTGAATATTGAATAGTTATTGCCATAAAATTTTGCTTTTAAAAAACTTTAATTTTTAAAGCAAAATATTTCCTAATTAAGTACGCGAAGAACTTTTAAACAAGTCCAATCCGCGATATTAAGGTAGATCTAGCTTGCCGAGTAGATTACATATCCCTAATTTAGTACATTCTACTTGTTTTAGAGCTATTTTCTAATAAATTGCAAATATATTAAAAATGTTTAAACGTACAAATTATTATAAACTCTAAACTTTTATTAATTTCCAATGCTTTATAACAAGTTTTAATTAAAAAGGTGTTATAGTGGTTAGAATGCTTAAATATTTAATTAAATTAAGTCTAAATTTGTTCTTGTTACATATTTAGAGCTTCACAAGTGCATCTAGTTATAATTGAAAGGAAACTCAAAAACTCTATTATATTAAGCTAATTATCATTTATTAGTAATAGTTGCTTACTTTATGAAGTTGCTAACTAAATACAAATAAATAAAAAACAAACAAACCTTTTATAATGTCTTCTTGCACCATTGTACAAGCTCTACCGGTAACGTTTGTGGATTTCGACATCGCAGGACTTGAATTCACTTCAATCAGCCATAAGTTGTAGTTTTCATCAAGCATAAAGTCTGCACCGTACAATTCAAAAGAATTTTTCCTATGAAAAAAACACATATTAGAGCACAATGTCTGATATAAGATAAAACCAAGCTTTAAGAATGAGTCAATAACAAAACAGTTTAGTTTTAAAAATAAACTAAATTTAGATAATATAGCTAAAGGTTAAATAGTTTAACTTAGTAACACTCACTACATACGTATTATTAATCTGTAAATTTTTAAGTATACTTTTTACAGACCGAACTACTTTTTAAATTAGTTTTTTGATGTCAACAAACGATTTAGTATTACAAGAAATTTTATGTTTAGAACTAAGGCTATTATTTGTTACCAACTGATATTGAAATCATTTCGAAAATATTTAAACTTGTATACTAGTTATACAATGCAGGTTAAAAACCCAACCTTAATTCAACACTGTCTTGAGCAGTGAGACAAACTCCTACTATTGCGTCTTTCATGTCTTGAACTATTTGATTCTCCCAAATATTTTCCTTGTCAACGCTCCTGTTTTTATTTGTATTAATTAATATTTTGTTCTTGCTGAATTTTTTCAAAAAATTAAAAATGATCAAAAAAAGTATTTCAAAACAATAAGTGCCAGTTTTATTTTGCTTAACATTATAACTTTGGAAAAAATCAAGTAGGAATTTATAAAAATCAGAAAAAATGTTTTATTTAATTAAACGATATTTAAAAACTACTAGAGAGTAATTTGAAATACCCGATAAGTTATAGTAAACAGTAGTTTTAATCAGCTTACTTCAAGTATTTTAAGAAGTGTTGAAGACTCCACATGTTTTGTTGGGGAAGAAAGTTGTCTTTGTTGTCTACAATTTTGTATTTGTGTTGTATCGAGTAGTTGCAAAGATGTATAGATCTAAAGAAGTATTAAAAGTTATAAAATCAGTTATCTCATGATAGCAACTGTATTAGCTTATAATTAAAACAAAAATTTATTAAATTGTAATAACTTAAGTGATAACAGCTAAATATAAATTATTTGTAAAGTCGTGCATATACAAAAGTTAATAAAAACTTTCTTATACAAGTTTTTAAAGCCGTTTGAAACAAGTATCATCAGCTTTTTATACTAATAAAGTAAAACAACAAACTAACTCGTCGAACTTGTTCAGGTTGAAGGGCTGTGAGGCGAACCTGAGATAGCAGTCGTTGTAGAAGTAAGCGGTGAGGGGGTTCCAATCGGTCACCAGGAACCACTGTCGGATGTCGAACTTGTACCCTCTTATCAGCAGCGGCCGCTCGATGTACTTTTGGACGACCCACTTGCCGTCCTTCTGCAGGTTGGCGTCGTTGGAAACCAGGCTGAGAATCTTTTCGATGTTGTTCATTACCATGATTCCTGTGCAAGTAAAATGGTTCAAAACTAAATATGTTCAGTGTCATTCACAAATGGTAGAGCATTAAAAACTAATAAATATTATAAACTATGTTTATGTTAAACGTTCTCCACTCTGTTTGTTGCTTTTGCTTGTAATTAGAGTTTTTCATCAAAATGTGTTACACGTTTAAAACGATATTGAAAAAACACGTTATTTTTCCTTTTGTTCTGTATATTTTCAGCTTGTCTATTGAAAACGACTGATTACTTCTAACTAACTTTTTTTTTAATTGGTTTATTTTTAATCGTAAAATATGCACCTATAATACTTTCATTAAAAGATTTTTGCATTATAATGAGATGTTATTTAGTATATAACATATCATAATAAGTCTTGCACCTTCTGAACATATTCTATTCTAAATATAGTAGTTAACAATTGATGTTCTACCTCTACCACGAGATTTAGCACCAGGTTTGACAATCCAAATATTTTTAACTCCATCTATGCTGTCTTGCGGCATTATTTTTGTCAGCTCCTTTAGAACATTTTTGAATCGCTCCATATGATCTTCTATGTTACCACCAAAGACGGCTCCTTTACTAGTCAGAAGTAAATAAATTTCAATAAATGTTTATATCAAGTACAAGAAAAAGTCGACTAAACAATAATCCAAAACATTTTTTTAACGACTGTTTTACAAATTAATTTGAATTTAATAGTTTGTAATACTTTGATGCTAAAATTTACCAACTTTAATTGTAAGTTTAAACTTTTGTTTTGTTTTTCTATAAAGTTAAAACAAACAAAATGAGTTTTTTATACCAAAACAACAAAAGGCATTTTTACTATTTCAATATATTACTATGCTAAAGTGCTTGCGACTTAGTTTTATAAAAAAGTTTACAAACTTTTATTTTTGAAATATAATTAAGCTAAATAAGTATGTAGAAGATTCTAAAATTTTTGATGCAATTTTATTTTATAGATAAAACCTTTAAATCTAGAAAATAATTAAAAAATTTAAATTTTGATGTTTTTATTTGTGAAATTAAAATTTTGAAATTTTTTTATCTTTTAAATTAATGAGCTCTAAGTTAGTTGTATTTATAAATTATTTTTCCTATTACCATTTAACAAAACCAAATAAAAAGTCATAATTAGTGCACCAACAGTTTTTAATTCTATAAATATTTGTACTTCAACAAGATATCTTAAATTTTTTTATTTGTACTTCAGTTTAATTATCTTCTCACAGGCGTTCAGTGAATGAATAAAACTTAATATTTTTATACTGCACTGGACATACTTAACTGGCACGTGAAAATTTATTTCATAACAAATAAATTTAAAGAAAAAACTTAGACTCCACCTACTTGATCAGTTTATCAGTGTAGTCGGCAACTTGAATCTGTTTGTACTTGGGTATCTCATCCAGAAGATCTTGCTTATCAATATCTTCGTGTTTGCGCTGGCTGACGTAATTTTCCAATATCCCACAAGCTGTCAGTACTATGCTAAGTGGAATATCGTATGGTCCGCCTGAATATTTTGCTTATAAACATTTTAGTATAAATACTAGAAATAAACCTTCAAGCTTTTTAAATTCATTTAAGCGAAATAAACCTCTAAAGAAACTCAATTTTAATTAAGATTTTTTATTTTTACTTAATACTTTTGCTGACGTTGTAAACTTTAACCTCTCATTTGTTGCAATTCTCAGTTTAAGTTTGAAATGAGTAAGTAATAGTTTAGTTTTTCATGTAATTTCCAAAAATATTGTTTGGATTATGATTATTTTTGTAAGACTTAATAAAATCGTTAACAGGTATTACTCTAAATTACAAAGGTAAATTTAAAACAAACTTTTTGGCGGAAGTTGACCGTTTTTTATTTCTGTTTCCACATAATCAGCTTTGCGGTAGTCTTTACTGCACCTTAGTACTGCTAGTTTCAACATACTCACACATGTTAATCGATAGTAGTCGTCTGCAAAACAGTTAAAAATGATTACTCTGGTGTCTAACTTTATTTTGAAATGATATTTTTACGTTAATACATAGTTCTACCAGGTATCGAATTTATAATCAAACCGTTCAAAAAAAACTATTTCGTTGTGTTGTTAACTGTATTTTCAGCTAAAATGCCAGCTTTGACTTTTTTTTTAATATGAAAAAAATTTGTAAGTAAAAAAATTTTAGTTAGCTGATGATGTTAAGTTGGCTTTAAACTTGTAAAATAAAAAAAAAACTTGAAATTGCATAAAAATAAAAAGGTTTTTTTTTTAAGTTTAGAAAATTAGCTTTAAAGTTCTAATTTAACTAATTTAAGTGAAAAATATCTCACCCGTGAATTCATCTTTCTCTTCTTCATTGCAAATTCTGAAGCATCGAGGAAAAAATGAATCACAAGATTTACTTTGAAAACTTTCCAGGTTTCTAAGGTTCACACAAAGACCTGTCTATTTTATTACTTTTTATATGTGTATTCTTAAGTTTTATGTAAAAAAAATACTTTTTATTGAATTTATAATACTATAGTTGATCAAAGCTGTTGGTAGTAAATATTAAAACTTTTGTTTAGCACATTCATTGAAATCAGAAGTTCTTAAACTATAGGATATGATTAACGACCATTGGTTTAATGTGAGATTTCAAATCAAAAAAAAAAAAAAAAAGCGATGTTTAATTTTTTTAAAACCCTGATCTAAGTGCTGAACAGCTAATGCATTATAAAAATCCAATGAAAAAATTAATATAACCAAGCAGTTTAGTTTAATTTATCATTGCACCTTGGTTGTGAAGTTAGCTTTCGCATAGTGATTAAACATCTGGTTGTGAGCCAAATTTTTCCAGTCTACTTTGTCAGTTCTTGTAGTGTACGTGAAATAAGACAACTCGTTTCGAACCATTCTGCCCTAGAAAAAAAACTGTATTTAATTTAAACAATCTTAAAATAATAGTTTTACTTTGTGTTGTGGTTTTTCAAATTGTTTTATGTCGTTTTAAACAAAAGTATACTTTTTGTTAATGGTGAGTATAAAAATAAACAACTTATTGTTTTTCCTTACTATAGAAATGAACAACCGATTTTTAATTTTCGTAGAAATTCTACTTTATTTTTTTGATTTTTAGAGTTTCGATGTTTATTTAAACATTAAAGTATTA
Source organism: Thalia democratica (assembly GCF_965202585.1). NCBI lineage: Eukaryota > Metazoa > Chordata > Thaliacea > Salpida > Salpidae > Thalia > Thalia democratica. The sequence goes on along the minus strand of NC_139172.1, from coordinate 3,759,435 downwards.
AATGATAAAGTTCATTGAATAATTAGTAAAACTTTTTTTTTTTTCTGCGTTTAGGTAGTAAACTGTTATATTTCTACTTTAAATATAAGTTAAGTTTTAATACGTATAACTTTTTAAGAAGCTAACCAAGATGCTGTAAAAGTCATTATTATTAGTATTGTCTTCTGTAAAGCTTTGGCACGAGTCTGAATCGTCTGTTAATAATAAACTACTTGAAACTTATAATTCAATACAAACTTATTTATAATTTTGGGTAATATTCTCCTTAATGCATTACATACTGAGCTGAGTAATACGATGGTTCGCTTATTAGTTTTACAAAACAGGTGCATAACCTCAACACATACCATCATCATTATCAGACTGTCCATCCGACGACTCCAAACTCTTTTTCTTTGGTTTTTTCACAGGAATTTTGAACTCTTTTTCTATCCACCCTCTTTGCCTCATAGATTTTCTGATAACCGGATACGGTCCGTGTATTGAGAAAATATGCTTGTTCTACAAAATCGATAACAAAGTAAACGTTTTTGTTTTAGTAAATTATGAATGAAAGAAAATTTTAGTCATAAAACAGCATATTGTTTTTAAATATTTTTTTTACGTTTTTTTTTTTACATTTTAAGTTAGTTTAAGAAATAATAAAAATTATTCAAACAAAAATACCATGCAGACAGAAAACAGAGTTTTAATAAATAAATTTGTTTAAAGAAAAGCTAAAGCAATTTTAAATTTATTCTCCCTCAATAGTTATCTACAAATCGGTATCATAAAATTACTATCTATAGCAAAAAGTTTATAAAAACTTATCTAGTTAGTTTTACTTTTTTTTCAAGTTTGAACTTTTGCTGGTTTTTAAATTTCTTTAAGTTTTCAATCGTTAAACTTTTTATGATGAAACTTTTTAACTTAAATGTGTTTTAATAAGCTATTTAGGTATTAAATGTTAGATTATGAAAAATATCTAAGTATTTAGCACATTTTAGTTTTTTACCTTTTCATCAACTCATGAAAATTTAAAGTTTTTAGACGAATAGAAACATAAAACATATTTGTTTTGTTGCCAAATAAAGTTACAACTGAGCTACTTACATTTTATTACTTTTTAATCAGTCTTGCTTATGATAAAAAAATTATTTGATTGATTTTTTTTGTATATAGAAATTTGTTTTAAAATAGACATAGTAAAACAAATATACTTTATAATAAACTTACAGCAATAGCTTTATCAGCAATAAACTTGGCTCTACTTATTTCGTCAAAATTGTACAATTCCTCCAGTTTTTTAGACTTCAAAACAGGTAAGTTTTCAGGTAGGTTTTCATTTACTATGCCTGCGCTAGGGTACAACAATCTTGGCTCGGTAGGCAGTATTTGATCTAAATATTTAATTTTATTTTTTCATAAAGTTTAAAACAGCTGTAAATATAAAAGTAGTCTAAATTAACTTGCACTATTAAAACAGTTAAGAATAAAAACTAAAACGTAAGAAAATTCAGTAAATTTAAACTCACGTTTTTTTAAAGAAACACTGTTTCCATTGAAATTTCCCAATGCTGAAAAGATATAATTGTTTACTTATCTAGCTCTATAAAGTATGAACTTTGTTTGAGCTAGATGAATCATGTTTACAGTTTACAATTTAAGTTGAGTTATACTTTATAAGATAAAAAGATTGTAATGTTAAACCAATTTACTTAACAAATGATATCAAAAAATAATTTGATTTCATTTTACAGTCTGTTTTAAAACAAGTAACTTTAATTCTATATAAATAAGCAGATACCAATTTTCTTAATACTTACATTTTATTCTTTCTAAGAAAATAATAAATATTAATCCATAAACTACAATGAATCAAATTTATAACAGTATTATCGAAAATACAGCTAATAAAGTAATATATAGAGTATAGTTTTAATTTACATTTTTAAATCAACAAAGTTTGTAAGTTTGCTAGAATCTTTTTTGATACCTAATCATTGATAACAAAAGGAAATTATAGAGAATATATAAACAAAAAATGCAAATAGAAAAGAAGTAAGTAATGATACTTTTGTTTTTAAGTAAGTTGTTAAAGTATTTACTTTAACTTAAAAATTCTAAATTGAAAAAATGTAATAATTAAAACAATAGTAAATAAATAACCTGTTTTTGGTCGCGTTTCTGTGTTTTCTGAAAGTAAAGCATCAGCTTCTAAATCTATTTCCTACAAATATTTAGTAGTTATTCAATACCGATAGAAGTTAAAAAAAAACATTGTTAGGTAAAAAAAACCTTAAAAGTTTACATTAGTTTTTATATTGAGTAAATGTGTAGGAAAACTTTATGAGTAAAAATACTATTTAACCTAATAGTGTTATTATATGTTTTGGTTTTTAAAAAACCAAATAGAGAGATTTTAACTACTGGAAGATAAATAATTGATTTATTCTTTCAAGAAACTATTTAACAAACTAAGTTTCGGTCAAAGACCTCGTCAGTGCTTAAATATAGTGTTATTATAAAATAAAATAATAACTAACTAATAGTGTTATTATAAACACTACAACGTTTAATTCTCTGTTGATTTAACTAACTTCAGTTTTTCTTATTTAAATTATGTTATTAAACTCTCACCTTCATAGTGTAGATTCTTGGGTTTGAAAGAAATAAGCGTTTCTTGCAACTGTAACTCATTGTTTTGTTTCTTAACTAAAATAAAAAACTTCCTCGACTTTATACTACAAAAACTCTCTTAAACTTTATAAAACTCCTTAATGTACTTTTTAAAACAAATACCTACGGTAGTTTAAATTACAACTTGTTTGGATTTTTCTAAATGCTTAATATAACACGCATAATGTAAGTAGTTTTCTAAAACTTCGATTTTTCTTTTTTAATTTTTTATAACTAGAAGGTTACAGAGTATAAAGTTTAATTATTTTTTGATAGCTTCATTTTCACCTAGGCTTTGTGTTTAACTTTTTATGACGCTAAACAAAAAATTTCACAATTTTAAAGATATTTTACTAAAAAGGTAAATATTTGGTATAAAGTATCATACTAATAGATTTTCAACAAAAATATATACACTAAACTGTTCTTTAACAAAAAAATTATAAACTCTAAAAATAAAACAACTAAAAACTAACTTTTTTTCTCTGCTTTTTTAAATGCTTATCTTGCTTTATAAAAAGTTCGTTCTCATTCTTATTTACTTCAATTTGTGTAACATTTTTGTCTGAGCTTTGCTTACATAGCTGATTGTTTTTTTATTTTAATTTTGTTAGTTTGATTTTGTTTATCACCTTATGTTTTATTTATGTTGTTAAAACAAAAACTTAAAAAACTTATAATTCGGATAAAATAAAATAATTTTAAGCATTTATTCAATATAAAAACCAGAAGAAAATTTCAAGTTATAACAGTACAAAATTAGGACGATTTTAAAAGTAAAACTGTCGAAAAAAAAGCAAATTTTGTTTCGCTATGTAATTACTTAATATGCAAGTTTTTAAAAACTATAAAAACCAAAACAAATAGATAATATTTTTTGTATGTCTTACAAAAATTAAGTTACTTTATTTTTTATACAAAACAAAAGAAAAATGATTAGAAGCTCACCGGTTTTGTTTGAGGTTTTTGTTTTACATCCAACTGTGCTTGATTTGTCATTATAAATTACCCTAAAATTTCGTTGTATCTTTATGTGATAAAAAAACTGAATCATTTGTTCAGAACCAAGTTTGTGAAAAATATTATTCATTTTACTGTTCGCTTATAATAATAGAATACAATAGTTCACAATACAAGTTATAAATGATAAGTATTCAGTTTTTTTTTTTCATCGATCGATCTTAACTTTTTTTAAAGTTACTCGAAAAAGCTCAATAAAACCTGCAGCATATAGTTGTATTGTTCGATAGAATTTAGAAACTTTAGCACTGTTAGTTGATTTTAAGATTAAATTTAACAACAAGGACAGTAAAAATTATATCAATGTTTAAGAAAACACATTTACTTAAAATTTTTTAAACTGTAATTTTTTAATTTTGTACAATTTATCTAAGTACAAATAATCGTTTTTTTCTCTCTCAGTTTCACTAAAACTATCAATAGTTGAAAAAATGTACTAAAATAAAAATTATTAAAAGCAGAGTTTCTTAACCTATAAGTCGCTCCCCCTATATTTTTATTTTTAATTCTCATGCATTATCAAATTTGAAATAAGTTTAAAAAACATACAACCCTTAATATTTAAATAACTTTTTTATTCAAAATACAACAAAAAAGATTTAACTTTATATTCAAAATGATAAGTACCTAATGAACCACGTTTGTCAAATTTAATCAATAATAGCACCCTAGCTTTGAATTTATACTCATTTAATCAATTATTAAAACCAAAATATGTAAAAAAAAGTATAAGTTTATAGCATAGGTTTTAAGCTGTCAACTTTATTAAGTTACAAAAAAAAGTGCAAAGTTTAAAATTAAAATAATAAATGTATTTCTTCATAAAAATATCTACAATGTTATTTATTTAGTTAGATAAATAAAAAACTTACTCTTAGTAAAAAAAATCTTAAACTAGTTTTGAAACCTATAAAATAAAAATTGTAATACAAAAAACTTTTTGCTCTATTAATAATAAGTTTCTGTTTTATAAAAGGAATTTTTAAAACAAGAAACTTTTGATACTAGTGCAACAGTAATAAAATGAAAACAAACTCAACTATTATAGTTTATTAAAAATTTGGTCAAAAGACCTGGATTACGAAAATAAATTAAAATATAAGTTATTCTTTTAAGCTTTCGGTTATCAAGTCATACACCAGAATACAGTTTAATGTCATTTCCAGGACAAAAAGTAAGTAATAACCTTTTTTGTTTAGAAAAACACTAACGAAGCAAAAAAAACTTGAATTCAATAAAAGTTTAGTTTTATTACACAAACTAACAAAAACATTTGATAAAACAACAAATTTGAAGCTAAACAAACCAAACTTTAACTTTTAAACAAATACTTTCTAATTTACCACATTATACAACCGTTTTTATTTGGTGAAAAGACACATTTGTTTAATGTTATTTTTTGTTAAACTTTGTTAAAACTATACTGTACTTTGTTACTTTCATTAAACAATTTTGTGAAGTGCTTTCTATCTGTTTGCACTTTCAAGTGCAAATTTGAAAGCAATAGGTTACTAAGGACGCTATGCCTACAACGTTACGCTTGAGTAAATATCAGTCACTCACATATTATTTTGTTAGTTTTAAAAACAATACAGTGCTACACAACCAAATATACAGTTGTTACTTTGGTAAACAAACTTAACCAAATATACTTTAACTGAAATATGATTGCTTGATATACAAAATACTTAAACTCATTTAAATTGTCGCTGAAACAGCATTGTTTGTTTTCTTCAAAACGATTTTTTATGATAATATAGATTAACAACGAAGAAAACTAAAAACATATTCGCGTGATTTTAAACATATAATTAAAAGTACTTGACAATAACTAAAAATTATATTGCTGGTAAAGGCTAGTTTGGAATTTTTGTACGCTAACTACAATTCGATAGTATGTTTTGTTAATATAGTTGAAAAATTAAATTTAGTAAATTCTAAAAATACAAAAACTTTTTCTATTGATGTGAACACAACAAATGTTTCAAAATGTTCATTTATTTATTCATTTAAATGTTGATTAATTTATTTTTAAAATCTTTTATAACATATGCAAATATTATTTTAAAGTTTTTGAAGCATACTAAAAAAGTATTTGTATTTATAAGGTTTGTTACAATACTTTGTGCAATTATTAGTCCAACATAGATTATTAAGTTTTAATATTACATTTAAGTTTCACTTTAGAACAAATAAAGTCTTTGAGAATAAACAAAATAAAGAAACAAATAAAGAAACATGACTTATCAAGGTAATATTAACAAAACTTTTTTTAATATTTTTATTGTTATTCGCAATTGACAGCCAAAAAAAGCTATTTAATTTTTATATTCAGGATATGTGAACCGAAAAAAAAGTATAGTCAATATATATTTTTTAATCAATCCAGGTTTTGATTTCTATATGTTAAAACCCCGGATTATTTAACAATCACAAATCATGAACAGAACAACAATATTTTTCATGATAAAAATGTTCAGTATACAGTTTCTGTTTTAAATTAAATCTAAACATTTTAAAATATAACGAATGTTTAAAGCAACTTGATTTAATTAGGTTCCCTTCATGTTAGATTTGCATTAAATTTTTTATACAAATAGCATACAACGAGTATTTGCTTTGTTAAAAATTAAAATCCAAATAGTATAAGTCTTTCACTTATTTGACCGCAAAATTATTAAAGTTTTTATGTGATTAACATTAATTATCAAAAAAATCGAATTAATCATTAATTACCGTAACACTTGTCTTAGCTTTAAAACAGCAAAATTGTGCAAATAGAATTAAGCTTTTATAAAACATTTGTTTTAAAAACTGTTCTTAAATTGGTTTCCAGTCGAAAAAATTGACAATTTCGTAACAATTTGCTTTAAAAGAGTTTTTTTCTTTACAGAATATTCTTCAATATTACACGGACAAAAAAAAATATCAAGAAGTCCGGCGTAAGAAAGACTTTTTCTTTGAATCAGACAACAAAAGTCACAAATCACCATATACTTTAGGAGCTTAAAATGTTGATACTATTGTTAAACATAGGTTTTTGATAAAGTTGATAGTTTGACAGTATTGAGAATATCATTGACAACTAGACAGTAGTTTAGGTATATTTTAAACATAGTCTTATAACATATATACTGTACTAAGGTACAGAATATTTTTTTAATATGAAAAGAATTAAAAAACTAACTTTTTTGTCGATTTTTATCACCGTGTTTAGAATAGATGAACTCAAAACCTTCAATTCTTTTTCTTCCTAAAAACAGTTTTGTCTACTTGTTTGATTAAATTTAGTTGACATGGCAACAACAAAAAAACTTCTAAAATCTTTTCTAAATAATTTTTCTTTTGCTAAAAGTTTTTATGTTAAATGTAGTTTTTATGGTGGTTAGTACTTCAAGTTAGTAGAACAAAGGTTAGTGGATGTTTAAACGCAATTATCAATATCGCAAAGTTAAAAAATAATACACTGAAGTAGCTTACAAATTTGATTTTAAATTTAACTAAATTCTTTAAGAATATCAAATGTAAATTTCAAGTTTTTCTTACAGACTTAATTTTTTTTTTCCATTTGCATGTTTGCAGGCTTTACCTTTCATGGGCGGCATCCAAATTCAAACAAAAGCATGCAGACGGGCAGTAGTTTTTCGAACTTTGAGCTAGGACTTTATAATTAATATTAATATATACAATAAAAATATTTCTTAAATAAATTAGGTTATTGAAATGGAAGATGACTTACTCGCTGGATCCCAATACGCGGGATTGGTATGTCTTCCGCAAAATGAGGCAAGAGATGTGGTCGAGATTGGCGAGAGAGAAACCGGCACAAAAGGAATTGATTTATTCTTTGTAAGTCATCAAGTTATTTGAATAACTGTTAGTTTGCATTGAAAATTAAGCTTCGAATGTTGTGAACAAAGTTTCGATCATATCTGCATTTACTTGCTCAAAAAATACAAGTTTAAAGTAACTTGTAACAGTTAAACATTTAAAATTGAATACATGTACGATGATACTTTTTGCTGAATGATATTTTAAGGAAAATAACGTAAGAAAAAGTCTTAAAATTCTAACTAGAATCTTGAAGCTTTTCAAACAGTTTTTACTAGTTAAGTACAAAAATCACAAAATATCACAAATGCAAGACCAAGCTACATACTAAAAGCTTACACGTAAATATTTTTGATAACCACATTACTAAAAAGTTTGGTAAATCACCAAAAAATTACAGAAATGGAAAGTGGGGAGACGATCAGAAAATGATCAGACCGATAAACCCGAAAGCACTGATTTATAACGCAACGAAAAGAATAAGACAGCTGGCAGAGCCTAAAGCAAGCAAGCAAAATAGCAAAAAAACAATAGACAAAACTCTTGTAAGTAACTTTTTGTTTAAGTTTACAAGCACGTAGTCAATAGTAATAAGTTCATACTTTTAGTCTTTTGATTGCTTTTATAATTCATGACAACAAATATACTATCTGAATAATATGGTAGCTGAATAAAGTATATCGAGAGTAAAATGAAATATTTTTATCAATATATTATTGTAGTTGTAGACTTAAATAGATATTTTGTTATAATACAAAAAATAATAATTGTACCTTTTATTTATCTTTAGTTGTTTTCACTGTAGCTGATATAGTATAACATTTTTAAGTTTGATTTAGATATTAGTACAAGTTCGTATTTAAAAGACTGAGAAAAAATCATTAGTAAAATAAAATACTTTCGTAGAAAGTTTATTATAAACTTCTGTATGTTTAGAATTCTTTTTATTATTTTTAAAAAAGAAAAAAGAGTTATAAAGTTCTACAAGTAATAAAAAACAGTATAGTGAAAACATACCATACTTTTTTTACTACTTTTTTCATATTAAAATTAATCACTTAAAAAAATCGAATAAAAAACATCACAATAAAATTTTGAATTCTACTATTTTTCATAGAAAAAAAAGTAAATACGTTTTTTGTTATAAAAAAGTTTTATGTAGTATTTTATAATGTTCTCTAACCAAACAACAGCAAAAAATGCACAAAGAAATAGTAGAATCAATTTTTGACTACGAAAAATCAATTCTCGAAGTAAGTAATATAAAGGTAAATTATATTTGTCACCTGTTAGTTTTTAAAAAACATGTTTTTACAGGAAAAGAATTTAAAGATTGAATTAGATGAAATTGACTTTTCGGTTAGTTGCTTTGCTATTTTTAGTGCTCTTTTTTTATTTACTTTACATTTTTATTCAGATTAAAGAAAGAAGAAAGTCAGCACTTGTTACACAGGTTTGTCAATTTTTTTTTTACATTATAGATTGTTGATTTTAATTTAAATTACACTAGTTTTAAATGATAAAACTCTAAAATAAAGGAAAAATTAAAACTTAGAAAGAAAAGTTAACAAAGGAACATCAAAAGTCTTTAAAAAAGGTAATTTTTTTCTTTTGAACAAGTGATGATAATGTTTGTTATTTAAACAAAAACTTTTTATAGACGAAAAGCATAAAAAATGCGCTAAAAACTGCCGTTCATTCATTGCACGAATACGAAAAAACGCATAAAAATCAAAAAGTCATAAGTTACAAGGAGGTAAGCGACAGGACAAAAGAACTGGCAAAGAGCAAAAATTATGAGAACTACTTGGATAATTTGGTGAACTAGTAAGACTAATTTTTGAATTTTGTGAGCTATTTTTTTAACTTAATACTTAATACAAACTTGAACAATATTACGTACATTCTTGCGAAAGCATCAAGTTGTCTAAGCTTTAGTCTAAACTAAAATAATTAATTTTAATTTATGAAAAAAAAACATTAAGGAACCTTTAGAGTTGAAATATTAGTAAACCTTTGTCTTCAGCTATGACAAATGTTGTTAAATATTTTTCTATATCATGTTATTTATTGTTTTTAACTCAATGTGTTAATATTTTCAACCGTTTTTTTTGTAAACTTAAAAAATACCTAATAAGTTTCGCTTTTTATAAAACTCTTTATCTAGATTTTCAAAAAAATTTTTTGTTCTCACTTACGAACTAGACATATTTTAATTTTGTCTTAGTAAACGCTAGAAATATTTATTTGCAGTGGTCAAGCAAATTATACTAAATCTTCCGCACAGAAGTACAAACCGAGCGAACGGATAAAACAACTGGCAGCACCGAAACAAGTTCATCAAGATGTTAGACCGGTTTGACTTAAAAATAAGCTTCCGTTCTATTTCATTTATAGAACATAATAATAACAAATTTAAACAGTACTCTTTCTTTATAAATTTAAGAAATGTTTCTGTGTTCTAACAATTTAACACACTTCAACGGAGCTATAAAAGTTGAAAAAATACTTAGATATTTAAATGTCTCAATCTGTTACCGTCGTATATTCCAGTGAACTTGTTTCGATAAATTTTTATTAGCAAACGATTAACTTTAAATTTTGAATAGTTATTTAAAATATATCTATGTACTTATACTTAGTTTATGGTTGAGACAGTAGATAACTTTACATAAAGTTTCAATTTAAAATACAAGTGCTGTTGTTTTCAAAATTATTATAACGATTATAACTATGTAGAAAGAACAAATATCCGAGAAACAGAAGGTGAATAAAAAGAGAAAGACTAAACATTTCCAAAGAATACATCAACTATCGCAGCCAAAAAAAATATTTTGCGAAGAAAAGAAAAAGAAAGTAGAAAAAGGTGTTAATTGGAAAAAAGTGAATGAAATGGCGAAACCGAAATCGTGCCATCCTGATTACATTATGCCTAAAAATTTTGACGAAATATACATTGTGTCTTCAGCAGCGAAGTCGAGAAAAAACAAAAACGACAGAATTGATCACTTGAGCACCCCCGTTGACAGGTACCGTAGTTTATATAAAAGTATTAAATAGAAAACTATTTTTTCATCTTGTACGATACTTTTACTTTTGTTTATGTTACAGACAAGACCCAAGAACGATTATCGAAAATGAAAAAGCATTTATTGTTTCAAAGGCTGCTCTTAGTTTCAAGACGACTGAAAGAATTGAAAAATTATCAACACCAGTTGAGCGAGATTGATAATAAAAAATTGTACTAAAGCAGTTGTTTATGTTATACAATAGTTTTAATGATGCTTGTTCTAATTTTTTTGTGTTTTATGAAGAACCACTAGGCAAACATCATAGAAATATGTACGCTATGTTAGCTAAAGATAACTAGCTTACTGTACTTTTCAGAGAGTTTGAAAAGTTATTTTCTTAAAGTTTTTATATTTAACTTTTTTTTACGTAATTTTTTTTTGTTCTAGTTATGTATAAATTTTAAAACTTAAACAAAGACTTAACAATAATTTTTTTACAGCTAACTGCTTAGGATTTGTATTTAATTTTTGATTAAAAGCTTTTGACCAAAAATGTTTTTTATTTCAATTGTTGCTAATAACTTAATTAAATTTCACAGAGCTCTAAAAATGTTTCAATATAAAAAAGGTGTTAGAACAAACATACTAGTGGATTTTATACTTTAAAATGTACCTTTAACTTAAAATATTTCGTAAATTTGTATTACCAAAATGTGTTGAAATACGATAATTGCTAGTATAAGTAACTATTAGTTTTTGAAAAAGTATAAAAGTAATAAATAAACGAATTTTTATTTATTTTTCGTACATTTTAAGATACTGAAATAGTCCAAATACTTTTTAAACATCATCTAGCTAGAGTAATAACTTTAGTTAAATTAGTTTAATCCTTATATTAATTAAACAGTCTTCGACCGGTTTAGTTTATTCAATTATTTATTTTTTTTTTACATATCAAATTTAAAAAGAGTAGAACATTCGATTTTTTGTTTATATGTAATTTTTTTGATTTAATAAACATTAAGTAAAATTACAGACACATCTGTTATTTTGTAGTTCAGGTCTTGTATTTTCTATGGTTTCTTACACTTAAAATGTGTTGGGCCTAGTCTTGAAAAACTAAAATAAAAAATGAATAAGTTTGCTTTTAATACAGGACTGTTATTAACTTTGCTTTCTAAAGTAAAATTTTTTAAACTTCTGCATTTTTATTTCATGTTACTGAAGATAAAGCTGGTATGGGTAAGCGGGTACGTTAGAGATTCTAATTAGAATTAAAGACAAACACCTTTTCTACTAAAAGTATTGCAGAAACAATAGGGTAAAAAAAAACTCTTTTATGCATACTGTCTTTATTAATTAACCTTTAAACTTAATTTACAAACAGAAGACTTTTATTGGGTTATAACTTTTACTGAAAACACATCAACATAAGTCAAAGTAAAATTTATCTTACATATAAAACTTACGTTTCACAATATACAATCGTCAAGCTAATCAGAACCTGCACTAGCTTGAAAAAAATATATACTTGGTAAATTAGTAGCACATAAAGTTCTTCGTACAGTACTAAAAAACTAAAGAATAAGTTTAAGGCCAAGCAGTGCAACGACAAACAATAAAGAAAATATGAATTCAACAATAAACCTGATCCCGACATTAAACTGTATCCGTGGAGTGATGCTGGAAAGATTTTCCAAAAATAGATCCTTAGACTAAACTGTCAACAGCTGAGACCGGCTACAACTTGCACGCTCACGGAGTTTGTAAAACAAACAAAAACAAAGGCAAAATACAGTGAAGTTGACAACATTAATACATAAAAATAAGTAAAAACAAAACAAACTTGAAAATTTACAAAAGTGAGGTCATAAGCAAAAGTTGTTTGAATTAAAATAAAATGACTGTTTTATTGCGATTCTTTCGACCTCTTGGGTGTGTTGTTATTTCCATTTTACAGCTGACCAGAGATTGCCCAATTACGTTTTACAATTCTCACCTTCCTCTTAACACTTTCTAACGTCTTTCTGACGACCAACTCATCTGTACACCAAAGTCTTTTGAATTTGTTATTCATTATTTAAAAAACGACCAAGTTTGTGCTGAAAGTTGTTAGTTTCAATGTGCCTTGAACCTTTTCTTTAATATTTTTGATAATTTTTTTAGAATACAGTGCACGAATTTTGGTTGAAGATTTTAAATTTTTCTTTTTCAACCTGTTGCTGTTGTGCAGCTTACATTTTAAAAACATATATATTTGATTTTTAAAGTATACGATGAGCTTATGTATAGATTTCAAAAAAAAACATTTTTTTTATTTTAAAACTCTTGCTTTAATTTGTTTCAAAGCCTTGCTGCCGAACAGCAAGCATGATGAACAGTATGCAGTTAAAAATTTATGATACTAAAAAAATATTCTGTTTATTTTGTGGATTGGAGTATTAGACGCAAGACTCAAACCTGGAGCAAAGGTACAAGTAGCATTTGTAAGTACGTACACCTAATATTTTTTGTATTTGTAGTAAAAAAAGTTTAGTAAAGTATTTTTTTACTAGTTTAAGTCAATAAAAAGTGTTTAAAACTTTTGCCTGGATAAAATTAAAATATAATTTTTACTTAGTTTTTAGAGCATTTGTTGATATAATAAAAATTTAAAAATTTATGAAACATTTATACATAAAATTGTTTTTATATCAAAGGATTACCATAAGTTCTTAAAAAACTGTAATAATTAGCAGTTGGAAAATCAAAACACAATAATCTACACGCATGAAAATAAGATAGTATTTTTATTATATATTGAGGATACACTACATAAAGGTTCTGTTTTTGTTAAAAAAACATTAGTCTAAAAACTTATTCTTTGCATAATAGACGTTTTCTGGGCAAAAGCGATCGTGCTACACTATGTGTAATTTTACCTGTCTCTAAAACATTTTACATTAAACTGATCGTTTTAGTTTAACATAATTCAAGTTATTATTTCATAAAGATTGATTAATTACATAAATAAACAAAAACATAAAAGAAAGTCTACAGAATCAAAGACTGGACTTTCAAATGCCGTGAGGTTTTAAAAGATAGTTAGAAAAATAATTCAAAATTGATAATGGATCTTTAGTTATGAAACATTATAAAATATAAAATTTTTAAATAGTTTAAAACTGGATTTTTTTAGATGTAAGACAAGTTTATGATTTCAAAACCTTAATGATTTTAAACAAAGTATTTTTTTGTTTGATTTTTTAAAGAATTTTATAAACTATTTTCTATCAAATTATTCGTTATCAAAACAACTTTTGTAAATACTATAAAAAAATGTAAAGATTTATCCTTTAGTACCTTTAACTTAAATAAAAAATTCAGAAAAAATATAACAATCGAACTGTAGTAACTAAGTTTTTATTAAATGAAATTTTTTTCTGAGAAATCGAAGTCACAAGATGTTGAAGCACATGACATAAAGTGAAAACAATCATTTTGCAATAAACAATATTGCTACAAACCATTGCAGTTGTCAGTTGACTTCAATTCTCTGCAATGATTGGCTACAATTTCAAGTTGTTATTTCTTGGTACAATATTTTCTCAGTAGCAAAAGAGTTCAAACCTGTGGGAAAGAAAATAAATATTATATGGTAAATAAAAATTCTGTAATAGCAAATAAGAAGTACCATCAGTTGTTTTTTTTTATAAACACTTATTTCATTTAGTTCATAATAGATTAATTTTTAAATTCTACAAATGGAATTTAAACTGAAGATTTTTTAAATTCACATGTTTATTTAAAAAAATTGAAAGTGAGGTACAGTATTTTTGTCTTCAAACGTATTCTTAATTATTATAAATGTTAATTTCAAAAAGTCAGGAAGAATTACATGTGAATTAATTTACTTGCTTGGCTTACAAAATGTATATTGTTGTAGATGGAAGAGTAAAACTGATGTTTTTCTACCATAATTGTTTTTATAATTTTTAATAAAATATCCACAGTTTTTTATCAAATTTTTTGTATGGTACATAAATCAGTACAATTTTTATTTTTCTTGTAAAAAGTTGCTTTTAATAAAATTTGTTTTGTTAAATCTGAAAGTTATATTGTCTACAATCAAAAATTGATGATTTTAACAAGAAATTAATAAAATACATTTTTAATACATTAATTATGGACATGACTTTGTCCTGACATGACTTTAAACTGTATCCTGGTGTATGACTCGATTACCAAAGGTTTTTTGTACACCAGGTCCTTGGACCAATTATTTGAGCGCTTTTTGTTTTCTTTCAATAATAAATGAACTTATCTTAGGTTAATTGTTTTCACAAGTAAGTTAGAACATGGTATAGTTTTCTTTTACTTGATACTCAGTTCTGTTTAAAACATGATTCCTAAGGCGGTCTAAATCACCTCTGGGACTCTTTGGGTTTTTAACTATCAGAGGGCCATGATTAGAAATTCAGCAGGAAAAAGGTAAATTGGTTATTAACTAGTAAACGGTCAATGTCTAGTAAAAGGGCTGATTACTTTTTAAATTTCTGCCAACTGGGTAGTTAGGAAAATGAGTTTTTGAAACCAGTGGTTGGCAGCCATTTACAAGTCGCAGACCAATTTTCTTGGAAAAAGTACTCACAGGCCACATTGTATAAAAAAGTTCTACAAGGGCTGCAGTTTTTCAAATATATATGTAATAATCATTAAAGAAATGCAAATTTTAATCAAATATGTGATAAAATAACCAATAATAGAGCACTAGTAATGGGTTTTTACTAAAGGAAGAGCTTAATTGAAGTTTTTAACACAAATATTTTTGTATACATTGTTTTAAGATAGTACATTTTTAGCTTAAATGTAGCTAAACAGTAGGACCCCAGTTTCCCAATCTTTGGCTAATAATCTATACAAATTGTCTTCTTTGTATCTTTTTATACTACTGTTACTTTAGTTGTTAATTTAAATTCGATATTAAGTTGAACAACTCTATGTCTTCTTCTTGGAATACATTTAGTTTACAAAAGCTTGTAAACTAATTCATACACAGGCTATAAGCACTAAGGAAATTTATAATGTTTTTTGAAACTAAACAGCTATAAGTTTAAACATTTGTTATCAAATAAATGTTCAAAATTATTAACTGCCGATATGTTTTTTATATATAAGATCCAAACAAATCAAGTTTAAAAAAACATAACAATAAGAACAAATTGCAAATTTCTTATTTTATTAAATTGAAACACGTTTTTTCTGTTAAACAAGTATATTTTTCAAAAGTTGATAAAAAGTAGTTATTAATAAGACACTTTGAAAAAACTATCACTACAATACTAACTTTAAGTTTATATCAAAATTTTGAAGATTATTTTTTTGTTGGTCAGTTTTGAATTTTTTCTAGTTTAAATATTTGTTAATATGAGTATTTTCTAAACATTTTAGGTATTTATATCAAAAAATGTACAAGGAGATAGAATTTTAGTGATTTCTATTTGTTATTATTAATATTTGGGTTATGGTCGGTTTTAGGGGCGCGTATTTTACTTATTAAATTCATCTTTTTTAAAGGTACTTTTTGACTTAATATTCAATCATTTATCATTACATTTATTATCAAAGTTGCTACACTACTAACTATATTTACTTTGGGAACAGGTCAAAATTGCATTACGACAAAGTTGCTCGAAGAAAAATTTGCACGAGTTGACAAAATTTCACAATCAAAATTTTTCACCAAGGGTCAATTACTTTTGCACACAGACAAAGTTGCACGAGGGGACTAATTTTCACATGGAAAAATTTGCACGAAAGCCAAAATTTCACAAAGACAATTTTGCAACAAGGGTCAATTTTGCACGAAGACAAATTTGCATAAACTGTCAGTTTGCACAAAGATACTTTTGCACTTAGACAAATTTGCACGAGGAGATAAAATTGCACTAAGACAATTTTACACCTAAAGTCAATTTTGCACGAGAGTTAAAAAAAAAACTGAAAGACAACTTAATAAAAATTAAAAAACTGTTATTGACGTGGGTAAGGATTAGAGGTAACAGTGATAGTCAAAATAAAGGTTAGTTTATAAATATCATTAAATTAAAAAAGAAAATGAATAAACAAAAATTAACTAATTAAAAAGAAAAAAAACTACCGAATAATAGTATTAGTAAAGAAAAGTTATTAAAAAATATTAATAAGAAAAAAATAAATAAGTTACCGAGCGAGGGTAAGAACTAGGGGTAAAATAAAAACAATTACATAAAGGAATAGTCGTTGATAATCTTAAATATCTTTTTATTAAAGCTGTAACGCTTTTTTTAACGTATTATAAAGTTAACCTTGTCATTAGTTCAAAATTTAATTAATAGAAACTTTTTCTAATTATATATGTTATTATAATTTACTAAATCGTTTGGATATAATGTAAATATTAGTAGGGCGTAGCCCTGCTAATATAAATAATTGAACATTAAGTTAAAAAGTACCTTTAAAAAAGATGAATTTAATAAGTAAAATACGCGCCCCTAAAACCGACCATAACCAATATTTGTTTGCCGTTTTAGTTTTCTCCTCCAATAAGAAACCTGTTGTACTCTCCAACTTAAGCTGATTATATTTAAAAAAAATAATTAGATCTTAAAAGCCAATTATAGCTTAGTTAAAATTCTACAAAACAAAATAATAGTAGGGAAAATAGTAATTTCCCCTTTCCGCTTATGCATTTAATATTTATTAAACATTTACTGGGCTGCAACACACTTAAGATAATGAGGATAACTTAGGCTATTTTTTTTAACTGAGGCTGACTCTGAGAAGTTTCATTTTTTTACCACACTCATGCTTGTTCAGATGCTTTTCCAAAAGCTATTTTTTTTTTTTATCTTTAATTTCTCTAAAAAATTGTATTTTTATCAGTCCTTTCATTGTTACTCAGATATTTTAAGATGCTTAAGCTTGATTCTTTTTTCCTTTTATACTCAAATTAAATTTTAATTTCAATTTTTTTATATTTCAGTCTGACTCAGGCTAGTTTGATGTAACTCAGACTGAATTTTCGGCCTCAAAGTAGTGGCAGCCCTGCAACCAAAAATGAGCACGATATACAACCTTGTATAGTGCATGAGTTGAAACTCAGTATTTAAAATTGGTAAACAAATTCTTTATATGATAAAAATATAATGTAATTACTATTATTTACTAAATTGTTTTCTTATAATTTATACTTGAAGATTATATACGTTCATCTTCTACTGTTTTTCTAGTTTTTTAGTTTCTTTTTATTATCAAGAACTAATGGTACTTTTGAAAAATATTTAAAAGCTTATATTTTGAAATTATTTTTTCTTTACTTAACTGTAATTTCTATAGTTATGCATGAGTTGATTAACATATTATCCTAAAAGAAAGTTTTAATTTCTTTTTGTTGTTTTTTTATATTTTTCCTGTTTTTTTAACAGATAATGTAATATTTTTGCTAAGCTAAAACATTTTTTATAACTTACAGGGTTGCCACTAGCTCAGGATAACTCAGGATATTTTTTTGTAAAACTTTGATAAAACTCAAAAATTTTTGAAAATTTAGGATGACCTTATTTGGTTGCGCAGAACAGCTTAGGATACTAAGATTTTTTCAATACTCTAGCTTTAATGTTTTGTTTGAAACTCAGGACATATCTTTTATAGATTTTGAATGAGATTTAATTACTAAGTTTCAGTATTCTGTTAATTTATTACAAATATTGTTAAAGAATTAGGTTCATATATATTTTGAAAAGTTTAGAAAACTTTTTACTTTAAATTGAAAAAAAATCAGAATGACTAAGGAATTTTTTTTTACTTAAAGACAAGCAACCTTGAATTCATTTACTATGTAAATTTTTATTTTAACATGTGTAAAAAAACTTAGCTATATTTAAGTTGTTAAAAATGGTAAAAACCAAATTTCAAGAGTATCTGACGAGGGATTGTTACAGAACATATTCTTGTGTCCACTGCAGAGCTCATTTGGCCGGACATGCTTCTCTAGTTTCAAAAGTAATGCTTAAACTTATAATGCAGCTGAAGTTTTTTTTTTTTAATTTGATTAAACTTAACTTTTATTATGTTTTAGCTTAAGTATACAATATTATATTTATTTTTTAAGGTTTGGAACTATGCATCAGTAACAACTTGATTTAAAACTTTTATTTAATCAATTTTTTATAATTTGTATTAAATTTTTAAACATTAACTTCTGTAATATTTAAAGCTATTAGAAAAATAGATTTAGAAACAAGTATTATTTTTGAATTAAAAAGCTCTATAAATTTTTATTGATTTTTGCTGTAATTTTTTTGTTGAATATTTCTGTGTAAAAGTAGTATAGTCATTATACTACCTTTGAATTGATTAATTTTTAATTTATAGATAAAAAATGTTTAACTCTTCACTTGAAGTACTACTTTTAAATACATAAAAGTACTAATTTTAGTTCATTATACATTAGATGGGTTATTTATTTAAACTATTATAAAAAAAATTTGCAGTCATTCCAAGGAAGTCAAGGAAGAGCTTACCTGTTTGATGATGTGTGAGTTTTTCAACATATTTTTATTTATTGGTTTTAAATTACAATTACTTTTTTCCATGTAACAGTTTAGGGGTAGGGAATACCTAGGTGATGTTTACGGACTTATGAATACATATGATTTTTATGTTTTTTTTTGTAACATGAAGAAGAATCAAAAAAAAAAATTGCAAAAAAAAAAATCCGCCCAAAAAGCTAATTTCAACCCCAAAAATCACATGTTTTTCAATTTTTTGACTTAAACAGTAATAAAATCACTAATACATGTCCTAGACTTATAATTTTTATCTTAAATGAAAACTTTTACTTAAAGACATAGATTTCAAGACATATTAAGTGCTTTCTATGTATTACAATGTCATAATTACCATTAATATGCAAATTTCATATAAAATGATGCTTCTTAGAAAAATAAAAACACAAAATATTAGTGTTTATAATAAAAAGTTTTATTGTAAAACAAAACTTTATAGGTATTCTTACTTACCTTTACAAATTTAGGTAGTGTGGTATGTATATTAGTGGGATATTTGATGTCATAGTTAATTTAGCTTTAAGTATTAAAAACACCCTTAAATAATTACTCAATTATCATTACAACAAATTAAATAAATATTAAAAAGTTATGATCTATCATCAGCAAGATAATGTTGTATGGCAGATTAACTTAATGAATTCAAAATAAAAACTTTAACAAAGAAATAAAGAACATTGTACTGTATCGTTTAGTATTAACACTTAACATTATTGTAAATGACTAATACTTTTAAAAATTTTAGTATAGAAAATACTGTCACATGATTGATAAAATCTAATGGACTATCTGTTTGAAATAATTAGGTAAACATAATACTTTTAAAGAGTTAAAAAAAAACTATCCATTCCCTTTCTGTAAAAGACATCTGTTTTACTAAAAAATCTATTTGGATATGGTTCCTTAGTGAAAAAGTAATAGATCTTTCATTAGAAACATGATTCCATTCCCCTTCAATTTTACAATTAACAATAGAATATATATGCAAGTTCAGCAAATCACATTTAGTTGGGTTGTTTCACTTCAAATTATTTCCATCTCCAACTCTCATGAGGTGGTCCATCTTAAAAGTTCAATCATCATTTTTACCTTCACAAGTAGCATTATACCATGTGTATGACAATCCTTCACTAATTAATGTGACATAATAATTCTCTAGCAAAATATCTTCATTTTTCATTTTATATACTGCGGGAAGAAGCCCCTACAATTAATGCTGCATAAGTGTTTGTTGGTAATGAACAGAGACTGAGAGCATTTATCATCTTCTATAACAAGAGCACATAAATTTAGGAGTCTTTCCACGTGTTTATTACCACTTACTTTGAACAGTTCTGGTTTGTATAACACTTCAGATTTGTGTGACTCTCTCAAGTAAATTAACACAACACAAACAATAACTTCAATTTGATCAGGATGGGATTTTAAAATAGTACGCAGCTCTTCCGCGCTCACTACAGGCCCACCCCAGTTTTTACACAGTTTGGGATGCTTCTGCACGTATTGATCCCTTTTATTCTCCTTTTCACTTTTTTTCTTTTATCTGTTTAAGCTTTAAAACTTTTTGTTCTGTTACCTACCTTTGCTCCATCTCATTCAGAAAATTTACAACTTTATCAAAAAAATGTTCATGTTTAGTTTGGTAAAAATCAGATATAAGTTATGTACAGTCATTTATTACCCTTCTGCTGTGAAGCATTTGTTCCTAAACATTGCTACTGCTGCAGGCTTTCCAAATCCAGCAAGGTGCCTTTCAGATTCTAAGTTATTGGTTGGCAGTCCTGCCAGTTCTTTATTAGTTAATAAGTGGAGCTCAGTAGCACGTGGTGAATTTGGCAAACAAAAGTTTTCAAATCCTGTTTGGCAATCAAAAACTTGGGCAGCATCTTATTAAGAATTTCATTACACAACCCAAAAATTGGCTTTATCACCTTTTTATGTGGATAATGTATCACATAGGCATACAAAGTGTTCATTATTCCATTGCTGAGATCTCCATACAGCTTAGGAAATACTTTGAGAAGGTCTTTTTGAGAGCTAATCTCAACAAAGTGTAAAAAAGGTAGTGTCACCTTGTGAGTAAAAGTAAGAAAATTCCTCAAGCTCAGTCACTATAAATTCTAAGTAGTCAAGCAGTATTTTGACAACTTCCACATGTTGGTTGCTTAGATGTGTTTCATTTATAAGCATGGAAATAAACGAAAGGCTTTGCAAAATTTATGCTGCAGAATACCCAAGTTTAGTAAACCTGCGTTTACTAAAACTATTTTGAAAACTTTTAGTTTAGTTTAGTAAACTTAAATAATAGTCAACATCAACTTAATACCTAGTCAAATGTAATTCAACTATGTGTATTTAGCTCTTAGCAAGGTTTCAGCTTTTGTATATTATAAAGATAAAAGTTTATACCTTTCTAAAATTAACTAAAAGTTAAAAAAAAATCTTTTAGTGAGTAATAAACTGTAAAAGGCTTAATAAACTGTTAAACATTTAAATGTAACTCAAGTAACTCTAAGCAATTAACATGCAATTCAAATTATTAACTTTATATTTAAACAAAACCTAAATCTAGCAAATACAAATAAGTTCAAGATGAGTTCATGAGTTACATCTATTAGCTACACAAAACACACAGTAACTGCAAACATAAACATGTATTTTGTTATGTTATTAATGAAATGTTGCATCATTGATTTTAAGCCTCATTTCTCATAAGTGCAGCAAGCTCTAAATATTCTAAATAAGTTTAACAGAGTTCAATAATGATTAATGTAAGTAATTGCAGCAGTCCATTACAATGCAATTGAAATGACATTAAATTAGTAATATCTTTATGGCTAGCTGACTCCACACATTTTACACTCAAAAGAAAAAATAAAATAAATGTAAAAACAAAAAAAGAAAAAATTGCCTTTTATATTAGAAAAAAAGTACAATTTTACTGACAAAATTTGAACATTTTGTGTAATTATGACGTCATAATACATCAAAAGCAGTTGAAATGTTTTAAATGTATGCCTATAATTATAAGCTTTCATTTAAGATATAAATTATAAGTCTAGGACATATATAAGTGATTTCATTACTGTTTAAGTCAGAAAATCAAATAATATGTGATACTAGGCAGCATTTTTTTTTTGGCAAATTTTTTTTTTAACATTCTTCTTAATGAAGCAATAGCACATCCAAATCATATGTGCTCATATGTATTTTTAAATATGAACAAAAAAATGTGATGTACTCCCTACCTCTAAACAGTTGTACAATAAACAACAAAATCTTTAAAAAAAGTAGTTTGGTTAGTTTCAATAGATAAATTTCATTTTAGCTTTAGAGCACTTTAAATTTAATTACTTGCTACAAATGTCTGAAATATTGGAATTAGTTTTTTGGACCTGCATACAATGTATGTATACAGTGTATGCTTGATGTCAACATGCAATTTTTTTCTAGTTCTTAGTTATAAATTGTATTGTGCAGGGTGAACGTGAACAGCGGTTGCCCGGAAGAACGCATTCTGCTGACGGGGAGGCACGCGGTTTGCGACATATTCTGCAAGTGCTGCGGCACCAACCTCGGCTGGAAATATGTTGGTTGCATATGTTAATGCTGCATAAAGTTTTAATTAAAGTTTGATAGTTTTTGACTGAAGAGTTTCTTATTTATCATTAAAATAATTTTTTTTATAAAATTTTTTGGTAAAAATGCTAAAAGGGTCACTCAGAATAACTCAGGCTAGTTTAAAAGTTTAAAAAAGCTCAGGCTAACTCAGTTTTGTTTAATGCATGCTAGCTTAGATTTTTTTTAAACTCAAGCTTTTTTTTGTGACTTTAAATCTTTTTCTAACCCGTCAACTGTTTTTTTTTTTGTTAATGTTTATGTGTTCAGCTATTTAAATTAAAATTTATATGTTCAGCTGTAACTTTTTTAATTTTTCTTAACTTCTCATTACTTTAATACTTTTGTATTAGTTTTGATGTAACTCAGGCTAGTTATCAGTTTTTTGCTTCAAAGATCTTAAGTTTCATATTGTGTTTTTGTAATATTTAAGGAGAAAACTATTGATTTAGTGACATTTTCAGTATTAAGTTTCATAACTTACGATAGTTTAATTTACGTAATTTAAACAATAATACTTTGATTTAGTAAAAATTATATTTATAAGACACAATAGAAACGAAACAAGAAAAATTAATAAACTATTAACTTTTAAATGTTATATACAATTTTTTTTTTTAATCATAAAGGATAAATGATGTTGTAATTTTTGATACATTTTTTTTTATTGCTTGTTTTTCTTTAACAACTTAGAACTAATGATATAACTGAAAATGTGAAGTTAATTTAGTTATTCTAAATATAGTTTTTACCTACATTAGATATGAAAGAGTATTTAAAGTTATTAAAAATATAATTTATGACGAAATATTCACAGTTTTAAAAGTTTTTTTACTACACTTACTAACATTTTCTTTTCTGTAATGCTAAATTCTGTTATAAACTTTTTATTAAGTTAGATCTTTAGTGTTAAATTTGTTGAAAATTTATGCTTTAGTTTTAAATAAATGTAATTTTTTTTAGTTATTTAAAGTCAATTATTTAAGTATTGTATAGTTTTGTTAAAACATAACAATACTTACGTTCGTAAACATAAGTTAGAATTTTTTATTATTTTCAAACTAGATATAAATGAGCTGATATGACCACTTTCTATAGTACTTTAAACTGTTTCCATAAAAAAAAACTTAAGCTTTCAAAGTTATAAAATGTTTTGAAAGAATTTTATTTAATATATTTAAAAAAATTTATTTTGTTTTTTAATGTTGTCATAGTTTACTAATTGAAATGTAAACCACAACAAAGTAACAAGACAGTTAACAGCTTCCAAAATAGCTGGTATAGTATTACTATAAAAAACCATCTTTAAAACTTTTATTTAATAAAAATAAAATTTTTTGTTAGGAACGCGCATACGAGAGCAGTCAGAAATACAAGGAAGGAAAGTTCATCATCGAGCTCATACATATGGTGAAGGACAACCGTTGGAATTGAATTAATTACACTACTAAAATGTTACTGTTTCAAAAGTGTTTGTTGTTGCTTCGTTACTTGCTAACACTTGAGTTCTGACAAAAATTATCTAGATTATCTTGTATTTTAAACACATTCGAACGAGTTGGCATAATCGACCCTTTTTGTTAAACTTGAGCTTGTCTCACGGCATACGAAAGCCCAGGCTTCTGCTCTGCAGACTTTCGCCGATGTTTTTGTTGATTAAGTTTATTCAGTCAGATAACAATTTGTAAAAATAGAAAACTGTTTTCATAATGTGTGAAGCAAATTGTCGTTTTTTTAATGAATTTTTTTGTGAATGCGCTTTTTTGTGTTTTGTTCTATTTTGCTGTGAACTACTTTGTACATATCGATGTTATTTGCAAAAATTTTAGCGACCAATCAGTTTGTTGATAATTTCATTACTAATAGCTTTTAGAGTTGCTTAATGCACATATTTTTAATTTTAACAAGTTAAATTTTATTAATTTAATTCTGTGATCAATTTTAAATCTAAAACATTTAACTAAAAACTTGTATTTTGAAATGAACATAATCACAAAGTTTAAAAAATAATAGTCTAATTTATCTGCTTGTATTAAAATCAGACCTATTTGAAGCTGAAAGTGTTTTAAGATTGTGAAAGTTTGAAATACTTTTTAACACCAAAATATTTTACAGTTTAAAATTGAATCATTTTCCAAACAAAATTAAAATGTATACACGACATTTAACACAACTAACTAAAAGTAGCTTTTCTTCTGCCAAAAAATATTTGAAACTGCCTTTGAAACTAGTACAGTGATTTTGATTGGTTAAAATGATGATACTGCAAACAATTGTGTAAAACAGCATTTTACAAAATTACTTAAGTCCACAAATGTAATTAATTGTTGATTTCAAAAGGACTTTTATCATGATAGTGTTATTACACGTTATGTGTGACAACTACGATGTTTTCTATTGTTGAGTTTTTTTTCTTGTATAAAGCTGAGTTATAATGCATTTTACTGATTGAATTACACTTTTTGTTGTGAACTCGTTTTATTTTTACATCAGTAGCTTTGTACATTTGTATCGTTTTTTAATAAAAAAAAGAATCAAACAAATTAGTTTTTTATATATTTTAGAAACATAGTAAGATATTTTTGCTGCATAACCTCTCCTAAATTACTGTTGTTTTTGTAAAGTATATATCTTCCATGAACATTTTGAACTAAATTTTAATCAATTTAAACTAAATTTGTACTAGTTTAATCTGTTTTTAGATTAAAGAAATAAGTTTTTTTTGAACTATAACTTCGTAGCTTACAAAGTTTCTATTTATAACAGTTAATTGTAAAAGAAGTGTCATGTTCCTGTAGAAGAAATAGTTTTGTCGTCTAAATCTCAACGTTATGTATTTAGATTTTTTTTAAATTTTATATGCTAGTTATAAGAATTTTCATTTGAATTCTAATTATTTAACACTAAATTATTATATTTAAAGTAGTTTGTGTATTTTAAATTCTTTAAGATCAAATAATTTTTTTAGATTGATCTTTACCAGGGCTACAGTTTTAGATTAAAATTGAAAAAATAAAATTTCAGAATTATAATTTTTCATAAATTCTTAAGCTTTGTAGTTTGTATGAAATATTTTTTTTTATATTGGACTGTAAGGGTTAAGTAAAACAAAAAATTAAACACATATCTTTTTATAGCAATAAATAGTCACTTTTTTAGCTCTATATATATATATATAGAATAATTTTGTACTTGTACTAACACTTTTTTATGTTTTAAGAAAAGAAGAATTTATTAATATTATTATTTTAAAATTTACTTTAGCCATATAGCCGAAAGTATTAAAAAAAAGTTATCGATAAAAATGATTTTAGTAGGTACTAAAAGACCTACATACGCTTAATTTTTTCGAATACATGTTATTTTTTGAGTTGTGGTCCACGAAACAAATTATATAGAATTTAAATTGTTCGTCGTGCACCCGATCGATATTACCATAATACTTACCAGGGACGTAGCTTGGTACGTTTCTGCAAATCTATAGAAACGTATACTTATGTGCAAAAAACTTGCTTTTATTTCAGCTTGAAAAGACTCTGCCTTCTTAGCTTTTAGTTTTCATTTAAACTTAGTTATGCAGTCCTGAGAAATAAATTTGACATATATATACTCTTTATCATTTTTAGTGTGTAAAAATTAAACAAATTAAATACATTCTAATTGTAACATTTAGCGTGTTAAAGCTTTAATTTGTCAAAAAACTGCATTGCAAAATTGCTTTATTGAAGCTGTAGCTTCAAAAATCAAAAAAAATCAATTTTATTTTTCAAAAATTTGCATAACACTTGTTTAAACTATTAACTACGTTAAATGTTTAATTTTAAATATAATTTTTTAAATTGTTATTTTAATACTTATTTTTAATGAATGTTTTCTGGGTTTACACAAGTGGCATGACATAAAGAGTCGTAGGGGTGTTGAGACAAATGAAATTGAGTATACAGTTATCACTCAAACTATAACATTCCATTTTTGATGTATTAACATAACTGTATTTTTTCGATTAAATTCAAAAACATTAGAGGTAGTTTAGATTGCTGTGTTACCGCTAGGACGTGTTATTTCAGATATTTTAATTTTTGCAGATTCGTAACTTTTTTGAGCTAGCTACGTCCCTGATACTTACTAACTTTTTATGTAACTGTTAGTATAAAGAAAACACAACTAATATAAAAAACAACTAATTACAGTTATTTTTTATAACATTAAAAGGGTAATAACTGAAACGAAATGTATTATATCTACCTTTAATAGTTATTTTATTTGTAACTATAAATTTAATTTGACTAGAAAAAATCCGAAGTACATGTACCCTTAGATAGAACTATCAAATACACTATTTTTTTGTCTTTTCATCATCAATTCAAGAATATTCAGAGTATTAGCCCCTCGCGCCTTTAGCCCCTAATGCTGCTTATGGCCCCAAGTGGTCACTTTGGGAAACCGTGATGTACTAATAAAAAGTTAATTAAAAAGTTTCGCAGTGTTCAACAAAAAGTGAAAATTACACGTAAACGACATTAAAAAATAATTATTAAAAACAATCAAGTAAAAGTTATTTGTAGCCTCTATCTTGTCCTTTAAAACGTTTGAATTATACTTTTGTTTTTATATGTTTGTTATGTTGGGTACGTGTTTTCTTATCTCTCTTAATTAAGTATTTTAGGATCAATCGCATGCTTAGACAAGGATTTGTTTTTTTTTTTAATCGTCCGGATACCAATAAGTTAAAACTTTCTAAATAATTATTGCTAAATGATGCTCGTAATGAAAATTTAATTAGTATTTTACTTATCTTCACTTCAAGCAATAAAAGATTTATAAAAATTATATAAACAAGTTATGGTTTAAAGGTTTTGAATTTAATCAAACGTTTTAAAAATTTTGGATAAACTAAGGAAATTAAACAGTTTCCCTATAAAATGCAATTTAGAATACCTAACAAGTTATTCGTTACAATTCACATAAATCAGATAAGTTAACAACATAAAATAAAGAGTTTATGATAAAGAAAAATATTAGAGTTAAAATTGATTCTATAAGTTTCTAAATAATTACTCTAGACTCTAAAATATTCAAAACTTAGAAGCTAGTTCATATTGTGTTAATACAGATCCTAACGATGGAAGCGTGGTGTTTTTGTTAGAGGCTGTAAAAAACTTACAACTTATTATTATACCTCATAGGTAGAAAATTTTTAAATCTAATTTGGAAAAATAAAAACACGACAATTACATCAAATAGTTTGCAGAAATAATTTAATTTAGAAAATAGTAATTTTGACAGCCTTACAATAATATAACTAGTTTTTAAATTAATTTAGCATTTGCTCCAATCCACTTCACACGACAAATACAAGACTATAAATACAATTTGCACGTTTTTTTCTTAAACTAACCAATTAATTTTTTCTATGTAGTTGTAAATTTCTAGAAACAAAAAAATTAAGCTGAATAATGAAAAGTTTAATCATTCTCTGATAACTTAGTAAGAACAAGTTGCTTACTTAGTTTAAGGTTAATTCTAACTAATTTACAACGCATTTATGAAAAAACGTTAAATATATTAATTCTATGAACAAAAAGCTTATTTCTAAAGATTTAAAGTTAATGAATTAAAACTTACTGTTAATAAAGTATCATGTTAAGTAAAGTTAATTAATAATTCAACACAAAAACTGCAGAAACTTGAGTTTAATTTAATTAAGAATTGTAAAATTACACGAAGTAGACATTATTTAGCTATACTATGAGTTTAGAACAGGGTTTCCAAAAGTAGGTCTAGTGGTCCCCTTGGGGGCCATGAGCAGTAAAGGAGCCACAGGGGGGCCATGTGGCCGTAGTTTAAAACTAACAGTAGATACTCTTGAGTTGTTGAAGAAGAGCAAAAAAATGGTCTTAGGTATTTTTAATGGTAGTTTGAAACTTACACTAGATATTCTGGAGTTGTTGAAGACGAGCAAAAAAATGGTCTTAGGTGTTTTTAATAGTAATTTTGAAACTTACACTAGATATTCTTGAGTTGTTGATGAAGAGAAAAAAATTAAACAAATAGTTCTAATTGTTTTTAATGTTAGTTTTGAAACTTACAGTAGATATTCTAGAGTTCTTGATGAACAGCAAAAAAAACAAACAAAAATCTTAGGCTATTAATGAAAGTTTTTTTTTTTTTGAATAATTTTGTTGAAAGTGGCCATGGCTTTTATAATTTTTTTAAAGTGAGCCATTAAAAAAAAAGTTTGGGACGTTCTTATTTAAATAGTAAACTATTCAAGAAAACATATGTTAAAAAAACTATGTTACTAATGAAATCGAAAAAAAAAGAGAAAAAACTCTTCGTTTTTATGTTTGCAAAAATTGTTTGCTTTTTTTTATTACAATTTTAGACAAAGTATTTAAAACATAAAAGTGTATATTTTAAAATAATAGTAAACTTGTTGTTCTTGTTATTATTATTATTCATTACATTTGTGTTTTTTTTCTTGTTAAGTGCATAAATGTTACAGTACTTATGTTTATGTTTTCATTTATAAAAGTTAAGTTGAGTTATAGTAGAATTTACTTCTTTAAAATAATTAAAAATTTATACAATAGTTTATATATCAATTCAAATGTAAAATTTGTTTTTTCTACAACTAAAATTATTTAAAAAAATAACTTTTAGCACAAACTACTGATAAAATTTATCGTAAAAGTATTTCGGCGTAACACATTTTTACCTTTTTTAAAGAAG
The DNA here is from genome assembly GCF_965202585.1 of Thalia democratica. NCBI lineage: Eukaryota > Metazoa > Chordata > Thaliacea > Salpida > Salpidae > Thalia > Thalia democratica. The sequence continues at coordinate 3,729,977 of NC_139172.1, read as the reverse complement.
TTGTGTGTCATCATTTAAGTATTCACATGTTTGCTAACAGTGTTGTTTATCTCCTTTTATAAGGTAATTTAAAGTCGTAAATATATATATATACCTAGTTCTTATGTTATCAGACAAGTTTAAAAATACACAAAGTTTAGTTAATTTTTGTTTATTTTTCTTTTCTTTCATTTTGTTTAGTTAATTTTTTTGTTACTAAACACTTAGATTTTAAGACGATAAAGAAATTTTTGCATAATAGCTCGTGAGAAGTTTTATAAGCATGTGGTAACTGTTCGATAACCAAAAGGTTCCTTTGTACATCAGGTCCTTAGATCAACTTTTTTTTAGCTTTTTTTTATAATCGTTTAATAAACAATAATAATATAAGAAAATAAAGTGTGTTATTCAAACAAAAAACTTGTACTGACCTTTACTTGAACAGTTCTAATAACATTTTGTAAATTTAAAGTTTAAAATTTTTTTTTTCAGTTTTATTCTAATTTCAAGTAAAAAGTAAAGTAAAAAATTTATAATTTAAAAAAATTAAAAAAACACTACAAAACAACTAAATATTATCAAAGTTTAATCTGAATAAATAGTTTTAGTTGTTCTAGGAAAATACAATTTTATACTTAATTTTGCTACAAATTAATGTTGTAAAAAAAATTTAGTTCTTTAATTTATTTCCACAAATATAGGTTTCACTTAGTTTTCAAGATAGAAATATTTTAAAAATATTCGTTTGTTTCGAATGAAAACTCTTTAACTACTGAAGAACAAAATTATAAAGTGTTAACAGTCATTTTAAGGGTTAATATTTTTACTTTAGATTCGGTTATTTCCTAGTTCTGATAATTAATACTAATTACTACATATATCTGGGTTTCCTAAAGTTTGCGAAATGGCCACAGGGGGGGGGGCATGAGGTCATAATTTAAAACTTACCTTAGACGTTCTGAATTGTTGATGTAAAGAAAAGAAATAAAAAGGTTTTAGGTGTTTTTGTTAGTAGTTTCGAAACTTACACTAGATATTCTGGAGTTTTCGATGAAGAGTAAAAAAAACAAATAAAAGATTATAAGGTGTTTTTAATGGTAGTTTTAAAACTCACACTGATATTCTGGAGTTGTTGATGAAGAGCAAAAAAAAAAAAAAGGTCTTAGCTTTCTAATGGTAGTTTTTTTTGAACAATCTTGTTGAAAGGGGGCCATAGCTTTTTAAATTTTCAAAGGGGCCATTTGAAAATGTTTGGGAAACCCTGGTTTAGAAGATTTCGAAAGGAATAGAAAGTAAAGTGTTTAAAAAATAGGAGTATACGAAACAATATACAATAAGATTACAGTACAATTAGATTTAGAAGCCATTAAATTTTAATAGGTTATAACAACTAATACTAAAAAATTATTTAGTCTACAAATTAAAGTGCTTAGGTAACTTGGCTAACAAATTGTTGACACCTGACTTGAGAAAATGAGTTGCCTTTTTTACTAGAACGTAATTTTTTTATTTAAAGCAATTAGGTTTTTATACTTCTGTGCGAAATTGGCATATAGAAAATTTTGACAACTCTGCTCGAGGCAACTATTTTTTAGGTTAATTTATTTTTTTAGTTTGATTTTTCAAAATAATAAAACTTGGATTCCGCTATATCTGGACTCAGTCGGTTACTATTTTTTACATATAATATTTCTTATTTACTGGTAAATTTTATAGAAAATTACAAAAAACTTGTTTGAGCACAATTTGTAAAGTTTTTAGAAGAAAAGTAATCTTTATATTTTTTGACGCTGATGAAAGAACTTGTTGTAGGGGAATTTAAAACATGATTAAATTTACGCTGATTGCTTTCACGGATTTCAAATTCAAACTCAATGAATGCAACAAATATCTTTTATTTTGAGAACTACAACTATGGAACATGAAGGTTGGTTTATTTTATTATTCTTTTTCAAAATGTTCAATGAAATTGTTTAACTTATTAGAATCTCCTAAGCTTAATAAAAAATGTTTATGTTAGTTCTATTCAACTAATGCCTTATTTCTTGTGTGGTGTAGGGGTTTTGAAAACTCTCTGAGTTTGTAAGATTAAAACCAATGACCAGATTAAAAGAAAAAGTTCATTTTACATAAATAACATTATATTTTTACACATTATTTAGCAAATCTACTATATTTCACTGTATTTTCCTTAATTGTCATTTTATCTTTAGGCTGCAAAGTCATTTGTTTTTGTAAAACTAATTTAACAATTAAAATTTAGTAAAAACGAAATAATTAAAAATATCAAACTCAAAGTAAGCTTTCAAGCCATTGAAGTCAAATAAATTAATAAAATGCTTATTAGTATCTTAATTATTAAGTATCTAAATTACTTGTTTCAATATCAAGTTACACATTAACTCAACGTTAAAAATAAATATTAAATCAAATAAGTTGAAACTAAGTCAATTTACATAGTTTAAACTGAATCAAAATATACAATATAAATGTAAAACGTTAACAACACACCATTTTTTATTGAAATTAAGGGCATTTTCTATTGATTCATAAATATTTTTTTTTAAAGTAACATTTATCCTCATTTGAAAGTATAGCAAAAAAACTTAAATTGTTAGAAAAATATTTATTTTTTATAAGTTCAGGTACAATTACATGCAAAAAAAGTTTGAAAGTTTTGTAGGAATAAAAAACATATTTAAAATGTATTTCTTACTATTTTAAAACAATTAACTTGAAATTTTTAGGAAATCTTCTTTTCAATAGTAGGAACAACTTGTAGTTGTGTGAAAAAATACAGCAAAATTTTTAAAGAAGTGATTCATTTCAAACTTTATTTGTGAAAAATTAGACTAATTAAGTTTAAAAACTGTAGCTTAAAAAACTTAAGGACAAGTTTGTTTTTTAGTGAAATAGTATTTTTTTACTATTTTAGTAAGTTATATATTCATTCCTTTAGCTTACATGGCTTAAATATAGTATGATATTTGTAGTTCAAAATAGTTAGAAAACTGGTAATTTCATCAACAATTTAATAGATATTAAGGGCATAGGAATCAACCATGTTTATACAATTTGAAGTTATTTTGTTGAGTACAAAAATAATTTTTTTGATAAAAGAGATTTAGTGGTTCCATGTAAGCTGAATAAGCTCCTTATTGAAGCAAATAAAAAAAAATCAATATAAGTTTTGCTTTTTCAACAATTTTAAGAAGTTGTTCAGATTTTTCAAACCTTATTATGATAACAAACAATTTTATTGTAAGAATTGTTCAGTTTATGAGGTGTTTTTTAAAAACCAAAAAATGAACTTTTTTTTATATTTTTTATTTTATAAAATTTTTATCTATTGTCAATATAACCAATTAATTTTTTGAAATCACTACAATGTAGTTTTTTTTTGCGAGAATAAATGCTGATATATTAAAAGAGAAAATTGACACTGATTAAATTTAAAATTTAAAAAACATTTAGAATGAAATGTTTCATCTTAATAAATATATTATCTAAAACTTTTTACAAATCTTATAGTTTATTAAAAGTTTCATTTAAGTTAAAAACAACTATATTGTATTTATTGTTACCTTTCAATTTAGATTCAATTTTAGATTTTGTATTAGTATATTAGACCTTTTTAGCTGTTTCGAATAGCCTAAGGGCTAAGTTTTCTTTTACAATTAAGTCTAGTTTGATTTTATGTTATAAAAAAAGTTAAGAAATGTTATCAAATTTAGAATAAATTTACAAAATAATTTGAATTTTATAGTTGTTATTTAACAAATATGCTATTTTTCATTAGATTTTTCAAAATGGTTTATTAAACAATAAAAAAGATGGTCAAAATATTTGATTCTAGGGCCTAATGCACGGAGAGAATCTTTTGGTTGTTTTACTCTTAAAGCTAAAAAGTCATAGTATAATTATTACATATTGCTAGGATAAAATAATAACAATTTTATAACTACTAAGCTAATAAGAAACCATTTAAATAGTTTAAGATGACTAAGGACAAAAAAGTTCTTATAATATGGTCGTTTAATTAAGTTAAAATAAATTTTGATCCTTGTTTAATACTTAAGTAATACATAAATTCAAAAGTGGAACATCATACTAACTAAATATCAAGTTAAATAACTTAGTTTGAGTTGAGAAAACAATTAAGTAATGTCCTTTAAAATATTTATAGATGTGTTTTACAATTAAAAGTAAACTGATTTGACTCTACCAAATAGATGTTTAATGTGATCAACACACATTTCTATATAGTTATTAGGGCATATAGGAATTTTTATAAAAATAATGTTCATTGTCATTTAAAAGCTAAACTGAAAATCTTCTTCATTATTGAACAGAAAATTAAACTACTATTTGATCAAACAACTATATTGTGAAATTAGACAGATTTTTAATAAAAAGAATTTTTTCAATTTGTTACGTTTTGTAAAAATACAAATTAAGTTGTTACTTAATCGCTTATATATTTAAAATAATTTGGTATTCAAAATAGGTAGGCAATAACTGATACCTTCAATTAAAGTTAATAATATTAAGTATATGGAGGGCTGAATATTTTTTTTACTAGTTGAATTTATTTTCTCGAGTTTTATATTAGCTATCAGTCTCTATCAACTTTTGACTAAACTCAGCGTAATTTTTGAGATAGGAGGTATCAAAATATAAATTTAATAGGTTCTTTATTGAAGGTCCAAATTAAAGAGGGAAAAAAGTATCCTTTAATAAAAACCTATCTTTCCAACAGTTTAAAAAACTAGTTTTAAACGTTTTAAAAAACTTATATCAATGTAATAACTAACAATCTTATTGTATGATATTTTAAAAATACCCCTTTTACTTATGGCCTTGAAATGCTTTTTATTTTTTATATTTTCAATAGATTTTTGCAAGAAGTTCATGAAAGTTAAAGTTAAATTGCTTAAAATTAAAGGAGAGAATAGATTTTTAAAGAAAAAACAAATGTTTGAAAAAATGAGCAATAAAAAACTTCATCTCCATACTTAATGTCAAAAACTTTTTATTTAACTTAGTGAATCTCAAATAAGGGTATTTCTTAATTTTAGTATAAGTCTAAAAGACACCTGTACAACCATTTTTATTACTTTCAAGGCTCTAGTATAAAACTAAGTGTAATCAGTTTTTTTTTTAAATTAACACTTGTAAAATTGTTATAAAAGGGTTGTGAATTACACTTCTTTCACTACTTTTCATTCTACTAGTTTTTCAGGATAACAGCTTAAATATTTATAATTTAAGTGTTATATAAATAATAACTAAGCACTTAATTGATAGCTTTTTAAAATGACTTAAATTCAATAACTAGATAAAAAGTAAGTTAGCAGGTTAGCTGTTTCATACAAATAAAATTTACCAGTAAATAAACATTTAGAACGATAAAGTAAATCAGATTTAAATTGTTGCAAGAAACCTTGTGTATTTCTGTTAAGGTATTTAATTCTTGACTATACATTATAAAAAAATGTAACATAAACTATGAGGTTATGCTAATGACGTTTAGAGATGACCATGTAAAACAGAGTGTCCCAAAAATTTTCATAAGGCTCCGAAAAGATTTCTTAAAAAACTGCTATTAAAAACACCTTAGATTTTTTTTCTATTTACCAAAAACTCCAGAATATCTAATGTAAGTTTTAAATTACAACCTCACACCCCTCTACCCCACTTTAAGCCATTTGATGCTTATGGCACCCTAAGTTTCTGTATTTGGCCCACTTGAGAAAACCCTGATGTAAAAGATACAAGGTAAAAAAATTTATCAACCGACTAGTTCAAACAAAAAAAAACTTAACTAAAAAAATGGTAGCTGTAAAAGTTTTTAACATTAATTATAAACCAGGGTTCTTAAAAGGGGGAGATAAACAATTATAGTAAACTAATAGCAATAGATAGTAAAGGGTGAAATCATTGGGTGGGGTAGAAATTTTAAATTTTGGTCAATTATAGAAATTAAAATAAGTAAATTGATTATGCATATACTTGGGTTTGTAATTAAACAAATATAGGGATAATTGACGAAAATTTTAAAAGGTCATGTTGTAATTAAAACTACAACTGTAACAAGCAAAGGTGTTTATATTAAAATTTAACCAATAACCACTAAATGTCTACCAATTTCGAAAAAAGTTGTCCAAATATTTTTAAATTTTCAGCCAAGGAAGTGATTGTGAAAAATTCTCAAGGTAATTCATCTGAAGTTAATTATAAATATTTTTTAAGTAATATTTTTTCAAAAACGGTTAATAAATTAAACAGCCCCTCCTCAAGTCATGAATGGCAATGATCTGGAGTGTGCAAACTGATCGCAAATTTGAACAAGTGTTTGCAGCAAAGGTAAATAAAAACTAGCTTTGACAGTAGTTTAGTGTAAAGTCATATTTTTTATGTCATTCAACTTATCTTTACATGTAGACTCTTAAACAATTATAACTGAGCTTTTTGACAACTGCTTAAGTTAAACAAAATTAGAATTTTACAAAATGTCTCGTAGCTGTTAATGCACAGAAACCAGTGATGTGGATAAGAAATTCAACCAGCAAATAATGAAAGTGAAAATGCTGGATTAGCTGACTGGTATTTGACTGAACTTTCTCTGGTGGAAAAATGGTTTGTAGTTCAAATTTATTTGTAACTAAAATTACTTAAGTAAGCTAATAATTTGCAAGTTGATTTTAAAATTACATAGTTTGTAAAACCTTAAGTTAATTCTTAATCATTTTCTTTGCTTGGTTTACCAAAGCAATACTTAAATGCAAAAAGATTGTTTCTATTTTACAGTTTTCTTAAAATCTTAATTTTAATACTTGAATTTAAGTTACTGCATAATATGGGGGACAGTTTATTATTCATTATACTTATAAACATTAGTCTGCTGTTGTACTGGATTAAAAACAAACAAGGTCTTTAACTAAACTCAAATATATTTAAAAAAAATTTCATCATTGTGTTACATCATCATTGTGTAAAAAAAAGGAAATTTTAAACTTATAGCCTTATAATTGCGTTAGAGATTATTCAATCAAGCAAAATTTGTAATTAAAATTTCAAACAAACATAACATAAGAGCACTAATTAACTAAACAAGGATAATGAATAATCAAAATCTCTCTGCTTACATAACTTTGATTTATTTAAAAGAATGTATATGGCCTCAATTTCGATCAGGTAAAAAATATTTTTACAACTTCTTAATATTCTAATTTTCATTTCATTGTAACTTTTTCAACAAATAGGATTTTCAATTAAATGTTCTGGTAATGAAGATCTATTGATTGCATTTGAAGTTGCTATCTTAATTGTCTTAGGCTGATTGTTAATATGATCTCTTACACACATTTGAATGTGTTCTTGAATTCTGGCTTCAGGGTGCCTAGAGTTATGACCGATATAACTGTTTGAACATCAGCATTTAAACGTGTAAACCACTTAACTTTTATGTTTGTTAGATATTAGGTTTCAAATCATACCTCAAAGACTCAAAACAGAACTTAATGTGAAAATAACTCTGAGTTAAGCCGCTTTTTCCCTAAACTTCTTAATGTTTCTTTCGATGTGAGTCGATCTTAACCTGCATAAGGCAAAATTAAAAGAACTAAACAATTTTCAGGACAATAAGGTTTTATGTAATTTAATCTATTAATTTCAGTTTTAAAAACTCTATCAATCAAAGGATTAGAATATCCCTTCTTTTTTAGCATTTCTTTTGTAACATTAAGTTCGATCTCTAAAACTTAAGGAGAACACATTTTCTTAGCTCTGTGAAATAAGGAAATAAACTAATTTTTCTCCTCATGATAAAGACTTTTTATTGTAGCTACTTATATTCATCTTCATATTACTGTTCTTCAAGTAAGGTACCACTATTATTTTCTCTTCTTCTTTTGCATTTTCCATTAGTGGCTTCATGACAAGCTATTTTGAAGTTGAAAATTTACTTACAAATTTGACTGTAACTGCTTTTTTAGAAAAAATCTGTATGCAAACGTTCACTTATGGCAATTGTGTCTACCCACAGATGAACTTTGATGTTGTATCTTTTCAACAAGGACACCAAGGTTCAATTTTTTACAGCTCTTTGAATTTTGAAGTTCAATTTAGGATCTCCAGGATAACTAATGACTTCCAATTGTTTCAAATGCTTTTCTTCTAAATACAATAACCTTATAAATTTGCTTAAATGTTTTGGTTCTTGTTTTTCATTCTCTCTGTTTTATCTTTTCAGCTTGCTGAACATCCGTTGTAACTGCAAATAAATTGATTTGGATATTTACAATTCCAGAAAATACAATAAGATGCAAATCTTTGCATAGAATTTCTTTGAAACCGCCAAGGCACACAAAACAAATATTTTTCTCAAAAAAAATTAACTGCTTAGTTTCCAACATTTTTCATTTGTCACTTGATATCTTGTATAACAAAATTATTGTAAAAAATACAATATTGCTTCTACTGTCTTAAAAATGAACAAATAACACGCTTTGAATTCACTAGTACTTTCGTTTATTCAAACGTTATCAAGCAATAAACGGCTGAAATTATAAAAACACAATTAATAGTAACTAATTTGTAAAGTAAACAAAATTAAATAAAAGTTATAACTTAAACTTTTAGGCTATATAAATTTATAAACATTTAATATTATCAAACAATTAATTATATTACAAAATTTTTAAAACTAAGATTCTAATAACTAACACCTCATAAATGCATACAAGTAAACAAGCCAAAACACAAGGTACAAAAATGCGCTTTTCTTAAAAATCCTAAAATACCAAGTTCTAAAATATTAAATCTTCATAAATTGTTTTATTTAAGTTAATTTTTGCATTCGAACTCTTTATCGATAAAGTTTCTTTGTAGTCTAGATTTTTAAATTCATGTTGTTCTAAAAACATTATCTTGTAGGCACTGTCCAATCCTATATTTTCAATATCATTATGATGATTCTCAAAGTAGTGTTTAAATAATGCGGATTCGTCTCCTTGACCAACCAAAATAAAATTTCTTTAAAAATTTTTTCCAGTTGTTTCTATGAGCATTCCATTTTACTTGAAAACTGTTTTTAGTCTGACCAACATAGATTTCCTTGCATATTGTACACTAAGCAGAATATATTCCTTAACTTTTACAGTTTAGTTTTGGTTTTATCTTTTTTATTCTGTTTTCAACTGTTTTTATGTAGCTATTCTCATTTATAATGTGTTTATAATTACTGTATTTTCAGCATAATGCACAATTTTTGCATTTTTTGCTCTTATTATTAGGTACGTTGCTTCCCTTTTTAGCTATACAACTAAATGTATTCAGCAATTGACCTAAACTACTTGGTTTTGTGAAAGATGTTTTTGCAAGTGGGAATAGTTTCTTTTCTTCTTTCGTGAATCTTAAGAAAGTTTTAAATTGAGATGACCAGTATATATTCTTAGACTTATTAGTTTTTTTTCGTTTTTTTTAGTTTATTTGAACTCTCACTGGAGTTAAGTTCACTAACTTTTTCAAACTGGCTTTTGACTGTTTTGAGATTAAAACAGGATCTTATGCATTTATTTTCTAGTTTCAGTAAACTTTCCTTAAAATCTTTTTCGTCTTCATTTAATCTTTTGAGGCGTTTGATTTCTCCGGTTATGATTCCTTTAAAGACATTTTGTGGATGGTATGATCCATCATTTAAAAAAGTTACGTTTTTTGCAGTCTCCTATGTAAAGCTTTTTGTCTTAAAAGATTTGATTTCACTATCATTATTGAGAGTATGTTCTACGTCTAAGAAAGGAATTGTTGTATTATCTTCAGACATTATACTTGATGTTATTTTAAGAAAATGTTTTTCAAATGTGTCATTTAAATTTTTAATTATCTCATTGGCAATTTCTTTATTTTCTGATATAAATACAATGTCATCAATGAATCTTTTAATTAGAAATACTTTATTTGTATTCTTTACTTTTAACATGGTGAAATCAATGTGATATTAGCAATTGCAACTGAAATATTAATTATACCTTACTTTTGTTTGAAGTAGCATTCTCTGAATTGTATGAAGTTATTGTGTATCGCCATCTTACATAGTTTGATAATACATTTGATCATACTATTATTGTAATTAGTGCCCAGTGTTAAGGCTTCTTCTAAAGCATTTTCAATAAGGCTCACTTCAAGTGATGGATACAAATTAACAACGTCAACAGTGTTCACTATGCAGTTTGTATCTTTTTTGATAATTTCCCGGCTTTAAATCTTCCAAGTAGCTTTTAGAATCTTTACAATATTCATTAAGTCTAAATTGGCAGTATTTTCTACAATCTACATCTCAACAGGAACTAAAAGTAAATTAAACAAAGCAGTTATTCTGCTAAAGTAGGTATTTCCAGATGCCTGGACTATTCTGACAGGAATATGATTGATAACACATTCTTTCAGCTGCTCTGGTGACAGCTTATGTGTTTTCCAGAGCGGATAAATATAGCCGCAGTTCACGTTTAAAAAGAACTTTGCTTTACTGCCTGTGGCTTTTCTAAAATTACCAAATTTTGTTCTTGTTATTGGTTTTATATAGCATATTTTCATCAATGATGTTGTTTTCACACACACTCATTACAATTTCATTCATTTCTTCTTAATTTTTATTGATTATTACCCTAACCTTTGGTTCATTTAATTGAAGTTTTGTGAAGTTCTTTTCTAGAGCATCATTTAATATCTTTATATTATAATCGCAATCTTGAGACCTTGTAGCATTATATTCTTATGCAGTTTCTTGCGGCAGAACAAACTTTGCGAAAATTTTTTTTTCAGGAAATATGTTTTATACGCTTGCTCTTTAGAAAATTGTACATTGTTTGATGCTAATCTATTAATAAAACATGATCCTACAACATATTGAAATCCGGAACTGTTCTCCACTACCACGTATTCCTTGCTCACAAACAGTTGGCGTTCATAACCAACATAATGATTTTCAGCTGGCCCGGACAATTGGCGAAAACAACAAGATCGTCGACGTAAGCCAAATAAACGAAACCCACCTTTGGACCGTCCTTTGCTAACAAAACCGACATATGCTCCTGAGAGCCTCGTCCAACGCCAAGTTGGAAAGTAAAGGCGAAAGAAGCCTTGCAACATGCCCTATACTAAGCGCAGTACCTGTTTGCAACACCTAAGAGTTTTACCACTGTACATGTCGGCCAACAACGCTACCAACCGCCTAGGCACACCGTTAAAGCCATAGCCTAGAACAATTCGGAATGCCTTATGGAATCGAACGCCTTTTTCAAGTCAAAGTAAGCGTATGAGAGATTCCTCCTTATATGCACAAATGCACCCTTATTCAAGAAAACGCCCTCATAGTATTTCATACAAAGTTAATTTTCCACTATTAACATTTTTCAAGGTAGTCCTTCAGGTCTTTTCCTCTTTCAATTGTGATTCTTGATTCGCCTTTCTTACTTGCTTATTACTAGTAAATCGAGAATGTTCTCCTTTGAAAATATTTAAATAACTTTTAGCAAACTAAAATATTTTTTACTCATATACTACTAAAACTAAATGTCAATAGTTACGTTTACAAACATAATACATATTGCATAATTTTATCTAACTTTCATGATTTTCTGTTGCACAATTCTGCCACATTTTTCTAGCTAAATAGCTGATATTGTCATATATATTGAGTAGCCGAGCTATTTCATCTGTATCTCAGGTTTTTTAAAATAATAATATTTGTAATAACAAACAATAACTTTTGGTAACTTTTTATGAAATTTAATAATAAATAAAACTATTATACATTTGAAATAAACCATATTTATTAAAATTTTACCATTTCATTGTTAATCTTGCACAACTAGTAATGGTTCTTATACATAATATTGGTTTTTCTTAGATATTAAAATAATTTTTTTCACACTGAAACTAAAAGCTGTTCTTTAATATATAGTTCGAAAAAACTCCATTTTTCTCTCTTCTCTTTGTCTTCTAACACAGACATCGCTGTTCCAGGCCCCGAATCGGCTCAACCTCTCCAATACATTCTCTCTATTCGGTCGTAGCTACCCCAAAGCCTTTTTCTTCTCCAAGCCGATCTTCTTCAAGTCGGACCGGCTGTCTTTCGCCCATGCTCCTCGATCATCCATGACCAGGAAGAAAGCTTCATCGGCGCCGTTCGCGTGCGCGTACACCAACTCCTCTTCTCCGTAGAGGCGGTCTCTAACTTCACAAAGGTTCATTCCCGAATCCACAATTGCGACGCTCACGGCCAGTCCGAACCCCTGTGGGTCGAACAGTATGAAGTCTTCTCCGTACTCACCTGAAGCTCCCCGCCGGTACATTCTCTCGATACGATCGTAACAGTCTCAAAGCTTCTCCACCACCGTCTCGTGTCTTTTCGCGACCATGTCCTGGGTGGTGTGACACTCGTTGAGAACGTGCCTCACCGACGTCACCAAGCCCTAGCAGTGTTGGCAGTCTCCTCCCGACGGTTCGGGTCTGACGTCTCCAAATCGCGCTCTCACCATGTCAACGAACGTACTCTCCTCCACACGGGAAGGCAAGGTACGAATCCATAGGCTGCGGTAGCCTCTCCCCGCCGTGTGGTTCCGCAGGTTCGCTCCACCCTCCGTGGCCCAGAGGCTTCGTCTCTCCGAATGCTCAGGAACTCGCTGTCCTGGCCTTATCCACCTGTCCGTGGCCCGCGCCTGAGGGTCGTCGAACATTCGTTCGAACCGCGACCTGCGGCGGGACCTGCTTCGGTTGGTGGTCTCGACCAGACGCGGTATTTCCATGCCGCCATCTCTGGCGTTGGCATGGATGTAAGCGTCCGGAACGGACCGATTTGGATCGCAGAGCCTACGGACGCACTCCCGCACCCGGACATCACAGAAATTGGTTTACTCGTCCCCGACATTGCCAAAGTCGGTGACGTAACGCGCTTTTGCCAGCTTGTTGTTTCTGACGATGTGCAGTTTCTGCTGCACGGTAAGCTTGCACGCCTCTGTTCTGCCCAAAAGGCGGTATATGTCGAGGGTCACTCGAGTGCTCCCTTCCGGGTGCAACTCTATGCCCAGGTAGCGGTAGTGCTATTCTGCAGTCAGATTTGCGACGCGCTCGCCGTAGATCATAATTTTCGGCCTGCTGGCGACATACCAGAGGCCGTTCTCCGGGTGTCTTCTCATGTGTGCGGCTGCACATTTCGACGGCTTGAGCTTCAAGCCGTACGCTAGCATTCTGGCCGTCAGACGATCTATTTTTGTCTGCAGCCCCTGGCCCGCGAACAACGCTATGTCATCCGCGTAGGCTCGGCGCGTCCCGGTGTCTCACACCCGTGAGCATCACCCTGTCGGTGCCTCCGAGAGCGTCTCGGAGGATCTCATCCAACACAAGTTTGAAAATTGTAGGGGATAGCGGGTCTCCCTGCACAACGCCTCTCCTCACTTCCATCGGCCTTCCATGCGAGCGATCTGATTGCCCTGGTACAGATTGGCCTTATGCCACCAACATGTGCTTGGGCATTCCCCTGCGCGCCAACGTTTCGATTATCTTCACGTGGCTGACAGAGTCAAACGCCTTGGCGACGTCCAGAAACGCATACGAATTCTCCCGTACTACTGCGAGGTTGATCGGGCAACCTTCGACGCAGGCGGGAAACCGCGCTGCTCCAATTCGTGACTGATCCTACTCAGTCTGGCGTTCAGCACCATGCTGAAAACTTCCTCGCCATTGATCCGACGCTGATGGGCCTGTAGTCTCCGGGAGACTTGGGCTCGTCGACTTTAGGGATAAGCGTCAACCTGAACCGCCGCAGCATCTTTGGCAGTAGCCCGCGGTCTAGGAACTGGTTGAACCAGCTTTTCCAAGTGTGTACGTCGACCGCACGAACCATTTCCCGATTGTGACCGTCGGGAACCCACGGCCTTTTCCTTCAGCCGCTTCCATTGGATGTAGGTTCAGCTTGTAGTTTTTCAGCGATTCTGGTACCCTCTTCATTTCTATGAATCTATTCATTAGCCATGCTACATACGCTGATAAATATCTTTGATTGCTGGGTATGTCGGGCTTGAGTTCCACCTTGCCTCCTTCCCCTTTAATATTAGGCTCTCTGACGTATCTTTTCAGCATCCACTCTTTGCTGATTCAGGCTTTTGTCATGTGATCGACATCATGTCTAGCAGCTTGTTGTGTCTCATCGTGCGTAGTCCTTTTTGTTTTGACGCAGCTTGCGTTTATGTGGTCCAGAATGGCTAATTGCGTCGATTTTTTTTCCCATTTTTGCAAAATGGACACTACTCTGGTTTCACATTTCCTCTGGTATTACCAACAACTAAGGGGCACCTTCCTAATCCAATTTGTTTTTTAAGGTAAAAATTGTTATTGAATCCATTTATCCCAATTGTCTTTTCTGTTTTGAACAGACCATTCATATTTTTTATCATTCTTTAACCCAATGGTTCTAGATGCAGCTTGTGTCTGCACTATCATTAATATAATAATCCCCTATAATACAAACTCCAAAAATTTTCAGCATGTTACTGGTCTTTGCTGTCTTAGTTATTAATAAATATTTTCTTTTTTTATTGTGCTATTAAGATTTAAGAGCCTTAGATAAATCTAATATCACTCACTTTCAAATAAAATTAGTCACCACTTTTAAGACTTATTTAAACTTATACCTTGTTAGTTTTTTTTATTTTGACTTTTTTACTGAAATTTGTCATATCAACTTTGACTTTTTGTTAATAATTTTGTCACAACTACTTTGACTTTTTGGACAATAATTTTGTCAGTGCAGTTTTGACTTTTTGTTCATATATTTATCACAACTACTTTGACTTTTTGGACAATAATTTAGTCAGTTCAATTTTGACTTATTAGTTTTCCTAACCCCCTATTCATTCTGGTTATAGGTACAAACTCAAAGGCTTTTAAATGGGCATATAGTAAATGTGAGTATTGCTTCTTAAAAATTAAATGCACAATTTGTTGTAAAATTTCTCTAAATCTACTACTAGATAAAATGCAGTATATAAAAAAAAACAAAAATATAGGAATGTGAGATAAAATTGTGATAAATACTGCTTTCAAAATAAAAGGTAATACACTAATAAAACTTATTTGGGTAAAATAGTGTCTTGGTAATATTTAACTGTTATTTAAAAGACTAGTTATTCTTTAACCGAGGACGCCAATTGTAACCTACAGATGTAGGTACCTTTAATACTAAACTTAACTTATACTAAATAATAAGAATAAGCCAACTTTCCAGTGAACCCCCCAAGGGATTTTGAAACTAATCCTATCAAGAAATGGGCCACAAACTCTTCCTGCTGAATCCTAGGTCTCTTAGAGCCCAATTTCTTGATGTTGTCGGATATGTCCAGTTTCTCCAATCTATCATCAAGAGCCGAAACCTTACTTTCCATCATGGAATCTCGGAGGATTATGTTGGAAATCAGAAACTCAACGATGTCTTTAAGAGCTTCTTTCCCCCACCAACTCGCACTATTGGAGCTGACTTCGGGAGCTTCTTCAAACTTTTCCTTTACTTGTTCTTTGATCTCAGGATGACGTTTCAGTAGGGGAACTCCCATGTCATCGGGGAGCAGGGACATCCAATTCCCCAGGGCTTTGGAAATGATGGGGGAAAGCTCAGATTCCTCGCTCACTTCACCTATAATAACAGTCACATCACCTATAATATAAGTATCCCAGCAAATAGGGCACCAGGTCTGGTTGTAAGTTGCCATTGGCGAACAGAACCACTCCTGCTGTGATAGATATCTGAGATGGGAAGTAAATAGGAGGGCACTCCCCCTCGTAGACCGTGAGGCTTCTTGAGACACCCTGTGAGAAAGAACAGATAGCTCGAGCTTGACTAAGCAACGTGGTTCTTTCACTTTCTGCAGGGCCGCTGCGGAAAGATACGGATCTAATGCGTGAGGTCACGTAGTCCGGTAATCTCTGGAAAGGCTCGGATGGGCTAATATTGAATATATAAATGGAGTAATATGGAGTAACTAAGAAATACTTATAAAAATAATACTAATCATAAAACACTTTATAT
Source organism: Thalia democratica (assembly GCF_965202585.1). Classification (NCBI taxonomy): domain Eukaryota; kingdom Metazoa; phylum Chordata; class Thaliacea; order Salpida; family Salpidae; genus Thalia; species Thalia democratica. Next base: position 3,713,914 of record NC_139172.1, on the reverse strand, counting down.
AACACAAGAAAACAATATAAATGTCTATTCTTCATTATCACGTTTACTGCAGCAGGCTGTGGCTAGAATCTCCCCATTTGTCTGTTGTATCAGCTTATATATAACATTCCATAACTCAATGTTGCATCAGGGTTTCTGGTCTGCACTTTATTTTCTCCTTTTGTCAACTGTATTAAACTTGCATCAGTATAAAACTTGACCTTGCCAGCTTTCTCTTAACGCTTGAATGAACTTTTAGCTCAAAACTTCCAACCAAATTTAAACAGTAATCAAGTGCAACTTGATATCCTGTTACAAAGGTACTTTTTTTAATACTATCATTGCAGATAGTACAAATGGTATTGGCTGTTTTTTCAAAATTTATGCTTTAAAAGGCTTTAAAATATGAATACATATTTTGCCACAATTAACATAAAGCTTTTTTAGTATATATAGTTCTAAAATGCTCTTATTTTAATGAAACAAACTTAGTTATTTAAATCTGCTTAGAGATCTTTCAAGATAGTATAATAATTACGTAGTTTCTTAACTATAAATTTACTTATTAATATTATAATTCATGAATCTTGTCTGAAATTGCCTACATAAATAAATCAATAATCAAGACTTTAAGATTTGTCTAAATAAATATGTAACTTTCCTTTCCTTTAATTTTTTACTTGAACCGTGCTCCCCTCAGGATGCAGTTCGATCCCGAGATAGTATTAGTGCTTCTCCACAGTCAATCATTATTTTACTAAATGTTTTGTATACTATTTTTTGTATATAGTTACGTACCTTATTTATCAAGTATTCACAAAATCATCTCCAGCAAAAAAATATTGTTAGGTATTTTAGTTGTGCTTCTAAATAGAGTAGAGCAGAAATAAAGCGGAAATTTTCTCTTAAGCTGTGTCTTTTAACGGACAAAAAATATTTTATAGTTGTTATATCCACTATTACTGTGTCACCATGTTTAAGAAGTACCTAAGGTTACAGCTTTATAATAAACAATACATTTTTTTAATTTACTATTTCGGCTTCTGCAAACAACTGTTGCACAACTTGAAGTAATTCTTTTCACATAGTGTTACTATTGATAAGTATAAAAATATCTTTTTCACTATGAACACTAAAGCGTTTTAAATATACATTTCTAAAAATGAAGCAAAACTGACGTTAGCGTCCACCTACCCGTCGGCATCCTGTGGGTTCGCGGGTTGCGATTAAAATACGCAACTATCTTGGCGGTCCATGCCAAGACCTCTACTGACAATAGCTCGAGAACTGACTTATCCAAGCCGATCTTCTTCAAGTCGGACCGGCTGTCTTTCGCCCATACTCCTCGATCATCCATGACCAGGAAAAAAGCTTCATCGGCGCCGTTCGCGTGCGCGTACACCAACTCCTCTTCTCCGTAGAGGCGGTCTCTAACTTCACAAAGGTTCATTCCCGAATCCACAATTGCGACGCTCACGGCCAGTCCGAACCCCTGTGGGTCGAACAGTGTGAAGTCTGCTCCGTACTCACCTGACGCTCCCCGCCGGTACATCCTCTTGATACGATCGTAACAGTCCCAAAGATTCTCCACCACCGCCTCGTGTCTTTTCGCGACCATGTCCTGTGTGACACTCGTTGAGTACGTGCCTGATCGACATCACCAAGCCCGGGCAGTGTCGGCAGTCTCCTCCCGACGGTTCGGGTCTGACGTCTCCATCACCATGTCGACGAACGTACTTTCCTCCACACCGGAAGGCAAGGTACGAATCCATGGGCTGCGGTAGCCGCTCCCGGCCGTGTGGTTCCGCAGGTTCCCCCGGCCTCCGTGGCCCAGAGGCTTCGTCTCTCCGAATGCTCGGGAACTCTCTGTCCTGGCCTTATCCACCTGCCCTTGGCCTGCGCCTGAGGGTTGTCGAATATTCGTTCGAACCGCGACCTGCGGCGGGACCCGCTTCGGTTGGTGGTTTCGACCAGACGCGGTATTTCCGTGCCGCCATCTCTGGCGTTGGCATGGATGTAAGCGTCCGGAACGGACCGATCTAGATCGCAGAGCCTACGGACGCACTCCCGCACCCGGACATCACAGTAATTGGTTTATTCTTCCCCGACCTTGCCAAAAGGCGGTCTATATCGAGGGTCACTCGAGTGCTCCCTTCCGGGTGCAACTCGATGCCCAGGTAGCGGTAGTGCTCATCTGCACTCAAGTTGGCGACGCGCCCGCCGTAGATCATAATTTTCGGCTTGCTGGCGACATACCAGAGGCCGTTCTCCGGGTGTCTTCTCAGGTGTGCGGCTGCACATTTCGACGGCTTGAGCTTCAAGCCGTACGCTAGCATTCTGGCCGTCAGACGATCTATTTTTGTCGGCAGCCCCTGGCCAGAGCCCGCAAACAACGCTATGTCATCCGCGTAAGCGGTGTGGCTCAGCGCGTCCCGGTGTCTCACACCCGTGATCATCACCCTGTCCGCATCCCCGAGAGCGTCTCGCAGGATCTCATCCAACACAAGTTTGAAAATTGTAGGGGATAGCGGGTCTCCCTGCACAACGCCTCTCCTCACTTCCATCGGCCTTCCATGCGAGCAATCTGATTGCCCTGGTACAGATTGGCCACTGCCACCAACATGTGCTTGTGCATTCCCCTGCGCGCCAACGTTTCGATTATCTTCACGTGGCTGACAGAGTCAAACGCCTTGGCGACGTCCAGAAACGCATACGAATCCTCCCGTACTACTGCGAGGTTGATCGGGCAACCTTCGACGCTGGCGGTGAAACCGCGCTGCTCCAACTCGTGACTGATCCTACTCAGTCTGGCGTTCAGCACCATGCTGAACAACTTCCTCGCCATTGATCCGACGCTGATGGGTCTGTAGTCTCCGGTAGACTTAGGCTCGTCAACCTTTGGAATGAGCGTTAGTCTGAACCGCCGCAGCATCTTTGGCAGTAGCCCGCGGTCTAGGAACTAGTTGAACCAGCTTTCCAAGTGTGTACGTCGACCGCACGAACCATTTCCCGATTGAGAAGGTCGGGAACCACGGCCTTTTCCTTCAGCCGCTTCCATTGGATGTAGGTGCAGCTTGAAGTTTTTCAGCGATTCTTGTACCCTCTTCATTTCTATGAATCTATTCTTAGCCACGCTACATACGCTGATGAATATCTTTGATTGCTGGCTATGTCGGGCTTGAGTTCCACCTTGCCTCCTTTCCCTTTAATGTTAGACTCTCTGACGTATCTTTTCAGCATCCACTCTTTGCTGATTCAGGCTTTTATTATGTGATTTAGCACTTTCGACATCATGCCTAGCAGCTTGTTGTGTCTCATCGTGCGTAGTCCTTTTTGTTTTGACGCAGCTTGCGTTTATGTGGTCCAGGATAGCTAATTGCGTCAGTTTTTAAATTCTCGTTTTTGCAAAATGGGCAGTACTCTGGTTTCACATTTCCTCTGGTATTACTGGTATTACCAACAACTATGGGGCACCTTCCTGGTCCAAAATTTTTTTAAGGTGAAAATTTTTATTAAAACCTTTTATCCCAATTGTCTTTTCTGTTTTGAACAAATTATTAATTTTTTCATCATTCTTTAACCCAATGGTTCTAGAAACAACTTGTGTCTGCGCTATCATTTATTAATATAATTGAGTTGTCTTTTTTTGTTTTACATTTACAGCAACTATCAACTTAAAAAATACACAGTGTTCAAGGTAGAGCTAAATATATTTATTGTAAAATAAAAAGCAACATAGTAAAATTGTTTTAAACCTTTAGTATAAAGCTTAAGATGATCCATAGTTAAGTTTAATATAACTATGTCATTTTGTAAAAGCACTAAAAAAGATACTTTTTTAATGTTATCATTGCAGATGGTACAAATGGTATTGGCAGTTTTTACAAAATATTAATGGCTTTAAAATATGAAAACATATTTTGCCACAATTAACATAAAGCTTTTTTAGTATATATAGTTCCTAAATGCTTTTAATTTAACGAAACAAACTTAATTATTTAAATCTGCTTAAAGATCTTTTTTAAGATAGTATAATAATTACATAGTTTCTTAACCATAAATTTACTTGTTAATATTATAATTCATGTATCTTGTCTGAAATTACCTACATAAATAAATCAATAGTCAAGACTTTTAGATTTGTCTTCATAAATTTATAACTTTCCTTCCTTCGAATTTTTTACTTGAACCGTGCTCCCCTCAGACAGGTTGCCACTTTACCTGGAAACCTGAAAAAAACCTGGAATTGAGAAATTTTGAAAAAAACCTGGAAATTTGATCTAAAAACCTGGAAAAACCTGGAATTTTTATAACTTTAACATTTTCAGTTAAAATCTATCATACAATTAAGATTTTTTGTCACCATCAAAAAATTTTTTTATTAAAAAACACATTTAAAGTATCTTTTCACACAGTTTTTTTAATAGAAATTAACTTAAACTAAAAATAGACCCAAAAATGTGTACTTTTAAAAACTTGGAAGAAATTTGGAAAAATGAGTGGCAACCCTGTCAGGGTGCAGTTCGATCTTGAGATAGCGTTAGTGCTCCTCCACTGTCAGTTTTATTTTACTAATTCACTTAATATTACTATAATAATGATTATAATTTATCAAGTATTCACAAAATCATCTCCAGCAATAAAATATTGTATGTTATTTTAGTTGTGCTTCTGAATAGAGTAGAGCAGAAATAAAGCGGGAATTTTCTCCAACAAATGGCTGTGTCTTTATACAGACAAAAAAATATTTTATAGTTGTTATATTCACTTTTACTGTGTCACCATCTTTAAGAATTATCTAAGGTTACAGCTTTATAATAAACAATACATTTTTCAATTTACTATTTCAGCTTCTGCAAACAACTTTTCACAACTTAAAGTAATTCTTTTCACATAGTGTTACTATTGATAAGTATAAAAATATTTTTTTCACTATGAATACTAAAGCGTTTAAATAAACATTTCTAAAAATGAAGCAAAACTGACGTTAGCGTCCACCTACCCGTCGGCATCCTGTGGGTTCGCGGGTTGCGGTTCCAATATGCAACTATCTTGGCGGTCCATGCCAAGACATCAACTGACAATAGATCGTGAACTGACTTTTCCAAGCCGATCTTCTCCAAGTCGGACCGGCTGTCTTTCGCCCATATTCCTCGATCATCCATTACCAGGAAGAAAGCTTTATCGGCGCCGTTCGCGTGCGCGTACACCAACTCCTCTTCTCCGTAGAGGCTAACTTCACAAAGGTTCATTCCCGAATCCACAATTGCGACGCTCACGGCCAGTCCGAACCCCTGTGGGTCGAACAGTATGAAGTCTGCTCTGTACTCACCTGACGCTCCCCGCCTGGACATCCTCTCGATACGATCGTAACAGTCCTAAAGCTTCTCCATCACCGCCTCGTGTCTTTTTGCGACCATGTCCTTTTCTAAAATTACTAAATTTTGTTCTTGTTATTGATTATATATAGCATATTTTCATCAATGATGTTGTTTTCACACACACTCATTAAAATTTCATTCATTTCTTCTTTATTCTTATTGATTATTTCCCTAACCTTTGGTTCATTTAATTAAAGTTTTGTGTAGTTCTTTTCTAGAGCATCATTTAATATCTTTATATAATAATCGCAATCTTGATATCTTGTAGTATTATTTTCTCATACAGTTTCTTGCGACAGAACTAACGTTGCGATGATTTTTTTCCAGCAAATATGTTTTATACGCTTGCTCTTTAGAAAGTTGTACATTGTTTGATGCTAATCTAATAATAAAACATGATCCTACAACGCATTGAAATCCGGAACTCCACGACCACGTTCCCCTCACAATGAGTTTCTGCAAAAGCTGATCCGGACAATTGGCAAAAACAACAAGATCGTCGACGTAAGCCAAATAACCGAATCCAACCTTTGGACCGTCCTTTGCTAACAAAACCGACATATGCTCCTGAGAGCCTCGTCCAACGCTAAGTTGGAAAGTAAAGGCGAAACCTTGCAACACGTCCTTTTCTAAGCGCAGTACCTGTTTGCAACACCTAAGTTTTTGTACATGTTGGCCAATAACGCCACCAACCGCCTAGGCACACCGTTCAAAGTCATAACCCAGAGCAATTCGGAATGCCTTGTGGAATCGAACGCCTTTTTCAAGTCCAAGTAAGCGTACGAGAGATTCCTCCTTATGTTCTCTTTTATGCACAAATGCACTCACATTCAAGAAAACGCCCTCTTTGTATTTCATACAAAGTTAATTTTCCAATAATAAAATTTTTCAAGGTAGTCCTTCAGGTCTATTCCTCTTTCAATTATGATTCTTTCCTTCGCCTTTCTTACTTGCTTATTACTATAAATCGAGAATGTTCTCCTTGGAAAATATTTAAATAACTTTTAGCAAACTAAAATATTTTTTACTCATATACTACTAAAACTAAATGTCAATAGTTACTTATACAAACATAAAACATGTTGCATAGTTTTATCTAACTTTCATAATTTTCTGTTGCACAATTCTGCCACATTTTTCTTGCTAAATAGCTGATATTGTCATATATATTGAGTAGCCGAGCTATTTCATCTGTATCTCAGGTTTTTTAAAATAATTATATTTGTAATAACAAACAAAAACTTTTTGTAACTTTTTATTAAATTTAATAATAAATAAAACTATTAGACATTTGAAATAAACCATATTTATTAAAATTTTAACCATTTCATTGTTAATCTTGCACAACTAGTAATGGTTCTTATACATAATATTGGTTTTTCTTAGATATTAAAATAATTTTTTTCAGACTGAAACTAAAAGCTGTTTTTTAATATATAGTTCGAAAAAACTCTATTTTTCTCTCTTCTCTTTGTCTTCTAACACAGACATCGCTGTTCCAGGCCCCGAATCGGCTCAACCTCTCCAATACATTCTCTCTATTCGGTCGTAGCTACCCCAAAGCCTTCTTTTTCTTCTTCTCCAAGCCGATCTTCTCCAAGTCGGACCGGCTGCCTCTCGCCCATACTCCTCGATCATCCATGACCAGGAAGAAAGCTTCATCGGCGCCGTTCGCGTGCGCGTACACCAACTCCTCTTCTCCGTAGAGGCGGTCTCTAACTTCACAAAGGTTCATTCCCGAATCCACAATTGCGACGCTCGTGAACCGTCTTCTCCAAGCCGATATTCTTCAAGTCGGATTGGCTGTCTTTCGCCCATTATCTTCGATCATCCATGACCAGGAAGAAAGCTTCATCGGCGCCGTGCGCGTGCACCAACTCCTCTTCTCCGTAGAGGCGGTCTCTAACTTCGAATGCTCGGGAACTCGCTGTCCTGGCATTATCTATAAACTACATTATAACATAATATAAACTACATTATCGCTGCCCGTGGCCCGCGCCTGAGGGTTGTCGAATATTCGTTCGAACCGCGACCTGCGGCGGGACCTGCTTCGGTTGGTGGTATTTCCATGCCGCCATCTCTGGCGTCGGCATGGATGTAAGCGTCCGGAACGGACCGATCTAGATCGCAGAGCCTACGGACGCACTCCCGCACCCGAACATCACAGTAATTGGTTTACTCGTCCCCGACCTTGCCAAGGTCGATGACGTAACGCGCTTTTTCCAGCTTGTTGTTTCTGACGATGTGCAACTTCTGCTGCACGGTAAGCTTGCACGCCTTTGTTCTGCCCAAAAGGAATATCGAGGGTCACTCGAGTGCTCCCTTCCGGGATTGCAACTCTATGCCCAGGTAGCGGTAGTGCTCATCTGCACTCAAGTTGGCGACGCGCCCGCCGTAGATCATAATTTTCGGCCTGCTGGCGACATACCACAGGCCGTTCTCCGGGTGTCTTCTCAGGTGTGCGGCTGCACATTTCGACGGCTTGAGCTTCAAGCCGTACGCTAGCATTCTGGCCGTCAGACGATCTATTTTTGTCTGCAGTGTTCAGGGTAGAGCTAACTATATTTATTGTAAAATAAAAAGCAACAGGTTATAATTGTTTTAAAACTCAAGTATCAAGCCTAAGGTGATCCATAGTTTAATTTAATATAACTCTGTCACTTTGTTAAAGCTTTAAAAAAGGTAGTTTTTTAATACTATCATTGCAGATAGTACAAATGGTTAAACTTTTTTTACAAAATATTAATGGCTTTTAAATATGAAAACATATTCTGCCATAATTAACATAAAGCCTTTTTAGTATATATAGTTCTAAAATGCTCTTATTTTAATGAAACAAACTTATATATTTAAATCTGCTTAAGGATCTTTTTCAAGATAGTATAATAATTACATAGTTTCTTAACTATAAATTTACTTTTTAATATTATAATTCATGAATCTTGTCTGAAATTGCCTACATAAATAAAACAATAATCAAGACTTTTAGATTTGTTTAAATAAATATATATTTCTTTCCTCCAAGGATGCAGTTCGATCCCGAGATAGTATTAGTGCTCCTCCACAGTCAGTTTTATTTTATCAATTCTTTTGTATACTATTTTATTTTGTATACAGTTACGTACCTTATTTATCAAGTATTCACAAAATCATCTCCAGCAATAAAATATTGTTTGTTTTTTTAGTTGTGCTTCTGAATAGAGTAGAGCAGAAATAAAGCGGGAATTTTCTCCAACAAATAGCTGTGTCTTTTAAAGGACAAAAAAATATTTTATAGTTGTTATATTCATTTTTACTGTGTCACCATGTTTCAGAAGTATCTAATGTTACAGGTTTATAATAAACAATACATTTTTCAACTTACTATTTCAGCTTCTGCAAACAACTTATGCACAACTTGAACTAATTCTTTTTACATAGTATATTATTGATAAGTATAAAAATATCTTTTTCACTATAAACTTTAAAGCGTTTTAAATATACATTTCTAAAAATGAAGCAAAACTGACGTTAGCGTCCACCTACCCGTCGGCGGCCTGTGGGTTCGCGGGTTGCGATTTCAATACGCAACTATCTTGGCGGTCCATGCCAAGACATCAACTGACAATAGATCGTGAACCGTCTTCTCCAAGCCGATCTTTCTCAAATCGGTCTGGCTGTCTTTTGTTCCTCGATCTTCCATTACTAGGAAGATCGGCTCCTCCGCACCGACGTGCCTGATTTTCACACAGACTCATTACAATTTAATTCATTTCTTCTTTATTTTTATTGGTTATTTCCCTAACCTTTGGTTCATTTAATTAAAGTTTTGTGTAGTTCTTTTCTAGAGCATCATTTATTATCTTTATATAATAATCGCAATCTTGATACCTTAAAGCATTATTTTCTTATGCAGTTTCTTGCGGCAGAGCAAACGTTGCGATGATTTTTTTTTCAGGAAATATGTTTTGTACGCTTTTTGGAAAATTGTACATTGTTTGATGCTAATCTATTAATAAAACATGATCCTACAACGTATTGAAATCCGGAACTGTTCTCCACGACCACGTATTCCTTGCTCACAAACAGTTGGCGTTCATAACCAACATAATGATTTTCAGCTGGTCCGGACAATAAGCGAAAACAACAAGATCGTCGACGTAAGCCAAAAAACCGAATACCACCTTTGGACCGTCCTTTGCTAACAAAACCGACGTATGCTCCTGAGAGCCTCGTCCAACGCCAAGTTGGAAAGTTAAGGCGAAAGAGGACTAGCTTGCAACACCCCCTTTTCTAAGCGCAGTACCTTTTTGCAACACCTAAGTTTTACCACTGTACATGTCGGCCAACAACGCCAACAACCGCCTGGGCACACCGATCAAAGCCATAACCTAGAACAATTCGGAATGCCTTGTGGAATCGAAAGCCTTTTTCAAGTCCAAGTAAGCGTATGAGAGATTCCTCCTTGTGATCTCTTTTATGCACAAATGCACCCACATTCAAGAAAACGCCCTCTTTGTATTTCATACAAACTTAATTTTCCACTATAAAAATTTTTCAAGGTAATCCTTCAGGTCTTTTCATCTTTCAATTGTGATTCTTTGTTTCACCTTTCTTACTTGCTTATTACTAATAAATCGAAAATGTTCTCCTTTGAAAATATTTAAATAACCTTTAGCAAACAAAAATATTTTTTACCCAAATACTACTAAAACTGAATGTCAATAGTTACTTTTACAAACATAATACATATTGCATAGTTTAATCTAACTTTCATAATTTTCTGTTGCACAATTCTTCCACATTTTTCTAGCTAAATAGCTGATATTGTCATATATATTGAGTAGCCGAGCTATTTCATCTGTATCTCAGGTTTTTTAAAATAATAATATTTGTAATAACAAACAATAACTTTTGCTAACTATTTTATTAAATTAAAAATTTTAAATAAAACTATTAGACATTTGAAATAAACCATATTTATTAAAATTTTACCATTGCAACTTGTTAATCTTGCACAACTAGTAATGGTTCTTATACATAATATTGGTTTTATTAGATATGAAAATTTTTTTTTTCAGACTGAAACTAAAAGCTGTTTTTTAATATATAGTTCAAAAACTCTATTTTTCTCTCTTCTCTTTGTCTTCCAACACAGACATCGCTGTTCCAGGCCAACTCGCCTCTCCAATACATTCTCTCTATTCGGTCGTAGCTACCCCAAAGCCTTCTTCTTCTTCTTCTCCAAGCCGACCTTCTTCAAGTCGGACCGGCTGTCTTTCGCCCATGCTCCTCGATCATCCATGACCAGGAAGAAAGCTTCATCGGCGCCGTTCGCGTGCGCGTACACCAACTCCTCTTCTCCGTAGAGGCGGTCTCTAACTTCACAAAGGTTCATTCCCGAATCCACAATTGCGACGCTCACGGCCAGTCCGAACCCCTGTGGGTCGAACAGTATGAAGTCTGCTCCGTACTCACCTGACGCTCCCCGCCGGTACATCCTCTCGATACGATCGTAACAGTCCTAAAGCTTCTCCATCACCGCCTCGTGTCTTTTTGCGACCAGGTCCTGTGTGACACTCGTTGAGTACGTGCCTCACCGACGTCACCAAGCCCTAGCAGTGTTGGCAGTTTCCTCCCGACGGTTCGGGTCTGACGTCTCCAATTCGAGCTCTCACCGACGAACGTACTCTCTTCCACACCGGAAGGCAAGGTACGAATCCATAGGCTGCGGTAGCCTCTTCCTACCGTGTGGTTCCGCAGGTTCCACCCTCCGTGGTCCAGAGGCTTCGTCTCTCCGAATGCTCAGAAACTCTCTGTCCTGGCCTTATCCACCTGCCCATGGCCCGCGCCTGAGGGTCGTCGAATATTCGTTTGAACCGCGACCTGCGGCGGGACCTGCTTCGGTTGGTGGTCTCGACCAGACGCGGTATTTCCATGCCGCCATCTCTGAGTTGGCATGGATGTAAGCGTCCGGAACGGACCGATCTAGATCGCAGAGCCTACGGACGCACTCCCGCACCCGGACATCACAGTAATTGGTTTATTCGTCCCTGACCTTGCCAAGGTCGGTGACGTAACGCGCTTTTGCCAGCTTGTTGTTTCTGACGATGTGCAGCTTCTGCTGCACGGTAAGCTTGCACGCCTTTGTTCTGCCCAAAAGGCGGTCTATGTCGAGGGTCACTCGAGTGCTCCCTTCCGGGATTGCAACTCTATGCCCAGGTAGCGGTAGTGCTGTTCTGCACTCAAGTTGGCGACGCGCCCGCCGTAGATCATAATTTTCGGCCTGCTGGCGACATACCAGAGGCCGTTCTCCGGGATGGTTTGGATGTGGTCCAGGATGGCTAACTGCGTCAGTTATTTTTTCTCATTTTAGCAGAATGGGCAGTACTCAGGTTTCACATTTCCTCTGGTATTACCACCAACTAAGGTTCACATTCACACAGGTGTTTTATTGAAACCATATATCCCAATTGTCTTTTCTGTTTTGAACAGACATTTTTCGATCATTCTTTTACCCAATGGTTCTAGATGCAACTTTTATATACGCTATCTTTGATTATTATAACTGATTTGTCTTTTTTTTTGTTTTACATTTACAGCAACTATCAACTTAAAAATACTCAGTGTTCAAGGTAGGGCTAAATATATTTATTGTAAAATAAAAAGCAACATATTAAAATTGTTTTAAACCTTAAGTATAAAGCTTAAGATGATCCATAGTTAAATTTAATATAACTCTGTCACTTTGTTAAAGCGTTGAAAAAGGTACTTTTTTAATACTATCATTGCAGATAGTACAAATGGTATTGGCTGTTTTTTCAAAATATATGCTTTAAAAGGCTTTAAAATATGAAAACATATTTTGCCACAATTGACATAAAGCTTTTTTAGTATATATAGTTCTAAAATGCTCTTATTTTAACGAAACAAACTTAATTATTTAAATCTGCTTAGAGATATTTTTTAAGATAGTATAATAATTACATAGTTTCTTAACTATAAATTTACTTATTAATATTATAATTCATGAATCTTGTCTGAAATTGCCTACATAAATAAATCAATAAAAAAGACTTAAAGATTTGTCTTAATAAATATATAACTTTCTTTTCCTCCAATTTTTTACTTGAACCGTGCTCCCCTCAGGATGCAGTTCGATCCCGAGATAGTATTAGTGCTCCTCCACAGTCAGTTTTATTTTACTAAATCTTTTGTATACTATTTTTTTTGTATATAGTTACGTACCTTATTTATCAAGTATTCACAAAATCATCTCCAGCAAAAAAAAATTGTTTGGTATTTTAGTTGTGCTTCTGAATAGAGTAGAGCAGAAATAAAGCGGGAATTTTCTCCAACAAATAGCTGTGTCTTTTAACGGACAAAAAATTATTTATAGTTGTTATATTCACTTTAACTGTGTCACCATGTTTAAAAAGTATCTAAGGTTACAGCTTTATAAAAAAACAATACATTTTTCAATTTACTATTTCAGCTTCTGCACACAACTGTTGCACAACTTGAAGTAATTCTTTTTACATAGTGTTACTATTGATAAGTATAAAAATATCTTTTTCACTATGAATACTAAAGCGTTTAAATAAACATTTTTAAAAATGAAGCAAAACTGACGTTAGCGTCCACCTCCCCGTCGGCATCCTGTGGGTTCGCGGGTTGCGGTTCCAATATGCAACTATCTTGGCGGTCCATGCCAAGACATCAACTGACAATAGATCGTGAACTGACTTTTCCAAGCCGATCTTCTTCAAGTCGGACCGGCTGTCTTTCGCCCATACTCCTCGATCATCCATTACCAGGAAGAAAGCTTCATCGGCGCCGTTCGCGTGCGCGTACACCGTCGCCTCTTCTCCGTAGTGCCTAGTAGGCGGCCTGTGGGTTCGCGGGTTGCGGTTCCAATACGCAACTATCTTGGCGGTCCATGCCAAGACCTCAACTGACAATAGATCGTGAACTGACTTTTCCAAGCCGATCCTTTTCGAATCGAACGGGCTGCCTCTTGCCCAGGCTCCTCGATCATCCATCACTAGGAAGAACGCCTCCTCCGCACCGACGTGCCTAGTTTTCACACAGACTCATTACAATTTCATTCATTTCTTCCTTATTCTTAATGATTATTTCCCTAACCTTTGGTTCATTTAATTGAAGTTTTGTGTAGTTCTTTTCTAGAGCATCATTTATTATGTTCATACAATAATCGCAATCTTGGTATCTTGTAGTATTATTATACAGTTTCTTGCGGCAGAACAAATGTTGCGATGATTTTTTTTTCAGGAAATATGTTTTGTACGCTTTCTCTTTAGATAATTGTACATTGTTTGATGCTAATTGTTTAATAAAACATGATCCTACAACGTATTGAAATCCGGAACTGTTCTCCACGACCACGTATTCCTTGCTCACAAACAGTTGGCGTTCATAACCAACATAATGATTTTCAGCTGGCCCGGACAATTGGCGAAAACAACAAGATCGTTGACGCAAGCCGAATAACCGAAACCCACCTTTGGACCGTCCTTTGCTAACCGACCTGCCCCGTATGCTCCAGAGATCCTCGTCCAACGCCAAGTTGGAAAGTAAAGGCGAAAGAAACCTTGCAACACGCCCTTTTCTAAGCGCAGTACCTGTTTGCAACACCCAAGTTGTACATGTCGGCCAACAACGCTACCAACCGCCTAGGCACACCGTTCAAAGCCATAACCTAGAGTAATTCGGAATGCCTCATGGAATCGAACGCCTTTTTTAAGTCCAAGTAAGCGTATGAGAGATTCCTCCTTTTATGCACAAATGCACCTACATTCAAGAAAACGCCCTCTTTGTATTTCATACTAAGTTAATTTTCCAATAATAAAATTTTTCAAGGTAGTCCTTCAGGTCTTTTCCTATTTCAATTGTGATTCTTGATTCGCCTTTCTTACTTGCTTATTACTAGTAAATCGAGAATGTTCTCCTTTGAAAATATTTAAATAACTTTTAGCAAACAAAAATATTTTTTACTCATATACTACTAAAACTAAATGTCAATAGTTACTTTTACAAACATAATACATATTGCATAATTTTATCTAACTTTCATAATTTTCAGTTGCACAATTCTGCCACATTTTTCTAGCTAAATAGCTGATATTGTCATATATATTGAGTAGCCGAGCTATTTCATCTGTATCTCAGGTTTTTTTAAATAATAATGTTAGTAATAACAAACAATAACTTTTGCTAACTATTTTATTAAATTTAAAATTTTAAATAAAACTATTATGCATTTGAAATAAACCATATTTATTAAAATTTTACCATTGCAACTTGTTAATCTTGCACAACTAGTAATGGTTCTTATACATAAGATTGGTTTTTATTAGATATGAAAATTTTTTTTCAGAATGAAACTAAAAGCAGTTTTTTAATATATAGTTGGATAAAACTCTATTTTTATCTCTTCTCTTTGTCTTCTAACACAGACATCGCTGTTCCAGGCCCCGACTCGGCTCAACCTCTCCAATACATTCTCTCTATTCGGTCGTAGCTACCCCAAAGCCTTCTTCTTCTTCTTTTCCAAGCCGATCTTCTTCAAGTCGGACCGGCTGTCTTTCGCCCATACTCCTCGATCATCCATTACCAGGAAGAAAGCTTCATCGGCGCCGTTCGCGTGCGCGTACACCAACTCCTCTTCTCCGTAGAGGCGGTCTCTAACTTCACAAAGGTTCATTCCCGAATCCACAATTGCGACGCTCACGGCCAGTCCGAACCCCTGTGGGTCGAACAGTATGAAGTCTGCTCCGTACTCACCTGACGCTCCCCGCCGGTACGATCGTAGCAGTCCCAAAGCTTCTCCACCACCGCCTCGTGTCTTTTTGCGACCATGTCCTGGGTGACACTCGTTGAGAACGTGCCTTATCAACGTCACCAAGCCCGGGCAGTGTTGGCAGTCTCCTCCCGACGGTTCGGGTCTGACGTCTCCAATTCGAGCTCTCACCGACGAACGTACTCTCCTCCACACCGGAAGGCAAGGTACGAATCCATAGGCTGCGGTAGCCGCTCCCGGCCGTGTGGTTCCGCAGGTTCGCTCCACCCTCCGTGGCCCAGAGGCTTCGTATCTCCGAATGCTCAGTGTCCTGGCCTTATCCACCTGCCCGTGGCCCGCGCCTGAGAGTCGTCGAATAATCGTTCGAACCGCGACCTGCGGCGGGACCTGCTTTGGTTGGTGGTCTCGACCAGACGCGCTATTTCCATGCCGCCATCTCTGGCGTTGGCATGGATGTAAGCGTCCGGAACGGACCGATCTGGATCGCAGAGCCTACGGACGCACTCCCGCCCCCGGACATCACAGTAATTGGTTTACTCGTCCCTGACCTTGCCAAGGTCGGTGACGTAACGCGCTTTTGCCATCTTGTTGTTTCTGACGATGTGCAGCTTCTGCTGCACGGTAAGCTTGCACGCCTCTGTTCTGCCCAAAAGGCGGTCTATATCGTGGGTCACTCGAGTGCTCCCTTCCGGGATTGCAACTCTATGCCCAGGTAGCCCGCGGTCTGTAGATCCTACTCAGTCTGGCGTTCAGCACCATGCTGAACAACTTCCTCGCCATTGATCCGACGCTGATGGGTCTGTAGTCCCCGGGAGACTTTGGCTCGTCGACTTTAAGGATAAGCGTCAACCTGAACCGCCGCAGCATCTTTGGCAGTAGCCCGCGGTCTAGAAACCGGTTGAACCAGCTTTTCCAAGTGTGTACGTCGACCGCACGAACCATTTCCCGATTGAGACCGTCGGGAACCCACGACCTTTTCCTTCAGCCGCTTCCATTGGATGTAGGTGCAGCTTGAAGTCTTTCAGCGATTCTTGTACCCTCTTTATTTCTATGAATCTATTCATTAGCCACGCTACATACGCTGATGATATCTTTGATTGCTGGGTATATCGGGCTTCAGTTTCTAATTGCCCCTTCCCCTTTAATGTTAGGCTCTCTGACGTATCTTTTCAGCATCCACTCTTTGCTGCTTCAGGCTTTTATCATGTGATCTAGCACGACATCATGTCTAGCAGCTTGTTGTGTCTCATCGTGCGTAGTCTTTTTGTTTGGACGCATCTTGCGTTTGTGTGGTCCAGGATGGCTAACTGCGTCGGTTATTTTTTTTCATTTTGGAAGAATGGACAGTACTCTGGTTTCACATTTCCTCTGGTATTACCAACAACTAAGGGGCACCTTCCTGATCCAATTTGTTTTTAAAGTGAAAATTGTTATTGAAACCATTTATCCCAATTGTCTTTTCTGTTTTGAACAGACCATTCATATTTTTCATCATTCTTTAACCCAATGGTTCTAGATGCAGCTTGTGTCTGCACTATCATTAATCGTTATAAATGATTTGTCTTTTTTTTTGTTTTACATTTACAGCAACTATCAACTTGAAAAGTACACAGTGTTCAAGGTAGGGCTAATTATATTTATTATAAAATAAAAAGCAACATGTTAAAATTGTTTTAAACCTTAAGTATAAAGATTAAGATGATCCATAGTTAAATTTAATATAACTCTGTCACTTTGTTAAAGCGTTGAAAAGGTGTAACAGGATATCAAGTTGCACTTGATTACTGTTTAAATTTGGTTGGAAGTTTTGAGCTAAAAGTTCATTCAAGCGTCAAGAGAAAGCTGGCAAGGTCAAGTTTTATACTGATCCAAGTTTAATACAGTTGACAAAAGGAGAAAATAAAGTGCAGACCAGAAACCCTGATGCAACATTGAGTTATGGAATGTTATATATAAGCTGATACAACAGACAGATGGGGAGATTCTAGCCACAGCCTGCTGCAGTAAACGTGATAATGAAGGATAGACATTTATATTGTTTTCTTGTGTTATATAAAGTGTTTTTTGATTAGTATTATTTTTATAAGTATTTCTTAGTTACATTCTAAATAGTTAACTCGTATTTTGTTTTATACATTCTTAAAGTATATTCTTGCTAGATTAAAACTTGTGTAAAGGTTTTGACCACATTTAAAGTATTTTCTTAATTTGATGTTCTTTACATATTTGTTAGTGTTTGCAATTGTTCTTTATATAAAATATGTTAACTCATGTCATGCCTAGTTTTATATAGAGTAGCCTAAGTATTATTAGTATCATTATTTAGTATAAGTTAAGTTTAGTATTAAAGGTACCTACATCTGTAGGTTACAATTGGCGTCCTCGGGTGGGCTAATATTGAAGACCGGTTTTGGGATGGGATTTGCGAGCGAAACGGTTCCTCCGAACTTGCTTTGGGCCGAGTTGACTTGGGATTGGTTGGTTTTTTTGGACAAGCTTCCACCGGGAGTTGCCATCGTTGCACTGGGATTGTTCAATGTGAAAGCAGTTGACTGATTTTGGTTCATCGATAGTCTGATTCAGCTAATAGACTTTGAGATTGGTTATTTGGCGAGTAGAATTTGTCTGCTCTAACACTCGTGTTTCCCCTAGATTTCCCATAACATAAGTGAAGGCATCTATGTACTCTTTCTCTGGAGCCCCTTCTTTGTAATGCACTCTTGTGTAATCCCAATAAGGATTTCCGAACTTATCTTTAAAGTTGTTGATTTCTTCGAGAACTTTCTTGAAAATGGCATTCACCCTCCCGAAGTCAGGGAGCATCTTTGCATGAGCTGCAGCCATCAATGAAAGAATCATCTTCTCATCTCCAGTCATGTTGGAGACATTGACAGCCTTATTGCCTTTCCTCTTCGCAAAGGAATAAGCCAACTTTCCAGTGAACCCCCCAAGGGATTTTGAAACTAATCCTATCAAGAAATGGGCCACAAACTCTTCCTGCTGAATCCTAGGTCTCTTAGAGCCCAATTTCTTGATGTTGTCGGATATGTCCAGTTTCTTCAATCTATCATCAAGAGCCGAAACCTTACTTTCCATCATGGAATCTTGGAGGATTATGTTGGAAATCAGAAACTCAACGATGTCTTTAAGAGCTTCTTTCCCCCACCAACTGGCACTATTGGAGCTGACTTCGGGAGCTTCTTCAAACTTTCCCTTTACTTGTTCTTTGATCTCAGGATGACGTTTCAGTAGGGGAACTCCCATGTCATCGGGAGCAGGGACATCCAATTCCCCAGGGCTTTGGAAATGATGGGGGAAAGCTCAGATTCCTCGCTCACTTCACCTATAATAACACATCCCAGCAAATAGGGCACCAGGTCTGGTTGTAAGTTGCCATTGGCGAACAGAACCACTTCTGCTGTGATAGATATCTGAGATGGGAAGTAAATAGGAGGGCACTCCCCCTCGTAGACCGTGAGGCTTCTTGAGACACCCTGTGAGAAAGAACAGATAGCTCGAGCTTGACTAAGCAACGTGGTTCTTTCACTTTCTGCAGGGCCGCTGGGGAAAGATACGGATCTAATGCGTGAGGTCACGTAGTCCGGTAATCTCTGGAAAGGCTCGGATGGGCTAATATTGAGTATATATATGGAGTAACTAAGAAATACTTATAAAAATAATACTAATCAAAAAACACTTTATATAACACAAGAAAACAATATAAATGTCTATTCTTCATTATCACGTTTACTGCAGCAGGCTGTGGCTAGAATCTCCCCATCTGTCTGTTGTATCAGCTTATATATAACATTCCATAACTCAATGTTGCATCAGGGTTTCTGGTCTGCACTTTATTTTCTCCTTTTGTCAACTGTATTAAACTTGCATCAGTATAAAACTTGACCTTGCCAGCTTTCTCTTAACGCTTGAATGAACTTTTAGCTCAAAACTTCCAACCAAATTTAAACAGTAATCAAGTGCAACTTGATATCCTGTTACACTTCCTCTTCTCCACTGTTGAAAGAGAATCGTCACTCTACTTCTCCTCTGCCTTTTTGTTGGAAGATAAAAAACACCCTTTCTTCATAAACAAGAAAAAATTCACACATTTAGAAATTTGAATTGATGTCCATGCCAAGACCTCAACTGACAATAGATCGTGAACTGACTTCTCCAAGCCGATCTTCTTCAAGTCGGACCGGCTGTCTTTCGCCCATACTCCTCGATCATCCATGACCAGGAAGAAAGCTTCATCGGCGCCGTTCGCGTGCGCGTACACCAACTCCTCTTCTCCGCAGAGGCGGTCTCTAACTTCACAAAGGTTCATTCCCGAATCCACAATAGCGACGCTCACGGTCAGTCCGAACCCCTGTGGGTCGAACAGTATGAAGTCTGCTCGGTACTCACCTGACGCTCCCCGCCGGTACATCCTCTCGATACGATCGTAACAGTCCCAAAAGTTTCTCCATTACCGCCTCGTGTCTTTTTGCGACCAGGTCCTGTGTGACACTCGTTGAGTACGTGCATTATCAACGACACCAAGCCCGGGCAGTGTCGGCAGTCTCCTCCCGACGGTTCGGGTCTGACGTCTTCATCACCATGTCGACGAACGTACTCTCCTCCACACCGGGAGGTAAGGTACGAATCCATAGGCTGCGGTAGCCTCTTCCTACCGTGTGGTTCCGCAGGTTCCACCCTCCGTGGTCCAGAGGCTTCGTCTCTCCGAATGCTCAGAAACTCTCTGTCCTGGCCTTATCCACCTGCCCATGGCCCGCGCCTGTGGGTCGTCAAATATTCGTTTGAACCGCGACCTGCGGCGGGACCTGCTTCGGTTGGTGGTCTCGACCAGACGCGCTATTTCCATGCCGCCATCTCTGGCGTTGGCATGGATGTAACCGTCCGGAACGGACCGATCTAGATCGCAGAGCCTACGGACGCACTCCCGCACCCGGACATCACAGTAATTGGTTTATTCGTCCCTGACCTTGCCAAGGTCGGTGACGTAACGCGCTTTTGCCAGCTTGTTGTTTCTGACGATGTGCAGCTTCTGCTGCACGGTAAGCTTGCACGCCTTTGTTCTGCCCAAAAGGCGGTCTATGTCGAGGGTCACTCGAGTGCTCCCTTCCGGGTGCAACTCTATGCCCAGGTAGCGGTAGTGCTGTTCTGCACTCAAGTTGGCGACGCGCCCGCCGTAGATCATAATTTTCGGCCTGCTGGCGACATACCACAGGCCGTTCTCCGGGTGTCTTCTCAGGTGTGCGGCTGCACATTTCGACGGCTTGAGCTTCAAGCCGTACGCTAGCATTCTGGCCGTCAGACGATTGATCTTCGTCTGCAGCCCGCGAACAACGCTATGTCATCCGCGTAGGCGGTGTGGCTCAGCGCGTCCCGGTGTCTCACACCCGTGAGCATCATCCTGTCGGTGCCTCCGTCTCGGAGGATCTCATCCAACACAAGTTTGAAAATCGTAGGGGATAGCGGGTCTCCCTGCACAACGCCTCTCCTCACTTCCATTGGCCTTCCATGCGAGCGATCTGATTGCCCTGATACAGATTGGCCACTGCCACCAACATGTGCTTGGGCATTCCCCTGTGCGCCAACGTTTCAATTATCTTCACATGATTGACAGAATCGAACGCCTTGGCGACGTCCAAAAACGCGTATGACATTTCCCCGCCATGCATCTTGGTGCTCTGAATGGCCTCCTGCACTACAGCCAAGTTGATTGGACATCCTTCCACACAGGCGGTGAAACCGCGCTGCTCCAACTCATGTTCGATCTTGCTCAGTCTAGCGTTCAGTACCATACTGTACAACTTCCTTGCCACCAAGCCGACGCTAATGGGCCTATAGTCCCCGGGCGACTTAGGCTTGTCAACCTTTGGAATGAGTGTTAGTCTGAACCGGATGCCTGCAGTCCAGAAACTGGTTGAACCAGCTTTTCCAAGTGTGTACGTCGACCGCACGAACCATTTCCCGATTGAGACCGTCGGAACCCACAGCTTTTTCCTTCAGCCGCTTCCATTGGATGTAGGTTCAGCTTTTAGTTTTTCAGCGATTCTTGTACCCTCTTCATTTCTATGAGTCTATTCATCAGCCACGCTAGATACGCTGATGAATATCTTTGATTGCTGGGTATGTCGGGCTTGAGTTCCACCTTGCCTCCTTCCCCTTTAATGTTAGGCTCTCTGACGTATCTTTTCAGCATCCACTCTTTACTGCTTCCGGCTTTTATCATTGATCTAGCACGACATCATGTCTAGCAGCTTGTTGTGTCTCATCGTGCGTAGTCCTTTTTGTTTGGACGCAGCTTGCGTTTATGTGGTCCAGGATGGCTAATTGCGTCAGTTCTTCTTAATCATTTTTCTAGAATGGGCAGTACTCGGGTTTCACATTTCCTCTGGTATTACCAACAACTATGGGGCACCTTCCTGGTCCAAATTTTTTTAAGGTGAAAATTTTTATTAAAACCTTTTATCCCAATTGTCTTTTCTGTTTTGAACAAATTATTAATTTTTTCATCATTCTTTAACCCAATGGTTCTAGAAGCAACTTGTGTCTGCGCTATCGTTTATTAATATAACTGAGTTGTCTTTTTTTGTTTTACATTTACAGCAACTATCAACTTTAAAAATACACAGTGTTCAAGGTAGGGCTAATTATATTTATTGTAAAATAAAAAGCAACATATTAAAATTGTTTTAAACCTTAAGTATAAAGCTTAAGATGATCCATAGTTAAATTTAATATAACTCTGTCACTTTGTTAAAGCGTTGAAAAGGTACTTTTTTTAATACTATCATTGCAGATAGTATAAATGGTATTGGCTGTTTTTTCAAAATATATGCTTTAAAAGGCTTTAAAATATGAAAACATATTTTGCCACAATTGACATAAAGCTTTTATAGTATATATAGTTCTAAAATGCTCTTATTTTAACGAAACAAACTTAATTATTTAAATCTGCTTAGAGATCTTTTTTAAGATAGTATAATAATTACATAGTTTCTTAACTATAAATTTACTTGTTAATATTATAATTCATGTATCTTGTCTGAAATTACCTACATAAATAAATCAATAGTCAAGACTTTTAGATTTGTCTAAATAAATATGTAACTTTCCTTTCCTTTAATTTTTTACTTGAACCGTGCTCCCCTCAGGATGCAGTTCGGTCCCGAGATAGTATTAGTGCTCCTCCACAGTCAGTCATTATTTTACTAAATCTTTTGTATAGTTTTTTTTTGTACGTAGTTACGTATCAAGTATTCACAAAATCATCTCCAGCAAAAAAATATTGTTTGGAATTTTAGTTGTGCTTCTGAATAGAGTAGAACAGAAATAAAGCGGGAATTTTCTCCAACAAATAGCTGTGTATATTTACGGACAAAGAAATATCTGAAAGTTATTATATTCACTTTTACTGTGTCACCATGTTTAAATAGTATCTAAGGTTACAGCTTTATAACAAACAGTACATTATTTAATTTACTATTTCAGCTTCTGCAAACAACTGTTGCACAACTTGAAGTAATTCTTTTCACATAGTGTTACTATTGATAAGTATAAAAATATCTTTTTCACAATGAACACTAAAGCGTTTTAAATAAGCATTTTAAAAAATGAAGCAAAACTGACGTTAGCGTCCACTTTCCCGTCGGCATCCTGTGGGTTCGCGGGTTGCGATTCCAATACGCAACTATCTTGGCGGTCCATGCCAAGACCTCAACTGACAATAGATCGTGAACTGACTTTTCCAAGCCGATCTTCTTCAAGTCGGACCGGCTGTCTTTCGCCCATATTCCTCGATCATTCATGACCAGGAAGAAAGCTTCATCGGCGCCGTGCGCGTACACCAACTCCTCTTCTCCGTAGAGGCGGTCTCTAACTTCACAAAGGTTCATTTCCAAATCCACAATTGCGACGCTCACGGCCAGTCCGAACCCCTGTGGGTCGAACAGTATGAAGTCTGCTCCGTACTCACCTGACGCTCCCCGCCGGTACGATCGTAACAGTCCCAAAGCTTCTCCATCACCGCCTCGTGCCTCTGTGCTCATATACTACTAAAACTGGATGTCAAAAGTTACTTTTACAAACATAATACATATTGCATAGTTTTATCTAAATTTCATAATTTTCTGTTGCACAATTCTGCCACATTTTTCTAGCTAAATAGCTGATATTGTCATTTATATCGAGTAGCTGAGCTATTTCATCTGTATCTCAGTTTTTTTTAAATAATAATGTTTGTAATAACAAACAATAACTTTTGCTAACTATTTTATTAAATTTAAAATTTTAAATAAAACTATTAGACATTTGAAATAAACCATTTTTATTAAAATTTTACCATTGCAACTTGTTAATCTTGCACAACTAGTAATGGTTCTTATACATAATATTGGTTTTTATTAGATATGATTTTTTTTTTTTAAGACTGAAACTAAAAGCTGTTTTTTAATATATAGTTCGAAAAAACTCTATTTTTCTCTCTTCTCTTTGTCTTCTAACACAGACATCGCTGTTCCAGGCCCCGAATCGGCTCAACCTCTCCAATGTTCTCCATGTCCTGGGTGACACTCGTTGAGAACGTGCCTGATTGACGTCGCTGCGCCCGGGCAGTGTCGGCAGTTTCCGACCGACGGTCCGGGTCTGATAGCACCAATTCGAATTCGTACCAGCTCGACGAACTTCCTCTCCTCCAAACCGGACGGGACGCTTCCGATCATGCTACCGCCAGTATGGCTCTGCAGGTTCGCTCGGGCAATGTCGGCAGTCTCCTCCCGACGGTTCGGGTGTGACGTCTCCAATTCGAGCTCTCACCGACGAACGTACTTTCCTCCACACCGGAAGGCAAGGTACGAATCCATAGGCTGCGGTAGCCGCTCCCGGCCTCAGTGGTTCCGCAGGTTCGCTCCACCCTCCGTGACCCAGAGGCTTCGTCTCTCCGATTGCTCAGTGTCCTGGCCTTATCCACCTGCCCATGGCCCGCGCCTGAGGGTCGTCGAATATTCGTTCGAACCGCGACCTGCGGCGGGACCTGCTTCGGTTGGTGGTCTCGACCAGACGCGGTATTTCCATGCCGCCACCTCTGGCGTTGGCATGGATGTAAGCGTCCGGAACGGACCGATCTAGATTGCAGAGCCTACGGACGCACTCCCGCACCCGGACATCACAGTAATTGGTTTATTCGTCCCCGACCTTGCCAAGGTCGGTGACGTAACGCGCTTTTGCCAGCTTGTTGTTTCTGACGATGTGCAGCTTCTGCTGCACGGTAAGCTTGCACGCCTCTGTTCTGCCCAAAAGGCGGTCTATATCGAGGTTCACTCGAGTGCTCCCTTCCGGGTGCAACTCTATGCCCAGGTAGTGCTGTTCTGCAGTCAGATTGGCAACCCGCTCGCCATACACCGTGATTTTCGGCTGGCAACGTACCAGAGGCCGCTCTCTGGGTGCCTCCGGCTGCACACTTCGACGGGAGCCTCAAGCCGTACGCTGACTTTCTGGCCGACGATTGATCTTCGTCTGCAGCCCGTGTCCGCGAACAACGCTATGTCATCCGCGTAGGGGGTGTGGCTCAGCGCGTCCCGATGCCTAACTCCTGTGATCATCACCCTGTCGGTGCCTCCGAGAGCGTCTCGGAGGATCTGGTTCAATACCAGATTGAATATCGGGACAGAGGGTCGCCCTCCTCACGTTCATCGGCCTGCCCTGCAGAGCGATTTGGTTCCCTTGGTACAGGCTGGCTACGGCCACCAGCATGCGTTTGGGCACTCCCCTGTACGCCAACGTTTCAATAATCTTTACATGATTGACAGAATCGAACGCCTTGGCAACGTCCAAGAACGCGTATGACATTTCCCGGCCGTGCATCTTGGTGCTCTGAATGGCCTCCTGCACTATGGCCAAGTTGATTGGACATTCTTCCACACAGGCGGTGAAACCGCGCTGCTCCAACTCATGTTCAACCTTGCTTAATCTAGCGTTCATTACCATGCTGTATAGTTTCCTTGCCACCGAGCCGACGCCAATGGGTCTGTAGTCCCCTGGCGACTTCTTGTCAACCTTTGGAATGAGCGTTAGTCTGAACCGACGCAGCATCTTCGGCAGATGCCCGCAGTCCAGAAACTGGTTGAACCAGCTTTTCCAAGTGTGTACGTCGACCGCACGAACCATTTCCCGATTGAGACCGTCTTGATCCACGGCCTTTTCCCTCAGCCGTTTCCACTGGATGTAGGTCTCGCCCGCTTTGATCTCATCCCCGAAACAACTCAGCGCTGGTCTTTCCCTGCACACCAGGCTCCTTGCAAAGCTCACCAGGTCGACGGCTTCTTCGTTGCCCTAGTACACCCTTCCAGAAGGCGTACGCGCCCTCCGGCAGGAAACCATCCTTGGCCAACGGCTTGTTTTGCAGGATCAGCTTGGCGGTATCCCGTGGCAGTTGTTCGAACGCTTTACACCAGCGCTTTTGCTCCAAACGTCGCTTGTCGACCCGGGTCAGATTGGACGCAGCCCCCTTACCGCGCTTTCGCATCGGCGGCTTCTTAGGCCTCACGCTATTGCCGCCGATTCGTTTCCAGAATATCTGGTAACTTTCTTCTAAGTCCCTTTCTTTTTTAGCGATCAGGTGCAGCTTGTAGTTTTTCAGCGATTCTGGTACCCTTTCCAGCTCCATGAATCTATTCATCAGCCACGCTAGATACGCTGGTTCGGCGTGTTTTCTTATTTGCCTCCAACTTCCGTTTGTTGACGCGTGGTAGATTTGACGCGGCTCCCCTGCTGCGCTTCCTCGTTGGGGGGTCTTACGGGCCTGAAGCTCTCGCTTCCAATCTGTTGCAAATATTTTCTTCTGTTGATAATTTGTTAAAAGTTTTTTCTTAAACTTTTTACTCATACTTATACCTAATACATTGTTCTACTATTTCATAACAAAAACCATTTAAGGATAACCATTTAAAATATTCAATATTTTTTCTTTGATCATAAGCAAAATTTTCTCGCTAATTTTTTAGCGAGTGAATAAAAGCATTTTACATAGCTTAAAAAAAAATTTCATACTTTTAGAACAGAAAAACATTTCAGACCAACAACAACTTTTTCTTCAAAATCAAATTGCCAAAATTACCTACTTTTTATTCACAAATTAATTTTGAAATATCAAATTTATAAAGAACTTTTCACAATATTGCATTTTACATCTTTCTGTTCAGCAGAAAATCAGAATTAAATTGTTTGAGGTTGAAAGTTCTTCACACTCAAGGTTTCATTCTGGATATTGCTTTGTTTTGTTCAATTCAGAAATCTATCGTTAGAACTGAACTAATTGAACCTGAAAGTTAACAATACGAATTTTTTTCATCATAAAATTTAATATTATACTTAATATTTGTCTGTCACATTGTAGCTTGTTCAACTTGTAAAACTGATATTGATTCTTTCACATTAAACTGAAAATTAATAGACATTAAAAAATATTGCCACAATGAACAAAAAAATTTTTTTTAAGTTTGTAGTTTTAAAAAAGGTTTGATAATGAAGCAAACTAGTTAATTATATTATCTCATGTTTTAAAAGTCCTTGGTATTATTTGTAACTCCATGGCCATTTGGTAAAACTTAACCAAACCTCTGTTTGGTCTTTTTCCTTCAAACACCAATCATCATTTGCTTCTCACCTTCCAAATTGCCTCGTCTTTTCATTTGCTTGAAAACAGTTTGGTCAAAAATAATACTACATTACTGAGCAAAAACTACAAACTACTTTTTCTTCACATACTAATTGTCAACGTGGTCTACTTTTTCACTAAGTGTTTTTCCTTGAAATTCCAATTGTTCTAACACCGTTTTGTAGAATCATTAGCAGAAGAATATTTTTATGAAAGTTTTGAAGATTCTTTACAACTCAGTGTCTTTTGACAACTGTTAAGTTTTCGATCCGTTTGGAATAGAACTGTTAATCGGAACAAACGTTTTTTCCTGAGCTTTCCAACCCGGACTGTGTAGAGATTAAGAACCTCGGCATCCGCCCACTATCAAACAATTGATATCGTAGGTCTCCACGTGTGAAGACACGCCCGAGGATTTTCCACATCTTCTGAATTGTTTCCTAGGACAGCCATTCACTTGTACTCTTTGGTTTCCCACTCAAATTCTTCCATTCCTCGATTGATCTTTTAGTTTAGGGGACCTAACAATACCTATAACACTATTCTTACTTATTCCTTACTATTTATTCTAATGAAGCTAATATAAACTACCTAAGCATAACACTGTTTAAACAAAGAGATCCAATTGACAACTATGCGAAATACGATACCTTAATTTATTCATCAATAACAATAATATATACAAATTATAATATATACAAATTATAATGTAAGATTTATAATGTAATATATAACTAATTATAATGTAATGATTAATCCCTATAGCATATACGCCATAACCTGTGGCTTTCCTCCAATGCAATTATTGACAGTAGCTCGATGTTCTTTTTCGTCATTCCTGCCACTTTATGTAACAGATGATAACTATAGTAACTCTAAGCTCCTCTCCAGTTTAAGGCAATTCCTCCAAAGCTCATTTCTAACAGCCTGGAACCATATTTTGGATTACTCGGTAATTCACCTCTCAACCAACTATGAACATCTTCAACATCATACTTTTCCTGTTTTGCATTTTCTGCCTCTTCAAGATCTCCAAGATCCCCTACAACTGTTGGATCCCAAACTAGTACTTTATGCTTCTCCTTGTGGTATGCTACTATGTCAGGTTTCTTGTTTTTCGGCTTACTAGGTATTAGTGGTTCCAGTATTACTTTATATCCATTATTCTTGAGGTGTTCCGCTATTTTCTTCACGATTTTGTCATGTCTTTGTTGTCTTAGAGCCCTTGATATATCACAACTACTCATAAGATGGTTCAGTGTGTCCCTATATACTTGTTTTGTTTTCTTGCTTGCGCATCGAATCGCACATGGTGGAACTTCAGTTTTGTTCATTCTCGCTTTCCTTGCTGGAATAAGTAACACTCCTGCTCTAGTTCGAATTAGCTCATTCCAATATCTTCCTTTCATGTTTTCTGGTGGTTTCCTTACCCAGCTACTTTTGTAACCGCTCTTGTTCAAATGTGACCTCAATCCTTTTCCATCTTTTGTGTTGTACATCGTCTCGCTGTCATCTTTCAAAATAGTAGTATCCTCTTCCGTTGACTGCAAAAGTGTTTGCACATCCCGATCATCCATATATCTTCCTTTCATCCTTTAAATAAGACTTTGTTTCTTCTTTTAATAGTCGTATCTTCAATCCTGTTGATTCCTAATCCACCAGCTATAATATCTAAGTGAATCATTGCTGGCGGGAAGTCTTTAGGCAGATGCAACCATGCTCTTACCCATGTTCTTATAAGTTAATCAATATCTCTCATTGCAGTGATGGGCGCATTTGGGATAAGATGTCTTCTTAATACCTCTAATTTTTGGTATGACTTCAAATGTGATTTTCCAATGCGCTCAAGCTCGATACTCCATTCAGTTTTACATTCCCTCGTACCGTTTGCCTTGAATTGTATACCCAGGTACCTATAATTTTCATCGGAATTTAAGCTCGGTATTGTTGAATTATTGATCACGATCCTCGGCTTAACTGCTATACAGTATGTTTTTGTTTTCCTGTTTATTTGGATATGTGCACATTTGCACTTGTCCGGGTTTATTTCTAATCCAAATGTGGTCAATCTTCTGTTTAAATGATTAAGTTGTTCCTGAAGCTCCTTTGGGTCATTTGCTAATATCACTAAATCATCTGCAAATGCTAGATACGGTAGATTTCTTTGTCCGTATTGTAATCCTCCTGTAAAGTTTCTGAGTGCCTCATTTAGAACTAGATTGAAGAGTGTGGGCGACACTGGATCTCCTTGTAGCACTCCTTTTTCTATCGGGATACGTTCTCCAGTTTTCAGGTATGAGGTGTTGCCTCTGTACATATTAGTAATCATTCTAGTAATCTTCCTCGGTATTCCAGATGAATTCAGAACTTAAATAAGTTTCAAGTGGTTGACTGAGTCAAATGCTTTCTTTAGGTCTATCCATGCTATTGACATTCCTCTTAGTTCTTTCATGGCTTTCTTTACAATTTCCGCTAGTATCCTAAGATTAATGACACATCCTTCTATTCCTGGTTTAAATCCACGCTGTGCTTCATCAGTCTTAATCGCTGCAATCCTCCCGTTAAGTATGCCTTAAAACACTCTCCTAATTATTGAACCTATGTATAGAGGTCTAAAATCTTTCGGGTGTACTGCTTTCTCTTTCATTGGAATCAGAACCATGTTGAATCTTTTAAGCGGTTTCGAGCCGCTTTCAAGCCGGGTGAAACTATACTCTAAATACAGTTTATTTTTAATTTAAGGCTGATCTTTGTATATCAAAGTTTGTATTATTAATAGTGTTACATTTGTACTAGTTTATCAAAAGAACAAAACCGTAAACATTTTAAACAATAAAAACATTTATTCGTTGCAAAACAGTGCAAAAAACAAAATAATTTAGCCTGTGTTAAAAAAAAGCACTTTAAAGTTACTAGAAAATATAAGTCAAACAGTAAGTTTTTAAAACTTCTTTGAAATTAAGTTTCTCAAATAAAAAAACACTCTATTCAGTAGTACAAAGCATATGTAACAACGTTTCCCATTCTGAACTACATGATGAAATTTTTTCATTTAGCTGCAAACAACTTCGCGCAGTATGTCCGACTTCTTTACAATAAGTGCAATTCAGTCTGTCTAAAGTGTTGTTAACATCGTAGTCATTCTAGTCCCATAATCGATTTAAACAGTCTGTTAAATTTTCATACTGAGAAGTTTTCCTTGAAAAGTTCATTCTGTACTGTCTTAGAAACTTGTTGTTAGCTTCCAATCCACTTTTGGTGTAATTTAGCAAACCTCTACCATTGTTTTGCTCAATTAGTTCAGCACTATGTGCAAGAACAGTATGCGCAGTTGGTGTAAAGCGAATCCATTTAACCGACATGACCAGCATCATTGTTTTTTGAAATAAAACTGAGTATTTCTCTACATTAATTTTTCTGTTAGAATTTATAGGCCATAAAATAATGGAAACATACAAAATAATTTTGTTAATGTTTTCTTTTAAACTAACATCAGAAATATGCTTAGTCAGCAGAGTTCTATTATTGGTGTTAAGCAAAGTTTTGACTACGCTACCTGTTGTAGAAGTTCCACCATGGCCTGTGGGATACGGTTTTTCAAGAAAACCTTTAATTTGCTAAAATAGTAAAAAAAAACTATTTCAATGACTAAAACATATACTAAGCTACCATGTTTTGACCAATACTAACTGTTCTCATCATTCTTAGAGCTTAAATGATCTGTAAACAAAAGTAAGTGAATCTATACACATTAAGAACCTTCTATAACATACAAAATGGTCTTTTTTGTCACAGTGAAAAACCAGGGATAGGATATTATATCAATTTTTTTAACAGAAATATTGCTTGTCAAAACCTAAAAAAAATAGTTATATTCCACATGATAGATTTGTCTGTAAATTTGTATATAGATTCCTTGTCATTTTTACTAAACTATTAAAAAAAAATTATGTTGGTTCTACGGTGGCAAATTGAGAAAAATAACCCTGAAGAATACCCTAAATTGCCAGAAAATCATCAATGAATTTTCGGCGAGAATAGAAGATTTTTTAAATGAAAAATAATATACCTTAACATTTAAATATTCAAATAATTTTGACTTTTTTCAATTAACATTAAACCAAAGAAATGAAAAAACTTTAAAAAAAGCATTTTTCGAGGCTTTTTTAAACTTAAAAAAAGCCAACTTTGGCCATATTTAAGCTTACATAACTTTTAGTATACTTTAAGCAGAACAGAAGCAAACCCAGTTTTTAAAAGACGAAACCCCGCTCTAAACAATTAAATAAAAATCTTGCTTTAACTGTTTAAAATTAAAATCTTGCTTCAACTGCTATTAATGAACACAAGACTTTTTTATAAATATGTAGTTCTAAAAAACTGTACTTTTAATGAAACAGGGTTTATATTTTAGTTTGCTTCTCGTCTTTAAATTCGCTTAGCAGCAATTTTTTCATGCTTTCTTTAAGAAAAATACCTAATGAGCAAAAACATTTTTTTCTAAACATACAAATTGTAGAATATTCTACTTTTCTTATTACTATGCAGATTTAATTTTTGTTATTATTATGTTATTTTTGGCTTATACTCCTGCCACACACATTCAAAAAGGCAAGAGGGACTGAACCGATCTAACAATATTGTTAATATATACGCGGGCCTGGTAATTACTGACTTGACGCGATATCATAACAATATTGTTGATAGCTATCTAAGCTAATGTTTAGAATGACTTTCTAATTAATAAAGTCTATTTATCAAATGTATACTAAGCTTATACTATCATTCTGATATATTATAAGTGTTGATTAAACCTAAGATGCTGTTTATTAAGATAGGGTTATAAGCAGTTAAATACTTGAACTTAGACTAATTGTTAAGTAGTAAGATTGTTAGAATGCTCAACTACTTGTATAATGAAACAGAGTCTAAAAACTAAAAGGTGCATTAACAATGAATAAAAGTGCGACATAATATAACAAACTGCTAAAAAATACACAACATCAACTACTTTGACTTAAAAGTCAAGATGGAAACAGTCGCATGAAATACATCATTTTTTATAAAGAAATTTCAGTACTGAAATAAATGCGACCCATGGCTGTAAGTCGCGTCCAAACTAAAAGCAGCTCAATCCTGTTTCAAGCGTAGCTTTAGTTTGAATACAAGATAGCTCTCTCGAAAAGGAGAAAATTCCAATAGCATAACAGGACTTTCCCGTCTTCTTTCTCCAGCTCTTGGGCCGCCCCAACATTAGTTTCAGTGGCGTCCAATGACGATATTAGGGGTTTGTTGTGATCTTCGTATTCAAACTTAGCTTTTTTCAAAAGCACATGTGCTTCCTTCAGTTATAGTCAGGATAGTCTTTTTAGGGCCCCAGAGATCTCGTCAATGGTGCTGTTATCCCTATCATCTTAAAGGTAAACTTGTCGTATTAATATTTAACAGAAAAGTTTGTCATCAGAACAGTTTTTCTAAAACTTAAAACTTGAATATCCAAAGAAAATTTAAATAAAGGTAAACGTCAAACTATTCTAAAACGTTAAAAATGAAATATTTATTTAAGCTACTAACAACAAAATATTGTAAAAAATACAATATTGCTTCTACTGTCTTTGAAAAAATGAACAAATACACGCTTTTGTTTCACTAGTACTTTCGTTTATTAAAAACATTTTCAAGTGATGAAGGGCTTTCTTTTATTGAGAATGGAATTAAGCTTGTATTCTGGTCGTTTCTCAAAGATTTAATTGGATTTCCGATTACCTGGTTCTACAGGAAACTTCTTTTCACCTTCAAACCTGATTTTCAAATCGTTTTTGTTTCCTGAAAAAGTTTACTCAAATTATTCTCTGATTATAAATCAGCACGTGCGCCATTCTTGTAAACATAAACTCTTCCCAGTCTGCTGTCACCGCTATAGTGCTTCATTTAGTTTTTATCTCCAAACGTTTTTCTTACAATACGTAAAATACAAATTTAGTTTTTTTGTTCAAGCCAATCACTGCGACCACTCTTTGTTCGTATTTTAGCAATATTTATTCTGCTCCTGTCAAGATCACCCGTGGCGCTTACAGTATGGCTGAGATGTGCTCATCTCTCCCTTGAAGAGTTATACTGTTTGTTTATTTTACATCAACACCAAGATAGTTATATGGACCTTCCTTATCATCTTAATCTCCTTTCCTCTGATCACGCATCTTGAAGCAGAGCTGCTGTTCGCAAGGAGAAACTTTTCTTTTCATTTAGTAGTCCTTTCAATCTTTCTACGCCAAGCTACTGAGCGAGCTGGTTAAAAACTATTAGATCATCCGTGTAAGCCAGATAACCAAGGCCGTTTCATCATTCAACAGCATTGCTATTTACAGCGTTCTTGTCCTTGCGTGTGCGTTTATTAACTATTATAAATTGGTTAAAATTTCTTAGCAAAAGATTGTCTGTTAGTTGGTTGGAGGAAGATCACTTTCTCGTCACCACCTGTTCACCGCTTTTCTTGTTGTTAAAAAATAGTTAGTGAAGCCAACACATGATTCCAAACAACTATGACTCCGCACATCTTGCGTGGATATCCTGAAATGTAAATCAACAAATTTACTTCATCTATAAGCAATGTAGGTGTTATAAAAACTATTTTTTTTCTTAAACTTTTCACAACCATGCAAAGTAGATGATAATAAAATTATGTGCACACGGTATTATTATGTAAATACTACAAATCTTAAATTTCTTATGAATACTAATTTTGTCTTGATACCAAACCTATTTTTTAAATTAGTTAACAAACTCTACATGCAATGAACAATGAACGTTGTTTGAAAAATATTAAGTAATTTTTTACTTATAAACACAACTATACAATGAATAAATTCTATTTACAAATATACCTTTTCTAAAAATACTTCCATCTATTTAAAAGTTTTTTGATAATTTTAATTACAAATATACTTGAACTACAAACAACAATTCAGGTGTGAATACTGGATATTTTTGAAGTAAGAAGCTTAAATACTTTGGAACGTGTTATTAACAAGGTTTGAAACTTGTTTAAATTACCAAGATTTGATTTTTATGAACTATTTATTTAGTTAACTCTTGTTTTATAACTAAATCAATAAGTGATTTTACATTACAAAACAAAGTAATTGCAAAGCTGAAAATGTGTCCTATTAACGAAATGAGATTTCATTGTACTCTCTTGATAATTTTGAACAGTTCGGTAGATAAAATGTTTAAACTTTTCTTTCATTTAAATAAAGTTGTATAGAATCAATATTTAAGTATTGATATGAACTAAGTTGTAAACTTATTGCTTTTTCTAAAACTTAATTTAAGAACTATAACTTGATACATTTCCTACTTTCACCTTAGAATGTAATTTAAGTAAGTTTTGTGTTTAACTTGATTATAGAAATATATTTAAATAGATATAAATGATTAATTTAAGCCAATGTAACTTAATTCTGTACAAAATAATCCGTCAATTTTATGTAAGTTTTTATCAATACTATTTCTTTTGGCTCTCTGTAGTATTATGCAAATTTTCACCACGAAAATTTCGTATATATATTGTCTAAAATTATTGTCACAAATAAGTAAAAACAAATGTTTTATCAGTTTTATAGTTGGGTTAAGTATGAAATATATGTTTACTGTACAATATATGAAAAAAAGTTAAGTGTTATATTTTAATTCCTATAACATGTACAGTTTTTTACTTTGATATTTTAGATGTATTTTTAATAACAACAATCTTTAAGTCTCCTTCTGTTAAATGTTTAGCTTTATACAATTTTACATGAAACACTATTGGAATTAAATTAAACAAATCTTTTGCGACTTTTACTTGGGTTTAGATATAATTTATTGTCGTAATAGTAATTGTAAACGTGTACTTTTTATTCGTAATAATTTTACTTAAGAAGTCTTTATAAGTCTATTTTGTTTAAAATATGCTAAGTTGGTTTCAGTTGATAAAATAAACAAAACGAAATAAATTGACTTAAGTAGGTTTTTTTTAAAGTATTGTCATAATTTACAGATTAACAATCATCATAAAACTTTCCAATTGTTGAAGAGCGCAGCACACGTGATCACTGGGTGGGAATGAATTAAAGTTAACTGATCATGCTATGTCACTAATTGTGTAATGTAATCAATAAATGCTCGTTTAAATTGTTAGTTGTTTTTCTTTTAAATTAAAATTAATTGGTTTAAAACTACAACAACAAAAAATTATTTAGATTGTTTTGTAGAATGCTAAGCCTTAGCTTTTAGCTTAACTCATTTGGGTAGAAGGTTTGAACACAAATTGTTGTTTCAAAGCGTGTCTTAAATTTCTCATTAATAATGATAATTGACAAGAATAAAGAAGGTTATTTTAATTGGTATTTTTTTTTAGAATCTGAATTAGATTATTCAAACAATTTCAGTTAGTAGTTGTTTTTGAAAGCATATGAAATCGCATAACAATTGGTAGTAAAGGATTGAGTTTTTCCCCACTTGAGAAAATCTGAACTTGATTTGAATTCGACAATTAAATAATTTAAACTACTTGTATTTTACAGATTATTAAGATTTATTTATTATTTTTTAACTGTAATAAAAGGTTATAACTTTTTTCCAACGCTTGTGCCTAACTCCAGATGCATTGTATTAAAACAAAAGTCATATGTTTCTTAAATATATGAATGTTACAGACAAACTGAATTAGGACAATTCATTATTGGATAAAATTTAGATAGCAATAATTGAAAGTTTAACTTTTAAGAAACAAATCACTTCGGTTTCTAAAGCCAAACACAATTCCGCAACTTTTAACTGAAGCTGTTTTCAAAATATGTGACACTTATAATAAAACTAGTTTACAGTTAATAACTAAAACAATTTCTTATCAAACTTCAAAATTTGTAGAATTAACTAAGTATACGTTTTATAGTAAGTGAAAATATTTTTAAAATTTAAATAATAGGTGTTTTTGTGGTTAGTATAAATAAATTGTTAGTACGTTAAATTAGTGATTCTCTGGATCCACAAGTTATGATCCGGCCGAATCTGGATTTGTTTTTACAAAAAGAATCAGGATCCTGACTTAAAACAAAAAATTTCTTCCTTTATCCTAACTTTGAAAAACTTATAAAGTGTATTAGAAAGATCTACAATAAAAACCTTACAGTCTGAACGTACTAGAAATAAATTTTTGTGGGTCAAGTAACGTTATACATTTGTGTTAATTCGCTAACCTAAAATATTACTGTGTACGGAGAATATAACTAAAAACACATTAAATATCCACATTTGTTATAAAAAGTTCAATGTCATTTGTTTTGGAGCTAAAAGGTATTTCGCATCACAGAAGTTTTTTTCTAGCGAAAACCGGATTTAAATTAAACAAGGCCGGGTCAGGGTTCTGGATCCGGTAGATCACTAGTTATCATGGTGTCTAAATATTATGTCCTTTTTAAATAACTAAACTTATACATAAATGCAGTTCTGTTTACAAAACTTGTTTTATTTAATTCTAAAACACGATAAATTTAAAAAGAACGAGTTTATAAATAATAATTATGTGTTTTATCATTATACTTTAAAAAATACTCGTTTAATTTTTGTTTTAATTAAAGATATTAAACCAAGTGTACAAACTATTGGACTACAGAGTTTAAAAGTATGAAAAACGTAGGTCAAGAAAAGTTCATTTAACATTGTCATCTTATTCTATAATAATATAATTTAAAGAAGGAATTAAAAAAGTTTAGCTAGGTCGAGAAAAGTTCTTTTAATGAAATCTTTGTTGAAATTTAGATGGGGAGTATAAATTTGTTAATAAGTATCTAATATTTTATATCTAGAGTATTAAGTTATACGTTAAGATGATTTATTCTGCAGAGCAGGCTCGCAATGAAAAATATCACATGTATAACAATCATAACAACTAACAAGACTTATTCTCTTATTTATTTGGCTCTTTTCCTTGGGTTATTGTGGCAATTGTGCTGCAAAGTTTATTAAATGAGTTTATAAGTTTTCTTCAGTAACTACTCTGAATAGACATTATTTTGTTTTCTGGTTTTCAGAAAACTGATAAAAACATTTTATCGGTTTGTAAAAAGCTAATAAAGTATAAATTTAGATTTTAAATACAACGTGTTTAGCACATAACACGCTAAACAAGAAATTTTGAAAAGAAAGAAAACAAAAAGTTTTACATAAACGCTATATTTATAAAAAACGCTGACTACAATTTTTTTGCAGGTGCTAAAATTTGCTTTCGATAGGACTTTTTTTTTTGTTGTTTTTTATAATTGATTTGTTCATAAAAGAATAATTAAAAATAATCTTGTTGAAAGCATACTACTCTTTACCTGTGCTAAGTAACTTTTAAAAACAAAGATAAATTATTTAAAGCAAGTCAATTCTTTTTGATAATATGAATGCAAAAAATAAATAGAGTGTAGTTTGAACCTTGTTTTAGTTTAGCTATTTTTACACAACTATTAGTAAATTCACCTAAAAAGCAATGAAATGTGCATACCTTACCATAATAAAGTAATAAAACTTGTACAATGGTGTTATTGTATTAAAATCTTTTTAGCTAATATAATTAAAAAATATTTCTGTTTAAAAAAAAGTATATATTGGTATGAAAAAGGATATTAAGATTTTTTAGTTCGTAAATATAAGTTTTGATGCGTTTAAACTTTGAGAAATTTGTTCATTTTTAAGCCTTAAATAAGTTTTATAGTACCATCAGTTTAGTTAAGTTAAGCAGCTTATCTTCTACTTCACTATCTTTTTATATGCAGTAATAAGTTCACGGTTTATTATTTTTAAATATATATTTTATATGCAACAAATACAAACTTTAAATTAACATTTTATAAAACATTAAGACATAAATTCTTGACATAATAAAAATTTAAAACTGTTAAAACGTAGGATGAGATAATTTATCAAAGTTAACTTATAGAAAAACTAAATTGACGAACCTAGTATATGAAACTTGTTATCAATTTTATTTAATTGTCCGCAGGCATGTTCTTAATTTAAATGAAATACGACCGGCGAACTTGTAAATTTGCAAAATAAAATTTGAAACCGGTTATAATGCTTTAAGTTAAAATAAATTTAATCAGTGAATTTGGTAATTTTCTGATACAAGTTTTAAAATATTGAAAGGCGTTTTAATTCTAAGTTTCCGAAAACAGTTTAAATTTTCTAATAGTTTATTTTCGTTGTAAGAGTATTTTAGTATCTTATTATATATAAAAGATGCCTTTACTATGTTTGTCATTTACGAAATAGTTTAAATTTTATTAAATGATCTAATTTCAATTTCTAAACAAAAATTTATATTTTCCCTTATAACTAATTTGATGTTCTAAATATTAGGTGTTAACTATTTGTGAAATTTGAAAACATAATATGGTGTTTCAAAAATACAATTACTCCCTTTGAATATGAAATAAAGACATTTAATCACATTTCCTACCCAATATATTTGATAACATACAGACTAAGTCTTATAACTAACTGCTGTTAAAAACTTACGCTTATCTTGCTAAAAAATAAAAAAGTATTAAGCAAGCTTTAAATTTATATAACCTCAAAACTTATTTTTATTTTCTGTTCTTAGAACTACATGTACAATTTTGGTTAGATAAAAAAAACTATTTAGTCCAGATAATAACACATAGCAATTCAAGTTGCGTGTTTATTAGCATATGAACACATTAGATAATATTTAACATACAACTCAGACTTTCAAAAAAAACTTAAAGATCGAAAATTATTAAAATAACTCAAGTTGTATCACAGAAAAAAAAAAGGAATTGATTAGCTTTTGAATACATCGATGACATGTTGGCAAGTGACAATGACATATTAACAATTTATGACGTTTTGTCAGTTGATGTAACATTGACAGTTGATGTAACATGGTCAGATGATGAAACATTGACGGTTGGTGACATATTGACAGTTAGTGAAACATTGTCAGTTGAAGGAATCTCTGTGTTATCGAATATCAATTTGACAAAAATATTCGCCACCTTTTCTTTCGGACAAGCAACTGAGAACATGTTGATTAAATTGCCCAAAGATCCGCGCAAAGTTTTATCTTTGAGTTGAACAAAACCACCTCCCATTTCCATGCAGTGATGTGTGTATCCATCTTCAGTCATTTTCTTGGAATAATCTTTGTATTTAGAATCAGACTTTTTGATGATTTTTTTCAAAATTCTTTTGCATTCTTCACCCACTAATTTATTTTTCAAATGATCCCATTTTTGCTGATCAGACTTGGTGTGGACCGAACGACTTCCATGAAATACGTAATCAGATCCGTCAACCTTCTTAGCAACTACGGTGCAATCAATCTGCAATCTGACATCCATAATGTGAGGTAATAAACTAACGCTGTAAAGTTATAAAATGTATTGAACACTATTACATCATTTAGATCATCAAAATACTTGTATTCATAGAAATGTGTTAATTTTCAGCGTAGATAAGCTTTTTTGTACTTTAAGTTAAATATGACAAATACCTCATACAATAACATTTTTTTTTAGTTTATAAGTTTGTCTATCAAACAACTATCATGTTATATCAAAAAAGTGTGGTATAGCAGTTATTTTTGAAAATTATGTGAAAAACTAACAGTTTTCAAAACTTCAGTTTTTATTCATAACATTTTGATATCTATTTTAGAATGCATTACCTTAAGGTAATAAATTTTGAAAAATAAATACTGAATCAAAATGTACCAATACTTAAATTTTTTTTTATACCTATCTTATATCACTTATAATTTTCAGAAGAAGTAAAAGTCAAGCAAAAAATAAATATCCATTTACAGGCTAACGTTTGTATATAAATGATTAATGTGTCTGAAATTAAGAACATTTTGGTGTTTTACTGTATTAATAAACTTATGTTTTTTATTCAGTACTAACTTAATAAATCATGCAGACTATACTCAAGGTACAATAATGAAAATAGAATGATTGTTTGATTAATTTGTAGATTAATGAATAGTTTGTATTTGAAAACTTTTGTTCATTTTATTGATTAAATTTATTACACTAACTGAACATGAAGCAAATTGCGCGGAACTAGAAAAAGGAAACTATTAAAAAACAATATTTATAAATTCTAAAACACAGTTTTAATGCAGCCAAAACCTAAATCAATTGATTTAAACAAAAAATATAGGACAAAGTTATCAAAAGTAGTTGCTTTCTAAAAAGTTTTTGCTTTATGCGTTTTTTTTTCTTACGAAAATTATTCTTTTAAAGTTTACTTAAATATAAAACAAATTCACTTTTTATTTCAACTATTTTTTTTTGATTTTGACGTTTAGTAGATGCGAGTTTTTTTTTAGTGGATGAATTATGAAATGTTTTATATAAAATTAAAACTATTAATATATGGTTGCCGTAAACCGGCTATAAGTATATCAGAAAAACATAGTTGCAAAAAAAACAGTAACTGGTGATAGTTGTCTGTTATTTTATAATTACCTACAAAACTTATAAGTTATTTTGGTTTATTAAATTATCCTCAGTTTTATTTCAAACATTCTATTGTTTTTTAATGTTCAAAAGTTTGGCAAGTAAGAGACTGAAAAATGTGCTAAATATACATAAGTTTATTCATTTGTAGTTTAAAAAAAAAAAGAGCTAAAAGTGTATCTTTTTAACTAACAATTTATTAAAAAAGAATTAAAATATAATTTTCTAAACCATTTAAAACAAGTTTAAACATTTAAAAATTAAGGTTGTTAATAATCTTTTATTTTTCACACGGTTAACTTTTGATTACTTTCAAAACTTCATTTAAGCAATCCTCAAACGGCCTCATAAAAGTTTACTTAACGTAATAGACAAATTGAAGCAACAAACCTAAATTCCTTTAAAGCTGGTTCTTTTGATCTTAAATTCTTAAGAAAAAAATTTAAAGCATTTTTCTCCAGTTATGGATAAACTGTGAACCCTTAGATATACAATTTAAAATCTTCGTTAAGAAAAGTTTAAACTTGTATTATCTCCATCCAAAAGTTTTAGTGACAAATAAACTAACACTAAAAGTGGATAAAATCGAATAATTTTTATAAAGACGAGTATTACTCATCCGGGAATACTACTAATTAATTATTGTACAGCTTTTCGATTTTCCAAAAATAGTGATTTTATTTTACTTTTTTTATTTAAAGTAATTTAGTTTAAACTAAGAGCTAAAAAAATATAAAAAATAAGTGAAATTTTAAGGCCTCAGACTTGTTTAAACTAAGTCCTTACTCGGATTTTTGAATGTTATTTTGATTTAAAAAAAAATAGTTTTAAGTTTAAAGTAAAAATTACGTAAAAAAATTATTATAAATTTAGTTTATTTGTATTAGGGTTGCCACCCATTTAAAAGTAACGGGTCAACTTTTTTAGTAAAATTTTCAGTATCATAATTAGTAGTACTGTCTGTTTAATCGAAACAAAAGATAAAACTTAATTAAGTTAATGAAGCGATAAGTGACTTTTATTATTAAGTTTCGTAACAAAAATGATTTGAATAATACAAAATGTCACTTTTATTTCAGTCGTTTTTATAATTATTCACAGAAAAAAAAACCTTTAAAACTTTTACGAAGCTTATTTAGTTTTAAATAAAAAACTATAAAACTAGTTTACAATAAATCAATTACATAAAACAACCTAGGAAGTTTTAATCATTTTAAAATGTTATTACAGAAGGTTATTCAAAATGATAGAAAAAAACAGTGACAACAGAAAATTGTAAACTTAAAATCATATAACACGGTGGACTTTATTTCAGCATTTTTAAGAAAATACATAAGGTAATAAAAAAAAATCTAAAAAATGACTGTATAAA
Source organism: Thalia democratica (assembly GCF_965202585.1). Taxonomy (NCBI): domain Eukaryota; kingdom Metazoa; phylum Chordata; class Thaliacea; order Salpida; family Salpidae; genus Thalia; species Thalia democratica. The sequence continues at coordinate 3,672,210 of NC_139172.1, read as the reverse complement.
ATTTTTTAAGTTGTTATTAGATATGATTAACAATTCAAAAACAAAATTATTTAATATTTAAAGTAAAAGTTAGTTGATAACAGAAACTTCACGCTCGAATTCGTATTTCAAATTGAAGTTTTTATCATCAGTCTCGTCTGTAGTTTTCTCCCAAATGGACTGATTCCTCCACTCCAAGTACTGCTTCCTGACCAAGTGCACTGACCTTTTCGGCTGCCTGTCCCTGGTAAACAGCCCCTTGCGGTTGCCCTGCGCCCTCTTGGGTCCTTGGGCGGTGTGGAAGTCGGCGAAGTTCCACACCATGGATCCGGTGAGGTAGGGGTGTTGGAGTGTGCACAGTCGCTTGAACACGCCGAAGTGTTGCTGGATCAGCTCGTGTTGGTAGTCCTCGCTGTACATGAGTGGCGGGCTTGCGTGGAACCCTGAGACGGATCCGGCTCCGAACTCGGTGAGGATTATCGGTTTCTTCAACTTCTGCAAAATAAAACTGTGTGTAGGGGTTTGATGTGTTGCTCAGGCATAATAAATATAGTTTATGCGTTTGTTCTTGATAAATAATACATTTTTAGTGGTTTGTTCTAATTCTTTTTTTGAACAACTTTGTTAAAGTAATAATCCAGCTTCAATTAAGCTATTAAACTATGTATCAAACATATTTAAAGAACTATTAACCTATAATGTGATTTAAGTGATGCAATAGCATTACAATACTAAAGATTTAAATATGATAAGTTTGTTAACAACTATACCCACTACTTAAAAAAAAAAACTATACTAAAAATTTAAATAAGTTAAAGTCATTATAAATGTTTCTAATTCTTTGAATACCAACCTGATTCCATTTTTGAAAGTAGTCGGTGAGTCGCGCCTGTATGAGCTCAGTGTGGCCGTAATCGTTGTACCATGACTGGTAGTTGTTCACCGATATGACGTCACAATACTGACTTGCCATGTCGTGATCTGAACCGGCGTTGCAAGCGAACGTCACTGGTCTTGTGCTGTCAAGCTGGCGGGTGTACTCCATCACTTCCTATGGAAAATACAAAAAATTGTTTTTAACTCACAAGCTTTTTAAATATATTCTTTAGTTTTATATGTAAAGAAATTATTTCTTTGATGTTGATGTCGACTAAAGGCGTGTAATTACAACAAGAACAACTAACATTATATTTGAACAAAGTAACAAGATAAACAAGTTGTTGACACAATCTATTGATGTAAAAATTTTCTAAGCAAAAGTTTAGTAGGTGAACTAATTTAATTAAACCTTTTTCAAACTTATGCCGTGCTTTTAATACCTGAAAAAAACTAGTTTTAATTTGAATAACTTTTTAAAACACAAGTAAGCACTTTTTAAATAATAAAATATAAATTTTCTTATAATGTTTAAAGTTTTAGATTAATAATTTTGTAAAATTAAAATATTTAAATGTGTAAAATGTAGTTTTGAAAATATTACAAGGTTAAATAAAAACAGCTTAAATAGGACTTAAATATTAAAAACTAACGTCTAACAATGTTTATCTATAATAAGTTAAAATAGTTCAATTGAGTTCTTTAAAAGGTTGCTAGATTAAATGACAGATTATTAATCATATAGTGGAGAAATAAAGTTTAACAAATTTTTAGAACTTTTTCATTATACAATGAACTATAGGTAAGGTTAACAAACAACATATATTGAAAAACAACAACGTTACTTTTACTCTTCTTCTTCAGAACATGAAGATATAACATTTTTTTTATACAATTATGAAAATATTTTCTTATTTGAACTGAAGTAATTATTATTTATTTACAAAAAAAAGTTAAACATTAAATTATAAAAAAAATTTGAAAGTAAATTAACAAGTTTACTATTTAAGTTTTTTTAAAACAGCAAACCTCAGAACCAAAAATAAAATAAAAACATTATAAAACTGACAACTACTAACTATAAATTAGGGAACTATCAAAAATATACTATGATTTACAAAAATTATTCTAAGTTTAACTCATCAAATCAAAGTACAAATTATACTCATACTAAACATACTAACAAAAAAAAAATAAAACAAATGAGCCGAACAAATGAATTAAAATAATTATGTTACGTGATGTTAAAAAAATAAAAAGTTCAACAAACTTTAAAATAATTTGCAGTCGCTTCAGTGTTCGACTTGGGCTCGTTGGCAACCGACCACATGACAATGGACGGGTGGTTGTAGTCCCGTGACGTCATTTCACGCATGACCGCCTTGTGGTGCAGCATGGTGACGTCACTGAACGTTTCTTCGTACTTCATGCCGACGGCGGGGCACTCATCGATGACGACGACGCCCCGCTCGTCGCACATCCGCATCACCTCCTTGCTGTACGGGTAGTGGGAGGTTCTGAACGAGTTGGCCCCCAACCACTCCAGCAGGTTGAAGTCCTTGACGACGGAGGACCAATCGAAACCCTTCCCCCTCGTCACCCAGTCATCGTGCTTGCCCACGCCCAGGAAGTAGAAGGGCCGGTTGTTTATGAGGAACCTGGTGCCGTCCACCCGCACCGACCTGATACCAACCGGCAGCTGGTACTCGTCGCCATCCAACAATTTCACGTGGAGGTCGTACATGTGCCCCACGCTTCAGTCAGTTATAAAAAATTTTTGTAATACAGATTTTAGAGAACAACTTGTCGTGACTAATTTTTTTAAACTTAAAAAATATCTCTTGCATCTAAGGATTTTACTCTAGAGAACTAAATTTTTAAAGATATGTTCCTTGCATGATTAACAGTTTGATGAATAAAAAGTAAGCAATTCACAATGAAGTTTTAAATTATTGATTTTTTTCAAAAGACTAAAATTTTTTTAAGGTAAAAACATTTCCTAAATAAGATTTTTCCATGAGAAATACAGATTAGACTGCGAAGGTTTCATAATGATTATGTAAAAAGCTGTAAAAGGAAACATATATCAAAGTACTCAGTATTTTTAGCATTTTTAAGCATGGCCTTCCAGAAGACACCTATTGAACTTATCAAATTTAAACTCATATTTTTCAAAAGTTATTTTGAATATCAGGATGCAATAAAAACAACTAGCAGCTAGTTTTTAAACTAAGACAAATTTTAATTAAAACTGTCAATTCCCCACCCATGGCCTTTAACAATGAATGTGTAAAATATAAAAACAAATTCTATTTAATAACAATGAAGTTAAAGTAAATATAATTTCCACCAATAATTTTTTAATGCTTTAGAAATAAACTTATTTTGTGTCACAACTAAAATAATTGAAGATATGGACCACCATGACTTTTTTCTTTTTATAACTTGGTAAAAACAAGTAAACTTTGAATTTAAAAAATAAAATAAAAGTAATTAAAAATATACTCTTATATGTGTACTGAATTTAATTAAGATTAGTAGTAACTATTAGTTAATTTAATAAATAATAAGTAATATGCTATGAATTGCTAGTAAATATTAAATTATGCTTTATTTTCACCAAAATTAGCTTGTAAATAATAATAGGGAAACCACCTAAAATTTTTAATTTTTACATATCAGGAATTAAAGCTTATAGTTTAACTCGAAATAATAATTTGTACAAAACTTTAAACTGAAGTTTTAGAAATATTTTTTTCTAAAATATATATAAAACTTAAGCATCATTAACAAATATAAAAAACTCCACATAAATGCGATTTTAAAAAATTGAAGTGTTGCGCTTTTTAGCATATAGTTTTTTTTAACTTAAATACTTATAAGAACAAAAAAGGTTTTGTAACACACCGTAATACTTAATTTAAAAAATTTGTAAATTTTTGTCTAACATTTATTTAGAATTGTTTACTTAAATAAAACTTTTGGTTTTATGGCAATTCAAATACCGAAAACAACTCAAATTAACAAAAAAAAAACTTAATTAAATGCCAGAACTCAAAAAATAATAAATATTCAAAAAAAGAACTAAATGTGTAAGTAGATTTAATTAATATGTACAAAAAATTTATTTGTTTTTACTTTTATAGAACAAGGAAAAAGTAAAATGTTGTGAAATTCAAGACTTTTTTTTTTACATAGTGCAGCCATCGAGCTGCACTTTGTAGTAAGATTTTTTTTACTTATAAAGGATTGCCGACCCCTGCTTAATTTTTAGTTTAGTAATGCTCAAGTGGATAATATAAACTAAATAGTTTGGTGCATAAATGAATAAATGATTCTAATTTTCAATGTTTGCTTTTTTTTTCCAATTTTATTAAATATTGCTTGCTGGAGTTTTTTCTAACAATGGCACTTAAAAAACATTCAGTTGACATATAAATTATTTTGAAATTTTACCACTGTAACATATAAAGATAATAAGACCAAATATAATAAAACAATATACAACTTTAAACTTTATAGTTATACACGTTTTGCATAATAAGTTAATTTTAGTCTTAGTTTAAATAAAATCACTACATTGTTAAAAAGTTGTTAGCCTTTTTATTTAATAATTGATTATTTCAAACATTACATTTATATTATGGTTTTTACCAAAATTAAATTTAACTATGATAAATAGTTTTAGTTAAACATTTAACAGTTTTAGGAATAAAACAGCAAGTTTTATTTTATCTTTTATAATTCTTCATTTTTTAACAATGTGAAAAAACAATCATTTTAGTTTAAACAGAACTTTTTACTTTTAATGATTAGTTTATTTTTATCAAAAAAAAATTGCGTTATTCAATTTGAATTAATCTCATTTGCAATTTAATCTAAATTTCTAGTATATTTTCTATGCTTGATTATGGGGTTTCTCATAACTCGTTTAGCTTGATGTTTAAACTGAATATATAAAGTTTACAAGGTTACTAGCGCACGTACAGTAAAATACTTTTTACTATTATTTATATTACTAAAATATTTCAAGTTTAAAACTTTTAGTTAGTTTATTGAATAAGCTTTAAGAAAAAGTTTATACAAACTTAAATTATTTATAAACTTAAGTATTATCAAAAGAGATTTCAGTTCTGATAGAAACTTTGTGAAATAATAATTTATTTTAAGTTACTAGTGTGGTAATTTAGGTTACCAAAAAAAAACTGGCAACAAGTAAGTCCAACCCGAGTCCCCGGATTTGAACAATGATTATTAAACTATGATGATACTATTGTTTTACACGTAAAATTTCATACTTTAAACTTACTTTCAGAGTAAACAACTTACTTTCAGAGTAAACAAAGTAAACTAAAATGTGCGCTTGAAGGGTGCTAAAAGACCGTGAAACACAGTCATCAATAGCAGATATATACTAGAGTTTTAATTAAGATCTTAATTTAAATTTATGTACTATAATTTTTAACTTTTTTTGATTATATTTATATTTTTGAAAGTTTCTATTACTAGTTTATTAACACAAGGCTACTATACTTTTCATTCAAATAAGCTTAGAAGGAAGATAAAGCTGCTCATTTTACATAAAACATTAACGCAAATATTGATATTTGAGAAAAATTTCCTTTCAAAAGCTGCATAAGAAGCTCAAATATACTTTTTAATACTTGATTTTTTTTTTGTTTAAAACAAATAGTAAAAAAGTACTTATTTAATGTTTTGCTTATCAAAAGTTTTAATTTTTTTTATTAAGCAAAATTTGGATTTACCAAGCTTTAATTAACTTTAATAACAAAGTACGTGTAAATTTTACTACTTTTTGTTATAAAATGCTTATAAATATAAGTCATTTTTAAAATATTTACTTTAAGTCATAACGACAGTAATTTAAAAGTACTTTTGGAAATATTAAAGTAAATAAGAGTTAAGGTTGTCATTTTTGCATATTTCAAGTAAAAATCGACATATTAAACTAATCCTTCTTTTTAAGATGAAAATAATAGTACAGAAACTTAAAGTTTAAATTTTACAGCGAAAAACCTAAAGATGGATGATAAGTATTGTTTTTTGCTTAATATTCTTATATATCTTTGTAGGTTACTGATAAAATGCGCAAACTAGTTTTAAGAATCTATTTTGATAAAGACTGAATATAGTACTAATAAATAATAATGATCTAGTTGGTATATTTTAATATAATTACAATTGTATTTTAGTTCTGATTGAAACTTTTTGAAAGCGTAAATTTTATAAATTACTTGTATAGTATATCAAGTTAAATAAAAATGAGCAACAAGTAACCCAAATCGCTAGCTTTCAACGCACAGACTTCAACCGCTACACTACCGTTCCACAGTCGCATCTACTAACTTCTAAAATATAAACTCAACTATCTGATATTTTCTATCTTTTTATGTTCAAAACTTGTTTTTATTGTTTTAAAAGTGATTATAAGTTCATTAACATGTTTAAAAAGTTTCTGTTAGTTTGGAGTTTAAAACTTATACAGCTTTTATACTGCATGAAAACACATTAACTAAAGTTTTATTTTTGTAAAGTTTCAAAAAATAGTCTTAACTCTTTATGTTGCATAATAACTAAATTTAAGAGTAAACACAACTAACAAAAAATGTGACCAACATGGGATTCGAACCTAGTACTAAAAGACTACATGATGCACCTTCCTACTGCTGTGCTACGAAGACTTTTGATTACGGTGCTTAATTTAATTACATATCTTGTATTGTATATCTTTTTTGCTTGTTTTTATATTATATTTTTTACTTTAATTAGTAATATAGTATCTTCCTAAAGCGGACATGCTTAGCAAAACTTCAAAAAGTTTTATTGTTAAGTACGGCAAAAGACAACGACGATCTTCAAATGTCAATCTTAGTAGGTTTGCTTCTTTAATAAAATAGTACTCTCGTGAATTAAAATGAACAAAGTTATATGGTTAACATTATGAATTATGTTATAATCATCTAACAGGTATTGTTCAACTAATCAACGTAAAAACTAAATTTAACAAGAAGGAAAAAAAAAAAGTTACTACCAAGATTCGAACCAATAACGTCTGCAGTTCCAACCTGACGCTCTACCGACAGAGCCATTTGCGTTCTTATCATCGCAACTGATTTTGACTTAATAAACTTGATTATCTAAATTTAATGTTTTAAAAATATACTGTAAAAATAGCAAATTTATTTCGTTAATTGATTCTAAATAAGCTCATGCCAGTTTTAATACTTTGGATATAAAACTTTCTTTCATAAATTAGCTTTGTATAAAACTAAATGATCTACAACTGTTCAAAATTAATTAAGCTGTGTTTGCTGTGTTGCTATAACCTTAATTTTTTATTCTATTTATAATCAAAAAGACAACTTTTTATAATTTCTTCTTAAATTTAAGAATACTAGTTTTCGTAGTTATTTTCTCAACTCAGCAATATACTACTGACTAGTTTACTGTTCAGCTCTTCTTAAGTAAGGAAATACTACTTATTTCTAACTTCATTTAAGCATACAAAAACAACTTGAAAAAAATTAAATGCAAAAAGAAAGTTTATTCCTTATCTTGCTTTATTTTAATGCGTTCGAATCTTAAAAAAAAACTTTTAAAATGTATTTGAAAACTGCAACGAAATCTAATATAATGTAAACTAACTGATATAATGACTTTTTAGGTTGCTAGTATTAGTGAAACTAAGCAATACTACAAAAAGAGAAAACAGATAGCTTTTAGTAATATACAACTTATTGACAATTTTTGACCTGTTATCAAACAAATATGTTGAACAAACGGTTTATAGGCTAAACGTCAACTAGATGAAACTGTCAGTAAGTCAATAAGTTCATATAAATATCACACATGTTTTTTACACGAAAAATACTACAATTACTTTTATATCTTAGAAAATTACATGCTTTCGAAGTTATTTATCAAACACCTATTTTGGTTCTTAAGTAAGAAAATTAAAAACTAAACTTTGCTTATACTTTTCTTTCTAGTAATAAATAGTAAAAACCATTTAATTTAAACTTAATTTAAAACAAATGTTATGAAATTCTCAGGTTTTTTAAGCTCAAACTAAACGAAGTTTGTTTTATTTTGTTTTATTACTTATTTTTTATTAAAATTTAAACCGAAATTTTTTAAGACTTAACTTTTATTACATGCGGTATATCAAGTAAAATATATTTAAAACAGTTTACTTCAAATTAGTAGACGAAATGTTGAGGTTTTTAAAGCTCTAACTTGAAGAAAAAATATCTACGTGCTGCTTGATTACACATAAATTAAGAATTAAAACTTTCAACCGCTAGGTGGCGCCACCGAATCACAGACTTCTCCAGAGATTGCACCATAACCGTTCTAAAAAAATTTAAATTAAAAAAATTTGCTTGTTTTTTCACCACACGGTGTCTCTGCGACCATGCCGTCCCTATCCCCCACCCACCAACCCCTTAAATTTAGCCTTGACTCATACTTAGCCAAATTATTTTTTTCACTTAAAACACCTATGTACGTAATATACCCTTTCAAATGCATTTTTATCAATTTTCTACAATTTGCAACATTTTTTTTTTTTTGTTACTATGCAAACTATAACTATCATTTCTTTTTAATTTATACTATTGTTTTATTTGTAGCCCATATTAATAACATTTAAGTCCCTAGCAGGCCATACTCTTTTTCACCACATTTACATTATAAACTTATACATAAGCATAACATTATACTTTATTATTTTCTTAATTAGCTTTTAGCCAACATAATTATATGTTTTTAATTTAAACTAGCTTAAAAAATTCAATACTGAATTTTGCTCAATCAGCATTGCTTTTTTGTTTGAAAGAGTGACAAGCTCTAAATAAAATTACTAAGCCCACTTAAAACTTTAAAATATAGTAGTTATATGTAAGATGTTATATATAAGATGTAGTATGTCATAAGAAAATATTATTAAAACTTTAATTTATTTTTAACAGAAATAAATTTCAATCCCTGAACTTTTCTTGAAGTGCAAAAATTCAGTCTATAAAAGAAACAATTTCTGGATCAACTGTTTGGAGAGCAACAAAATATATATTACTTTGAATTTAGCTGTTTAAAACCCTGTCTGTAGGCAGTGCTTAAAAGAGTTTAATGCCGTTATGTATGCGCTAAAAAAAGAATTTAAATAAATTTTAAAGTATTCTATTCGATTAAACAACTTTTGATCTTGCTGAATAAAAAAAGGAGCCCTTGAAGCCTATATTATTGAACCATGTATGGTTCGTACTACAAGATAAGTTCGGAGTAGTTGACTACTTGAGACCAGGTTGTCTTTTAATACAAATGAGGGAACTTTCTATGGGGAAACTGTTTGACAGTAAAAAAAGCACTGGGTATTATTTGACTTCTTGGAGTATATACAAATAGATAAGTATACTTTAATTAAACAAGACACAACAAATGAATAGCAATCTTTTTATTTTTAAAGCAAAACTGCACAAAACTGCACAAGACAATAAAATTGTCTCTTTAATTACTCCAATCCAAGTAAGCCCATGTTTGAAGAAAATTAACTTACTTCAAAAGTTGTTACAACAGGTATTACAGAATTATTGAAGTACTGTTTGTTTAATCGAAACAAAAGATAAAACTTAATTAAGTTAATGAAGCGATAAGTGACTTTTATTATTAAGTATCGTAACAAAAATGATTTGAATAATACAAAATGTCACTTTTATTTCAGTCGTTTTTATAATTATTCACAGAAAAAAAACCTTTAAAACTTTTACGAAGCTTATTTAGTTTAACATAAAAAACTATAAAACTAGTTTACAATAAATCAATTACATAAAACAACCTAGGAAGTTGTAACAAGTAGTTTAAAAAATGTAACTACAGAAGGTTACTCAAATGATAGAAAAAAAAAGTGACAACAGAAAATTGTAAACTTAAAATCATAATATAACACGGTGGACTTTACCTCAACATTTTTAAGAAAATACATAAGGTAATAAAAAAAAATCTAAAAAATGACTGTATAAATTATTTTAAGTTGTTAACAGATATGATTAAATATTCAAAACAAAATTATTTAATATTTAAAGTAAAAGTTAGTTGATAACAGAAACTTCACGCTCGAATTCGTATTTCAAATTGAAGTTTTTATAATTAATCTTGTCTGTAGTTTTCTCCCAAATGGACTGATTCCTCCACTCCAAGTACTGCCTCCTCACCAAGTGCGCTGAACTTTTCGGCTGCCTGTCCCTGGTAAACAGCCCCTTGCGGTTACCCTGCGCCCTCTTGGGTCCTTGGGCGGTCTGGAAGTCGGCGAAGTTCCACACCATGGATCCTGTTAGGTAGGGGTGTTGTATTGTGCACAGTCGCTTGAACACGCCGAAGTGTTGCTGGATCAGCTCGTGTTGGTAGTCCTCGCTGTACATGAGTGGCGGGTTTGCGTGGAATCCTGAGACGGATCCGGCTCCGAATTCGGTGAGGATTATCGGTTTCTTCAATTTCTGCAAAATAAAACTGTATGTAGGGTTTGGTGTGTTGCTCAGGCATAATAAATGTAGTTTATGCGTTTGTTCTTGGAAAATAATACATTTTCAGTGGTTTGTTCTAATTCTTTTTTTGAACAACTTTGTTAAAGTAATATTCCAGCTTCAATTAAGCTATTAAACTATGTATCAAACATATTTAAAGAATTATTAAACTATAATGTGATTTAAGTGATGCAGTAGCATTACAATACTAAAGATTTAAATATGATAAGTTTGTTAACAACTATACCCACTACTTAAAAAAAAACTATACTAAAAATTTAAACAAGTTGAAGCCATTATAAATGTTTCTAATTCTTTGAAAACCAACCTGATTCCATTTTTGAAAGTAGTCGGTGAGTCGCGCCTGTATGAGCTCAGTGTGGCCGTAATCGTTGTACCATGACTGGTAGTTGTTCACCGATATGACGTCACAATACTGACTTGCCATGTCGTGATCTGAACCGGCGTTGCAAGCGAACGTCACTGGTCTTGTGCTGTCAAGTTGGCGGGTGTACTCCATCACTTCCTATGGAAAATACAAAAAATTGTTTTTAACTCACAAGCTTTTTAAATATATTCTTTAGTTTTTTATGTAAAGTAATCGTTTCTTTGATGTTGATGTCGACTAAAGGCGTGTAATTACAACAAGAAAAACTAACATTATATTTGAACAAAGTAACAAGATAAACAAGTTGTTGACACAATCTATTGATGTAAAAATTTTCAAAGCAAAAGTTTAGTAGGTGAACTAATTTAATTAAACCTTTTTCAAACTTATGCCGTGCTTTCAATGCCTGAAAAAACTAGTTTTATTTTGAATAACTTTTTAAAAATGCACAAGTAAGCACTTTTTAAATAATTAAATATAAATTTTCTTATAATGTTTAAAGTTTTAGATTAATAATTTTGTTAAATTAAAATATTTAAATGTGTAAAATGTAGTTTTGAAATATTACAAGGTTAAATAAAAACAGCTTAAATAGGACTTAAATATTGAAAACTAACGTCTTACAATGTTTATCTATAATATGTTAAAATAGTTCAATTGAGTTCTTTAAAAGGTTGCTAGATTAAATGACAGATTATTTTTTTTAGTCATATAGTGGAGAAATAAAGTTTAACAAATTTTTAGAATTTTTTCAATATTCTATGAATATATATAGGTAAGATTAACAAAAAACATATATTGAAAAACAACAACGTTACTTTTACTCTTCTTCTTCAGAACATAAAGATATAACATTTTCTTTAATACAATTATGAAAATATTTTCTTATTTGAACTGAAGTACTTATTATTTATTTACAAAAAAAAAGTTAAACATTAAATTATAAAAAAAATATTTAAAGTAAATTAACAAGTTTACTATTTAAGTTTTTTTAAAACAGCAAACCTCAGAACCAAAAAATAAAATAAAAACATTATAAAATTGACAACTACTAACTATAAATTAGGGAACTTTTAAACATATACTAAGAACGAACATATTTTACAAAAATTATTCTAAACCTAACTCATCAAATCAAAGTACAAATAATACTCATACTAAACCTACTAACACAAAAAAAAGTTTTTATTAACATGTAAAAACGAATGAGCCAAACAAATGAATTAAAATAATTATATTACGTGATGTTAACAAAATAAAAAGTTCAACAAACTTTAAAATAATTAGCAGTCGCTTCAGTGTTCGACTTGGGCTCGTTGGCAACCGACCACATGACAACGGACGGGTGGTTGTAGTCCCGTGACGTCATTTCACGCATGACCGCCTTGTGGTGCAGCATGGTGACGTCACTGAACGTTTCTTCGTACTTCATGCCGACGGCGGGACACTCATTGATGACGACGACGCCCCGTTTGTCGCACATCCGCATCACCTCCTCGCTGTACGGGTAGTGGGAGGTCCTGAACGAGTTGACCCCCAACCACTCCAGCAGGTTGAAGTCCTTGACGACGGAGGACCAATCGAAACCCTTCCCCCTCGTCACCCAGTCCTCGTGCTTGCCGACGCCCAGAAAGTAGAAGGGCCGGTTGTTAATGAGGAACCTGGTGCCGTCCACCCGCACCTGATACCAACCAGCAGCTGGTACTCGTCGCCATCTGACAATTTCACGTGAAGGTTGTACATGTGCCCCACGCTTCTGTTCATCCCCACCGACCACCACAGCTTCGGTCGAACAACTTCGATCCGGCCAATTTCAGATTTAGACTAATTTTTACCGATTTAGCGTGACACTTTTTTAAAGTAAGGAAATTTCCTTTAGAAATCATTTAGGGTATTAAGTGTTATTATGTTTAGTGCAGCGAGGAAATAATATATAAAAATTGTAAAATAAAAGTTATAATCAACTCAATAACTTGTAAAATAAAAGTTATTATCAACTCAATAACTTGTAAAACATAATTCTACTATGAATATATGGATAGTAACTTATAGCTTAAAGCTAAGTTTTAGTCATGAGAAAATTTGAATTAACTTTAAATAAACAAACAATAAAATATGTGAACAAACTGCTAAATTTTTTAATCTAAAAAGTAATTGGTAAAAAACTTCAAAATTATAAAATAAACCAACTAAGCTCTAAAAACATAGCTAATGTGAACAAATTTAAACAAACAGCTAAGTTGAATTAAACTTTAATGTTTAAACTGTTTTTTTTTTAATGAATTTCACGTGGAGGTCGTACATGTGCCCCACGCTTCAGTCAGTTATAAAAAATTTTTGTAATACAGATTTTAGAGAACAACTTGTCGTGACTAATTTTTTTAAACTTAAAAAATATCTCTTGCATCTAAGGATTTTACTCTAGAGAACTAAATTTTTAAAGATATGTTCCTTGCATGATTAACAGTTTGATGAATAAAAAGTAAGCAATTCACAATGAAGTTTTAAATTATTGATTTTTTTCAAAAGACTAAAATTTTTTTAAGGTAAAAACATTTCCTAAATAAGATTTTTCCATGAGAAATACAGATTAGACTGCGAAGGTTTCATAATGATTATGTAAAAAGCTGTAAAAGGAAACATATATCAAAGTACTCAGTATTTTTAGCATTTTTAAGCATGGCCTTCCAGAAGACACCTATTGAACTTATCAAATTTAAACTCATATTTTTCAAAAGTTATTTTGAATATCAGGATGCAATAAAAACAACTAGCAGCTAGTTTTTAAACTAAGACAAATTTTAATTAAAACTGTCAATTCCCCACCCATGGCCTTTAACAATGAATGTGTAAAATATAAAAACAAATTCTATTTAATAACAATGAAGTTAAAGTAAATATAATTTCCACTAATTATTTTTTTAATGCTTTAGAAATAAACTTATTTTGTGTCACAACTAAAATAATTGAAGATATGGACCACCATGACTTTTTTCTTTTTATAACTTGGTAAAAACAAGTAAACTTTGAATTTAAAAAATAAAATAAAAGTAATTAAAAATATACTCTTATATGTGTACTGAATTTAATTAAGATTAGTAGTAACTATTAGTTAATTTAATAAATAATAAGTAATATGCTATGAATTGCTAGTAAATATTAAATTATGCTTTATTTTCACCAAAATTAGCTTGTAAATAATAATAGGGAAACCACCTAAAATTTTTAATTTTTACATATCAGGGATTAAAGCTTATAGTTTAACTCGAAATAATAATTTGAACAAAACTTTAAACTGAAGTTTTAGAAATATTTTTTTCTAAAATATATATAAAACGTAAGCATCATTAACAAATATAAAAAACTGCACATAAATGCGATTTTAAAAAATTGAAGTGTTGCGCTTTTTAGCATATAGTTTTTTTTAACTTAAATACTTATAAGAACAAAAAAGGTTTTGTAACACACCGTAATACTTAATTTAAAAAATTTGTAAATTTTTGTCTAACATTTATTTAGAATTGTTTACTTAAATAAAACTTTTGGTTTTATGGCAATTCAAATACCGAAAACAACTCAAATTAACAAAAAAAAAACTTAATTAAATGCCAGAACTCAAAAAATAATAAATATTCAAAAAAAGAACTAAATGTGTAAGTAGATTTAATTAATATGTACAAAAAATTTATTTGTTTTTACTTTTATAGAACAAGGAAAAAGTAAAATGTTGTGAAATTCAAGACTTTTTTTTTTACATAGTGCAGCCATCGAGCATTTTTGTAGTAAGATTTTTTTTACTTATAAAGGATTGCCGACCCCTGCTTAATTTTTAGTTTAGTAATGCTCAAGTGGATAATATAAACTAAATAGTTTGGTGCATAAATGAATAAATGATTCTAATTTTCAATGTTTGCTTTTTTTTTCCAATTTTATTAAATATTGCTTGCTGGAGTTTTTTCTAACAATGGCACTTAAAAAACATTCAGTTGACATATAAATTATTTTGAAATTTTACCACTGTAACATATAAAGATAATAAGACCAAATATAATAAAACAATATACAACTTTAAACTTTATAGTTATACACGTTTTGCATAATAAGTTAATTTTAGTCTTAGTTTAAATAAAATCACTACATTGTTAAAAAGTTGTTAGCCTTTTTATTTAATAATTGATTATTTCAAACATTACATTTATATTATGGTTTTTACCAAAATTAAATTTAACTATGATAAATAGTTTTAGTTAAACATTTAACAGTTTTAGGAATAAAACAGCAAGTTTTATTTTATCTTTTATAATTCTTCATTTTTTAACAATGTGAAAAAACAATCATTTTAGTTTAAACAGAACTTTTTACTTTTAATGATTAGTTTATTTTTATCAAAAAAAAATTGCGTTATTCAATTTGAATTAATCTCATTTGCAATTTAATCTAAATTTCTAGTATATTTTCTATGCTTGATTATGGGGTTTCTCATAACTCGTTTAGCTTGATGTTTAAACTGAATATATAAAGTTTACAAGGTTACTAGCGCACGTACAGTAAAATACTTTTTACTATTATTTATATTACTAAAATATTTCAAGTTTAAAACTTTTAGTTAGTTTATTGAATAAGCTTTAAGAAAAGTTTTATACAAACTTAAATTATTTATAAACTTAAGTATTATCAAAAGAGATTTCAGTTCTGATAGAAACTTTGTGAAATAATAATTTATTTTAAGTTACTAGTGTGGTAATTTAGGTTACCAAAAAAAAAACTGGCAACAAGTAAGTCCAACCCGAGTCCCCGGATTTGAACAATGATTATTAAACTATGATACTATTGTTTTACACGTAAAATTTCATACTTTAAACTTACTTTCAGAGTAAACAACTTACTTTCAGAGTAAACAAAGTAAACTAAAATGTGCGCTTGAAGGGTGCTAAAAGACCGTGAAACACAGTCATCAATAGCAGATATATACTAGAGTTTTAATTAAGATCTTAATTTAAATTTATGTACTATAATTTTTAACTTTTTTTGATTATATTTATATTTTTGAAAGTTTCTAAAACTAGTTTATTAACACAAGGCTACTATACTTTTCATTCAAATAAGCTTAGAAGGAAGATAAAGCTGCTCATTTTACATAAAACATTAACGCAAATATTGATATTTGAGAAAAATTTCCTTTCAAAAGCTGCATAAGAAGCTCAAATATACTTTTTAATACTTGATTTTTTTTTGTTTAAAACAAATAGTAAAAAAGTACTTATTTAATGTTTTGCTTATCAAAAGTTTTAATTTTTTTTATTAAGCAAAATTTGGATTTACCAAGCTTTAATTAACTTTAATAACAAAGTACGTGTAAATTTTACTACTTTTTGTTATAAAATGCTTATAAATATAAGTCATTTTTAAAATATTTACTTTAAGTCATAACGACAGTAATTTAAAAGTACTTTTGGAAATATTAAAGTAAATAAGAGTTAAGGTTGTCATTTTTGCATATTTCAAGTAAAAATCGACATATTAAACTAATATGATGAAAATAATAGTACAGAAACTTAAAGTTTAAATTTTACAGCGAAAAACCTAAAGATGGATGATAAGTATTGTTTTTTGCTTAATATTCTTATATATCTTTGTAGGTTACTGATAAAATGCGCAAACTAGTTTTAAGAATCTATTTTGATAAAGACTGAATATAGTACTAATAAATAATAATGATCTAGTTGGTATATTTTAATATAATTACAATTGTATTTTAGTTCTGATTGAAACTTTTTGAAAGCGTAAATTTTATAAATTACTTGTATAGTATATCAAGTTAAATAAAAATGAGCAACAAGTAACCCAAATCGCTAACTTTCAACGCACAGACTTCAACCGCTACACTACCGTTCCACAGTCGCATCTACTAACTTCTAAAATATAAACTCAACTATCTTTTTATGTTCAAAACTTGTTTTTATTGTTTTAAAAGTGATTATAAGTTCATTAACATGTTTAAAAAGTTTCTGTTAGTTTGGAGTTTAAAACTTATACAGCTTTTATACTGCATGAAAACACATTAACTAAAGTTTTATTTTTGTAAAGTTTCAAAAAATAGTCTTAACTCTTTATGTTGCATAATAACTAAATTTAAGAGTAAACACAACTAACAAAAAATGTGACCAACATGGGATTCGAACCTAGTACTAAAAGATTACATGATGCACCTTCCTACTGCTGTGCTACAAAGACTTTTGATAACGGTGCTTAATTTAATTACATATATTGTATTGTATATCTTTTTTGCTTGTTTTTATATTATATTTTTTACTTTAATTAGTAATATAGTATCTTCCTAAAGCGGACATGCTTAGCAAAACTTCAAAAAGTTTTATTGTTAAGTACGGCAAAAGACAACGACGATCTTCAAATGTCAATCTTAGTAGGTTTGCTTCTTTAATAAAATAGTACTCTCGTGAATTAAAATGAACAAAGTTATATGGTTAACATTATGAATTATGTTATAATCATCTAACAGGTATTGTTCAACTAATCAACGTAAAAACTAAATTTAACAAGAAGGAAATAAAAAGAGCTACTACCAAGATTCGAACCAATAACGTGTGCAGTCCCAACCTGACGCTCTACCGACAGAGCCATTTGCGTTCTTATCATCGCAACTGATTTTGACTTAATATACTTGATTATCTAAATTTAATGTTTTAAAAATATACTGTAAAAATAGCAAATTTATTTCGTTAATTGATTCTAAATAAGCTCATGCCAGTTTTAATACTTTGGATATAAAACTTTCTTTCATAAGTTAGCTTTGTATAAAACTAAATGATCTACAACTGTTCAAAATTAATTAAGCTGTGTTTGCTGTGTTGCTATAACCTTAATTTTTTATTCTATTTATAATCAAAAAGACAACTTTTCAAAATTTCTTCTTAAATTTAAGAATACTAGTTTTCGTAGTTATTTTCTCAACTCAGCAATATACTACTGACTAGTTTACTGTTCAGCTCTTCTTAAGTAAGGAAATACTACTTATTTCTAACTTCATTTAAGCATACAAAAACAACTTGAAAAAAATTAAATGCAAAAAGAAAGTTTATTCCTTATCTTGCTTTGGTTTAATGCGTTCGAGTCTTAAAAAAAACTTTTAAAATGTATTTGAAAACTGCAACGAAATCTAATATAATGTAAACTAACTGATATAATGACTTTTTAGGTTGCTAGTATTAGTGAAACTAAGCAATACTACAAAAAGAGAAAACAGATAGCTTTTAGTAATATACAACTTATTGACAATTTTTGACCTGTTATCAAACAAATATGTTGAACAAACGGTTTATAGGCTAAACGTCAACTAGATGAAACTGTCAGTAAGTCAATAAGTTCATATAAATATCACACATATTTTTTACACGAAAAATACTACAATTACTTTTATATCTTAGAAAATTACATGCTTTCAAAGTTATTTATCAAACACCTATTTTGGTTCTTAAGTAAGAAAATTAAAAACTAAACTTTGCTTATACTTTTCTTTCTAGTAATAAATAGTAAAAACCATTTAATTTAAACTTAATTTAAAACAAATGTTATGAAATTCTCAGGTTTTTTAAGCTCAAACTAAACGAAGTTTGTTTTATTTTGTTTTATTACTTATTTTTTATTAAAATTTAAACCGAAATTTTTTAAGACTTAACTTTTATTACATGCGGTATATCAAGTAAAATATATTTAAAACAGATTACTTCAAATTAGTAGACGAAATGTTGAGGTTTTTAAAGCTCTAACTTGAAGAAAAAAATATCTACGTGCTGCTTGATTACACATAAATTAAGAATTAAAACTTTCAACCGCTAGGTGGCGCCACCGAGTCACAGACTTCTCCAGAGATTGCACCATAACCGTTCTAAAAAAATTTAAATTAAAAAAATTTACTTGTTTTTTCACCACACGGTGTCTCTGCGACCATGCCGTCCCTATCCCCCACCAACCGACCCCTCAAATTTAGCCTTGACTCTTACTTAGCCAAATTATTTTTTTCACTTTAAACACCTATGTACGTAATATACCCTTTCAAATGCATTTTTATCAATTTTCTACAATTTGCAACATTTTTTTTTTTTTGTTACTATGCAAACTATAACTATCATTTCTTTTAAATTTATACTATTGTTTTATTTGTAGCCCATATTAATAACATTTAAGTCCCTAGCAGGCCATACTCTTTTTCACCACATTTACATTATAAACTTATACATAAGCATAACATTATACTTTATTATTTTCTTAATTAGCTTTTAGCCAACATAATTATATGTTTTTAATTTAAACTAGCTTAAAAAATTCAATACTGAATTTTGTTCAATCAGCATTGCTTTTTTGTTTGAAAGAGTGACAAGCTCTAAATAAAACTACTAAGCCCACTTAAAACTTTAAAATATAGTAGTTATATGTAAGATGTTATATATAAGATGTAGTATGTCATAAGAAAATATTATTAAAACTTTAATTTATTTTTAACAGAAATAAATTTCAATCCCTGAACTTTTCTTGAAGTGCAAAAATTCAGTCTATAAAAGAAACAATTTCTGGATCAACTGTTTGGAGAGCAACAAAACATATATTACTTTGAATTTAGCTGTTTAAAACCCTGTCTGTAGGCAGTGCTTAAAAGAGTTTAATGCCGTTATGTATGCGCTAAAAAAAGAATTTTAAAGTATTCTATTCGATTAAACAACTTTTGATCTTGCTGAATAAAAAAAGGAGCCCTTGAAGCCTATATTTTTTGTATGGTTCGTACTACAAGATAAGTTCGGAGTAGTTGACTACTTGAGACCAGGTTGTCTTTTAATACAAATGAGGGAACTTTCTATGGGAAAACTGTTTGACAGTAAAAAAAGCACTGGGTATTATTTGACTTCTTGGAGTATATACAAATAGATAAGTATACTTTAATTAAACAAGACACAACAAATGAATAGCAATCTTTTTATTTATAAAGCAAAACTGCACAAAACAATGTTTTCAATGTTATATTAACTTATAAAAATAATAAAGATTATAATTAAAACTTATATTTATTAATAAGTAAAACTTATTTACTTTGTTATCAACTTAAAAAGCATATATTTTTGTACGACTATTCAAAATATAAATTTAAGTTTTTGTTAACAAAATGTCCTAGTGAAACAAGTTCACTGGAATATAAATAAAAACTAATTATACAGTAATCTTTCTTTATTCTACCAACATATGTTTCTGTGTGACAACGAATCAACACACTTCAACTGGGTTCTGTAAAAAAATAATTACTGTAATGAGAGAATAGAAGCATAGGATAAAGTAGGTGTATATATGTTTTCATTAAAATAAGATATATTCTACAGATAATAGAAAGTTCAAGATTTATTATTTAAATATATATTGTATATGCAACAAATACAAACTTTAAATTAATATTTTAAAAAACATTAAGACATAAATTTTTGACATAATAAAAATTTTTTTAAATGTTAAAACGTAGGATGAGATAATTTATCAAAGTTAACTTATACAAAAACTAAATTGACGAACCTAGTATATGAAATTTGTTTTCAATTTTAACTGTAAAGATGCAAAAATAGTAGAAGAACAGGTATAAGGGCGCCCACGAGACAAACAAGATTAAAATTGACCGCAAGCATGTTCTTAATTTAAATGAAATACGACCGGCAAACTTGTAAATTTGCAAAATAAAATTTTAAACCGGTTATAATGCTTCAAGTTAAAATAAATTTAATCAGTAAATTTGGTAATTTTCTGATACAAGTTTTAAAATATGAAAGGCGTTTTAATTCTAAGTTTCCGAAAACAGTTAAAATTTTCTAATAGTTTATTTTCGCTGTAAGAGTATTTTAGTATCTGATTATATATAAAAGATGCCTTTACTATGTTTGTCATTTACGAAATAGTTTAAAATTTATTAAATGATCTAGTTTCAATTTCTAAACAAAAATTTATATTTTCCCTTATAACTAATTTGATGTTCTAAATATTGGTGTTAACTATTTGTGAAATTTGAAAACATAATATGATGTTTCAAAAATACAATTACTCCCTTTGAATATGAAATAAAAAAGACATTTAATCACATTTCCTACCCAATATATTTGATAACATACAGACTAAGTCTTATAACTGCTGTTAAAAACTTACGCTTATCTTGCTAAGTAAATAAAAAAGTATTAAGCAAGCTTTAAATTTATATAACCTCAAAACTTATTTTTATTTTCTGTTCTTAGAACTACATGTACAATTTTTGTTAGATAAAAAAAACTCTTTAGTCCAGATAATAACACATAGCAATTCAAGTTGCGTGTTTATTAGCATATGAACATATTAGATAATATTTAACATACAACTCAGACTTTCAAAAAAACTTAAAGATCGAAAATTATAAAAATAACTCAAGTTGTATCACAGAAAAAAAAAGGAATTAATTAGTTTTTGAATACATCGATGACATGTTGGCAAGTGACAATGACATATTAACAGTTGATTACATATTGACAATTTATGACGTTTTGTCAGTTGATGTAACATTGACAGTTGAAGAAACATTGTCAGTTGAAGGAATCTCTGTGTTATCGAATATCTATTACAGTAATTAAGTATTACAGAACTATTGAAGTACTGTCTGTTTAATCGAAACAAAAGATAAAACTTAATTAAGTTAATGAAGCGATAAGTGACTTTTATTATTAAGTTTCGTAACAAAAATGATTTGAATAATACAAAATGTCACTTTTATTTCAGTCGTTTTTATAATTATTCACAGAAAAAAAAGCGTTTAAAACTTTTACGAAGCTTATTTAGTTTTAAATAAAAAACTATAAAACTAGTTTACAATAAATCAATTACATAAAACAACCTAGGAAGTTTTAATCATTAAAAAATGTAACTACAGAAGGTTATTCAAAATGATAGAAAAAAACAGTGACAACAGAAAATTGTAAGCTTAAAATCATATAACACGGTGGACTTTACCTCAACATTTTTAAGAAAATACATAAGGTAATAAAAAAAATCTAAAAAATGACTGTATAAAATTTTTAAGTTGTTATTAGACATGATTAAATATTCAAAACAAAATTATTTAATATTAAAAGTAAAAGTTAGTTGATTATAGAAATTTCACGCTCGAATTCGTACTTCAAATTGAAGTTTTTATCATCAGTCTTGTCCGTAGTTTTCTCCCAAATGGACTGATTCCTCCACACCAAGTACTGCCTCCTGACCAAGTGCACTGACCTTTTCGGCTGCCTGTCCCTGGTAAACAGCCCCTTGCGGTTGCCCTGCGCCCTCTTGGGTCCTTGGGCGGTGTGGAAGTCGGCGAAGTTCCACACCATGGAACCTGTTAGGTAGGGGTGTTGTATTGTGCACAGTCGCTTGAACACGCCGAAGTGTTGCTGGATCAGCTCGTGTTGGTAGTCCTCGCTGTACATGAGTGGCGGGCTTGCGTGGAACCCTGAGACGGATCCGGCTCCGAACTCGGTGAGGATTATCGGTTTCTTCAATTTCTGCAAAATTAAACTGTTTGATGTGTTGACCAGGCATAATAAATGTAGCATTTGTTCTTGATAAATAATAAATTTTTAGTGGTTTGTTCTAATTCTTTTTTTGAACAACTTTGTTAAAGTAATATTCCAGCTTCAATTAAGCTATTAAACTATGTATCAAACATATTTAAAGAATTATTAAACTATAATGTGATTTAAGTGCTGCAATAGCATTACAATACTAAAGATTTAAATATGATAAGTTTGTTAACAACTATACCCACTACTTAAAAAAAACTATGCTAAAAATTTAAATAAGTAAAAGCCATTATAAATGTTTCTAATTCCTTCAAAAACAAACTTGATTCCATTTTTGAAAGTAGTCGGTGAGTCGCGCCTGTATGAGCTCAGTGTGGCCGTAATCGTTGTACCATGACTGGTAGTTGTTCACCGATATGACGTCACAATACTGACTTGCCATGTCGTGATCTGAACCGGCGTTGCAAGCGAACGTCACTGGTCTCGTGCTGTCAAGCTGGCGGGTGTACTCCATCACTTCCTATTGAAAATACAAAAATTGTTTGAAACTCACAAGCTTTTTAAATATATTCTTTAGTTTTTTATGTAAAGTAGTTGTTTCTTTGATGTTGATGTCGACTAAAGGCGTGTAATTACAACAAGAACAACTAACATTATATTTGAACAAAGTAACAAGATAAACAAGTTGTTGACACAATCTATTGATGTAAAAATTTTCAAAGCAAAAGTTTAGTAGGTGAACTAATTTAATTAAACCTTTTTCAAACTTATGCCGTGCTTTCAATGCCTGGAAAAAAAACTAGTTTTATTTTGAATAACTTTTTAAAAATGCACAAGTAAGCACTTTTTAAATAATTAAATACAAATTTTCTTATAATGTTTAAAGTTTTAGATTAATAATTTTGTAAAATTAAAATATTTAAATGTGTAAAATGTAGTTTTAAAATATTACAAGGTTAAATAAAAACAGTTTAAATAGGACTTAAATATTGAAAACTAACGTCTTACAATGTTTATCTATAATATGTTAAAATAGTTCAATTGAGTTCTTTAAAAGGTTGCTAGATTAAATGACAGATTATTTTTTTTAGTCATATAGTGGAGAAATAAAGTTGAACAAATTTTTAAAATTTTTTCAATATTCTATGAATATATATAGGTAAGAATAACAAAAAACATATATTGAAAAACAACAACGTTACTTTTACTCTTCTTCTTCAGAACATAAAGATATAACATTTTCTTTAATACAATTATGAAAATATTTTCTTATTTGAACTGAAGTAATTATTATTTATTTACAAAAAAAAAAAGTTAAGCATTAAATTATAAAAAAAATATTTAAAGTAAATTAACAAGTTTACTATTTAAGTTTTTTTAAAACAGCAAACCTCAGAACCAAAAAATAAAATAAAAACATTTCAAAATTGACAACTACTAACTCAGGGAACTTTTAAACATATACTATGAACGAACATATTTTACAAAAATTATTCTAAACCTAACTCATCAAACCAAAGTACAAATAATACTCATACTAAACCTACTAACACAAAAAAAAGTTTTTATTACATGTAAAAACAAATGAGCCGAAAAAATGATTTTCAAAAATTATATTACGTGATGTTAACAAAATAAAAAGTTTCAACAAACTTTAAAATAATTAGCAGTCGCTTCAGTGTTGGACTTGGGCTCGTTGGCAACCGACCACATGACAACGGACGGGTGGTTGTAGTCCCGTGACGTCATTTCACGCATGACCGCCTTGTGGTGCAGCATGGTGACGTCACTGAACGTTTCTTCGTACTTCATGCCGACGGCGGGGCACTCATCGATGACGACGACGCCTCGCTCGTCGCACATCCGCATCACCTCCTCGCTGTACGGGTAGTGGGAGGTTCTGAACGAGTTGGCCCCCAACCACTCCAGCAGGTTGAAGTCCTTGACGACGGAGGACCAATCGAAACCCTTCCCCCTCGTCACCCAGTCCTCGTGCCTGCCGACGCCCAGGAAGTAGAAGGGCCGGTTGTTAATGAGGAACCTGGTGCCGTCCACCCGCACCGACCTGATACCAACCGACAGCTGGTACTCGTCACCATCCAACAATTTCACGTGGAGGTCGTACATGTGCCCCACGCTTCTGTTCATCCCCACCGACCACCACAGTTTCGGTCGAACAACTTCGATCCGTCCAATTTCACCAGCCGACTCGCCGACCAACGATTCTCCGTCAAACAACTTGACTTCCGTCTTCATGTTTTCGCTGCAGCTCCCACGGTGTGTTACGTTGTACGCGACAGTCGCCAGGTTTTCGTTTGTGACGTCAGAACGCGTTTTTATTGAGTGGATGTAGCACTTCGGAGTTGTGTACAGCAAGACTGGACGGTGGATCCCAGCATAGTTGAAAAAATCGAACTTGTAGCTCTATAAATTAAATAATTTAAGCTATTTTTTAACATAGGTACTTGTAATAAAATAACATCTCTCTTTGAACAAACTGCTTTGTTTTGAATTCATGTAGATTCATTTCTTAAAAATTATTACTGATATCAAGATTCAGTACAATGTAACTCTGTTGTTCAGAAAAAAAGGCTGTAAAAATAAGTATATCTTTCAGCGGTAACAAACATACCAACCAAAGTGAAGTAGTTGGCTGGATACGGATGTTCATAAGTTTTTGTGAAGCCAGGCGGGAGGGTGTTGTATGTTAGCGTGTTGTTAACAGCAACGGTTATTCTGTTCACCTTTCCAACTTTCAAATGATCGCTGATTGCGCCTTCAAATGGCAGATGACCTCCCTCATGTTCTAAAACCTGAAATTTTTGATATATTTAATCAATATTTTTTTTCTAATGTTCTTTTCCATTGAAACTATAAGCAGGGTTGGTGCGCGAATTTTTTTTAACTTAACCTGATTTAGACTAATTTTGACCGATTTAGCGTGATATTTTTTCAAAGTAAATCCAACTATCAACTATCAACTATCAGTAAATCCAAGAAATCATTTAGGGTATTGAATGTTATAATAAATAAAAATATTTTAAAATTGTAAAATAAAAGTTATTATCAGCTCAATAACTTGTAAAACATAATTATACTATAAATATATGGATAGTAACTTATAGCTTAAAGCTAAGTTTTATTCATGAGAAAATTTATATAAACTTTAAATAAACAAACAATAAAATATGTGAACAAACTGCTAAATTTTTTAATCTAAAAAGTAATTGGTAAAAAACTTCAAAATTATAAAATAATCCAACCAAGCTCTAAAAACATAACTAATGTGAACAAATTTAAACGAACAGCTAAGTTGAATTAAACTTTAATGTTTAAACTGTTTTTTTTTTTAATGAATTTTCATAATCATGACGTATATAATCTACTCAAACAAAATAATTAAGATTCTTAATTTTTTTTTTAGATTCAACAAAAGGTTTTAAGCATACATTTTTACAAAAACCTGATTAATAACCAAATTTATATTTAAAATAAATTCATACCTTAATAAGATTTACTAAAAAAAAATATTCTCAATTTTTTTTAATTCAGAAGTTTTCAAGCATTGAAATAACATAAACTGAAATTCTAAAATTTTCAAGCAAAAAACTGAAAAAACTGATATTTAGCAATTTTTATCAAAAGAAATGATTTAGCCCTGTATAGGTAAAAGTAATACATATTTAGATTAAAGCTATTAAAGAATAAAAATTTGGTAATGACACAAAATAATTATAACTAAGTAAACTTGGTACTAAATTAAAATGTTAAAAATAAATTCATATGTTTTTTTTTCAGTAAAAATACATAAAATGTGTTCTGAAAGTCTAAAGAGTATAAAAGACTATAAGAAAAACTAATTACTAAACCTATAATTATAAATGTTTCCGTGAACAAGTTTTTAAGTTTTGAAATCATAGGTTTTAAAAAGCTTTGTTTTCTAAAAGCTATTATCAAACACTTATTTATATCTATAATACTAAAACAAAATTATACTTTTATATATTAAAAAGCAAAAAAAAAGGAGATTCATATACTAAAAGAATTATTGTGGTTTAGTTATTATTCAAATACTTTTTATTCTGCATTATTATAATGTTAACTTAAATGCATTATTAGAAGCATTAGTCTATTTAAAAAGCTTTTTAACTAATTTTTAAAATTAGTTTTAACAGAAAAGAAAAAAAAATAAATTGAACTGTGTATTTAAAAAAACTACCTTTAAACTTCACAAATTGACAAACAACCTTTATTCCATTAATCCACACTACAGCATAATAATGAGCACTTCCCACTTTCAACCATGTCAGCGTCTCATCATTCAACCATGACCTGGATACCCGAAAGTTGGTTTCATACCTGATCAGGTGAAACTGGTGATATGTAAAAGTATTTTTTATGTTTTTTTCATTTTCTTTTAATAAATAAAGTTAATGATCCCAACACAAAATATAGTTTTTTATAAGTACATATATTAACATAAATTTTTTTAACAGTATTTGGTAGATATTGTCAAGAATAATATTTTATTTATACTGTTAAGCTCTTATTGTTTGATTAAAACATCATAAAAACTTTATTTCAAAAGTATAACTTTTTTTTTTGTGATAGACTAGTAACTTAAAAAATACTCTCAGTTAGATATTTCATTGTATAAGTCCTGAATCAACCTTGCAATATAAAAAACGTTTCACAAATACAAGTAAACGAAAATTAAAATTAAAAGTGATAAATAAATATTTTTTTGCATGTCCATAGTTAAATAGTTATGATTAACAAATACTATCAAGTATTTACAAGAATAATTTTATGTTAGGGTAAAATAACAAAAGAATAACATTTCTTAATACATACTTTTAAAATATAAATATATCACATATTTTGTTACTGTTAAAACAAAACTCAAATCAACTAACCATGCCCAGCCGACAAAATCACGGATGCTCTTGCTCTGAGTAATGTCATTGTAGCTAGCAGGAACAGGCATGTCAATTGTCCAGCCAGATGATTGCACCAACGACTTGCTCCACCATTTGTTTGCGAAACTTTCATTTCGTGATGTAGAATTGTCAACTGCGAACTTCCATCTGCCACTAATGTCTTTTACTTCTCTTGACGAAGTTTCAATTGGAAAAAGAATGGCATCTACTTTTACACAGCAGAATATTAAAAGTGTGTAACTTAGTTTTATTATCATTTCTCATAACTTTAAGGTATCTGCAAGTGACAAAAAAATACTTGATAAAATTATACTACAAATATTATAACGGTACAGATCTGTTATATGTATTTAATCATAATTAAATATAAAATTTAGCAGCATGTTCTGCTACATAACATTAGTGTAATACAAATATCAATAGTACTTAGTTATTATATACGTTAATAAGTTAACAAAAACTTGTACTAGACTGCTGCTTATTTTTATTGTTGTTTAAGATGTTTTTCAAACATATTATTTAAGTAAAATTGCAGGCATGTTTAAAGAAAGTATTATTAAGAACTACAAACAAATTTCTTTTCTGTTATAAATCACTAACTACAATCAGAAAAGCATAAATTTATGATAAACTTTTTTGTTTAATAATGGATAACTACTGATCTACAAAGTTTTTCATGAAAATTTTAATGACTTAGTTTGTGTAAGTCTTATTAGTTTAACACAGAAAATCGGTTCAGTTCAATCAAACATCAGTTCAAAATAGCAAGTACTTTTCAGAATATTATATTTGTATTTCAAGTACATAATGATTTTTTAAATTAATTATCTTAAATAAATATGAGTTATTTTTGTTTAGCTTTTTTTATCCAAGTTATTATTATTTTTATCTTTTTAAAAAATTTAATTTTATTTAAAATATGTAGTTTGTACTCATAATAATCAAAATATTAGTACAGTTAGGTGTTTTATTATATTGCTGAAATATTTAACGAGTAAGTAAAATTTTTCGTAAAAACAAATTTCTTTTTTTAATAACACTACTAAGAAAACTTATTTAAAATGTAATCTTAATAAGTATTGAATTTTTATTATAACTAAGTTTCTTTCAAGGTAAATACTTGACAAAACTTTATTTATGTTCCCATTCTAGTGCACAGTGTACATTGATTAGTAGAAGTATGGGTGAAATTTGATGTAAAAGCTTATTTATTAATATTACAAGAAACATTTTATAATTTAACTTTTTTCAACTTCTTATCAATAGTAGTTTAAATATATCATAAAAGGATCAAAAAACATTATATTTTATTCTCGTTTTAAAGGTCTTTTTAGTTCTTTATAGGACAAAATAAGTAACAAGTATCATAGGTGTGTTGTACAATTTCAAACACTTATTTCAAAGTTACCTTATTCTTAACCTTTTGGTCTTATTTGTATAAATATTACTGCACTTGACTTATCACTAGAAAAACTGGGTAATTTAAAGAAATTTTATATTTCTTATTTGCAACCAGTATCTGTCAAAGTCAACCCCAACTATTTTTAATTTACTTTCTAATACCTCTATTAAAAATTCTTTGAATACTTTTCAAAATTGACTAATTAGATTTAGATGGAAAACAAAAGGGTTGATCACGCCAATTCGATCATCAGACCACAAATTTTGGTAGACTGAGACCAATTTCGTCCTTATTATGACTTATCAGTCAGTCACAACCAAAAAACTTTCAGTCAATGTCATTAATAAAATGATTCATTGTCAGCAAATGGTTGCTTCATGTGTAAGCATGATAAACCGCTAGTAGATCGACGACTGCAAGTTTTTCGTTTGTGACTGACTGATGAGTCCTAATAAGGACAAAACCGGTCTCAGTCTACCGAAACTTGTGGTCTGATGATCAAATTGGCGTGATCAACCCTTTTGTTAAACTTGAGCTTGTCTCACGGCAAACAAAAGTCCAGGCTTCTGCTTTGCTGACTTTTGCCGATATTTTTTGTTGATTTAGATGGAAACTAATTAGATTTCAAACGACTTATATGGGAGATAACAGTTTATTAATATTTAAATCTAACAGTTCTACTTCATTTCAACAGTATGTAAATTATTTAAATACGCTCACTTTTTTTAAACCCTAATAAGAAATTTTAACTAGACTAAATTTTATGTTTGTTAAAAACGTTTAAAATTAGAAATAAAGCAATATAGTCAGTTCCCGTTTTTTGATAAACTAATAACCAAAGGTAAAGAAAAATTTCTTACTAATGTCTTTAGAAAACAATCACTCTCTGGACAAAACTTGCATTATCAGTCATTTTGTACTAAAAGACAAAAAGTTAATTTTGTTGGAAACTTTATACCACCGAGGTTGTATGATTTGTTCTCCTGAAATGTTCCTAAAAAACAAAGAAAATTAAGGAATTTTTGTGAAAACAGTAACTTATTAAAATTGATTTAGAGATTTTTAAAATTGCATGATGAAAATTGTAGGTTGTTTGGACAAGATAAACGTTTTAAATTACCATACTAGGATATTGTATCTGAGTTATTTGAGAAAATATTGCAAGAGCAATCTATTTACAATCAGATAAAACTCAGAGTAGTAATTTTTTCAAACCAGGTTATAAAACCGGAGCTGAATATCCCACCTAGAAAAAAGTTGTGTAGTATACAGGTTAAACTGCTTCTGTACAAGTAATTATATTAGACAGGCTTCCAGGCATCTTAAAACTAAAGTTAAAGAGCACTTACCTAAATGTTTATTAAACTTCGTGAAAGAAAAGGCTTACAGTAAGACAAAAGCAGTCACCAATGCTATAAAATAATGTTTGATAGTGGAACATTTGATTAATAACATAGATTGCTAGATAACCATAAGCTATTTAGATTTAGAATTATAAATAATTTTACTAATTCAATTTAATAATATAAAATACTATTTCAATATTTAAAAAAACAGAATAATGTAAATAAATAAAAATTATTAGATTTTAAGTGTCTTAATTTGTTTTAAATTGACCATTTTGTTTTGTATGTATGATGCTTAGTTTAATATATGTTTTTGCGTTGATTACTTTTTTTTTACTTCTGTTACTCTCATTAATGACTAATTAGCTTTGAAAGCTTTTGTTGCTTTTAATAAAAAAACAATGTTTTATTTTTTTTTGTTGTGTAATAAGTTTCTGATGATATGCAGTAGAAATATATTAAAACGTTTATAAAAGAACCTTTTATTTCTTTTATATATTTTGATTAAATTACAATAGATTCAAGTTATTAATACTAAAAAATGTTTATATTCCATAATTAGAAAAGCTTGCTTTGAATACTAACAAATTTGATTTTTTTATCTGACAAATGCTATTTATGAAACTTGGTGTTATTTTAAACTTTAAAAACTAAACATATTATAAACAGATCTACCTCTAATAAAAATTTGGTTGACAGCTAGCAAAAAAGAAGTTAAATTCAGAGAAATCTATTGTTTTTATTGTTCAGAGCTCTGAAATAAGTTTATAGGTTTGATAGTTTGTTAAATACTCAAAATGATCTATACTAATAATCATAAAATGAAAAAAATAAAACAACAATCATAAACATGGTCAAAGGGCTAGTGTTGAGAAAGATCTTATGGTCATTTATTATCAGTTTTAACTGATTTGAGCTGCATATAACACAGAAGTTTAAACAATATAAAATTTAAACTCAATAGGTAGAAGAGATTTACAACCAAAAAATAAAATAAAAAATTTTAAGATTTTAGTTACTCTGAAACCAAAGGAGGTTGGCACACCAACTTCCAAGAGTTTGTTTAGAAGGGTAGGGGGTTTAATGGTTGAATCACAGCTAAAAGGTCTTAGGCTCTGAATCAAGCAATCTTAGCCCGAGTTTGAATCATAGTGTCTGGAAGACACTCTGGATTTAGACTGACTCGTGACATAACTTAAATTTACTTTAACAAAAACTATTTAATAATTTCAAACACAAAGCAGTTGGGATAAATTTATATTCTAAAAACTCAAAAGTAAACCAGTTTGCAACTAAATATAAAAAACTTAAAATGAATAAAGTAGCTAAAATTAAACAAAATTAAGTGTTTTCTTGATTTTTGATAATATTGTTTTAAAATTTTATAAACTGTTATAAAATTTCAAAACAATATTATCAAAAATCAAGAAAATACTTAAACTTGTCTAATGTCAATTTAAGTAACTTGGTTTTTAAAAGTTAATAAAATTTAATAAATTGTGTTATAAAGGTTTAACTAGCACACAAAAAAAGGTGAATCTACTTGACGACAATCAACTCCACTCCAATTCTTTCCTCAGAACTTAGACTCCTCTCTTGACAATCCTAAGCTCACAGTAGTAATTCCTCAGAGTGATAACAGTTGTTGTAGCAACAATTTCGTAGTATAACTTGTCAACATCTCATTTGTTTATAGCTTGCCCAACAACAAAGTGTTTCTAATTTAAAAATGGAAAATTGTAATTAAATACTCAATTTACATAATAATGTTACAACATAATTTACATAATAATCAATTTACATAATAATGTTACAACTCATATTATCCATATTTTCAAAACAAAATCTAAAAATAATTTATAATGATTTACTTTTTTGAATTAAAGCTCAAATATTATATTCATACTCTTAACAAATATTTATTAGAAGCTACATCAACAAGCATTTTAATTAGATTTTCAGTACTTTTACAGTCATTATTTTTGGTTTAGCTATAACAATAGAATTAGAAAAAACAAAGCTTTATGAAAAGAAAGAATACTTTTTTCAAAAACTACAACTAAAGCTAGTAAACAAACTGAAAAAAAATTCTTGTTTTTCTTTATCCTGTAAACACTGGTCTTAACATCCTCAACTTCGCAGATGACACAATGTTATACAAAACATATACAAAAGACACATATCTAAATGACAGTAAAAAATTTAACATAGAACTTAAAAAGGTATCAGATTGGCTAATGGAAAATAAACTTAAATTAAATCTTAATAAAACCAGAAGCATGATTTTATATCAATCAAAAAATATTTTTTGGAAAAATAAAGATCCTAATGTAAAAATAGGTAAAACAGTTATATCAAACACAAATAGCTATAGATATTTGGGAATAATTATAAACAGAAATTTAAAATGGTCAGAACACATAGAAACTATAAAAACAAAATTACAAAAAACATCAGGTATATTATATAAAACCAGACACTTCTTAAATGAAAAAGCATTATACTTGATCTTTAATTCTTTGCTTATGAGCAATGTTAGATATGGCTTGTTGTGCTGGGGAAGAGCAAATAAAAAATGTATAAATGATATTAATATTCTCATAAACAGAGCACTTAGATGCATACATTATAAGAAATATGATGACAGTGTAAGAGAATTAAAATCTCAGAAAAAAATATTAAATGTTGAGAGTCTGTATTTATATGAATTAGGTCTTTTTATGTTTAAGTTTAACAACAATTTGTTACCAGATAACTTAAAAAATTACTATAAAAGTGTAAAAAATGTACATAATTATCATACCAGGTCTTCAGAAACTAATTTTTTCCTACCTAGATTCAACAGCAAAATAGGTCATAAATCACTATCCTTCCAAGGTAGTAAGTTACCATTAAGTTTAAAAAGTATAAGTCATTTTGGAAAGTTCCAGCATGAATTTAAAAGTTATCTTTTAAATAGTGATTCTCAAGGTCATTAGTGATCATTCCTACTCCCTACTTACTTTGTTAAAGGAGTTAATAGTACTTGTCATTTAATATCCAAATTTTTATTAATTCTTTTTGTATTTTAGTTTTTTTTTGTCCGAAAGTTGATTTGATTGGTCACACTAACATTGGTTTAGACTGGATTTTATCATTTTCTATCTAATTATTTCTAAGATTGTACTTAAAGTTTACTATTTAGTAATTCATTTAATATCCAATTTTTTGTTTATTTTTTTAATTTTTTTGTTGGAAAGTAGATTTGTTTGGTTACATTAACATTGGTTTAGTTGAGATTTTAGCATTTTCTGTCCAGTTATTTTTAAGACTATTCCTTAAGATTACTTTTTAATTAAGTTCAGAATACTTACAAAAATTTTTTTTTTATCTTTCTTCTACTTACAAACTTTTTTTTAATATATACTTTATTATTATATATTTTTTATTGCATGAAAATGTAAAAAGAATAGTTATAGATGTTTATATTTGAGCAGAAAATAAAGTATTTAAAAAGCAAGCTGAGATAACTGTTTCAAGCAAATTTATATTAAAGAAAAATCTCTTTTTGAGCAAAGCAAAATTATTCTTTTTTATGTTTACAAATGTTGTTTTCTTTCTATTATTTCAGTTAAGACTTAGACAAGTTTTTCAAAGAGAAAAGAGTTTTTTCCTTTTTTTTTTTTTTTTTATAACGTATCTTTATATTTTTATTTATAAAAGTTAAGTTCAGTTATTGTAAAAATCACTTCTTTAATATTCTAAAAAAAAAATTACAATAGTTTATGTAGCTATTCAAATGTGAAATATTTTTATTTTCAACTTAAATTATCAAAAAAAAAAAAAACCTTTGTAGGACAAAATACTTAATTATAATGATATATTTATTCTATACTTTTTATCTAGTTTAAGCAATTTTTTTTTATGGATACAGCTTTATTTTACTTTGTTTGAATATTGCAGTTTTACGTTATATTTATTTTTTTCTAATGTTATAGTTATATTTTACTGTTACTTACTTTTTGATAGGTTAAAATAAGTTGGTAGTAGAGTCGAAATTCTTAAACACACAAAAAAAAAAAAGGAAATAACTTAATTTTTTTTTTTTTTCTCTTTTTAAATCATATAAAAGGGTAATTTATTTGCAAAGTTCTAGATTAATGTTAAAATTGAAATTTCAGATAAAAACTTAACCTTTTAACGTAAAGTTAGATATATATTTATGTGTATATAGTGTTAGATATGTGTGTGTGTAAAAATTCTTTAATTTTTTTGGAAAATTCTTTTTTTTTTTTCTATTTATTTTTTTTTAAGAAAAATATTTAATTTTGTAAAGTTTAATAGTGTCTTTTTCCATAGAGCTTTTTGTTTTAGAGTTTAAATTTTTCATTTTTTTTCATTTTATAGCTCATTATAATATTGATTAAGTTTGGGTATGCAACTCGATGACCTAGAGGTCTTTTTGCTATCCAGGTCATTGAACCAAAACATTTAAGAGCAAAAAATTTTTTTTTTTTTGCTTTTTGTTCAATAAACTATTATTATTATCCCTTTTTTTTTGAAAAAAATCATAAGTAGAAAAAAATATTTTGTCATATATTATTTGAAAGTGTTAAATTTGTTTTTATTTTTTTAATTTTTAAGACCATTGAAAGTTTTTCAGTTTAAACAAGCTTTTTAGTTTCTTAATTGGTTAATACCCCTATTTAAAACAATTAGTTGCTAAAAAGGGTAGCTTGAAAAACTCGCAAATATTTGAGCAAAAGTAGCAAACCATGTTAACTGAGTCAACAAAAGTTTTTTAAGCTACCTGTTAAAAATTTGTGCTTTATAATTAGTTTTGTACTTAGTTTTTTTTAAAGGAATATAAGGTAAGAAAATTTTTTATAAGAAAATTAAAAGTAGTGCTCTGATATTAAAGCTTAAAATAAAAACTACAAGTTAGATTTTTTTGAACAAAGTTTTACTTTAGTTTAGTAGGCTCTGAATTAAAGCCAATCAATTTAAAAATGGAGATACATCTATACAAATCGTAATTTATATATATAAAATTTCTCAAAATTAAAAAAAAAATCTTAGTATTTGTCTTCTTTTCTATTTTTAAACATTTAACCTTAATTTTCGGGAAATGCAGTATAAGAATTCATTTCAACTTAATGATATTTGAAAATTCAAAATAAGAATTTCATAAATTAAAAAAAAAAAGTTACATTTTTTTCTTGAAACTGTTAAAATTCCTACGATACTTTATTTTTTTACAAAATTTATAACAAAGTATTAGACTAAAAATATCAAGAACGAATGCTCAAAACTGTAAAGGAAGAAATACTTTAGATGAAAAGATTGTATTCAGTTTTTAATTTAGCTTTTTCAGAAGAAACCTAACAAACCATTTAACGTTGTACTTTTTATTTCGAAAGCTAACTTTATAAAAATAAAAAACGGTAAAAGCAACTATAACTAAAAGAATGAGAATTAAAATGAAACCAACACGTAAAAAATATTTTTAACTCTGCAATTTTGCTTGTAAGTTTAACTAAAATATACATTTTTTACCCTGATGAAGTAACTTAATGATGTCAAACTATTACAGACTAGTTAAAAAAAAAATTTTTTTAATGAAATAAAGAAGTGAAAAAATATATAAATTTCTCATAGTAACCATTTAGATTTTTAAATAACAATTTTTCATTCAGGTTCTTAAATTTTTTAACTTGTGTTACATGAAAACTGAGAAAAATTTTGAACTTTTTATTAATTCTTTTACATATCCTTTACAGATAAAATGATAATTTGTTTTTAAAAGTATCAGCTTTGTTACTTTACTAGTATTTGTTTTTAGATTTAACTCAAAAAATGAAACTTAATGCAAAACTTGATTTAGATTTATTTACTCATGCAGCTTTTACAAAAAAAGTTGTTAGGTTTCATCCGGCCTTTATAAAAATAAAGTACTTGTGACCTTCCTTTATTTTTACAAGTTATTTAACTCGCCTGTCTCGTTTGTAAATTTTACATAACACAATACAACCTAAGCATTGCAAATTAAAAAAAAAAGTTTTTTGATTAATTAAAATAAATTTGTTTTTGTTCGAAGTATTTTTTAATCTACAAACTTAAAACTCATACTTTGATTCGACTTAGTATGTTTACAGTATGTTCTTTATAATTTATATATTAATAGTTTTTACTTTACTTTTTACTATTTAATATTACATCTAACCTTAAAATTGTATACTGTTTACTTTAATTTAAATGAACGTTGTTTGAATTGTTTTTAGATATTTGTTAATAAGAGTTGCTGATCATACAGGACAAACACAGTGCTATTTTTAATCACATACATCATTATTTACAGTGCCAAAACTACAACATTGATAACAATTTCAAAGTCCCTAAAAGGGCGTAGGCTGCTTTTCTAAGGTCGCTTCCGATTGGCGAACATTTTACTTGTTTTTATTTCAAGGTATAAAACTTTTTCGGTTCATTTTTTATATACTTAGGTAAGGTGGGTTAGGGATAAGGGCGTTTTCAATATTCTGCTGCATTATCACTTTACTTCAATGCACAATGTTACGAATGAAAAACCTTACAACTGCAGCAACTAACCCTAACTCTGTGCGAAAGTGACCCTTAATGCGAAAGTGGCGCTTCGTGCAAAATCTTATCGTTTTTAAATATAAAGTAGACATTATGTTGGATCTAAAATAAAAATTTTAAAGTTCTCAATCCTTTTTTATCGTGCAGGATTTTTTAAGTTCTTAGAATTTCTTTATACTTTAAAAAATATTCTTCCATTTTTTTTCTAATAATTTTCAGAGTTTTCTCTTTTTTTTTTTTTTGAATATTTAAAATATTAGTTTAGTTTCAGTTATACTTATTGAATACAACTAAGTTGTAGTTAAATTCTTAATGATATTTTAAATATAATCAACTGAAGTTTTAACATGTATTTTTACAAACCAATATGGATATTGAAAAAATAACAAAAAAATTAACCTCAGTAATCAGTTGATGATACAAAGAAGAGTTGGAAAATTCCATGGTGAAAAAGAAAACTTCATCTGAACTTATTGAGTTAGAAAAAATGCTTGAAACTCATTTAAGTTTTATAAAAAAAGAAGGCTGTTCAAGACTGGAACAAGTAGATTATGATGAAAATATTACTCCCCAGGAACAAAAGATAAAAACTTTTGGTTTCAAAAGAAAATGTACGATAAAGCTCGTACTCAGGAAAACGGACAGTAAATGTAAACAATTAGAAACTGTACTGTATACTTAAAAAGTTGCAGCTTATTTTTGTCTGAAAAACTACAGATTTTCCTATACAGATGCACATGTTTCTACAAAACTAGAGCTGAAACTTTTTAAAGCTTTAATTAGATGTATTTTAAAATATAAAAATGTTATGATCACACTATTTGATTATTTAAAATTGTTACAAGCATTGTAGCAGATAATGAATTTGCTTTGAAATAGTCCGTTGATGTTTGTATTGCTAAGAAAGTAGTCGAGCGTGATCTGATAAAAAAGAATTAAGAAAAGCGACAGAAAATTAAAATAAAAACTTATTGATGAAATTTTTAAAAGAGGCGGTAGTTTAGTAAATTCGAATAAAAAGATTTAGAGGAAGAGTTGAGTTCAATAATTTATAAATCCTAATTGGAAATAAAAATTTTTATGATGTACCCGGCAGAGTAGAAAAAAAAGTAACTTCATTGAACGTTTTGGAGAGAGTACTTGTTTTTCTGACCATATTCGAGCTTTGTTTAGTCACAAAGCACCTTGGGATGAGTAAAGAGTTGAAAATGTTGATGTTGAAAATTTAAAACTTTACGATGTTTCATTAGATACCAGGTTGAGAAAATTACTACCTTCATCGAAAGTTGTAGTTCGCACTGGTCTTTTTGTTCAAAATTTGTTGAAAAGTATACCAAAGTTTACAAACTTCTTCTATAAACACTTGTTTATATTTAATTAGCATTGCTTTTAAAAATTATTAAAGTAATGCTTCACTTTAATATGTTTGTTCTTTTATAGAATTTTAGAAATGTACAATACAATGTACTAACAAATTCTAACAAACCCCACTTATCTAAAAATAAAAAAATTATAAATAAATTCTAATAAATAAGGTAAGTATTGGTATCTATCCAGTTAAGTTAAATAAATTGTTAAAATAATATTGCTTTATAGTACATGTGATAACAAAAATATTACGTTTATATAAAGCTCTTATAACAATTTATTAGGTAAATATATGATTAAAACAGCGATTATTCTTTTTTTTCTTAACATAGTTGATTACAAAATAAGATAAAATTGAAAAATTAATTTAGTTATTGTCTTAAAATATCTTTGATTTTGCTTGATATGGTCAAACTCTACTAAGTTTAATAAAAAGTATATGTTTTAGTGATCTATCTATGCATGCGTAACTTATAATTACAAACCGTTTAATACTTAATTTAAATACGAATAGCTGGAAAACTTACAACAATAAGTATTGTTTCAGTGTCGTCATTAGGCCTTTATACCACTTTGTATAAGATTT
Organism: Thalia democratica; assembly: GCF_965202585.1. NCBI lineage: Eukaryota > Metazoa > Chordata > Thaliacea > Salpida > Salpidae > Thalia > Thalia democratica. The sequence goes on along the minus strand of NC_139172.1, from coordinate 3,633,631 downwards.
CAATAATACTCCACATATTTTGCTGGTTTTTAATTAAAAATTTCTAATCATTTACAGTATATGTCAAAACAAACTACTGAATATGGAGCCATGACCTGCTATCTAATTAAAAACAGTTTATTAAACTAACTATGAAATAACTAGTTTTTTTTAATCATTTACCAAACTTTAAATATTAAATTTTAAAAGAATGTTAATAATGTAAAATGACATGATGAAAAATTCATCTTCGTAAAACTTTTAAATTAATGTGAATTAAACATGCAAGTTTTTACAATTATAAATGTGTTAACAAGGTTTTTATAAATCTTGCTAACATGTATAATATCTAATTGGTAGGTTACTTAATCAAAAAAGTATAAACAACTAGCACATAAATTTGGCAGAATAGTAAGCAACACAAAAACAACAATATTTTTAGCGCTGTTGGAATTATGATACTTATTGAAGTTTAATTTGTTTCCGCATCTCTATATACTCATTAGTTGCTAACGTTTCTAGTTATTTGGAAAAAGTATGTCCTTACACAAACTTGTTTTTTTTTTCGGTTAGTATTTGAGTACATCGGTTTCGATATTTAAAGCTAATTTTGTTTAGTTATTATTTGAACCACGCACATTTTAAATCCGCGAACTTGGATTTCTGAATTCAGTTGTTATAATTATCGAATAAAAAATATTTTAACAACTGAATTCAGAAATCTAAATTCTTAGTAGTCTTTTTCCTAATATAACGTTTTAGCTTAAGGGGTCTGCGATCCACAGTCAATTAGATATTTTTAGGGAATTTTAATTTAGTAACTAAAGTTAGAATCAAACTAACTGAAGTATACAACACATTATTTTATTTTATGTTTTAAAAGTCCTTCTTAAAATTACGAACATGCTGTTCTCATACCAGAGGCCGTTCTCCGGGTGTCTCCGCAAGTGCGCGGCTGCACACTTTGACGGCTTGAGCCTCATGCCGACATTCTGGCCGTCAAAAACGTCAGACGATCGATCTTCATCTGCAGCCCGCAAACAACGCTATGTCATCCGCGTAGGCGGTGTGGCTCAGCGCGTCCCGGTGTCTCACACCCGTCAGCATCACCTTATCTTCCGAGAGCTTCTCGCAGGATCTGCTTCAATACCAGATTGAATATCGGGACCTTTTCCCTCAGCCGTTTCCACTGGATGTAGGTCTCGCCCGCTTTGATCTCATCCCCGAAACAACTCAGCGCTGGTCTTTCCCTGCACACCAGGCTCCTTGCAAAGCTCACCAGGTCGACGGCTTCTTCGTTGCCCTCGTACACCCTTCCAGAAGGCGTACGCGCCCTCCGGCAGGAAACCATCCCTGGCCAACGGCTTGTTTTGCAGGATCCGCTTGGCGGTATCCCGTGGCAGTTGTTCGAACGCTTTCCACCAGCGCTTTTGCTCCAAACGTCGCTTGTCGACCCGGGTCAGATTGGACGCAGCCCCCTTACCGCGCTTCCGCATCGGCGCCGATTCGTTTCCAGAATACCTGGTAACTTTCTTCTAAGTCCCTTTCTTTTTTAGCGATCAGGTGCAGCTTGTAGTTTTTCAGCGATTCTGGTACCCTTTCCAGCTCCATGAATCTATTCATCAGCCACGCTAGACACGCTGGTTCGGCGTGGCACGCTTTTTCTTATTTGCCTCCAACTTCCGTTTGTTGACGCGTGCTAGGTTTGACGCGGCTCCCCTGCTGCGCTTCCTCGTTGGGGGGTCTAACGGGCCTGAAGCTCTCGCTTCCAATCTGTTGCAAATATTTTCTTCTGTTGATTATTTGTTAAAAGTTTGTTTCTTAAACTTTTTACTCATACTTATACCTAATACATTGTTCTACTATTTCATAACAAAAACCATTTAAGGATAACCATATAAAATATTCAATATTTATTCTTTGATCATAAGCAAAATTTTCTCGCTAATTTTTTAGCGAGTGAATAAAAGCATTTTACATAGCTTAAAAAAAAATTCATACTTTTAGAACAGAAAAACATTTCTACCAACAACAACTTTTTCTTCAAAATCAAATTGCCAAAATTACCTACTTTTTATTCACAAATTATTTTTGAAATATCAAATTTATAAAGAACTTTTCACAATATTGCATTTTACATCTTTCTGTTTAGCAGAAAATCAGAATTAAATTGTTTGAGGTTGAAAATTCTTCACACTCAAGGTTTCATTCTGGATATTGCTTTGTTATGTTCAATTCAGAAATCCATCGTTAGAACTGAACTAATTGAACCTGAAAGTTAACAATACGAATTTTTTTCATCATAAAATTTAATATTATACTTAATATTTGTCTGTCACATTGTAGCTTGTTCAACTTGTAAAACTGATATTGATTCTTTTACAATAAACTGAAAATTAATAGACATTAAAAAATATTGCCACAATGAACAAAAAAAATTTTTTTAAGTTTATAGTTTTAAAAAAGGTTTTATAATGAAGCAAACTAGTTATTTATATTATCTCATGTTTTAAAAGTCCTTGGTATTATTTGTAACTCCATGGCCATTTGGTAAAACTTAACCAAACCTCTGTTTGGTCTATTTCCTTCAAACACCAATCATCATTTGCTTCTCACCTTCCAAATTGCCTCGTCTTTTCATTTGCTTGAAAACAGTTTGGTCAAAAATAATACTACATTACTGAGCAAAAACTACTTTTTCTTCACATACTAATTGTCAACGTGGTCTACTTTTTCACTAATTGACAACTAGGCGAAATACGATACCTTAATTTATTCATCAATAACAATAATATATACAAATTATAATGTAATGATTAATCCCTATAGCATATACGCCATAACCTATGGCTTTCCTCCAATGCAATTATTGACAGTAGCTCGATGTTCTTTTTCGTCATTCCTAACAGATGATAACTATGGTAACTCCAAGCTCCTCTCCAGTTTAAAGCAATTCCTCCAAAACTCATTTCTAACAGCCTGGAACCATATTTTGGATTACTCGGGAATTCACCTCCCAACCGACTATGAACATCTTCAACATCATACTTTTCCTGTTTTGCATTTTCTGCCTCTTCAACATCTCTAAGATCCCCTACAACTGTTGGATCCCAAACTAGCACTTTATGTTTCTCCTTGTGGTATGCTACTATGTCAGGTTTCTTGTTTTTCGGCTTACTAGGTATTAGTGGTTCCAGTATTACTTTATATCCATTATTCTTGAGGTGTTCCGCTATTTTCTTAACAATTTTGTCATGTCTATGTCGTCTTAGAGCCTTTGATATATCACAGATACTCATAAGATGGTTTAGTGTGCCCCTATATACTTGTTTTGTTTTCTTACTTGCGCATCCAATCGCACATGGTTGAACTTCAGTTTTGTTCATTCTCGCTTTCCTTGCTGGATTAAGTAACACTCCTGCTCTAGTTCGAATTAGCTCATTCCAATATCTTCCTTTCATGTTTTCTGGTGGTTTCCTTACCCAGCTACTTTTGTAACCGCTCTTATTCAAATGTGACCTCAATCCTTTTCCATCTTTTGTGTTGTACATCGTCTCGCTGTCATCTTTCAAAATAGTAGTATCCTCTTCCATTGACTGCTAAAGTGTTTGCACATCCCGATCATCCATATATCTTCCTTTCATCCTTTAAATAAGACTTTGTTTCTTCTTTTAATAGTCGTGTCTTCAATCCTGCTGATTCCTAAACCACCAGCTATAATATCTGAGTGAATCATTGCTGACGGGAAGTCTTTAGGTAGATGCAACCATGCTCTTACCCATGTTCTGATAAGTTTATCAATATCTCTCATTGCAGTGATGGATATGGGCGCATTTGTAGTTCCGTAAAGTATCTTTGGGATAAGATGTGTTCTTAATACCTCCAACTTCTGGTATGACTTTAAACGTGATTTTCCAATGCGCTCAAGCTCGATACTCCAATCAGTTTTACATTCCCTCGTACCGTTTGCCTTGAATTGTATACCCAGATAATTTTCATCGGAATTTAAGTTCGGTATTGTTGAATTATTGATCACGATCCTCGGCTTAACTGCTATACAGTATGTTGTTATTTTCCTGTTTATTTGGACATGTGCACATTTGCACTTGTCCGGGTTTATTTCTAATCCAAATGTGGTCAATCTTCTGTTTAAATGATTAAGTTGTTCCTGAAGCTCCTTTGGGTCATTTGCTAATATCACCAAATCATCTGCAAGGTCAGATACGGTAGATTTCTTTGTCCGTATTGTACTCCTCCTGTAAAGTTTCTGAGTGCCTCATTTTGGACTAGATTGAAGAGTGTGGGCGACATTGGATCTCCTTGTAGCACTCCTTTTTCTATCGGGATACGTTCTCCAGTGTTCAGGTATGAGGTGTTGCCTCTGTACATATTAGTAATCATTCTAGTAATCTTCCTCGGTATTCCAGATGAATTCAGAACTTCAATAAGTTTCAAGTGGTTGACTGAGTCAAATGCTTTCTTTAGGTCTATCCATGCTATTGACATTCCTCTTAGTTCTTTCGTAGCTTTCTTTACTATTTCCGATAGTATCCTAAGATTAATGACACATCCTTCTATTCCTGGTTTAAATCCACGCTGTGCGTCATCAGTCTTAATCGCTGCAATCCTCCCGTTAATTATGCCTGAAAACACTCTCCTAATTATTGAACCTATGGATAGAGGTCTAAAATCTTTCGGGTGAACTGCTTTCTCTTTCTTTGGAATCAGAACCATGTTGAATCTTTTAAGCGGTTTCGAGCCGCTTTCAAGCCGGGTGAAACTATACTCTAAATAAAGTATATTTTTAATTTAAGGCTGATCTTTGTATATCAAAGTTTGAATTAACAATAATGTTACATTTGTACTAGTTTATCAAAAGAAGAAAACCGTAAACATTTTGAACAATAAAAACATTTATTCGTTGCAAAACAGTGCAAAAAACAAAATAATTTAGCCTGTGTTAAAAAAAAAGCACTTTAAAGTTACTAGAAAATATAAGTCAAACAGTAAGTTCTTAAAACTTCTTTGAAATTAAGTTTCTCAAATAAATAAAACACTCTATTCAGTAGTACAAAGCTTATGTAACAACGTTTCCCATTCTGAACTACATGATGAAATTTTTTCATTTAGCTGCAAACAACTTCGCGCAGTATGTCCGACTTCTTTATAATAAGTGCAATTCAGTCTGTCTAAAGTGTTGTTAAACATCGTAGTCATTCTTGTCCCATAATCGATTTAAACAGTTTGTTAAATTTTCATACTGAGAAGTTTTCCTTGAAAAGTTCATTCTGTACTGTCTTAGAAACTTGTTGTTAGCTTCCAATCCACTTTTGGTGTAATTTAGCAAACCTCTACCATTGTTTTGCTCAATTAGTTCAGCACTATGTGCAAGAACAGTATGCGCAGTTGGTGTAAAGCGAATCCATTTAACCGACATGACCAGCATCATTGTTTTTTGAAATAAAACTGAGTATTTCTCTACATTAATCTTTCTGTTAGAATTTATAGGCCATAAAATAATGGAAACATACAAAATAATTTTGTTAATGTTTTCTTTTAAACTAACATCAGAAATATGCTTAGTCAGCAGAGTCCTATTATTGGTGTTAAGCAAAGTTTTGACTACGCTACCTGTTGTAGAAGTTCCACCATGGCCTGTGGGATACGGTTTTTCAAGAAAACCTTTAATTTGCTAAAATAGTAAAAAAAAAAACTATTTCAATGACTAAAGCATATACTAAGCTACCATGTTTTGACCAATACTAACTGTTCTCATCATTCTTAGAGCTTAAATGATCTGTAAACAAAAGTAAGTGAATCTATACACATTGAGAACCTTCTAAAATATACAAAATGGTCTTTTTTGTCACAGTGAAAAACCAGGGATAGGATATTATATCAATTTTTTTAACAGAAATATTACTTGTCAAAACCTAAAAAAATAATTATATTCCACATGATAGATTTGTCTGTAAATTTGTATATAGATTACTTGTCATTTTTACTAAACTATTTAAAAAAATTATGTTGGTTCTACGGTGGCAAATAGAGAAAAATAACCCTGAAGAATACCCTAAATTGCCAGAAAATCATCAATGAATTTTCGGCGAGAATAGAAGATTTTTTAAATGAAAAATAATATACTTTTACATTTAAATATTCAAAGAATTTTGACTTTTTTCAATTAACATTAAACCAAAGAAATGAAAAAACTTTGAAAAAAGTATTTGTATAAAAGCTTATAAGGAGTTTTTTAACATTAGATGTAGAGCTTAATTTTGACAATATAAAAATTTTGGCTATATTTAAGCTTACATAACTTTTAGTATACTTTAAGCAGAACAGAAATAAACCCAGTTTTTAAAAGACGAAACCCCGCTCTAAACAATTAAATAAAAATCTTGCTTTAACTGTTTAGTCGCGAAAATAGTCAATGGCCACTTGCCAGCCCACTGTGCAACTAGTGTTCGTTTGTTCACATAATGTTGATATTTGGTAAATATGAAAATATATTTTGCTATTAATGAACACAAGACTTTTTCATAAATGTATAGTTCTAAAAAACTGTTCTTTTAAGGAAACAGGGTTTATATTTTAGTTTGCTTCTCGTCTTTAAATTCGCTTAGCAGCAACTTTTTCATGCTTTCTTTAAAAAAATACCTAATGAGCAAAAACATTTTTTTCTAAACATACTAATTGTAGAATAATCTACTTTTCTTATTACTAAGCAGGTTTTATTTTTGTTATTTTTGGCTTATACTCCTGCCACACACATTCAAAAAGGCAAGAGGGACTGAACCGATCTCACAATATTGTTAATATATACGCGGGCCTGGCAATTACTGACTTGACGCGATATTATAACAATATTGTTGATAGCTATTTAAGCTAATGTTTAGAATGACTTTCTAATTAATAAAAACTATTTATCAAATGTATACTAAGCTTATACTATCATTCTAATATATTATAAGTGTTGATTAAACCTAAGATGCTGTTTATTGAGATAGGGTTATAAGCAGTTGAATACTTAAACTTAGACTAATTGTTAAGTAGTAAGATTGTTAAAATGCTCAACTACTTATATAATGAAATAGAGTCTAAAAACAAAAAGGTACATTAACAATGAATAAAAGTGCGACATAATATAACAAACTGCTAAAAAATATACAACGTCAACTACTTAAAAGTCAAGATAAAAATAGTTGCATGAAATACATCATTTTTTATAAAGAAATTTCAGTACTAAAATAAATGCGACCCATGGCTGTAAGTCGCGTCCAAACTAAAAGCAGCTCAAGCCTGTTTCAAGCGTAGCTTTAGTTTGAATACAAGGTAGCTCTCTCGAAAAGGAGAAAATGCTAGTAGCATAACAGGACTTTCCCGTCTTCTTTCTCCAGCTCTAGGGCCGCCCCAACATTAGTTTCAGTGGCGTCCAATGACGATATTAGGGGTTTGTTGTGATCTTCGTATTCAAACTTAGCTTTTTCCAAAAGCACATGTGCTTCCTTCAGTTATAGTCAGGATAGTCTTTTTAGGGCCCCGCAGATCTCGTCAACGGTGCTGTCATCCCTACCATTTTAAAGGTAACTTGTAATAATTTCTTACCAGAAAAGTTTGTCATTTTTAAAGTTTTTATAAATTTAAAAGCTGAATATCTAAAGAAAATTGAAATAAAGGTGAACTTCAAACTATTCTAAAACGTTAAGACCAAATATTTATTAAGCTATTAACATTAAAATTATTGTAAAAATACGATATTGCTTCTACTGTCTTTGAACAAATGAACAAATACACGCTTTTGTTTCACTTTCGTTTATTAAAAACATTTTTAAGTGATAACCGTTTTTTTTTATTGAGAATGGAATTAAGCTAGTATTCTGGTCGTTTCTCAAAGATTTGCATAGATTTCCGATTACCTGGTTCTACAGGAAACTTCTTTTCACCTTCAAACCTGATTTTCAAATCATTTTTGTTTCCTGGAGAAGTTTACTCAATAAATTATTCTCTGACTATAAATCAGCACTTGGCCATTCTTGTTAACTTAAACTCTTCCCAGTCTGCTGTCACCGCTACAGTGCTTCATTTATTTTTGATCTCCAAACGTTTTTCTTACAATACGTAAAATACAAATTTAGTTTTTTTGTTCAAGCCAACCAATGCGACCACTCTTTGTTCGTATTTTAGCAGTATTTATTCTGCTCCTGTCAAGATCACCCGTGGCGCTTACAGCAACGCCAAGTTACTTATAATGGTTTTAATTTTCATAAAGTTTTGTGCTTTGAACTCGTTGCATGGCTGAGATGTGCTCATCTCACCCTTGAAGAGTTCTACTTTTTGTTTATTTTACATCAACACCAAGATAGTTATAGGGACCTTTCTTATCATCTTAATCTCCTTTCCTCTGATCACGCATCTGGAAGCAGAACTGCTGCTCGCAAGGAGAAACTCTTCTTTTCATTTAGTAGTCCTTTCAAGCTTTCTACGCCAAGCTACTGAGCGAGCTGTTGGCAAAAGCTAGATCATCCGTGTAAGCCAGATAACCAAGGCCGTTTCATCATTCAACAGCATAGCTGTTTACATCGTTCTTTTCTTGCGTGTGCATTTATTAACTATTATAAATTGGTTAAAATTTCTTAGCAAAAGATTGTCTGTTAGTTGGTTCGAGGAAGATCTCTGAATCTGATCAGATAAATTTACTAGCTTACATCTTATTCATGGTTTTAGTACTTTCTCGTCACCACCTGTTCACCGCTTTTCTTGTTGTTAACAAACAGCTAGTGAAGCCAACACATGATTCCAAACAACTATGACTCCGCACATCTTGCGTGGATATTCTGAAATGTAAATCCACAAATTTACTTCATCTATAAGCAATGTAGGTGTTATAAAAAATACTTTTTTTCTTAAACTTTTCACAACCATGCACAGTAGATGATAATAGAATTAAGTGCATACGGTATTATTATGTAAATACTACAAATCTTAAATTTCTTATGAATACTAATTTTGTCTTGATACTAAACCTATTTTTTAAATTAGTTAACAAACTCCACATGCAATGTACAATGAACGTTGTTTGAAAAATATTAAATAGTTTTTACATATAAACACATCTATACAATGAATAAATTCTATTTACAAATTAACCTTTTCTGAAATTACTTCCATCTATTTGAAAGTTTTTTGATAATTTTAATTACAAATATACCTGAACTACAAACAACAATTCAGGTGTGAATACTGGATATTTTTGAAGTAAGAAGCTTGAATACTTTGGAACGTGTTATTGACAAGGTTTGAAACTTAATTAAATTACCAAGATTTGATTTTTATGAACTATATATTTAGTTAATTCTTTTTTATAACTAAATCAATAAGTGATTTTACATTACAAAACAAAGTAATTGAAAAGCTGAAAATGTGTCCTATTAACGAAATGAGATTTCATTGTAATCTCTTGATAATTTTGAACAGTTCGGTAGATAAAATGTTTAAACTTTTCTTTCATTTAAATAAAGTTGTATAGAATCAATATTTAAGTAATAATTTGAGTGATATGAACTAAGTTGTAAACTTATTGCTTTTTCTAAAACTTAATTTAAGAACTATAACTTGATACATTTCCTACTTTCACCTTAGAATCTAATTCAAGTAAGTTTTGTGTTTAACTTGATTTTAGGAATATATTTAAATAGATATAAATGATTAATTTAAGCCAATGTAACTTAATTCTGTACAAAATAATCCGTCAATTTTATGTAAGTTTTTATCAATACTATTTCTTTTGGCTCTCTGTAGTATTATGCAAATTTTCACAACGAAAATTTCGTATATATATTGTCTTAAATTATTGTCACAAATAAGTAAAAACAAATGTTTTATCATTTTTATAGTTGGGTTAAGTATGAAATATATGTTTACTGTACAATATATGAAAAAAAGTTTAGTGTTATATTTTAATTCCTATAACATGTACAGTTTTTTACTTTGATATTTTAGATGTATTTTTAATAACAACAATCTTTAAGTCTCCTTCTGTTAAATGTTTAGCTTTATACAATTTTACATGAAACACTATTGGAATTAAATTAAACAAATCTTTTGTGACTTTTACTTGGGTTTAGATATAATTTATTGTCGTAATAGTAATTGTAAACGTATACTTTTTATTCGTAATAATTTTACTTAAGAAGTCTTTATAAGTTGTTTTAGTTGATAAAATAAATAATACGAAATAAAGTTGACTTAAGTTGTTTTTTTTTTAAAGTATTGTAATAATTCACAGAATAACAATCATCATAATTCTTTCTAATTGTTGAAGAGCGCAACACATTTGATCACTGGGTGGGAATAAATTAAAATTTACTGATCATGTAAAATTAAAATAAATGAAAGTTATTAGATCATGCTATGTTACTAATTGTGTAATGTAATCAATAAATGCTCGTTTAAATTGTTAGTTGTTTTTTTTTTAAATTATAATTAATTGGTTTAAAACTACAACAACAAAAAATTATTCAGATTATTTTGTAGAATGCTAAGCCTTAGCTTTTAGCTTAACTCATTTGGGTAGAAGGTTTGAACACAAATTGTTGTTTCAAAGCGCGTCTTAAATTTCTCATTAATAATGATAATTGACAAGAATAAAGAGGGTTATTTTAATTGGTATTTTTTTTTAGAATCTGAATTAGATTATTCAAACAATTTCAGTTAGTAGTTGTTTTTGAAAGCATATGAAATCGCATAACAATTGGTAGTAAAGGATTGAGTTTTTCCCCACTTGAGAAAATCTGAACTTTATTTGAATTCGACAATTAAATAATTTAAACTACTTGTATTTTACAGATTATTAAGATTTGATTTATTTATTATTTTTTAACTATAATAAAAGGTTATAACTTTTTTCCAACGCTTGTGCCTAACTCCAGATGCATTGTATTAAAACAAAAGTCATTTCACAGGGTTGACATAACGTTGTCAACTTAAGTGTTTTAAAATTTGTTAGAACTAAAATGAGCTACTCAATAGTTTAAAGCCATTTTCTTATAAATATTTGGTTCCTAATAAGACGTACACGGCAGTATTATAACTTGAATAAAATATCAATGTCATAATAAAAGTCTTTCGTCCCCTTAAAATTCTTGAAATTTATATTAAGTTTCATTATGTTTATACGTAAACAAAAGCAGATAAATTCTTTTCTTGCTTATAAATAGGTTTTTGTACTTCTCGAAATGAACGAATTGTATTTTAGCCGTTTTAACATTATGTCATGTATATCTGTAGCTTAACCTTTATTTTGTAAATGTGCATTCTTAAGTAACCCATTTATCTTTTAAGCTTAATTACTGCATATGGTTAACAAAAACTATATTCAAGTACAAAAAGCTCTTTTAAAGTTTCAGTTAGGTTTAAGCCTGTCCTGTTCGTAAACAAAAACATAATACAAAAGTAAACAAGTGATGTTTTTTTTATAGCACATTGACCTTCTTTGTTTTATTTATTAGTTACTACAGTTGTGTAATGTTTTATTTATTTCTTAAACGTATAACACTTTTATTTATTAAGAATTAACGTTATTCCAGTAATTTCAAAGTAAAGTTCCAAAGATATTAAATTTGATAATCAACTCAAAAAAACAAGTTATGCTAATTTTATGCAAATTTTTTATACATATTTTTAAACGATTTTATGTCGACTAAAACAGGACATCTGAAAGAGTTAGTGACGTAACATAAAATTTTTAGTTAATTATAAAATTATATAAAATATATATTGAATATAATTTTTCGGGTGGGTGGGTTAGTGACGTAACATAAAATTTTTAGTTAATTATAAAATTATATAAAATATATATTGAATATAATTTTTCAGGTGGGTGGGATGGATATTAAAATCGAAAACAGCAGTACGAAGAGAGGCCCAAAGCAATATCGCACAATCGCGCGCTGTTGTGCTATCTCTGCGTAGCAAAACCGAAAGAAAGCGGAGCTTTCTGAGGTTGGGACGCACAAAGAAAGCAAAGCCTTTGAGGCATGAAAGTCAAAGCAAGATCGCACAATCGCGCGCGAAGCGCGCTGTTGTGCTTTTTTTTGCGAAGCAAAACCGAAAGAAAGCGGAGCTTTCTGAGGTTGGGACATACAAAGAAAACGAAGATTTTGAGGCATAAAAGTTAAAGCAAGATCGCGCGCGAAGCGTGCCTTTTTTTGCGAAACAAAACCGTAAGAAAGCGATCTTTATGAGGCAGAAATTTGGGCTAACGAATTTAAATTTCTTTAAAGTTAAAATACTATTATTCTTTTTAGTAGAGTAATTATCTTTTATTGCTTAGTTAAAACAACAGTTTTTAAAGCAGGAATTTAAGTTTTTAAGGCAGGAATTTAGGCTAACGAATTTAGATTTGTTTAAAGTTAAAATTAGTTGAGTAATTATGTTTTGATACTTAGTTTAAAGGGCAGTTTTTGAAAACTTAAAGTAATAGTATTTAAAAATTAGTAGAAACATTTTAATTATAACTTTTTTTTACTTTATTATTTATTATTATTATTAGTATTTGCTTTATTTGGCCAGCACAAAAGCGCGCTCTGCGCGCGGTGTGCGATACTTTTGGCTACTTATTACAAACTGTTTTCTTATTTATGTAGTTCTTTTTGTTTTATATTTAAGTGAATAGATATATTAATCTTTTTCTTCTTTTTGCATTATCTGTTTCAAACTAATTTGTTCTAATCCTTAGTTTAAACATAAGTTATCTAAAGTTTTAAGAGTTTTTGTTAGTTTTTTAAAATTATCATAAATTTAAAAAATTTCTAATTAATATTTTTTTTTTACTTTTAACATTATTTGTCTGCCTTATTCGGCTAGCACAAAAGCGCGCTTTGCGCGCGGTGTGCGATGCTCGTGGCTATTTATTAAAATCTGTTTTTAATTTAAAGTACCTCCTAATTGTTTTGTAGTTTACTTCATAGCTATATTTAACCTGAAAACCACCACTCTAAGAAAATATATAACTTGCTATCTAAATACTTTTGTTTAACTTTAATAATCTTTTTCTTTACAGCTAATTCAAAACTAATATACAGTGAAAACATATTTTATTTCTAAATGACAAATAGAATGGAAAATTTGATTATGAATAAGGATTATAAATCTTTACAAATAGTTAAGTAGAAACTTTTACTTTATAAAATATCAAAATTGTTGATAAACTGACATTTTTAGTGGTTTGTTCTAACTCTTTTTTTTAACAACTTTGTTAAAATAATATTCCAGCTTCAATTAAGCTATTAAAACTATGTATCAAACATATTTAAAGAATTATTAACCTATAATGTGATTTAAGTGATGCAGTAGCATTACAATACTAAAAATTTAAATATGATAAGTTTGTTAACAACTATACCCACTACTTAAAAAAAAAACTATACTAAAAATTTAAACAAGTTAAAGTCATTATAAATGTTTCTAATTCTTTGAATACCAACCTGATTCCATTTTTGAAAGTAGTCGGTGAGTCGCGCCTGTATGAGCTCAGTGTGGCCGTAATCGTTGTACCATGACTGGTAGTTGTTCACCGATATGACGTCACAATACTGACTTGCCATGTCGTGATCTGAACCGGCGTTGCAAGCGAACGTCACTGGTCTCGTGCTATCAAGTTGGCGGGTGTACTCCATCACTTCCTATTGAAATACAAAAAATTGTTTTAAACTCACAAGTTTTTTAAATATATTCTTTAGTTTTATATGTAAAGAAATTATTTCTTTGATGTTGATGTCGACTAAAGGCGTGTAACAACAACAAGAACGACTAACATTATATTTGAACAAAGTAACAAGATAAACAAGTTGTTGACACAATCTATTGATGTAAAAATTTTTAAAGCAAAAGTTTAGTAGGTGAACTAATTTAATTAAATACTTTACTAAGTTATGCCGTGCTTTTAATGCCTGGAAAAAAAATAGTTTTATTTTGAATAAATTTTAAAATATGCACAAGTAAGCACTTTTTAAATAATTGAATATAAATTATCTTATAATCTTTAAAGTTTCAGATTAATATTTTTGAAATACTAAAATATTTAAATGTGTAAAATACAGTTTTGAAAACATTACGAGTTTAAATAAAAACAGTTTAAATAGGACTTAAATATTAAATTATGACGTCTAACAATGTTTATCTCTATTAAGTTGATAACATACTTCAATTGAGTTCTTTAAAAGGTTGCTAAATTAAATGACAAATTACTTTTTTTTACTCATATAGTGGAGAAAAAAATTTAACAAACTTTTAGAACTTTTTCAATATACTATGAACTATTTAGGTAAGATTAACAAACAACATATATTGAAAACAACAATGTTACTTTTACTCTTCTTCTTCAGAACATGAAGATATAACATTTTCTTTAATACAATTGTGAAAAAATTTTCTTATTTGAGCTGAAGTAATTATTATTAACAAAAAAAAGTTAAACATTAAATTATAAAAATAGTTATTGAAAGTAAATTAACAAGTTTACTATTTAAGTTTTTTTAAAACAGCAAACCTCAGAACCAAAAAAAAACATTTCAAAATTGACAACTATTAACTATAAATTAGGGAACTTTTAAACATATACTATGAACGAACATATTTTACAAAAATTATTCTAAACCTAACTCATCAAATCAAAGTACAAATAATACTCATACTAAACCTACTAACACAAAAAAAAGTTTTTATTACATTCATTATGTAAAAACAAATGAGCCAAACAAATGAATTAAAATAATTTTATTACGTGATGTTAACAAAATAGAAAGTTTCAACAAACTTTAAAATAATTAGCAGTCGCTTCAGTGTTCGACTTGGGCTCGTTGGCAACCGACCACATGACAACCAACGGGTGGTTGTAGTCCCGTGACGTCATTTCACGCATGACCGCCTTGTGGTGCAGCATGGTGACGTCACTGAACGTTTCTTCGTACTTCATGCCGACGGCGGGGCACTCATCGATGACGACAACGCCCCGTTCGTCGCACATCCGCATCACCTCCTCGCTGTACGGGTAGTGGGAGGTCCTGAACGAGTTGGCCCCCAACCACTCCAGCAGGTTGAAGTCCTTGACGACGGAGGACCAATCGAAACCCTTCCCCCTCGTCACCCAGTCCTCGTGCTTGCCGACGCCCAGGAAGTAGAAGGGCCGGTTGTTAATGAGGAACCTGGTGCCGTCCACCCGCACCGACCTGATACCAACCAGCAGCTGGTACTCGTCACCATCCGACAATTTCACGTGGAGGTCGTACATGTGCCCCACGCTTCTGTTCATCCCCACCGGCCACCACAGTTTCGGCCGAACAACCTCGATCCGGCCGATTTCACCAGCCGACTCGCCGACCAGTGATTCTCCTTCAAGCAGCTTGACTTCCGTCTTCATGTTTTCGCTGCAGCTCCCACGGTGTGTTACGTTGTACGCGACAGTCGCCAGGTTTTCGTTTGTGACGTCAGAACGCGTTTTTATTGAGTGGATGTAGCACCTTGGAGTTGTGTACAGCAAGACTGGACGGTGGATCCCAGCATAGTTGAAAAAATCGAAGTGGTAGTTCTGTAAATTGAATAATTTAAGCTATTTTTTAACATAGGTACTTGTAACTCTGTTGTTCAAAAAAAAAGCTGTAATAATAAGTATATTTTTCAGCGGTAACAAACATACCAACCAAAGTGAAGTAGCCAGCTGGATACGGATGTTCATAAGTTTTTGTGAAGCCAGGCGGGAGGGTGTTGTATGTTAGCGTGTTGTTAACAGCAACGGTTATTCTGTTCACCATCCCAACTTTCAAATGATTGCTGATTGCGCCTTCAAATGGCAGATGACCTCCCTCATGTTCTAAAACCTGAAATTTTTGATACATTTAATCAATATTTTTTTTCTAATGTTCTTTTCCATTGAAACTATAAGCAGGGTTGGTGCGCGAATTTTTTTTTAACTTAGACTAATTTTGACCGATTTAGCGTGATATTTATTCAAAGTAAGGAAAATTCCCTTTAGTAATCATTTACACTACTTAGTGTTATAATACACTAAAATATTTAAAAATTGTAAAATAAAAGTTATTACCAACTCAATAACTTGTAAAACATAATTATACTATGAATATAAGGATAGTAACTTATAGCTTTAAGCTAAGTTTTAGTCTTGTGAAAATCTCTAATAACTTTAAATAAACAAACAATAAAATATGTGAACGAACTGCTAAAATTTTTAATCTAAAAAGTAATTGGTAAAAAACTTCAAAATTATAAAATAATCCAACCAAGCTCTAAAAACATAACTAATGTGAACAAATTTAAACAAACAGCTAAGTTGAATTAAACTTTAATGTTTAAACTGTATTTTTTTATGAATTTTCATAATCATGACGTATATAACCTACTCAAACAAAATAATTAAGATTCTTAATTTTTTTTTATAGATTCAACAAAAGGTTTTAAGCATTAATTTTTACAAAAACTGACTGATTTTGCCTTTAATAACCAAATTTATATTTAAAAGTAAATTCATACCTTAACAAGATTTACTCAAAAAAAATAATAAATGTTCTCAATTTTTTTTAATTCAGAAGTTTTCAAGCATTGAAATAACATAAACTGAAATTCTAAAATTTTCAAGCAAAAAACTGAAAAAAACTAATATTTAGCAATTTTTTTCAAAAGAAATTATTTAGCCCTGGAAAAGTAAAAGTATAACATATTTAGATTAAAGCTATTAAAGAATAAAAATTTGGTAATGACACAAAAAATTTATAACTAAGTAAAATTGGTTATAAAAAAGAAAAAAAATTAAATTGAACTGTTTATTTAAAAAAACTACCTTTAAACTTCACAAATGGACAAACAACCTTTATTCCATTAATCCACACTACAGCATAATAATGAGCACTTCCCACTCTCAACCATGTCAGCGTCTCATCATTTAACCATGACCTGGATACCCGAAAGTTGGTTTCATACCTGATCAGGTGAAACTGGTGATATGTGAATTCATTTTTTATGTTTTTCATTTTCTCTTAATAATTAAAGTTAATCATCCCAACACAAAATATAGTTTAGGTACATATATTAACAAAGATTTTTTTAACAGTATTTGGTAGATATATTGTCAAGCATAATATTTTATTTATACTGTTAAGCTCTTATTGTTTGATTAAAACATCATAAAAACTTTATTTCAAAAGTATAACTTTTTTTTTGTGATAGACTAGTAACTTTAAAAATACTCTCAGTTAGATATTTCATTGTATAAGTCCTGAATCAACCTTGCAATATTAAAAACGTTTCACAAACACAAGTAAACGAAAATTAAAATTAAAAGTGATAAATAAATATTTTTTTGCATGTCCATAGTTAAATAGTTATGATTAACAAATACTATCAAGTATTTACAAGAATAATTTTATATTAGGGTAAAATAACAAAAGAATAACATTTCTTAATACATACTTTTAAAATATAAATATATCACATAGTTTGTTACTGTTAAAATAAAACTTAAATCAACTAACCATGCCCAGCCGACAAAATCACGGATGCTCTTACTCTGAGTAATGTCATTGTAGCTAGCAGGAACAGGCATGTCAATTGTCCAGCCAGATGATTGCACCAATGGCTTGCTCCACCATTTGTTTGCGAAACTTTCATTTCGTGATGTAGAATTATCAACTGCGAACTTCCATCTGCCACTAATGTCTTTTACTTCTCTTGACGAAGTTTCAATTGGAAAAAGAATGGCATCTACTTTTACACAGCAGAATATTAAAAGTGTGTAACTTAGTTTTATTATCATTTCTCATAACTTTAAGGTATCTGCAAGTGACAAAAAAAAACTTGATAAATTAAACTACAAATATTATAACAGTACAGATTTGTTATATGTATTCAATTATGGTTAAATATAAAATTTAGCAGCATATTCTGCTACATAACATTAGTGTAACACAAATATCAATAGTACTAGGTTATTATATGTTCATAATGTATGTTAATAAGTTAACAAAAACTTGTACTAGACTGCTGCTTATTTTTATTGTTGTTGAAGATGTTTTTCAAACATATTATTTAAGTAAATTTGCAGGCATGTTTAAAGAAAGTATTATTAAGAACAACAAACAAATTTCTTTTCTGTTATAAATCACTAACTACAATCAGAAAAGCATAAATTTGTGATAAACTTTTTTGTTTAATAATGGATAACTACTGATCTACAAAGTTTTTCATGAAAATTTTAATAACTTTGTTTGTGGAAGTCTTATAAGTCTAACACAGAAAAACGGTTCAGTTCAATCAAACATCAGTTCAAAATAGCAAGTTCTTTTCAGAATATTATATTTGTATTTCAAGTACATAGTGATTTTCTATATTAATTATCTTAAATAAATATGAGTTATTTTTGTTTAGCTTTTTTTATCCAAGTTATTATTATTGTTAACTTTTTTAAAAAAAATAATTTTATTTAAAATATGTACTTTTGTACTCATAATAATCAAAATATTAGTACAGTTAGGTGTTTTATTATATTGCTGAAATATTTAACAAATAAGTATAATTTTAACTAAAAACTAATTTGTTTATTTTAATAACATTACTAAGAAAACTTATTTAAAATGTAATATTAATAAGTATTTCATGTTTTATTATAACTAAGTTTCTTTCAAGGTAAATACGTGACAAAACTTTATTTATGTTCCCATTCTAGTGTACATTGATTAGTAGAAGTATGGGTGAAATTTGATGTAAAAGCTTTCTTACACTACTTATTTATTAACATTACAAGAAACATTTTATAATTTAATTTTTTTCAACTTCTTATCAATGGTAGTTTAAATATATCATAAAAGGATCAAAAAACATTATATTTTATTCTCGTTTTAAAGGTCTTTTTAGTTCTTTATAGGACCAAATAAGTAACAAGTATCAAAGGCCTGTTGTACAATTTCAAACACTTATTTCAAAGTTACCTTATTTTTAACCTTTTGGTCTTATTTTTATAAATATTACTGCACTTGACTTATCACTAGAAAAACTGGGTAATTTAAAGAAATTTTATATTTCTTATTTGCAACCAGTATCTGTCAAAGTCAACCCCAAACTATTTTTAATTTGCTTTCTAGTACCTCTATTCAAAATTCTTTGAATAGTTTTCAAAACTGACTAATTAGATTTAGATGGAAACTAATTAGATTTCAAACAACTTAGATGGGAGATAACAGTTTATTAATATTTAAATCTAACAGTTCTACTTCATTTCAATAGTATGTAACATATTTAACTACGCTCACTTTTTTTAAAACCCTAATAAGAAATTTTAACTAGATTAAATTTTATGTTTGTTAAAAACGTTTAAAATTAGAATTAAAGCAATATTGTTAGTTCCCAGTTTTGATATACTAATAACTAAGGGTAAAGAAAAATTTCTTACTAATGTCTTTAGAAAACAATCACTCTCTGGACAAAACTTGCATTATCAGTCATTTTGTTCTAAAAGACAAAAAGTTAATTTTTTGGAAACTTTATACCACCTAGGTTGTATGATTTGTTCTCCTGAAATGTTCCTAAAAAACAAAGAAAATTAAGGAATTTTTGTGAAAATAGTAACTTATTAAAATTGATTTAGAGATTTTTAAAATTGCATGATGAAAATTGTAGGTTGTTTGGACAAGATAAACGTTTTAAACTACCATATTAGGATATTGTATCTGAGTTATTTGAGAAAATATTGCAAGAGCAATCTATTTACAATTAGACAAAACTTAGAGTAGTAATTTTTTCAAACCAGGTTATAAAATCGGAGCTCAATATCCCACCTAGAAAAAAGTTGTGTAGTATACAGGTTAAACTGCTTCTGTACAAGTAATTATATTAGACAGGCTTCCAGGCATCTTAAAACTAAAGTTAAAGAGCACTTACCTAAATGTTTATTAAACTTCGTGAAAGAAAAGGCTTACAGTAAGACAAAAGCAGTCACCAATGCTATAAAAAGATGTTTGATAGTGGAACATTTGATTAATAACATAGATTGCTAGATAACTATAAGCTATCTAGATTTAAAATTATAAATAACTTTACTAATTTAGTTTAATAACATAAAATACTATTCCAATATTAAAAAAAAAGAATAATGTAAATAAAAAAGAAATTATTAGATTTAAAGTGTCTTAATTTGTTTTAAATTGACCATTTTGTTTTGTATGTATGATGCTTAGTTTAATATATGTTTTTGCGTTGATTAATTTTTTTTTACTTCTGTTACTCTCATTATTGACTAATTAGCTTTGAAAGCTTTTGTTGGTTATAATAAAAAACAATGTTTTAATTTTTTTTGTTTTGTAATAATTTTCTGATGATATGCAGTGGAAATATATTAAAACATTTATAAAAGAATATTTTATTTCTTTTATATGTTTTGATTAAATTACAATAGACTCAAGTTATTATTACTAAAAAAATGTTTATATTCCACAATTAGAAAAGCTTGCTTTGAATACTAACAAATTTGATTTTTTTATCTGACAAATGCTATTTATGAAACTTGGTGTTATTTTAAACTTTAAAAACTAAATAGTTTTATTATAAACAGATCTACATCTAATAAAAATTTGGTGGACAACTAGCCAAAAAGAAGTTAAATTCAGAGAAATCTATTGTTTTTATTGTTTAGAGCTCTGAATTAAGTTTATAGGTTTGATAGTTTGTTAAATACTTAAAATGATCTGTACTAATAATCATAAAAATTAAAAAATAAAACAACAATCATAAACATGGTCAAAGGACTAGTGTTGAGAAAGATCTTATGGTCATTTATTATCAGTTTTAACTAGTGATGTACCGGACTCACTATCCGGGTCCGGCCGGATATTGCCATTTTTGTCTGATATCCGGATCCGGCCGGACTCTAATTTGAAAAAAAAGTCCGGATCCGGTTCCGGCCGGATTCTAATTTGAAAAAAAAGTCCGGGTCCGGTTCCGGCCGGATTCTAATTTGAGAAAAAAGTCCGGACCCGGATCTAGTTAATAAAAAAGAGCATACTGAAAAGTATTTTTTCAAAAACAAACCCTGTGTAAATTAATAAGAGTCATTTTCGTCAGTTAAAATTAAACACCTACCGTGATTGGCTCATTTTTTACACGTGACTAACTTACATTTGTTTACATTTAAACTATGAAATAAACATTTCATGAAATGCAACTCTTTACATATGTTGTAAAATTGAAAACTTTGGAATGAATACTTGCATTATTTATTGTTTAAAATTGAGCTCAGAGAATATTTAGAGTTGATACGGTTGAATGTACGAGCCAATGAGAATCATATGACGAAATGTTTCAAACTAAATACTGATGCAACAAAACATCAGAACATGACAGGCAGTTTATATGTAAGCAGTTAGTTAGTTTAGTGTGTAGCTTAAAGCAACAAAATATCTTGAACGTTTTTGTAAATGCTTATTGTAAGTAGTGTTTTGTCTTAAAAGTGAATATTTCAACAGGTGTTTAATTGTTTAAACATTTAAGCCAGGTTTATAGTTTAATAGTTTGTTAAAAATTTTACAGTTTCTTGTTTACTAAAAGTTTTATTTAATTTTTAGTTTTTTGTTTTAAGTCTTTTGATATAGATTTAAATACCTTCCAGTTTTTAAAGTGTTACCAAAGTAATTAATAATTTTGTACATGCTAGTACTTCTTGTTGTGTTTTATATAAAAGATCCATCACTCAAAACTGACGTGTCTGATTATAGAAAGTAGTCTCAGTTAGAATTCAGTATTTGTTATATATTAATTAAATAAGGTAGGATTTAATTATGATGGGTAGTACTAATAAGTTAAGTGTACCACAATCAGTCCACAACTTTACTACCAAATTGTTAACCTTTGCTAGCTGTTCTACTGATTATTAGATTAAAGTAATTTTTCAGTTTTTGAAAACCTCATTCTGACTCAGGCTTGTTTATACTCACTCTAGCTAGTTTTATTTACTTAAACAGTGGCAACCCTGCTAGTTTGAAAATTTTTGGGAATTTTAGAAAATCTTGGACTGCCTCAGGCTAGTTTGGTTTTTTATAAAAACTCAGGCTAGTTTTTTAGATTTTAAAAGAGTTTGAGCTGATCCAGTTTTCAATATTTTGTAATTTTCTAGTGTATTTTGTTCAAGAACTTGATTTCAGATTTTTAATTGTAAATAACTCCTAAATTTGTAAACCTTGTGGCTAGCTGTTCTACTTATTATAAGATAAAAGTTCTTTTTTTTCAGTTTTTAAAAACCTCATTCTGACTCAGGCTAGTTTATTCTAGTGATGTACCGGACTCACTGTCCGGGTCCGGCCGGATATTGCCATTTTTGTCTGATATCCGGATCCGGCCGGATTCTAATTTTAAAAAAAAGTCCGGATCCGGTTCCGGCCGGACTCTAATTTGAAAAAAAAGTCCGGATCCGGTTCCGGCCGGATTCTAATTTGAAAAAAAAAGTCCGGATCCGGTTCCGGCCGGATTCTAATTTGAAAAAAAAGTCCGGATCCGGGTCCGGCCGGACCCGAAATTGTGGTTCCGGTACATCACTAGTTTTAACTGATTTGAGCTACATATAACACAGAAGTTTAAACAATATAAAATTTAAACTCAATAGGTAGAAGAGATTTACAACCAAAAAATAAAATAAAAAAATTTAAGATTTTAGTTTCTCTGAAACCAGAGGAGGTTGGCACACCAACTTCCAAGGGTTTGTTTAGAAGGGTAGGGGGTTTAATGGTTGAATCACAGCTAAAAGGTCTTAGGCTCTGAATCAAGCACTCTTAGCCCGAGTTTGAATCAAAGTGTCTGGAAGACACTCTGGATTTAGACTGACTCGTGACATAACTTAAATTTACTTTAACAAAAACTATTTAATAATTTCAAACACAAAGCAGTTGGGATAAATTTATATTCTAAAAACTCAAAAGTAAACCAGTTTGCAACTAAATATAAAAAACTTAAAATGAATAAAGTAGCTAAAATTAAACAAAATTAAGTGTTTTCTTGATTTTTGATAACATTGTTTTAAAATTTTATAAACTGTTATAAGATTTTAAAACAATATTATCAAAAATCAAGAAAACACTTAAACTTGTCTAATGTCAATTTAAGTAACTTGGTTTTTAAAAGTCAATAAAATTTAATAGATAGTGTTATAAAATTTTAACTAGCACACAGGAAAAGGTGAATCTACTTGATGACAATCAACTCCACTCCAATTCTTTCCTCAGAACTTAGACTCCTCTCTTGACAATCCTAAGCTCACAGTAGTAATTCCTCAGAGTGATAACAGTTGTTGTAGCAACAATTTAAAACTTATTGTAGTATAACTTGTCAATATCTCATTTGTTTATAGCTTGCCCAACAACAAAGTGTTTCTAATTTAAAAATGGAAAATTGTAATTAAATACTCAATTTACATAATAATGTTACAACATAATTTCCATAATAATCAATTTACATAATAATTTTAAAACTCAATTTATCCATATTTTCAAAACAAAATCTAAAATGAGTTTATAATGATTTACTTTTTTGAATTAAAGCTCAAATATTCATAGTTGCCACTGATCAAGCTGAGAAAAATTTCCTGACTTTTCCTGACTTTTTACCAAAATTTTCCTGACTTTTCTAAATCAAACTTTTAAATTAAACTTAATTCTAAAATACATAATCTAACACTTGAAACTATATAAACATAAAGCTTTCAATCAAATTTGGTTGAAAATAACAGTTTTTTGCTGAATTCTATCATCAAACTTCCAGTACATCACTTAAATCATTTGTGTATGATTGATGTTTGTAATAAACAGCTCTATCAGCAAAATACTTGTTTTATTACTAAACACAGCTTGTCTATAAAAAGACACAATCTTTTAGCATTTCCTAGCATAAATGTATCTAGATATATAAAAACTTTTACAATTAAAACATTGAATTAATAACAAACTATCACAACTAAAATCTTAAAACAATAACAAATTTTTACAGTTGAAACCTTTAAACAATAAAGAACACATTTTTTTAGAATTTCCTAGCATAAATGTATCTAAATAAACAAAACAACATATAAGGAACTTTTACAATTAAAACCTTAAATCAATAAGGAACTTTCACAACTCAAACCTTAAAACAATAACGAACTTTTACAGTTTAAACATTAAAACAATAAAGAACTTAATCAAATACTGTTTTTTTAAATGCATGTACTAAAATTTATTTTCTCTGTTTGTTATTAGCACTTCAACCTCTTCATCTAATGAAGATATGGTTTTTTTCACCTGGTCTGCTTTCCGCTTCAGTATACACATTAACTTATTACATAAAATACTAAACTAACTGCTTAGTAATAATAAAGAACTCAGTTATTTACTTAAGCAAAAAACACTTTGATTCTAAAATTATGCTAGATTAACTTTTGTGTATATATCACATTTTCACTATGAAAGCTAAAGATCATCAATACTAAAAAGCTTACAAAATCTGCTTGTCCAAGGAGGGTACTTGTTCAATATGATAATAGAAAATTTTTGCAGTTTTATAAAGGATATTTTACTTATTTATCCCAAATGAATGCATTGGAAATAAAATTAAATATTTTTGTAAATTTATATGAAAATTTTGGAATTTTTTTCTGACTTTAAAGGACTTTTAATTAATTTTTACCATTTGAAGGCTTTGGAAAACAAGGAATTTTGTAAATTTTAACTGACAAAATATGACTTTTTTTTTTTATTTTATCAAATTTCCTGACTTTTCCTGACTTTTTTTCAAAACCCCCCATTTTTTCCTGACTTTTCCTGATTTCCTGACTTTTCTTGACCGAGTGGCACCCTGAATATTACATTCATACTCTTAACAAATATTTATAAGAAGTTACATCAACAAGCATTTTATTTAGTTTTTTAGTACTTTTCTAGTCATTATTTTTGGTTTAGCTATAACAATAGAATTAGAAAAAACAAAGCTTTATGAAGAGAAAGAATACTTTTTTCAAAAACTACAACTTAAGCTAGTAAACAAACTGAAAAAAAAATCTTATTTTTCTTTATCCCTTTTTTTTTCGAAAAAAAATCATATGTAGAAAAAATTATTTTTGTCATATATTATTTGAAAGTGCTAAATTTGTTTTTATTTTTTTTATTTTTAAGACCATTGAAAATTTTTCTGTTTAAACAAGCTTTTTAGTTTCTTAATAGGTTAATACCCCTATTAAAAACAATTACTTGTTAAAAAGGGTAGCTTGAAAAACTCGCAAATATTTGAACAAAAGTAGCAAACCATGTTTACTGAGTCAACAAAAGTTTTTTAAGGTACCTGTTAAAAATTTGTGCTTTATCATTAATTTTGTACTTAGTTTTATTTAAAGGAATATGAGGTAAAAGAAATTTTTATAAGAAAATTAAAAGTAGTGCTCTGATATTAGAGCTTAAAATAAAAACTACAGGTTAGATTTTTTTGAATAAAGTTTTACTTTAGTTTAGTAGGTTCTGAATTACATCCAATCAATTTAAAAAATAGAGATACATATATACAAATCGTAATTTAATATATAAAGTTTCTCAAAATTGAAAAAAAATCTTAGTATTTGTCTTCTTTTCTATTTTTAAACATTTAACCTTAATTTTCGGGAAATGCAATTTAAGAATTCATTTCAACTTAATGATATTTGAAAGTTCAAAATAAGAATTTTATAAATTAAGAAAGAAAAGTTACATTTTTTTTTTTGAAACTTTTAAAATTCCTACGATCTTTTTTTTTTACAAAATTTATAAAAAAGTATTAGACTAAAAAATATTAAGAACGCATGCTCAAAAAGTGTAAAGGAAGAAATACTTTAAATGGAAAGATTGTTTTCAATTTATAATTTAGCTTTTTCAGAAGAAACCTAACAAACCATTTAACGTTGTACTTTTTATTTCGAAAGCTAACTTTATAATAATAAAAAAAGGTAAAAGGAACTATAACTAAAAGAAAGAGAATTAAAATGAAACCAACAAGTAAAAAATATTTTTAAGTCTGCAATTTTGCTTGTAAGTTTAACTAAAATATACATTTTTTACCTTGATGAAGTAACTTAATGGTGTCAAACTATTACAGACCAGTTAAAAAAGAAAGTTTCTAAAAATGAAATAAAGAAGTGAAAAAATATATAAATTTCTTTTAGTAACCATTTAGATTTTTAAATAACAATTTTTCATTCGAGTTCTTAAATTTTTTTACTTATGTTACATGACAAATAAAAAAATTTCGAACTTTTTATTAATTCTTTTACATATATAAAAATTTAAGACAATAATTCATTTTGCAGTATATTTTATTTTTGTTAACTAAAAATTTTTCAATCTACCCTTTTCAATAGTTTTTGTAGATAACTAAATAGATTTTTCTAAAATAGTAAAATTAATAAAATTGTAAGATTATGCGTCATAATAGGTAAATAAAATTACATGTACTAGACGATGCTATTTAAAGTTGTTTAACAAAATTTAAAGTATAAAGCTTAAGTACTAGAAATTGAAAGTATTAATAGCAATTTTAATAAGAGGAAACCGACTTATTTAAACTTTCTTAAAATAAAATTAAACAACAAAAACAAAACTTAGTAGCGAATTTACAATAATTTAAACAAATTAGAGTTATAAACAAATTTTTGTTTATAACTCTAATTTGTTTAAATTATTGTAAATTCGCTACTAAGTTTTGTTTTTGTTGTTTAATTTTATTTTAAGAAAGTTTAAATAAGTCGGTTTCCTCTTATTAAAATTGCTATTAATACTTTCAATTTCTAGTACTTAAGCTTTATACTTTAAATTTTGTTAAACAACTTTAAATAGCATCGTCTAGTACATGTAATTTTATTTACCTATTATGACGCATAATCTTACAATTTTATTAATTTTACTATTTTAGAAAAATCTATTTAGTTATCTACAAAAACTATTGAAAAGGGTAGATTGAAAAATTTTTAGTTAACAAAAATAAAATATACTGCAAAATGAATTATTGTCTTTTACATATCCTTTACAGATAAAATGATAATTTGTTTTTAAAAGTATCAGCTTTGTTACTTTACTAGTATCTGCTTTTAAATTTATCTCAAAAAATGAAACTTTATGTAAAACTTGATTTAGATTTATTTACTTATGCAGCTTTTACAAAAAAAAGTTATTAGGTTTCATCCGGCCTTTATAAAAATAAAGTACTTGTGGTTGTGACCTTTCTTTATTTTTACAAGCAAGTTATTGAATTCGCCTGTTTCGTTTACAAACTTTACATAACACAATACAACCTAAGCATTGCAAATTAAAAAAAAAATTTTTTGATTATTTAAAATAAATTTTGTTTTTTTTCGAAGTATTTTTTAATCTACAAACTTAAAACTTATACTTTGATTCGACTTAGTATGTTTACAGTATGTTCTTTACAATTTATATATTAATAGTTTTTACTTTTTACTTTACTTTTTTAGTATTTAATAGTACATATAACCTTAAAACTGTATACCGTTTACTTTAATTTAAATAAAATTTGTTTTTTTGATTTTTTTTAGATATTTGTGAATAAGAGTTGCTGATCATACAGGACAAACACAGTGCTATTTTTGAACACGTACATCATTATTTACAGTGCCAAAACTACAACATTGATAACAATTTCAAAGTCCCTAAAAGGGCGTAGGCTGCTTTTCTAAGGTAGCTTCCGATTGGCGAATATTTTACTTGTTTTTGTTTCAAGGTATAAAACTTTTTTCTGGAGCATTTTTTATATATTTAGGTAAGGTGGGTTAGGGATAAGGGCGCTTTCAATATTCTGCTGTATTATCACTTTACTTCATTGCACAATGTTACGAATGAAAACATTTGACCCCTAAAAGAACATAATGAATGCAGCAGACCCCTAAAAGGTGTTTGCTCGGAGGAACAAGGTCACTTTTGATCTACGTATTAGCATTAACTAATCCTAAACTAACTCTAACCTTGACCTATACAGATCATCCTATACAGAGGAGGAGTTGAGTTCAATAATTTATAAATCCTAATTGGAAAAAAAAATTTTGATGATGTACCCGGCATGGTACAAAAAATAAGTAACTTCATTGAACGTTTTGGAGAGAGCACTTGTTTTTCTGACCATATTCGAGCTTTGTTTAGTCACAAAGCACCTTGGGATGAGTAAAGAGTTAAAAATGTTGATGTTGAAAATTTAAAACTTAATGATGTTTCATTAGATACCAGGTTGAGTAAATTATTACTTTCATCGAAAGTTGTAGTTCGCACTGGTCTTTTTGTTCAAAATTTGTTGAAAAGTATACCAAAGTTTACAAACTTCTTCTATAAACACTTGTTTATATTTAATTAGCATTGCTTTTAAAAATTAATAAAGTAATGCTTCACTTTAATATGTTTGTTCTTAAAATGTACAATATAATATACTAACAAATTCTAATAAACCCCACTTTTCTAAAAATAAAAAATTGAAAGTTAATTCTAATAAATAAGATAAGTATTGGTATCTATCCAGGTAAGTTAAATAAATTGTTAAAATAATATTGCTTTATAATATATGAAATAACAAAAATATTACGTTTATATAAAGCCCTCATAACAATTTATTAGGTAAATATATTATTAACACAGCAAATTTTCTTTTTTTTCTTAACATACTTTATTATAAATTAAGAAAAAATTGAAAAATAAATAAAGTTATTGTTTTAAAATATCTTTGATTTTGCTTGATACGGTCAAACTCTACTAAGTTTAATAAAAAGTATATGTTTTAGTGATCTATCTATGCATGCGTAACTTATTATTACAAACCGTTTGAAACTTGATTTTTTTATAGCCGAATAGCGGCGAACTTACAACAATAAGTATTGTTTCAGTGTCGTCATTAGGCCGTTATACCACTGAGCTTTGTATAAGATTTCTATAATACCAAACATATTTTGCTAGTTTTTATTTAAAAATTTAAAGTCTTATCTTATCGTTTACAGTATATGTCAAAACAAACTACAGAAAATGGAGCATGGCGTTCCATCTAGAAAAAATTTACCAAACTTTAAGTATTAAACTTTAAAAGAATGTTAATAATGTAAAATGACATGATGAAAAATTCATCTTCGTAAAACTTCTAAATTAATGTTATTATAACATGTAAGTTTTTACTATAAATGTGTTAACAGTGTTTTTCTAAATTTTGCTACCATGTCTATAAAATTTAATTGGTAGGTTTCATAATCTAAAATTTATAAACAACTAGCACATTAATTTGGCAGAATAATAAGCTACACAAAAACATCAATATTTTTAGCGCTGTTGGAATTATGATACTTATTGAAGTTTAATTTGTTTCCGCATCTCTATATACTCATTAGTTGCTAACGTTTCTAGTTATTTGGAAAAAGTATGTACTTACACATTTTTTTTTTCGGTTAGTATATTAATACATCAGTTTCGATATTTAAAGCTGATTTAAAACCCGCAAACTTGGATTTCTGAATTCAGTTGGTAAAAAATTTTTAATTTGATTATTATAAGTTAAATTCTTAGTAGTTTGTTTTCTTATATTAGGTACTATCTTAAGGGGTCTGCGAACTACAGTCAATTAGATATTTTTAAGGAATTTAAATTTAGTAACTTTAGTTAGAATCAAACCAACTGAAGTATATATCACAATATTTTATTTTATGTTATATAAGCCCTTCTTAAAACTACGAACATAAATAATTTATTGTTTATATTTTTATAATAACTTGAAATTACATTCTATACAACAACAAAGAACTTTTTTTTAATTTTATTAGCAACTAAACGCGAACAAGATTAAACGAGTAACGTTACAATTAAACTTAGATGAAGACAGGCAACTTAAATTCTACATGAAAATTTTACAACAACTTTGAAAGTTAAGCAATAACTTAAGAATAATAGCAGGGTTCGCAACGGCACAACTCAAACGCATATTTTCGCAGATCACAAGCCCACTTGATCAGATCGTCATAATAAGGCAGGTCACCGTGGAGAACAGTTTGGAAGTAGGGCACCGTATTGAAGATGTCCATCAAACATTTTTTCAAGGCATCTTTATGATCATCAGCGTTTTTACTTCCAGCTGTAACCACACGCGCAAGCTGTTTCAAGGATAGGCAAACTTTAAGTAGAAAAAATCCCATGCCTCTAGAAGTGCTTAAAAAGTTAACAGCCCGATTCTTTATAGCTTCATCAGCGTTCTCCGAATTCGCAGAAGTAAGATCACTAACAAGATTTGAAAACAAATCAAAGGAGCTTTTCAGAAATATTTCCAATTTTTCTGAATTTGCCAGCTGGTCTACGAGCTTGTAGTAACTGGGGTATGTTTGGATTTTCCCGTAATAGGTTTTCAATACCAGCCTCCTCAAACGTTTGTACCGATTCAAACTGTAGTTTGAAGGCAGCGAGAAACAGAACATTTGTTTGAATTGAATAAGTTCATAGGCCATTGCACGGCAGTATCGAGCTAAATTTCGGATCTTTTCTGAATCAATAATACCGTCCACATCGATATTAAAACTAAAACGCTTTTTATTATTGTCTGAACTCTCTAAATCTTTTGAACTTTTCGATTCTCCCCGATCTACATGATCTTTAGAGCAGCCAACTGATCTCGTAACTTCGGTTTCTTCTTCACTCGAGCGTTCAACAGCCTCACACAGTTTGTGAAAACTTTCAGAATATTGGTCGAACCAATAGCTTGTCATATCCGCAAACATTTCAACAGTTGAAGCCACGTCGGTAAATTCTTCTTTGAAAGCTTTCGAACTCACCGCGAGTTTCTCCTCGCCGTAAAACTTTGATCGGATTTCGCGAACGAGCTCTTTTTCTGCTCTCAACCTTTCACGTGATGCCCTGCCGCCTGTGGCTTGAGACACTTCGCCGTCAGCACCGCGGTTGCGAGGCTCGTCCAAGTTCACCGGTTTCCGTTTGTTGGTGACACGCTGAGACATCATAAGCAGTAGCAGTTAGAATAAAAAACTAAAATACAGTTTTATTTTTATGTATGAAACTCCGTTAACTGTTTAAAAACAAGAATTGTTCAACAATTAAGTATCGTTAGGTAGTTCTAGAGGTTAGACTGATATTGCAGACAACTAAGTTTTGCCTAACAATAACTTAAAAATAATAATTTACAAACCTTCTCTTTGAACTAAACTGACACTATTTATATATTTTTAACAACTAAAACAGAAGTTAAGGTGTCAAATTTACAATATATAGAGAGTTATCCTACGCTAAATGAAATCTAGACTTTTTAAATGTTAAAACATTTTAAATGTTCTTTTTATTTATTTCAGAACCGACAATGTTTCTACACATTATAGCCTTACAATCAAACTTAAATATTGATACCATTTTTTGGGGTTGATTAAACTGCCAATTTTGTTATTAATTACTACTGTTATTTAAAAATATTTGTTTTAACCAACATAGAAATGCTATTTTAAACCAAAAAGTGATTAAATAAGCAATAGTACAGCACTATTTATGAACAATTATTAAATTAAGACCCTTAAT
This sequence comes from Thalia democratica, assembly GCF_965202585.1. Lineage (NCBI taxonomy): Eukaryota > Metazoa > Chordata > Thaliacea > Salpida > Salpidae > Thalia > Thalia democratica. The sequence continues at coordinate 3,602,054 of NC_139172.1, read as the reverse complement.
GGTAAGCTTTAACCACATAATATTCTCTTATTACTGTTTTTAAAAACAGTTTTTTGATCTGAAAATTACCTCACGGGTCACAAATTTAGCGTTGATGTTAAATTATCTTATAATTAAATAATTAATTACTACTTTAATAATCAGTTCTTCAAGTTTGAATACAGTAGTAAAGTTCAACCGCAAGTATGTTTTAGTTTTAAATGGACTTGCGGCGCAACAAAAGGTGAAAAGAAGTTTTTTTCTAGTTATTATAATATTAATTATTTAAACTTTATGTTTTGATTATTTTTTAATATAATCGCGTAAGGTCGGTTAGGGATAAGGGTATAGATTAGAATAAAATAAAAACTTTTTTGTTTTTTTACAACTCAGACTTATCCACCTGAACATGACGTTAAACTGTTTTGGTGCATGACTCGAGAACCGAAAGGTTTTTTTCGTGCACCAAGTCTCCTTGAACCAAACTTTTTGAGCATTTTTTTCATCGTTCAATAAACAAAAATGATCTTTAAGTATACCTATGTTCTGGGGTTTGAAAAAGCATTCGAATAAAAAAAAAAGTTCTCAGGTGCAATTTGCTGAAAATTTGAAACTTGCACTAGATGTTTCGGGGTCTTTTATAAAAAGTAAAACTATATCTGTTTCCCGCATTTCTTTTTCAATTTTGTCTTTTCGGCCAATAAATGCCTGCCGACTGATGTTGCCAGAAAGCATTAAAGTTTTTAAAGTTACTCATTAACTGACCAAAAAAGTTTCGATAAAAATAAAACAAACCACGCTTGAGTAAGCAGCTGCAACAATACCGCTGGCAGACACTTTAATATTTATACTTTAAATAAAATCTTTGTGACGATGCGTTTATTTTTTATTAAGATTATCTTATGCTTTATTTACGTAAATAATAACTTAAAATAAAATGATTGCTAAAAAATTAAAGAATCCTTACTGGTGAATGTTTTTAAGAATTTATTTTTGAACTTCGAAAACGCTTAATTTTATGCAACCTATCAAGTAATATATTTAAGAGCAATAAAACAACTACAAAACTTAATTTAAAGGTAATTTTTTATTATGGTAAAAGTTTGAATAATTTTGTTCAAAAACGTTTTAAGATTAAAACCTCGAGTAAAAGTTAATAAACTTGTATAAATGCATAACTCTTCTTTTGCTAATTTTAATAATTTCCATAATTAAATTAAGCATAACTCAAATTTCTATGATAAATCTTCAGAAAAGTTGTACACACCAGTGACTCTCAAAATTTGTGATCTGTGTAAATTACTTAGAAAAATTATGTGAATGTTCGACACAGACTTTTTACATATAAAACTGTTATGGTTATTAAAAAAAAAAGAGTACTTTAAGTATTAAGAGTAGCTCCTTATTTAAATTGTTAAGTTTATTTATCTTTAGCTAATGAAATATTTCTAAAGTTAGTAGTGTATGATAAAATACAATACAATGAGCTACAATAACTCTACAAAAACATCTGAAAACTGAAGAAAAAACAGTTTAAGATATACATCACAACTATTTTTGAAAGTATTTTTCTTCATAAAGTCATTTTCTAAAAAAAATCGTGTGGTTTAATGGCGTATATTTTAAAAACTTTCTGAGTTAAATTTTTAGAATCAAACCCAGTAGTCATATAATACTAACATGTTCCTTTAACTCTTAAAGGTGTGTGCTTTTCACAAGAATGTTTAATTTTCTTTTCATTGTTTTAAACTCTGAAAAGTTGTGTATGCGTACAAAAAGTGTCAAGGTTAGTTGGTATAAAGACGTTTCTATCATCAGTCTAAAATAAATTAGGTTTATATACACTGTGTCAAGATATTTTGATTATTAGTAATACAATGCAGTGTTGCCATTTGATCTGAAATTTTGAATTAAAAAAAATTAGGAGCTTATAAATTTATGTAACTTTTTATTATTGAAAGTAATAATCAAAGTGTCCATTGTGAACTTATATATAGGTGTATTGCGTAGTAATTTTTATGTCAGTTACTTTACACAAGAAATTATGTAAAACTTGGTAAACGAAAAAATATACATAAGAATTTTCAATTAGTTTTGTTTGTTTCTATGCTTAAGTTTGCTTATATTTTTAAATATGATCCAAAACTGTTTACTCAGTTATAATTAGTGATGTACCGGACCCACAATTTCGGGTCCGGCCGGACCCGGATCCGGACTTTTTTTTCAAATTAGAATCCGGCCGGAACCGGACTTTTTTTTCAAATTAGAGTCCGGCCGGAACCGGATCCGGACTTTTTTTTTCAAATTAGAATTCGGCCGGATCCGGATATCAGACAAAAATGGCAATATCCGGCCGAACCCGGACCCGGATAGTGAGTCCGGTACATCACTAGAATAAACTAGCCTGAGTCAGAATGAGGTTTTTAAAAACTGAAAAAAAGAACCTTGATCTAGTAATAAGTAGAACAGCTAGCCACAAGGTTTACAAATTTAGGTGTTATTTACAATTAAAAATCTGAAATCAAGTTCTTAAACAAAATACACTAGAAAATAACAAAATATTGAAAACTGGATCAGCTCAAACTCATTCAAAATCTAAAAGAAAACTAGCCTGAGTTTTAATAAAAAACTAAACTAGCCTGATGCAGTCCAAGATTTTCTAAAATTCCCAAAAATTTTCAAACTAGCAGGGTTGCCACTGTTTAAGTCAATAAAACTAGCTAGAGTGAGTATAAACAAGCCTGAGTCAGAATGAGGTTTTTAAAAACTGAAAAAATTACTTTAATCTAATAATCAGTAGAACAGCTAGGAAAGGTTGACAATTTGGTAGTAAAGTTGTGGACTGATTGTGGTACACTTAACTTATTATTACTACCCATCATAATTAAATCCTACCTAATTTAACTAATATCCAACAAATACTAAATTCTAACTGAGACTACTTTCTATAATCAGACACGATAGTTTTGAGTGATGAGTCTTTTATATAAAACACAACAAGAAATACTAGCATATACAAAATTATTATTTACTTTGGTAACACTTTAAAAACTGGAAGCTATTTAAATCTATATCAAAAGACTTAAAACAAAAAAATAAAAATTAAATAACACTTTTAGTAAACAAGAAACTGTAAAATTTTTAATCTGGCCGGATCCTAACAGAGATCCGGCCGGACCCGGATCCGGACTTTTTTTAAAATTAGAATCCGGCCGGAACCGGACCCGGACTTTTTTTTCAAATTAGAATCCGGCCGGATCCGGATATCAGACAAAAATGGCAATATCCGGCCGGACCCGGATAGTGAGTCCGGTACATCACTAGTTATAATATTCTTTTTGTTTCGTATAATCTAACAAAGGTAAAGTAGTTTTAAGCAGTTTTACATCTTATAACTACAAAAAAAAAAGTTATTTCTAAAACATGTAAAAACGTTCTCTTTCATACTAAACATGCTACAGTTTAAATTACTTCAATTGTAGAACGTATGCAAACACTTAAGAGTCTAAATTTATTGCGTGAAAGAAAAAAAACATTTATATAAATACTTACTTATAATGAAACCCTACATAAATAAATAAGCTAACTTTAGTCAACAAGATATAAAATATTGTAAGAACATCATATGATTGAGACCAGAAAAACCATCTATCAGAAAAGTATCTTCAAATTTGAAATTAAGCACAAGATTGCTTTTTGTTCAAAGAGTTATTTGACATCAATATATAGCAAAATTTGCAGCAACTCTAATGAAGAGAAGAGCAATATTTTTTAAAGTTTATTTGAAACATTTTATTACGAGCTGTAAAATGAATAAGTAAGCAATTATTATCAATGAACTGAACTTGCTTATCCCTAAATTGTTTAAGACGAAAATACTAAGAGTTTAAAAAATGGAACACCATAGTTTTAAATAGTTGCTTTTAAAGTCTAACATTTTTGATGGACTCCGTTTCTTCAAAAAACAAATTTGTTTTACTTTTTATATTTTATAAAACTATTTGTTATATTAAACAAGGATCGGCAGGCGAATCAAATTTCAAAAACAAAAGTATTCGCAGGCCGCAGTTGTAGTTTTAAGCACTAAAATAATCATTCTAAAATTGTTATTAAATTATTAACTTTTTATTATCAAACTATGTTATATACCTTATAACTATAAAAACTAACAAACTGTTATTTCACAAAAAGTAAGAAATAATTTAATTTCGGAATCTACCATATTCTGCCAAACTAAAATTTTACTAAAACTTTTTTTATAAAATTACATACACATACTTATATTATTTTTATAATAACAACATTTTTAGACTATTGAATTCAAAAATAGACCAACTTAGTTTTTGACTGTAATTGTTTTACTTTGTAACGCCAAGAAATATTATATTGAAAACTCCTCAAGATCATAAAAATGTTCAATATTGTTTAGTTCACACATTTTAGAAACAAGTTATTATTAAATAACAAGTCTTTTGTCGAATAAGTTATTTTAAGGTCGATTAAAAATGTTTTATAAATTGGAAAATTTTAGATGACTTATAAAACATTTATAATAGGCAATTTTATTTTACTTTTAGTTAAAAAGCTGTAAACTTAGTTTTAAAAATAATAAAAAATGTATTTAATTTAAAGCTAGTAAAATTTAAATATATACTTAAAGGTTTAAACTTGACTGTTTTGTAAGCAGAATCATTTTTATAAAAACAATAATAATTATGTAGATAACAATTAAATACTTTTTAACATTCATGAATATTTTCAACTTAATATTTTTTTGTTTTTTAGTTTTAATTAAAATAAAAACAGAACATGTGTGATTTTTAGCCTATCCTTCAAATTGCTTTTAGTAACGACATTAAGTATGGTTTCAAATTTTTCACAACAAATTTGAGTATATAACAACTAACAAACTATTAAAAAGTTTATTAAGGTTAAACTTAAATGACAACAGTTTTCGACTTATATAAGTATAGACATATACATTTTCATTGGGAGTTAATATTGAAAGACACAATAGAAAGATTGCTTTGTCATTAAAAAAATTAATAAAGAATTTCATGAAAAGTATAACTGCTTTGTTTTAAGCTTCTAGGAAATGCATTTATGTTTAAGATCGAAGAGAAAAAACGCTTTTATTTAAATCAAAAAAAATGATGAAAAATTAATTCTTTCAATCTAGCTGGCTAATTGCACTTTGCTTTAAAAAATAAGAACAAACGAAGAAAGCTAATAAAAATAAAATGTTTTATTCTTACTTCTTAAGTTCTTCCAAATAGGCAGCCATCACTTTGATTCCGTTCATGTAGTTCAATCTAAAAGTATATCAAACAATGTAGATAATTGTAAACTTAATAGGTTTAATACAGTTATCTTGGAGATTCTAAATTTATCTTAGCCTATGAGACGGGTATATGTCTTAATGTATCAGGGCGGATCAGAGCTCGTTGAAAACCGTCCCTTAGTGACTACATACTTCCAGACCAGTTAAAAGACCAGGTAACTTCGGGTAAATACAGGAACGAGCGCTCAAGGGTCATTCTAATTTACTTTCCCAAAAGTCCACAAAAGTGCAATAATGACCCCCGTGAATATTTGACCTGCTTATTCAACGTATTACCACATTGCAAATGTATTAAACAATTAAAATCGCGTTGAAGACATGTTTAATCTCTAAGTCTAAAACTTTTTTCGATTAAGAGACTTGTACTTATTGGATCATAACAAGAAACAAAGTCACTATACAGCCTATACACATTTAAAAAATTAAAGTGAACTACTAAAAAACAAATCTTTGTTTAACCTTATTAGTTTAATTTGGTTATTATTCGTTTTATTCTGCTATAAATTTTAATTTTCTAATTTAAAGAACATTAGTATCAGTCAAGAGATTGTACAATATACGTGATTTCTTGTTATTTGTTTGCGAAAGTTTGCAAACAAAGAATAGATGTGCGGCATCTTCACTTGTAGCGTGTGCAAACAATTATTTTATTCTTTATACAAAAAAGCATTATTGGTTAAACAAATGTTTATGAAAGTTCAAACTAAACTTAGTTGAAAAATTCAGAAAAGAATATGTACATTATTTAAAATTAATTAATATTTAGTACTTTTTACTATTAAAACTTTAAATATGTATTTTTTAGTAAGTTCTATGTATTAAATTGAAAACGTTATGTATATGTCTAAAAAAATAATCATATGTAGAATATAATTTTTTTCTTGTTTGGATTACTTAATTAACTAACGATTCCAACGTGTAAACTTAAAGTAACTACAAAAATTTTTTTAATAATAAACTTACAACTTAATAGCACTTGTTCAAGACATAGCAAATAAGTAATAAGTAATTTTAGACAAAAAAAGTACATCTACATATCTCTATAGTTTCTTTGTAAAATCGTGTAATATTTTACTTGATAATTGTACAGTACTCTTCATACTTCAGGGTTGCCATTCGTTTTTTTCTAAATTTTTTCCAGGTTTTCCAAACTTCTTCCAGGTTTTTAAAAGTAAACACTTTTGGGTCTATTTTTAGTTTAAGTTAATTTCTATAAAAGAAACTGTGTTAAATAGTACAAAATCTATTAAAAGATGCTGTAAAGTTACTTTAAATGTGTTTTTTAATAAAAAAAATTTTTGATGATGACAAAAAAATCTTATTTATATGATAGATTTTTTTTGTCAAATTGAAATTTTAGTACTGAAAATGTTAAAATTGTTTAAAATTACAGGTATTTCCAGGTTATGTTTGCTTAAATTGCAAATTCCATGTTTCCAGGTAAAGTGGCAACCCTGAAATAAGTAAAAAGTAGTTTTAGACAAAATAAAATACATCTACATATCATACCAAAGTTTTTTTTGTAAAATCGTGTAATATTTTACAAGAAACTTGTACTGTATTCTTTAAACTTAGAAAATTTAATAAATTAAGTAATATTTCTGTACCTGTCGAACTTCTCGTTCTGGGAGTGAGCGCCGTCGTCGCAAGCGCCAACAGGCAGCAGCATGACGGAGCAACCGGTGGCGTTCTGAAAGGTCAGTGTGAACGGAATGCTGCCGCCTTCCCGCGTTAAATCAGGCTCCACTCCGAACACTGAATGTTGGTTGTAATAAACAGTATTCAATGATTTAATGCTTGAAAAAAAATTTATTTCCTATGCATACTCAATAAAAAGAAATAAAAGAATTATAAATTATAATCATATCACCTAAGTTAGAAAAAAATAAAAGTTTATAAAATAAAAATAATCATGAGAGTTTTTTTTGCTTGTTGGTTGTAATAAACAATACATTAATAGTGTTAAATTTACAGTTTGAATTGTTGAAACATAAAAGTTTTGAATATATTATGTAAAAACTACATCGAGTCAAAAAAGTACAGAGTTAATTAAAAAGAAACCATCCACTTTTACTATTTATGTATTGATTGTTGATAATAGTTTTTATTTTTGTAAAACTTTCAGTTTTAAAAAAGTTTTGAATATTTTATGTAAAAGTTACATCGAATCCGATGAATATTTATGAATAAGAAATAAAGAACTTCGACCACTGTTTGTCAGTTATTATCTTAATTTATGTAATAATCAGCACTCAGTAATTTACAACAGTATTTCGTCATATTCACATTTTGAGAAGGAAACTATATTATTGAATATGGTGTGATGGGCGTAATAAAATACCTAAACAAAAAACATACACTAAAACGTTAACATATTTTGGTTGAAATTGCTTTAAACAAAAAAAAAATATTTCCTATGTATACTGAATAAAATATATTATAAAACTTTAAAAATATCTCTTAAGTTTAAAAAACTTAAGAGCTTATAAAAGTTGTATTGAAAGTTATACTATTAAAAGACTTTAATTAAAATAAATCCATTTAAAAATATAAAAGGCATATGTAGAATATAAAAAATTTAAAATAATATTTGAGAATTTTTTTTTTCTTTTACTTAGGTAACTTATCATGTATAATATATATGTACATATAAAAGTTTAAAATACTAATGCATGAATAAAAATGTATAACGCATTAAAAAATGCTTAAAATAAATCGTTCGCTTAAGGTCTTAAAGTACAAATTCCTAAAATATGGGCATGACGGAAAAAGATCATACTTTTGTTCAAATTAAATTGCTTTTCTGCAAGTGAAAAACTGAAAAAACTATTTTGCTTGTGAATTGTTGTATACTATAATATTTTTAACGAGACTTCTTCAATAAAAATAACAAACTAGCTTGTTGCAATCAACATAAAAAATTAACAATATTTTAAAATCTAACATCAATAGCAAGCAGTTTCTTGTCACTACATAAAAAAAAATTCAAAATAATTTTTATTATTTGTTGAAACAGTGCAAATAACAACAAAAAATTTTTACAACCTCATCATAAAAAACCTTTATAAGACAAAAATAACTTTTTAATAATTTTCGCACGATACATTAAATGTTGTATACAAAATACTTGCGGACCTAATTATAACTTTTAAATGGTAATTGAAACACTTTTACGATGAAACATGTTTGTACAAAATTTCAACTATTAAACTATATTTTTAGATTTTATAGTATAATTTATTACATAAACGTAACAACTACTTGACAAACTTAAGTGATGTCTACTATGTGTACGATACATTATTATTTAATATGTTTTCAGTTGAGAAAACAGTTTTGTAGGTTAAAAAGATTTATACTAATAGTTTTTTATTGAAATCCTATAGATATTAGTTTTCATTCATTTTAAAAAATTTTATTATAAAAAGGTAAACAAAAATAAAAAAAAATTGCAAACTTTATTTCAATTTTTCTTTCTGTTTATCATGTTCATATTTTATTTTTGGCAGCGAAACGTCGTCAGTATAATAAAGTATTTTTATAATAGTTATTTTAAAGTAAGATAATTATTATACTATTCAAGTTCTATATTTAAAAGGAGTTAATTACAAATTTTCAATAATATTTAATCTTGAACAAGTCAGTAATTCTACGTTAATTTGCAAAACCATAGTTTCGCAAATAGTGGTAGTACTACCAGTGCCCGTCAGTTACAATAAAATCACTACATATGGTTATATTTATATTAAAAACTAGAAAACTAATTGGTCGTGTTAATTGTTTTAAAGTTCAAATAAAATAGTTTGCTTTTAGGTAATATGGTATAAGTAAAAAAGCTCTTTAAAGCTTTTGATTTTGAATATTAATAATTAATTTTTTAAATATATAACTTTAAGATTTCTTTAACGCTACTAGTATTAACTAAACGTTTAAGTTTTACACACTAAAAACCATATAATACCATAATAAATATATTATGTTTTAAAGTTACTGAGCACTGTACTGCAATAATGACCTTCTACCGTATTATTAATGAAAATACTTAACAAACATTGCGCAAAAGTTGTAAATAATTAACTTTAAACGTTGAACAACAGAAAGTATAAATATTTACAATAAAATTAACAGCTTCATAAGTTGTTTATTTATCAACTAAACACTTAATGTTAGTAGTAGCAATATTTGTGACGAAAAATTGTATATAGAACTATTAGGAAGCGTTAAAAACATAAAAATAAGTATAAAGGTAATGATCATTTAATAAATTTTGAAAGCTCAAATAAAAAATTAAGTTTTTACAGTTAAAAACTTGATTGTTTTAGAATAACCAAAGTTCGTTTTTATCAGTCAAAAAAAAACACACTGCTTTTGATACCGAAAACTAAATCTTTTAAATCAAAACTTACCCTTTTTGATTCTTATAAAACTAAAAGTTCTGATTATAAAAAAAGGTATATTACTACATAAAAACAACTTTATTTACAAATAATCTACTTTAAAATAAACTACTTTTTATAAAAAATGTGAAACTCAAGTGCTTTAAAAATCTAGTAAAATCCTAATTATACTAGCAATTATCATTTCGGTTCAAACTTAAATAGAAACCTTTTTTCATGGCGTTCCGTCCGGCGAGGTAGTTCTTGTTGTTGAAATCGGAAACCCACGGTTTTCCGGCGTGCTCCATGGAAATTTTCAGCTGGTTCGGGGTGCCTCGATCCTTGTGCAGCTTGTTCAAGTAATCTTCTACCTACAAGTATTGATATGCTTATAAAGGCTTGAAAAAAAAAATTTACTTTTGTTAGATTTTTTTTTTAATTGGTTGTTTGCTAGCTCATTAATTTTTTTATAACTAGTTGTTTTTATTTTGCTCAAGTTATATGAAAGTAGACATTCTAAATGTAAATACAATAATAAAAGTTTAAAATATATATGTTTATCTTGGCAACAACTTATTTTTGTTATGATATAATTACTTGTAATTGGTTGTTTACCGGTTCGTTAAGCTTTATACAAGTTCAAGTTAAATGGTAACTACACGTTCTGAATGAATATAATACACACTTATTGAATTCTAATGACAAAAAGAAGAAGTACATGTTTTCATTAAATATTGAAAAAAAATATTTCAACTTTTGTTAGAAAAAAATATTAATTGGTTGTCTACTAGCTCATTAAGTTTTTTATAACTATTTGTTTTCATCTTGCTCAAGTTATATGAAAGTAGACATTCTAAATGTAAATATAATAATTAAATTTTAATAAGTTAAATTTGAAACAACCTAGTAAATCCACCACAATATCCTTTAAAATTGCTTACAAAAAAGTTTTATTAAATTTATAACTTTGAACACAAAAATTCATCAATAAGCACCATAGAAACAGCAGAATTAGTTTTATATGTATTTCAATTTTACTTACATGCTTCTTAATTTCTTCTGGTTGCTGATTTGGCACAAGTCTTATTGAAAACTTGCCAATCACTTTGCGAGGAATGACAGTCTTCGCTCCTGATCCAGAAAACGCACCTAGAATTATTGGTAACTTTAAAAAATGTCATAAGCACTTAAAATGAAAATATACAAATAAATATTTATTAGTACATACAATAGCAATATAACGACATAGTTTTAAGACTCAGTTGATTATTTATAACAAATACCTTCCTTAATGCCACTTAAATTTTGACTCGTTACACTAATTTAATTTGCTTTAAAATTAGTACAAGTTTTACCCAATTATACACTTACAAGTTTGAATATGAAACATTTGCAACATTTTAGTTTTTAAAAATGATACAATTTAGTTATGTTCATATTTTCATTCATGAATTAATTTTGAAATTATAGATAAGGAAGATTGTTAAGTGCAGTTTACTATTTTATTATACTTGACATTTTTTCTTACTGAAACCTGGTAGATTATTGTTTAAATAAGCTCTTTACATTACAGTAAATTGAAAAATATTTTTCAAGTTAAGACAAGTAACTATATATACCTTCAATACCGTGCAGGCTGAGCGAGGGGAATCTCCACCTGTTCATGAGAAGCCCCGCTTTCGTGTCGCTGAGCATCCTCGATTTAACGCCAATGTCCTTCTTGTATTCTTCCGGATCGAAATCTATCTTCTCATACGTCTTCAACTCTTCCTCTGTTACCTACAATAATTGTACAAGTAATTATAATCAAAGAATGGGAAGAAAGAAATGCTAGAATTTTGTATAACTTTGGAAAACGTTTATATCGTACTGTATAAACTTTTTCACCAAGTAAAACTTAAAAAGTAAATTAATTGCTTTTTAAATCGAATACAACTTTTAATAAAACTAAAGGTGTGAGAATGAAAAATTAATATCAATATTTTTGAACTTGCGTTTATTTACACTATAAACAAAATACCTACCTTTGCTACGGAATCATTAACGCCAGGAATGAGAATTTTTCCGTTAACATCGGCAAGCTTGCTCATCAGGTACACCAGATCGTTCATCGCTTCAAACACGCTGCCTCCGTATACCTGTTATTAATTTTAATAAAACATATAAAGACTAAAACAAAAGGAAACACACGACAATTAAGTTGTTATCAAAATTTAGAAATCTTCATAGACCTGTTTGTGGTTCAAACTTTTTACTAAAATTATACCATACACATATCAGACTTAAAAAAAACTAAGTACTAACATGAAAGGAAACATATGATACATTTAAAACATACAAACAAGATGCTACGTATAAAGACTAATCCATAAGGAAAAAACGACAATTAAGTTTCAATGTTAAAACTTAGAGGGCATCAAACACTCACTCCGGAATGCAAGTCTTTAGTGGAGCACTCAATTTCGACCATGAAGTAGGTCAACCCGCGCAGTCCGTACGTGATGCACGGCTTCTTCTTTCCGAGCCAGTAGTTGTCGGATATGCACACGTAATCCGTTCCTTTCAACCACGTGTCTTTGCTGGTAAGAACATTTTGATAAGTTACACAAACCATAAAACTAACTGGTGGACATAGATAAAAGTTAATTTAAATACTCAAAACTTCAAGCTAATTGTTTGTTAATAAAGATTCTAACGAAGCAAATTCACTAGATTTAACTAGAATATATAATACAAACAAATTTTCACAGTACTCTTTCTATATTAAACTAACATATTTAAACATAGATAATACTAAATGTAGAAACATTTTTACAGCGGATATACAATATTATTCTAAATAAATATTATTCAAAATTATACTTACAGGCTCATCACGAGTTCATCGAGCCCAACTGAACCTGATTCCTCCATGCCTTCAAATATGAACTTCATGTTGCACGGGAGGTCTATGCCTAGTTTCTGGTAAGCCTCGATACAGTTGAACCAGCACAAAACCGGCCCTTTGTCGTCCGTCGATCCTCGACCATAAAGCTTACCATCCACCTAAAATGTAATTTTTTATAGAAATACATCAATTATTTTTTTTTTGTTTTAAAAAATATAAACACTTTGAAATATTTTATAAATTCATAAGTATCTGTAACTTAAACTTTACACTAATTACAATTGTTTTTTCAATCAAATTAAACATAAATTGTGTTATTTTCTATCAAATAAATTTATTATTTTAATACATGATTTAACTTCATTCCAAAACTGGATTTCTTTTCACTTTACAAACCAAAGCAAAGTAATTGAAAACCACTTACTTCAGTGAGAACGAACGGTTCGGTGTCCCACCCATCCTCAATGGCGGCCGGTTGAACGTCCAAATGCCCGTACACGCACAACGTGGGTTTGTTCGGATCGTTTCCCAGCGATGCTAGTATTGCAGGCGGTAGAGGCTGCTTGGTACCATTCGGCAGTGTTTCGTCTCCTGTGAATTCAAGTTTTGCAATTACACGAATGATTTTATTAATTATAAGTAGGTCTAACTAACACTTTACGATTTTCTTCAGTAGTATTATGCCCTTTAGATTTTTTATGTTTTTAAGGTTTGGAACATATTACTTTTACATAAACTTAAAAGACTTCAAAAATTTTAATGGGATTGTCAAATCTCCTTTATACACTTTACTTTTATCTTACAGAAGTAAACTTTTAATACTTATCATAAAAATTTTAGAATTTATAGATATTGCAAATTATCAAAAAAAAAAATACTGATGATTTTTTTTTAGTTTAATTCTATAAGTTTGAGAGTTATTTAATTATGTTATTTTACACTTCACAAACGAGTAAATTTAAAAGTAAAGGCCTAGATTTATTTAAAGAATTATGAGTAATAAAGTAGATAAATAGAAAAACATCAAAAAGTCTAAAAAATCGGATTTCTGTAGATTAAAAACACAAACTGATAATAAAAATATTTACCTAAAATCGTAGTGTAAACTTTAATAAATTACTAATAAACATATTAACACTAGATTTTTTACATAAAAATTGCTTACCAAGATCACGAAGTTCAACAGTGCATCCGAGTTGATCCCTCAGCTGATCGGCGGTCACCTCCATCATTCTCTTGCACTCTCCGCGCTTCTCCGGGATGGCACTCACACTCTGGATGGCAACAGAGTCGGAAAGCCTCTTGATGTACAAGTCCTGGTGGTCGTCGACGTATTTGAAAATTTTCTCCAATACTGACATGACTTCTTTTTGTTAATTAAAGTTTGTTTATCAAAACACCTAAAAAATGTATATTTTTAGTTTTTAAAACGCGTGTAAGTCAACTTTAAAGTAATGTTTAAAGCTTTAAAATAATGGTTTAAAAATTATTTTTACTTAAAATTTACAAAATTTGATCAAAAATACAAATAATTAATACATTATTTTGTGCAACATCTTTTAATTTCTTTTAGACAAGCTAAAATTATTGATATGATCATTAATCTGGTTTTATAGTAAAAAAAGTAGAAGTTATAATTTAAAGGAAGTCAAACTTTAAATATTTATAAAAAAAATTCTAAATTAAAATATACATGTTCATAATATTTTAACTAAGATAAAAATATATATGGAAACAAACTAACAATTAAAACTGTAGAACATAACTAGTTTACTAATAAAATTAAACAAAATTAAATATATGCTGCTATCAATTGTTAACAAAATTTAAAAAAATTTAATATAATTTAATATTATATATTTAAACAAATTAATGATTCAGTAATTTAAAAACATAAGTAATACTAAACACTAGATCTATTTGTGTAAATAATAGACTAGTTTAGTAAAACTTTTATAAAATTGTGCTAACCTAAGTCACATAAGTGATTAATAATATTGAAAAGCTAAAAAACAAATCACTAAGTTATTAAAACATAGTACAATTCAATTAAAAGCCTAAAAATCTTTAAAGTTAAAAAAATTACCTTAAGTACAATTACAAAACAATAATTACTTGTTTATCAACTTCTAAAACTTTATAGTTTTTAGTTTCACACATACATAGTTTACACTTTTTCTTTTGGAAAAACTTTTCTCCACTCGCTCCAGCCACCAGGGTAGTGTCTCGTTTTGCTGAACCCGAAATGGTGAAACGTCTGCATGGCCCAGGTGGACCTGACTCCCCCGAGGCACATGGCAACTATCTCCTCACTGTCCTTGTCCGGTCTCGGTGCCCCGTACTTTTCCAAAAACTCCTCGTCACTCAACCTCATGCTTTGAAAGACCTGACCAATCGGCACGTTCACGTACTTTTCAGAGTTCACTCTGCCCTGAGACACTTCGAACGGTTCCCTCACGTCGACTATGTACACTTTGTTGTTTTTGATCAGTTCTTTCAATTCATCGGGAGTGTCGACGGTCCATTCTGCTCTCATGTCGCGTTCAATCTTGGGTGGATCGTCGCTGGCAGATGTAAAGTTAAATTGGAAACTGGCCAAAGGTGATCTTGCTTTGAAAGTTTTGCTCACTTTACTCAGATTTGTGTTTGTTAGGGAAGAAGTAAGCTTTGTTAAACGAATCATTTTAATTTTAATTTTTGATACCTATTAGTAAAAATTATTAAAAATCAACCAACTTAAATATTATCAAATTTTATAAAACTTAACAGCTTTGTAATTATAGAACAATATTATCATGTAAAATTATTAAGGTTAGAATGATCAAATTTTAGAGCTAATTTGCAGTGAATAAAAAATTACAAGTTTTTTAGTAATATTTAATGTTTTTTGAAAAGATATTAAAAAATATGTGCATTGTAAATTTTAAGCTAGAACAAATTAAGTAATTTAAACTTAATTATATTTTTGCGAGAATAGCTTTTCTTTCAAGAGTTATAAAAATGTTCTTTATTTGAAAAAAACTGAACTATCAACTATGTTTACTTCTTAGGATACAAGTATAGTATTTTATAGTTTTTCAAATGCTTAATACTTTGATTGCAATTATCTTTTAAATAAAACTTTTTCAAAACTGTTTCAAACAAGACTGACATTATGTAAGTACTTTTTTAAACCATCTAAAAACTTAACTCTGTTAAACATTTAAAATATAAAAATTGAATCTTTTTAAAACTTTAATTGAAGATTGTGTGAAACAGGTGTATTTATCTCAATACACCAGCATAAATATTTTTAAGCATGTCAAGATTAAATAATCAAATGATTGTTTAAAAAAATATACAAATCTTTAATGCACCTATAAGTTTAAAATGCTTTGTCAATAAACATTTAGAAATAAAACATATTTTTCCAAATAAGTTATAAATAATGAAAAAATATATCATGACATAGTAATTCAAAACTGTGTAAAAACTTAATTTGTAAAAAGGTAGAAGGTTTTTAGTATAATACAACGGTATGTAAAAGTAAATTTAAATGAAATTGAAATAAAAACAAAAACTTTTCCCATATAAGCTTAAAAAAATATTTTAGTAATTAACTATCTGATGTAAATTTTTGTTAATAAAAACTTACTGTTATCAATGAAATAAAGATGAAAATCACTTCTAAAAAAAACATAAATTAAGTATAAAAAGCTATCTTAATAATAAGCTGTCTGTTACAAACTTCTCATCTTAAAATTTGAGTATTATTGATGAATAAAAATATCTTGTTTGAAACAAAACTTTAAATAAAAATGAAATAAAAATTTTAACAAGAAACTATCTTTTTCTAAACTATTAGTATTATGGTAATACTATTATAAAATAAACAAACAATTAAAATCTTTTCTGTAACAAAACTAAATAAATATATCTTAATAAAAAACTGGTTGTTGTAAATTAGTGTTTTTATAAGTTTACTTCTATTTATAAATAGGAAATGTTATTTCATTTATGCTTGCTTGTAACAAGTTAACACATTTGCTTCCTAAATAATCCAAGTTCGTATGGTTGTTTGTTTCGTCTGTAAAAATGATTGAATATGCTTCTTAAAAGTTTTTGCTCGATGTTAGATGTTTGTTGGCATAGTGTAGTTTAAGTGCACCTTGATTATTTTTCTCAATGATGGTTATATTATTTTAGTTATGTCTGTGAGAGCACCATCTTTGGAAAAAGGTGTCTGTCCCACGTAGTGCTTATCACAGACATTTCACTTTGCCGCATAAACTGCAAAGTTTTTGCAACTTTTTTTTCTTTTTAATTAATTTTTTTACAATTTTTTATTTTTTGAAACTAGTTTTTTTTGACCGTTCCATCTTCTCTCCCTCAGTTGTAAACATTTTCAACAAGGGTGTGAACCACCAATTACAACACTGTCTTCATGGGCTTGGATCTTATAGTTGCAATTGTATGTGGACATTTATATTCTACTATTACATTTAGGTTCAGTTGTCTTTTTTTCTTTGTTAGTTTTAAAAGTTTTAAAAGTTAGATTCTTGTTAACTTCTCTTGCCTTCTTCCAAACCAATCTCCCCAATCTGCTGTAATTTTAACCATATTGTCAACTATAAAGACTTTGCAGAATTTAAACATTTATCTTTTAATGCCTTTATTGCTTCTCAATAATCAAGTCACATTTGCATAATATCCTTAGTCTAATTGACATCCGAATACAATTTATTTGTAAATGGAGCGTGAATAGTGTAGCTTTCCATTTGGAAATGTCAGAATGTGAAAATGTGATGACATTTGTCAATGGTTTGACGAAAACATCTGCTGTTGGTCATATTTAATTTTTTACATAAAAGCAATTTTTTCTGTGTTTTCAACAACGTGGTTGACATCAATAAACTCCAGTTGGTCAACAAAGTTTTCAGTTGAAATTTATCTTGAAACAAGTTTTAGATTGTGTTCTTCAAACACACATTTTAACTTGCTTTTAACATTATCTGTAACTTCTAATGTCTAAGATAAAAATACAACATCATCAATTTAGCGTTTGGAGAGTTTTTATTGTAGTTACAATTGGCATTATAATGTGGTGCAGTACAATATTTGCAATGAATACTGAGTTGTTGACACCAGTTAGAGTTCCTTTAGATTGTGTGTATAAGGTATTGCTGTTTTGAATTACAATATGTTCAAGACCAAAAATTGTGAGATGATTAGAAATTTTAAGTTTTTATTTGTGTATTTTTGAAGAGCATTAGAAATAGTTTTTAATAGTTCTCAACATAAGTAAGGGTAAAAACCTTAAACGTCTGCAGATACTAAGCAAGGATTTTTTTTGTGGTAGTTAAATAATTTTCCAGTTAGCTAGTACTTCTAAATATGGTTTACAATCTTTAAGATATTTATTAAAGTTGTTTTCAAAAAAAAAATTGTTGAAATTGGTCTAAAACAAATTTTTAAAAACTGGTTACTTTGGTGGTTGTTATTTTACCTGCAGATTGTACTAGGTGTGTATGGGTATGTCAAATATTCTTGTTTTAATTATCTTAGAATTTTCCAGTTTGTGTGTTTTAAATAGAGGGTAGGTGTAGGCTGGATACATTTTGCTAGTGTACCTTTGATCTTAGTGTAAATTCTATTTTTAATTGTTATTCTGACTGTGTGTTTTAGGATATTGATTGAAAGACATTATTTCAGTTGATAGACAAATTACTTAAAATGTATCTGTTAATTAAAGTTCAAAACTTAACCTAATATAACTGTAAATTTCTTAATGCAACTAGTTTGATTTAGTAAATGTATAAACTTACTTTTAAAAACTAATATGTTAAAAGTTTGACATAATGGAAGATGCTTGGTGGAATATTTAAGGGCATAAGGGGGTGAACACCTTTTTTGAAATTTAGTCCTAATATATACAGTTTTTACTAAGCTACAAAATGCTTTTTACAGATTTGATAAATTTAAAATAATTTTTGAGATATAGCCAGTCAAAGTTGGAGGCAACAATAGGTTCCTTGTAGGAGGCGCAAACTAAAACAACAAAAATAGACTATTTCACTAAAAATCTATCCTCTCCTAAGTTTTTTGAGATAACTACCTCAAACTTTTAGGAAATGTTCCTTGATATATTTAGAAAGTTCTGTCCAAAAGTATTCTTAAAAATTAAAATTTTAAATAAAAAATAAACAATAAAAATAGTTTTTTTTTTTTATAATAAAGTTTTATTTTTTAAATTTTTTAAATTTTGTTCTGACAGAATTTTCTTAATATTGCAAGGAATATTACCTGAAAATTTGAGGTAGTTTTCTCAAAAAACGTAGGAGGAGATAGATTTTAGTGATTTATAGTTATTTGCTGTTTTAGTTTGCACCTCCAATAAGAATGCCTCCGACTTTGACCAGCTATATCTCAAAAATTATTTTGAACTTTTAAAATCTGTAAAAAGCATCTTGTAGCTTAGTAAAACCTATACAAAACAAGATCAAATTTCAAAAAAAGGTATTTACCTTCCCCCCTATGCCCTTGAGTGATTTACTTTTTATTGATATAATATATTGATTATTTAACAAGAATAACAAGTTATCAAAAAATGGAAATTGAACAAGACAAGATTAAGGGCATAGGTAAACCCCTTTTTTTTTTGAAATTTGATATTGTTTTATATAGTTCTTACTAAGCTACAAGATGCTTTTTACAGATTATAAAAATTCATAGTAATTTTTGAGATATAGCTGGTCAAAGTCAGAGAAAGCAATAGGATCCTTGTGGGAGGATCAAACTAAAACAGCAAAGATAGACTATTTCACTAAAAATCTATCTTTTCCTAGGTTTTTTGAGATAACTACCTCAAAATTTCAGGAAGTGTTCCTTGATATTTTCAGAAAATTTTGTTGGAATGAATTTTTAAAAAATAAACAATAAATATATAAAACAAAATTTAATGTAATTATATATACAATTTTTAACTAATTAAGAAATAATTTTATGTTAAAACAATTGTAAGCACTCTTTTTTATCTGTTTAGGCTAAAATTGACTACGAAAACCACAATCTACCATGGGCTTCACACCGTCTCCTCCCTTATATTTTGATGTTTATGATCATTTAAAAAACTTATATGAAAATTTGTGAAAAAAATTAAGTTATTTAGATTATATAACCAGAGGTCATACATTCTTTTATAGTTTTAAGATTGTAAATTCTTTAGATTTAGCTTTTTTTCTCAAGTTAAGCTGTTTTATTTTCAAGCCAAGATCCTAAACTATGGACAGTCCTGGGCATGACGTTAAACTGACTCGATAACCGAAAGGTTTTTTTTACACCAGGTCCTTGGACCAAACCTTTTGAGCATATTATAATACAGCAGAAATTCTGTTAAAAAAACTAGTTGTTGTCAATTTTGTCAAATGAAATGTTCAGTACTTAGGGACTTCCCAGCAGTTATAATTGGTAATTAATAGTTATACCATTGCCTTAACAAAGTTTAAACCTTCGAATTTAATAAAACATTTTTAACTTTGTTTGTATTTAAATTATTATAGTTTGGTCTACAAAAGGCTTATTATTAAAGATTTTGTAGAGTGCAGACCCCGTTATTTTAAATAAAGTTTACAAATTTATACATTAGAAAAGTTAAAAGAAATTTTTTTTTTTCAATTTAGAAAGCAATCTGGAATTAAATCTATTTTAGATCAAATAAAAACAATTTTTTTTAATGAATTTTTTTTGATTTGAATTTTTTTCTTTTCAGCTAAAAACACTTCGTAGGTCACATACTTATAAACGTTAGTTTCGAACAATAGTTAACAATTTTATTTAAACTTTTTATCTGTTAATGAATTAATTATTTTTTGAACCACAAGACAAGCGCTCAATAAAATAGGTTCTATGAGTTATGACCTTCTGTGTGTATAACCGTTCGGTTACCGAGTTGTATACTACTTGAATACAGTTTAGCGTATTTTCCAGGACAGTATTTTTAATGACAAGAGCCGATAATTTTTAACTTGCAATAATTTACTTTATCAGCTTGATAATTTAAAACTTGATAAAAATGAACTTGATCATATAACAAATTAAAACCTTAACAGAAAAGCAGAATAGTCAGATACATTATAAATTAAATTGCAAAAAACTTGATAGACTAATATGACGTAAATATTCTAAATTTTGCAATATTTGTAAGCTGAGTAAATATTTTATAATTATGGAAGAAAATGCTTATACAGAAAGCATATTATAAGCTAAATATTTAAAAGTAATTTCTTTATTGTACGGTGAACAATTTATCTTACGTTTTCTTTGAATGGACTTTAAGCTATCTGCTAAAAAAATTCTATTAACACAAATTAAAAACGATAAAAAGTTGTCATTTTGAACATTACCTGAGTCTATAGTACACTTTTGTTCAAGACAAATGAATTATTTTAATAGAATTAAAATATCATATATTAAACAAAACTGCTTATTAAGATAATCGGTAAAATTAATCGTTGATGAGTACTTACAAATTTATAAGTTTAACAAAATAGTTCTTCTAATTCTAATAGTCTAACCGATTTAAGAGTATTTAATTAAATTGATAACTGTTTATTCTTTTAATATGTATTTGTTAAAATTAGTTTGTAGTTATTTTCTTATTTATTTTTTTAATTGAGTGTTTACTTGCTCTCTATAACCTATATACTAATTAAAAATTTAAACAGTTAGTAATAATTTTCAATAATTTAAGCCCTATCATGCTTAAAATAATAATATTCTTAATTTGATTTTTTATACAAGCTTTGTTTAGTTGTTGTTTTAACACTGTATAAGTTCGTCAAAACTACAATGAAATAAAAATAAAACATAAAAGGATATAATAAGAAATTGTACTGCTTCATTCTTGCAACGAAAAACACAATGAAGAATGCAGGTCTAACTTACAACATCTACTTTATGTCTTAGAAAATAATGAGGTTAAACCTGTATTGCTACTACAACTCTAAAAAGAATTTTAAAGTTGCCCAAACCTACTTTAAGTTTGAAAGTTTTAGTAATTTTATAAACGTGTACTTTTTAAACTTATAGTTTAAAAATATCATTTTAGGAATATAATAATGTTTTAGTTTGAAAATGTAAGCTGCTTAATAGTTTAATTTTTGAAAACCATTTGATAAACGCTATAAACTTTGCAAAAAAAATGCACTACAATAGAGGACAGGGACATTAAATTAATTAAGCCTAACTTAATTAATAAAAATAATTTAATATTGAACGAAAAAACCTGGATCTAAAACGTAACAGCAATCTACAACGTTCCTATGGGCTGCTTCTTCAGTTCCGAGTTGTGCGATCTAATCGGGCTATAGCTATATGATCCTAAAGAGATAGGCTTATACAGAAACGACAGCCTTGCAATTATCCAACTAAAAAACAACTAAGATTTAGAAAACAAACAGAAAATAATAAAATATTTAAAGACATTGGTTTCAAAATAAAGATAGGTACCGATGCAACTATATGTAACTTTTTGGAAATAAAATTTGACTTTACAAACAATGTATTTAAACCGTACAAAAAAGAAAATATTGAAATTACATAAATCAATAAAAATTCCTATCAACCTAAAATTATTGAAAAAAAAACCTACTAGCAATGTTAGAAAATACACTGATTATAATATCTATAAACCAAATTATTTTTGACGACAATGTATGCACATACCAAAAGCGTTAGACAAAACAAACTTTAAACACAAACTGACTTATAAGGAAGATTTTAACAAACATAAAAACAGAAGAAACAGACCAAAAATAAATTATTTTAATCTTCCACTTTGCGAAACAGTAAAAACAAATGTAGAAAAACATTTTTTAAATTAATAAAAAAGTATTTTAAACAAAACAACGGTATAAACAACTTAATAAATAAAAACAATTGCAAGTTGTCGTATAGTTGTATGTGTAACATAAAAATTCTAATTCAAGGAAACAATAAAAAAAAACTTTGAATAATGTAGAAAACTGAAAGCACTAACACAAAAGAGTCACTCTGCAATTGCAGAAGCAAAAACTAATGTCCAATCAAAGAGAATGCCTCACCAAGAACGTAAATTATAAAGCTACGGTTACCACAAAAAAATAAATAAAGAAATACGTAGGAAGCACTGGGGGACCTTTTAAAACAAGGTGGTATAGCGGCTATACTATAGCCATATTAAAAACTTCACCACCGAACTATTAAAATACATCTGTAAATAAAAAAAAAATACTGATTCCTACATTAACTGGAAAATTTTTATCACATCGGACAAATAAGAAATCCGCAGAGAATCTGCTTGACTTGTACTACTAGAAGATGGAAATAGCTAGGCGGTATGGATTGTGGTGCACTTAACTTACTAGTACTACCCATCATAATTAAATCCTACCTTATTTAATTACTATCTAATAAATACTAAATTCTATTTTAAACTACTTTATATAATCAGACAAGATATTTTGAAGTGATAATTCTATTATATAAAGAACCACAAAACAAAACAAACCAAACATTAAAATATAAATTACTATCATAAACACTTTATGAGCTTGTAGCTATTCAAATCTATATTAAAAGACTTGAAACAATAAACTAAAAATTAAACAAAACTTTAGTGAGAAATAAACTGTAAAAGGTTTAATAAACTATTAAACATATAAATCTGGCTAAAATATTTAAGCAATTAAACACCAGTTGAAATGTTAACTTTATAACAAAACAATACTTACAATAAACATTCACAGATAAGTTCAAAATAAGTTGTTGCTTCCAGCTGCACACAAAACTAACTGACTAACTGCTCTCATGAAATTTGTATCGTTATGTTGATGTTTCATTGCATCAGTATTTAATTTGAAACATTACGTCAGTGTAAGAATATGGTCGTTTGTTGTCTGGCTCGTGCATTCAACCGTATCAAGCTCTAAACACTCTCTTGATCTTAACGTTTAAATAATGAACAATGCAAGTATAGCAGTAGTTCATTATATAGCAAACGCTGACGGGAGAACTTCTTTAAATAAAAGGAACAAGTTAATATGTTCATGTGTTGAATTTAAAAAGCTTTATTTTAAAACTTAAGAAAATTTGATAAATACATTACTAATTTAACTTGCACAAGCAAATATTAAAACAAACAAGTGTAACCAACTTTAAAAGTCCAAATTCATAGCGCTATTAGATTTTATAAGCCTAAATTGTAATTACTTTACAATACGATAGTTGATTTTTTCAAACAGTAAATACAGTTGTTCAGTATAATGCTTTAATTACAAGAGTTTTTTTTTTGTTCTCAAGTTTTACAAGCCTGCTAATAGTAAGTTTATTTATTTACTTGTTAAATTTTTAGAATTATAATATTATTAAATAGCTTACATTTTTCAAACGTTAACATAAACTAACCTGGTAGCATTATGATTTTCCTAAATTTATAGCTTTAATCTATAAGTTTTATTTTGTATTTTGTTTGTATTTTTACGCATATATGCCAGTTTTGTTTTAAGTTTGGCCTATATCTTCTTGCATGTTTATGTAAAACAAATCTTACATACTTTATTCAACTAATGATCTCATTTGATGTAGTTAAAACGAGTGAAACATTGTTTTGTTAATAAAATTTTAATTTTTAAATTGATTAATAAACGTGACTAAATTTAAAAAGAAAAATTTTAATTTAATGAAAGATATTTTATATATATATTTTTTTTAAATTATGTTAATTTAATACATATAAATATCATATAATAAGTTGATTTTTTAGAAGTATATTTCTAAGAAAAACATTGAATTATTATTTCAAACAATTAACATCTAAAAAGAAAGTTCATTTCGACTTGAAGTTAAGTTTTAACATTTTACAAATACATCGCTCAAAGGCCTTAACGAGTTAATAAAAAATATTGTGTTGCAGTAACTTTGCTAAACGAATAAGAGTATAAAGTCTCTAAGCACATTGTAGTTTATTTTAAATTTTTCATTTATTTTTAAAATAAATTACAAAAATTCAAGGAGTCTATAACAATATAATTTTATCACTTTTAAGATTTTATAATAAAAGTAAGCTGCAAGTATTTGATTTATAACTAATGTGTATGAGTACGGTGTAGCCTCAATTTTTCAGATAAATGAAAATTTGAATATTTTCTCAATTAAAATTTCCACGTTTTTTATAAGTTAATATAATTAAAATACCTAAATTTAAGGAAATATTATAACAATTTTCTTGATATTTCTTTTAAAAAGCTTATAAGTTTTTGCTATAGCAAAAATGTATAAATATACAATAAATAAACTTTAATAAAAAATTAGTATCTAAGTTTTAAAACTGATTACTTATTAGATACAATAAAGACAACGAGTAATAGACAGTATAAGTTTACTGAGACTAAAAGTAAAACAGTTTAAAAAAAGTAATTTCATTAAACAAATGAAAGTTTTAAGGATCGATACAAACTTTTTTATAATATTTTTTTGCTTTGCTGCCCAATAATATTTTTGTTCAAAAGCGAAAAAGCAAGATTTTGAAGTCTGAAAACTATCTACTCTACAGTAGTATAAACATTTTAAGGTTTAATTAATAAACTATTAGCAAATTTTTTTGCATAATAAACTTGAAATGATAGCTTTACTTAACAATTTTAAACTGAATTTGAAACTTTATTTATTCGATTTGATGATGTTTAACTTAAACTTAAAGTCATTCTCTTCTGCACTTTATGAATTTGAGTCAAGACTCTTAGGACCTTAAAAATTTGTTTGTTTACTTATTTATACTACTGAATTAAAATAGCTTTAGGTTCAAGTTTATACTTGGTCAAAAGGTTTATTTTTTTATTTTCATAAATCAAAATACAGAATAATGCCTTTTTAAAATATACAGTGTTGTGTAAAACAAATTTTATGTGTTATGATTGTTAGTTAACAGGTTTTTTTAGTTTATAAAGCCTTTCTTTTTTTCATGTTACTATAAAGTATAAATATTTTTGCATTTTTTAGGGAAGAAGTTATCACATACACTTATACCTAATTAAACACTTTATAATTAAACAACTAATGATTTTAAAAATTATATAAAATGTTTTACTTCTATCAATAAAATAAAATAACAAGAGTTTTAAGAATTAAGTTTGTTTTTATCAACTACGCTAGAAAAAAAAGAAATATTACTAAAGGCTATACGTTTGAGTTTTACAAAAAAATATAAAGCTAAGGGTAAATTTAAAAAAAATTAATTAAGTTTACTTATTAATACCATATACTTAATTAGCTGTAATTTTTACTAAGAACTTTTTAAAAGGTTTATTTCTTCATTATAAAAAAATATAGGTTTTACTACAATCATTCGAAAAAACAAAATTTCTAAAAGAAGTAAACAAGAAAGTCTTTATTATTATAAAAAACTGACTAACTTATAAATCTTTTATTTAATATTTAGAGCATCATAGCCTTTTTCAATCGTAAATAATTTAAAACTATATTTACTTTAAACAACATAATAACTCATTAACAAAAACATTTTGCAACAATACTTTCTCTATTTAAGTGACGTTTTGTCTGTTAAAACAGTTTTACGGAGTTATCTAAAAATAAGTACTGCAAAAAGTAATAAAAAGATAAATAAGATGAAAATTTACGTTTTTTTTTAAATAAGAAAAAAAAGTAGCTTTAGTAATTAATATATTAAGTAATGCCTTCTACTAAAAAAGGTGAGGTCTGAATAGAGCCAACATTCTTACAAGGTGAGGTTTTTATTTTTTAGTAAATTTACAGATTCATCATATTTTTTACAGTACTTTTTTCACAGAACTTCGTGTAGCTAGGTTAAACATTATTTGTTTAATACAGAGAACATATTTCAGTAGAAAATAAAAGTAATGTTCAAAATGCTATAATTTTGTTTATTCCAACAAATTTGTTTCGTTAGGACCTCTACTAACAAACTATTAGCATTAATTTTGAGTAAATTTTTTTAGAAAGCTTTGCTTAAAATAAATTGTTTATAACTGTTCAATTTAGCATGTTTTTTTTCTGTATGTACATTTTATTAAATAATTGAAAGTATTAAGTTGTTTTAGCCAACTTAGAAAAAAGTTTTAGAAATAATAAAATTAATTCATTCTGCCAAGTCTCGTTTTAATTATCACAGTAACTATAAACTGTGTATTTCTAAGTGATTATATGTAGCGCCTCAGTGCAAAACTAACTAACTAAATGCTTTTAATATAATTAGTTTTTACACCTTTAATAACAATTCTTTAATTGTTTTAAATGCAGTAGTGCGTCGATATATGTAGTTGTCTATATTGTTGAATAAAAATTGAATTCTTCTTAAAATTGGACTTTAAACATAATTCCAATCAAATTTAAGTTTAATAAAAAGCCTATTACCATTTTTACTTAAACACAATATTTCAAGTTTATACATACAAAGGTTTATTATGTTTTTAAAGAGTTCTGTGTTTCTAGCTACCTTGTTCAATAGTAATGCAGTATTGCTATGCTTAATATATATTTTTGTGATGTGTTTTTTGCGACAAAAAGTTTAAGTTAAAAATTTTGGGTACAAAAGTTTCAAGGAATACTAGTTTTTTTTAACTACTCTTCTTTAACTAAGCTTTTTTTTTAATAATACAAAAGCTTTATACTTAAGTTCACAACCCGTTATAAAAATATTTAGTCTAATAAACGTCATTTGTTTGTTTTTAGTTTTACTAAAAACTTTCTTTTACAAAATTTTTCTTATACTATTACCATGGGAATTTCCGAAGGGGAAAGTCTACATAATGATTTCACTTATGTAAAAATGCTATTGTAGTTGAATAAAAAGAATGTAAAATATTGCTTAATATATTTGTTTCATGTTTTTGACTATTTTTTCTCAGTGAAGAAGCTTGTTTTTTACATTACAACATACCCTATTCTTTCAGTTAACAGTAAATGAAATCATGTTTTCTCTCATTTATAAAATAAGTCACCTAGAAAAAATAAACTTTCTAGGTTTTTTTCACAAAAAATTTAATTTTAGATAGTTAATATTTTTTTTAAGAGTGAATTCTTGTACAAGTTGGTTGTAGTTGTTTTTTGTTTTCACTTCAGCTAAAATGTTAACTTTTAATATACTCATATTTAAAATTATACCTTTTATCTTACAAACATTTACATAAATAACTTTTGAGCTATAATTTAGTTTAATATTTCAACAGTGGAATCAATAAAAATTAAAAAAAAATAATTACAATAAAGATATGATAGATGTAGAACATGATGGTCAATTGTACAAAAAACACAGAGATCCTCCTGGTTATTAAATTTCTTTACTTACTCTAATTTTTTCATAGTTCTTTAATGATATGTTAAATATTTTAAGTAAAATATTATAGTAATGGTTAGGTTTGATTTATAATTAAAACTGTTTATTTTAGTTTATTATCTTCTAAGCGATACTTTAAGCCTTTTTTTTGCAGTAATTATTTTATATCAAAGTTTTATATAGTTTTTACTACGTTTGTTATAAATTAAATTCATATTTAGATTTATATTTCTGTAAGCATACAAGTTCAAAAGCCACTCTAAAATTAAACTTAAATGTTTATAAAAAATCTAAATCACATTTTATTTAACTATTTAGTAATATTAGAAAAAATGTATAAACTTATAAAGTTGTTACTATATATTGTAAAACCAAAAACTTTAATAAAGTTTCATAAAATAAATCAGAGAATGAAATGAATTTTATTGTAAATTAATTCATTTTAGTTGTTTAATCTTAATTGTACTACATGTACTTCTGTTCCATATAAAATTGAAAATTATATTGTATTAGTAAATTTTATTACAAAATAAAATAAAAAAAGTAGAGCTTTTTCTGTCATGGTGTTTATATTCCTGTACTATATGCGTTATTTTCATATAATAAGAATAATATTTACACAGGTCAAAAAAGCATTTACATATTACCAGGAGATGACTATGATGAAAGATATAGGCTATCAACTTTTGAACATTTCCCATATCAAAAACAAAATTTAAATTTAACTTACTTTGCTAAATGTGGTTTTAGTTACACTGGATACAAGGATAGACTCAAATGCTACAGGTAAATTAATTATTTAACCATCACTAGAGTTTTATTTTACTTATTTAACATAATAAATACATAATTCAATAAGATGCAGAACTTGTATTTATTGATATTTTTTAAGTTATAAATTATTATAATTATAAATCTAATAACAGTTAGACCCATTCAACAACTTTAGTGTTCATATTTAAACATAAGTATAAATAAAATTTTTAGGTATGTTTTTCGATTTTACTTTTTATTTATTCTTGATAATATATGTAATTGTACACATTTTACAAGTATGAAACAAATATTTAGTTGTGGAATGTATGTTGAAAGTTGGAATGAAACCGATGATCCGGCCCACTCAGATTTTCATTATACAAATTGTCTTCATTTAAAAGGAAAAGATACTAGAAACTTGAAAAGAAGCCATATTGAAAAAAGCTTGAAGTTTTTGAAAATGAAAAACTTTTTTAATGGATCTAAAGTCGATTTTTGTTAGTTGTGTGTTTGGATAGTTACAGATACAAAACTTTGATTATTATATATTTTTTTTAATTTTATAGTTACTGTTTCATCATGTTGATTTAACTGATTAAGTTTTGGAAAACAATAAAAAATGAGCATTGATAACAAATTTTCAGCATAACTTTTTTTTCTTTTACTTTTTTTGTTTTTAGATGAAATCTTAGGTGCTATTTGGTTTTAAAAGACTTTAAAAAATTTTAACAATAAAAGGAATAAAATGCTGAGAGAAAATCTACACTTTATCTTCAGCAAAGACTAATAATAAGTCACAAGTTATAATCTAATTTAAAAACGTTATTCATTATAAACATTGTTAATTTAACTTTCAAAATTTAATGTATAACAATGTCAGTTTAATAACTATAAACTGTCAATTTATTTCAACAGCTGACTATAAGGTGTACATTCCACCTGGAAATTTGTGCTGTGAAAAATACAGATTAGCAACTTTTGCAAAGTTTCCTGCAAAAACTATTGAGGCTTCCATACTTGCCATGAATGGATTTTACTACACTGGAGATAAATCTAAAATAAGATGTTTTAGGTTGGTTCAATTAAATAAAAATGAAAATATTAATCTTTTGTAATTAAATTCGCTTGATGTTTACTAATTATTAAATGATTTACAATATAAATAAAGTTTTATATTGAAACTACAAGTTTTTACAGTTGACTTAATTTCTTGCTTTAATTTTAAAAAAATTAAAGACTTTTTAATAATCAAAATAATAGTTGTTTATATTTATTTATAATTTATGTTTAAGAATATTAACATTTTATATACAGTAGATTATTTTAACTAAAGCTATGAATCATATTTTACTTAAACTATATTTAAATAAATTTTTACAGTTGTGGAGTGACAAAACACGGCATTGCACCATACCAATCAGGGAATAGAATTTTTCACAAACCAAGATGTGAGCATGCAAGAGGGCTGCACAAAGCCAACATTCCTTTGAACAACTTGATGAGTTTCAGAAATCAGTACATTGATTACAAAAATGAACAAGGTTTTTATTTTATTTTAATCTAGTAAAAAATAGTTTAATTATCTTTATTAATTTTACAATTTCAACAAGATTAGTTTTTGCTTCCTTTTTACTTGATAAATATGAATACTAAGTGTTGTTGATACATTTTGAAAATAAGTGTTGTAACTAAAAGTTTTAAACATTCTTAAGCTGTTTTGTGTTCTTATAAGTTAAATTATATTTGCTTTTGTTTTCTTACATATTGTTGTTTGTTGTTTTTAGTGTAAATACTTGTATTTGTACAGCAACAATATTTGAATTTTTTCTTGCAGTAGATGAAGAGGAGATGGAAGTAGATGATGAAACTGAGAACCACAACAACGCTTCGCTGCAAACTGCAGTCTTCACCAACCCACCAACTAATGATCCACCAAGGCAACCTCACTACTGCAACCACGTTGCTGTTTCCATTCAGGAGCCCATTGTTGTTTCCGTAAGATATTATTAATAAAACAAAATATGCAAAGAAATTAAATGTTTGTAATTTACAGGGAGTGCGCCTTGCAAAGGTAGTCAATAAAGATCATCTGAGATTTTTGAAAACTTTGGATCTTTGCAAAGAAGAAGATAGGAGGTTTATATTATAATTAATATTTTATTAGCTTGTGAAATCTAATTTTAACTCTAAATTATTATTTTTCAATTTTATAATTGTTAAAGTTATCTTAGTACCTCATAATAGCATTGAAGCATTTCTAAATAAAACAACATTTATAAATCCAGGAAAACTTTTCGCAACGCTGGCCACCCTCTCACACAAGTGGGCTTCAACAATCTGGCGGCCAACGGTTTCTTCTACTTGGGAGACAAGGACAGAACGCAGTGTTTCTCGTGTCAGGGGGTGCTGAGAAGTTGGGGGGGAGCGGACAGCCCTTACTTCGAGCACAGATCCAACTTCTCTGAATGCTCGTGAGTTGTTTTTTTTTTTTAAGATCATATTTTGCTGTTTTGCAAAATTAGTTTTATTTCAACGGTGTGAACAGTATAAAGTTTTATGACTTACTTGGCGAGAATAAAGTTATATGAATTTTGGATCAGTTTTCATAATTTAAAGTTATGTTTACAGTATTTTACAATTGTTAGTCTTAACTGTTTAAACTTTTGTTTGAAGTATTAGTTATCATGATACAATATATTCAGTATAATTTTTCTGGTAAAGAATAAAGTTGTATGATTCATTGTTTGTTGATAATAAAATTATTCGCTGTGTTTTACAGTTTACAAATTTTTTATGCCATAATTAGTCTTTTGTAATAATTAGTGTGCAATAGGTATTTTTGATTATAAGAGTTGTTTAAATAGTATTTCAACAATTTATAAATATCATATTTTTACTGAACAATTGTTATTTGATGAACGTATATTAAAAAAAATGTTTTTTGTTAGTGTATGTTGCTAAAAATTTTTAAGTTTAATTCAAATTGTTAAAGTTTAAGTTTTTTGCTATGTAAATAAACATTATTTACACCGTTCTGTTAAATATTAATAAATTTACTGTAAACTCTGTTTTATTTACTTATATTGTATGTTCAAAGTCAAACTTTATAAAAAAGTTGAAATTAAAGTTTATTTCTCCCTTTGAAAACAAATATTATTTTGTGTGATACATATTGTTTTCTACATATTTTTTTTTCCTTAGTTACTTATTTTTGATATTTTTCTCTTTAAAATTTACTTTTTAACACTGTTTACTTTGTTTTTTGTACTTTTTAAATGACCCTAAATTGCTTTTCTTTTGAAATTTTTTTAAATACACAAAAACTTACAAAACATTATCTTATACAATATCTAAATATAATTAAAGATTTTCGTTTATTAGATTTTATTTTATTTTGTAATTTCAATGTTTTTTTGTTACCCATTTTGAAATATTTCATAAAATACAAATTAAATATTAGTTTTAAAAGGTAATTTAGTAAACATATTTTCTCAACATGTCAAAATTCAACAATGATACTTATTGTATTTATCTTCTTAAAAAACATAAGAGAAGAACAGCTATCGTTACTAACTACGTATTATATTGTTACAAGATACTGTTTTTGAAAAATAAATAATGTATATACTATTTTTCCTATGCATTTTAATTCTTTTTTAAAGTTTCCCAGCGTTTTACTACGCATTTTAGTTTATACTAAGTATCTTTTGATCTTGGATATTCATTGTAATTGCTAAGTTAATACTCATCAAACTTGTTAATGTCTTCAAACAATTTATTTTAGTTAACACAACTTAATACCATCTTAATATCAGTTACGCAACTAATATACAACATATTGAATGTTAAATCTAATGGTGATTTTTTTGTATATAATATTTATTTGTTTGGAAACAAACATAAACAAAAAAATAGTAAAGTAATTATAATATTAGGACAGTTTTCAAACAATATATGTTAGTTTGTTAACACAACAAAATATCAGTTAATTTTTTTTTGGAAATAAACATAAACAAAAATTAATAAAACAATGAATAATATACAGGATGGTGAGAGGAAACGACACGCGCAACAAGCCCGGATGGAGCAGGGGAATCACATCAGGTAAAACCCCTCCCGTGCAACCGAACCAGGAAACTCGCAGCATACTGTGCGACATGTACAAGTGCCGCGAACCGCACAACCCTGAGATGGGGGCATACGAGAGGAGGTTGCGGAGTTTCATCGGCAGGTGGCCATTGAGTAAGACCAAGGCCACTCCCGAACAAATCGCCAGAGCCGGATTCTACAGTCTCGGTTGGTGTGATTAAGTGAATTTTGCAGTGTTTTTATTAATTGGTTTTTGTAAAATAGTTTTTGCATACCTAGAAAGTTGTGATCTGTATTTTGTTTTAATTTTCCGAGTTTATAACCTTGTATATCATTTATTACACAAGTTTTTTAATAAGTTTAAACTTATCTGTATGTTTTAATTTTAATTAGTTCACATGATATTTTCCAGCAGAACTAACATTGCGTGTCAAAATAAAATTTTATATCACCTATTTTATTTACTTACTTTTTTGCTTCACTGCAATTAAATTTTATAGTCTCATGTGAGCTAACAACAATTTTGTCAGTTGAATAAATTTACTTCTCATACCATTTTTTTATAAACTTTTTTAAAAGAAACATATCTTTTTCTTAAAGTAATTAGTTACATATATTAAAGTTATAAAAATGTATAAGTTTAGGAGTTTTGCCTAAACTATAAGTATTATAGCTGTTCTTCATAGTATTTGGTAAACATTTTCTCAACAACGAAACAATAAAAGGTACAAGCGACAAAGCGAAATGTTATTATTGCAACGGAGGATTGCAAAACTGGGATTTCGAAGACGAACCGTGGACAGAACACGCAAAGTGGTTTCCTGGGTTTGTTTTAATATTTAAATTGTTTTCTAACATAAACAAATCACACTATATACTATAGTAGGATTTTTGATTATTAAAATAGTTTATTATATTTGATATGATTGTATCAAAATATTTCAATTAATATCCAATTAACAAGTGTTACAAAATCTTCTTTTTTTTTGAACAAGCAATTTTAACCTTTAGTTATTTAGTTTAATAAATACATAAGTCATTAGTATTTCAGTTATATCTTCGTTCAGCATGTAAAACCATATAATATTTTTGTTAATACACTATTTTGTACAATATTTATTTTTAATTTATATATATCAAATTATAAATAAATATAAAATTTCTTCCAGTTGCGAGCACGTGCTGAAGAACTACGGACCGAGTTTCGTGGTGTCCCTGGTCCGCCAGAACCCGGGTTCCCACCGACCCAGCATACAGGGAGCGCACTCCATGAACAAGATGATGAGGGACCAGCAGAAGATCAGCAGCAAGCTCAACGAGAGAAGAAATTTGGAGAGGCAGCCGTCTGCAGGTTTGATTTGTTGAGTTTAATTTGATTACATGTCCATATTTTTAGTTCTATATAAATAGTTACATTTCTTAATACAAAATTTCACTAGATAAATAACTTTAGTTTATTTTTTATATGTTGCCTGAAAGACATAAATTTAGTTCGTTGGTTGCATTTAGTGAAGCATAGTTATTGTGCATTTTTTTTCAAAGATGAATATATAAAAAATTAAGATTTTAATTTCAAAACATATATTTTGATTACTTATACCTAATATGTTTTTATCCTTTCAAACTTAAAATTAAAAAAAAAATTAATAGGTGAACTTCTGATGTCAACATCTCCGAGCAACCTGCCGAGCTCAACAAATCAAACAAGCGAACCAACAAACCAACCGAGTGAATCGACCAATCACGAAGCCGGAAGCTCCAGCGAAGTACCAATCAAGAAGCACAAGCCAAACATATCGCAGATGAGGGAGCAAGCCAAGCAGTTGGGATTCAGCGAAATGGTCATTTCGTCCACACTGCTCAAGTTGGTTGCATATTTGTTTTAAACTTTATGATTAAGTAGTATTAGCAAACAA
The DNA here is from genome assembly GCF_965202585.1 of Thalia democratica. Taxonomy (NCBI): domain Eukaryota; kingdom Metazoa; phylum Chordata; class Thaliacea; order Salpida; family Salpidae; genus Thalia; species Thalia democratica. The sequence goes on along the minus strand of NC_139172.1, from coordinate 3,567,382 downwards.
TAACAAATACTGAATCTCAAAGCTCAGCCATATTTAAAATATTGTATATGATTTAATATAAAATTACTCTAAAATAAATCAAAAGTCTATTGAAGTCCGCAGTCTTTATTTAGTTACAATATTTGATGTATATTAACTGTTTCATTGAGGCGAAAATCTGTTTCAAATTTCCATTTAAAAATGTTTAACTTTTTACTGAGTTTTTTAATTTCCATAATTTTTTACTTTAAATAAAACAATCTATTCTTAAAAACGGCATAGTTTTAATATAGTTTCAAAGCTTCAAAGTAGATTACAGTATACATTATTTTATTTATTGAAAACTTTAGGAAGGAAAACTTTACATTTGGGGAGTTGCTAGATGCTCTTTTGGAAAACAACAAAGAAGAAAAAACAGAATGTCCACAAGTAGAAGTTAAACCCGAAGAGGAAAATGAAAATAACAATAAACCTGGTCAGTTTATTAATATTTTGTTGAAATTATTTCGCTCTAAAAAAGATTAATTTTTACTTTTTTCTTCTTACCACATAATTTTTACAAACTTTTTTAATAACTGTGAATGTGATCAAATGTAATATAACTTTTCTAATTAAGTTGTTTTTTTTTGCTACAAAATAAATAGTACTAATGAAAAAGTTATTAAACATATTATTCTTATGGCTTTAATGTTACTTCCAATAATTTTTGAAAAGTTATTTGTTTTTTTAAATTTACAATTAACCACTAGACCCGAGTAATTCAGAGACAGTTTGTTGTATTTTTTTCAAACATTAAGTTCATGTTAAGTTAAACAATAAAGTTTCCCTGGGAGTACTTTAGTGCAAATTTTTACAAGCTCTTCATACAAAGATTAGTAAGACAACTCTCAGCCCTTTTTCAAGTAAAACATGTAATTAAAAATCTAAAGTATTTTATTGTCATATTCTATATTCTCATGTTAAAAACCTCCAAAACTCTCACACAGAAGCGACGGAGGAAACGAAGTTGAAGATACTGAAGCTTCAGCAGGAGAGGATGTGCAAGAAGTGCAAGAAAGTCGAGGCAGACCACCTGGCGCTACCTTGCGGACATCTTGTTTTCTGCGGAAACTGCGCCGGTGAAAACCCCGACAAGTGCCCGCTGTGCGGTAAGAAAATCAACCAGATCATTAAAACATTCAGTGCTTGAATTCATTGGTAGTTCTAATAAAAAATAGTAACATTGTAAATCCTGTCAAGTCGTGTTTGTTTGTAAAGTTATTCACTTTTACTCTTAAATTCGACCTTTCAAACAGCAAAAGTAACTTTTTAACGTTGAAAACCGTTTTTTTTTTACTTTTTATTATTCAATTTAAAAAATTTCGATCGGTGTGAATTTATAATGTTGTAAAATAGTCTCAACATAAATATTTTTCTATGACTTTTTGTGAACTTTTATCCTACATTCATCTCAATCAAGTTATTACAAGTTCATCTGGGTCATTTAAAAGATGATTGTTGTTTCTATAAAATATAATCGGATTCGAAGGAGGTTTTGTAAAACCCATCACAATGCACCTGGTATGTGATGCTTTCCATAACTTTTATCAGTTGTGCAGTTCAATGACTCAACTGCACTTTCAATGCACTTTCTTTTGGTCAATCGGCGCTTCATACATTCAATATCGGCACTTTTAAGTCATTGAACTGCGCAACTGATGAGAGTTATAGAAAACATCACATACCACGTGCATTTTCATAAACCTTAAGGCTGATTAAATTTGTAGAAACAACAATGTATTATCTCAAAAGCAATTTTCAAGCTATGCCGCTTGTCAACTGAAGTTTTAATGATAAATGTACTTCACAGTGCTGTCTTCCAACTGTTTTTTTTTTGTGAATAAACTATAGCTTGTATTATTTTCTGTTTTGTTGAAATTTAAAGTATTTATAAGAAAAAATAGTTATCTATATTTTAATATTAATCATGTACAAATCTTCATAACTGCTTAACGCTTTAAAGAGCAAAATAAGTATATTTTATTCTCAATAAGAGAAAAAAATTTTAGGTTTACTTTTTAGTAAGTTAACTCTTTTTGTTTAAATATTTCGAAAAAAAAAGTATTATTAAAATTACCACAAGAGCGCTGTATATATAAAAAAAGTGTTAATGAAAAAACCGATACACTGTGGCCTGCCACGTTACTTCATGATAAAAGTTGCAGAAAAATAAGTTTTTTATTATTTCAATAATATTTCTTCAGTTTGCAAATATTATCTATTTTTGCTTGTTAGTGGACTGTACAGACCATTTTATGATATTTTTATGAGATGGTTTTATGATAATGATTTTATGATTCATTATGATATGATGACAGACCAGATATTTTATGACACATATATTCTCTGGATGGGATTTATATAAAAATTCTTAAATCAGTCCCAGGACACAGTCAATTTTTTATTTGTGATTTTTCTTCTGCGTCAATAATTATAAAAAATCAATAGATAGTTTTGAAAAATCCACAAATTTATTGCATACTTCAAAAGATTTTCAGATAAAAGTCCGTTCTTTAGTAAAAGTTTATAGTAGTTTATTAAAAGTCTAAACCTACGAACTAAATCTTGTAGGTTCCAACAAATAAATTTTCCTAAGTTCTTGTTAAAAAAATTTGATATGTTTGTAATAATAAGTTCTATTGATCAAATTGTACGTAAGTTTAAATGAATCTAACTTTTAATTACTCAAAGTTCAATTTTTTTACGAAATATGCAAATATTTTTACATATCAAAAGTTATAAAATTTGCGAAATTTTGAAAATAGTAACAGTATTATTTACGATGTTTGTAAGTCATATTCTCCTTAGAAACTAAACTATTTAATTTTTTTTCTCATAAAGTTTAGAATTTATTTTTTCATTAAAATTGGGGAATTCCAAGAAAAATATTTTGTACAAAATGTGTTTTCGAACACACTTAATTTTTAAAATGTTTGAATATAAGAATTGAGAAATATAGAAAGAGCATTTGTGTTCAAAGTTGACAAATATAATTTGTACTAAAATCTAATTAAATAGAAAGTTTTCTTAAAGTGGAAACATTTAATTAAAAAAAAAATTTAATAATAGTTATTTTATAAAAAAAATACAAAAATGATAGCTAAAATCTCCAGTTTTTCTAGAACAAAATAATTAAACTACTTGTAAAGAAAGTATAGAAACGATCGTAAAAATTAGATACTAACTCAAAAAGTTATAATTTATGTTTTAGATCATCTTACTTCAACCTATGCACAACTATAATTAGACACATTTGTTTTTAATGTGCTGGAGAAAAATTTAACTTTTTTCATGGAACAAGACTCAGTTATCTAAATATTTTTGCAAACGAGGTTTTTTTATTAAACTTTTTGAGAGCTTTTTTTGTCTCGCAATAAACAGTATATGGTCAACAAAAATAGAAAATTTTAAATTTTTGAGTATAGTACATATCGATACAGATAAATAAAAATTACAAATGCAACTAAAATTTAAGCCATGAGTCGTTTGCAACCCACGAACCAAATTCGGCCCGAAAAGGACAAATTTGCGGTTTGTACTTTCAAACTGAAAACATACCTTTTTAAACAAAATAAAAAGTATTTTTGTCGTATAAACTTACAACTTTATTCTAATAACTGTTGATTACTAGCGCTTTAATTTTGCTGACCCATTGTGATTTAAAACAGTAATTTATTTAAGAATTATTACATTTATCTCAAACAAGTGCTGCCCACAGATGACTTTTGGTGAAAACCGGTTTTCGGTATAAAACACTACCGACCCCTGATTTAAACAAAACATTGTTTGATGTTGTATGTCTTAAGAATTTACCCTAGAAAGATTTTTAATGTGTATTTAATACTTTGAAAGAACTACTTTCATTGTTAGCTTATAATGTTTTTGTTTAGCTTTTAGTATACACATTTAGCATGAAAAAGTTATATTAGTTGTGTATAAAAAATAAAAAATGGTTTTGTGAGAAAAATCAGTCACTCAAGGCTTAATTCATTATTTAACTTTTTTAGTTTGCTTTGTTGTTTTGCACAGTAGAAAGAAAGAAAAATGTGAACGCTCACAACTAAGGTCAATGGATTGGTGTGGAGAAAGACCTTTCGGTCATCGAGCTGCACACCATTTACTTGTAACTAATTCTTTGAGCTAACTTTAAAACAATAATGAAAAAATAAAAACAAAAACTTAGAAAGTAACTGTATATACAAAATTTTTTTTTTTTAAGTTTAAAAATGGTAAGCACCCTTTTTTAACCAATTACTGCCAATATTGACCATGGAAACCATAGTCTACCATGGGCTCCACACCGTCTCCTCCCCTTTTTTTTATGTATGCTTTTTGTTTAAAATGTTTAAAGTACTATCTAGGGGTTCGTGGTTGCAAAAGTTGCGAATGAGTTAGATTTATTTTTTGCAAAACTAATTTAAAAATATAAAAAGCAGTAGCTTACATACAAGTTAATTATCATAACATTATTTAGGTTTGAATTTCCCAAAACTTTGTTCATTATCGTCCACTGGACAGAAATTTGAAACTGCTTTATTATTACACCCCTTAATATCTATAGACCCGTTCACTTTTAACCTCTTTACTAATTATTACCCCTGATAGACGTCCCCAAGGGTTATCTAATTTAGGTTTATCGAAGTTTTATTTATTTGTTGCTCTGCAATTGGTACTCCATCAAAAATGGATTATCAGTTTTTTTTATCTTTATTGATTTTTTTTTAGTTCTAAAAATAATCAGCTGGTCAAAACTTTTTTTGTAATGTCTTACTCTCGGTTTTTATGAAAACTTTTTGTGATTATTTTTGTTTTTTTTTTAAGTTCCCAACATTATCGTGTTTTTTTTTAGTTCCTTAGCTACAACTATTTTTTAAGAACGGAATTTTGCCTACAAGAAATGAAAAGAACTTAGAAATGTTTATGTTCATTTTTAATAAACAATGAACTTTACCACAAGATCAACAACAACAGCATCCGAGACAATCCTACGACCGGTTTCGTCCTTATTAGAACTCATCAGGAAGCAATAGTCGCGAGAAACCGCTATTGTAATCTTAAACAAGCGGGCTTAAGTACTGAAGCGACCGTTTGTGGGTAAAGTTGAAAAAATGACACAGCTAAATCATTAACAGCTCAACGTCTCAGACAATGTCAGCTTGTTGTGAGATTATAGTCTGCGCTCGTTTGATCAGTTTTAGCCAGTATTTATTTCGGCCATCATCAACAAGTTGAAATGTTTTATGCCATCGATAATAAACAATGAACTTTACCGCAAGATCAACAACAACAGCATCCGAGACAATCCTACGACCGGTTTCGTCCTTATTAGGACTCATCAGGCAGGAATAGTCGCGAGAAACCGCTATATTTTTTGAACGAGTTACATTTTGGCACTAGAGTAAAAAAAACAGAAAAAAAAAAACCGAAAAAAAAACTAAAAGTTAACTTAATAAAAAAAAAGTTACTGACCGAGGGTAAGGGTTAGTGGTAACGGTGATAGTAAAAATAAAAAATAGCTTATAAAAATTAAAACAAAAAAAAAACTGAAAAAAAAAGTTACCGACCGAGGGTAAGGTTTAGAGGTAACAGTGATAGTAAAAAAAAATAAAGAATAAAATAAAATATTGAAACAAATAAAAAAAAACTAAAAATAAAATAAAATAAAAAACTTACCGACCGAAGGTAAGGGTTAGGGGTAACAGTGATAGTAAAAAAAAGACTAAATAAAAAAATATTAAAATCAATAAAAAAACTAAGCTAAAAAAAATTAACCCGTGTAAAATTGCCTCCCTGCGAAATTGTCTGCTCGTGCAAAAGTGATTATTCGTGCAAAAGTATCTTCGTGCAATTTTATCCCCTCGTGCAAAAGTATCTTCATGCAATTTTGTGCCTTGTGCAATTTAAACAGCTACCCCTTAAAAAGTGATATTGTATAGTTTTTATTATAATAGTTTAGTAACAGTGATTAATAAAAACTATAAAATCTTGTAGCACTGCTTTTAAAAACTAAATTTGATTAATGTATACTTTGTGGCTAAGAAAAAGTAGTTTTAGTAAGCAAAGTTTTCAGTCAGCGGACTAAATTTACAAGAACTAAAAATAAAGAATGAATAAATGCCAATAAAACCATGTTTCATGAGTTAAACTTATCACTGACCCTAAAATACCTGTTGTAAGTTTCAAATCCTGGACAGTTTATTTTTTCCATTACATCTTAGAATATTTAGTTTAAATTTCAAAAAATCTACGTGCCCGCGCTTACATTTTAAGTTTTTAAAGTTTACCTTTCCCGGGGGTCGTAATTTGCCCTGCTTTAAGTAGTATACCTCTAATTAATTTAAGTAGAGTACAACAAACTGTTAATGTTTATTAAAAATACACAATACAAAGTATTTTTAACAGCTTTTAAAATTATTGCTTAGTTTTTTTTAATTTTTGTTTATTTTTTTCTAAAAGTCTTAGTAAACATTTAGATGCTACTTTTCGTTTAACTTTAAGTAACGCTTCACTCTCTGTATTTAGCATTACTTGATTGAGTTTTAACTGTTAACTTCTTTGCAATCAATTTGTAACGTTTTCAATTGTGTTTGCTAATTGTTTTTACTTAGTGTTTAATTTTTGTCTTTTCAAAGTTTATTTAAAAAAAAGACGAATTGTGTTTATAAAGAAATTAATTTGAGTATTAGTGTAAAATATTTAATCCGGATCCATTTATAAAATCCATATCCAGCCAGATCCGAATTTTTTTTTAACTAGGTTAGGATCCGGCCGGAACCGGATCCCAATGAAAACACGAGTAAAAAAGTTTTTAGCTAAAAACTTGTCATGAGCCGAAAATAAGATTCAGCCCGCGAGCGTACTTTGCTAACCCATGACTTAAAGCAGGGGTCGGTAGCCTATTGTTCGTTGCGGGCTAGTATTCCTAGAAAAACTTGCTTACGAGCTGCACTAAGTAAAAAAAATAAGTTTGGCCGAATATACTTCAAAACAATTGAAGTAATCAACATAAAAACACTAGTTTAAATCAATAATGCGATAAAATAAGCAATAGAAGAGCATAAGTTACTAATTTAAGAGTCTAACTGTAATTTTTCATCACAAAATATTTTTTTACTCTGTTAAACTAAAAGTAATAATAAAAGAGCACACAAGTTTGCTAGGTGAAATATTTTATTAGTGGATTTTGGAAATGTTATATATTAAAACTTTTTTTAAACTCTAAGATTTGTTTTCATTCAACTGCACGTTGTCCTGTTTTTATATTTCTTGATGTAAAATGATGGAAATGCTGTCGGCAGCACAATTCAGTTTCGATATCTGATTTCAAGACGATGTTTTGTCTTCTGTTGTTTTGTTCTGCTGTTTAATTCAGACGATGTTTTGTCTTCTGTTGTTTTGTTCTGCTGTTTAGTTCAAGACGATGTTTTGTCTTCTGTTGTTTTGTTCTGTTGTTTAGTTCAAGACGATGTTTTGTCTTCTGTTGTTTTGTTCTGTTGTTTAGTTCAAGACGATGTTTTGTCTTCTGTTGTTTTGTTCTGTTGTTTAGTTCAAGACGATGATTTGTCTTCTGTTGTTTTGTTCTGTTGTTTAGTTCAAGACGATGTTTTGTCTTCTGTTGTTTTGTTCTGCTGTTTAGTTCAAGACGATGTTTTGTCTTCTGTTGTTTTGTTCTGTTGTTTAGTTCAAGACGATGTTTTGTCTGATTTCAAGACGATGTTTTGTCTTCTGTTGTTTTGTTCTGCTGTTTAGTTCAAGACGATGTTTTGTCTTCTGTTGTTTTGTTCTGCTGTTTAGTTCAAGACGATGTTTTGTCTTCTGTTGTTTTGTTCTGCTGTTTAGTTCAAGACGATGTTTTGTCTTCTGTTGTTTTGTTCGTTGTTTACTTCAAGACGATGTTTTGTCTGATTTCAAGACGATGTTTTGTCTGATTTCAAGACGATGTTTTGTCTTCTTTTGTTTTGTTCTGCTGTTTAGTTCAAGACGATGTTTTGTCTACTGTTGTTTTGTTCTGACGTTTAGTTTAAGACGATGTTTTGTCTTCTGTTGTTTTGTTCTGTTGTTTAGTTCAAGACGATGTTTTGTCTTTTGTTGTTTTGTTCTGCTGTTTAGTTCAAGACGATGTTTTGTCTTTTGTTGTTTTGTTCTGCTGTTTAGTTCAAGACGGTGTTTTGTCTTCTGTTGTTTTGTTCTGTTGTTTAGTTCAAGACGATGTTTTGTCTTCTGTTGTTTTGTTCTGCTGTTTAGTTCAAGACGATGTTTTGTCTTCTGTTGTTTTGTTCTGATGTTTAGTTCAAGACGATGTTTTGTCTTCTGTTGTTTTGTTCTGTTGTTTAGTTCAAGACGATGTTTTGTCTTCTGTTGTTTTGTTCTGCTGTTTAGTTCAAGACGATGTTTTGTCTTCTGTTGTTTTGTTCTGATGTTTAGTTCAAGACGATGTTTTGTCTTCTGTTGTTTTGTTCTGTTGTTTACTTCAAGACGATGACATATTTCCTTGATGTTGTTGAAAACACATAAAAAACGACAACATAAAACATAAAACATGCAATTTTTTCCTTTGATTTCACCATTTCTTTAGAAGGCGTTCTGTAATAACATTATCATATTTATTTTATTGGCTTTATAGTTTCTTAAAAAAACTTTTAATCCATTGTAAATCATTTTTTTTTACACAACAAATTACTTACAACTTTACGAAGTCTTTTGTTGTGTAACTTTAATTAATTAAAAGTTAAATTATCAAATACTTAAATATAAGTTTGTTTCATTAACTAACGAAATTAATAAAAACTTACTCAAACATCCTGCTTCTTTCATTCGAACCTGAAAAAAATAAAGTAACAATAAAAACAAAGAATGCATCAAAACACATGTAAATTTTTTTTTAGTTTTAACTTGATAATATTTTTCAATTTGATTTTTGAATAAATTTTTATTATTTAAAATTTTAATTAAGTTAACTTCTTTTTTTTTAATAATTTAAACAAAAATAGTTTTAAGCTTTTATTACTGTAGCCTTTATTTACTTTTATGCAAGATTTACTTAAAATTTGTTTTTAGAAAATTTTGGTTTTAAAAAGCAGTACGTTTTTTTGTAAACGATTGATAGTTTTATATAATTTTATATTTTAATTGCTTAAGCTCTATATTAAGTATGCTGCAAATCTTTTAAGCTTTTTTTATAAGCTAGTCTGATAGATCAATACAATAACAGTTTTAAAGTACATAAATATACTTAATTAACTTTTTTATTTTTTAATCTATGCAGAAAAAAAATTAACAGCTAGAAAAGCAACGGTTTCGATTTGTTGGATTTTAAATAAAAATTACATTTTTTTTATTTAAAGTTACACTAACCTCTCGCTTATTTACGCACATTGTGTTTACAGAAAAAGTTCGTAAAGATATGAAATATCGTAAAGATACGAGAGGTACCAAATAAACATACTATAATGGATGTTTTTTGATATTGCTTCTAGTTAAAAGCAGACTGGGGACTTTACTATTTTTAAGAACTTGTTAACTTTATTGATGAATATGAAAATAAAAGACAAGACTTAACATATATTAAAATATAAAATATTTAAATCTATATAAAAAAAAAATAAATGTAAAAATTTTACTAATTTTAATAATAAGTAGATTTTATCTTTATCTTTAATTGTATGTGACTTATTTGGTACTTAACATTTATATTCTATCCTACTTAGCAAATTCAATTTATTATTAATCATTTGTTTACAATTAAGAAATGGTTTGGTGTCTATATTAAAATTTATTTCTATAGCCTTTTACAAAAATATGCATTTAGTGCTTTAATCTGATATTGTCAGGTATAACTAAATGTTTATTAATTAGTCAAGGAACATAAGTTTACAAAGTTTAAAGATATAGAGAGATGATTTGGCATTTAAAAACGTATTTTAAATTAAAAATATACAACAAACCAAATTTGTGCAATAAAAAAAAAATTGTAGTTTTTGAATTTTTTAGAATTCTAAAATGCGTAACTAAACGAGAGTGCGTAACGTCACGAGTGCGTAAAGATGCGAGAGGTTACTGTATAGCTAAGTCTTAAAAAACTACAAATAGTTTTGTTTTAAACTTACTAGCTCCTTTCCAAAACTAATATTTTCTTCAAAAAGCGTTTTATTTCTTCTTTTTGATTCGTATAACTCAAAATACAATTTTTTATTTTGTTTATGTTCTCTAAAGTTCCAGTCTTTGAGACTAAAGTTTTAAAAATTTCAATTAAATTCACTAAATTTACACTTTTCAGTTATAACTTAAAAAGTTAAATTACATGTTATTTTCTGTTTACATGTTTTTATTTTCAATATAATTTTCAAATAAATCAGATTATTAAAACATTATTTTTTAAAATAAGTTGAACTCACCGTACAATTTTCCATTTCTTTCTCTGAAGCTTAGATTCCTTTTCTTCTAGTTCAACTTTAGCTTTTTTAAGCATCTCAACATTGTTCTCTTGTTCTTTTGAAAGTTCATCTGCAGTTTTTGTTAACTCATTTGTCTTCTTTTGTTCTTCTTCGTATTGCGCTCTGTTTATTATTTTTTTTTTTTTAATTTTTATATTTTTATTAATGAGTAATGCAAACAATTTATTCGACTAAACTTTTCTCACATGACACAAACTTTTGATTATTTTATATATTTGTAGTATAAACAAACCTGGTGTTTTCCAATTCTCCTTTTATTATTTCATTTTCTTCAACATTTTCCTTCAATTGACCCTTGATGACATTTAACTTCTCTTCCAAATCTTCTTTTTCTCTCACCACCTCCCTTTTCTCAACGATGACACGTATGTGATTCCTCAACAGAGAGCTACTATCATTTTTCAAACTCAAGATTATCTCGTCTTTATTTTGGTTGCTCTCTGTCAAGGCAGCTTTCTCTTTTCTCAACATAGCTAGTTCGTTAACCATATTCATGTATTCACTAGCCTATAGTAAATTTTATTCATAGAATTGACTATACAGTTGCGTGTATTTTTACAAACTTGCTAATGTTTTTATCATATAAAGATTAAACATACATTTATCTAATAAACTAAAAAACTGAATTCAATATTGTTTCGAAAGTTTCAAAGTAAAGAATTATTTTAAACTTTTTATTTTACTATACTACCAAATATATGAAGTAAAAACTCACATCGATCAAAATTTGATGTCCATAAGCAAAATTAATTGTTGAAGCGAAGTTCATATTTACTAGTTTTGCTAATTTTATCTAGCTATAACTAATTCGGATTATTAAATTAATGTTTTTGAATTTTTTTTAAATAAATTTTAGATGCTTATTATGACGTACGTAAGTTTAATTTATCTAAAATTTATCTTAAAAATATATTTTTATAAAAGTACTATAATTTATAAAATTAATTCAAAGTTCTACATCAAAACTAAAAAAATACTACAACTTTTAATCAATGAAATTTCTCAGATTTTTTAACATTTTAAGTCGCGGGCCGGACTCTATAGAATAAAGTCTACCGCGGGCCGCAGTTATTTTTAGATGATTGTAGTAAGAAACATAAATATACTGTTTTCAAAAACTTGATGAAATAAGAAAAAAAGAGAAAAAAAGTAAAGAGTTTTAATTAAATTAAGATCTTAATTGTAAGTTCATAACACGAAAACTTTTCTTTTTATTTTTAAATAAGTATGTTTCGAGCAGAAAAATTCCGGCTTTGAGGACCGCATTTTGCCCGCGGGCCGCAGCTTTCCGAACCCTGATTTAAAGTATGCTAAACTTTACAAACAAAACTATTACTTGCAAAGATATTTACAGCACAATTATAAAGTTAAAAATTAATGTTATTCAATATGTTTATAAAAAGTTTTACTAAAAATCTAAAGTTTTTCATTGATAAATACTCATAGACAAAATTTTAATGATCAAAATAAAAATTTATTTTAAATAGTTTAAAACTTGTAAATATTTTATAATAATTTCTTTATTTTTAGCAAGCAACAAATCAAGTATACAATTTATTTTCACTGTTTTATATATAAACAATAACACATTTATTCTCACAAGTATTTTCGATTTTTTGGATTACCATATAGATGTGTAAAACAGTTTAAAAAAAAATTACATAATTTTCATAAATTTATAACAAAGATAGGAATTAAATTCAGACTATCATAAAAAATACTAAGATTTAAACTCTTTAATGATATCAATAAGTCGTAAAGTATTTTAAATTTATATTAAAACAAACGACCGTACATTAATACAGGCTAAAACAAATAAATTAAACTGAACACAAGTCAACTAGTATAACTAAAAATTCGTACATATAAACAAACAAAAAATTCATAGTAAAAAACTTTTTTTTTTACATTCATCGTATGATAATAAGCATTAAAAATTAAAACTTTGTAAACTTTGTAAACTTTTTTAATCAAATTTTGTTTTTTGTTACCCAAACTATTTAATTCAAGTTGTTCTAAATACTTACTCTATACGCACTTTTCGTTCCTAAATTCTCAAATCCAGTACGGTGCTTCAGAAAAAAATATCAGAGTAATACATATATGTAACATATTTAATTAAACTTGGTGCTGTATGTTTTTATTAAGAAAACCTAAGTTGTGTAACATAAAGATTTTGATTACACTGTTTCTTTGTTTTCATTAATAGTTTTATTAATTTTCACGTTTGTTTTACTTATTTTAAGTTTTATTTTATTTAAAACTATTGTTAATTATCTTTTGCTCGTTATTATTACTTTTACATTGATTACCATATAACTATATAAGCTAGGTTAAAAACTTTATTTTTATTGCTTAGTAAACAACTGAAGAGTTAAGCACGAAGTATATTTTGTTATGAAAGTTTGAGTTATGTGTATCTTTGAAATGATCTAGGAATTGATAAGAAGTTTTGAGACTTTTTTTAATTAATTATATTTGTAAGCAAAAAGTTTTAAATACAAATACTCCTTCTTACTAAAATAAGGATGTTATATCATAAACTTTATTTCAAATAACTGAATTCAAAATACAGTTAACTATATCATAAACTAATTAAAGTTTTATGGTTTTTTAATTTTCTGTTTCTTCTGGTTTAATGTATTCTACAGTAGTGATAATTTTTATCACTGAAAAGCTCTTTTTTGCCACTCTTTCATAAACTTGTTCACTCTATTAAAACTCGTGTGTTTATAAATATTTTCAATTAATAAAAACAATAAATATATATAAAAACATAGGTTAGTTCTATATTCATTTTTTTAATATACTTTAGTAGTCCATTTTAAAACATTTAAAAAGCTTTAAAAATTTAAAAAGGGTTTTTATTTGCCTACTCGTTGTAGGTTATATGTTCAAGCATTTTATGAATGCAAAAATTTTAAGTTGCATAAAAGTTAAATGCTTGTTTCTTTTAACATGTGTGCCAGACAGGGGTGAGGCGTGTAATGGAACTGTTTAGCTATCCTCCTAGAAAGAAAAAGAATGTACAAAATACAAAATGTATCAGGTTTATTCTTTAAGCTTTAAATTTCCCTGCTAAACTTGCTTATTTATGTGTGGCTGGTATCCGAAAAAATAAACGTTTCAAGGGACATCAATAATGTGCAAGTCCAAAAAACTATTCAATTCATAATTTGTATAAGAATTTAGATCAAAAAGAGAAGTTACTGATCCTTTCTACTCAAACTATTAACATTGATTACTTTTTACGAAGAAAAAATTCTAAATTTTTCTAAACAAACCATCAAGCTCAACTTATCTTATTAAAATAGCAGTTTCACTTGCTGTTCCAGTTATTTGAATATCGAATAATACAAAATCAGTCAACATAAACCCAAGTTGTCTAAAGAAATGTACGTTTAAAAGATATATATCTACAGAGGCTAAAAGAAGACTCGGGCCACCACAGTTCCTGCAGCCAAAGGTAGGTGTAGTTCCAGGAACTAACATCTGTTTTATTGTTTAATGTAAAATTATCTTTTAAATCATTTCATTATAATTTTATTATAACTATAATTTTCTAGCTAATTTTCATTTCAGAATGAACAATGCCTAAAACATCTGTCTCTTAGATATAATTTATTTGTTAAACCCCTAAACTTTACCTTCGGTTGAGAACTTTTTTCTTCTTTTTTTTTTTTTTTTGTTGTTATTTATTTTTTATTTTATTAATTATTTTTGTTATTTTTATTTTATTTTAGTTTTATTTTTGCTATCACGGTAACCCTTAACGCTTACCCTCGGTCGGTAACTAATTTTGATTATTTTTAATTTTTAAACGTGTTTGTTTTTTTTTTTATTTTTTTTTAACTGTAGTGCAAAAATATCTTTTCATGCGTATTTGAATCCTCATGCAAATTCGACTCATTCCCATTAAAATTATCTTCGAAGATCCTTAGTTTATAACAGTTATATATCTATTTAATTCATTTATTTAAAAAATATATAAAACAAAGTTTAAAAATTTTTCTGGTGGCTAAATTTATTTCGACAAATTTTAAATTAGATTTAAAAAGCTGATTTTTTAAAATCAATTAAACTAATATTTAAATAAATTATTTTGTTTTAACATTTTGAAGATCTACTTTTACAGGTTATTAATGATAAATAATACTTTAAAATAAGTATTTTATTATTATTTTAAGAAGTTTTTGCATTTTTTTTTCTACGACCTAAAAAAAAAATTAATTAAAATAGCAGTGAAATTTTGCTTTTTATTCTTAGAAAATTTCAAGCCACAAATGGTCCATTATGCCTTAGAAAATTATTTCTTTAAGAACTGAAAATTTTTACTTCAAAAGGCAAACCACATCTTTTAAAAGTTAGTTTTTTTTTTACATAAAAAGCTAAGCGGTTTATTTTTTTATACTTCATGTACCTTTTGAAATACAAAGGCAAAAAAAAGGCCTCTCAGTTAAATCTATTTCCTCCTTCAGTTTAAAAAAAATAAATTTGAACTTTTTCAGTCTAATCTTCAATAAAATTCAAACAAATTTTTATATAAAAAATTATATATATATATATAAATAAACATATCACTTTTTGAAAGTTTTATGTCTAAAAATTTAAAAAAAAAATTCAATTTGTAAAACAATAAAAAAAGTTATTTTCAAAAATTTGATTTCTATTAACTGTTTGTAATATTACAAGAAGCATTTCCAAAATAATTGAAATAAATTACTTTTAATGCAGGTGATAAAATTTTAATGTATTTTTTAAATTCTTAGAAAATTGACCCTAACTGTTACTATGTAAAAGTAAAATGATTTTACAAACACCGCTCTAAATAAAAAGAATGCTTTTAAAAACTAATTTTATCACAAAAAGTTACTGTTTCTAGTCATTTCTAACAATATACAGTTGTGTTAGTTTAAAAATAGTAAAATTTATATATATTTTTATAGTTTTAGTTGATCTTGAAAATTTGTTTAAAGTTTAATTTAAAAAAATTGTAGGATACTCCCCATTTATTTGTTTTATTTAAAAAGAAATTGCAAAATATCTTGTTAAATTCTATTAATTAAATAGCTGCTTATTTAGCTAAGTACAAAAATTCAAAGCTAGATGAATAAATTATTCCCTACCTACTATCAAAAAAACCATGCTTCGCTTTTAATTACTGCACAATTAGTTGAGAAACAAAAGTTTTAAATTAATTGCATTGTTTATTTTTAATTTACTACAGTTTTACTTGTAAGTGGTTTTTATGTTCATAAAGTATTATTTTATATTCTAATTTCAATAAGTTTATTTCAAATTTTCAAACATCTTTAAAGTTTATTTAACTTTAAACTTTTGGATAGCTTTGTTTATGGTTTAATTTAAGAAACCTTCATAATTCTTGAAATTAATAAGAAAAAATTAAAGTGTTTTTTAAGAAGAACTTTAATAGTTAGTCTGATTTAAATAAATCGCATTTGCAATTTAGAAAAATTAAATCCTCGAAATAAAATTAAGTTCAAAACAAAACGTTTATTTATCTATTGTAAGTGAAAAGTTCATTGACGTGTAAAAAGTTGATACTTTTTTGGCTTCTAGCGAAAATATTTTTATATGCTTTCTAGACTTATCTATGTTAAAACCAGCGATTAGTTTTAGTTAAATAATTTTAGTGCATTATAGTAGTTTAAAAATTGATCTCAACTAGAACTGTATTAACTTCAAAAAAAAAATCTAGCTTAGATTTAAATTTAGCATTAAAATAAAAAATTCTTGCAGAAGTTAAATAGGCCAGTTAATTACTAGTTTTTTATTATTTTTGTTGTGCAAAATTAGTTGTTAACGCCATTAGGGGTATGAAAAGAAAAGTAAAACACTTTTTAGAAGTTTTGATTCATTCAGTAACTAACTTACTAGTTTTTATTTACCATTAAAAAAATCAACGTAACTTTTGAGACAATTACGAATAGAATATAATGTTAGATAAGTTATTTATGGAAGGCGTTAACTAAAGTAACGAAAATACACAATTAGGCTTAAAAGAGTTTCTTACCAGAGTTGTATTTTGTTAAAGTCTAAAACTTTCATGAATTATAGACAATAATTAATTTAATGAACAAGTTGTGGCCTGATGGCGTAGAGGTCTTAATGAGGTCTTGAAAAATTTTCTGAGTTTAAATTTGCAAGATTAAAACCCAGTGGTGGACGGACAAAAAAAACACTTGTAGAGTTTAAAAAAAATTGTATATTTCTTGAATTAAACAAAAACACTAACTTGAATAAACTTTAGTCATAAAGTTTCATATTTATTTTCTATCTGCTTTCTATAAGTTTATCGTAATAATCAAAAATACATTTAAAAAATTGAAATAAGTTGTTTTGAAAAGATTGAAGAGATAGTTTTTAGGTTAAGTTTCATTTTTTAATTAAACTGCTTTTTTTTAACCCACTCTCTTGTGTCGAAATTAAAAAACTCACTAAATTATATAATTTAGTGTAACCTTTGTTCTTTAGATTTTATCTTATAGTATGCAGTTTAAGTTTTCAAAAAAGAGATTAAAATAGCTTTGTAAAAATTAGTGTCTTCTTTTAGGTTGTTAAAATAATTAAAGTCAATAATAAATAAATAATGTAAAAGTTTGTCTTTTTTAGGCCTTAGTGTCAACCATAAAATTTGATGACAAATTTGTTTTGTAATACAAAAATTCTAACACTATATTTTTTTAGTTTTTATTAAAAGAATACTCTTTGGTAAAAAATTAAAAAAAAAACTTTTTAATTATTTGTAAAAAATTACTTGCAATATCTAAAAAAAGAAACGTAAAACATAAAACTTCCAAAATGTTTAAGTTTTTTAAAATGTTAAACATAGTTTTATCGTTTAACAATTCAAAGTATTTTTTTTATTGAATTAAAGTTAGCATTACAAATATTTGATTTTTTAAAGATAGTTCCGATTTAGGTCTAACTCTAAAGTTTATTGTGAGTGACATTTAATAAACAATACTTTATATTAATTTAATAAAGCTTAAGTAACTGTAGAAAGTTATAATATTAAAAAAAATTTGTCATTACCACTCACCACAACTACTTTAAACAAGTTTTTGGACAGATATTTTTGAAAAATATTTAAGATGAGTTGAGTAACTAAAAGTGCGCCCTGACTTCATGTACATTTAGTTTTAAATTGAATTGCAATTGTTTAAAAGTATTAGCGCCATTTAAGAGTGAAGTCAAAGACAGCATATCTAAAATAAACAAAAAACCTTTAAACTACGTTCACAAATGGACAAAATATGTTGTTCTTATATTTCATATAAGAGACGTATTATGCCTTATAAATAAACTAATAATTTCAGGTTATAATTTTTATTGTAACTTTTTTAAGATTACGAAAGTAAGCTTATTCAATTCGTTTATATTGTTTAGCATAGAAAGTTTAATTAGACTATAAAAACAGTTGTTAAATTTATCAGAAATATTTTCATTAAAAACTGCTTAGGAAAGTAATTACTAAATAAGTATTCAAAGTACATTCTAAATAGTCAGTAAATAAATATATTTATCAATAGCTAAATAACAAAAAGTGTTAATCTAAAGTATTAAACATAAGGCAAGTATATGCTAGTTATATTACATTATTATTTTTATTAATTACTGTACAATATTAATTATAAAAGTTTGAACTTTTTATTTATTTTTTTTTAATTTCCAAGACTTTTTAGTAAATCATTTAAAATAATATGAAGATTTTTTTGAGAAAAACTTTATAAACATTTCATAACTTAATTTTTTAAATTTTATAAAATAAATTTTTAAACACTTGAACTTTTTAATAAATGTCATAAATATAAATTTTAATAATGAGTGTATAGATTCATGTACATAACTAAATAATGTTCTGAAGTGATTTAGCAGTACTCTTTGCAATCAAATTTATCTTAGTTTAACTTAAAATATATTAGTTTGCTAAAGTAGTTTATTTTTTGTATTTTATAAAGTATTTTTTAAATTGTAACTTAGAAAATTGTAATTTTTTTTTTAAATATATAAATTCTGTATTACTTTGAATATATTGGCTTTTTTATTAATCCTAGAACTTTTATTTATTTAATTCTTTAATTCAGTTAAAATAAATTTGAATTAAAAAATGAAGATAGAAAAAGAAAAAACTTTAGAAACAAAGGTTAGCAATTAATAGTTTTTATTTGTTCTATTTTTAAGATGGTAAATTATCTTCATTAATTTTTTCTATATTTAGATTAAACAAATGTTAATATATTTTTTAAAGCTTTACTAGTTTAAGTTTTTATTGTTTAAAAATTCTAATATATTTTTTATCAATGAAGGTTAGAATAATTTGTGTGTTTATAGCATACATATATTTTAATAAACTTATTAGGTTTTTTTTGTGAATTTAAAGCTAAAGAGTTAAGATTTGTAGAAAATTATTACATAAATTGCTATGTGTGTAATGTAAACAGAAATAAAGTGTTTAAAAAAACATTGTAAGGAGTTGTAAATGCTATAACTTATTAGGATATTCATTTTAATTTTTTATAAGATATACGCAAACAAAAAAAAAAAGAATTTGTTTTAGTTCTTTTTTTATTAAAGTATTTAAAAAGATGAACATTATAATCATACTTTAAATTTGAAATAAATTGTTAAGGTCATTAAAGCCTATTAAATTATTAAAAAAATGGTCTGAGAAATCTTAAGGTTTTAGATAATACTAGTGATTAAATTGAAAAACTTTTAAATATCACATTGAAATAAAATGTTTTAAAATAAGCAAGCTAAAAATAATTATTTTAAATAAATATTTTTTAGATTAAGATAATTTTAAATTCTTAATAATTTTGAAAGTGTAAAATTACTTGGTTAAACTAAGTAAATTTCCAAGAAAACAAGAGTTTGTTAAAACCTTTTTTTTTTGTTAGCTCATGTTAGAAGTTTTGATTTACAACATTTGTTATGCAAAAAATAGGTTAAAATGTTTTTATTTTTAATGTCTATAATTTAAGAATTTTAAATTAAAAGATTCATTAAGTAGCTATTTTGTTAGACTTTTTTTTTCAGATTAATGGAGATGACCAACTTGCCAAACCAAGTGTAAACAAAGATATCAATGATAAAAATGTTAGTGGAACAAAAAAGGCCTTAGAAAATAAAAGCAAAACTATTCAAACTGCCCCTGTTTTTCTTAAAAATAGAAAGCTTTCATTAGAAAAGAAAGTAGTAGAAGATAGTGTTGAAAACACTCAAACCCCATTAAAGTCCGACTCACCTCTACCAAAAGGACAGAAAAAGCTTACAGATATGTTCAAAAAGAAGGAACCAAAAAGTAAACTAGTTTTAGCTACTCTTAAACCTAAAAGTTCAAAATTAAATGGTGGTTCAGCTGACACAAAAAGCTCCTCAGGTGTGAAAATGGACGTTGATGTGGTCAGTGATGAAAACAGAAAACGTTTATTTGCATCTGTTGACCAAGTTGCATTTACTGAATTAGTTGTGGATGTAGACAGCAGCTTAGGTGAAACAAAACCCAACGCTGTTGAAGTGAATGGCAGTGAAAAAATCACAGCAGATATGGTTTCAAAAGTAGCTGTTGGTATCTCTGTGAATGATGTTAAAAAGTTAAACAATGAACCACCAAGTAAAAAGGTTAAATTAAATTCTAGAGTATAAGCTAACTTTTATTTAATATCTTGTACATCTACTTTTTGTTTGTATAACTATAAACTAAAGCATTGCTGTCTACAAGTGTTACAAATTCAGTTGGTAAATAACTAAACTCTTTTAGAAACAAAGGTTTTAATGACTAAGAGTTTACTTTTATAAAGTCTTATAAAATAACATCACTGTTTTTTTAAAAGTATTCAGTTATTTAGTTACTGACTTAGGTACAGTTGTAAGAACAGTGTTTGATTTTGTTTATGACAATAAAACTAATTTAACTAATCTTAAATTGTAGATATTTGTGTATAAATATCCTAAATATTTGTTTTTCATTAAGCCTATAGAAAATTTGTTTACATTATTAAGTAGTATTTCATAATGTATATCTTTTTTTGTACCCTATGTTTTTTAGTACATTAATATCTGCACTAGTTATGATAATTTAACCTTATTAGAATAATTTAATTTATTAAAGATTGAAAAGTTTAATCCATTGTTCATAGTTTTTCCATACTCTAAAAACCAATGACATTAACTCTAAAACACCAAATTAACTGTAAATGTTGTAGTTAATTTAAATAAAGAAAAGTAGTAATAAATAAATAGTGTTTTGTAAATTTAAGTTTGATAACACTGTTTTCTAACTGGTTGTTATTTGTATATAAAGATAAAACTATTAAAATTTTAAAATAGTTTTTCTGAGCTTTAATCGAGAGTTTTAGTTTTTAAGAATATAATTTTTATAAAATAAGATGATTTGTTTTTTATAGGTATTTTTTAAGTACACTAAGAACACTAAATAAATTTTAGACAAGTTTTACTAGTAAGTAGAGGATTGCCATTCTTAGACTACTTGATAATCTTGTAAAAATTTAAGCCAGTTTGATATTTTTTTTTAGTAATTTGAAAATAGCAGGATGACTTAACCTTTTTTGAAGTTTTTTGCAAAACTTAGGCTATTTTAGATTTTTTTGTATTAATTTTATTTTTATGACCTTTTAACCAACTTTTTTTTGTTAGAATAATATATTTTTTCTATGTTACAAAAAATTTTGCTGTAACTATATTTTTTTAAATAATTCAAGCTTGAATAACAATACAATACTTTTACAATTATTGGCTTTTAATACTTTTTACAGGGTTGCCACTTTACCTTGAAACCTGGAAAAACCTGGAATTTGACTATTTAGGTAAAAATAACCTGAAAAAAACTAGAATTTGAAAAAATTTGAAAAAAAACTGGAATTTTTAATAATTTTAACATTTTCAGTAGTAAAATTTTGATTTGACACAAAAGATTTGTCATCATCTAAATGTTTTTTATTTAAAAACATATTTAAAGTAACTTTACAGCATATTTTCAAATGTTTTTATTCTATAAAACACAGTTTCTTACATTAAACTTAACTTAAAACTAAAAATAGACACAAAAATGTGTTCTTATAAAAACCTGGATGAAAATTGAAAGACCTGGAAAAAATTTGGAAAAAAACGAGTGGCAACCCTGTTTTTATTTAGTTTTGTCAGAACTCAGTGTAGTTTTTAATCACTCAGGCACCTCAAAAAAGGTTTTGCTACCTCAATATTTTACAACTTTTTAGAGATGCTTTTTTTTTTATCTTAGTTGCCTGTAATTTCAGAGCTGTCTTCTCCATAAAATATAAAATATAAAGAACTTCAAACACTTAAGTACTTTTTTTTCTATCAAATATCATTTTATATTATCATTATTGAATAAAAGTCTTCTTAAGATTAATTTTCTTATATTGTTATTGAATATTGAAACTTAAAATAAAATACGGTTATCTAAATTTGAAGAAAAACACTAGTCTTTTTTATTCTTTATTTGTTACTTCTATTTTTTCAAACACAGACTGTTTAATGTACAATTATAAGTCTAAAGTTATTAGTTTCAAACTATTTTCATGACTAAATGAATTAAAAAGAATTAACAATGGACAAAATAAACAATGTTTTTTAATTGAAAACAAACATAACTTAAAAAATATTTTTGTTATAAAAACAATTAACTTTAACTTAAGTATATTTTATGGATTTTTTTTTTAAATCAGTTTAAAATAATGAAACTAGTTTTAGTGTCTAAAGAATAGAAAAACGTTTTTCATGTTTTATTTATTGTATATATTTTAGTTTAATATTAAGTTCTCATAAATTTATTAATTGTTTAATATTTAATTTTAGCCCAAGCTATCAAATAAAGTTCCGAAGACTCCTACGCGAAAATCTAGTAGAGAAACAAAGAACAAAAAGGTAAGCTTATATTTAACACATTCTAGATGTTCTAAAACAAATCTTTAAAGTAATAGTTTTGTAGTGACAGTAAAAATTTAATTCTTAATGTACATTAGATTTTGATTTATGTTGTTAATAAAATTTACGAACAGTTGTAATGTGTTTTTTTTTTTTTAGCTTCTATGGTGTAGTTTATTTTTAATATAAAATTTTTCCAATAAACCTTATGGTAGCCAAATTTAAAAATTTTTAAACTTAATGCTACTTTAAAAATAACCTCATTTAACTGTATATTTGTCATGGTTTCTCCTATAGAAAATATTTTAAAATAATGTATAATTACCAGTTTCATTACTACAAAAAATAATCAAAACTTGAAAGATAGAAGTTTTTAAATTTAAGATAAAATTGTTTAATTGCAAATCCAAGCAAGTGCAAATTTACAGTTCTTTCTTAAGTATAGTTATTTTTACATTGCCTTTCTTGGCTTAAACGTTGAGTTGTTTTTATTCTCGTTAAACAAGGCTATTGTAGAAATTGTATAATTTAAAGTATATTGAAATTAACATTTTTTTGTTTGATTATTTTTAAACCAAGTTTCAAAAGTATTGTTTTCATATAAGCAAGCTAAGTTTTTTTTTAAATTAATTATTTTTTCTGATAAAAGCATCAATGTAACTAGTTGTTTTCGAAAAATTGCTAAACTTTTTATTTTTTGTTTATTTTTAGAGTAGATTATAAGTCAACTCATTTGTTACACATAAACTATTGATTCAAATTTTCCTATAAGTCGTTTTTTTTAAACTGCTTAAAAGTTGTAGTAGCTTTTCAAAAAATGACTTCTCAATAAAATAAATCTTATTATCTCAATATGTGTAGAAAATACATAAAAAACTTTTTAAATAACAAAGTATTCCTTTTTTTTTCTAAGTTATTGAAATAATTCCATTAGTTTTGACTGCTTAACAACAGAACAATTAGATTATTAAAAAGAAACTTGGCTTTAGGTTATTTATTAAGTTAAAATAAGTTTAAGATTGTATGAATAATAAACTTCTTAGTTTTAAATTAGTATGAACTAAATTAAAACTTGGTGGTAGATGATTTTTTTATTACTGACAGGATATAAGAATAGCATTGCTTGAAACTTCCAAAAATAATTCAATGACTTAATCAAAATCCTTGATAGTATATGGCTTGAAAGTTCTTTTTTGGATTAGATTTGATTATTTTAAATGCTATTCTTATAAAGTATAAACAGTTTTGAGTTTACTTAAATATTTATAATATTAATGGAGTGATAAATATGCAAGCAAAATAAGTATATTGATCAAAATTTCAAGTTAATTTAGTCCTTTTTTTGGTTTAATTTATAGAATTTTTAAATAATATGTATACATAGCTTAATAGCAGTTTACAAGTTAATCAATGTATTACCTCTGGTAAACAAAACTCTGGTAAAGGGTAAAGCTAAAATAATTAAAATAGTAACTTAATATTTCTAAAAAAATAACTATGTACTTTTAATCTTTTTTTTTAATTCATAGGTCGAAACTCAAGATGCTAAAGTCACACCTAAAAATAAACGACGTGGTCCCAAAACTTCGACCAAGGTGAATATTAATATATAAATATTTAAAACTCAATTTATTTTTAAACTTACAGAAAGTATTCTTAAAACTTGCAGATGATCAAAAAATATTTTGAAACTTAATTCAAAAAATATCTGCTAATAAATCTCAGCTTTATGGATAATAAAATACAAATTGGTTAAACCAATGATTATTAGTCTACTGATTAACAAAGTTGTATTTGATATAATGAAAAACATATGTTTTTACCTCAAAAACTAGAACTTAAATATTTATATTAGCGTAGAATAAATCATAATTTATTAAAAAATGAAAAATAATAGTTATTGGTTTCATAGTAATAAAAAAAGTTCTTAACATCAAATTTTCGATACACAGTAAATAAAATATTATGCACACTACCTTACACTTTGAAAAACTTTGATTGAAAGAATTATTAGTTTTTTAAGTGATATACACTTTAGTATTTTTAATTGTTGTATTAAATTTAACCTACTCATTATTTATAGTATGCTATTTACACATATGTTACAAACATTAAAGTTTTTAGAATTTTTAAGCATTGTTAAAAATTGAACTTTCAAGAATCTTACCATAAAAAGTAATTTTTCAATAGTTTAAGATTTGTACAAATTATAAAAATTTAGTTTAACTAATTTTATTTCTATAGTCTTCAGAGAAAAAGAAAAAAACTGACGACGATAAACAAAAAAAGCAAGAAGAAAGAAAAAAGATTCAGGAGCAAAAGGTGCAAAATATTTTTATATTAAGCTTGAAAAATAATTTGAAATAAAAAAATTGTTATTTTTGAGTACTGCCTTAGAAAATTTACATTAATAATTTGAAATTAGTCTGTCTAAGTGAAGTAAAAATTAGTTTTTAACTGTTATGCTTTGCTTTAAGGCTTTAGAGAAAAAGAGAAAATTAGAAGAAGATAGAAAAAAAAGGGAAGAAGAGAAACTTAAACTTCAGAAGA
Source organism: Thalia democratica (assembly GCF_965202585.1). Taxonomy (NCBI): domain Eukaryota; kingdom Metazoa; phylum Chordata; class Thaliacea; order Salpida; family Salpidae; genus Thalia; species Thalia democratica. Next base: position 3,542,426 of record NC_139172.1, on the reverse strand, counting down.
AAAAGGTATCCACTGAAGTTTAATTCTGAATTTGTTTAACATATAAGTAAATTTCAAAAACATGTGTACTTTGTCAATTTATTTTACACAACTATTATTTAAAATATATATCATCCTCTGCGGAAAAAAACTATAACATTTACTAGTAGTGTAAAACATTATACCTTGTACTTCATTATTATTCAAAATAATTAAATAACTTTTAGTTAACCTAAATCAGTTTTAAACATACCAATCTTAAAAACCATTGTATATAATACAATTACATTACCTTTGTCCCACCACTTAGATTTCAGCTTAAAGTTAACTTACAAAAAGCTCTTTTAATAACAAATTTTTCGAAATTTTCTCTTAATTTGTTTATCAAATTAAAACTCAGTTATACATCTTCAATAGTCATTTTATGAATACTGTATATTTAAATAGTTTTTTTAATTTTTATAATAAAATTTTTCAGAATTAGGCGACTAGTTAGGGCGATTTTTTATCCAAATGCTAAATATATTTTTTTTGTAAATTTAGCAGACCAATTAGAAATGTCTTAATCATGATAAATATTATGAAACATCTATATAATATTATCTAATTTGCTTTGTACTAAAACAGGAAGCGGAAAAAGAGGAGAGGTTGAGGAAGAAAAAAGTGGAGGAGGAAGCGAGGAAGCAGAAGAAATTGGAGGAGGCAGAAAAGAGGAGGAGAAAGAAGGAAGAGGAAGACCTGAAGAGAAAACAGCTGAAAGAGAAGATTGAAAATGAGAAGAGGTTGAAACAAGAGTAAGTTTTTATTTCATAGATCAAAAAAAAATTATTAATAGTGAAAATATATAACATGGTTCATACGCATCAAGTTAAATCAGTTTTTATGGCTAAATGTCAGTTTTTATGAGTTTAAATTAATTTTTGAGTAACCAAATAAAATTTAGAATATCTTTGTTTAATAAAGAAAATTAATAATTTGTTAGTTTTTTAATAACGAATTAATCTTTGTAACTTTAATTTTACTAGTTATTGGCAAAATGTCAGGATCTTCTAGTACAAATACTAGAAGATTTCAGAATATCTAAAAGAAATTTGAGAATCAGTTTGTTTTATTTCGAATAAATTAATAAATTGTGAATTTATTTTTTCATTAGCATTTGGTTTTGTAGTCTTGCACTCTGTGAGCTAGCACTCTGAAAGTAGAATATTAAATTTGTTTATTACAGTTACATAGTTCAAGTTGTAGACTACAAAAAAGTACAAGTTGTATGAACCATGTTTAAACGGTGTAGATTTTTGCTGTTCCTTTTAGAAAGCTGCGGTATAATAAAAGTATTGTCGAAGTAATTTTTTAGCCGAAAGGATTTTGCACCATCCTGGATTTCTTTCATTTTCATGTACAATTGCAATATTACAAAAAATACTGGTATTACTAGTTCGTTGAAAAATTTGAACATAAAAAAATCTCTCTGGGTTTTCCTTTTTTTTAATTATTGCTAGACCAGTTTTTATTATCTGTAAAACTTTAAGATTTAAATAATTGAGTGACTAAATATAAAATTAAGGCTTTTAAAACATCAGCCTATTATAATAGATTACTTGAATACTTCCTTTTTTTAAAAGTATTTACACATTTTTCTGCTAAAGTAAAACAAAGTTTTTAATGAGGTTTATCAAAAAAAAAAGTTATAATTGATAAATGTGAGTTGTTTCAACTTAATAAAGTTCGCATGGTATCATAATTTTAGTTTAGAAATCATAATATTACTTGAAAGCATCCTAGATTTTAATATCTTTGTTTAATATCATATTATTCAATTATGAGTTTTTTTTAAAGATTTTTGTAATAGTGAAAAAAATTAAATTATACTTAAATGCTACTATAATATAATTTTAGTTGTTAAGTCTCTAGTTTTAAAGGTTTCTAAAGTTAAATTTAGTTTGTTTTAAATAAAAAATGTTTCTAAAATAACTTTATACTAACATTAAACTTTTTTTTTTTTTTTGTTTCTTGTAGCAATACAACCAACAGGGAGAGGGAGAAGGCGCGGAAGCTGGCGTTGGAGAAGAAGGAAAAAGAGAAGGAGGAGAAAGAGAAGCTGCGGAGGGAACAGGAGGAAGAGAAGCAGAGATTGCTGGAGGAGAAACAGCGAGCTATTGAGGCAGAGGTATATATAAAATAATAAAATTAGATTGCTGGAGGAAAAACTACGAGCAATTGAGGCAGAGGTTGAAGAATAACTCCTTGTCAATTTTATTTTAATAATTTATTAACAATGTAAAATCTGAAACGAAAACAAGTATAGATATAAACACTAAAAATGAGCTATAGTCTAATTGTTCTACATCCCCTCCAGCTCATTTAAGATAATAACAAGTTTAAGGCAATGACATAGCTCGTCAAGAGGGGATTTAAACAAGTAACAAAAATAGTTTACTAAGATGAAACTACATTTTATGCATTAACAAAGCTCAATTGACTTAAATAAAAAATCTTTAAACAAGGGATTTATTTGAAGAAAAACAAAACTGCAATAAAACGCACTAAATAAATCCAAAACAATACAAATTCATGCTATTCCACGCTGAATCCTTCCTGGCTCAGCAATCATCACTATCAGCATCAATTGAACACTCAGCACAAACTTTTGTATAAACAGGAACAAACAGACTTCACTTACGGTGATTTCTACTTTGGAGTATTCCACTCTCAAGCTTCCCTGGCGCATTGAAGTCTTTCAACTTACGCAAAGCAAGTGGAACCTTATTTTTTTAAGGAGCTATAGGAGCAGGAATGTACTCTTGATCAACCTCTTCATGATTCGCTTCAACCTCACTGGTTTTACCAGTATTGGCACTGTTGGAATCTTCTGTAACCTTTACCGAAGAATCAGGACGTTGATGATGATGTGTGCTTGGTAGATTACCGCTCAAACCATGGGAAGATTTTGCTTCAATGCTTGTTGAGCTGGGTTGTACATCCTTAAAAAATTTCTGTTCCTCTGAGTAAGTCTCCGTGAACCATCAACTCTGACTGCATACTGATCATGTGGAAGCACCTCCATTACCACTCCCTTCTGTCCCATTTACGTGGATGAGTGCCATTCTGGTTCTGTAGAAGACACCTACTGCCAACATAGAGAGGTCGCAAATCCCTGGCTCTCTGGTAAAGTACTTCGGAATTCTTAACAAATCTTGTACGGAGCGCTTCTTCTTTAAGCTTCCATGCTTTTCTCCACATGGGTCGCACATTAGGATTGGAGAATTTGTCAAGTTCGTTCAAAAATTAGAAACTATTTAGCAGCTGACGTCCACATATGATCTCGGCTGGAGACACTTGACAATCGCTATCAGGAGTATTTCTCAGATGGAGCATCGCACTTAAAAAGTTGTCATTGTCCAGACTTCCTGAAGCGTCAACATTTGATCTTAGCAATTTTTTTGCCTGTTTGACGGCTACTTCCGCTCTACCGTTTGATCTTGGATAATAAGCTGAAGATATTCGATGCGTAACATCCCAGGTTTTAAGGAATTCCTTTGTTGCACTGGACGTAAATTCCGGTCCACCATCACTTGATATATCCTCGGGTACTCCAAACCTGGAAAACAAATCTCGGAGGCACTTAATCAACCCACGCGAACCTGCCTGAGAGGTTCCGCTGGGTGTGGAAAATATTTCTGACCAACCCGACAACCTGTCACCAACTACCAAAAAATTGTTTCCGGCAAACTGGAAGAAATCCGCTAATATTTTTTCAAAAGGGTTTATAGGAGGATCAGATGCTTCTTGTGGCAATGATGGTTGAGAAGGTGAATTGCGGTTGCAGCTTTGACAATTGGCACGAATTGATTCAATGTCTTGTGTATTAACAGGCCAGAAGACAATTTGTTGGGCACGATTATGCATTGATGTGACTCCTTGGTGCGCCGAATGTAACTTGTTGAGGACCCGATATTGTAAACTGGCGGGGATTACTACTCTGTCCTTGTAAAGTATAACTCCACCACTTAAGTACAATGCATCATCGTATCTAAAATACGCTGACAAAGATTAATTATGTTTCAAGCTTCAACCTTCTTCAATACACCTGGATACTCTTGAAAGTACTTTGTCATTTAATGTCTCTTCTACAATTTCCTCCCAAGTGATTGCCATTGAATGGCATACTTCATTACTCAATGAAGCAATTAGAAGTGATTCGTCAGTCAAATCACTATCATGTGAATTCACTTCATTAATTAAGCTTGGATAACGCGATGCAGCATCTGCCGCTAGATTAATTTACCTGGCATGTAACGCACTTGAAAAAGCCATGGCAATGTACGTTGTTTGAGCCTAAAAATGCGTGTGTTGTGAATTTCGTTGAAGGTGCGATCACCAACAATCTTTACCAGTGGTTTATGATCAGTAACAACCACAAGTTCTTTGCAGCCCTTAGTGAAATACTTTGTCTGTTCTAATGACCAAGCAATAGCAAGCGACTCCCCTTCTATGGCAGCATAATTATTTTCTGCCCCATTCAGAAACCTTGAACCTGCAAGCGTCAATTTACAGCCGGTGGTGCAGCAATCTAGTAACCGGCTATTGCATTTGCAGTGTTTCTGCATAAGGAAGTAGCCCAATCCTTGCTTTGACCAGTCTAGTCTAAGACAAGTCAGTTTCCTAAGATCAAAAATTTGAACACCGCTCTTTATTGCGTCAATGATTATCTCTTTTGATTCATTAAATGATTAGTTTAATTTTTCTGTCCACATGAACTTTCATTTTGGACTGAGAAAATCTCTAAACGATGCCATGACTTTACGAAGTTTGGCATAATTTGCGACTTGATTTATCAGACCAAACCAGCTACGTATATTTGTGGCAGACTTTGGGGTTAAATTGCGAATGGAATCCAGATATTTAGGCAAAGGTTCTATACGTTCATCAAAAATTCTAAATCCAGCAAAATCAACGGACTTCTGACAAAACTGGAACTTCTTGGGATTTAGAATGATTTAGCATCGATAACTTTTGATAGAAAATCTATTGTTCGCCACCAGTGACACTCTAATTCTGAATCAAAAAATATGGTGTCATCAACACATCTCTCCTTTCTTTCAAAATCAGATAAAATAGCTGCAAATCATCGATTGTAACCATCACCAGATGATACAAAGCCTTGAGGTGCTCTAGTATATCGGAACCTGCCAAACGGAGTTATAAATGTAGTGAGGTGTTTATCACTTTCTCTCAGTGGAACTCCATGATACCCGTTCCATGCATCTGTTACAGTCTATAACGTTTCCTTTGGAATTCTGCGCGCTAGTTTAAACGGAGTATCTGTAGCGCATGTCTCCCTCTTGCAATACTTGTTAAGTGGTGAGAGATCTACTATCCTCCTAGGTGACCCATACTGTTTCCTGGTGACCACCATGCGGTGACACCAGCTTACAGGTTCACCAAATGGGACACATTCCAAGACACCCAACCTCACATCTCGAATGAGATCTGCTTCAACCTGTTTCTGCCAATGAATTGGCACGTGAGCTGGTGTATGACAATCACGTGGTTTAGCATCATTCTCCAAATGTATCTCAAGTGGAGGCCCACTTATTTGCTGAAGTAATTTATGTGGACATACAAACGTTGAAGCTGCGTAAGCCTTTGTAAGAGCCAATCACGCATTTTGCTCACGTTTGTATTTGTTGCCTCAAACGGAAGTTTGTTTGGTTGGTCTGGCACTCTACTCCTTGGCGGGCAATCACAGGTCACATCTTTATGCGAGTCCAGTCTATTCGGATCATTTTCATTCGAACTTACAGCAACTTCAGAATGTTGATGAGGCAGTTGAGATCCAATGGTAGGAAAATCCTTATTAATAATCAGGAGGTCAACCATGGTTTCATACGAGAGAAAGAATCCAGTCACTGAATCGCTTACATAAATAATTCCATCACATCTGATAACCTCCTTCTTTGGAGACATTCCGCTAAAAGTCGCATTGAAAACCCCTAGAATGTTAATAGGAATTTTATTGGCAGCCCGAATTGTGATGGATACAGGCATTAAATTCTTCTTACAAAAACCAGCCTCCTGAAAGTTTTTCCATCCCCAAAGGTTCGACTGTGCTCCAGTATCAGCTAAAGCACTCACCCATGCAAACTTGTTTGTCCCATGTCTAGCAATCTTGACTGATGCACGAGGATGATCAGCCGTTGCCTTGGCTTTACGCAAGGACTTCTTGCTGAATATGGTGTTATTCAACATGATTCTTTTACTTGCGTGTAGTGACATTATTTGGGTATCTTGTTGCATAAAATCAGAATGATCAGCTTGGATTTGAACAGCGTTAACCTTTTTTGATTGACTACGCCAACAAAATAGACAATATCTGAAAGGCTTTTTATTTCGGTTACCTTTTTCGTTGAAAGGATAGAAAAGCTTTTTACAGTTCTGGCAAGGAACATGTTGGGACTTATCTTCTATGTTGACACGTCCCTTCTTCTGACGTTGAAAGGAGGAGACTGCGGATATTGTCCGCGAATTCTCAGTTGCATGGCGTCCAATTTCTTTACTTTCAATAAAGGAAATTATATCAAATGAAGACCTGGATAAGATATCTTCAGTACTGAGAACTTCTCTTCTTATGTCATCGTCCCCAAGGCCAGCGAGCATCACGTCTTTTATTGCATCTTCTGTGTTGCTCGTCACATTGCTTTTCCCACAGCCACACTCACTGATTGTAATGCAATTGCAGGTTTCTGCTTTGCTTCGTACACGTGTGGCAAACGTTCTAAACTGTTCATCATGGTCCTGATGTAGGTTCAAAAGTTCTGCTCTCTTTACACCAATAGCAACTTTTATGACTGCAATCAACTCCATCAGTTTAGCAACGTAACTTTCTGATTTGGCCATTAGTCGAGGATCACTTGCTGACATAAGATCGCCAAGCTTGTCCTGCGCACACTGAAAAAGCTGTATGCTTGCATTTTGGTTGCTTATATTTGAACCAATCTTGAATGCCTCCCACCTCCGAATGAAAGCAAGCTATGTCTCTTGGCTGATCCCCCGGTCAACCCTTGGTCGAATCAATTGAGGTGCAATTGGCATTACTCCATTATTGGATAACCCAAATTCTTGCTGATGCTCCACTTTGTGGAGGTTGAGAAGGCTACTCACTACATCACCGGATAGATCTGGCGTCTGGAACTCGCATCCACGGATTGGGAACTTTACTACAACCATTTTATTTTTCTCAAATTGTTAATAAGATTTTACATGAAGAATAACTCCTTGTCAATTTAGTTTAATAATTTATTAACATTGTAAAATCTGAAACAGAAACAAGTAAAAATATAAACACTAAAAATGAGCAACAATTAATCTAAAAATAGACCCTAAAATGTGTAATTTTGAAAATTGAGGAAAAAAATTTAAAACCTAAAGAAAATTTGCTAAAAACATTTGGCTACCCTGTTATTTTGAACTTAAATTATACTTTTTTGAATACTTTTTTTATTTAAGGAAACAAACTTCTTTGTAGGCTAATGTTAATATTTTATAAATTAAATAAATGTAATATTGACCTTTTTATTTTTGTTTTGTTAAGCATTATTGTTATAGGAATTTTACTTTTTGTTTTATCTTTGATGCTGCATTAATATAATTTAGATTTTCTGGTTCACACAATTTATTTACTAACATTGATAAATTTATTATTTATCTCTAGTTTATTGATAAATTTATTATTTATTTAAAGGAAAAGAAAAAGCAAAAGGCTGCAAACCACTTCAAGAAATTCTTCACACCCAAAACGAAAGTGCAGACTAAGGTTTTTAAAACAAGTTTATTTTCTGCGTTAAATAATCATACTTAAATAACTTCATTAAATTTTTTTTTGATCTTTATTGTTTACTTTAAAAAAAATTACCACATCTAGTTAAATAAAATACTAACATTTCTGAGTTTCCCCTTGTTTTTTATTGTTTCTTTTACACTACCTACAACCTAATGTTTTTTTAGTAATTAGCTTAAGAAGAATGCCGTTAAGTTTTACATTGTAGTTAATCTTGTATAAACTTATTTCTTGAAATCTCAGTTTTAAAAAAATGCTATAGAGGTATTATTTATGCAGAAATTTGATGAAACACAGTTCATGATAAAGTAAATTGTATAAACTTGCTTTATTTTAAGATCATTTTAAAATATAATACCTTTTCAATATTAAAACTTCTTAATAATTTCCAGTCAAGGATAGCAAAGTTTGGTGCTTTTGATGCGTACTTTTTGAAAGACGGCTGTAGAATAGCTCCCGTCAACAGAAGAGTGCTGGAAGATGACGAGAAGAAAGCGTTTGATGAGTCTTATAAGATGCAGGTAATAAGTTAAAAGAATCACTACTGATCGAAACAGTATGTCTTGATTATTTTTTTCTAAACTTTAAAGTGAGCAGCTCATAATTTTTAATACTAAATTTTGTTCAGGTGAATGGATTTGAAAGTCTTAAAATTTTTACTGATCATTCGAAAAAAAGAACAAAAAAACAACCGAATGAGTCGAAAGAACGTAAATTGTAAGTTTATTGAAGTATTTATTTTTATTTGCAATTTGTTTAACATTTGTATTTGAATACTTAAATGGTGGTCACTAGAATATAAACAAACGTTTAATTCTTTATTTCAGATCGCAAACTGAAGGAAAGAAATTGAAACTTTTCATGTTCCATACAAATTACCGTCCTCCATACCATGGTACCTGGAGAAAAAACAGTTCTATTATTTCTCCTAAAAACCCATTTAAGAAGGATGAGGTATGAACAATATAATTACTTAATATTTGATAGTTGGAAGATTCCAAGTTTATTATGTATTACTTCTCATTGTAACCAGACTTTTTTTTAAAGATTTGTTGAATTACGAGTACTTTTATTTTTAACTATCACAATTGAGCATCTCTCACTTTATTGATAAAGAAATTTATATAACTTGAATTATTTTTAGATTATGAAAATATGATTCAAGTATTATAATTGAAACCAGCATTTTAATAATCAATATTTTTTAATACTTGATTGTCAATAATAACAAATAATAAAACAATAATTAAGATCATTAAATTATCATTCAAACTTTGTTATATTATATTCATTATAAAACCAGCATTTTTTTAGGACTTGTTGGATTATGAGTACGATTCAGACGACGATTGGGAGGAACCCGTAGAAGGTGAAGACATCGCAAATTCCGACGGTGTTAGTCTTAAAAATTTTTGTGTTAATAAATTGTATAATAAAATAAATTTTAAACGTTTGTCACTTTTGAAGTTGGTTTTATTATTTGTATATTAAAAGTTTTTAAGTAAGATCAAACCCTAAAACACATCAAAGAGTTGCTAATTCATGATCAAAATATTAATCAAGTTGTTCATAATTAATAGTACTGATTGAAAGTGTTGTAAGGTTAAAATTGGTGTTAGTTTTTATTTATTTAAAAAAACTATAAATAAAATAAGTGGAAACCTTAAAACACAATAAATGTTTATATATTTGTTTCATGATGATCAAAATACTAATTCCTCATTATTTTATCATGGTCAAAATGTTAATGAAGATGTTCCTCATTATTTTTTATTTTATGATGGTGTTACTCCTGATTCAGGAGGAAGAGGATGAGGAGAAAGGTAGTGATGAGGAAGAGGAGGACGGATTTTTTGTTCCTCACGGATATTTGTCCGACGATGAAGGCATCAGAGAGGAAGACGACGATGATGAGGTAATAATGTGTAAATATTGTTGTTATTTATGGTTATTTCAAGTTGATCCAATCTAAAGTGTAATCTCTGTTTTGATGAGGTTCATTTGAATTAACTACAAAAATTGTATATAGTTTGTTGTTAAATACACCTTGCTTTTAAAGTAATCTTATGCTTGATTTTTATTTAGTCAGGGGTCGGCAGGCTAACGGTCCTCGCGGGCAAAATGTTAAACTTCAAAATTTTTGCGGGCCACAGTTTTAGTTGTAGTTAGTTTTTTTTTACTTAATTTTAGTTTTAGTCACTTTTAGCTACACATATAAGGCCTATTTAGATTTTATATCACTTTTATAGGCTAAAATTTATACGTATAGTTTCATTATCTTTAGACTTTTTAAACAACTTTTTATCATAACTTAACTTTGTAAGGTTACTACTTAACTCTGTAAAAATAATAGTAAGCCTAAATAGGCTCTGATTTTTGTGTTTGAAAACAAAAAAATTAAAGAACAATGACAAACTCAGTGATGCAGCAAATAATTATATTAAAATAAAGTTTTCATTTCTTTTTCTTTCCTGTTCTAAACATTTGAAAATCTTGATGGTCAGAGAGGCCACTGGTTTTTAAGAAACTTCTTTTACGTAGTCTGATTAATTTGCAGGTATTTTGAAACACAAGTTAGTTTTTGTTTTTTAAAGATAAAATTTTAGAGAATAAAGTTGTAAAAAGTTACTGAAAAGATACTGTTAAGCCTTTTCTAAAGTTTTTGATATAGAAAATAGACATCTAAATAATATAGTTTTTGTGTTTAACAGTTATTTTTCTTATTTAATCTGGATTTTGTTAATTAAATGTAAGAACTATTCAAGAATCCAGGATTTCAGGTTAAAATCTTTGCTGAGCGTGTAGCAACCTTTGTCATTATTAATTTTGATCAACCACTAATACGAATACTAAAATGGTTTTTATAAAGTAGTGCTACTCAATGAGCAGATAGTTTAGTATTATAAATACAAGTAAAAAAATATATTTGAAGCATCAGTAAAAGTTATTATGTTTTGATCGAAAGTTTTTTTTTAACATTTGCCTTATAAAAAACAAAAGTTTACAAAGCAAATTTGCTTAACTCGGGTTGCCAAAGGCTTTTGATAAATTTCTTCCAGGTTTTCAAAAGTAGAAGATTTTGGTCTTCTTTTAGTATAACATTATGTTTAAGTTGGAAACTGTCTTAATTAGTACAAATATATTGAAAATGTATTGTAAATCTATTTTAGATATGTTTTTTAATACAGTTTTTAGTTGTAACGATAAACATTTATATATATGACATATTTTTTGTGTCAAATTGAAATTTCATGACTTTACATGTTAAAATTGTATAAATTTCAGGTTTTCTTTGAAATTTTTCAAGTTTCAGTTTTTTAGCCTAAGTTGTCAAATTCTAGGTTTTTCAAGGATTTAAGGTTTTTTGGCACCCTGCTAACAATAATCTTAAACAATAACTCTATACTTATGGTTTCTTTCTGTTTTATTATTACACCCTTTTTTAGGCTTGACAGTAACACAAAACTATTTAGGAATAAAATGTTTTTCAATTACAGTAGACTACCGCTTAAGTACGCGCTTTTTTTTGGTACGCACCCTGCCTTAAGTACGCACTTATCCAGAAAGAGAAAAAAAAATTCTGCGTTAGCCTGAGACTTTTATAACTTTTAAACTAGGGTGAGTAATCCTGAGTAGTCTTAAGTGGCCTGAGATTGTGACAGTCCTGTTATTAAATAGTAATAAACTAAATACTTATGTAGTGGTTGCAGAAAAGTAAAAAGAATAATGATATTTGAGCTGTAATGCTATAAAATAAATAAATCTAGATGACAAAGTTAAAAAAAACCTTTAAGTACAACATAGTTCAGTCATAATTTAATTTAAACGTACACACATTGATGTTATAAAAATGTTTGGTAAACACAATGTAGTTTGGTACTTTCCCTCTAACAAAACAAAATGTGAAAAAGGTTTGTCATTCTTTTTTATATTATTGACTGACATTGACTTTCTATATTAAATGTATGTAACATTTATGTAGAAACTTTTTATAGAAAAACAAATCATTTTAAAATCTATTAAAAAATTTTGCAGATAAGAATTATGTATTAATTGTTATTTAAAATAAAAAGACTCGTTTATTTGGCCCAATTATTTGGTGGCTAGTTGTAAGAAAGAAAACAAACAACTAAATTTCATATTAAACTATGTCGTCAAAAAGTTTGCACTACCCGTGCTAAGTACGCACTTTTTGGTCGGGTTCAATTTGCGTACTTAAGCGGTAGTCTACTTAAGTCATCGGACCAACTACACAGGAAAAGTTATTTTTTTACAAAAAAAAACTACAGAAAAAGTTGATAAGTTATAAAAAATAGATATTTAGTTATATCTATAAAAGAAACTAAAAGTAACATATTTTTTGGAATTTAAAAAATTTTTTCTATGTTTTTTATCTTAAATATTTTTTTCTATTTAGAAGTCATGACATATGCCATTGAATTTAACATTCTAAATCATGTTTTAATTTGAAAAGAAATATAATTTTTTTAAACGAAATTGTATTCCGAATAAAGGACTGTTTTACCTTATGTCTTATTCTTTTTTTTGTTTGAAATATTAATGTGCGCCCTTATTTATGATATATAGCGATAAATCATCTATATTAAACTTAACCTAAATTAAGTAAAAGTTAAAAGTCCTAAATTGAGCATCTATGCACATTTATGTGCATAGCAATTAATTTAATTTGCACAAAAAGTTTATTTAGATAAAATTAAAATGTTTGAAAACCAATAATTCAAATTTAAATAAAATGTTTTACCTTATGTTTTATTGATATGATGTTTTAAATGTTTCTGTGCACACTTAAATTTAATGTACATTAGTAAAACATCTCTTATAGTACTTTATTATAAAAGTAAACATTTAAAAATACATTATGATAGTATGATATTTTACTTAATTACTGTGCATTTCTGTCGTACACAATGGAATTGCATTTAATTAGTTATTTTAGTATCACAAAATTAGCTTACTGAACTCAAGTACTTTTAAATTCTTGTTTTGGATTAGTTATTGCTATTGTAAAAAGGAAGTTATTTTCTAAAAGAAGAAAAAAACTGCTAGAGTACCAATATGTCTTTTTACAGTTTTAAGTCTAAGCAGTAATGTTGTTTTAATGTCCAGGAATACTTTTGATTGGCGGGCCACAATCCATTCAAAAACTAACGCAAATTTATCCTTTGCGGGCCGCAATCTGCCGGCCCCTGAGTTAGATAGTAATATTTTTTTACTGTAACTGCTCTTTGGTATTTGGTATGCATATATTTTCATTGAAGTCTTGTTAATTAATTTTTTTTAAGAAATGTTTTTCAAATAGTATGTATGCTTAGTTATTTTAATCTATTAATAAATAGTTTTTATAATCCTTTTTAACTTTTAGAACGTGAACGATCAAGAAATATCTGATCAAAAAATGAAGGCGAAGCAGCTTGAGTTTGAGAGGAGGTTCAAGCAGAAGATAAAAGTTCTGACGCCGATTTCTATTGGCTGCGTGTACGACGACAGCAGCCCGCAATTGGTTGAACAACATCAGAAATTCCTCTCCAAACTCTCTGTTAGTTGTTTGAAAGATGTTTTAGTAAATTTATTAATGTATATTTAACGTAGTTTTAGTTAAGTGATTGCCTAGCTTTGCAGTTTTTAAAAGTAATGTCTGTTCACAAAGTAAATTTAAGGGTTAACTTGAAAAAATTGTTACTGTTTGAGAGTAATTTTTTTGAAACATGGTTATAAGTTGAAAAGCTAATTCAACTTCTCAAAAAAATTAAAGTTCAGTAAAGTTTTTTATTAATATTTTTTATGCTTTGTAATAAAGTTATCCAAGATGTAGTTTTTTTTATAAATATAAATAAAAAGTGATTGTATAGTTTCTATTCAAGTATTTTTTTTTTCAAGCACAACCTATGTAAATTTTCAGTGGGCATTTTTTGATGATTCGATAGTGACACCGTACAATCTGGAAAATGAGAAACCCGCCCCGAAACCGAAGGAAGAAAAGAAAGAGAAGCCGCCTAAAGTGATAGTTTCCAAAGATGTGCCTGAAGAAGGTATGTTACTGTTTGCTTAAATATCACAGTATGTAGTGTGCAGTTTACTTAAATTATAAATATAACTTTGTCGCATTGAAAATTTTGAATAACAATTTATTATTATTTATATATGTACAACATAACTCATTTTTCATGAAACTTTTTAATGAATATATATATATATATAAACATAACTATATTTCAAATTACCTACACTTACATTGTTACAGTACCCATGTTATTTTCAAAGTGATGTTATTTTTCTATTTTATCAAGCAACTATTTACTGTTAACTTAACAGCAATGCCGGACCTTGTGAGGTTGTGCCACTGCAATCCGCACGCAATGAGCAGGATCGCCACCGAATTTCAACATTACTGGGATCTAAAAATTAAAAATGAGCTTCCATCGGGTGCGGGTCCCGTCGACGAAGGAGGTTTATTATTACGTAAAAGTTTATAACATATTTTTATATAAAGATCACATTTATTTTTATTGATTGGTTTTTAACCATTGAAACTTTAAGAAATCTTGCATTCAGTTATGATAAACAGTTTTTACAAAGCAATATTTTAGAAAATTAGATATTAAAAAGTTTTACATGAAGGTTAATTAATATAGATATATATGATTTTTCTAGCTCTAACACTGCTTCTAACTACTTTTTTGATGGTTTTTGTATAATTCGCGTATAAAATCTTAAAAGATTGAAATACTACAGCTGTATATTTTTGTTTATAAAATAAGTAAATTTAAAACAGACCTAAACGACTGAAAGTTTTAATGAAAACAATTAAAATGTGTAAGCTCATGTATTTTTCTTACTAATTGTTCTATAATAGTTTCAGCGTTGCCACACACTTAAGCTAGTATGAATTTTTCGAGATTTTTGAAATCTCAGTTTGGTTATTTCAAAAACTCTAATTTTTGATTAAAGTAGAATGATATCGAGTCGAATTAGTTTTCGATTAATTAGCTGATTAAATGACAACTTGTACTTTACTGCTCAACTTAAATTTGTTGCTTTCAAACTTTTAATAAAATTTTCGTCTTACTGCTTGCTATAATAGCACGCTGTTTTTTTTCTGCCTTGAAGAACGGTAATCTTAAAGTTATTAACAAATCTAGTTGCTGTTAAGTATTTTTTATTAAAGTTTTTAAATGTTACAAAAATTTAAGGTATCAGTTTATTTAAATACTTTACACCAGTGGTCGTCAAGTTAAACAAACTTTGTGCATCCCGATGTACAGTTTTCTCATAAATGTCTACTGCATAATTTACCAAACTATTATTCATTATGCCCCCTTTATAAAAATTAAAAAGTTGTGGCCTATTATTTAAAACTACCATAAAAAGCACCTAAAACTTTTTTTTTTGCTCTTCATCTGCAACTCCAAAATATCTAGTGTAAGTTTCAATTTTTAGGATTATTTTTCACGCACACCAAAACAGATTTCGTGCACACTAAAGTAGTTTTCGTGAACACTAAAATAATTTTCCTGGCTACTAAAAGTTTTGTGCACACTAAAGTAGTTTTCGTGAACACTAGTGTGTATCAGTGCACTTTTGACGACCACTGCTCAACACAACTTTAGCTGTCAATGAAATTTAAACAATAAAAGCTTTAAACAACTTTGATACAACAATAATTGTCTTTAATTTTTTAAATATATATTTTATCCAGTCGAGTTGCACGTACCGAGCGAGCCAGAGGTCAACAAGTCGTCGGACAAGGCGACCGGAGTGATCGTGCAGAACACCGAGAACAAGAACTTCACAATATCCAAGGCGAAGATCAGGGAAAAAATCAGGAACATAGCAGTGAGTGGAAGCGGTCACAATTTGAATAAGCGATGCTGGTGAGATTTATATATTTTTGATATAGATAGTTTTATGGTTGTTGTATTGTATGAAGGATACTTGAAATATAAGTTTTAGATGTAAAACTATTAATTTCTCATCAATTATAGTGGTATTATTTTGAGTAGAGGATGTTAATAAGTGTTTAATTATTAGCTACAAACAGGTTCGCTAAAAAACCTGGAATCCTTTAAATAAGGGTTTGAAAATTTAGGTAAATTGTTTTTTAGAAAAACCTGGAACTTTGAACAAAAATCACTAAAAAGTCTGCTACTTTAAACAATTTTTACGTGTAAGTCATAAAATTTTGCATAGATAAAAAAAACTTATTAAAAACAATATTTTTTGTATTAGAATTTATATATTTAAAGCATACTTAAAATAGCATTAAAATAAATTTTAAATATTTTTATACTATTTTAAACAGTGTTTTACCTTAAGCTTAGTTTTATATTTAAAATGGACAAACAAAATTGTTCTTTCAAAAATCTGGAAGAAATTTTGAAGATCTATTTTTGAAAAATTTTGAAAAAGCGTTGGCAACCCTGTACAAAAAAAAAACACATTCATTTTAATTTGAATAAGCACAAAAAGAATTGTTATTGTTTGAGTTATATTCAAGTAACTTGAAGAGTACTGCTTCTAATTCTATAATTGATTTAAATTTTAAAAGTTTTTTGTACTTAAAGTTCCCTGTAAATGGTTAAAATGTTTTTCTGATGTTTATTGATTACATGATGGAAAATTAGCTTAATCTATATGCTAAGGCTTGAAAACCAATACTCACTAAAGTTTTTTTTTTTGTTTTCAAAAATAATTTATCAAACTTTTTTATCATATATTTTGTTATGTAAAATGTTGTATTAAAAAAAGCATGAACTGAATAATAAAGCTTTCCAGAATTTTTTTTTATTTAATAAAAATCAAAACTATACGACTTTAAATTTATCAAAATTACAGTGTAAAGTTCCTTAAAATTAAATTAATAATATTAAAATATTTAAAATTTAAAACATATTTAGATTTCTGAATAGATTTTTGCTTGTATTTTGGTTTGATGATTTAAAAAGTTTGACTAGTTAAAAGTAGTGAAAGTTAAGACTGCAAGCTTAAAAATACAATTTTTATGTACAAGTTGATACAATAACACACACATTTTGTAATGAGTCTTTTAGAATAGTAATACTCTACTTTACTGCTTGAAATATTTAATATTCTTATTTTCAGGTTTGCCACGGACGAGGCGTTGAAGAAGTACGGGGGTGAGAAGATACCGATACCTTACAGGTGGGGGTGGGTGACCTACGTACCCAACATACCTGTTGAAGTTATTCCTCCTACTAAACCTGAAACTAATAACAAGTTGGTTGATTTTTATTAAAAATTTATCTTTGTTTAGTTAATAATATTTCAGATTTTTTCTCTCTAAAAGTATAAATATGTGACACTTTTATTTAAAATAAGCCTTTAGACTACAACTCTTAAAAGTGCTAGTTTTTATAAAATTGCATCTATCAGTAATATATTGCTATTTCATTGTTGTTTAATGTTGAATTTTAAATGTTTGAATGTTGAATCTTATAAAATAAGCCAATAAGAATACATGTATAAAATCTGATGAAATTTTATTTGTGTTCATTGAAGCGTAAAATCAGCTAAAACACTTTTAGTTCAGTTTTAAGTTTTTGTGTAGTGAGATCATCCGACTGAGAGTAAAGACTTTTTTGTAAGAATTGTGTATTATTATATTAGTGTGTTTTATTGTGCAAATAAAAAGAGCTATTATTTAAACAAACTTAACTGTTTTAAGTCTTTTTGAGTTAGATTTAAATGTATTATAGTTTAACATTAGTTTAAGTTTTTGAAGTGTTTTCCACTTAAACTTAATTTATTAGTAAGTTTTAATTCTTTCCAAGTGATTTAATGAAAGTAATTTATGTTTTTGAAATATTTATTTTTAATATTTTGTAGTACTATTTTATAATAGATACATTTCTAAACTATGGTGCAGGGTTGCCACACGGTCAGGAAATCAGGAAAAACTAAAAAAAATGACAAAAGTCAGGATAAACAGGAGGTTATTTTAAAAAAGTCAGAAATAGTCAGGAAATTTGACTAAATTAAAAAAAGATCAGATTTTGTCAGATTAATTTACATAATTCCTTATTTTCCAAAGCCTTCAAAAAGTAAAAAATTGATTAAAGATCCTTTAAAGTCAGACTAAAATTGCAAGATTTTCCTAGAAATTTACAAAATTATTTTATCAATTAAATATTTATAATCGAGTTCATAAAATAAGAACATATCTTAATTTATAAGATTAAGACTTATATCTTCAAGATAAGATTGAGAATATAAGATCTTAGCTCAATATGTCAATCTGAGAAAAAAAAGTTTTCCAGCGTAACTTGATTCGAGCTGCTGTTATATGTAATACCTACAGTGTAGGTCCTACAGCGGCCGAAATTTTATCTAAAGGACTGCTGCTACTGTGTCTTGTTATATGGTATGTCCCTCACCCAATTTATTGTTAATACATATTAGTTACTTTTCTAATACGGTTTTCTTCTCTATCAGTATAGCTTTGGCTACTATTATTTTCACATCCGCAATCTTAAAATCTTCCACTTCTAATGAACTCTCATAAAGCTTCTTTTTATTTTTATGTGCGCTCTCTTGTATAGTGTACTAATTCTTACTACCCTTAGATACATGCTGCTTATAAATTTTCGAGCATTCGACATTGCCAACGATAGTGAGCTGTTTGAAATTCTTTAAGGGTTTGGCCAAGCACTGACTTAATAGACTTGTTTAAGTTCTTCACGAGGGGAGAACGTAACCTTTATGATTTTATTGAAGTTTTTATCATATTAATAAGAAATATTATGAAGTAATAAATACTACTGGTAATGAATACATGATAGTGTAAGTTAGGTTTGTTACAACTAATGTAATAAATTCATCAGAACTGCAACAAACGAACCTGAAGAGCCGGTTGTCATGGAAACCGAACCTGCCAACCCCAGCTTGCCTGAAAGTCCCAAAAATTTGATGAAAAAGTTTCTACAGAACGTAAGTTGAAATTACTTCTTTTAATCAAATAGAAACAAAACTTTTATGAAATTTGCGTAAAAAATGAAAAAGCTGTTGTGTTAATTAAGGCGATTGTTAATTATATTCTTAGATGTTTATTATGATTAAAACGTATTCAAGATTATGTTAACCATTTTGAAATCAATTTTGTCTAACATTAAAAAGATAGTAGTTTTTTATTATGATGTTTAAGTACAAATTATATTTATTTGTCATATTTAAAATTCTTTTAAATTAAAGTTAGATCCATGAATATATCACAGTTGTAGTTGGACAGATATATTTAGTTACAGCAACTTGTACAATACTTAGTTTCTATATTTTTTTAACCATACCTATAAACTGTGAATTTAATTAATCATCAAGAATGGTTCAAATTTGGCAAAATTTAAATAGGCACTTTGTAGTTGACTTTTTTATTTATAAAAAATTACACCAAAATACTTCGTCTTGCAACAAATTCAACTTCTACAACTGTTCATTAACTTGTTGCTGTAATAATAAACTTTTAACGTTTATTTTGTGTGGAATACATCTTTTGCTTTAAATAATTTTGTTGCTATTTTGAGATATATTTTTTTTACATTCTTAAATAACACCTGTTTTTTCAAGCTTCTTAATAAATAATGTTAAATGAGTAACTATTTTTAGTATTTTAGTGGTAAAATATTATATATTTATTTTATAGTAAGTTGAAGTTTCCTATAAACAAATACTGCAGACAAAGAATATTTTTGTACATTCATCAAACATTCAAGACTATTTTATAACTTTTTAATGTTTAACTCTTTTAGTTTTGCTGTAATTTGTTAAAAAAAGCAAAGGTTCATGTTATTATGAAAATTAAATAACCATTATTTCTACATGTAAACATTTCAATCAACGAAAGTCTTAATAATAAACAATGCAAATTTAAACTAGTTTTAATTAGTTTTTTGAGCAATCTTGTTGGAGGGGGCCGTTGCTTTTTTAATTTATGTTTAGGGGGCTGTTTGAAAAAAAGATTTGGAAACCATGTTCTAAATGAATTTACATGTATTGATAAAACACTTAGTTTTCAATTTTACAGTAACTAAATACTGAAAGTTAATCTTTACAAAAAAAAATCACATCAGACTGACGCGTTAGCCCTGCTGAAAAAGTCCAAAGAGAAGAGCGACAAGCTGAAGCGCAGAGTGGCGTTGGAACCGGTTCAGACTTCATCAGGGTCCCAGGACGCTGAGCTCCTGGAAAAGTTCCGGGTCGCCAACACCAAGGACCTGAAAACTTTCTTCAACATCAAGGACACTCCCGAGAAGAAGAAGCCGAATGGTGTCAACTCTGGAGAGAGCAGCGGTTCGCTGGTAAAGAATGGGAACGTGCCAATTACGTCCAATGGGATAAATCATATTAACGAAACTAAAAAAGTAAGTTTGATTACGAGATTTTGCATGCAAAAATCTTTATTTTATTTAAAAAACAACAACATTTAAAAATTTATGTTTAAAAATACTTAATTTTACGTTTTAAGCTATTAACAATTACATGGTTACGACTAACAGGTCATCAATATAACAAGATAGTATTTATAGATTTATTTAAAACTTATTCAATATATGAAGTATATTGTATATATATATATATAGCTTTAATTTTATTTTCAGAGTGAAAAAACGATCGACTTAACTGAAGACTGACAAGATTCACAACTACTTTTGTTTTAATTATGATTTAGGTCTGTGTTTTTTTATTGCATGCATATTTTTAGCCTGTAAGTTTTAAACTTGTTATGATTTTAGGAGTTCGTAAAAGAAATTCATGAAAGAAATCGCTAGCATTTCTGTTCAAAACTTCAAATTTTACAACTGCTTACTAATGATGTCAATAAATTATATCTAACAACAATTTTTTTTAATATAGGAGGCTTTTAAAGTCATAAAAACAGAAAAAAAAGTTTTTAGTAAACTTTCAAAATTCTACTTAAATACTCGTTTCCTGTTTCAATAAAAACGATTATAAAGTTCGAATTTGTTTCTTACATATATATTTAGTATAGATCCTCATTATTTTAACTAGGTGAACAAGAACATATCAATTTTGTTATAGCTATATTACGGATGGGTTATGCGGGTTAGATAATCTTTAACTTATTTTGTAGAAAATGGTTGTAAATAATTAAAATGAAAAAGTGCATACAAAAATGATATATGGACAGGTAATGCGGGTTGGATCCTGTTGAGTTTTAGGATAATTAAAGATATTCTAAAACCATGTGTTTACAAAAAGCAAAAGTTTGTTATGAAAACAACCAGTTATGTTAGTTAATAAGTACAGTAACCTCTCGCTTATTTACGCACATTGTGTCCCAAAAAAAAGTGCGTAAAGATATGAGAGATCGTAAAGAAACGAGAGGTACTAAATA
This sequence comes from Thalia democratica, assembly GCF_965202585.1. Taxonomy (NCBI): domain Eukaryota; kingdom Metazoa; phylum Chordata; class Thaliacea; order Salpida; family Salpidae; genus Thalia; species Thalia democratica. The sequence goes on along the minus strand of NC_139172.1, from coordinate 3,521,223 downwards.
TACTCACTGTAATGGCTGTTTTTTAATATTGCTTCTAGCTAAAAGCAGACTGGGCACTTTCTCACTTTTAACTGATTATTTTATTCATTTATAAATATAAAAACAACAGATAAAACTATACATATATTAAAAAAAGGATTTGAACTTCTTTAAAATAATAATAATACGAGTAGAAATAGTTTTACTATTTTATTAATAAGTAGAAATTATCTTTATCTTTATTTATATGTGACATTTATATTCTTTTCTACTTAGCAAATTCAATTTATAATTAAGCATTTCTTTACAATTATAAAATGGTGTTTATTAATATATAGGGCAAGACTGCTGTATTATTTCTTTGTGTTTAAAACTCTCATTATTTCATTATACTTTCATTATTAAACACAGTCATGTTTATTTCAGAATTTTGATTTAATCTCTTATTGTTAACAAAATTTCTGATATACTGAGCTATAAATAAATGTTTATCAATTAGTCAAGGAACATAAATTTACAAAGTCTAAAGATACAAAGAGGTGTGTTAGCATTCAAAAACATATTTTAATTTAAAAATATACATTAAACCTAATTTCAGCAAAATTAAAAAAAATTAAAGTTTTTATTTTCTGAATTTTATAGAATTTTAAAATGCGTAACTAAACGAGAGTGCGTAACGTCACGAGTGCGTAAAGATCCGAGAGGTTACTGTATGTTACATTTGGCTTGCTGACTACAGAAATTACCAACCTTGTGCTAAATATTTGAAAAATTATAATTTAAAACTAAATCGACTTAATCGCATTTAAGCTTTTCCGAGTTTTTCAAGAAGTGCTGAGCGTGTTTTAAAGTTGGATTTTTTTGTACAAACCAAAAATAAGTTTTATTTTGCAAAATTATCTTCCCTCTAAAGTAGGGGTGGGCAACATTTTTCAATCAACGGACCGGATCCGGAAAATTAAGTCTTTTGCGGGCCGGAGTATTTCGAATATGTGATTTACCGGATCAAGTATCTTAATCCAGTCGAAACTTTTCAGATCCGATTGGATACTAATTTAAAATCAAGATCCGGATCCGGTCGGATTTTAATTTTTTTAAAGTTTTGGATCCAACCGCATTTTAATTTTATGGACAAAGTTGATCACTGTTTTGAATCCTTCAAATTCATAAACTTTCTCAAGTGTGACAACTTAAGATGTAGATTAAGACGTTTCAAATGTTTAAATTATGTCTATAAATAGAATTGACAAATATCGTACTAAAAAAACACTTTGCTTGGGCTAATTTAGCATAAAGATATACCAACTAAGTTATAACAACACAAAATATTAGGACAAAATAGTGTATTTATTAGTACACATTAATTTATAAAGTCTTTTTTAGCATATTTCAAAGTCAAATTCTCACAGTTTTGTTTTGTAAAAGTTTTATGAAAATTTTGTAATATTGACCCTTCGCAGGCCTGTAACTTTGCTCGCGGGCCGGTCATTTTCATTTGCGGGCCGGATCCCATTAAAGTTTAAAAATCGGTCGGGGCCGGCCATTTTCACTCTGCGGGCCGTACGTTGCCCACCCCTACTCTAAAGATACACTTGTGTATTTTATTTTGAATATAAAAGCTTAAGACAGCTTATTAAAAACTCTCTACAAGATTATTATGTTGTCTTTTAATAAAAGTTTTTGATTTTTCTCGAGAAGAAAGTAAATATGCTAAACATTATTTTAAAGTTTTAATTCTTTTTTAAGTTAAAAAACTATAATACTTGATAATTACTAAAATAAAAGACTGCTCAAGATGAAGCGTAAAGTTTTTTTTGTTTCATTATTTATTATCTTTTATAAAATTCAACTTTATGTGTTAGTGAGCGTAATAAATAAAAACAAACTCTGTATGATAACTAAATAAAAACATATTAAAAATATTACCTATAAATCTAAGCAAGCGTTCTTTATATAGTAAAATCTAGTGGATATTAGTTTTCTACCTTTAATTGTGTGCTATTCTTATCAATCACTGAATAATTGGGTTGCAAAAAAATTTGAAATCTTACAAAAATAACCTAAAAATTTTAAAATCTAGAATTTCGGACAAAATAACTTAGATTTAAAACTAAGTAATGAAATTTGTATTAGATACGGAAAATGTACGTTTTATAATAATGATTTTTTTTGGTACAGTTAAAAGTTCGTTTATTGATAACACTTACAAAGTCGCATTACAATATTTTTACCTCAAGTTTAACTCTATGCTAAAAATGGACAAAAAAAATTGTATTTTAAAAACCTGGAAGACATTTTTAATAACCTTTTGCAACCTGTAGTGATAGTTTTAACATATCTGGTTAAAATATATTTAATAATTTTAAAATTGTACTATTTGGAGAACTAAGTGCTGTTATGTGCTCATTAAAAAAAGTTGACAAATCTAAGTAAAATTGTTTCACGTCTTTATTAAGCATTTATAGAATAATATATTTAAATTGAAGTTATTACTAGACAAGTAATAAACTAGTATGGAAAGCAGTTATTATACAATAATGTCTTAAAGAGGCACTAACTATTCTTAATTACAAACAACGGGATGGACAACAAACATTATGTTGGTTGTTAATAATGAAGTTTTACAGAAGTCGTACCCGCAGGAACGATTTTAAGTATTGGATCGTACAAGGCGCTTTGAAAATTAAATTTTCTGGGGGTTACTATCGTCTCAGACGTTTTAGATCACAAAAAAAGGTTACAACCCATTGGCTGTTAAATATAAAATTTCACAGACAGTTTTTGATCGTAAAAGACGAATTGAAAATTTTGCAGTAAATATTTTTTATATATAAATTTTTTTTTTACATAAAAGTTCTATAAAAAAACTTTGGCTTTAGTTTATAACTATATATCTTCTCTCCATAAGACTAATTAAGTATGTTTTCTAACTTTTCAACTTGTAAAAAGAATTAATTGTTTCTAGCAGTGGTATTCAAGGTAATTAAAACCTTTGCACTAAAATAAATAAAATTGTGTACATCCTAAGCTCAGAACTCCCAAAAGTTGTTGTAAGTGTCTGTAATACCTAACGTAAGTATCATTGCATTCTTTATATATGCCACATAAATTTTGTTGCTTTTCATCATAATTTACAGTATATACAGTGTAAATTTAAAAAAAATCGGAATGTCTAATGTAAATTTCAAAACTCCTCTTAAATTTGCGTTAAATATTTTTTAAGGAAAATATTGAATATCTATTCAAATATTCAAAATTACAACTCCTACATGAGTTTTATGCACCCCAAAATAAATTTAGTGCACACCGTGAAGATCATTGATTTATAAGACTATCAAGAATTTTTTTATAGAAATAACGAAAAAGTATCTTCGTGATTATTTATTGCCCTCGTGCAATTTTGTACGCTCGTGCAAATTTGACAGCTACCCCGAAAAATCAGCTCTTAATAATTTTACAGGTAAAACTTTATTTTTTTGTTCTTACATGTAACCTTGGTAAAACTATGTCTATTTTTACTATTAAAAAAAATTAAGTTTATTTCAAAAGTAACATATTTGTACGTTTTGTTCACTAGTTTTTTAAACCTCAGGTTAATAAAAAATTATACCTAAATTAACTTTTCAACAAAAAACATCGGCGAAAGTCTGCAGAACAGAAGTCCGGACTTTCGTTTGCCGTGAGACAAGCTCAAATTTAACAAAAGGGTTGATCATGCCAATTCGATCATCAGACCACAAGTCCCGGTAGACTGATGATCGAATTGGCATGATCAACCCTTAAATTAACTTTTATTATTTTTTTTTTGTTTTTAACTTTTGTTTCACAATAATACCCTAAAAACTTTGAACTTTTATCTGAAAAAAAGCTACAATTGAAAAATATATTTTAGGAAACTTTAAGAACTTTATGAAAAGTATTAGCATTAAGTCTAAATAACTTGTTTTAAAAAAAGTTATAAATTTTTTTATTTATTGAATTATTAAATAGTTGTGTATAAGTGGCAACATTTGAGGAATATTGTTGCGAAAAAACAGAAACTATAATTAACAATTTTTGTATTCTTAACATAAACTTTAATATATATAAAAAGTTTAAGAGTTTTATTTGATCTGTACCCCCTATGTATTTTACTTATTTGTCTATTTATTTTGATAGTGTGTTTTATTTATTTTTTATTTTCAGCTTCTTAACTTTTTTAAGCTCGCTGTCTCTCTTGTAAATAGTAATGATTATATAACTGTTTCATTACAGTTTTACTAACTATTTTTTATTTGACTACTGTTTTTAACAATTTTATAAAACTATGCGGCCCGTTAAGTTTTTTTTTTTTTTTGCAAGTGCGGCCAGTAAATCATTTTTTATTGGAAATTTGACCCTTTGACAAGAAAAATTACCCCTAGTCTTAATTAAGGGTCAAAATACTTTTACAAGTCACAGGCTAGAATAACTACCGAAAAAAAAGATTCGAGCAGGATTTTTTTAAAAGTCTTCGCTTGCCGCACTATTTTGAAAGTAACACAAAAAATATCTTGTGTAAACACTTTTGATTAATTTACATTTGAAACTAGTAGTTTTAAAACATAATTAGCAATATTTGCTGATGAAAATCTTAATATTGCTAGTTTTGCACATATTATTTTCAACAACTTATTAATATATAATTCGTTACGGGGCGGAATTTTTCGACCTCTAACCTAAACCATTTACCAATTTATGGTTTTGACAAAAAGTTAAACATCTGGAAAGTAATAAAAGACTTAACAAAGTATATAAAGAAACAACAACCTTTTAAAGTACTTAATTAACTTAACTGTTAATATATCGCTTTCGCTAGTTAAATAGCACAATTATACCTAAATATACCGATATTTCTAAAAATAGTTTGTCTATTTTTTCAATACCATAACTAACCTCTATACTACTTTTACGTGTTAGTAAGTACATTCTAATGTTTTTTTTTTTATAAAAAATTGCTAATATTGACTAAAAATTAAGTTTATATACTAAACGATAACATTTTTTTATAAGTAGATACTTTTATACACCTTTTTTGATATACTTTGTTTCTAATTTTTTTGACTGACAATATTTATAAAGACTATCTTATAAATGTTCAAATTCAATATTTTTGTGTGCAGTTATACTACAGAGTTTTTAAAATCTTAACAAAAGCCAGGATTGTTGAAATTGCATACACTGGTTTTAACTTTCTGTATTTTTTTTGAATATGAGTAATTTTTACTTTGTTGAACTTAATCATACTGGCTTTAATTACTTATATTTGATAAGGTAACTAATAAGTTGTTTATAGTTTTCAAAAAAAGAAACATGTTATAAAACTACACTTTTTTTTAAATATAAGCCTTAACTAAAACAAAAAAAATCTTCATAACTCGTGATAAGTTTTCTCTACAGTGAAATAATTGGTCACAAAAAATGTCAGATAATTCTTCCAGGGAGTTTGTGAACATGTTGTCCAACTTTTCTTTTACCTTCTTCATTTCCGTTTGTACAACGCACCAGTTTCGAATGAAAAAGTAATGATAATATGTGTACGTTTTGCATTTGTTTTATAAATTTTTTAGAGTAAACTTTTAAAGTTAAAGTTGTTTTTTGTTTCAAAATTTATATGTTTTCAAACTCCTTTAAGTCATTGCATGTACAGTCAGTTGTTATTTTTTAATTTATTTCTATACTCCAAATCGAATATTTTTTAGTGTACTTTCCATCAATATAAACAGTTTATTTCTTGTAACTACGTTTATTTTTTTAATCAAATGTTTTTGCTGTTTAATGTTTAAACAATCAAAGGTCCAATTAAAATACATTAAGTAGCAACTTTTTAGAGCCAATTTTTCTACGTACGATTAACGACTATATAATTGTTTAAAGTTTTGTAAAATATGTATGAATAAATTCGTATGTTAAAAAATAACAAATTTTTCTAGTTAGTTATTTAACTTATTTTTTACAACTATAGTTTATTGGACGATAAAAAAACGCTCAAAATATTTAGTTCCAGGACCTGGTGCAAGAGTAACCTTTCGGTTATAAAGTCGCACACCACGGATACCTTTTAACATCTCGTCCAGGACAAGATAAACTTAATGACTAACAAGTTCTTGTTTTTTGAGGCTTGTTATCATATATTGAACTTCTTTTGGACTTAGAAGCTTCATAAAATACCTAAGATTGTCTCTAAATTTTGGGCTGTATGGTATATATCTAAAATCTCTAGGTTTCAGTTCTGTATCTTTTAGTTTTGATACTCTTCGTCTCTTACTTTGTTTGATGCTCAATCCTTTGTGATTTGATTTTTTAGACACTTGATGTGTAGATTTCTTCAAAGATATCATAGATGATCGAGGGCTGTTATTATTTGTAGTACAACTTGTTGATACTTTTTTTTTTACTAACTTAAGATGAAGGTGACTTTCTAGACATATTTAGTTTAATCAACTATATATAATACTGACTGATAAAGCTTATTCAAATACAAGACAAGAGTTGGCAACCTTTTATAAGTAAATGACTTAAATGATTTACTATTAAAAGTCATTTCGGACAGACAAATGTTAGAAAAACGATTTAAAATCTATCTTACGAAGGAAATTGTAATAAAAATTTCTTAAATAATAGCAACTATTTACTGCATATCTAATATGTAACACTTTTATAAATATTTGATGGAAAATTACTAAATTTGATACTGATTTTTAATCTTAAATACTCATGCGGGTCAGTTATTTTGTTTGGTAACCTTAATCTGTTTGCCGACCTTTACAAAGGAATGTTTAGAATGTTTAAAATGTCGAATCTTTTTTGTGTACGTTGCTTTATAAAAAAATTATAATTTTAATAATAGAGTTTAATATACTATAAAATAGTAATGTAAAGTTTTAAAGTGACGAGTAAAGTCATATTAAGAATTTGAAAAACTAATATGTAGTTTAAAAAGTTTAAACTTGAGTTTCAACAATAATTTTGATGCAATTTTTTTGAAATGAAGTTATTAGATTCTCATTCAAATTTGTAATCTACCTCAAAAACTAACTATGTAATACAGTAGGACTTCATAAAACAAGTGGTTTAAATAAAAATAGTTTTACGATCTAAGCAGTTTAATTCATAATTTACTTTACAATGTTAATATACACTAACAGTTAAAAAATTTAATTTACAGTAACATTTAGACTTTTTTTTTAATACTAACGTTTATCAATTTTTCTACAATTTGATTGTTTATACATTTGTATGTTAGCTTTAATTAGGTATTTTAATGCTGAAATGCCATAATATTTTATCAAATTATATGAAAATATATATATACATAAAGATATATTTTAAGATTTTTATTTGTTATACCTTAAATGCAAAATATTTCGGGTTCATTAGCTGACCAACTAAACGATATATTTTAGAGTAATAAAATAAAAGCAGTAAAATTTTATATTTTTAAATTTTTATGCAAAAAGCTTTTAGCAACAGTTGTTTAATTAAAAATCATTTAAAAACAAATAAATTAGTTATATTTAAAACCATGACGTTTTTTTTTTGAAACTTTCTAGAAAAAAATGTACCGTAATCTAAGTGTTACTTTAAAATTGGATGTTGTTTTTAATATTTCCCATACAAGCTTTAAGTAATCAAAAAGCTAAATCACATTAAAATCCTACAAAGTATTAGTTGGTAATAAAATTATCTATACGCAATTAATTTATTTTATTTTCCAATACAATTAAAATATATACTATGCAGCATTGCAGCTGCCTTATAAAGATATTAATTAGTCACACGCACTAATAATTGAATAAAATTAAATTGTTATATTTTTATTTTAAACTTTGAATTATTACAAATTGTGCTAGAATCATATTTAAAGAGAAACGTTGAACACAGCATACATTTACTTTCGAAAAGATTCACTTTAAATAGCAATTGTTATAGAATAAAGATTTGTAAGCTTAAATGCAGTTCAAGTCAAAAAATTTATTAAACATAAAATTTTTGCAAGCAGGTTACAATGAGTTTTGAGAAAAACTTGTAAAACTTAAATATTGAAGTTTTACAGTCATTTTAAATATAAACATTACATATTAATATATTTGGAAATTGTTTTCAGAGAAAAAATAAGCAATATAAATAAATATTTGCTTATAAGGTTTTTTATATGAAGATACAGCTTATAATTTCAAACTTTACTTTGATTAAAATAAAAAAATAAAAATCGGAAAAAAAAAACTTTTTATCATTTATACACAAAAATTTTTTGATAAAGATACTAAAAATAACTCAAGTATATTGTATGTTTTTTTTTTTGAGTTACAGGTTTAATAAAAAAGCTTTAAACAAAATAAAAATATTCTACTTTTAATATAGTGTAGAAACTTAAAAGGATGCTTTGATTTAGATTGAGTAGTAGCTAGATTGTTGTAAGAATATGTACTTATGATTTATATTGCATTTTGATACTAAAGAATATAGCAAATAGTAGTTACGTTGCTTCACCGTAGGTAAATCTAGTTTCATGATTGATTCTAAATGTCACTGCATTGTAGAATCTTTCACCTGTTATAGCGACGGTTTACATATTTTAATTATCTCTAGAGAATACTATTCTTTTTCGTTTATCACATGATGCAATAGAAAACATAATACACTATTTATATAGTAGATTAGTCATAAGCTATATGGATGTTTCAGAATTTGTTTGTTTTATTTATATGATAGATATTTTTTATTAGTTTTTTATATATTTTTTTGCATGAAAGTCTACAAACTGTTATTTTATAAATTTTAAAATGAGTAGTTTTGACGAAAACTTAATCTAATTATACATTTCTGTTAGTAGAAAGATGTTTGTCAGCTTTATATATAAATATTTTTTTGTGATTAAAAATGAAAAAAATAGTATGCTGTTAAGCGTTAACTAATTGTTTTTTTTTCATTAATTAAAAAACTAGTTTAAACTTTTAAAATGCGTCAATAACAGTTCTGTATACCTATGTGTCGATAAAATCTGTAGTTTTATAAAACTTTAATTAAGTTTTATTCAAAATTTAATTATATACAGCTGTTAATTGTTTTACAGTTCTACAAAAGAAACTAAAAGTTTAAATTTATATTCGAGTGCGAAGTTACGCAGCAGATGAATAAATACTTAGCTTCATGAGTAGATATTTAAGTTATAGAAATAAAACGAATGTTCTAAATAAAAAAATCTTAAAAATAATATTTTCTTCAGTGTACTAAAATAATAACTTTATAACGATACCAAAAAAACAAATCATACAGTACAGTAGGGTTTTAATAAGTTAAAATATCTAAAACGATTAAAATAACCATATTTTGAAAAAAAAATAGATTATATATTTTTAAATAATTAAAACAAAATAAACAAGTGCATGGTGTTATGATAAAAATACTTTTCAAAAGTTCAAGTAACTCCAAAATAAAATACAACAGACCGTGGATCAAAAATAAGTATGTATTAGCTATTATATGGTTCGAAAAGAATAAGAATAACTTAAGTTACGCCTTTCACGTTACTTACTTCTATTTGCCTATATTTATTTGATATTTTGATAAGGTGCGTACTTTATCAATGTCCCAACTTTGTCCGTATTTATCAAACTTAACTGTTTTTTTTTTCAATAAAAGTTATTAAGCAAATAAAGGGCATTAGTAGTAAATAAGGTAGTTAATATTTTAATCGTAAAAAATATATGATAAATGTTTGCAGCTATAAGTTAAAAAAAAAATATTTCAGAGTAAGTTAGATTAGTTTATATAACCTCTAAAATATCTTATTATATTTAATATTCGTATCTAGGATGATTTTCTATTTAAAGTTTATCATAATTTGCAGTTTAAACATCTACTTTAAGTTTATAGCAATGTCAAGTAGAGGCTGCAACACGATTCACAAGTACAGATCACGTGACCTACCAGCTGTACCGCTACCTGCGAAGTCTGTGACACTGAACAGATGCAAGAAGCCGGCAATGAGGAACCTCAACTTTGATACCATCGCCGAGAAACCCTCACATCTGAATTTGAACTTCAGGAAAGATTTTCGAGGGAGAACCTTTTCTTGCTCATACGAACGACCGAATGATGCTATTAGAGGTAGTATATAGGGATATAGTTTGTAGATCTTTTATATGTTAAAATTTTTAAATTGTTACAAGTCTGTTATTAACAATACTAAAACCTACATAGTTTTTTAATTGTTAAATTTTTTTTTTTAATTTAGAATTACCAAACAATTTTGCTTTACTGCTAGTTCATTTTAAAATATTTACCTTTAATTTACCTTTAAAGTTTTTAATTAATGCAGATCAAAAAATCTCACCAGATGTAAGCAACTACGAAGAACTTAATGACCAATCTTTTCAGGTATACATAAATATTAGGTTTAGAAATTTCGTGACTACTTTAGTTATTGTTTGTTATTGATTTTTTCTAAACTTTTAAATATTTAAATAGTAATTTTGTTGTTAATGGATTGTAGTATTTTTTTTATTCATAAAAGCTACTTGTATTTTGTTCAAGTCTCGCTTTTGACATAAACTATGCTAAAACTAACTTAAAATTAGAAAAAATTAAATTGAACTAATTAAAAATATATTTTAAAACTAAAAACTTTATAATCAAATACTTCTGTACACATAAGAAAAAAAACATATGTAAAAACATACCAGATCCACCGTTTTATAAACACTGTGTTACAAAAGATATTAAATTAGGAACTTAAACTAAAAAATAAAAGTTGTTTAAAATTTAGGTATATTTATGTCTTTGATAAACTTTTCTCAAAAATTACTAAATTGTTAAATTGCACAAGTACCAGATAGAATAATGTTTTAATTAATTAATTTTGCCTTTTCAAAAAATAAAAACATTAAGTATTTAAAAATAAAACTACATCACTAACACTTTATAGTTTTTTCATAATTAAGTTGAATAAATTGTATTTAAAGTCTTTATTAACTTCAATAAAGATTTTTTAAACACCGAAGGTACCTTTTTTTAATTTTATTGTTTTATAAAGAAGAACATTAATCTAATAAGTTAGAGTATCATAACAATCAAATTAAAAAACAGTAAAAATTAGTTAGGAAACTTTCTAATTATTTAATTAAAGATTGTTTTTAGTTCTTTTAAAACAGTAGTAAAACTATAAATTATTCATAGTAAAAAAGTCACTATATTTAAAAATTTTATTGTTTTTACTCTACGTGTCTATCGTTTAACAAAGAATAAAGTTCTTTTTTAAGTTTAAATCTAATATAACATTATAACTTTATCACTTTTTATAAAAGCAATTTTGAAAACTTTTAAAGTTTCCAAATGAAAATTATTTATTAATTAAGATTAAAGATGGTATATAATATCAAACATTATAAAGAAATTGTTTACAAAATATATTTTCAGATATGTAATTTAATTTGTTTTTTAATCAATTTAATACAAAAAGCAAATTGTTTTCCATATTTAACAATTTTTTGTAGATTGTAGTAAGCTCAAACCTGGTTTTGATCAGAACGACTTATGTTTATATTATTGTTTTATTTTTTTCCCGTTTTTATACTTATGCTTGCAAAAATGATTCTAGAAGCTTCCAGAATTACTACAGTAATTATCTAAAAATATTTTGTATTAATATATTTCTATTTTTCTGTCGAAAAATCAAATACTGATCGAAATAAATAAACTAAAAGAAATACTTAAAGCAAATGTAGAGAAAAAAATTCATTTAGAAGGTTGTAAAGTTAGTATAAGTACTTTACAAACTTGGTAACATTACTAGTGACTAATATTGACTGATATAAATATTAAAAGTTATATTAGCTACAGTTGACGAAATAGTTTGTTTAAGACAAAAGTTGTAGCAATATAATTGTAATAATAGTTGAAATGTAAAGAATTTACTTACTCTATTTAATTATAACTGTTCAATTTAAGTTGATAAGTAAGGCAAAAATTATTATACTTATAAGCAAAAAAAGTATATTATGTGTTTCTTAAATAATTATACCTTTTGGTTTTAAGAAAACAAATAACGAGATCTCAACTACAGGAGGAGAAATAATGAATTTATTCTTTCAAGTGTTAAAAATATTTCAAACGAAGCTTTTTATAACTATCAAAACTTTTTTATAGTTCTTGTACATTCTGTTATACTTTAACCAGTTACAATTACAGAATCAAAAAGAAAGAGTCCGTATAAATCGTACTCATCAAGCAAGTTTCAATATTAACTCAAGTAACGAGTCACTGATACAAAGTAGTTATGAACCAATGAGAAGTGTGGAAAATACACCAGTGAAACAAAAAACTAGAGCTGATACAATGTAAGCAAATTTGGTTGTATATATTGCAAGTTAAGTGATAGAAAAACTAAAATTATAATCTTTTTTTGTTGTCAACTATAACTTAAAACTTTTTATCAAATTTTTTAAAACGCTTTAGACTTGAGAGTATTTTTAAACTCTGTAGATATTAAATACTAAATTTAAAACTATAAAGATCGTAAATAATTCGAATGAAAGTTTAAATTAAAGTTTAAAAAAAAAAAAAATTAAGTAGATAACCTTAAGCTTAAAAATAAACTAAACATCCATTGTTTTACATATACATATATTTTGTTGTATAAAACATTACATATACTACATTCTACAAAATTTTACTTTAACTTTAGAAAGCAAAAGAACCCATTATACACGGGATTTATTCCATCTTCAGCAAACATGACTTCACCAACATCTACTGAGTTTTCAGAAACTGCTACTGCCATCTATAGTCGTAACTTCGCACTTATGAGCAAAAAACACAGAGTTAAAATGTTTATAGTTTCTGCTGCTGTCTTAATTACAATTATTATTTTGATAGCTATTACAGTAACAACATTATTCGCAATGGGTGTGTTCGATAACAAACAGGGTAAGTTGATAAATTGTAATTAAATTAGTTCAAAATATATAAAAATGTTACAAGTAATTCGTTTGTTTTTTCGTGCCAAAAAGGTTTGCATTATGCTTACAAGCAAACTAAAACCATACACAAAACATTTCGTACACTTAGAAAAATGCTGTACGCGAATTAAGTACAGGTCTTGATCAAAAGTTTTATTTTTAAAAACCACTTAAATTTTGTATGATACCTTAAAATACACGTTACAGTTGATAAGTATATCAATTAGAAAAAATATATAAACTGTTGTTGCTACTTCAATTTTTAATGATACATAAACTTTAAATATTTGTAATTTTTTACAGTAGTTTTTTAAAGTTTTATAAGATGCACACAGCAAAACACTAATAGAAAAAATCTAAAAATTTAGATTATTCTAACACTTTCTGACTTTAAAACAATTTCTATAGTTTAGCTGGACTTTTTAATCTACATTACATTAGAACACCTTAAAATGCATACAAAATAATACTTTTGCAAATTTTGAACAATACGCTTTTAAACCCTTAACAAAGTTCATATTTCGTAAAAGTTTTGTTCATAGTAGAATAACTTTGCACAAATGATTGCTTTGAGAAACACTTTTTTTTATTCAGTAAATAATTGTAACTAAACTTATCTGCTTATAACATGAATGTTTCTAATTAAGTACTTTGTATATAGTATGAACGTTTTTCTTATTTTTGATGCCTTCTTTTATCTAAATTTCAGACTTATTGATTTTGTTCTTATACTTTAAAAAAAGTTCTTGCAAAATTTTTTAAGATATTTTTTTAAGTTAAACTAATGTATATACGTAAATAGAATTTTCGAACAATACTGAACTGAAAGAAAATATCAAGCAACTTCAAAATAAAACTGGAAATTTGTCGAAGGAAATTAAAGGGAAATTTGAACATGTAGATAAGCTTATTATTAACCAAAACAAAACGGTGAGTTTTACATAGTTCCGATCTACTTAAACTTTTTATACAAATACTGTACTTAACAGTGTAAGTGATATAATTTTAAAAGTTAAAACACTTTAAGATAACTTGATCTTTAAAGGTATTTAAATTTCAAAAACAATAGATAATCGATTGTTTTTTAACATAGTAAATTTTAAATGGTTTAAAGTAACATCAAAATTATAATTGAAAACTTTAATAAAAACTTTTATCTTTTTTTTCTTCTAACCAATATATTTTACTAAGTATTAAAAATCTATTGTAAACTTTCAGCAACCAATTTTTTTTCTAGGTTGCTACACATTAAACATTAGCTAGTATATATTAAAAAAAGTTCTTAACAACTTATTATAAGTTTTGTTAGAAAAATTAGTTAGAAACAGTTTTATTTTAGTTTTTGAAATAAAATATATGTGGCGTTACGGTCTCCGATAAAATATTTGCTTGAAATGAAGTTAATTAATCACAAATACATTTTAAAATTTTTCTAGGTTGACAACATAATAGTTACTTTAAAAAATATCTCAAAATCCGCCATTGATAAGTATTCAGACAGTAGAAAAAACACAAACAGAACAAATAACAAAAAAACATTCGATAACTACAAAAAGCTGATTGAAAACTACGAAAAGCTTGTAAAAGGACTAAAAGGTAGTTAATCATTTTGAAAAAAGTACTATTTTAGAATAAATTTAACAAACAAACTTTTAGAGAAAACAAACAACTGTAAGCACGAAACTTATTCCATTGGAAGCTCGAAATTCCAGCATTTAACGGAAAGCGGAGAGTATTATGCTGAAAACGTTTGTTTTTTTTTTTTTCAAAGACATTTAAAAACATTATGTTAAAATACTTTAATGTTTTATAATTTTTAAGGCATGAAATGAATTTTAAAGGGTATACAGGTTTAAGATTTAACATAGATAAACAATTTTTCATCTTCTAGAAATTTAAAGTATGTATTCAGGAGATGAATACTAAACTACTTTAACAAAAACTTGCAGGGTTATGTAATAACTGGAGTGACGTGTTCAAGTACTTCTGGATACACTTCCACGTTGAAAAGCCGGTACGATCAGAACAAAACTAAATACAGGTGCGAGTGCAGAAAGAATGAGGACGTTGTCTTCTCCAACAGAATCGACTGCAGAATCCACTACTGGCAATGTCCTATCTGAATTTCGCTTCTGTTACATTTTTTCGAAGATTATTCTTTTAATCTTGTCTATAAGCCATTGTAATGTTGTCTAAATCTGAAATGTTAATGTTTGTGAGACTTATTTTAAGCATACTTATCCCAAAAGCTTTTAAACTCATCAGATTTTTTGTTCCAGGATTTACTTTAAATGAACTAATTTTATAAAATTAAACTTTTTTTAATGTATATATGAAAACAAGGCTTTATCTTATATTAGTGATTTTTACGAGGTGTGCTTTTGTTTCCTGTAAATCTTGTTTTTATATAAATGTTAATCTTATTTTAATCAAGAATTCACAACTCATTTTATTAAACTTTTTATGTTGTACTTTTATCTAAGATTAGTATTAAAATTATTATTATATTATTATTATGTTATACTTTTTTTTTTAATTGTAAATTTTAAGAACAACACCAGACTAGAAAAGTATTGATTTGTTTTAAATAGTTTTATTAGAAAATTTTTTAACAAAGGCTAAATGTTTCTCCTTTTTTTAAACATAGAACTATCATTTTTTTATAAACTTAAGGGTAAAAATTCAACACATTCATAGCAAAAATTAAGTGTAGAAAAAATTAAAATTCTTATATGAATTCCAAACAAAAAATCATTAGGAATAATTTGAGTATGAATTGCTTTAAAATTTTAAAAATCTGTATTTTAGAACTAATTACTTTATAACAGAATTTAATGAATATAAGTGTCACAAAAATTCTTTTTTTTTTTTTAGTTTTCAGTAAGTTTTGAATATAGTGTCATAAAATAAATGTTTTTTTTAATAAACTTTGTAAAATAACTTCTACAAAATTAAGTTGAATGCTTTTTTTTTACAAAAAATTCTTATCAGTACAAGATATAGATGTATTGCACGAAATAACACTTTTTTGATCGTTTTTTTTTACACACTATACTTAACAAACAAAATTTAGACAAAAATAGAGAACAAATTATACAAGTTTGTAAGGTACATTGAAAAGTAGAGTACTGCTGTACATTTCAGGAGAACAGACATCTAAATTGAAACTATTTAATCTTAAAACACTCTTAGTTGTTTCTAAAACTTACATTTTATAAGACTTTTACAAATCTTTTGTCTCTTATATTAATTTTTTTTTTAAAGGCAACAGTTGAACTTTACATTTTAATTTCTTATGTGTCTTTCTTGGTATACTAATAGTATAATTAAAACAAGTACTTGTTTGCTAAATAACACATTTCTAGTAACTTCTGAAAAATAAACTCAACAAACGGATTTTTAATACGAACAATATTAAGTTGTGGACTTTGATTAAAAAATTTACTTTTAAAATTTCGTGTTAGACAACTACTTTATTTTTCATTTGTGCATACTTTGATTGAACTTTTATGTTATTGTTTTACTTATTTTTGAAAATAGTAAACATTTGTGTATTTTACTGTAAACTTACATTTTATTTTAAACTAGTAAAAACTTATATATATTTTGAAAACTCTGTACTGAGTACTCATTTTTATTGAGTTTTTGTTATTGCATGATTGCAATTTATAGAAGAAAACATTTACTATTAAATACTTATTAAAGTTTTTTTACAAGGTATTTGAGATATTTTCTAATATATTAAATTTAAAAACTAAACCCATTTTATATTGTTATTACAACTAAACTTTATAATCTAACTTTCTATAAAATAGTTAAGTACTCCGAAAGATATTTAACTTTTATACGCAAGAAAAAAAAACAACCCAAAATGCATATTTTTTACGTAGAAAAAAAACATGATTAAATATTTCCACATTATCCTACAAAATGAGCAATAATGTACTTTTACAAACAAGTATTAGTTTTTATATGGAGTCCCCTTGAGCGTAATAAAATAGCCAACAAATTCTACTTCTGCTTTAGTTCTGTTAAATAGCCCGATTCACATAAGAAGCAAAGAGTTTTATAATCAGAGCGTTTACTACTTATTTTATTTTTATCTACCACTACTGAAAAAGTAGTGTAGCTTGAATAGATTTTATTCAAAAATAAAAACTACATTTACAATTTACTTCAAACCTGATATTGTTAAAACTCGTTAATGCCTGAAAATAAAAACTAAAATGACATAACGAGTTAGATTTTTAGTTCTACTAACTACAAAAACAAAGATTAAAAACGCAATTACTTCTGCGAAATCTTTTTAATTTCATAATTTATACAAATTAAGCATTCTATGTCTATCAAAATTTGAATGTTTAATTGTTTTAACTTTTTGTAAGCTTAAGACTGTATAAATATACTTTAATCATCATCTTTATCAATACTCAACTTTTTTTTAAATCTGTTGCATGAACGTTTAATAAATTTAGACTATTATAATTTTTTTTTGTTGAAATCTACAAATATATATTATCGTGAATACAAAGTTATAACTCAACTTTGGTTTTATTCCTTAAGCATTTGATATGTTGTCTAAAAATAATAAACCCTATTGTACTTAAGATAACCGTCATTGTGTTTTACAAAACTTATAAGTTATATTTATACGATGATTTTTAAACATTGTACTTTTGTAGTTTAAGCTTGAGCTGTAAAGAGAGTTTGTAAGTTTATATAAGACTATGAGAAAATTTTCTATTATCGCTTTCTACTGACTGCTTCATACGTTAGATTTCGCTTAAATAATTTCTTTGCAGTTTTACATGTTAAAATTTTTTTAAGCGTTTAGTTTGAAAATTTTGACTTGCTTTTACATATTAGTAAGTAATAATATTCTATTTTTTTAGTTTTCAAATTGTCCTGGTATGTCAACCGTTCTTTGTGTTTTTTATTTGAATAAAAGCTTTGTTATTTTTGGTGTATAACTCTTTATTTATTAAGTAAGTATTAATAAACAGATAATTACACTTTAACAACTGAAGTTATAATGTCTACAGAAGCTATAAAAGCTTACTTTGCGTTTATTAACATAGAAAAAGTGTTAAACAAACATAGGCAATTTCTAAAATGCTAAAAATAATTTATAGTTAAATTTGGTATGTGTTCACTTTCTGTTACTTTTTCTGAAACTTTTAGCACATTCAAGTTATAACAAGCTTTTAGCTTATTATGATGTAACAATTTCTTAACTTGGTATAAAGATGAACTTTTACAGACAAATTTTTTTAAAATATGTTGGATTTACTCATAATTTTCAGTGAAGATTCTTTAAAAGTTTTGAAAAAAGTTGAACATTGAAATAATAACTACTTAAAGTTTAAGGAAAAAATTGAAAAAAAACATTTAGAGAATTCCATAAACTTCGACAGTAACAATAATGAATAAAAGGAATAAATGTAGAAAAATTTTGCTGATTTTTTTCTTAATTTTTACTCTAAGACTAATTTATAGTGCTTTATCAGAAATAAGCGATCTAATAATTCTTTTAAATAGAGATTATAAACACTGTTATACCAATTATAGTTATGATATTGATATAAAAACTATACCGTCTCAACAACTCACAATGAAAAATATCAATTTTTCTTACCAAAATAGAATAGAAAACAAAAAATCAAACGAAGTAATTCATATAGCTCTAGTTAGTGTAGGAGCCGAAAACTTTCGTGATCTTAAAATATCAGTAAAAACCTTATTAATGAAAACTAAATCTTTCATTACATTTCACTTAATAGGTGATATTGAAAACTACAACTATATGAAGGATCTATTAGCACAATGTTCAAAACATAATGTAAAGTTATACGATTGGAAAAAGTACAAGTATCTTATAGATTTCATACCAACTACGCATTACTCAGGAACTTTTGCTTTGCTAAAACTTTTGATACCAGAAATTTTGCCTCTTACAGTTGAGAGAGTTGTTGTCATCGACACGGACATGATTTTCAACAGAGATATCAAACTACTCTGGAGTTTTTTTCATGAATTTGATAAGCGACAGTTGATCGGAATAGTCGGAGAACAATCGACTTCTTACACGTCGTTGAGTGATAAATGGCTCGCTGTAAACCACGGCTACAACAGCGGATTGATGTTAATGGATTTGAAAAAGCTCCGAGAGCTTCATTGGTACATGTTTTGGACGGCCGAAGTTTCACCCAACTTATTAACGTACCACATTCTGGATCTCGCAGATCAAGACGTCGTCAACTCGGTGGCTTACGAGTATCCCGACATGTTTTACGAAATTCCTTGCCACTGGAACAGGCAATGGAAGCCGAATGGAAATATTTGCGAGGAAAGTGCTTTTTCCGAAAACGAAGTCAGTGTTTTGCATTTCAACGGGCAATATAAAGACATATACAGATCAAGCTTGCCAAAATACATTTGGGACTTGTTAAAAAAGACTTTGGATGACAATTTCGTTATTGTAAACTAATTATTGTTCTTTAGCAAATTTAATAAAAAACAATTTATTTCTTAAAATACTTTGAAGAGCTTTTTTAATAAAGTTTTGTTTATTTAATATGTAGCATATTTTTTACAAGGTTTTGCTATAAAATTAAATATTACAATTACTTATAGTTTTTTAACATGATAACTAAGCACACTTAATTATTTGTAACATCAGTTAAGGCAAAAGGGTTTCACCTTTTTTTTTAGAAAGTGTTTCTAAGTCTAACTTTTAGATGGATTGAGAAAATTATTAGCTCGAGAATGAAGTTGGTCCTTTTAAAATGGTGCAAACTAAAAAAGCAACTTGTTATTTTATTTATTTCCTATTACAGTTTTACCAACGTTTTTTTTTTAATTTAAGTGTCTTTTTTGAACTAGTACTTTTATTTTATAATATTTTTTTTTTCTTCAAGGAGCTAATTTAGAAATTCTCTTTTTATTATAAGTCAAATACTGTATACGCAAGTTAAAGTTCTCGAACTGTTCAAGCATTAAATCCTAAAAATTTTAAGTTTTAACTTAAAACAATATAAAAGAAGTTAGCATTATTTTTCGGAAAATACTGATGTTGATCTAATTGCTGGTTATATTTTTTTAGAACAACTTACAAAACTGTCTTTAAAGTTTAAAAAAAAAACGAAAGTCGTATTTTTAATCTATTACAAAACTAGTAGTAATTTTTTTTTTTTACTTTTTCAATAACCCATAGCCTTAATAATCGCTAAAATTATTTGTTAAAAAATAACACTAGTCTATAAAAATTGAAAGCTGAATAGAAATGTTAACTGTTTATCATTTTGTAAATAAAACTACTACTCGCAAGTGAAACTTTTCAAAAACTCATAAATAATAATCTGTTTGAGTTATAAGATATTTTAAAACTTAAATTAACCATTGAGTAGCTAAATGCAATTTAATTTAAAAGTATAAATTTAATAGTACCATTGAAAACTTAAAACTGTTGACCTTAGAATATAACTTTTGAGAAAATGAACATTATTTTATTCCAAACAAGGAGTTAGGTTTCAATGTCTACATTATTCAAGTTTTACCACGTTTTTAACAACATATACTTCATCTGCCATAAAAGTATCATTTTTCTTAAGGAAAAGTAGTTGTATTTAAATAGCTAGCTTGGATGTTTTTAATGCTTTGCTCAGACTACCGTCTTGGCCAAAAATGTTAATTAAGTTTTAACATTTTTTGTAAAATTAATTTTTACAGCCCGTTTTGTATAGCTAATAAATTTTTTAAAAAAGCTTTTTCTACATGGAGAAATAGTAGCGTCAGTTTGGTTAAGTATTCTTTATCGTTAGTTTATTACAGAACCTAAAAAAACGCTCAAAATATTTGTTCCTAAGACATGGTGCACGAAGAACCTTTCGATTATAGAGTTGCACACCACGGATACCTTCCAATGTCTTATCCAGGTTTTTATTTAAAAAGAATAGAGGGGTCACCTTGTTTCTTCTAAGTTAATCTTATTCTGTATAGTTTTAACTTGCTTTACATAAATCAAAGTTACTTTTGAGAACGAAGCGATCAAAGTTGGTAAACTCAATAGGTTCTTGATGGAAAGTGCGAACCAAAACCGCAAAAAAAAAAACTATTTCACAAAATCTATCTTCTCCTTCATTTTTGATTAATCTTCTTCAAATTTTCTTTAAGCCTATCACTTTACTAATTAATGATATCTAAATATTTTTGATGCAAGAAATTTTTAATTATAATAATTTTGTTTTGGATATAAAAATATTTTTTATTAGTTTATTTTTTTGATTAAAAACTATTTTTTTGCTCTTTTATTTATAACTCATATTTTTCAATAACTTTAACACTATTTAAAGTCTTGTAAACTGTATAAGGAATTTTTTCTAAAAAATTTTGATCTCTAGATTAAAAATAAAGGAAAAGATAGACTTTTACTAAACTCCTAAAACATAAAGAAAATTGACAATGAAAAAATTGCGGTCCATACTTTTGCATTGGAAATTTTTTTCTAAAAATATCTTTTCATTCTAAAAACGTGACGTATACTTAAGATTTGATATAAGAAACATATTAAATTTAGCAAAAGAAAAGTTCTAAACTCCTACTAATCTGGTTGAAAATTTTATTTTACTAGAATATTTATTTAAACAATGATGAATTTACGTAGTATATTGAGTTAGTTAAACGAGCAGCTAATTGAATAAATATTTTATAATCTACAAGTCGGTTTCTACTAAAATTTCCGAAAGTCGTCATTGAGCTAAAAAAAAAACCAAAGAACACGTACAGTTTTATAAATAAACAGGGTTGCCACTCGTTTTATCAAATTTTTTTCCAGGTTTTTAAAAGTACACATTTTTGGGTCTATTTTTAATTTTAAGTTATTTTCTATTTAAGAAACTGTCTTAAATAGTATAAAAATATTGAAAAGATACCGTAAAGTTACTTTAAATGTGTTTTTTAATAAAAAAAAAATTGATGATGACAAAAAATCTTAATTATATGATAGATTTTTTGTGTCAAATCAAAATTTTACAACTGAAAATGTTAAAACTTTTAAAAATTCCAGGTTTTACCAGCTTTTTTGATCAAAATTCCAGGTTTTTTTCAAAATTTCTCAGATTCCAGGTTATTTTAGCCTAAAATGTCAAATTCCAGGTTTTTCCAGGTAAAATGGCAACCCTGAATTAATCAGCAAATATCACAATCTTCTAGATAATTCACTTTGTATAACCTAGAACAAATTTCAGCAAAAATGTTCGTTAGACCTCAAATTAATCAGATGAATAAGTTATTGCAATAGCTAAAAACCTGGAAAACTTTATTCTAAAAAACCTATTTTGTTTAATTATTTTATTGATAAAGTTTCTTATAATTAATAATAAAATAATTACGAAAAAATATAAAACTTTGCCTGAAAAAAAATTTATTAAAAAAGCAATATTTTATTCATTAAACAATATTAAACGAAACAAACTCGTAATTTAATTACAAACCAAGATTTTTGTATGCTGTTATCACTAATAAAAAATGCGAATTTTAATCATAGTTGCCAGACTTAAACCAGTTTGAAGCCAAAAAAATAAATCAAACTGTAAATAAATCAAATGAGCATTTTGGCAACTCTGCTTTAATTTTGTAGTTTTACTAGTTTTATATATTATAATTGTATGAATTAGAGTGGCTATATTCTATGATTTTACAACTTATACTAAAACTTTTTTTTTTCATAAATTCCAATAATGAAAATTTTTAAAAACTATACTATCAATAAAAACCATGGAATTCCCAAAGCAGCTTATAATTTTTTTCATATTGACATTTTGTTTATTAATATCTTTAAAATAAAATAACTTGTTATATCAAATGTTTGAAGGAAGCCAAACTTTAATTTTAAAATAATTTACACACATGATTATTGGAATTCCGAAACAACTTTCTCATTTAAGGTGTTTCCAAATGTAACCACTTAACACGTAACAATTCTCCAACGCAATCCCACGCTTCAGTGAGCACACCGAATTCTATTATTAGTACCAACAACCAAGCTCTCTATCGCTCCTAGTGTTGGGCAAACAGAAAACTACTTGATTGTTAGATATATTTTTCTTCTCTTTTTTTCTATGCTTTCGCCAGTACAAAACTGACGACTTAAAACTAATTTTGTGGCTTTTGACAAAAAAAAAATTGTAAATAAACCTGTGTTGATAAATGTATTCTTAAACTTACATAGTTTATGTACTTTTTATTAGGTAGAAAGTATAAAAACTGAAAACCGCAAAGAAGAAATATACTTGATGACTTAACTGAATACGTCAAACTAATTATATTTCGTTAAAACAATACAAAAAAATCATTGTATACTTGATAGTAGATTTTTCAATTTTATAAAACTGAAATATAACTTGACAAGATTTTTCATCACTGTAAATTTCATGTGACTTAACGTATTGCCAATTAAGTTAGATCAATACCTCTATATTAAGACGTTAATTTCAGCTGTAAAAGTAAAAACTTAGTCAGTAGATAAATATTCTAAAGCAACGGTTCAGTAAAAGACTTCATTTTAATAGCCAAGCTAAAAAAGTAAAACTATTGATTAGTCTTCGACCCTGTAAATGTACTGCTTTTTTTATTTATCTGTTTTCTATTTTTCAATGAACAACAGTATAGTTTGTAGAAACCCTGTAATTCAAACTCAGAACTAAGAACTATTTCTCACTTTTTTAGATAAAATAGTTTAAACTAATGCTCAAAATAAGGTGTTTTTTAGATAAAAACTAAAAATATTTTAAAAAGACATCATAAATACTAATACTGTAAAATTTATTAAATTGTAAAAAAGAGACCAAAACATCTGAACTTTATAGAACAAATTTCTAATTAGACTTTTAAACTTTCTTTGTTTGAGCAAAAAGTATAGTCACACTTAAATTCTTGCTCATTAATATAAAAATAAAACAACTTTTTAGGTTTACCAAGTTGAAATTTCGATTAAAAAAGAAACAGCTGAAATGTGCATCAAATAAATTATAAGTTCTTGAAATATTAGCAACTATTTTAATGTTTCATTAATCAATTTTAATTTCCAAATAAAAATGTTAACTGATGCGCTTTAAAACATTTTTGTGAAAATCTAAAAAATAAAACTACACAAAGGCAAAATAGAATACACCTTTTAGTATGAAAAACTATAAATATACTTTGTAAAACTGGGGTAAAAGCAAAAATAAACCATAAATGTTCAAGAATTTTCAACTATGCAGAACTGAAACAAAACTGAAAGTAAAAAACATAGTTTTCCACACAACATGGTATGTTAATATTTAGAGGTGTTAAATTTCACCAAGAAGACAGAAGAAATTTGTAAAAAAAAAAAACTTAAAGAGTTACCTGAACAACTTGAAAACCGTCACAATATTCAAAAAAAAACACTTTTTTACTATTTTGGTTTGTATTTAAAAAAAAACAGGCTTCAGCAGAGACTTGAAAAAGTTGTTCACAAACCCGAATAATAGGAAAGTTTTTTGTTGCTGTGGGGACTCGTGACCGAATGAAGACCCTCGCGCACTGGTTTGAGAATTGTTGGGAATTTTGTTTGTAATTTAAAGAATGGAACACTTCTTCTTCTTGGGGTAGCTGGGAGGCTCTAATGCGGCGAGGATCGCTTCATCGAACACGTTCTTCAGTCCTTTCTGTATAAAAAAATAGTTTGAGTTTCATTTGTTTTATTGAATGTTTTAACACTGCTTTTGAACAGGGCTTTCGGTTTTTGAAACATTCAGATTTTAAGAATAAATTCAGACAAGTTTCAGTCTACTTATATACTAATATATTCAAACTGCAGAGTTTTAATGTTGAAAGAATAATTTTGTAATAAAGTAATTGTGTTTACTTTTTAAACACAACTAATCATTCTGTGATAAAAAAAAATAATATCTGTTGACTTTGTGCCTTGGTATTGGTCTTTAAACGTGGTGTTAGTTTGTTTAGATAATTAGGTAAAGTTTTGTCTAGAAAAAATCCATAAAAAATTAGTTAGATTTAATCAACTTAAGGTTGTAATCGAACATCACATAAATTTGTAGATAAATCTCAAGTATGAAAATAAATATTGTATATAAATAATTAATTAATAAAGCTGATAAATATCTTCATAATATATTTAGTAACTTTAAAATTTTTTTAATTATACATACAAAATACTTTAGAATTAATTTTTTTTAAATGCATACTATTATGTTGCAGCATAACAAAACTAAATCAAATAAGTATTTAAATATTCTAATGAAAAACGATTTCTATAAGTAAACACCTATTAAAACATTATAGGTGTTTATCAAATATTACTTTTTATTAATAAAATACAATTATTTTTAAAATAAACGGCATTCAGTTTAAAGTATTACTTAAGCTATATTATTTAACTTACATCCTGAAAATTTTCACTAAAAAAAACAATGTTTCAATCCCAAACGAATATATACTTTAGTAGACATTTTAATTCTCATGGGTAATAAAATTCTTTGCTTATGCTTGAAATGATACTCAAATTATTTTAAGTATTTAGTAATAATTATAAACACTTAGTTTTTGTAATAATTGCTCAAATTTTCATTATTGATTTTTTGAGTTGTTAACTCATTGTTAATTACTTTCAAGTAAAAAGCAACAACTAAACAAGTAACAAACGTGTATACCTTGTTAAAAGAACTTGTTATGTAAAAGTTTAATATACTCTTTGCTTCTTTAAGTAAACATAAAAAAAATTGCTTTATAATAGTTTGTTTACTAAAATAAAAGCGATGCAACGACCATTATTTGTTTAATCTGCATTATCAGTTTTGACAGATAAAATTTGCCAACTGAACAAACAATATGTATGACATAAATTTCAACTGATAAAAAATATAAGTTTTTGCTTAAAACAACATTATTATAATCAACTCATTAGTCATTATTAGCAACTTATGAATAATCACTATCTCAGCATGCAATTGACAAATTTTAAATGTTAACAAAGTAAGTTTTGTTCAGTTTATTTTAATTTTTCAACAACCAAATAGCTGCATGCATTGCTCAAGCAGATCGGCAGAAGATTTTCATTTTCAAGTATTCGTATTTTATGTATTTTCAAAGTAAATGTAGCATTGAAATAATAAGCTGCATATTGGGGATGCACACCAACTTTTTACAGCAAGCTGCACCCTCTCTTATGCTTTTCAACCGGTGGTTCCAGCGCAGCAAGTATCGCCTCGTCGAACACATTTTTTAAGCCACGCTGACACATTAAAAGTTGTTAGTTGCAAAATTGTTTACATTGACACATTGTATATTGTTAGTTGAACACAATTATTAATAAAAAATCACCTTTAGTTGAAGTATTTATGAGGAGTTAAATAAAAAGTGTAAAAAACGTAATTGCACCAGATTGAAATAAAACCTTTATTACTTGTGTGAATCAAGAATTTCACTGCATTTATGAGTTTTGTAACTATAGCAAGTAATACTTATTATTTATTTGGTATTGAAACTAGCTACAAGGTTAAGGAACTGATAAATTATTTGGTTGTGCTTTATAAAACTTTATAACTATAAATAGAGTAAATATCAATACTTTAAATTTAAGAAGCTAATTTCAATGCTATATATTTAAGCGCAAATGCATAAGTTGTAGTTAATGTTGTATACCCTAACTGTACACAATTATATTGTGTCAAAATTTTTTTTTAATTACATTAAAATAATTAGAAAAAAAAACCTTTAAAATTTGACCTAAAAATACTTTAAAGGGTATACTTAAATTTTATATTGTTTTTGATTATTTACTTTTTGTTTCTGATTGTGAAAACTTTTAAAATCTTTTTGTTATTTTCGTTTGGAGCTGCTTTTTATAAAACAACATCTGCAACAAACAAATTTTAAAACTTTGGTGAAAGGAAAACTGGAGATTAAAAATGTATTTCAAATACTATTCTATTATTTATGAACTTAACTGCTTCTTGCTGTGTAAAAACAAGCTTTTGAATAACTACTATTATAAAATCTTATACTTGCTTTACTTAAAGCTGTGAAAAAAGAAACTTAATAATCTTTATTTTCCATTTAATGTAAAGTTCTTAATAAATATTTAATGTAATTGTCATGTTGTGGCTTTTAGTACCTTTTTATTGCAAAACAAATTGCTTGAAATGTCTTGTAAATTTTTGTTTACACAACCCATATTTATTAAAATAATTATTTAATTAGTAATTAAATACTTTTCAAATTGCCAACTTTGCTCGTTACTAAGAAAAATATAATCACATTTTTACTACAAATACAATAGTAAACCAAGGAAAATTTAAAATACAATTTCATATACATTAATGTGATCTCTAAAAAAATACATTTTAAACTTCGTACTTATAAAATTTTAAAAACTCGGAGTTTTACTTTTTCTTTAAGTTTGACACGTATAATTAATTTCAATGAAGTTAAAATAATTTTTTACCACTTATAACTCGGTTTAATATTATCAATAATCATTAACTAAATCAAAATATTCTATCGAGCTTACTAATAAAAAAATAAGTGAAACTAATAATATATAATCTATACTAATATACACAACATAATTAAAATAAATGAATAAAGTTAAATAAATTTAATTGTGCACAATATTGTTTTAAAAGTATTAAATGTTAACCACATAGTTATTGCCTAATTTAATAACTAGTTTTAAAGCCTTTTCAATCAAAACTTGTATCTTAAAAGACTATCAAGGTATATTACTTTTTTTTAAACATATAAACTCTAAATAATTAAGAACAAATTCATAAATCTACATAAAAATATTCTAACCAGTATTTTAATATACAGGTATTATTTTTTTACGAATTTTTTCAAATGACTACTACACAATACACCGACAATATGTACACACTTAAGAAAAACAAACCATTGCATATGTATATTTTAAAACCACAGACTGTGTGTATATTTAGTAACAAAATAAACTATTCATAGTACAAACTGTGTATTCCAAAAAACTGGCTAGTTATTTGCGCTACCTAAAACGCAGTTTAAAACACTTTACAAACAATCTAAATTTTGAAAGTGTATTGATAAAGTTTATACAACAAACAATAAATAACAATACACAAACAATATATATGATTTTTCATATTATATAACAATAATAATATATATATATATAATAATATATAATATAATTATATATGATTTTTTATATGCCCAACAAACCAATCAAATCATGTGTTAACAAACTTTATACAGCACAACAATATACATTACAACACTAAAAAAAATTATGTTAAATATCTAAGTTATAAAAGTGTATTAATAAAGTTTAAATTCACAACAATAAATATGAAAACCTTATAATCAATCAAATCGAACTATTAAGCGAACCTTTAAATTAACCTTTAAATTGTAAATATAAACCCTTAAATTATAAATAATAATATAAAACTTTACGCTAATAAAATTATATTAAATTTTTATAAATAACAATATAAAAACTTTACAATCAACATACCTGGGTGAGGGCGGAGCACTCAACGTACTTGACAGCTTTGAGGTCCCTGGCCAGCTTCTCGCCCGCCTCCACGCCCACCGGCTTCTGCTTGTTCTTGGAGAGTTTCTCGATGGTGGACGCGTCGTCGCGCAAATCGACCTGCGTGCCCACCAGCAGAAACGGAGTCTTGGGGCAGTGGTGCGTGATTTCAGGCACCCACTGTATGTGTTGTATAAAAATATTATGAGTACAATGCTTGTGAAAAAATTGGTTTTAGATAACTGTTATGCAATAACTTGTTAAGTTATTTTATATTTATAAGTATTTTTAATGCGAATTATTATATAAGAAATGTGATTTCAGGCACCCACTACAACTTAGAAATGTGTTTTGGAAAAATAATTGAAAATTAATAATTGTTAAACAATCACTTGTAGAGTTATAAGTCCAACATGTTATATATAAAAAAAATGGTTGAAACTAAAGTTATAACAACAATTTTATTGTCATAATTATTATAAGTTTCATAAAACTATATTTTAATATTGTAAAAGTAATATTTACTTTGCATAATCACTACGTTTTAACTAATACTCGAGAAAACATATAAAACAGGGTTTCCTAAAATGTGCTAAGTAGTCCCCTTTGGGTCATAATTTAAATTTAAACTAGATATTCTGGAGTTGCTGATGAAGAGCAAATAAAGAAAAGGTCTTAAGCGTTTTCAATGGCAGTTTTTTGAGTAACCTTGTTGGAGGGGCCATAGCTTTTTTAATTTCTTTAAAAGGGGTCTTTTGAAAAAAAGATTGGGAAAAATATAATATAAACAAATGAAACTGCTTAAAGAATTATAATGTTTTTAGAAATGTTATTCATTCTGCTAAAACTTTACATTTATCATATTTAAGTTAAAAGACTAGGTGGACAACAAATCTGTATTGAACTTATTTATCATAGAAAATAAAATCTTACACAATGCTTTTTTATAATTATAGTCAATGTTTATATTAAAAAATATTTTTTCTTCTTAATTACACACTCTGACTTTATACTTAAACTATCTTGATATTAAACATGTAAAAACGCCATTAATTAACTAAGAAAAATTTTGTAAATTTCAGACTGTTATAATATTTATGAACTATTCAAGTTAAAGAACACTATACAAATAGAAGTAACTGCATAGTTTTTAATAACTTGGGACAAGAAAAACTATTATAAAATATCAGTAATTTCAACATTTTTACATAACTGCTTAAGCTTTATCGTGATAAACTAAACAAAATTTCAAGCGTAATCAACTTCCGCCACGAATGCAGCTAATAAAATGTGATGAAAAGTTTACATCAAGTCAACTTTTGGAAAATTTATTGCAACAAGAATATTACAAATTAAGTTGCCAAAAAGTACATAAACTTTTTTGATCACAGTTTAATAGGAGAAAATATTTCATTCTTTTAAATATGAAGTTTTAATCATTATTTTTTAATTAATTTTCTTTTTATGAGAAAAATGTAATATTAATACTCAACTTACTTATGACTTAGCTTTTTTATATTCGGGCACTACTTTTACTCAAAATAATTTAAAAATTGGTTTTATTGAACTTTAATCCATATAAAACATAACATTTTAAAAATTACTAGTAATAAATGTATACCTTGATGCTGTAATATTTTTTGTTAAATACTTGCCAGTTTATTTTTCCTGCCAATTTTAAAATTTATTTTACAAACTACTATCATGTAATATGAAAACCTACACCTTTTAACTTTCAAAAGTTAAATGAGTTCTATGTTGTTGAAACTATTTATCATTAATTTATAAACAACTTTGATTTAAAAAAGTATTTTTTATTGTTAAAGTATTTGAAACAAAAATACTAAAATAGTAATAAAATAATTTCAGCAGTTACGTAAAACTTGAAAAATAGCTTTAAAAGGCACAAAAAATAATTAATACTATTTTTGTAAAAATCTTAAACTGTTTATTCATTATTAATTGAAACTTCAAGTTAACTTGTACTTAAAGTTATAAGACTGAATCAAGACTTTATATTAAAAACTTATAAGTCTTAAAGTTAAAAACATTCCTAGTAGAGTTATACAAAAAATCATAATTGAATTTAAAGTACTATTTTTTATTTATAATTATAGTTCAAAAAAGCATTTTCAAACTAAATACCCATTTTTTATTTTTTTAAACAAGCAGCTTTCACAAAAACTCTAATTAAAAAATGATAATACCTTTTCTTTGATGTTTTCAAATGATGATGGCGATACTACAGAGAAACAAACCAAAAAGACATCAGTTTGTGGATAACTTAAAGGTCTTAATCTGTCGTAATCCTCTTGGCCTGTAAATGTTTGTATTTATTTAATATAAAGTTTGATCATTGTTATTCGACTTTCGCCAATGTTCTTGTTGACTTTTTTTAATATACATACAATTTAATAAGAAGTTAATAGTATTAGCTGTAGTTACAAATAATAAAATTTTATAATTGGAAGAAAATTATAAATTGTCATGAAGTTTAGTAGTGCTAAAACACTTTGAAATTATATTGATTACACATTTAAATTTTTAAACTATTGTTTATAAAAGCTTACAGAGTTAGAAAAACAAGTAAAAAGACTATAAAAAGCAATGGATATTCTTAATAAAGTAAAAAGATTAAGAAAATATTTATAAACACTTTTAATTACTGTTTGTGTATATACTAATTACTTGACATAAACAGCTGTATTCTTACAACAACTAGTTTATTTGCATAAACGAAAAAACATAACTGATCTAATTTTTAATTATTTCGGCTCCTGTCTGAAATCTTTTACAGAATTGTTTTGATAATTTATTATTTATACTATTATAATAACTGAAGTATTTGACAAAATTTAAGGCTTTTTTTACAAAAATTCACTTTGGTTTTTATATGAAAACTAGAAGCCAGTTTTTGTAGATTTTAAAAATATCATTCAACTTTTGAAGATATTTTATTTTTGGGGGTAATATTTAGGAGTCAATTTTCTTGGAAATTTAAAAATTACTAAAAATCTATCTCTTCCTCATTTTTCAAGCAATCTTCTTCAAATTTTCAGTAAATGTTCCTAATATTAAAAGAAAAAACATTACTTATGAATTTTAATAACTAAAAACAATAAAAATTTTATGACAATAATTAGAAAATAAAGTCTTTTTTTAGAAAAAAATCATTTTTACTTTAAACATTTTTAAGTCCAAAGTAACATTTTTTTGTTATTGTACAAAGATTATACTGTGAAAGTTTGAAGAAGATTGCTTGAAAAATGTAGGAAATAGATTTTAAATAAAATAGTTTTTTTTTTTGCTGTTTTAGTTTTCCCTTCCTTAGGGGAGCCTGTTATGTGGCCTGACTTTGACTGGTCATATTATAAAAATTAATTCAAATTTTTTAAAGCAATAATAAACATCTTAAAGCTTAGAAAAAACTCTATTAAATAGATCAACTTGTAAAAAACATAGCTTACCCTCTTATGGCCTTAATATATATTTAAAGACAACTTATTTATTCATTTTAAAATCATTTAGTTTGTTTTCTATTTCATAATTAAATTTGTAACATAAAAATTGCCAAGACAAGAAAAAACTGACGGACACAGATTATGCATATCATTCACTTGAAAAAATTTTATTTAGCTATAATCTATATTAAATAAAAGTTTTACAAAAAATATCTGTATAAATAGATATAATTTAGTGAATGTCTAAATTTAAAAGAAAAATGACAACTAAGTCATTGTTGTAAGTTTTTGCTATAATTGTATTTTTGCAAATAATTGAATTCATTATGTTTTGTTTTATTTAAGACTCTATCAATCTTGTAGTTTGTTTATAAGTAAAAGTTAACCAGTTCTAGTTAGTAACTGCAGTAGTAGAAACCATTTACCTATCATTTCATATATGTTTTCAATTTTCAAAAAAATATCAATAAAAAATGTTATACTCTGTATTATATAAAAGTAACTTAAAGATTTCTTATAAGAATCAATGTTAACTTTAATGAAACTTTTGAGCCCCATATGGCTTTTAGTACTGTTTATTTAAACATTAATGATGTTATATCTTAGAGTATAATTTTAATTCAATCGGGGTTGCCTTTCTTTGATTTAAAATACTGTTCTTAAATATAGGTGACCTTAAACTGTATTAAGTCATCCTGAGTTTTTCCAAATCCTTAAAAAAATAAAAACTTATTAAAACCAATAAAAATCAAATCCTTCAACAAATTGGTTATAAAATTATAAAATATTGAAACTTAATCAACTAAATCACATTTAAAAGTTAGAGAAAAACTGGTCTGAGATTATCGAAAATCCTTAAACTATCCTGAGTTATTATTAAAAAACAAAACTATCTTAAGTCAGCCTGAGTTTAAAAATCAAGTTTAAAAATACTGAGTTATACTGAGTCATCTTGAGATTTTCAAAACATCTTGAGTTGTCCTCTGTGTGTGGCAAACAATAATTTTTAGTATAATATACTTTTTAGCTAAATTAGCTGAGCTTTTTGATATGATAAAAACAATCACTAATGTATGTTAAACTAATAATCTAGTATAACATTGATAAGGTAATCAAAACAGTAAAAATGATCAACAACATTTCAATTGGGTTAATAACTGAAAAAAAATATTATTTATGCCAAAATAACTTAAAATAAAAAACTAAACTATTATTATTTACTTTAATAAACCAAACAAAAACATTACCAGCAGTATCAAAAAGCCCAAGCGTGTAGGGTTCGCCACCAATCATAACAGTAACTGCATAGTTATCAAACACAGTTGGAACATATTCTTGTGGGAATTTATTAGTTGTGTAAGAGATGAGAAGACAGGTTTTACCCACAGCACCATCTCCTACTACTACACACTTGATTGTTTGCATTTTAAAGTTAATTTATATACCCTGCAATTTGTATTAGTTTCATAAAAAATTGGTTTATAATTTGATTAAATACTTATAAACTGCAACAGTTTTAATTCAAAATACATCTATACCATTCTATCATATATACTATAAACATTACAAACAGTAAGTTAAAACTTTATTATTTCTAATTACTATTTAACTTATATACTGATAAATATAAGTTAACTTTTTTACCAATAAACTTTATTACTCATTTATACGTATTAGTCAATAAAATACACAAAACAAATCTATAGTTATTCTAATAGCTTGTTTTACTTTTGAAAATGAAAATTTTTTTAAATTAACTCTGGTTAAAAACATAATTGTTTTAGGTTTTTGTCCTTTTTTTATAAATAGTAAGTATTTCTCTTATTATTTAAGATGACTTTTGACCAATAAAACACCTAAAATGATAATAAACTAAACTATTTTTTTAATTCAATTAATAGCACTATAATTTCAAAACAATAAGAAAGGAAAAAAGTACAGTATATTGAGTAGTTAGTTTCCTGACAAAAACAATTATATAAAACTTTGAGCTTGGTATGTAATCATTTTTTTAAGTAAATAAATCATTCCATATGATCAAGTACACTTAGTTTAATATTATGGCTCAATAAATTTTAACTTTAACAATCTTTATAGTCCTATATAAGAAATACATTACAATTATATATTCAAATACAAAACACTTTTTACATATTTTAATTGACTGCTAACTACAAGTTTTTAATAACATCTTAATAAAATTAGGTTTTTACAACTAACATTTTTGTAATTATAACTGTAAAGTTTTTTAGACACTTCCAAATTTATTTTAAGCTTTTAAATTTTTTGATTTTATAATAAAACATTACAATCAGCATAGAAATAATTTATTGTTAACATTTTAAAACAATTACTTTAAAACAGAAGTTCTTACAGTGAATAATTTATAAATGTCATTATTTTAGTTTTTCTTGTAATAAGAATAACAAAATAACCTTTTTTATACAAATTTGTAACTTTTATAATCTGGTTGGCACATAGTTTATTTTTCATAAACTTACTGTACACATATTTTATGTGCTTGAGACCTATTGTGCTTTAATTTTTTTATGATACTCATGACATTAACACAATGACCTTAGATTATAAATCACATTCAAACACTTAAACAAATACTTTTAATAAAAACATTAATATAACAAATTTAAACAGCACTATTTCTTCATTAAATCAACACATGTTTCTGTGATGTTAACATACTTCAACGGAGCTATGAAAGTTGAAGAAAAAAATCTTATAGCTAAACTTTGAATAGTTACTTTTAATAATTGTCATTAAGTCCTTATTATTTTTTTACAAATGTGTCTTCTTATGTAATTAATTAATTTAGCTACAAGATTATACTAATTTTAGAATACCATAAATTTTATGATAAAAGGAATCAAGGTTTGGGAATTTTACAGATTTAGTATGGAAAGTGCAAACCAAAAAAGACTATATTATATAGATATTATCTTATATGATTTTTAACAAATCTTACTTTTATTTAGTTTACACTTTTAAAAAATAAAGTAACTTTTGTAACTAAAAAAAAAAGTTGGAAATTTATTGAAATATTTGATTCTATTTGTACTTTTCCAAAATTTTCTATTTTCAAAAGTTAAGTTTTCAGCTTGTAAAATAAAAAAAAACTTTAGATCACTTTATAATAGAATTAACAATTAAAAAACCAGGTATATTAAAAAAACTGTTTTGAAGTTAGTTTTTAATTAAATTTCAAGTAACTTATAGTTCATATTTTTTTTAAAGCATTTTTTTAATGAAAATAAAACTTTTTTTTAACCTTCTTCAAAACTAAATATAAGGTTTTTTATAAAACCATACTACACAGCTTTAAATGTTTTTTAATAAATAATACTCTGCATTACTTACTTTTTCAAAATGTGTATAATACCTATTTCTTATTTAACCTTAAGTTAAATACTTTCCATGTAAAAATTATTAAAATTCCAGAGGTTTTTAAAAAGTACAAAATTTCAGATAGAATTTTTAAATTACAACTTGTGTACAGGATGTACTTTATTCTTATATTATATGCAATCATTTTTATTTTTGTACTTTAAGTAGTTAAAATAAAATAATTTCAAAATGAGCCTCTAATATAGTAAGACTCAATACAGTCAACACTAGTAGTTTTGTAAGTTTCAACTTTAAACAACCATTAAAAACATATAAATTTGTTTTGAACTTAAAAAATTGGCTGTAAACTTGGAAGGTTGCCAGCAATAAGATTGCAAGCAGCGTAAATATAGAATAATATAGTTAAATAACCAAAAATTTTAATACAAACTTTGCTTTCAAGTATTAATGACAACATTGAAATGTGTAGCAATTGTAAAATCAAAAATTATTCATATTAATACTTGGCAAAAACAACAATATTTTTGTGTATGTGTTGTCCACTGCAATTTCCAACTTAGAAAGTCTTAAAATTAAATATAAGGTTAGTTAAAATTAAAACCAACTAGTGTCAACATAAAAAAAATAACCATAAAGCAAGTAAAAATTAATGATTTAAACTTAAAGAACAAGAACAATAATTAAATTTTTATTTTTCCCTTTATATACTGAAACCACTACTTAGAGCTTCTTACCCATTTAATTCAACATAAAAATCATTAAAAAATATTGTTACCTTAAGTACTCATAACATTTATCGCTTATTATTATTGTTTTTTATATCAATACTGTGAAATCTTTAAGGCAACACTAAAAAAGCTTTTATTTGAAAGGAAACAAATGTGAACACTCACAACTATGGCCAATGGATTGATGTAAAGAAAGGCCACAAGGTCATCTAGATGCATACCATTTGCTTTGAGCCTATTAAATTTGGCTCAGTCACCAAAAAAATTGGTTAGTGATACAAGCTAAATCATATACAATTTAAATAATTTATATCAATGCTATTTAAAATACAAGAATGTATTATAAAATAAATATGATTCAAAAATTCTAAGTTGTATAACATTTTGTTATTAGGAGTTTTTAAGAGGCTTAGACGAAAATGGCTTTTTTTTTTCTTTAAAAAACATTACTTGAAGTTAAAAACTTCTAAATATTACACAAATTATCAATTTAAAATACAAATTTGGTTGTAACTTCGTTAATAATTTGAATTTTTTATTTTCAATTTCTTCTAAAAAATTGTGAATAAGTACTAGTTTGTTCTTTTTTTTGACAAAGTCAATGAGTTTATATAATTAAAAACTCGGTTTTTTTATAGGCTAAAGCTAAAACCATTTGAAAGGTAAAAACTTGTAAGTGTAGATTATACATTTGACTTTTAAAATTGTTATTGTTCGGCATTTAATTTTTATAAATTTTTAATGGAAATCAACGAAATCAAGTCCTTACTTTTTTTAATTAAGAACTAAAGGTATAAAGTAGGTGCTTACACGACTTTTAAATTACAACAATTCTTTATATGTTAACTTTCAAGTAACTATAGTTCTGAAAAAATATTTTTTTAAATATTAAATGCTGTAAGTCTAACTAATAAAAATTATATATATACTAATCAAAAAGTTTCATTTTATATTAATCTAAATTCTGAACTTTAGTAAGACGAAATTTTTTTTATATGAAAAACAAATAAAAGTGTCACTAGAAACCTCTTAAATCAGTGTTTAATAACTACTTAAGACAAAAAATTTTAAAGCTAAACATAAGATAGTTTTAGTTCAGAGTATTTACAATTATTTTTTATATCTAGCAATCTAAACACTTATAACTTTTAACACTATTTATTTTAATGAATGTTAAAAATTAATTGTTCAAACCACTAGACTTAAAAAAGCCTCTATAGTTGACATTACTTGTAAAACCTATTTGTAAAAAAGCTGATTGTTAAATTTAAGAACGAAAGAAAGCAAAAGCTATTATGATATAATAAAATAATTTATTATGAATAACAAAAAAACGAAGCTAAACTGTTAAATGCTAATTTTTTAATTAAAAAAAAAATTGTATAAAGCAAACAAGTTAATAAACACAAACTTGATTTTTTTTGCCCATTGTACATATTTTATATTAGTAAGTAGGTAGCATTAATTACTTTAATCAAACAAGTGTATGATAATTAAAATTAAAACTTTAAGCTCTTTTAAACTAGATATGCTTATCTAATTTTAAGAGATTAAAACAAATTAATATTTTTTTGTGTTAGATTTAATACATGTATATATAGTAGTTATCATACTTTAATAAAGGTTTCTTTTTTAACATTTTTTAAGTTAAAATTCTACTACTCTAGTTTTACTACTAATAGAATTAAAAACAAATTGGTGATTTCAAAACTCTACAAAAAAAGACATGCAAAAAATAACATTGAGTAGTTTAAGCATTTAAAATACGGTTATTTTTTGATTTTGTTTTGAATTTAAGAAATATTGTTATTTCTTTTTTTTTACGTTTTAAAAGCAAAATTTAAATCTTGATATCATTTTAATAGAAAAGGTTTAGAACTATCAAAACTTAATGTTTGTTAGTATTTTAAAATTAGTATAAAAATTCAAAATGTATTTAACATAGCTTAATTTAATTAAAATTCAACACATTCAAACTTATTTCTACGTTATATTTGTTATATATTTTTTTAATGAATTATATTTGTTTAAACTTCTATGAATAAATTAAAACTAAGATGACATGAAAACAAATATAAAAAATTATTAACTAAATGTAACAAATGTGTTTTCAAACAGTAAACTATTAGTAAAATATCAAGCAAACTACTTTTTAAGACTTTCAAAACAAAGCTAATTTATCACTTTTTTTATTTTGGGAATATTTCACTCAATACTTGTAAATATTTTAAACTGCTTTCAATTGACGCTGTGTATAAATGACTAATAGCCATGTTAAAAGTGTGTGCACTCAAGCGTGATATAAATGAGAAAGTATTTCATCATGGGCGAGGCAATGGATTAGGATTGCAATGTAAACTTTAGGGCAAAACCACGGTCGAAAAATTCAAAAAGTTTTACTTTTATTGGTTTTAGTTGTAACTTGATTCAGTTTTAAAAAGTTATCAAAAATTTTCAAAAAGCACAACGTACAAAAACTATACTGTTTGAACTAAAAAACTTTTATTTTTTTCTTTTTCTTTAAACAACAATTAATTGTATATAAGCTCAAGATATATTATAATATTTTTTTTCAACTATCTATTATTTTGTATAATTATAAAACTAAGCTTACAAGATATATTTTCTGTTTTTATTTATGTTAAATAATATTCATTTTATTCTTATATTGTACTCGATAATAAGTACTTGAAAACTTTGTTTAAATGTTTTCTATTACATAACTAAATACTTTTAAATTCATATCATTGACAAAATTAGGACTTTAAAAAGTTGAAATTTTTAAAAGAGTTATTGGAATTTTTCTTTAAAACTATTTTTATTAAATTTTGTATAATACTTTTGAACCCTTTGTTTTTTATTTATTAAATAAGTTATTTTTAAACCAGTTTTTGTGACAACGTTAACATAAATTTATAAAATTTTTATTGATAAGTAAAATTTTGATTGAGAAATAAAAATGTTTTAAATTTATAAAAATCTAAAATATTAACAATTAAATGTTTTTATGTGTATTTAGTTTTAAAAATGTGTTTTTTATGTAGTTAATCAGAACTATATACTTAAGTTGGCAGTGTTTTAATTTAAAAATGATATAATCTTTATTACTTTAATTTTGTATTAAAGCTATATTTATTATTAAAAATATTCTACTTCATTGCTTAAAAAACAGATGAACATTAAAAAACTCAAAATTAACATTTTCAATAAAATAGACGTACAAGTTATTAAGTATGAATTGTATGATAATTTGTAATTTGTACAAATATTAAATCAAGTTATTTAAGTATTTTAAATAAATTAAAAAAATTATTTTGTATACTTTTTGACTAACTTTATTATTTATGTTCTTTAAACAAATGATAAAAATTATAAACTTCTAATGCTTACTCGACCTATTGTTTTCTTACATTTACTTAACACAACTACTCTTTTCACTTGTAATAACCATATTGAGTTTTTAAACATCTTTACATATTGACTTGGTTTACTTTAACACGCATCGACTATAAATTTCTAATAATAAAACTTATAGCTATAAAATTCCGTTTTTCTAAAATGTGAATGATACCAAAGCGAAAAAGTTGTTTCTTTATTTAAATTGTCAGGTTCAGAAATGATCGGCTCCGATTTATTATGAATATAATGTGAGATTTTCGCGCCATCAACAATAAACAATGAATTTCACAATTCGACCACCAACAACATCATCCGAGACAGCCCACGACCGATTTCGACCAAATCAGGACTCATCATTTGGAGATTTATTAAAAACTTTAAAACATTAAAAATTGAAAAAAAACTTTTATTTTAGTGAATGAGAAACTCGTAGTCAATATACTCAATATACTCTTTAGTTTAGGCTGATTGTATAATTTTTATATCAAAGTAATTTTTTGATTTTTTATTTTGCAAGTTAATTTAAAAAGTTGTTGTAGTGTATTATTTTAATGTGTAATTTTAAGACTCTCAGACAATAACACAATTATCTATATACGCAGAATAATACTTTTATTAACAGACAAAAAATACTTCTGCTTGTATAAGTTTATTTGTAAAATATAAAGTGTATAAAACCATTTAGTTTTGTTCTTTAAAAAAGTCATATCAGACAAATAATTATTGAAAACTTTGTTTTATTAAGCAAGCTACAAGTTTTAATATATTCAAAAGTTATTTAAATTGTAAAGTGTAAAATTAAATGTTGTAAAAATTAAATTTTATCTACGATAGTAAAATACGAAATCACCTAAGCCCGGGGTGATTTATAAAGTAGGTAGTAAGTTACTAAACTGGGACCTGCGAGTTAAATATACAGTTTATTTTTGTCGTTCAATAAACAACAACACCACGGACACCTCTTAACGTCTTGTCCAGGACAGGAAATTTGGTCTGCAATGCAAAAATATGCGGCCCACTATGTAGTTTTTAGCTAAAAACATTATATTTTTGATGAAAAGTTTTATGTAGCAAAAGCTTGCAACCGAATTCTTAGTTTATTAGTTAATAAATCTTTATAACTGTATACTCTATCACATAGTTATTAAATATTATTTTAAATGACTGCTTCTACTATTTTAAACAACTACTACCCGCAAATAACTTTACTAGGAAAATTAACCCCATCATTTTAAAAGGCTGCCGACAGGACTTGGTAAAAAGCTTTGTGTTTTGTGTTAAAAGTCCAAGGCAGTAGGACTAAAGTTAATTAGAATAACAACAAGAATCCTACTGCCGGGAAGTTTCAAACATTAAACACTGCTTTTTACCAAATCTGCTTCCGACCCTGAACTAAGGAAACTTAGCTTCTATATTATTTTACTTAGCTTCGATATTTGTTTACTACAAGTTAGTCATCAATGTGTATGACAACCGAAAAGCAATATTCGTTTTTACAAAAAAGCCTCTGTCCTTTTCATGTTTTCTTTGGCCTCTGTCTTATTGCTTGAACAAAGTTTTGGATGTTTTTAAAATTAAGAAAATGTGAAAAAAAATCAGTAAAAAATAACCTTAACTCAAAAGTGTTTAATTTCGTTTTAAAGACTTTGAAAAAAAAAATCAAAAATTTTAGTTATTATGTTAATGGAACTTTAGACTTTTTTAAACCAAAAAATAAATGAATGTGTAAATGTACTTTGTGCATTTATTTAGTCTTTTGCGTGCTAAAATTTTTAAGATTGAGAAAAATCGGAAATTGTGTACATCGAAATAAATTCTAATTATTGTAGATCATTACAAAATAAACAGACATGAATCATCAATTAACATATTTTTTATTTTCAACATTTTTTCCGTTATAGTTTTAGCCAATGTTACAGCATAAAAATTCATTAATTTTATCTATATAAAACATTCAGTAAAACATGTTATTTTTGAAAAAAGGCTTTATACATTAAATCTACTAAACATCTATATCAAAAAAATAATATTAGAATTAAAAATTCAATTTCCTTCATTTTCAAGTTTAAAATTAGCCTTTTTTTGTAAGAAAAAACGCATATTGCAAAAATTTTTTGCAAAGCCGCTACTTTAAGCTGAATAACTTTGTTCTAAAATTTTACTTATTTAGTTTTAGTAAACTAATTAGTATAGTTTTTGTAAGTTAATTTATTTTATAAATATCAATTTCACAAAAGTCTTTTTTCCAAAATTCTAGTTCATCAAGAAGTCCACTATTTGTTTAGTATAATAAATTTATTAAGTTAAAATGAACTAAAATGTTCAAATACAAGTCAATTAATTTCTACAAATTAATCAAACAATTCGTACAAGTCTGCATGATATGTTAGGTTTGTGTTGAATCAAAAATATAATTTTTATGATACAGTAAAACACCGAATTTTTCTTATCAAACTCATGTTCATTATTCATATACAATTGTTAAACTGTAAATCAATACTTGTTTGTTAGATTTTCACTACATATGAACATTTTTAATGACATAAGATAGGTACAAAACAAAATTTATATATTGGTTCATTTTACTTCAATAGCTTTCCTAAATTCATTACTAATAGAAAGATAATTCATTCTAAAACAGATTTTAAAATGTAATAACTAAAAAATGCAGTTTAAAAAAAAGGCATACTTTTTTGCATAATTAAGTTTCAAGTACCATCATCAATAGCTATATGATATTTTTTTTATCTAACATGATACTTTTTCAAAAGAAAAACGAACTGGCTAAACAAAATTAAAAACAATTTTTGATATTAAATATTAATCATATTCAACTTAATGTGTTTTAACCAAGGTATAAAAAAAAATTCAACTGCTTACTAATGCAAATGGCAGTGCTTAACATTTACACATGTACTAGATAAAGGTATCAAAGTAAATAAAATAATTTTGATGATCTTAATAATATAACATTGTAATTACAGTAAAATAATAACTATTATAATTTTACAGCAGACGTCTATTTATCACGTCACATTATGGAGGTCAGATTGCAGATTAATTTCACCATAGTTGCTAAGAGGGCTGATGGATCTGATTACGTAATTGAAAGAAGTCGTTCAGTCCACACTAAGTCTGATCAGCAAAGATGGGAGAATTTGAAAAACAAATTAGTGGGTGAAGAATGCAGAAGAATTTTGAAACAAATCATCAAAAAGTCTGAATCTAAATACAAAAATTATTCCAGGATAATGACTGCAAACGGATACACACATCACTGCATGGAAATGGGAGGTGGTTTTGTTCAACTCAAAGATAAAACTTTGCGCGGATCTTTGAGCGATTTTGTCAACATGTTCTCCGCTGCTTGTCCGAAAGAAAAGGTGGCGAATGTTTTTGTCACATTGATATTCGATCCTTCTGAGATTCCTTCATCAACTGACAATGTTTCACCAACTGTCAATATGTCACCAACTGTCAATATGTCATAAATTGTTAATGTGTCATTGTCACTTGCCAATATGTCATCGATGTACTCAAAAATTAATTAATTCCTATTGTTTTTGTGATACAACTTGAGTTATTTAATAATTTTTGATCTTTTAGTTTTTTTTTTTTTTGAAAGTTTGAGTTGTATGTTAAATATTATCTAATACGTTTATATGCTAATAAACACTTTATCAACTCTCAATTATTCATCAACTATCAATCTGTCACCAATTGTCAATGTTTCATCGATGACCTCATTTAACTGTTTTGAGTTATGTTTTATTGAAAGTTTTAGTTGTACGATAAATGTTTTTTGTTTTGTTGGAATGCTAATAAACATACAAGTTAACTTATTAGTTATGATATTATTTCATTATTCTAACTTAAATCATACTTTCAGTTCTTAAAATGAATAAATGTCACTTGACACAAGTGTAGAGCTCTCTTAAAATTCTTTTCAAGATAACTTTTTCCATAAGATAAAAAAACTAACTACCTTAAAAGTCATTTGTGTGATTGCAAATTTTAACATTCATAAAATAAATACAGCTTGTTTTTAATATTATTACTTTTGCTTTTGAAAAATTTTATATTTTAATTTTTTAACAAATTTTTTATATAGCTTAATAAATTCAAAGTTGGTAAATAATTTTAGTAAATATTTTAAACACATTGTAATTAAATATGAATTAGATACTTTGAATTTCTACTAAAAGATAACTTTTCAACTTGCAGTTTATTTTTAACATAAGAAATACTAGTTTAAGAAATTGACTTTGCAGTATAGTTGACATAATAGCTCAAAGCATAGAGCCAAGTAAATTTTGTTAGTTATTATTATAGTTGTACATGTAATAACTTAAAATTAACGGCACACCTGCTTTGCAGAATAATTGCCTTATATAGTGTGAACAAATTATAATCGTTTAAAATTATACTTCGTACTCTAAATACGTCAAATTAGAGACTTTTTAATAAAGTTGTAATAGTTTATTGAAAGATACAGAAAACATACTCAAAAAATTGGCCCAAAGACCTTGTGTAAGAAAAACTTACTGGTAACCAGTCGTACGACACTACTAGTATACAGTTAAAGGTCTTTATTATATAGTTATAGTTACAATATTGTAGATAAAGTTATATACATAGTGACAAGTGCAGTTTAAGTATAGTTACAATATTATAAATTGAATTATTTATATTTAATTGAAGCTGCATTATAAGTTACAGTTACAATCAAACCTAACTGTAAATAAAGATTTCTCGTACTTAAAAAGTTTTATTAACCTCGCTAAATGTTTTCAAACCGTTTTTTAAGGCTATGTTTTTATAAAAGAAAAAAAGTTTATAAAACACCATAAAAAGTCGAATAATCAAAACTTTAGTCAAAAGACCCAGTGAATAGAAATACCTTTCTTTTATCAAGCAACGCTTCCAAAAGAACATTGTAGATTTAATAGTAAACTCTCTATCTTTCTAGTAAAAGCTAGCTTATAAACCAACTTAAAAATTA
The DNA here is from genome assembly GCF_965202585.1 of Thalia democratica. Taxonomy (NCBI): domain Eukaryota; kingdom Metazoa; phylum Chordata; class Thaliacea; order Salpida; family Salpidae; genus Thalia; species Thalia democratica. The sequence continues at coordinate 3,476,761 of NC_139172.1, read as the reverse complement.
TTCTTAATAATAATTTTTATTTTAATAATCTAATTCACTAGTTTATTATTTTGTACACGTGGTTTAAAAATTTCAACTAAATAAACCAAAGGTTACTTTATTAGACTAAGTTTTATTCAAAGTATAATGATAAACTGTATAGCATCACTTTAAAAGCACATTCTTTAAAAAAAATTTCGAGTTTTGTTACAAAATAAGTGTCAGAATTAGAACTACATTCTTATGTAAGTCAACTTATTTTAGAAAATTTGGTATTTATAAAGACATTATGATCAGAATCTGAATCGAGCGTTTTTTCACTTATATCCTATTTTTTTTTTGGATCCGGTAGATCACTTACTCTGGCATATGTTATGTAAAAATAGATCCGGATCCAGTCATTTTAAACGAGCAATAGTTTTTTTGTTGTTGATAGTATTTATATATCTAAAGATAAATTTGACTAAAATTAAAACATAACGTTCCCTTAAAAACTACAATTAAACTATAAAGTATAAACTAATTTACAGTATCAGTACTTTTAGAAATTGTAATTAATGTGTGTTTTAAGTTTACAAATATTTACCCGTATTTTATTGTTTAGAAAGTACAAAAATAACTGATGAAAAAACAAAGGTATTTTTTCTAACTGATCTTTATTGAAATATATGTACCTTAATATCTTAATGGTATCAATAAAAGTATGTTGATTGATAGTAATTTTGCTTTCTTCGTTTATGACAAATCACTACTTTTTATATTCAATAGGTTTTTTATTTTGATATTAATCTATACTTGTATGTTTTTTCAATGTTGTATATCAGAGTTAGGCAACTTATTAAGTACGTGGACTTGATATGGCAGCGTTTTGTACATAATAGGCCAGATATGTCACACTTATTTTTTGTGTGGCGCTTTACTTTTGCTAATAGTTCTAAAAGTTATCTATGACCAGAGACTTGGTCATAGTAGACCAAGTAAAAGCCTTCACGCGACGTACTTTTTAGCTCTAAAACAACTAACAACTTTTTATCTGATATATAAGAAATCAATCGTTAATTATATTGGTTTTAATTATGAACTTAACTTAAAGTATTAATTGTCAACTCAAATAAAATTCTGACTTTCTCAAGTGCAGAAACACTTAAATCTCTACTATCATTTGAAATGCAAATTAATATGTTTTAAGACATCTATTGATCTATCACCTATAGTTTTTAAAATAAAGGAATTTAGGTTTAAAAACAATGCCATATATCAATTAAAGGTCTCTTTACCCATGTAAACTATCATAGTTTATAGAAAATTCAAGACAAGCTTTGAAACAGTATTTTGTCTTAAAAACTTCTACATAAATAAGTTGACCTAAAAAACAAAATAATCTGAACAAGTTTTTAATTAATAACTTAAAAACTTAATACTTTTTACTAAAATATTACAACAATCATTTTAATCGGTTTGTTTATTATATATCACAATTAATTAAATCATACGATTAGTGAAATTAAAAATTTGTTTCACCTAGTGTTTAAGTTTGTTGCTCTCCGTAACTACTATTTGGTGAAAAAAGATGAATGTTTATCTGAAAATTTCAAAATTTTTATTAGAATTTTTTATTAGACAGTTTTAATATACTTGTAAAATTTTAGTATTTCAATCAACCATTTTTAAAACACTTGTAAAATACTACAAGTATTATTAATTTAATTTTTACTATTTAATTTGTTTACTAAAAACAATTTAACATACTTTAAACAAAATAGATTTCATAATTGATTTATAAAGAAAAATTTTTTGAAAAAAAAACTTAACAGCATATAAATTACGTTAACATACTATCAGATATTTCAACAATAGTTTTAGTACATAATTATAGCTTATTGGGATGACAATAACTAACATTTAAGCCAAAGTAAAAGTCGCAAATATATTGTTTGGATTAAATAATTTTTAATAAAACTCCATGTAAAATTATAAAAAGCTAAACACTACTAGACAGAAAGACACTTTAAAACTAATGTCATTAAAAATACATCTAAAATATCAAAGTAAAAACTGTACGTGTTATAGGAGTTGTAATAAAAAATTTCTTTTATATGCTGTATTTTGTACAATGTATATATATTTCATACTAAATTCATCATTAAAAATTCTATATGCTATATTTGTTCTTACTTATTAGCGATAATAATTTTAAGATAAAGTGTATATGTGATTTTTTGTGGTGTAAGTTAGCAATTATAATACAGTAAACCATGAAAATATTTTGATTAAAACTTACAAAATTTTGACAGATTATTTTGTAGTGTATTAAGTTGAATCAAAATAACTTAATAATTTATATCTATTTACATACATACCTTAAGTAATATTAATTAAACGCAAAACCAACTTTAGTTAGAAACAAGGTTGTAACTGGTTTTTGGCAAACTTTTCCTAGATTTTTAACATTTTCTGCATGTTTTTAAAAGTATACGTTTTTACGTTAATTTTTAGTTTAAAATTAAGTTAATAATGAAAAGCTGTGTGATAACAGTATAACAAAATTGAAAAGATACTGTTTTATAAAATAAAGACCAAAAAAAAAAGAAGAAAAAAATAAATTATAATAAAAAAGTTATGCTTGTAAAAGTACTACTAAATGACTTAAATAATAAATTGTTAAGATTTCGAACCTCAATAATGATCAAAAATGACTCACACCCTAGTTTTGTTTTGTTAGAAAAAATGAAGTTGACCTAAAAACTGATCTAATAACTAATCTAATAACATCTATGTTTTTACCTGTTTAAAAAGAAACCAATAGTTTTTTCTGGATTCTTTAAAAGTTTATACATTGTGATGGAATTATTTTAAATAGAAAAAAAGAAATAATTACTTTAATAAATAAAAATATTAATGTTTTAGCTCAAGAGCTAATATTTCAAAAATAATTTACATCAATATGTAACTTTTAAGATTTATCCTTGGAAAAGTTTTAGGCTTTTAGATAGCTGGCCCTAACTCATTAATAAAAGATGACAAGTTTTGAATGTCTAACAATGTTCACTTAACCGTAACGATTAAAAATAATAGTTTTTTATAAGCATAGTTAAAGCATAAATACTAATGTTTGTAGGAGTATATTAACAAGGAATTTATTAAAGTTTAGTTCTTGTAAATAATTTACAAAATTTATAATTGAATGGTCAAGTAATAAATATCAAAACAGAATTAAATTCACTTAAAATATTTTGTGATCAAAGGAATTATTGTCTACTAAGCCTGGACTATTGTCACTTGTGCTGTGAAACAAGCTCAAAGTTCAAACAAAGGTTTGATCATTTAATTAACACAAGCCTACCAAAATCCAGCCTACCAAAGGCTTGTAGTCTGATGTTAGAATTGCTTAAATTTGTTTGTAGTATAATTGTATGAAATTCCTGGAGCATCCTGTGTACTCCAATGGTAGATTAGCATCCAATACTCTGACAGACTTGTTTTCTTGTTTTCAACAGTTTACTGATCTATTAATAATTTTGGTATACATTAAGACTTTAAAGTATTTGCTTCTTGAACATCTTACTGAATTGTCCAGATGCTATTCTAATATACTTAGCTTTTAAGAAGCTTGTAAAATATTTTACTACCTTTTTTAAAAGTTCTGTTATTGGATTTTATACACCAGGTGTTAATAGTGGTATAAAAATAATAAATAACTCTTAGTTTTGCTGATTAGTAAGAATTGCTGATTAACTGATCAATGAAATTTTCAAAAGTTTTTGAATTCTTAATGTTTATTGGTAAAGTTAAAGTTATACTTTAATTTATTTACTTTTTTGCAATGAGTTGTATATTAACACATCCTGGTTTTTAAACCTGGAGTTTAGAAATTAAGACAAAAAAAAAGGATTTAAATATTTTATAAATAAGGTTTACATTTATATTAAATTTTAATATTTTAATTTTAATATAAAAATTTTATTTACAAAAGGACACATTTAAAGTTTTTTTTTTTTGAAAATTTATTCTATTAAAAATCTTTTTTTTACCTTAAATTCAATTTCATACTACAAGTCCGGGGTCTGCAGCCTTGTATAAGTAGCGGGACAATTTATTTTACTAAATTTTGCTTGCGGGGGGTACTATACAGAAAAAATCTTTGTGGGCCTCAGTTTTAAGAAAATTTTTTAATAATTAATACAAAAATATTATTAAAAACCAACAAATGTGACAAAACAAGCTATGAAACAACACTAGTAAATTAAACCCTAGTTGCAAGTTTTTACCACACAAACTTTTTTTTCTATTGTTTTAAAAAAGTATGATATTAGCTGAAATGTGCCACAGATTTTGTCTTTGAGGGCCAACCCCTGCTACAATTGGACAAGAAAACTTGTAATTTAAGAAAGTTCAGAAGAAAATCAGAATATTGTATATCTTTTATAAAGATAATTTTTTGTCATTATCAAAAATATTTTTAATTAAACACAGACTACAGAAGCTTTAAGATGTTTTTTCAATGTCCTTATACTATTTAACACAGTTTTTAATAAATTTAACTTCAAACTATAAATAGACATTAAAGAGAGCAGTTTTTAAAACCTGGAAAAATTTTGCCTAAACATTGCTGTGTTCAATTTTGAGCTTTTCACAGAAACTTTATAGTTGAAACTATTTTTCTTTCATACAACACTTTTTTTTTGTTTGTCATTATTGATGTCTATTTAACTGTAGCTATTAAAAGGGCTGACAAAAAACCTAGAATCTTGAAAAAACCTGGAGTTTGAGAAATTTAGAAAAAAAAAACTTGAATTCAAAACAATTTTTACATGTTAAGAAGTGGTAAAATTTTAATTTGACAGGAAAAATCTACCATATAGATAAACCTTAGTTTTTGTCATCATTCAAAAAACACATTTAAAGTAGCTTTACAGTATCTTTTTGATGTTGTTGACTACTTAGCACAGTTTTCAACCTTTAAGTTAGCTTTAACTAGAAATGGACCCAAAAATGTGTAATTTTAAAAGCCTGAAAGATATTCCAAAAACCTGGAAGAAATTTCTCAAAAATTTTTTGCAGCTCTGTATTAATGTCATTTTAATTTTTGTTTAGTTTTAAACTTTATACTAATATAAAAATACAACTTTTTCAAAACTGGTGTAAAATGGCTTTACCTCTAATTTAAGTTTTAAACTTTTTAATTAAAGATTATAGTAAATATACTATTTTTTAAAACTAATTTTGAGTGGCAGCATTAGAATACTTTTTAACTCAGAAACTAAGAACAATATATTACTATTTAAAAGTGGTTTAAACGTTGCACCTCTAATAATTTTTTTAAAAAGTTGAAATGTCATTGTAGCACTTAAATAGACATCATTAATTACAAACAAAATTAAACTTCCTTTTTAGCACTGGTATAAAAGTTTCTGTGAAATTTCAAAGTTTTGTTGAATTGCTGCTGTTTAAAGTTTTATATTTATAACAACCAGATAAAGGAACATTTACAAAATATTACAGAAAACTTCTGTAAAACATTTAAAAATAAAATAGTTCTACAAGAGTATTGAATGCTATGAAACAATCTGCCATTGCAGAACAACAAATAAACAGTATGAATATTCAAATAAATATAGTTTTTACATATATGACAAAGATTTAAAATTCATGTAGCATTTATTATTTGATTATTTAGAAACATCCTTTAAGATTAAGTAGTATTTTATTAAGAAAACTTAACCTAAGTAAAAAAGTCTTTGATTAAAATATTATTTGTTTTCATAAATAAGTTTATAAATTTTAATCTATGTATTTATTTTTGTACAAGTAATTTAGATGTATTTTTGTTTCCCTGTAAGTTATCTATTTTTATAACTTCTATTTTGTTTGTTATTGATATTTACTAAATAATTTTGCCTTCAATTGAGTTTCATTGATTATATAAGATTTTTTAAACCTCATCTGCAAACAACTGGGGAGATAACACAAAAAATATATTTTTAATCTTAAATTTGAGTGCATTTTACCTATTAAACAATTTTTAAACAATTGAATAATGAATTTGTTTGCATTTGTATACATTTTCTAAATAGACCAGAAATTTGTTGAAGTTTTTGACAAAAAAATATTTAAACTAACACTGTAAAATAAGTCATATAAACCATTATGCAAGGTCTAGTTTGCCATTACTCTATAGTATTTAACTATCCTTAAGTATTAAAAGATGTATAATGATTATAATTTTTTTTTAATTTTTGGTCTATAAAAGTAAAAGTTTCATTGAAAAAAAGAAGAAAAGAAAAATGTGAGCACTCACAAACAACTATGGATTGGTGTGAAGAAAAAACTTTTGGTCATCAAGTTACACACTATTTGCATTGCAAACATTGTTTTGACCAATTGTTTTTATAGTTTTTATAAAAATCTAAGAATCAAAAAATTATCAAATAAGTCAAGAACTAAATTTAAAACATTTTTAATATTTAAACAATTACTGGTCTAAAATGACTATTTTTACCTAGCAATTCAACTCAATATATTTAAAGCAAATGTAAGTTGCATTGTATAGTTACTAACTGAGTAGTGACAGTTGGAAAATATTACTGAATTAAATTTGACTAAAAAATTGTGCTCATTTTACTTAAATAGTAAATATTTATAGAAAAGCTGGGAAGTAGTTAATGTAAAGTAAGTGCTAAGTCAAAGTTTTTTTTAATTTAATTTACTTTTGTTCATATAACTACTTCTGTGTTTTTTAAAAATTTGTTTATTGTTTTAGTTAGTCTTGTTATTAATAATCTTATTGTTAATAGTTTTTAAATGTTTTTGTGCTTTTTGAAAAGTATATTTAATTTTTAATATTTAAAAAAACAACAGATAAGTTTTTACTTATCAAATAATCAAAGATAAGATGTAAAGATAAACAAGTTTTTACTTAGTAATATTCAAAGAACTTTTATCACCCAGAGTTGCCACTTGGTCAGGAAATCAGAAAAAGTCAGGAAAAATTAAAAAAATGACAAAAGTCAGGAAAAGTCAGGAAATTAGATAAAATTAAAAAAAAAAGTCAGATTTTGTCAGTTTAAATCTACAAAATTTCTTGTTTTCCAAAGCCTTCAAATGGTAAAAATTAATTAAAAGTCCTTTAAAGTCAAAAAAAAATTCCAAAATTTTCCTAGAAACTTACTAAAATATTTAATATTATTTGCAATGCCTTCACCTGATCTAAATTAGTAAAATATCCTTTATAAAACTGCAAAAATTCTTTCTATTAACATATTGAACAAGTACACTACTTGAACAACCAGATTTTGTAAGCTTTTTAATATTGATGATCTGTAGTAAGGACACTTCCATAGTGAAACTGTAATATATACGCAAAAGTTTATCTAGCATAATTTTAGAATCAAAGTGTTTTTTGTTTAAATAATTAAGTTCTTTATAACTAAGCAGTTAGTTTAGTATTTTATGTAACAAGTTAGTGTGTATACTTTACCTCTTTATAATTTTTTCAAAGATGTTTAAATTACAAAATTATAAATTTATAAATTAAGTTATAAGAGAAGTATATGCCAAGATTAAGTTTACTTATTGTTTGTATTTTTGTAGAGTAACTTAAGTTTTTAAAGTAAATAAGAGTATATTTATTTCTTACAAATTTTTTACTAAATGATAAGAGGAAATATTTTATACAACAGATATATAGTTTACTTTTTTATTCTTTTTTCAACAGTTACTTAAGTATATTCTTTTTAAATAGATTTTTAATTTTTGGATTTTATATTAAATAGTTTTGGTAGTGTTTTATTAAACTTAGTGAACAATTTATATAAGTAAAACTGATTTAGAAAAGTAAGGAAAATTTTAGTAAAAAGCCAGGAAAAGTCAGGAAATTTTTCTCAGCTTGATCAGTTGCAACCATGATCATCTTTATTTTTAAATGCAACAATTTTAAAATTATTTAAATGTAATATGGTTAGTTTTAGAAAAATTCAAGTCCTGTTAGATATTACTTCAAAGAGTACTTATTTTCTATATTTTTAGAAATCAGACTAGTAAAATTAAACTTTTAGGGTTGCCACAAAACCTGGAAGCCTGAAAAAACCTGGAATTTGACTAGTTAGGCTAAAAAACCTGGAAAAACATAGAGTTTGCAAAATTTTGAAAAAATAACCTGGAAAAACCTGGAATTTTAAACAATTGTAAATAGGAAAATTTTGATTTGACATGAGAAATATATCACACAGATTAAAAATAGTAATCATAAAAAATATTTTTATTAAAAAAACACGTTTAAAGTGAGTTAACAGTATTTTTTAAATGTTGTTTTACTACTAAATACAGTTTTTCACCTTAAATTTAACTTTAAACAAAAATAGAATCAAAAATGTTTTTTTCAAAACCTGGAAGAAATTCACCAATCTTGAATAAATTTCTCAAAAACCAGTGGCAACTCTGAACTTTGCACAATTTTATGATGTGTAATCAATCTACTAATAATTTGAGTTGCTAGAGGTGTAATTTTTTTCTTATGTGGTAAGATGTGGTATAAAATGTACTTATACATTTCCAATTTTGTTTTTCTTTTCAAATTTTTTTTTTTTGCCATTTACTTTAATGCTTTCTTTCTATTTGCAAATTTTTGTGTTTTTATGACCAGAGGTAAGCAAATTTTATACTCAAGATGTAGAAAGTTTTCAGTTAAAATAAATACAAGTTTTAAAAACCTTATCTGTAAAAAATTCTGGTAGCTTCATTTTCAATTTAGCAACTTCAAAAAAAATTATTCAAACCCACTAGTTCTTTTTTAGTTTGTTAAAATCTTGTAAGTAGCAATAAATATGTTTTTTCAAGCCTGAGCTTTCTATGAGAAAATGACATTTTTAAGAAATAGTGTATAAAAGTTTTTTTTTTATATCATAAATTTGAGGTATACTGTGTAGTAAAAAATATTCATATATCATTAAACATAGTCTATTTTGAAAATACTTTCAATATTAATGTCTTAGTTAAAACAATTAACTTTTAAACTATAATAAGATAAAAATTAATAAAATAAGTTATTTAGTTATTTAAATAAAATGCTTCCCTTAAAACAACAATATTTTATACTTCTTTAATTGATATTACAGTGCTGTACACTGTACTTATTTTCAAAAAAGAGTGTATCATTAGATGTTAATATAAATTGTTTTTTTAATTATGTTTAATTTTTGTATATTCTTCTCTTAGTTAATCTAAGTTTTTTATTGCTAATATATTTTATTATAAAAGGTTTCAGTTTCATTCTGTGTAACATCAACAATATGAAACAAATTAATTTTCAACTTTAATTTGAAACTAGTTGTTAAACTTTTTTATTACTTTATGCTAACGCAGGCTTATTATAAACAACAAGTATGTCAGCGACTTTGCAAAAATTGAAAGAACAAAGCGACTCGGGTGAAGACTCTGATTTCGAGGGCCCCACCAACGAAAGCAGGTGGACGCACCTGTCTGCCAAAAGCGCGAAAACCAGGCTCTATGACATCAGCAAAAGGCAAATGCTGTTTCCAAAGTGGAGAGAAAATTACTTGAGATCAGTGTGGAACAATGTCGAACAATACCTGAATTCAAAGGTATTGTTATTAAAAATTTTTATCAAATTATCATTTTGATTGCTACTAATTTTATATGAATAATATATGTATATGAAGTATAAATATGAAAATAAAAAAATATCAACAAAATAAAACCAAAAACGAGAACAAACAAGCAAAAAATAAGTTAAATTGTATATAAGTTGGATTTAAGAAAAGCTAATTAAAATCATCAATTTTAATTGAAACTTCATTATGTTTTTTTTTTGTGATTCTGCTATGTGCTTTGTATTGTTCTGATGAAACGTGTTAAACGTTGAAATTAAGTAAACAATACGAAAATTAGTTGCTTTTTTGTATTATTGATATATGAAAACATATATTTTATAAATTGTTGGTTAAATTAATTATGTCTTCATTAAAAAGGGAATTCGAGCAGAAATGGATCTTATTCAAGGAATTGTTGAAATTTTTACAACAAAAGATACGAAAGATGTATGGGCCATACAATCCGCACATCAGTATATTAAAGCTATTTCTAGAGGAGTTGATTTTGAGAAGGTTTATAAAGGAATAGTAAAATATTATTGATATAATTTTAAGTTTATTACTGTTGACAACTTAGTAAGTTTAATCTTGCTTTTGTTAAGATATTTACCTTAAGTAGATTTTAAGGCAATTTTAATACTTGTCACTAGTAATTATTAAAAGTAAACTTAGATAAATTAGGTTAGGTTGTTTTATACTTAAAAATAATCAGGGTCAAGCATAAAATGATTTTTTAGTGACTTTTTATTAGTTATCTATAATCATGATAAATTTATATCTAAACTATTAAAAACATGAAAATATTTTAGTAGTAATTTTTCTCTGTCTGAGCTTAATAAAATATGACAATATTTTTAGTCTTAAATATATTCTTAAATTTATTTATGTATTAAAAATGAAACATTTTACATTCTTAATTAGTCATTTTATGAATGCCCAAATTTTATTACATAAGGCATTTTCACAATTCTGATAATATTTCTTTGTTTTAGTGCTAACTTATTTTGTCTTCAAAAATATCAAACTATATATCTTTCATCTACAACTGTGTTTGATTTTAAAACTTAAAACTTTACAGGCAAAGCAGTTGTTTGAGGACGGAATCACTATGGCAGTTGTAGCCACTGCAAAGTATTGCGCAAACAAAGATAGATACACGAAGAGAAAGGCCAGGCTTCTCGGCAGGGACGGCAACACAAAGAAAGCATTGGAGCTTTTAACAAAAACCCACATCGTGATAGAAGGAAAAACCGTGGTTGTGTTAGGCCCCCATAAAGGAGTTCACGAGGTATTTAGTTTTCTAAATAGTTCTATTGGTTTTTATAAAATATAATGTTTACCAGGGTAATAGTCATGGAAATTGAAAAATTAGGAAAAAAAAATTCAGGAATGACAGAAAATTTGTTAAATTTGTATAACTTGAATAAAATATTTGAAAAATTTTTAAACTTTGATTGTCTCAAAAGTTTATATAAATTTGTAAAAAATGTAATAAAACAACTAGTAGCTTTGTTATAAATGTAAAAATAAGACTTAACATTTTAAAAATTGCTATACCCCCCTCACTTATGGCCTTTTAGATACTTAAATTGTTCGCGCTTTCTTAAAGCTTTCAATAAAAAGTGCAAGTGTCAGTATTTATAAGTTCTAGCCTCTATATAGCAGTTGTAATTATTATGCTTCAGATTGAAAAAAAAAAAAAAACAAAACAAAGGCTACTTCAGTTGCCCTCAATAACTTCCAGTCTTTACAAGTTTCAGCGTCAAGCTTAACAGTAATTCAACATTGAGTAAGATACATTTTAAAAGCTAATACATTTTAAATGAATAGGATGCCATGTAGCAGAAAATTGCTTTTTTTAGGATGTTTTGAAAAATGAAATAACAGTTACTCATTAATGTAAATATGTAAATACTTTATTTTTATACTAAAATCTATAAAATACTTTTGCTTTTGTTTTATACAAAAAAAAAAACGTTGTGTTTATGTTTAAAGCTAAAGAACATTATTAAAGACTCAGAAAAGTAGCAAACACTCAGAGTACTTAATATACTTAGGATGACTCAGGCCGGTTTGTTTTTTTATAAAAAACTCTCGAAACTTTTATAATTATGAGACTTTCAAGGATAGTTATAAGATATTTTGAACTGTTTTCAATGTACTTAACGTATATATCAAAATCCACCCGCGTTCAAAATCCATTCGATTTTTTTATTATTATTTGTTTGTTTTTTAATTAACTTTATATATTTATTGCATTTTTGCTTGTTTTTTATTTATTTTTACTGTTACCCCTAGCCCAAACCTTTACTCTCGATTGGTAAGCGCTTCTCGAATTTGACTGGGTTGATTTTGATCGGTTGGATTTTGAACGTGTCCTGTACTTAGATTTTGAGCGTGTTTGTACTTCAGTTTTTTTTTCTTATATCTTGAATGAGATTACTTGTTCCAGTTTCGACGTTTTGATATTTTAGATACCCAATTTTTTTCAAAAACAAAAAATTGATTTTTATTGATATAAAAAGTTTTTTAAAGCAATTTAAAAAAATCTTAGGATGACTTAAGCCAGTTTAAGGTCTATCGGAGTAGATTCTTATACTCAAAGAGTGGCAAACCCTGAATTTTTGATTTGAATCCTTATTACCGTTTATAGTTTATTTAACTAGCTTACACCAAATGAAAAATTTCAAAATATTAGGTTTACAAATGTTCATACAAAGTATTAACTATTGTAAGATATTATGAATTACATTGTAGGCGGAAAAGGCGGTGATAGCCACGATGGAGAACAATCATCCGGTGTACATCATAAAGCACATGATGATGAAAAAGCAACTGCTCGAAAAACCCGAGCTACAGGGACCGGAGCAGAGCTGGGACAGGTGAGTACATTCATGAATAAGACATTGATTTACATTATCAAATTTAATACATTTATAATAAAGTGAGTACATTCATGAATAAGATTAAAACATTGATTTACATTATCAAATTTAATACATTTATAATAAAGTGAGTACATTCATGAATAAGATTAAAACATTGATTTACATTATCAAATTTAATACATTTATAATAAAGTGAGTATATTCATGAATAAGATTAAAACATTGATTTATATTATCAAATATAATACATTTATAATAAAGTGAGTACATTCATGAATAAGATTAAAACATTGATTTATATTATCAAATATAATACATTTATAATAAAGTGAGTACATTCATGAATAAGATTAAAACATTGATTTATATTATCAAATTTAATACATTTATAATAAAGTGAGTACATTCATGAATAAGATTAAAACATTGATTTATATTATCAAATTTAATACATTTATAATAAAGTGAGTATATTCATGAATAAGATTAAAACATTGATTTACATTATCAAATTTAATACATTTATAATAAAGTGAGTACATTCATGAATAAGATTAAAACATTGATTTACATTATCAAATTTAATACATTTATAATAAAGTGAGTACATTCATATTATTTAAGATTAAAACATTGATTTATATTATCAAATTTAATACATTTATAATAAAAATTTGTATTTTAACATGTTTTTATAGTTAAACCATTTTTAATGGCTAATGTATTTCAATGTATTTAAAAAAAATTTTTATTCTCATGTGGTTTGTAGGTAATTTTTTTTCCGTGTTAAATTGAAACTATAATTTCAATTAAGGCTTTTGTTTTAGTAGTTTTTTTTTTTAAGCGTTCAAAATATTTAAAAAGTTTTGATAAACTACGTAGAATGAAGTAATACATAATAGCTACAGGGTGGTTACTAAATCTGGAATCCCGGAAAAACCTGGAATTTGACAATTTAAGCTAAGAAATCCTGGAATTTTTAATAATCTTAAAACATGATAAGTAATAAAATTTAGATTTTCGCAAAAATCTATCTTATGATTTTTGTCATCATCAGAATTTTTTATCATTAAAAATGATATTCAAAATAGTTTTACAGTATCTTTTCAATGTTGTTATACTCTTTAACACTTTTTTTTAATCTTAAACTTAACTTTAAACTAAAAATAGACCCAAAAACGTGTACTTTCAAAAACCTGAAATAAATTTAACAAAAACCTGTGGCCATCCTGTAGTTACAATTAAAACTTTTAATTTAACTTTTCAACATAAGGTCACTCGTTTCTAAACATATACTTTTTTTTTGCATATATTAAACTACAATTCTAACGTTTTTCCTTTTATTCAGTTAAATTTTCGATATTCTATAATATAGGTTACGGAAGTTTAGCTTATATTAATGAAAATAATTTTATTCATTAGATGCATATTTACTTACTCATAAAGTTCAAAAATACTTAGTCTTTTACTTGTACTTTTCCAATTCAAATATAATTTTTAATATTATTGGGTTACTTTAAATAAGTATAAATGCATTATTAAGTTAAGTGTAATTTATTAGGCATTGAAATAGTTTTTTTAAATAAAAAATTTGATCAATCAAAATAAAAAAGTTTATTGAACGACAAAAAAGCGCTCAAATATTTGGTCTTATATATCTTTCAATAAGACCTGGTGCACGAAAAAGCCCTTTTGGTAATCGAGTCCTGCACCTTATTGGGTACCTTTCAACGTCTTGTCAAGACAAGTTAAATTAATTACTTAGATTATTTAGAAAACTGAAAGACAATTGTTTTTTTAGTTGTTAATTATAGAAAAATCAACAACTAAGAGTTTTAGTGCTTAGCTATTGTTTTATAACATGGTTGCCATTTGAATCAAAATCTCATTAAATGTACTTTGTCATACATTAAATGTATTTTGCCACTTTAGTTGAAAACTTCTTATCTTCTGTGGTCATGAAAACTTACTTGATTAAGAAGTACAATCATCAGGCTACTCAGAATAACTCCAACTAGTTTGATTTTTTTTTGTAAAACTCAAGCTGACTCACGATTGTTATTATTTTTTACAAATATCAGGCTAGTTTTTTTTTCATAAAAGTTGTGATTTTGTCTAGTCCTTTTGCTATTAATTAACTTTTTAAGGTATTTAAGATTTATTTGCTCTAATTACTTTTTTTTTTGACTTATATTAAATAATTTTTAATTTTCTTACAAACTCGGCTTAATTAATTGCTTGATGTCACTCAGTCTAGTTTTCGCTCAGATCAGATTTTTTAAAAGTGGCAACCCAAAGTAAAAGTACTGAACCATGTACAAGTATTGGAATATTTTTAATTTAAAAACGCCAAATGTTTGTTAACAAAAAAAAAGTATGTAGTATGATTATAATTAGATTAGTTACTTAATTAACAAAAATTTTAAGTATTTTACCATCGTATATATTTTTATCAAAACAAAACCTAACAGTATTTAATAGTTTTTAAATTCAATCATTTGTTATGTTTTTTGTTTAAATATGTGTATTTATTATAAACTAATATTTCAACTGTTTATTACTTTTGTGGATATGGTGCACATGTGTTTAAAACCTTATGTTGTTTTAGCACAAAGTTACTAATGTTTTGAAAAGTTTTATAAATACTTAGTTTCTCTGTTTTGCTTCTAATTATATAAAAAAGTATAAGATTCTAGATTAGCTTATATATTCATTAACTGTTTTATTATTTGTTTTTTTTTTCAAATTGTTTTATAAACTGTAAAATCTTAATCATAGATATTGATTTTGTGCTGAACTTTCATTATAACGTTTTATTAATTTATTAAAAAATTTCTTTACAAGATTATTTAAAGTATATGAATCAATATATATTTAAAAAAGAATCTTAAAGATTTAGTTTAGATTATTTAAATTGTTATCAATCTTAATTTCAACATTTGATAAACATCAACAAATCTATATTAAGTAGTAGATTTTATTTTGCAAGACCATTTTTTACAAATAAATCGCAATAAGAAGAAGCAAATAAAAAGACTGATATTGTTTTAGAACTTTCTAAATAGTACACTTTTAATCTGTTAAATGCATATGAAAAAATTGAAAAATGCTGGCTAAACTATGAATATAGGTTTTATATTAAACTTTACAAAATAATTTTTCACATAAATAGAAGAATTTCGCACAATCTACACAAATCAAGAAAAACAAATACTATAAATCTTCACTACTTCAGATTAATAATTGTTAAAATTTTATTGAAGCTCAAAAAATGCTATATTTTCAACTACATAATATAGTAATAACATTGGTAACAAAACGACATATGCTTAGTTGTTCATGTGATTAGTAGTTTACTATTTAAATAGTTAAACATTTTGAAATAAACATAACTTATATTCAAAAATACTGATGTAGTTTTGAAATAACGTTGCTTTAGGTTTCTGCCAAAAATAAACAAGTCGTCACAGCAAACAAAATTGAAAGCGAAAAAGAAGAAGGCAGAATGGAAGAACAAGAAGGAAAAAGCCTTGTTTCCCCCTGAGCCTACTCCTTCCAAGGTACTTAAATATTTGTTTGCAACTCCTGACTTTTTATAAAAAAATTCCCCAATTAAGAAAAAGCGTAATAATGGAAGCATTAACTAAGTTTTGCTATTTGAATTAGGTTATATTAAATACATGTTTAATTTAATTATGTAAAACTAAGCTTTTGGTTTAGGTTTTATTTTATACTTTAAAATATTGTTATAAAAGTTCCATGTTAGTCACAGTAGACTAGAGTTTCCCAATTTTTTTTTACATTAAAAATGTTTTATAATTAAACTTATTTTATGTTTTCTTTAAATTTGGCGTAGACCTCCTTTAAAGTAGTGTTAGTTTTTGTTAAGGATTTAAGTGATCATTAAAAACTTGTGTTTTAATTATGTAAAAATTAAGTTTTATACATATATCATACTAAAAACACGTATATTATAAAAAAACACTTTCAAAATCAACAGAAAGACTTGGAGATCGAATCGGGCGAGTACTTCCTGAAAGAGAAGGAGAGGAATATGAAGAAGCGGGCGGAGAAGCGGAAGCTGCAGGAGGAAAAGTCGAAGAAGAACCAGGACAAGAAGTACAAGAGTTTGGTGCCACCCAGCGAAAAGAAAAAGAAGAAAGTCAAGAAGGTTGCGGAGGAAGACGGCAACCAGCTGATGAAGAAGCTCGTTGCTAAAGTTTGTTGAAAAAATTGTCGATTCAGACAAGAAATGATAAAATAAAGTATTACGTAATTCGAGGTACAAGTTTACAACTATTGTTTATAATAAGGTATTGTCTCTGTTCAATTAGTCAAAAACTCCCCGTTATTACTTTTTTCATAAAGTAAAAAGTAAATTATGAAATTTAAAAATATTATGATTAGTTTAAATTTTGGTTTCTAAGTTCAACACTATAAGCTAGCTTTTGTTTTCGAATTGTTTTGAATTTTGTTTAGAGTGATATTAGGGAGAACACAGGTAATCAAAGTTTAAGCATGATTACAGGCAAACCATAGCGTATATTTTAATAAAATATTAATTATAATTGAAGATCTCATTAATATAAAATATCGATTGAGTTAAACATAGTTTTACAAATAGTTTATAATATCTAGAAGTTTCGTGAAACTCATACTACTAATCAGTTATCAAAGAATCAATGAAATTAAAAATAACATTCTAAAAGTTTTTTTTCCAAAGTGAAAGTATAAATATAAATAAATAAATAAATAATAATTTAACTTATTAGTAACTTTAAACTTTATTTTATTTTTTTAGACTTCCAAGAAGAATTAAAATTAGTCTATGAAGTTTTGCCAAGAAGTATAAGTACCTAATATTGGAGCACATCTTTTTACAGCTTTTAAATATTTAATTTATTTTAGATGTTTTAAATTTATCTTAAGAATACACTTTGTTTGATTTTTAAAGATATAATTTATAATGATGCTCAAGTTTAGTTACTAAGTAATACATTTCTTTAAAACTATATATTTTAAATACTACACTTTTTTTCTTTTTTTTATTCTAGGAGTGTTTTTTTTAACTTGGTTTGAAAAAAATTAAAAATGGATTTTAAGATGCACATTTGACAAAATTTTTAGCAAATTAGCTCTTGTGCTAAGTTTTTTTCTCCAAAACGTTGGAATTTTTAGACAATTTTTATAGTCAATAAATTACTATTTGTATTTATGTGTTTTTTTATTGGAAAATAAAACTATTAGAGACTGTTGTATTTATCCCATATTCAATTGTTAGTATAAAATAGTTTAACTATACTTGAAAAAAATTCAAAACTTTTGTAGTTTACAATTTTTAGTTGTAGTTTTTATAAAATACCTGATTAAAAATAAACAATAACTTTATAAGCGTGCACATATTCAGTGTATTTATTTATATCAGTTAATATCACATTGCCAGAAGTTTAAATCTATTAAAGTAAGTAAAAGTTGTAATAAATGCTGTTTTAAACTTAATATTATTTTAAATAATCGAAAAATTAGTTAATTTAGTCAATTTAAATAAATGCAAAAAAAAGAGTAAATTGATAAAATTAGCATTTAGTTTGTATTCTAGTACGTATAAAATTTTATTTTTCATTGTTTTTTATTTTGCTTTATTTTATTTGATTAAAATTTAATCAAACAAATTAATTGAAAACAAATTTATTGAAAACAAATTTATTGATTCAAATTTATTGAAATTTTTTTTTTAAAAAACTGTAAGTTCCTGTTGAAAAAACTTAATTTTAGCAAAGTGGTTAATTATTTAATCATTAAATAATTAACCACTTTGCTAAAATTAAGTATTTTCAACAGGAACTTACAGTTACTTAAAACTTTTGTTTTTAATAAATTTTAATAATAAACATATAGTGTTTATATTTAAAATAATATCGATAAAAAAATGATACACGTAACACTGAATACAAGTTCCAACACAGTATAAAATGGGAATCAATCATTTCTTACCCGATCAGTAAAAAATTTTTTATTATAGACTTTGACTCTATTAGTTACCACTCTTTATAATAGTACTCAGTTTTTACTACACGACTCAGAACCTAACCCGGGTCATTCTGTTTTCAACTGAAATAAAAATGGGAACGGGTCTGTTTTGCACGGAGTAATTTTTATACGGTTGTCTTGTTTGAGTCCCCACTACAATCATCATTCGCCGCTCACCAGTTAGTAACAGGTGGTTTGCTATCACTGTTACCCCTAACCCTTGGCCGGCAGAAGGTACTGCTTACCGGCCAAGGGTTAGGGGTAAGAGTGATAGTAAACCACCGTATTAGAAATGATCGAGTTAGAAAGTGCAATATACCATACTTAAGTCCAGCCTTAAATCATTTAATTCAAGGACAGCTAAAGTACAAAAATAATCGTATAAACTAATAAGTTTTACTTACGAAAATTAAAAAGAATTCTTCTGATATATTTGACAAGCTAACTAGAAAAGTTATTTATTTATAAAATTGTATAAACTTATAATAATGTGGTTATTCTCGAAAAAAACTTGGTCATTTATAATTTTGCGCTTTACATTGAACCGAGCACTACTCCAAACATCAAGTTTTTAATTGCAATGAAACCGGGTTGAATGTTTTCAGGACACACCTTGGCATTAATACACAAACGGCCGGACGAAACTTAAAACCAGAAAATGTTTCACAACTTACCCGATTCCTTTGAGTTTTATGCTAAGAAACAAAAAGTTATGTCAAACAAACTTATAACCTTTCTCGATTGCTTAATGAGTTCCGATATTAATTAAATGTTTACGATTTAATTTGTGTTGGTTAAATTAATTTTAAACATTCCAAAGTTTTGTTTTGTTGATTTTTTCGTCTGTTTTAATTCTTTGGTTCGTTGAAAAAGTCAACATAATTTAATTTAACAGAAAGTTAAGTGAACGTTTTATATGATTTCCAAAATATTAATAAGGTAGATTATTAACAAAAATAAAATTTTGTTCTTATCCGGCCTTTTTCACAAAAAATCAACTTGGCCGCATAAGCTGTACTAAGATTTTTTTAATTTTCAAACGCAAAATTATATAAAAATAATAATTTTAAAGTTCTACTGTGCAAAAAAAAAATACTATATTTGTTATAAAAAAGTTTAATACTAAATGTTTGCAAAGTTGTTATCGAGCTAATAAGTTTAAAAAAAAAAATTTTTTATTTCTATTATTTTGATAGATCATTTTTAGTACGACAAATATTATTAGTACACAAACGGCAGGGTTGCCAAAAAAACAGAAATTAAAAAAAAATACCTTAGAATTTTGAACAAAATCACTAAAAAAACTGCAATTTTAAGCTATTTTTACATGTAAAGTAATTAAATTACGATTAAATATAAAAAGTTTATTATTAAGACAAACAAATTAACCTTTTACTTTCATTAAAAAATATATTTTTTACATAATCTTTCTAATGTTGTCATATTATATAAAATAATTTTTTCTACCTTAAGTCTAGTTTTATACTAGAAATGGACCAAAAAGCTTGTTTTAAAAAACCTTATTGAAATTTAGCAAACCTGTAAGCGAAATCCGTCTGTGAACTATACGATTACTGATAAAAACTTGTACTTCAAAAGTGGGAAGGGGTCAAATATGCACGGAGGGACACTTTTGCACAAGAGTAAAAAATAAATAAAATTAAAAGCAAATACAAAAAAAAAAAGAAAAAGTAATGTTACCGACCTGGGGTAAAAGTGATAATGAAATTTAAAAATAAATAACAAAAACAAATAAATAAAATTACTGACTGAGGGTAGGGTTAGCAGTAACAGTAATAGAAAAAAAATCTTAATAAAAAAAAATATATACAAAAAACAACAAACCTTAAAAAAAAAGAAAAAAGAAAAACCGACCGACCGAGGGTAAGGGTCATGGTTAGTAGTGATAATAAAAAAAGTAAAGAAAAGAACTAATAGAAGTTAATAAATAAATGTTCAACCCGTGCAAAAGTATCTTTGCGCAAACATATCCCTTCGTGAATTTTAGACTCCTACTTTAAAAAATAGTGTGTTAAATTTATATATAATGTTTCATACACTAGACTGGGGGTCAGAAAACTGCGGGCCACATGCGTTCCATAAAGGGTAAATTTTTGCATTAATATCGTAGTGCTTTGTTTGTTTTTGAGGACTTTAACGTAGAAAACATTTTTAAATAATTTGTTTGAATATGTAACAGTTTTGAAAATTAAATCTTACAACTTTTTTTAATGGTTTAATATAAAAAAAAAACTATTTTTTTCAACTAGACTATTTACTTTGCTAAGAAAAGCATTAAATTTAAGATATTTTTGAAATTTAATTTATCCTGTTTTCTTAAAAAAAATTACTTAGAAGAACGCAGATTAAGACTTATTTGTAAACTCAGCAAAATTATTCTTTTAATTAAAAAAAAATAATATTTCAAACAGCTACATCCCGAATTATTTTCGAAATCAGGATTTAGCGGGATTAAATCAATTTATTTCATAATTTAATCAATACAATTACTTTAAATTAAGAACAGTTACAAAAATAAATACATACTTTAAATCAAAACACTTTTATAAGTACTTTTCTAATGTATAACATAAACTAAACAAAATAGTATTTACCAATTTTTTTTTTCCATATTCATAATATTAAAGGCGTTTCAGATTAAAATCTTAGAACTTACAGGCATACTTGTTGCGATAAAGTACGTAAAAATTAACGCTTAACACAAAATCGCTCCCTTTTAAAGACTTTACTCGAGTTAAATAAATTGACGGTAGAGTTGTTGATATAACATTAAAACTGAAATCAAAAGAACTGTGAAAAGGAAGCTAACATACTTTAATACAATATAGTAAAATTTATGTTATGGTTATTTGGAAATATTGAAGTTCGGTCTGATAGAATTTTGTTTATTGACTGCTTAATGAATGTAAACAGAATTAATTAAAGTTACAAAATTTATAACAAAAAGAGTATAACAGGGTGTTTTTTAGCATTTTGAAAGTTTTAATAAAAATAAGTTTTTAAAACTTCAAGTTCCTATTAATTCATAAAACTAATAAAAAAATAAGTATTAAAAAAGGGATCGAAACTGAAAATTATGAAAAATAAAAGCTTTATTGTTTGGTTACAATTTAATTACATCCATTAAAACATAAAAAAGAAAGTCTATTTTCATAGAAACTGTTGTATTCAACTAAATTACGATTTTAAAGATCTTTTTGAGTAGTTAAACATTTAAAGCAGTTGTTCTAAAACAAATTATACGAAGTTTGTGTATAGATTTTCTTGTTTATCAACTAAAGCATATATTGTATAAAAAAGAAAGCACGTTAGATTAAAAAAACATAGTTTACGATTTGTTTAATTGCGAACCATAATACACCAACTAACCCTCATAAAGTAAACTCAAAGTGGATTTTATTGTTTACCGTTAATAGTAAAAGTTAAAAAATAAAAATTTATAAGCAGATTTTTTTGATTGTTTGAATGTTGTTTTTATGCTTTGGGGAATTGCAATTTGTTTTAGCAAGAATTTTTGTTCAGTAGTTTACTGAAGTAAGAAAAAAGTTTGTAAGTTATGTTTAAATGGCTTAAAAACCTTCAAAAAGGAAATTAACGAATAAAATAAAAGAAGGACGTTTTAAAAGTTTTAAGTTTTAAAACAACATTTCATAGTAAACTTTAGTTAATCAAAAAATATTGATAAGCAAATTTTAATTGATCAAACCTTCTGTTTAAATTTTTCTATTTGACTATATATTTTATAAAAAAACAGTTTCAAAATAGACTAATTTCTAAAATTGTATCATAATAACAAAAATATCTTAAGATTTTACACATTCGGTACAATTTTTTTTATTTTTTTTAAGTTTGCCGACCTCTGTTATAGATGTTGTTTTGTTATAGCTTATTTGCAAAAAAATATAAGTATTGCAGCGAGATTACAAACTAATTGAATAAAAGTATTAATTTAAGTAATGACAAAATAATAGGATACTTTAATTGTGTAAATAAGTTTATAATTTGATAAGGACAGTAGAACCATTTTAATTTCAATTCATATACTAAACTAACGAAAACACAAAAAAACTTCTGTTATAAGAAAATATAATTAAAAAGGTTACGATTACTTAGCTCTAAACATTAGGTTCGTTTTGCACATGACAAAGCGTTTACCTAGTGAGCCATAATTAATACACCTTAAGCAATCAAAAAATATTATATAATTTTTAATTTCATTACGTTTGAATATATATACGTTGGATATCTATGTACTTGAAGTAAGTTCTGTTTGTTTTGTAACTTGTTGTTGTATGTTTAGCAGTTGTATAACAGTATGTTGCGCCAGACTATGTAAAAAATACTTAAACAAAACAGCTTCAATCAAATTTTAATTATTAATAGGTTCAGAACCTTTACAAAGTCTGTAGTATTTTATTGTTATTTTTTTATGTTTTTAAAGCAAAAAAACAGTTTTTATTAACTAAAACTTATATTTTTACAAATGTGTTTGAAAAAATAAACCTCGAATTTTGGTGTTATCAAAAAGTAAAAAAAAAACTTTTAAAGAAGAGAAATTTTTTATATTGGTTTTGTGTCTGTAAAATAATAAAATTATTTATGTTACTTTATAATTCTTTAATATTTAAATATTGATTTACAATAAGTGTTTAACAAAAATAAGTATTTTAATGATAATTAGTCAATACTTGCGTTTTAATAGTAACACTTACAGACAGACTAAGTAAAATTAATAAAATATTTTAGGGATTTTAGTTAGATTTGTAAGAAGCTGATCAACAAAAATGTCGACTTGTAAGTTTTTGATATTAGAATCATAAAATTTTTATAAACTTATTGTTTAAACTAGTAATTTTTAAAGCCTTTTGAAGCTGTGCACAGAACTAGACAAAACAGTTTATACATACTTATCTTTTACTTATCTTACAACTGAATGTAAACTTATAATAAATTATTGTATTATTTGTAAGTATTACACAAGTATTACACTATAACTTGTGATGGCTACAAAAATTTACTTTTGAAAACAAGCTAAGGTACATTTTTTGATATTTATCAAAAGTTTTATACACACTAAAAATTTTTCGCAGAGTGAACACTTTTATAAACATTGATCTAACAAGTATATTATGTATTATGTGGGATTTTATAGTCTTGACAAAAATAATATCCAAGTATCTATAGGTATTTAAAATTATAAAAAAGTATTATAAAGTTTTAACACTTTACATCTAGACCTATCAAAACTTTTATTAAACTGTTTACTTGAAGAATAAAATTTTAACTAAAGATATATTGTTACAGTTTTCGACGAACTTATCTTTATACTTTCATAAAGTAAACAGTACAAGTTTGATCAATAATTTTATTCTAGGTCAAGCAGTCTCGTTGTTGAACAAAGATTCAGTGTGCAGACCAAATCTAGTTGAAGGTAGCAAAACAACAAACAAGTTCGACCTTATTGAGCTTGCATCTCAAATACAACAGGTGTCTCGTTTGTTCTAAGTAAAAAGATTATTTAAGATTGTAAATTAAAAAAACGCAGTAATTGTGAATAAATAAATAAGATAAATAAACTTTAATATTTATTTTTAACTTAAAATTCTTAATGTTACCTGAAAAACAAGTAAGTTTAACAAGAATAAAATAAAAAAGTAATTAAAGTAGTAAAAACGCTACATACTCTAATTAAGTATTAATCTGTTATTTTTTTCATAATTTGTTATTACTGTAAAAATTTCTTTATAACTTAACATACTAATTTTAAGTGTGATGCATCAATAAAGTCGGCAGCAAGCAGCAAGTTAAGAAGCATTCTTGACCAAATGAGATCTTTGCAAAGTCAAGTATGTTTAAAAAAGTTCTAAGTATGATTTTTTGTACGTTAGTTATTGACGTTTATTCAAGCTAGAAGATATGTGAATATTTTATACAAAAAAAACCTTAAGATCTTTAAATAAAAGCAAAAAAAAAAGATTCATGTTTAAGTTACCTTATTCAAATTTGACATTTATAAAACCATTGAAGTTTTTCACTATTTTTAAAGCTACTTTAAAATAATAAATAACTTTTGTTAGTAAAAAACAATTGATTTTAAACAGTCTTTATATTAATTAAACAACTATAAAAAGTTGTACGTTGAGATCAAGTTGTAAGTTAACGCTTTTTTTTGTATGCCTTGTGTAGAACAAAGATTTGATACTGAAAAATATTGATCATCTACTAGGCTAAAAGAGTTTTAGAGGAAACGAAACGAGATAACGACCTTCACCATGCAGCTTGCAACTTCAAAAAAATTCCAGGAAAACTTTACTACTTGTACAAGAGAAAATCAGGAGTTACATATGTTTCCATGTTGTCACCAGAGGTTTGAGTTAAATAAATATATCTAGTAGCAAGTTAATAAAGCATAAAAGTTCCTTTTTTGCTGTTTATTTAAACGGGGTTTTCTAAAATGATAAATAATAATGTACAAACGTTTATAATACCTTTTTCAAAAGGCTATTCGAGTAAAACTATACCAATAAACACCAAACACTTATCGATAGAAAATTTTTCTTAATACTTTTATTACTAAAACAAATTGAAGCATATTATTGATATAATAACATTAGTTTTCTTCAAATTAGTTATATATAGTTTAGTATCCAAGAAAATTTTTCTTTACTATCTTGACAATGCTTTATAGTGTTAATCATTTTGTAAGTAAAAAAGTTTATTATTTCAAAGGAGTGGGGAGCCGGGTGTCCCCACGAGTTTATAGCTTGCTACAAACTCGAATTCGATTTTTCGTGGACGCCTTTCGAGTACATTGAGAAGAACGAGGCGGATAACCTTATTGTCGACAAGCTCATCAAACGACAGTTCCAGATGGCGCTTATGAACGAATGAACGAATAGTAATGATTCTAATGAACGAGCTGAATTATTTGTCACTACCGCAGTTTTTCGTTTTTTTTTTATGATCACAAAGTATTTTTTGATGACTTTAGTTTTATAAAGTGTAATACGAATACACTGATTGGAACGAAAAATAGTATTTGAAAAAAGTTTTTGCTTTCGTAAATCTAAATAAAATAGATGAAAACTTGTTTATATTTATTTAATAAAAATTATAATGACTTTATAGTAAGTAGAAAATTTAATATGTTTTACCGTTAAAGTTTTCTAAAGTTGTTAATTATCCTTTTAAAGCGTTTTATTGAAACTAATTGCACAATGTGTTTATTTGGAGAAAAACTGTAGTACTTATTATTGTTAAACTTAGTCAAAAATTAAAAGAAAAATGTTTAAAAGTTTTAAGTTTGTATACGTTTAAGTTAAAAAAAAAAGATAAGTATATCTTTCTAACATAACTTTAAGAATGTTGAACACCTATCAATTATTATTTAACCAACAACATTTGACATTAATGTAAAAAACAACTCATATTTAGTCCCACTTAATATTTAAAATAAAAAATTATTTTTTACTAGTTGGAACTTTAATAGTTTTAATTGAAAAAATAATAACTTGCAGTTTTTACTTTTACAAAGCTTTTGTTTCTTATTAGCTCTACATATGATTTATTTTATATTTTTTACTCAACCTTTGAGCAACAAAAATATAGTATAGCAAAAGTTTTGCATAGTGAAAGTTAAAACATATAAAAACATATTTTTTAAGTCTACGAATACTGTTCGACAGTATCTATCAGGGGAATTGCGCGAGGTAATTAGGAGCACCTAAAGTAATTAAAAAAACACTTTTTGTTATGTTGTAAAACTGTTAAAACAACAATTTTCAACTAAGTTTAGTTTACAAAAGATTTTTGTTATTGTAGTATTTTCATATTAGCTTTTTTAAATTACCAAACTAATGGTTTTTGAAATACTTGTATAGTTTACCACTGGTAGAAATACCACTGGTATTTATTAGTAGTAAAGTTAATGTTAAATAGATTATCTTTTTATAAATTTTTGGTTAAGCTTTAAGTGTTACATGTATTGTTATGTTGTAAAACTGTTAAAACAAAAATTTTTAACTAAATTTAGTTTACAAAAGATTTTTTGTAACTGTAGTCATTTCATATTAGCTTTTTTAAATTACCAAACTAATACTTGTATAGTTTACCACTGGTAAAAATAATACTAGTATTTATTAGTAGTAAAGTTAATGTTAAATTGATTATATTTTCATAAATTTTCGGTTAAGCTTAAAGTATTACATGTAAAAATCAAGTTTATAGAAATCTGCATTTTACTGTAATTTGAAAGACGTTCTTTTAAATAGCTTTTTTATGATGTTAAGTATCATCATATGGTCTTAATATAAATTCATTATTGTTAAAGCTGTTACTTTTACTTACTTCTTTTATAAATACAAAGCAACTACATTTCAGCGCTGTTATATGATCTCAGGCTTAGATTGAAAAAGCTGTCCATTTTTCTCCAAGTTTCGTTATTATGGTTTTAAAGTTAACTGTCTCTGGTAGTCAAAAGAAGTTTTTTTTCCTAATTCTAGTGTTGACATTAAGATTTTTTTGAAGGTAGTAAAATAAAATTTCACTGTATCAACTTTTAAGAATTTAAAGTTTGGGTTCAATTTAGTATTTTTAATAATTTAGTACGTTGTCAATATTTTTGTGTTGGTAAAGCTTAGAATTTATTTACACAAGTAGAACTACTTTCTCTAATTAATTTTAGGAAAGTATGGCAAAAGATGATTTGGTTAGTTTTATTAAACTGTATTATAGTTTTTATCAAAGAAAAAAACTTCATTGTTATTAATGGTTGTTCATGGATTAGTTTCGTGATTTTGCCTTATACTTTATGCAGTTTAACAATGTTTTGAATTACTAACTATTGAGCAATTATTATATGTTACAATTTTTAAAGATTTTTTAAAAAAATTTAAAATTGTGTTGCTTAAGGTTGTTTAATAATTTTTTACGTACAACTCATTCAAATTATTTCATTTATCAGCAAACAAAAATAATTTAGTTGCTGTTTTTTTTTTTAATTTTTAGTATAAATTTCTATTTAAGCGAGTTGTCAATCTGAATTAATTTATTGCTGGATTTATCAAAATATTTTTGTTCTGATGGGTTTTCGGTTTTTGTTGTTATTTTCTGATGTATCATTTTAACGATTAAACTTTTTTAGACAATTTTATATGATTTTGGTATTTTTGAGTTTTTTGCATAATAAAGTAATAAGAGAACAAATGATATAAAATTTTTCAAAAAATTGTAAACTTTTAACCATTTTAATTTTAGGGTTAGTCTTTTAAAAAGTTAAAGGAGCTTAATATTTCATAGTTTAATGTGGAAGTTTCATTGTTAAATTCTTATCTTTAAATAAACGTAAAACGCAGTTTGTTTTTATTTAAAATTAACAATATCTGCTTTGTTTATAAAGTTACCAGCACAGCATTACTACATTGTTAAACAAAATAAAACTGAATAAAAGTTGTGTTTTTTTTGCACTTTTTTTTGGTTAGAAACCTAAAGATTGTAAAAAAAGAAACCAAAAAAAATATTTTTTCAACACAAACTTTGATGATACTAATTACAGTAACAGCTAATGGTTCACACATGCCGTATTTTGTTAAAATATCAGTAATCGTTGAAAATATCAAAGATAAAGTTGATAAACATCATTTTTTCTCTTACATTAAAAATAGATTGATATAATCTTAACCTTTATCAAACTTGTTTTAAAAAAAAATTGCAAATACAGTTTTTATACAAAATTTAGTCCCTTATTTCTAGGTCAGCGCGAATTAGGATTGTTACGTTAAAAGCATTATAGAAACTGAGATGAACTGATTAAAAATAGAAACTTGAATCTTCCGAGTACAAATTATAAATTTAAAGTACTAAACTGTGAAAAGTTATTCAAAAGGCTGTTTTATTTGAATAACTTGACTGTATCATGTACACTAAAGGCATCAAAACTTTAATTTAATTAAAGTAACAAAAGCCGCAAAGCTAAAAACTTCTGAAAAAATCCCCAAAAGAAAATTTGGCCCAAAGCTTCTCAACATTTATAAATGCAAACTTGCCTTCACGCCAGATTACGCGAGCAAGTAATCTAAACTACACGCTTGTTAATTTTTAATACGCAGATTGTTATGTTCGAAGATCTCTTTTTGAACTTTCGAAAACTTCACTTCAGAAACAATTCAACTTATAATTTACTGGAATACATTGGAAACTTGGGTGGTTTTATGAAGTTTACAATACTTAAACAAAGCATTTATTAATAAGAAAAAATATTGATAAGATGCAACGCTGTATGTAAAAAAATGTACATTTGTATTGTAAATAAACCGGCACACCGTTTACTTTTTAATAACTTATACAAGTGGAAAATTAATAGTTTGTTAAAATTAGATCTCTGTTGTTTGAACTTAAGAAAAACTCTACTATTTAATTTGCTTTTTAATACTAAACTAGTGTTTCATATAATTCTTATACCCTACTTTGTTCAATTTATATGAATTTAAGCTGTTATGATAAAAAAAAGAGTCAAAAGTTATTAATAAAAAGTATTTCAGAAAAATTTTTCTAGTTGGATTTAGCGTAGGAGTTAACGCGTGGACTTCCTTAATAAGTATAAACATCATTAATTTAAATTCTTATTGATCAGAAGAATGGTTATTTCGTAAATATTCTTGCCTGGTTGAAAAAGTAGTATTTATGATTTAAATAAGCTTTATATATAAGCTTATTATATTATATAAGCTTTTGTAGACTAATCAATTATAAATATACTACAGAGCTAAAAGAAAACAACAAACATATTATTTTAGAAGTTCTGTTTATTTATAAAAAAAACAATATTAAAATGATACTATATTAACCTAGAAAAAAAAACATACAGATCTAAGTTTTTAAAATAAATATTATCTTCTCTAAGGTTAACATATAATATGATCTAAATATCTGCAACAAATGAAACTAAGATGAAATTTTCCTATAAAATTGTTTTTTAATTTCAAATAATGTCATTTATAATCAAACCTGTATATATATTTTGCTAACACCAAAAGCAATTTAAAACCTGTTCAGAATAAGTTTTAAAAATACAAAAAAAAATTGCAACCGTTTTTTGTATGGAAGATTATTATAATCCAAATAAATAGAAAACACTTAAAAGTATTAAAAACTAATGATTTTAAGAATAAATTAGCAACATTATAAATATACTAGCACAACATTTGAAGTAGTTCAATCAGTATTAAAAACCTTAGTTCTTTAAAACTATTTCTTGAGTAAAAATAAAAAATGTTTTTTTTTATTAATTACATAACAAATGATTAACATACTTACGTAGTAAAAAAAATTAAATATGAATTCTAACCAATTACTTAAAAATTTTTTTATTACAAGAAATTCTTTTTAAGTAAATATTACCTGCCCATCATACATCTCATAAAAAGATTATTAAAACTTATAGGTTATTATTCATATACTTCTAGGTGATTTGGTTAAAACGATTGTTTAAATTTTAGAAAAACTAATTCATTATACATGTCATATCTGCTCAAATTAAATTTTAAAATATTAAAACAAATTAAGGCACAAAAAAAAGATTTTAAAAATTATACCCTTAGAATTGAAATTTTATTAACCATTATTGATTATAAGTATTAACTTTGTTGACTAAAAAATAAAAAAAAAAACTATATTTTTGAAATAAGAGCAAATCTTACAAAAACTTACTGTGAATTTTTATCACAAATATTATTTATAATAAAAACTCCAGAGCTAGTGTTGCAACCGATTATTTTGATTAGTATGTTAAAGAATCATTAGATTTTTTTTCAAACTAAACTTAAGTTTCTGAAGCACTCATGTAACAATAAACACATTTTTCAGTTCCAAGTTTCACATTCCAGTTGACTACTATTATAATTTTATACTAAAAGTGTAATAAAAAACAAAATGAAACTTTAAAAAAAGGATAATTTGCGTTACAATGGCATGTAACGTAGAAAAAGCAGACACTTATCATAAATATTCATGTAAAAACTAATTTTCAAGTCCACATCTTCCAGCAACTTGAATACACAATAAAAACTGGTTGTAGTGTTAAAACTAGTAACAATAAAAACAAACTAATAATTCAATATTCGTAATCATACTCGTTTTCATCGAAGGTCATCCTTCCAGCACCTCCCTTGTTCATCCATCTCCTATATCTGTATTAACAAAATTATATTTATTATTGGATATATATTTATATATCATATGTATATTTATATTTATGTGTATTCATATATTATTGTATATTGTTACATAGTATTATATATTTATTTAATAATTGTAAAAAATACACATATTCATCCACCTTGTAAACCTGTTTATACTATTTATACTATGCTATTCATATTCTATTACATATTTATATACCTCCTCATTTTCGGATCGAGCGCCATCTTCAACCTGTTTTCTTCCTCCTTTTCTTTCAAGTACTCCTGAAAATTAAAATAAATAATTAAGTTTTATTTAAAAGTTGAGAGATTTATTCACAGAGTGCTATCTTAGCGTCTTAGCAATACTCTACTACAACTCATTTTAATAACTACCCCTTGGTCAGTTTTATCATGCTTCAGTATAACTTAGTTATTTTTGAAGCTATGCCGGCAAAAATGCTAAATGTAATATATCTGATTGTTTTGAGTTAATTCTGTACACCTATAAGAAATAATAAATTTACATACAAGGAAAAGACCATTGAATGGAACTTTTTACAGTAATGATATTGTTTAGTGTAAGTTTTGAAAATATTAAAAAGTAAAATATAGCTTAGGAGCTTACTTAAGGAAACGCTAATTTTAAAACAATTTAGGGATAAATTTTTTCAAAGAACTCATTAGATTTCCTGTATATATAGTTAGCAAAAATTTTGATAAAAGGTAGCATATATAATTAATAAAAATAAACCTTGGCATTTTCTTTGATCCACAGTTCCCTCTTTACAGATTCTTTCTTGAGTTTTTCTTCTTGGATGTCCCATATGGAGTGCTTGATGCTCAGATTGCAGCAAATCAAATATATTTTGTCTTCATCGGTCAATTCATAATTCTTTATCTTGTAGCTATAAAACCAACGAGCGTGGAAATGAACAAACCTAAAGGAAATGTTTAATTTAACTTATTAAATATTAAATTCTTTTCAATTGAAACACATTCAGATAATTATGCGTTTATATTAAACTATGAGGAAGCGAAAACTCATAATTAAATTTGAATTAACTTTTTTATTAAGTAAATAATAACACACTTAGTTTAATTTTGTTTCTGTGATACTTTACAATCTATTTTTTTAAACAAAATAACAAGTATAACAACAAAAGACTGCAACCGAACTATAACACAAACTTAATCTAAATTAAAAAATATCCAGAAATAATTCCTACATTTGAAGGTAAACAACAGTTTTCTTATGATCCAAACTGTGGCAACTTCAACTTTTAAGCCATGCCTTGATTAAACTATAGCTAATATACAATTAAAATATAAAAGCTGCTACATAAATTGCCTGACCTACTGTTATTATAAATTTAGAAATATAAAATCTGGCTTCGAACTCATAAAGCAACCCAGCTTTTAAAAACTACTCATTTTAAGATATTTTTATATTTACTGATCATAAATGTAAATCGCAAAAAAAACACATTTTAAATCAGACTTATAGAACATACGCTTCTTTATACTTAATGCAAATTCAATATGTAAAACTTATACTTTAATATAAATAGAATTAACATAGTTAATATGTACAAAAACACTACATTTAAATTTTATAGTCCATAACTTTATTAAATCATAAGTTTAAGAGATCCTAAAATAAAGTCTTAACTAATGTTAAGATGAGACTTAAAATTTAGGATTCAAATTAGAAGAGTGAATTTTGATTTTTTTATTTCGAATAAAAATGGATGTAAAACATTTGTAGTATATTTATAATAACAATAAATTAAAAATACACATAAAAAAATTATATAGCGATCTTTTTATTATAATTCTGCACTTGACAACAGTTTTTTAACAGACAAAACTATATAAATATAAACTATAGCTTACTAGTTGTGTACTTAAACGTTACGAGATACATATCATAAAATATTTCCAGTCATTAAAACCATACTTGTAAATGTAGTAGGGGATGAAGAGAATTTGGAAGCAGAGCACATCCGTGTAGTGAGGTTTGGAATACCCTCCCCTAATATCCATTTTGTCTTCTATTATCTCCCGTATTATCGCTTCTTCTTCCAACTTTATCTCTTCTCTAGTCAGCTTCTGTTTTCTTCTCACACTATAAAAATAATTACATTGTAAGCCACTGAACTAACAGTTATTTCAAGGTTCCCTGTCTTATGTATTAATAAACCAAAGTCTTTTTTTCTATAAAACATCATAGTTTTTACTTTCAAAACTATAAAAATACTTTGTGTTTTGCAACAGACTTTTATTTAAAAAGTAATACATTTAATTTTATAAACAACAAAAGCAAGTAGTATGTGAATGTTGTTTTTATGTGTTTATAAAACAGCTAAAAAACTCAGCTTTATTTTATAGCATAAAATTAGAAAAAAAAAGTTTGCAATTATAGGGTGTGCAAATGAATTTGTTTAAATAATATTATTCAATTAAAATTTTAATTAAATTAAATCAATTTCATTTTTTAAACAGATTATAGTCTTACTAGCTGTAACTTATACCAAGTATAACTTGAGTAAATAAAATAAATTACTTTAATTATTAAAAACTATATGTTTTTTTAGGTAAAACATACTGCTAAATTTAAAACAAAAAACTTATAAAAAAAATCACTTAAAAAATTTAACAAAGTAACAATATTTGATATTATCTAAAGCAGGGTTTCCCAAAGTAGGCCAAGTGGCCCCCTTGAGGCCATGAGCAGCAAAGGGGCCAAAAGGTGGGGGGCACTAGCAGTAAATTAGCTACCAAGGGAGCAATGAGGTCTTAATTAAAAACTTACACTAGATATTCTGGAGTTGCTGATGAAGAGCAAAAAAAAGGTCTAAGGTGTTTATAATGGTGGTTTTTGAGTAATATTTGTACAAGGGGGCCATAGCTTTTTTAATTTCTTTAAAAGGGGCCTCTTGAAAAAAAGTTTTGGAAACCCTGATCTAAAGGGAATCAAAATATATTTCATAAACAAACTAGTTTTATTTTACTTAGACTTTAATAAGCCAAACAAAGTGAGAATTTTTTGTGTAAAAATAGTAGATATAGATATTTTAAGTGTTCAAAAAACTGACCATTTCTATAAATTCTATACATAATAAAACAGTAAATAAGTTTAAAAAATTACTTTTCCAATTACCAAGAAGTCTTTGAAAAAAGACTTAGATATTTAAAATTGTAAACAAAGTTAATATTGTCCAACAGCCAAAAACACTCAAAAATAAAATTTGAAACAACTTAAACAAAACATTGTGATACTTAGTATTCTTATTTGACACTTTTTTAAGAGAAAACACTAGTCTGAATAACCAAAAACTAGCTTGAACTACGCCAAGTTAGTTAGTCTGAGTTAATAAGAAAAACAATAGTATGATCAAAAAACCTTAAAAAATGTTTAAAAACAAGTTCAAATATCTAAAAATACCAAAACAGAAAACAGAAAAACAGAAAACTACAATGTAGTACTTAAAATATTTATTAAAAATTAATCATTTAAAAAGTAAAACTGAAGCGTGTTTATTTTGACCTTGATTGTTTTTTTAAACTCAATTAAATATATTTAATACTTATAATTAAATATTTAGTATAACCTTCTACTTTATATTGCATCAGTTACTTATGTTATATGAGGTAACAAGATATTGATCAAAGAACAAAAGCTTAAGTTAAAGTTAGTAGTCTAAGTTAATGACATCAAATGGTGAACCAAAATTTTCAATTTAATTATTAGTAGATGATTACCAAATTTTGTTTACTACATCCATTTTAAAATCAGGGTTGCAACATTTTGTGTAAAAAAATGTCCTGAGTGACCTTAATCTATCCTGTGTCATCCTGAATATTTTTAAATCTTTAAAAAAATTTCTTTTCAACTGTTCAAAATTACTAAAAATCAAGTTTTTCAAAAAAATGGTCACAAAATAGAAAAATATTGAAACAAAATTAACTAAATTGTATTCAAGATCTAGAAAAAAAACTGTCATGAGATTATCATAAACCAGAGTTTGAAAATCAAAACATCCTGAGCTCCCAATATTTTTGAAAACTTCAAAATATCTTATTTATTTTGAGTTATTTTGAGTGTGAGGCAACCGTGTAAAAGTTTATTTATAAACATCAAAAGACTTTAAAATTACATTTTAATTGTTTGTTTCAGTAACTAATTTCTAATTAGTTTTAGCAATTTTGAGTAAATATAATCAATTTTTCAAAAATGTTAGTGGAAAAAAAAATCTGCTTATACATTTTAAGTTGCAAAAGCTATGCTTAATTTAAAAATAATAATTTTATTAAAAAAAAACTTCTGAGTTGCAAGAACAACTCTGAAATTCTTTTAAAATTTTCGAATTATATATCATTTTTTGTATATGACAATAAACTAGTCATATCCTTAGTCAACAAATTGTATAACCAGTATTAGTTATTAACACCCAAATCACTGATTTTCTACTACAAAACTTTACCTTTTTTCCACCCACAACCCTCTTGATTTTGCTTCTTCTTTCGCAGCAGTTCTGTATTTTGAATGCTGGCACATGTAGTTTATTGCAGTCGCGTAAGAAGTCTGCCAAGATATGAACTGAAACACGGATATCGAAGCTATCAGGCCAATGATGACCAGGCGGGCGTCAACTTTTGCCGTCCGCCTGTAATACCTGTAGTAGTTGTAATAAAACTCCTCAGGGTGGTCCAAGTAGTAGTTGTACTCCTCTTTGCTTTGAGGGTCTTTCAGCGTCTCGTAAGCAGTTGCAATCTTCATGAACAGCTCAGTGCCTTCGTCTATCTCCTCCTGAGTTTTGCCCTGGGACTTCATGAAGTCAGGGTGGTACTTTCTGGCCATGGACCTGTATATCTTTGATATTTCCGACTTTGAAGAGTCCCTTGTGACTCCGAGAACATCATAGCAGTTGTCCAGGCCACAGTACATGTTGGGTACTAGCTGGGCACTTGTGACATGCAACATTGTGCATAATAATGCTAGTGCAAAATAAAACTTCATTTTATTAGATCAAGCTGTAAAATATTTTACTGAGTTTTAGCTATGATTTATAAGCAATATGTTATTATAAAACTTGAAAAATATTTCAACTAAATTACAATTTAAAAGCTGCCATAATACATTAATCTAACTCTGTACTAGAAAGTATCATTTTGAAATTATGTTCATTATACTCTATCACTTTATAGTTATAATATCTTTCATTAAAACATTGTACAACAGTAACTATTACAAATATTACAGTAAAAAATAACTTAGTGTTTACTTTTAGTTCTGAAACTATTGATTATAAAACATAGTATTTGAATAAAGAATGTTATTTAGCAAAAATGGCATGAACCTTTAGGCTATTCCTTTTTTGTTTTGATAATTTCAAAAAAAAAAAACACACAGATTATAAACTGAAATTACTTTTGCAAAAGAATTTAACTTGAGTATTTTATTTTTGTTTTTATAAAATTCAAAGTTTTTTTAATCAATATTATAATATCTAAAAACTTAGTACAGCTAAAAAGTGTAGTAGAGAATATAAAAGAAAAAATTAAAATCAGAAAAAATAAATATATCATTCACAAAAAAATCTAACATTCTAAAAATTTATTATGCATTTGTAATTAGTTATAAAAGTAGTAACTATTTATACTTTGATAGTATCAATTTAAAAAATTCATATACATGTAACAGACTAAATTCTTAATTTTTTTTTAACTTATGAATAACTAAAATTTTAAGATTGTAGAATAAATAAATTATATTGAAAAAATAATTGAAAACTAAATTAACCCAAGACTTTTTAAGTTTTATCAAAAGAACTAGTCTGGGTTTTCAAAAATATATATAAAAAGCCTGACTAACTAATATATATACAAACTATAACTAATTTGATTTAAAAAGATTCAAAAATTTTTAGATTAACCAATAATGTATTTAAAAGTTGTAAACTAAGATAAAACTATCAGGCTTGCTAAAGGTTTTTGTAAACTTTTCCACGTTTTCTGAACTTTTCCAGGTTTTTAAAATATAGGTTTTTTTGGTCAATTTTTAGCATAAAATGGTTAAAGTTGATAAATGGTTGCGTGCTAGTAAACTTTTTATTAATTATTTAAAAACAAAATTTTTACTTTTCAATAAAACTTCAAAATTTTGTGAATTGAGTGTCAACATTAATGGTTTTGGAAGAAAAGCTGAATTGGAGGATACATTTGAGTTCTATGAAATTAAAATTATCTAGGGGTTGTTATGTTTTGTCAAAATTGAGGTATTACTTGGACACAATTGCACTTAAGATGGTATTTTATAGTTTGTTTTATCCGCACATCCAATATTGTATATCTGCTTGTGGTACTGCTGCTGACTGTTACTTAAAACCAATGTTTGTATGATGCAAAAAAAAAAACCAGGTACTTAAAAAAGTAACCAGGTATGCTTGTCGTGTGCATATCTTGACCACAACAAACCTCTAAAAAGTGGTGTACTAAAATTAAATGATGTGTATAAATTGCAAATTTGGAAATTAATGCGTAATACTATAATAGGGTTTGATATAAAGCACAATATATTTACACTTGCTAGCTAGTTCACTCACACAACAAAAGATTTTCAAAGAAAATGAACTTTATAACCGAAATACTTAAACAAGACTTGGTCTAAACTGCTTTAGGTATTTGGGTCGCAAGTTTTGGTCTAGTGTCCCTGAAACTTTAAAAAACCTAAAAAAAGATTGTTTTAAATTTAGATATAATTTTTTTTTGTTAAATAACTACAAGGAGTAGATCTAGAGTGCTTCTGAATTTATGTTATGTTTGTGTTGAAATTTGATTCATGTTATAGGGGCATCTCATTGTGATGTGTGGGTCTTTTATTTTATAAATGTCCTGGTTAAGAAACAGTGATAGTTATAAATTATTGAAATAAATTTTATTTATTGTTAATTTATTTTATTTGTTATCTTTTTATTATTGTGTTAGATTTAAGATGGTTCATTTTATTTATTTAATTTTTACTTTTTATCAGAAATTAGAGGTAAAAGTATAAAGTTGATACAAGCTTATTATTTTTATGATTTTTTGAGTTTATGTCAAGTTAATACTAACCAATTATAAAATACTTATTATTTTATTGATTTTATAATTGATATATATATATATATATATACACTTTGTTTTTAAAACAGTATCTCTTTTTTCCTACTAACAGTATTTCTTTATCTAGTTTTTTTTATAGAACTTAACAGATTTTTTTTATAGAACTTTGATATTGGAGTTTGATATTGATTTATTTGAGTTTGCAACAGCTGATTGTGAGTTTTTACTGGTGGCAGTGATCAAATGGATTGTTGATGTGTTTTTGTTGTATTGTTAGCGATACTTACATGGGGATTTGAGCTTCATGATTTTCCCACACTTTGTTGTTTTTGGTGTTAAGATTTTAACCTTGTGAGTATTTGGCAAAGGACCTGTCACTAGGGGTTTTTTCAATTAAGGGTTAATATTAGTTTTTATTTTGATTAAAAAAAAATTAAAGTTCTGTTTTTTTTTTCTTTATAGATAGATTTAGTTTTTTTTTTGCTTAAAAGGTAAATCTTTTGTTGTTAAATTTAAAGATAGCACAGGTGGAATAACACATGATGAGCTTTTTTTATTTAAAGTAAAAGAAAAATCTAATTTTTAATTGTAAACAACCACAATTAAAAATAATTTTAATTTGTTTGCATTCAACCACTGGGTTTCAAACAGAATGGTCCCAAACAACTGGTAGTTCAACTCAGAGAGTTATTAGGATCCATTTACTTACTTATACATACAAATTATAATAAGAAAAACTGCATAACTCTATGGACTATTGTCCTGGACAAGACATTAAAAGTTATCTATGGTGTGCAACTCGATAAACAAAAGGTTTTTTTGTGCACCAGGTCCTCCAACCAAATATTTTGAGTGCTTTTTTTTTGTTTTTCAATAAACTATGGCAATTTAAAAATTGTTATTACCATATAGATTCCAGAAAATAGTATCACAGTAGTCAAGACAGTCATGATAAATATTTTGATTATGAAAATTCCTAAAAAGATTTTTAAGCTTCCCTTTGAGAATTTCTTTCAAGTTTTGAACATATTTAAGAGTAGGGTAGGGGGTTTTTCAAATGTGGCAACTTTTTATTACTTTTCAAATTGCAGAGAAAAAATTTTGGTAAAAGAGTCACTTATGCAGTGTAAAACTTTTACTTGCTATAATAATCACTTTTGAACATATTGAGAATTTGACAATTTTTTCTATAAAAAAATGAAAGCTTTTATTCAAAACTATATTAAATAATAGATTAACAGTAAAAAAATATATTCAAAGTTCCAACATTTTGAGTTTTTGATTTTCTAGGTATTACAAATGACTTTTTCAGTTTAGATTGGCATGAGATTATTTTTGAAGAATTAGGGATTCAGTAATGAACGACTCGATAACCTTTTGTAGTCTATTTGTAACTTTTTGTACTATATCCTTAGACAAATCTTTTCGACCGTTTTTTTTTCTTTTATCGTTCAATAAACAACATGTATAAGTTTTTTATTTATAAGCATAAAACAATGCTGTCTTTATCTTAAAAAAAAGAATTATACAGAAATCAACTGAAACTAACATCTCTGCACGTACTTGTTTTCTAACGATAAAAATGAACAAAAATAAACAATTAAATCAAAAAAGAGCTACTTTTAATTAAATAATAAAACTTTTGTCTAATCAAAAGTGAATTGACAAAAAAAAAGTTAAACAATGCAAAAATAACCAAATTAAAAAAAAACTATTAAGTATCAAAAAGTCTTGTTATTTAAGTTATTACATCTAAGATTTTAAATAACTGATATCAACTTAAATATTTATAAAAATAATTCCAGTACGATTATAAAGCTTGTTTACAACATTTCTTAAAAGCTCTAGAATTTAATAACTTAGATTTCAGAACTCTAAAATTGCTTAAATCGTGACAAGAAAATATTTAAATTGAACATTTTCTTAAGAAGCTATGATTTTGTTTTTTTATGACTCTAATTCTTTAAAATATTTGACATGTTTTTAATTCTATTTTATCTAATTTCTTAACTTAGCAAAGTATGTAACCGATACCTTTTAACGTCTTTTCCAGGACAATAGAGGCTATAACTTTAGATTATAAAGTTAAAGAAATACTTTGTCAATGAAATTATATTAATAATCTTTAAAATATATTCTAAAATAGATTAAATTAGTTTGGTTCCAATACTTAAATGGCTTAGTTTGTTATTGGAGTTGTACTAATTAATTTATACATGTTGATTATTTAAATTATTAAGCTTAATAATGAAACATGTTATTTTAAAGAGTTATACTTATACCTTTAAGCTTATACGCGTTTTTATTTAAAAATGCTAATCATAAAACATATTTTTTAAAACATGCCGGTGTAAGTTAGTCTGTAAACAAGTTTATGTTAAATAGTCAATGTAATAAAATATCTGTTTGTGTAATTTTTAGTTAAACTTAAATAAATCAAAACTAAAATTACGTCAAAAATAAAACTTTCAAAACTAATATGTTTTTTTTTCAAGATGACTAAAATAAAAAAAAATCTTTTGTAGTAAATAAAATTAATTTATAAGCAACTGGCGGTAATATATAATGGATTCAAACAGTAAAACTATTTCTGATAATACTAAATTTTTTTTTCGAAACTAAACTTTAGAAACAAAATATTTTATAGAAAAATATCTTTTGCAAATGCTTTGTTTTACAGTGTTACTATTACCATTAGAAAGTTTGTTGTTTTGTTTGTATAATTATAATTGCATGAATTCATTTGTTTTTAATTAGCCTATGTTGTTTTTGTTGTGTCTAAAAAGTTAGCTGATTGTGGTTCTTTACTCTTATTTTCTTTATATTTTATAACTTTTTATAGTTCGAATATTTAACAGTTTTAAGCAAAACTTGATAAACACTCTAATGAAAAAACTAAATATTTTTTAAATTTAATAAAACGGTTAAATAGTTTATATTATTTTTCTATAACGGTAACAAAAAGAGTTAAATTATTGTTGTTTTAAGTATTATATTTTAAGGTCTGACATACACATTTTGTTGTTAAAAAGTTCTTTTAAAAAACTTTGAAAATTATGAAATATTCGAAAACTGTATGTAGATTTAGATTATTATTTTTAACTGTACTTTAGATGCTCAACATATTTAATAACTTATACAGACAAAATGTTTTTTTATAGTTGTTTATTTTATTTGTTTAGGGGATATTATATTTATTTATAATATATCAAACTTTACCATTTAGTTAAAAAAAAAACTTTACTTTTTTATATGGCTTTTTTGATTTTAGTTCGAAGAGCGAACTCTAAGAAGACTACTGTATCTTAATTTAAGAACTTATTGATAATTTGATAAATTTTTGATTAAAATTACAATCTAAATATTTCATAATTTGTAGTGATATTAATAAAAGTTAAAAACTTAAAATGTACTTTCTATACCAACTAACTAAAATAAATGCTTTCACTTAAACTGTATATAAATTGTGACAAAACAAAATAAATTGTTAAGAAAAAACTGCATGTATGACTCTAAGATAATGTAATTGATTTTTTTTGTGACTGGAAAACATTTAAAACCCATTTAAATTTTATCTGCAAAGGCTTAAGAATATTAAAAAGACAGATTGGCTTTCTTGCAGTCTTTTTTTTCAGTTAAGATAATAATTTCCTTCTTTCAACACCAACTGGTGAACTAAAAATAAGTTTTAAAAATACTTGGATTGAGTAAATTATTTATGGTATAAGTATTAAATAAATTAATTAAACGCGAATGTTTCCTTTTTTGTACAAAAGTAATGCACCGTAATGATCTAAATTTTGATTTATTTAAACTTAAGTGTTTTTTTAGCAGAAAATTTATACCCTAAGAATTTCATATAATTCCACTATGTATTATGTTTCAATATTTACAAAAAAAAAATTTAAGATCGTAATAAAAAGACATAAAGTAAAACGTTTCATTTTTGAGCTCTTTTAATTATTTACATAAGTTTTCTGTGCACTTAAAGTTAATTATTATGCATACGGTGACCTTTGAGTTTTCAACAAATTTTTTCAGTGGTAAATACCAGTGGCGTAGCGTGGTATTTTGGTCAGGGGGTGAGCAAATTTTTTTCTCAAAAAATCCTCTAAATTAAAACTTTTGTAATTAGCTATAAAAAAACTTTTTATAAGTAATATAATTAAAATAAATTTATTAAGTAAAATAATTTCCTTAACTGTTTTAAAAAATATTTATATAATACAAAGTTAAACAATTAAATAAAAGTATAAATTTCATTAGAATTACTTATACTTGCGAAAATGTAAACTTACTAAATAAAAATTGTTTTTATAACTTATAGTAAGCTTTATACCTTTAAAAATTAATATATTCAATAAAACGAAAGTACCTGTTTTATTTACGAAAAAATATAAATTTCTTTAATATACAATACAACAGTGATAACAACACCTCATTGCACATAGTTTTAAATAGTTACACAGAAGCTAAAATAGACCAACTTTATAACTGTTATTACAGTTTATTACAACTTTGTAAAATAGTTAAAAGTATACTTTTTAAATTTAATTCATTTGATTGTATTTGTTTAAAATAAAAATCACAAACAAAGTTTATTTCTTATAGGCCGACACGCTTATCTTGTATGTTTACAAAAATAAATTTCAGAAAACTAGCAGTAGTCTTAACAATGTAGCGTAAAAAAAAATTTGTAAAACTGTTTAATTTTTCTTTAAGCGTGACGTATTTTTGTAAACTTTTTGTAGAAAAATAATCTGCCATAAGGTTATACTACAGCGGTGCGCTATATTAATTTCGTACTTTTTGAGTCTAAATTCTTATGAAGTTAATGAACTTATAAAATTTTTCCTTATGGAGTTTTTCATCAACATCGGTGCGCATTTGCAATTACGCACCGAATCAGTATATTGAGTAATAACATATACTTTCCTAACTTGTCACTAATTGGTATTCAAAATTTCGTTTAACTTTTTGAATACTAGATAAACATAGTTGAAAAAAGGCAAATTAAGCAGAAAAAATAAACTATAAAGGATAAAGATATTACATTCTTTTTTTTACATTTTTCTTTTTTTGGGTGGCACGCATGCGCCAGTGTCCCTCCCCACGCTATGCCCCTGGTAAATACCACAAAAACAACCTGTGTAAAATTACAGATGACTTAAAGAAAACTACTTATTTCTATGGTAAAATCTAATACAACTTTTATGATTTAACATTATTTTTCTTCAGTATTATGTAAAAAAGTTTTTTTTTAGTCGAACTGATTAATATATTTTGTGGTAAATAAAAATGATACCTTTTAGTGTTGCTGTACACTTCGACATTCTCAGACTTGTGTTAATTTTTGTAATAATCAGGCTAGCTCATACTAGTTTGTAGTTTTAATTTTGAAAGATTCAGGCTGCTATACTATTTTTAATTATAAAAAATTAATAAATCAGACCTCTACTGATTAGTTATAAGGAGTTAAAAATAAATCGTTTTTATTTTTTTATTTAGTTAATAAAGCATTAATATTTTGTCATAGGGCTGCCTCCAGTATTAAATGTAATAAGTTTAAAATTAGTAAATATTTTATTATGACTTAAGTATATTACTCGAGGTAAGTTTTAATACAATAGTAAGTAATATTTTAAAAACCTTCTTTGTATAACTAAAAGTCAAGTAATTTAAAAAGGTAAATAGAATTAAAACCTTGACTTAAACCAAAACAATGTTTTGTTGTGTGACTAAAACTAAAACCTAAGATTATTTAAATATTATTAAAACTAAAACTGCAGCCAATCAAAGATTTTGAAAATTGAAATTTGGCTCGGGAGCACCGACAGCCTGCCGACCCCTGATTTGACATTTACAACTTGATAAAATAACTTCTATAGTTTTAAAAAATTTTGTGAAATAAAATATAAAATAATGATAGCTAATTTCTATATACTTATTTGCAAATGGTATATATATATATATATAATGTTGTTTATATTTTAAACTATTTTCACTCTCAAAAGAATTAATATGTGTCTTTATATTCTTTAATAATCATTTTTAATTACTTATAATCTTTTTAAACACATTTTTTCAATTTAGAAACAGTTATTAATCAACTTTGTAATTAAACATTTATAGAAATCGCTGCCGATCTTACGATTCGGTTTTCAAAATTTTTTTTTTAGATTTTAAAAACGAATTTATCATTAATGGTTACTGTTTTGGTTTTATTTATAAACATCTAGTTGTAGCGTTTAGTTGCTATTTTCAAAATATGACGTCACTAACAGATTTTGAAGAATCAGTGTTTTATTAGCACGTCTCTTGTTTTGGCTCTTAGAGTCATACATGCAGTTTTTTCTTAACAATTTATTTTGTTTGGTCACAATTTTAAATAATGTTATAGTAAAAGCGTTTATTTTAGTTAATTGATATAGATAGCACATTTTAAGTTTTTAACTTTTGTTAATAACACTACAAAAACATGAAATATTTAGCTTTATTAAACTACGTGTATAATTTATGATAATTAAAAAATAATTAAAATATCAGTAAATTCTTAAAATAAGATACAGTAATCTTCTCTGAGTTCGCTCTTTGAACTAAACTCAAAAAGGATGTGTAAAGAAATTATGATGTTTTTTTCTAAATGGTTAGATTTAATACATTAAAAGTCGACAACATTATAAATCGGTATAAAATCCCCTAATCACATAAAATTAACAATTATAAAAACATTTTGTCTGTTTAAGTAACTTTAAGCGATTAAAGTTTTTTGTAAGTTTTTTACTTTTGAATTTTTATATACTCACCTTTAGTTTAATAAGACAATTAAGAATCTTAACTTACTATTATTCAAGTTTAATTAAATGTTCGTTTAAAACTTGCTATCAGTTTATTTTAGTTAAAACTTTATTTGTTTAAAACTTGTTTCCGTAAGTTTGATAACTTATTGAAATTTTAAATAACGTAAGCTTATAAAAAATTAAAACCAACAGAAACTTGTAAGCGA
This sequence comes from Thalia democratica, assembly GCF_965202585.1. NCBI lineage: Eukaryota > Metazoa > Chordata > Thaliacea > Salpida > Salpidae > Thalia > Thalia democratica. The sequence continues at coordinate 3,431,946 of NC_139172.1, read as the reverse complement.
CTAATACTACTATTTTTTTTTTAATTTTCACTTTTTTGTTAAATATTTTGTTGTTAAATGTTAAAACTATTTTATGCTGCTGTTGTCGGAAACTGTCCATTTTTTAAAATTTATACCGTTTTAAAATGCATTTTAAAATATTTTCAATTTTTTTAAAGTTGTTGTATGAAATAACTTTGAAACATTCTTTGTATTCTTCTTAAATAACAAAAACCATTGCAAAAACTTCCATTTTATATAATTATTTATATTGTTTTAGTAGTTAATAGCAATTTTGTGCGAACTGTAATCTTCAATAAATAAAAGGCCCGCTATAAACCAGGATTGGATATGCGTAATTGTGCATAGAGGTTAATGATAATAATAACTTAAAAACCATATCGATGCAATAAATAAAACAAAGGCATAATAAATAAAAACACAAATAACTTAAATAGAAATAAATGAAACTTTTTATGCTTCTCGTTTGTTTATATACTCCGGTTTTTTCAAGTATTCCTTTTCCCTTTCTTTCAGTCTTTACAGTAACCAAAAGTACAAAACTACTAAGCATTGAATATTCAATTTTGAGCCAAAAACTTTGTGTTGAAATTATCAACTTTTATTTAGACTTGTATTATTTGGTTTGTACCTTACGTTGAGCATTCAGCTGTGTTTAACACTTGAAATTATCTTAAATTTTTTCTTAAACAATAAACAATACTAATGACTTAAGTTTCAAAAGAACTTGAAATTTTTAACTTGCCACTTAATTTTGACAGAATTTTTGACATCAACTGTTTAGTTCCATGATATAATACTTAGTAATTTATTACTTTTTTTGTGACCGGATTCAGTGAAAAATCTGACCTTGTCAATTGATAAACAAATAGTTAACTACATTCAACAGTATTGTTTTTAGTATTTTAATTCTTTAAGTTGATAAACAAATAGTTTATTCAGACCAATTATTTATAGTATGCTATAAATTGTTTGGTTTTATATAGTAAGTCAGAACGTATTTCATTTGAATAAACTATTTGCTCAGTGAAACAAGCAACATTTTGTAGTCATAATAAACAGTTATATTTTTATGATATTTTAATGTTTGCGAAGTTTTTAGAAAAACCACTATCTATAAATCATGCTAAAACGTTTAATACTTTAAACCGCCAATGTTTGACATTTTGTCTCTAGCATTGGAAATGTAAATAATAAATAGGTTTGTTCGTTTTTAATTAACGACTCTTTTTTAATTAATTTATGATATGTATTCACGTATTAACAATGTTTTCAAAGTTGACACCGTCTGAATAAATTTAATGATTTACATTTTCTTTAGGATCAATTTTAAATCTAAAATACCAAGTCTTGTTGTGATAAAACGATTTTTTCCCTAATATTTGTTGAGTCAGCTTTCTTTTTCATATTTTGTTATTTTTGGTTAAAACAAACAATTTTTTGATAAGTTTTTGATATGTTTGGGTAAGGTAGGTCAGGGACAACGATATGAATTAAAATAAATGTATATCCAGTTCCAATACAAAAATCAAAAGTATTTTTGTTAACTTTAAACGTTGATACTTCATAATTCTTCGGTAGCAAACCTAAGGTGCTTCTGATTGGCTAATATTTTACTTAATTTTATTTTAAACTTCAAGAAATGGAACTTTTTTTTTGGTTTATTTTTGATATGTTTGTTTAAAGTGGTTTAGGGGTAAGGTAAGGGTATATATGTCAACTGTATTATCACTTTGCCTCATTTGCACAATATTATGAATAAACAAAATTCTGAAACCTTACAACTGCAGCCGATCCTTTCAAATGAGTTTGAAGATAATTATTAAAGTAGAAAATTAAAAACACTATTAAAGTTACATCTTTTCTTTCTATAGTAGTTAACTGACTATGCAGCTTAACTAAGACTTTCAATACTAACTATTTATTCTATTTAATCCTGAACTATCATAATACTAAATATTTGTAGTCTACCGAAAGTTTGTGTTAAGTCTGAGCTTATCTCACGGCGCACGGAAGTCCAGGCGTTTACCTGATAGACTTGTGCTGATGGATTATTTGATCGTACCGCTAAAAGAATAGAAAAACATCTTACTTTTGAAGTCAGATAAGTAGTACAAAAGTATCGTCTCGAAAATTGTTTAACCTTCAAATAATTGATAAGTCTATAAGCATTATTTTCTACAGCAGATGTATTTAGTTATTGATAAATAAGTTCATAATTGCATTTAAAAACTCTATTTAAACTAATACTTAAAAAGCTTCAAGTTTTACAACTTGAAAACAAAATTTTAATGTTAAAGTATATAACAATGCTACTATAAAATATTTGGAATTTTTTACTTAACCTACTATGTTTCTGAATATTAAACTACTTATAATTGTATTAAAATATTTTGTCCTTAAATGTGGAAAAAAAATTTAAATATACAAAAAAAAATTATAAACTTTTGTAATTTTGCTTGCATGCATTTTAATTTTAATAATCGCTCACAAAATCTGCCTATGAACTTGCAAAGGACGTATTGCATTATTTTCTCAGTTCTCTATGGTCAATCTTTCTTCGAAGTCTCTCTTATATAAAAGAAAATGCTTTCATTGACAGAGCAAATCTATCTGTAAATTTTTCTTCGCATCCAATATTTCAGAACATTTACTTTTGATGTTGAAATAATATTTGGTAACTTTTTACTCGCGCATTCCATCAGAAAGATCTCTACCAGAGTTGATAAAATGCTAATAGTTACTATGGTAATTCAGCATTGAAGCGTATAAACTTTTGTTTTTTTTAAGTTAGTAATTTCACGCTTGAGTAAACAAAGCAAAGCTTTTTAACATGTCTGATCTCTACAGACTGCAACACGTGCTAGTCGGCAAAAAAAATTAAATTGAATAACCAGATCATTTAGGATTGAAAATAAGATTGTAATAACACCTAGTTTTTTTTGTTAAGGGCAGTTAAATGTAAAATATAATATATTATATGTGTTAGGTATTTGTATTATGTATATATAATATATTTATATTTATATCTCAAAAGTTTTTTAATGAAAATAAAACCATAAAAGTATTAACTGATAAACAAGCAGTAAAAAAACTTTCCTACAGCATTATTTAAAAAAAGTATTTCAGTTTCAAAATTTTCGAGCTGAAATCGTTTAAATGCTCGTTAATGTGTTAGTGCGGGTTGTTATAAAAACAAGTGAATAAGCACGTTAAAACAAAAGTCGAATTCTCTTCACCTATAAAACATAAAATGTGTGCAGCGTCACACGGTTGCGTCATTTTGTTGTTAGCTTGCTTCCATGAACTTCATGAAAGTTAAAAATGTTAAAAATGTTTTAAAATGAAGTGTTTTAAAGTTTTTTGCTAGAAAATTTCACTATTTTGATAGAAAAGAGCTGTTTAGCTTGTTGATTTAATTATAGACTATTTTTTATTAGAAAGCATATTTTTAGCAAAAAGTAGTGTTTTATTTCTTTAGGTTAAGTTAAGTCTATATAAGTCAGCTTTAAATTAAAACTACTTTTTTTATACCTTCAAAACTTTTCTAGTTACTTCATAAGCGTTGTAGAAGTAAATTACAGACATAAATTTGATTGTATAGTCAATCTACATATAAGTATGTAGATTTTCAAAGATATCTTCAAATACTTAAAATAAAAGCAAAAAATGTTTGTTGTGTAATAAGTTAAAATACTGATATGTGTTAGTCGAATTTGAAAATTTATAAGTTATTTTAAAATTGTTTTTTGTTTGCTGTAATACAGATTACTAACAGTCTGGCGTTTATTAATAGTAGTGTTTAAAAGTGAATTTTGTTATAACAACTATAAAAAATATTTTTTACTTTAAACATCTGAAATAAAATGAGTAAAACAACGAATAAATTGGAAATATAAAATAGCTTATAAAAGTCTTATGTACAAAATTTCAAAATAAAAAAATGAAAACTAAAAATACCAATTAAAATAAAAATAATTGTAGTACTTACATAGATTAATAAAGTAAGCATTTTTTTCAATAATTAAAAAAAAATTTAAACCAAAAAGACTCAAAGAAATTAAGTTTAGTATTTTTAGTAATTAAGCTTGTTCTTTGGAATTTAATAATTTTTATTAATTATTTATAAATTTTTAGATAAGCTTTTTTTAAAAACCGTTATAGTAGTTTAAGTTTTCACTTAGTTAAAAATATTTTTATTGTTTTTAGAAAAAACTTCTCACAACATTTTAGAATTCCTTTATAGTTAACATTTATAGTATAGTTTATCGTGTTGTACACTTCATCCTGTTATTTTAGGTCTGTAAGTAAAACTTACTTTTAACAAACTGTAATTTTTACTTGTTTTTATATATACTAACTCTAGTAGAAAGTTTATAAAAAACCTACAACTCTTTGGTAATTTTAATTTGAATATGATTTTAACAATAAAGGCTAAAAACACAATGAAAATTAAAAAATACATATTTATAACATCGAAAAATTTTTTAAGCACACTTTTTAAGCATGTGTTTATTAAATGAAATTTAGTTGTACGTTTTTATGATAGCTAAATGCTTAAATTACAGTTGGTTATGTTAAGTTTTTTAACAAACCAAAAAATTTTTAAACCAAAACAGCTTACTTTACATTATGATAACATTTTTGTATATTTTTTATTATTTGTAAAAAAGTTGAAGCTAAGTTTTTAAACATTGCACAAAAAAAAAGTTGTAGTTTTTAAGACCGCTATAACACTCTTTTAAAACTTCCGTTTTAAAAAAAGCTAATAAAACCAGTTAAGCAAACAATTATGTAGAACTTGATGTAAAAATTAATTCACAACTGTTGACATTTTTTAAATACAACAAGGTGTTTTTGTTTACTCAAAAAACAATTTTTTTAGGCAAGATAATAAATAAAACTTTAGTATAAGTAAAAGTTTAACAATAATATTTGCAAAAAAAAAATCAATTTTTAGGATTTTTATTCTGATTAAAACAGTTAGTGCTTTGTTTTAATTTTTAATATTTTATCTAGTTTTAAAAAGTACTATTAGCAAAAAATAAAATGTGTAACACACAAATAAAAGTTATGTTTATCAAGGAAAACATCTTTTCAAAACAAATGATTCTTTTATAAAAGTGCACAAAATTTTGTCAAGTAGTTACTTAAAATTTAGTACAGCCGTACTTTGTACAAACAGTATTTTATATTTTTATAATGCCAGTTGATATAAGACTGCTTAATCATATAAGCCGAACAAAACTAGAAAATTTTTTCATTACAATAGAGCAGCTAAGATTCATTTAGAAATTAGACAAGTTTTGTTAAAACTCAATACATACGGTTTCGCATTTTTAACTTTTAGTTAATAATTTAATATCAGTATTTCTATCAAATAGACACAATTGTATAAACACTTATTATGTAGCCTAAACGTGTTTTTTAAATAAAACATCTTTTAACTTTTAAAAATCTTTATTGTTTTAATACATGCATTATACTACTGACTAGCAAAACATTTTTATCAGAAAAGTAAACGTTTCTGTCAAAAGTGCATCTTAGTTTTCCAGCATACCATTAAAATTACATTAGTTTCTCGATAAAAGTTAAAAAAGCAACTAATTTAAAAAAAGTAGTGAAAAGGTAGGTTTTGTATAAATGAAAAGGTTAGGTATCCGTCTATTTTTAGGTTTTGGTCATTGTATTATTACTTTACTTTTACTTTAAGCTATGTAAATAAGCTAAGTAGTAAGAAGTAGACAGGAACATAAATCAAAACAGCTATTTGTTAAACAGGAGAAAAATAACTAAGTAAATAAAAACAAGTTTCAAAAACTTTTTTTTAAAAACGCCCTAGTGTTTATTTTCATCTAACTGGTTTACTTTGGTTGTAAAACTTTAGTTTAGAACTTATTTTTGTAGAAAACTAAGTGCACATTTTGTAAGAGAACCATTTAAAAATAGTTTTTCACTATCAAGGCAAGTAATTTTTTATTTGAACACAGTCAAATTTTAACTTAAAGACTAAATAGAAAAACGTATTTTTCAAAAAGTTTAGTGATTTAAAAAAAATGTTTAAGTTTTTAATAAAAAGTGTACAAGAGTTTGACTATTTGAAATTTATTTCTAAATTAGATTGTTTTTTTTTTCGTGTTTTTTTTAATGTTATTCTGTACGATTTGAAAGAAAGATATTGTAATACCTCTAATTATTAAATATTTTATTAATAAGTTTCATTTACAGTTTTTTTTGAATTTTTTATTGCTTACTTAGTGCTTATGTTTTTTTTTTGGTATTAAATGTATAATATCTATAATTTACAGATTCCTTCTAAAATCTTGAACTTAGTTGATAGTTGCTAAATTTTAAACTTAAAATTTTCATACTTTCAGGTTAATACAACAAATGAAAATTAAATGTTTTACGAATATGTGTAAGAATAATTTTCATTATGTAAAGTATTTCTTTAAAATTTAATTAATATGATTTAAATATTGTAAGTACTAAAGTTTATTACTTTTCTAGTCTGAATAAAATTATTAGTAAGATAGTAAAAATGAAGCAAGAGTTTACTGTATCGCTTTCTTTCTGTTGCATCATTTTCAGCATGAGTTTTTGCCTGACAGCATACAACAACGGTGATTGGGTTCACACCTGCATACCACTCAAAACAATTCTCATAAAAAGTTCTGAAGAACCTCAGTCAAAACAAACTATAAATTTAGTTAAAAGTAAACAACATGGCGTGTTGTCTGATCCACAACTTGCTAGTAAAGATTCAGGGTTTGGAGATTTTTCAAATGAAAATGTTTGTTTATTTCATAATTCTATCTAAAAAAGGTTTTATTAAAAAAATATTTTTAAAAATTGTTACAACTTAACTGGATACTTTCAAAGAATTGTGCGCAGTTTTTTACTTAGTGTTTAAAGTAAAGTTAAAAGTACAAAAAATAGTAATTCACTCTAGTTCATAAAATATTGTAATTTTCAATAAGTAACTATAAAATTAAAAACTAAATTTGAATTAAATATTAAAGTTTGTTTAAAATTGATCTGCTAATAAACCTACTTTTTAGAGCGCCAGTTTTCAAAAGAAACTAGAAAAATCGTCATTTTGTGCTTCGAAAGGTTTATTTAAACATTGTGTGTATGGAAACAGCTTTCTGGACCTCGGTAGTTATGAAGTTTGCATTTCTAATGCAGGTAATATCACTAAGTTTTAAAAATGGATAACAAATTTAGTTTAAAAAAATTTAAATTGATATGTGATACAGCTTGATTTATAAAAATAGTCTTTGAAGTCTTTACATAAAGTCTAGTTAAATTAGTTTTTCTTTTAAACTCATTTTAATACCTAAAACAAAACTTTGATAACAGGACCTTAGTATTAGAACTTAGAAGCATATATATTTGTCATTTTAAATAATAAAACTAGCTTCAACAAAAATATTTGAAAGTATTTGTTATTAAGACAAATTAATTAACATAAATTTATTTATTGAAATTTACTTATTATCCAGAAACTCAGCAAGACCTGACGTCGGAAGAAAAAGTAATAATTTATGGACTGTTTTTTTCAGTTCTATTTTCAATCGTTGCATTTATGTTATTAGTCTCAAAATTTGTTTTCAGTAAAACAAAACAATCTCGAGCTGATATCTTTATTAACTATACAACGGCTTCCTTGAATTTTACTTCAGGTTAGACTTATTAGTTTTATATTTAAATAGTGTCAGTAATACCTTCAACAAGCTTTGTAAACTTACTTATTATTTTATTTTAACTAGTAATATATTTGACTAAAGCTTTAAAAACATTCCAGAAAACCTACTTTTTATTAATAAATTCATATACAAGCAACTTTTTTCTGTATTAATAAAGAATATTGGAACAAGATAATTGTTACAGGAATGTTGTTGTTCGTATGTGTTTACACGACAATATCGAAAGCAATAGAGTTCACCGACAACAAGACAACTTTTTACAACTTCATTTTACATAAATTGTTTAAAGATTATGCTAACGTTGGATTAATAAAATGGCAAAACATAGATGATATACCAGGTAAAATAGTTTTTTGTTAGAAATTGATAACATTTTCAATCATTTTTAAGAAAAAGCTTTTAAGCTAAAGTTGATAAAGATGTTTTATTTATAAAGACCATAAGCATACAAAATTAAAAAATATATGACTGTAAAGCCTAAGGAAAAAATGCAATACGCAATAAATAATTTATATTTAATATTTAGTTTGCTTGCTCAAGAAATTTTAATTTAGTTTCATAGATTTTATTGAAAAGCAAACAAATCAGTTGTTGCGTTCTATATAAAACTTCATGTGTTTTATTACTCGCTGTAACCAACCAGAATTTTTGTACGTAGTCTTATTTTGTTTACTTAATAACTTTACTACTTTTGACTTCGTAAGTTTTATAGAGCGTATCAAGTTTTATATCAATAGTTTTAAGAGCTTCTACTCAGAATTTGAAGTGTTTTTATCAACCAATTTTTTAACTAAACTGACCCATTTACTAAGAAGCTTCAAATAATAAAAATAAATAGGACAAAATTTTAAAATCAAACTATTTAAAAAAAACAAGAATTTTTTGTTTCCAAATTGTACTTTTATTTTTAAAAATTATTTGCGTATGTTTGTTAAATAACAAAATACTTTTAAGAATTGTAGTATTTTGAGTATAATTACTTACATAATAAAAACAATTATTTAAATAAAAATTTACTAATTTATAAAATTTATCTCACACTTTAAATAAAAGTTAATTTACTATTACTGTTACTTAAGTGCAAAATTTGTTATATTAAGATGCTGAATCTTGGGGGAGAACAGTAGTGAGATCTATGGAAGCTTTCAGTCTCGGCAGTGCATTCTACATGGTGATTTTCTCCGCTGTCTTGGTGCTCATTTCGTGCGCCTGTTTGATTTACCGACCACAGAGAAGTCAGCACAAAATAAAAAACAGAAATATATTAGAAAAGTACAGGTAGAACGAAGTTGATTGCAAATGAGTTGTACAGTAGTCGGTTGTTTCAATATAGGGTAGATGTTGGATTGAATTGAACTGTATGTTTTATATATTATATATATATTATATATATATATATATATATCATTATACTTATTAATCCGTTTTATAAGTATAACAAGTTGTTAACTTTGGTATATAGACATACATTTTTATTTGAAACAAGTACATTTAGATAACCGAATAATCATATGTAGAAACTTAATTACTTTTAAGTTGGATTATCTAATAACTTTCAGCTTAATTAAAGTAGCTTCGTTGTTTTCTAACTAAAAAAAAAATTAACAAAAACTTATTTTTGTCATAACTTGTTAGATTTTTAAGCTAGTTTTGGTTTTAAATATTCCTGAAACTTTTAGCATATTTAGTGTGTTTTTTCTTATTTTCTCTTTTAAACTTATCATATTTATGCTTTAAGTTTAAAATTTTACTAAAATTAAGAATTTTTTTCATATATATAGTAGAAATGCTTAAATAGTACATAAGGTTACTTTTCAAGACAAGTTATTTTAATTTTTTGCAACTTTTATTTTTGTGTAATTCAGCTCTTTTTCTAATAAAAAGCTATTTTACTTTCATTTAAATATAAACTCTTGTGTTTTCCATTACTTCGAATCTATTTTTAAATTAAAACGCTACATAATATTTTATTTTTTTTATACACAAAAAATATTAGACTTAATTTTAAACGACAAACTTCTCAACACTTTATTGATAAAATTTAAAAACTTAACAATGAGTTTTACTAAACACTTTTGATAGACTTATATTACTTTATTTAGTAATACCTTTTCATATATTAAACTTACAAAATTGTCGTATAAAATATCAGATCTTTTGACTATATTTTTGAACACTAATTTACTTGTGGCGTTTAATAAACTAAACATACATATTTAAACAAAATAAGATAACGTTTATTATGCAGTAAATACTTTTTTTTTTTTAAAAGGTACTACTTTTGTTATCTTGTCTACGAGTATTAGGTGTTTTTTATGTTTTGTATTTTGTTCAGAAAAAGTTAAGTTAAAATAATTACATGAAAATTGTTTACTGTTTTATGTTTTTTGATAAAATTTAATTTAATAGTTTAATGAAATTTATAAAAAGATTAAATAAGTTTAAATAGCTTACGTTTTAGTATTGCGATGATAAAATATTTTAATGCAGCTTTTAAAATTTAAAAATAATGTTTTCGCATTTTAGAGCTAAAGATAACCTACATTATATAAGTATATATAAACATTTGGTGTATAAATTTTACTTAGAATATAATGTTTCTTTTATTTTTACAGTTTTAATTGTTAGTTTTTTTAATAACACAAAATTTATATTAGATTTTATTTTTACAGATTATTACAAAAAAAATAAATAAAATCCAAATCATTTCCTTATAGATATTTAAATTGAAGACTTTCTATTGTTTTATTTAAAGATAATTATAATAAAATTTATATTAGCACTTAAACTAGTTTCTTACATTTAATTTAATTTATTTCATAGTAATTTTTTCTAAATAAATTCAATCGAATACTAACGTAACAACAACTAGGAGTTATCGACGTACAACTCTCCTGCAGAAAAATCTAGTGCAAAACTTTTAAAGTTAAGCTTCCTTGTAACAATCGTCTCAAAATTTGTTCCTTTAAAAGTGATTTCAGTACAAAACAGTGCTTATTAGATAGTTGATTAGTTATTTGCACTTTTGTTTTTAAAGTTTTTTTTTTGTAATCTTTATAGTTCAACTGTTTTAAATTACGCGGCCCGAGTAGAAGTTTTTAGTAAAGTCTAGTTTTAAAACTTGTGATTTCTAAAAAGAATGTTTTAAAAGGTTAAAAAAATATCAAAAACTAAATCTTTTTTTTTTTTAACTTAAAGTACCGAGGCCAGGGGTCAGTAGCCTAAAGCAAAAGTTTTATACTTGTCTTATATAATAAAAATTAGTATAAATTTATTATATTAAAAGAAATAAAAATGTTAATAAAATTTTTATTAAACTAGCTGTAAGCATTGCTTACTTACAACAATACTTTTATAAAATATTTTGTAGAAAAGTATAAATAGAGTTAAAACTAAGCGTAACGAGTTTTAAATATCGAACAAAGTTAAGTTGTTTTATCTTAAAATATAAAGACTTTTCTCATTAAAATTTCTCATTTAGCTTTATGACTATAACAAAAGTTTTATGATAGCAGTTTCAGAAATATTTTCTTTTTGACTTAATAATGTTGCATAAAGTGTTTAACCTTCATTCAATTTGTAAAAATCCTCACAACTATTTTTAAGAGTTTCTTTTAGCAGTTTTGTCTACATAGGCTAACTTTTATGTGCAAAATCAAAATTACTTGAAAATTTTCATAATTATTTATTTAAAGATTTTAGTTGTTTTTTTGTCCATAATATTAAAATAGTATCTAATTATTTTTTTTTATTTTTTTTTATAATACTTTTTATGCGAGTGATTTTTATTCTTATTTGACTTATAATATTAGTTAGCTTGTGCTTCTTATAAAGTTTTTTTTTGTTTACTGTTTATGGTACGCAAAATTAAATCCTCAAAAAGTTTGGTCTATTAAGGACTTGGTGTACGAAAAAACTTTCGGTTCCTTAGTCATAATCTATGGATGCAGTTTAATGTCTTGTCCAAAACAGACGGACCTTTGTTTTTACTGGTTTTTTTTTATATATATTTTTATTGCTTCACTACTTGATCTTAAGTTTATTATTGGTTTTTTAAAACTGTAGAAAATTTTTAAATGCTACTAACTTATAAAATTTTATATGTTTTGAAGCTAATGCAGAACTTAAAAAGCATAACGATTGTATATTGTAAAACATGAGTCTAATATTAAAAAAAAACTTTGCTTTAGTTTTTGTAGTTTGAAAAAACTATCCGAATCCGGCCAGATCTAAAACTTTTGATCCAGTAGATCACTAGCCAGAAGGTTTTTGCTGCATGCTGCTTCATTGATTTTGATTTTTAAACTAAACTTTTTAAAATTTATCTTATTTTTCACATGTTCTAAGTTATATCAGCAAATACCTTGTCATTTTTTTTGGAAACTGGTTTTCTACCATCTAAATTTGATTCTAGTTTTCTTTAAAGCAAATATCTTTAAATGTTTATACTAAATATGAAATATCATGAAACTTACTTTAATTAAGGTTTAACATTAGAAGTTCTTAAATCACTACATTAAGCCTGTAGTGTAGAGAAATAAAATACAAAAAAAAAAGTTTATATAGATATGCAAGTAGATAAAAAATTAATACAAAAATTACCACGTTTTTTTGCTTCTTTTTACTACTTAATATATTAGAATTATCTAAAACTAAAAACAAGATTTTAAAAAGAAAAAGATAAACTGCTTTGCTGTTTTTATGGTTTGATAAGCACTGATCTAAATTACAAAGTTTTGCTCAACCGTAACTGGTTAATACGAAACTAAATTTACATATATAATCAAAGCTGAAAGTCAATTTTAGTAGTTTTATGGCTTTAACTTATGCAAATGCAAGTAAGCAAAGTGTAAAGATAATGTTAAACGGAAGTGTTATACTTTGTTATTTGTGAATATTCTACCGCCATAACAAATTATTTAAAAAAAAATTTTTACTGCGACTAGGTATCTGGATTCTGGACAAACAGTTTTTCGAGCACTTTTCGTTTTTATTCAGTAAACTTAATTACTTTTATTAACACTGATCTATATTACAGAGTTTTGCAAAACGAAAACTACTTATGATTTGCAAGAAACTAAAAATGCATTTACAAGTAAAAATTTTAAAAAGTAGATTTAGTTTTGCTGCTTCATTCAGGCAAGTAAGCTGATCGTTGTAAAAAATGATCTATTATTTTTTAAATAATTTTACCGCCATAACGAACGTTTTTTTGTTTAGTTAAAAAATATCATAAACCTGTCTTTGAAAATAAAATATTCTAAATATTGTTATGAAAATGTTTTACTTATTTCGAAAATACATTTAAACAGTAAGCAAAACATTACACACTACTTTAATCTTATATGAAAGTTTCGTTTTTATGATAATCCTTTAAGTAGTAAAGTCTAGCAAACATTTTTTTATTTATTTTAAAAGTCTGTTAAACTTAGACTAAATATAAAAACTAACAAAAATGCCTTTTAAAACAAAACTGTTACAACTTCACATCATTATAGTACTAATAAGACATAAACAATATTTTTTTTATGATTATTGTTTAGCTATATTTTATGTAAAGTCATAAGAATATCACAAAAGTTAATCAATGGTTTTTGTAAGCTGTATTTAGTTTAAATAAAACTTTGTAACTTAAAGTCTAAAGGTCTTCATTTAGAAATTACAACTTAAAAGATAAATCTTTTATATCCTTGGTCAAAAAATATTACCTAAATAAATTATAAATTATTGAATTGATATAAAACGTTATTAAAATATGTCAGTAGTTTTAAACTTTTGTTACAATAATTTAGTTCATAGTGGTTTATTGAACAAAAACGAAAAACTGCTCAAAATTTTTTGGTTCAAGGACCTGGATACGCAAAAAGACCTCTCGGTCATCTTGTAGCATACCCAACTTAATCAAAATTATAATGAGCTACAAATGAAAATAAATAAAAAAAAGTTATAGTCTAAATTCAAACTCTAAAAAAAATGTATGGAGAATAAGACTATTAAACGTTACAACGTTTAACATTTTCTAAAAGAAAAATATCAAAAATAAAAAATAATTTATATACACACATATATCTAACATTATATACACAAAAACTATATATTGAACTCTAGTCAGTAGTTGTATAGATCGAAAATGTTAAAACTTTTTTGGTAGTTATAAACTATATTATTTATGGAATAGATTTAAGATTTTTGTAATAGTTTTCTTTGTTTTTTGTTTTTAAGATAAGCATAACGGTTTTTTCTACTTCTTTCTACTATTTCAGTCCTGTATTCGAAAACTATTTTCAATGTTTTTTGTGATAGTTTAAAATAGTGAGTTTAGAAATGTGTTAAATAAACTTACCAGAAGTAGAGGTCCTAGTAGCTTTATTTACAGAAAAAGTTGTTAAATAAAAGAATGAAGAAATGTGAATGCACACAACTGATGTCAATGGATTGGTGTGGAGAAAGACCTTTTGGTTGGTCATCAAGCTGCGCACCATTTTCTTGTAATTAATACTTTGGGCTAACTTTAAAGTAATAATATATTACTTTTATTGAGAAGAGTGATAGTTTAAAATACTCTCTGAAATCAAAATTGTCTAGGAGTTGTTATGTTTTGTCAAAATTGTTAGGACACAATTACACTTAAAATGGTATATTTTAGTTTGTTTTATCTGCACATCCAATATTGTATAACTAAAAAACTTTAATAATACTTTTTTAATATTAATTTTTATTTATAAAATTAAATATTAATATAATTTTTTAATATTATTTTAAATATTAGTTATTTCTGTTTATTTACTTATTTTTATTTTTGAGTGTTTTCTAAATATGTTATAGCGATCAATAGTTTTGATAGACATTGGTTTGCTTTAAATTTACAATTGGCTGATTGTGAGTCACACTGGTGACAATGACCACACAATTTGATCCTTGATGTATTTTTGTTGCGGTGTGGAAAATACTTTCTTGGGATATGAGCTTCACAATTTTCCCACACTTTGTAATTTTTAGCATTGAAATTTTTAATCTTGTGAGTGTTAGTCAAATGACCTGTCACCAAGCAATTTTTTTCAGTTAAGGCCATAGGGGGGGGTAGGCCATGTTTTTTACAAGTTGATTTTATTTTATAGAGTTTTTACTAAGCTTCAAGTTGCTTTTTACTGTTTTTAAAAATTTAAATTAGTTTTTGAGATATGACCGGCCAAAGTCGGGCCGCATAACAGTTTCCTTATGGGAAAGGAAAAACTAAAACGGCGAAAAAAGACTAATACATTCAAAATCTATCTCCTCCTTCATTTTTTAAGCAATCTTCTTCAAACTTTCACAGTCTATTCTTTATACAATAACAAAAAAAACGTTATTTGTGACTTTAAAAAATTTCAAATAAAAATACCTTTTTTTTGAAAAAAAAAATTTTTTTGATAAAAAATCACTTTTTAATTTTATTTTTTGTCATAAAATTTTTATTTTTTAAAATTATTAAAATTCACAAATAACATTTTTTTCTCATAATGTAAGGAACATTTCCTGAAAATTTGAAGAAGATTGCTTGAAAAATGAAGGAGAAGATAGATTTTAAAGCCTGTTTTTAAAAACTTGAGAAAAACGGCTTTAAAGTTACCCTTTATATACCCTTTATTAAGACAACCCTTTATATAACCGGTCATAAAAAAAAAGTTACTTAATATTTTTAAAATCTAAAAAAAGCATCTGAAAGATTATGAAATTTACTATAATATAAGTCTATATGTTATTTTTGGTCAAAAAATGGCTTCTACCCCCCCCTATGGCCTTAAATGAATAGTTTTTTTCATTTTTATTTTTGGTTAGTTAATGTTAATTTTAAAGGGGCAGGTAAAATTACAGGCAATATAAAATTGCTTACTTGACTTACTTTACAAATATTTATTATTGTAAAAGTAAGATGAAGTCTGATGTTTTCTACCATAGAAAAAATATATCAACTGAAAAAAGTTTACTTGGTGACACTAATAATACTATTCACCTTTAGAAATGGTAAGCATCCTTTTTTAAGCCGTTACTGCCAATGTTGACCAAGGAAGCAATTGTCTACATTGGCTCCACACCGCCACCTCCTTTAGATTTTTATTTTTATGATCATTTACATTAGCATTTGATTTTTGCCCTTTCTACAACAGCAACCACAAAAATGCAACAAATAAGTCAAAAATAAATAAGAGTGGAGAATTTGTGATGTATAAGGGTAGCTGTTGTTTAAAATAATTGTGGTGAACATAAAAAAAAGTGCTAAATTAAACTTTAAGTTTAGTGCAGGGTTGCTTGACACTTAGCATAATGTAGAAAACTCAGGACAGTTTAAAATTTTTGAAAATATCAGGATGACCATGAAATATTTTTGAATCACATAAGATATGATCTCTAGACTTAATATTCTAATATGATAAAACTAGACTTAATGATGTTAATGTACTTGATTAAGTTCTTAAATGTATTCATTACAAAAAGTGTGATAAAAGTCTAAAAATTTAAAAAATAACGAAAATGATATTTTATGTTGAAAACCTGTTTAAATATGAGCTAGGTGTTTTTTGTATAAATTTGCACTTGGCCTTTTACTATTTAAATTTTAATATGTATATAAAGTACATAGTCATTTGACATGATTTTCATAAAATAAAATTTTCTTACCAGACCAGACAGTATCATACGCGGGGACAAATCTTTAGCATATCAGGGAAGTTAACTAATATGCCAAATAACTTGAAAGATCAGGCTTATTTTAAGGTATTAAAATGGTCTAAGAGGTTTACCAAGTTGGTGTTAAAGACTTTTACAAAAAAAAATGAATGTTTAAAGTATAGATAGGTTACAATGAGAGACTACTTTCTTAAGTAATAAGATTATACTGATAATTATTATACCTTGATCTAGAAGTAGTCCCTACAAAGTATATTAAGGGCATAGGGGGGGGGGTAAACACCCTTTTTTTGTTTTTTATCTTATTTTATATAGTTTTTACTAAGCTACAAGATGCTTTTTACAGATTAAAAAAAATCAAAATAGTTTTTGAGATATAGCCGGTCAAAGTCAGAGGCAACAATAGGAACCTTATGGGAGGCGCTAACTAAAAGGGCAAATAACTAGAAATCACTAGAAATCTATCTCCTCCTACGTTTTTTGGGATAACTACCTCAAATTTTCAGGAAATGTTCCTTGTAACATTTAGAAAATTCTGTCGGAACAGAATTTAAAAAAAATTAAAAAATTTAAATTTTTTAACAAAAAAACTAAAAAAAAACTATTTTTTTTGTATATTTTTTATATAAACTTTTATTTTCATTTTTTCAAAAACTCCCTTTGACAGAATTTTTTAAATATATCAAGGATCATTTCCTGAGAATTTGAGGTAGTTATCTCAAAAAACATAGGAGAAGATAGATTTTTAGTGAAATAGTCTATTTTTGCCGTTTTAGTTTGCGCCTCCTATAAGGAACCTATTGTTGCCTCCAACTTCGACCGGCTATATCTCAAAAATTATTTTGAATTTTTAAAATCTATAAAAAGCATTTTATAGCTTAGCAAAAACTATATAAAATAAGATCAAAAACAAAAAAAGGGTGTTTACCCCCCCCTATGCCCTTAATATACTTTGTAGGGACTACTTCTAGATCAAGGTATAGTAATTATCCCCCATATGCCCTTAATTGGGTTATGAATTCTGATGACATAATGACTGTAGCAAGTACTGATATATTTCAATTATCATTAGTTTAATAAAATTGTATATCTTTTATATTGGTACATTTACCAATTCTTTGATATAGTTACTTAAGAATTTTTAAATGATTAAATTGTTGATTAAACTTCCATTATAAAAATGAAAATATGTTAGCTATCTTTGTATTTATATTCTTCTTATAATATATTATTGTAGTAAACAATTTTAGTTTGTTGTTTTGCTGTTTCTTAACTAGGTTTTCATGCAATAGTCTATTATAGAAGTATAGGTATTTTATTCCGGTTACAAGAATAGTATATTTTTCTTAATTTTTGAGTTTTTAAGTTTTCTAGTGCTGCTGCTTTGAACCAGTAAAAAATGTTTATCTTACTTTTAATTTTGAAAAGTATTGAAACTTATATTCGAACTTAACTCTAAAGTAAAAATGGACCCAAAAACTTGTATGTTTAAAACCCTGGAAAAAATTCAGAAAATCTGTAGAAAATCTCTCAAAAACCAGTGGCAACCTTGTTAAACTCAGGATGACTCAGGACAAGTTTTTGACTTAAAGAGTGGCAGCCCACTGAAAAGAGGGATCAAGTAAATAAAGGGGACATTGACTTTTTTGGTATCTTGTCAAGTATTAAACAAAATTACAAATTAAAAATTTGAAATAAATATAACTTTGTGTTTTCAAAACTTGTTTTGCTGCTTTTCTGTTTCAAAAGAATGCGTATGATATTACTGTTATGAATCTATTTTTTATGATATTTTTAACAAAGTTTACTCAAAAATCTTAATAAATAAAAAATGGCTTGCGAAAACTTCATAAAGTTACGTGAAACACTGATTTATTTATATTGTTTAGCCTTTTTCCTGCAGCACCGTACATGATAATGAAAAAAGATAAACTAATAAGAATCTCAAAATTTTAGAACTAACAACTTTATGAACTTTAAAACATGCTTTTTAAGACTTAACAAAATTTTGCTCAAAAGACTGAGTTTTCTGTAAGTTTATTTTTAGCTCTGTCTCGTATGTATTCTAAAAAAAGTCAGATGATGTTTTCTAACATATTTTGATAAAAAAAAAAAAACTAAGCTAGTTTTGAAAACAATAAGTTTAGTTCTATAGAAATATCTTTAAATTATTCTATTTTTAATTACTTTAAAAAATCATTGTCAAATTACCAAACCACTGATATTTTATTTTTTATTGTCTGAATGCAAAATTTAGTTACACTTTTGTAAAAGTCTTTATTGATTGTGTAGTTTTGAAAAATTATACAATAAAATTTTAGCATATACCTTTAATGAAAAAGTTTCTCCAAAAAGCTCTACTGTGTACTGTACAGTAAAAAATTTAAAATTGAAATAAAATAACCACTTAAAAAGCATTATTATGTGTATTGATAAAAACAAACTGTAGTTTGTATATTATAATAAGACTCAATTTGATTTGCATAACTTGTTTCTTAGCTCAAAACCCTTCTGGTCAGTTATTTCTGTATGAGTGTTATACAGTTTTTTTTTGCTACTGTAATGGTTTTGTCTAGTATCTAGTATTAAATAGCAGTATATTTTTTAAGTTTTTGCTCTTACTGCTTATTTTTAAGTTTTATTATATTTAAAGTTAAATAGTTTTATTTGAGTTAACTAGGCTAGTTTTATGGTACTCAAGATATTTTTTTTAAGTGGCCTTCTTGTTTTGGTTAGTAAGTGCCGGATCTCAATACAACAACAAGTAAAATAGTTTGTCAAACATATTCAAGCTGAAGCTAGTGTTGGCACTTGAGGCACTCAGGCTAGTCCAAGATTTTTTGAAGGATCAGGCCAAATTAGACTAGTTTGAAATAAATAAAAAAACTTGAGATTTTTATAAGGGAAATTTGTTTTTATTTTGGTAGTTCTAAGCATTTAGGCACAATGAAAAGTTTTTTTATCAGTTTTTGGCTTGCACTGTGAACTTTTTTAATTATCTCATTAGCTCTGGCTGTTTTAATTTTTTGCTTTAAGAGTGGCAAAGTAGTGTTTTGTGATACAGTCTTGTTTTATTTTGCTTTAGAAATTATTGACCCTACATTTTACCAAGCCTCAACCTCTTATATAAATTTTATTAAGTTTTTTGCCAACTTTATTTTACCAAAGTGAATTCATTTGTAAATCTATAAAATTTTAAACTGCTTCTGGTTTGAACTTATTTTTAAGTTTCATATTTATTAATTACTTAGAGTAGTCGATAATCAGGTTAATTAATCAAGCTAGTTCTGTTTGAGATCTAATATTTTTACTCAGTATATCCGATATTAAAACTATGTTATTATTAAAAAAAATTCTAAATAATAATTATGATTCGTCTCAACACATTAAATTAAATGTAAACAATAGTTGTATTTTAAACTAAATTGTGTATTTCAGTATTAATAAAACATGTCAAAAAGAGCAAATATATCAGCAGCAAATGGAGCGTCAAGCAGTAAAATGAGAAGAGAGGACTCCAAAGTTCAAGTTTGTTTCTTGTATTATTGTCTATATTATTTTGGTTTTCAATATTTTGTGTAATTTGTTTTATCTATTTGTGCAAAAAGTAACTTTTTATTTATACCCAAAGCTTTTATATATGAATTAATTGTTAAGGCCATAGGGGGGGGGGGGTAGGCCATGTTTTTTACAAGTTGATCTTATTTTACAAAGTTTTTACTAAGCTTCAAGTTGCTTTTTACCGTTTTTAAAAATTCGAATTAGTTTTTGAGATATGACAGGCCAAAGTCGGGCCGCATAACAGGTTCCTTATGGGGAAGGAAAAACTAAAACGGCGAAAAAAGACTAATGCATTCAAAATCTATCTCCTCCTTTATTTTTTAAGCAATCTTTTTCAAACTTTCACAGTCTATTCTTTATACAATAACAAAAAAACGTTATTTGTGACTTTAAAAAATTTCAAGTAAAAATACCTTTTTTTCGAAAAAAAACAATTTTTTTTGATAAAAAATCACTTTTTTTTTTTTTTTTGTCATAAAATTTTTTTTTTTTTAAATTATTAAAATTCACAGATAACGTTTTTTTCTCATAATGTAAGGAACATTTCCTGAAAATTTGAAGAAGATTGCTTGAAAAATGAAGGAGAAGATAGATTTTAAAGCCCGTTTTTAAAAACTTGAGAAAAACGGCTTTAAAGTTACCCTTTATATACCCTTTATAAAGACAACCCTTTATTTAACCGGTCATAAAAAAAAAGTTACTTAATATTTTTAAAATCTAAAAAAAGCATCTGAAAGATTATGAAATTTACTATAATATAAGTCTATATGTTATTTTTGGTCAAAAAATGGCTTCTACCCCCCTATGGCCTTAATTTTTGTGTAAAAAAAGCCTTGATCACTGTATTTTTTATGAATAAAACTATTTAAAAAGTAAAAAATATATTTGAATTCGTTGCTACTCCTGCAGTTTTTAGTTTAAAGCAAATAATTTTCAAGTTTTATTTTAAACTAAATTTTAAGTTGCTTAATGTTTTAGGCGCTTAATGTTTTATAATTGTTTTCTAAAAAGAGTATAATTTGAAAATAGTTACCTGTTTGGTGAGTTTAGCTTCTAATAAAGTTTTACACATTAAAAAAAAATTTAATACTTCAATTTTTTTAAACCTTAAATATTGTTTTATAGAAATTTTAAAAACTAGCTTACCCATGAAGATATATAACTTTTGTGAAGTTTATTTTTTCTAATAATGTTAAAATATCAAATTTAACTTCATACAGTGCGCTAGAAATTTTTATTTAATAAACTAACTACAACCTCATTAACTAGATAAGTTTTAATGTTTTATGAAAATTGTTGTATATTTTAAAACTTTTTATTTGAGATCTAATGTAATTTTTATAAAAAGTAGATTCACAAGTTTCTCTCCTATAAAATACTTATTCCTTTTTTAACAATTATTATAACTAAATTATTTAATATATTTCTTTTTTTTTAATGTTTTAAAGTTGTTGTAAGTTTTACTATCAAATGCTATTTAATTGTTGTTATTAGCTTCACTTTTAGTTTTAATATAACATCAATAAGCACTTATGAATTTTATATGAAAATATAACATTACTATTTACTTGTAGGATAAAGAAAGCTTGGAAGAAATAAAGAAAAATCGTCTAAAGGTTAACAGAGTTAAATTATTTTTACAAATAGTTTTTATACTGATAAGTTTAAAATATTTATTTGTTTTATTCAAGGTAAAATATATTTTTTACTCATTTATAGTTTATAAAAGTAATTGTTTTTAACTTGTAAGAAATTGTAAAAAACCTCAATAGCAAATGTTTTGTGAAAATTTATTTAAACTAGACTTGAAAAAAACTTCTAAAGACCACTTAATGAAATATGTGTTATCATTTATCAAGTAAAATTTAACTTAACTGTCAAATGACATTTAGAATTTAGGCGCTTATTTTTAAGCTTAAATTACTTTAATACTATTACTTTTAAATGTTATCTCTAGTGTAATTAATTTTCAACATCTGTCTTAAAGTTTATACATTTTATGCTATACAGCCTTATTTTTATGATATATTGGTTTTCATAGATGATGTGTTTGAATAGTAAGATTTTAGTTTATAGATATATGTATATAAGCTTGATTATTATATATTAAAGTATGTATAATTAGTATGCAATGTAAGAATTAAGACTGAAATAACTTGTACATACTTAAAAATTTATTAACATTTTATCAACATTAATTTTAATTGCGTACTAAGTGTTCAAATTAGTAAAATGTTATGAATAAATAATCATGATATGTTAGCAGATGATTTTGATATTATTTCAAGGTGGCTATTTGTCATTTTAAAACATTTTAGTAAGATAGTATACCTTTTAACTTTTTTTTATAGTTAAATTCAAATTTATTTAATCATTTTTTTAAAACAAATTCGTCTAAGTAAGTTAAGCAAATATCCACTGTTGAAATTAAAAAAAAGAAAACTTTCAACTTTATCTTTATCAATCATAAAACCAATAACAAATCAAATTGCACTTTAATAAAATAGTATTTTAATTTCTTTTATTCACTAATTTTTACTAACATCTCTAAGAGTCTATGGTTGTTAAAACCATCTTAAAATTTTATTGTTTTGCAAATAGTTAGCTTTGTTAGCATTAATCAATTGAAAATGCAATTAAAAATTGTATACACTAGCATGAATGATACTTTGATAAATAAAACTAAACAAACACTCAGTAACCTTGTTAACTAAGTAATGTTATAATAACTGTATTTTATGGGTATGTGTCAAATATACACGAAGAGATATTTTTGCACAAAGACGCTTTTGTATGAATTGAAATTTTTTATTAATTTTAATTTTATTTTTACTATCAGTCGGTAACTTTTTTTTTGTTTTTATTTATTAATTTATTTTTTTAAATATTTTTTTGTTCATTATTATTTTTTTAGATAATAACTGTTATTAGTTTTTTTTATTTATACTATCACTGTAACCCTTACCCTCGGTAATTAACTAATTTTTGTTCTTTTTTGTTTTTTATTAATATATCATTTTGGTTTTTTCTTGTATTGTTCTATAACTTTATTTATATTTTGTATATTTTTTAAGCTAGTGAAAAAATAACTCCTTATGCAAAAGTATCCCTTTGTGCAAAAGTGTCTTCGTGCAAAAATGTATTTGTGCATAACTGACCTTTTTCCGTATTTTATGTACATGCTATAATTTGTTTATTATTTTACAGACTTAAACCTATTTTTTAGGAGAACAATACTATTGATAGTGATGATGAAGAACAAAAAGAAAAAGAAACCTTTCTCAATGAAGATGATGTAGAAGGTTTTTTAATTTATTGCTTTTAGTTGTAGCTTGGTTTTATCTAAGCGTATAGTATATGTATTTATTTTATACAGTATAAAATGTAAAGTAATTAATTAGTTGAAAAAAAATTAATGTAAGTTTGAAAATTATAATGTTAAATTTCAACTTTATTGGTTCATGCATTTACTCTCAACGGA
This sequence comes from Thalia democratica, assembly GCF_965202585.1. Taxonomy (NCBI): domain Eukaryota; kingdom Metazoa; phylum Chordata; class Thaliacea; order Salpida; family Salpidae; genus Thalia; species Thalia democratica. The sequence goes on along the minus strand of NC_139172.1, from coordinate 3,408,528 downwards.
TGCAAGTTGAAAACTTTGATTGCTACTCTCGGAGTAAAGTATAAGAATACAATGTTAAATTTCAATGTAATAACAAAATATTTTTTAAATCGATTAAATACTGTATAGTTAAACCCAGTAAATTTATTTTAAACTCAAATCACAAAAATTAGTAAAAATAATTTGTTATTTATGATATTCTAAATAATGTCTATTAAGTTATTATCATGTTGATTGAAGCTCCTAAAAGTTCATTAATATTATAAATCAGTGTTGACTGAATACTTGTTTTTGCCACTACAGTAACCTCTCGCATCTTTACGCACTCGTGACGTTACGCACTCTCGATTAGTTACGCATTTTAGAATTCTAAAAATTTCAAAATTTCAAAACAAAAAATTTAGTTTATTTAATATTGTACAAATTACGTTTATTGTATATTTTTAATTTAACATGTGTTTTTAAATACTAACTTACCTCTCTATGTCTTTAGACTTTGTTAACTCATGTTCTTTGACTAAGTGATAAACATTAAGTTATACCTCAATATATCAGAAATTTTATTAACAATAAGAGATTAAATTAAAATTCTGAAAGAAATATAACTGTGTTAAATAATGAAATAATAAGAGTTAAAACACAAATAAATAATACAGCACTATTGCCCTATATATGAATAAACACCATTTCTTAATGTAAACAAATGCCTAGTTATAAATTGTATTTGCTAAGTAGAATAGAATACAAATGTTAAGTATCAAATAAGTCACATATAAATAAAAATAAAGTATACTTATTACTAAAGTTAGTAAAATTTTTATACTAGTATTATTATGTTATATAATATTTAATCCTTTTTTTTTATATATGTATAGTTTTATCTTTTGCTTTCATATTTATGGATAAAGTAAACAAGTTGTTAAAAGTAGAAAAGTCCCCAGTCTGCTTATAACTAGATGCAATATCATAAAACAGCCATTACAGTAAGTATATTTGCTGCCTCTCGTATCTTTACGATCTCTCATATGTTTACGCACTTTTTCTGTGGACTCAATGTGCGTAAATAAGCGAGAGGTTACTGTACTTGTTGAAAATTTCCTCACTTAAAGTTTTATTGTTTATTTTTTTATTACCTAATAAAGTAAAACTTTATCTTAAACCATGAATAAAGACCATAGGGGGGGGGGGGGGGGCCCACTTTGTTTTTTACAACTTGATCTTATTTTGTAGAATTTAATCTGAGCTATCAGACACTTTTAACCGCTTAAAAAAACTCAAAGTAACTTTTGAGATATAAGCGATTAAAGAAAGGGCATTCAATAGGTTCCTTATGGAAGGCGAAAACTAAAAATGCGAAAAAAGACTATTTCACTAAAAATCTATCTCCTCCTTCATTTTTTGAGTAATCTTTCTCAAATTTTTACAGAATGTGTATCATTAAACTTCAAAGAGATCTATTGTAGGAATTTTTTTAATTTTGAGTAAAAAAAAAAATTATTGTCAAAAAACTACCCTTTTTTTTTTTGTTTTTTGTGGATAAAATTTTTATTTTTCAAAATTTCAAAAATTCCAACAATAGATCTCTTTAAAGTATAAAAAGGAACATTTCCTGAAAATTTGAAGTCTCTAGGTCAAAAAATGAAGGAGGAGATAGGTTTTTAGTGAATTTTTAAATTTCCGAGAAAATTGACCCCGAAAAATTTGCGGTCCATACGTTTGTATCGGAAACTTTTTACAAAAAATAAAATTACTCAAAAGTTAAATTATATTTTTGAATTCTATAAAAACAGGCTTGTAGTTTGTATTTAAAGCTTTCATATAAAATCCAAAGTTATTTTTTGTAAAAAAAAAAGTCGGACCCCCCCCTATGGCCTTAATTCTTCATAGTTATAACATTTAATTAAAGTCATAGGGGCTAAAAGTAAGGAATTAGTTGTAATAATGAATATTAAATGTTTTTAGTTTAAAGTGTGTTTTCATTATTATTATTATTATTATTATTATTATTATTATCGCAGTATAACTGCAAACTAAACTAATAAGCATAATATAAGTAATAAAATAGTAGTAATAAAACTAATATATATGATGCCAATATACAAACATGTAATCAAAGGAGCTCAACTTTAATTTCATGAACAACAATACGTAGGAGCTGAAGACAGCGATGTGGGAGACGAGTTGAACGAAGACGTGCAGATGACGCCGTTCAACCTGAAGGAGGAGATGAGCAGCGGCAAGTTCGATTCCAACGGCTTCTATCAACCCAACAAGGAGGAAGACATCACCGACAACTGGATGGAAGACGTTAATTGGGTGAGTGTGTTTGATAGTTTTTGATTAGTCTATATTGATTTTGAAACGTTTTTTTTTATAAATTAAGTTAGTATAGTTGAACAACGTGCGAAGAAACATCTCATAAAGCTGGGTTTTTATATCTGAAGCAGTTTGTTTATAATTTCACAAACATTTAAAATTAAGTATAAAACTAAGAAAAAGTCAAAACTTAAGTTTATGAAATTGAAATTAAATTCATATTTAAAGTTTTAGTTATAAATCGTGTTATCTAATAAATGTCCAAACTAAACAAGTAACTTGGAATATTAAAACTTAATACAACAGTTTTCAAACTTCTTTATTTATTAAAACTAACTAGGTATGCTATTTTATTTTTAAATAGTTAACATTTTTGTTTTAAAGTAACTGATTACTTATTAAATACTTTATCTTTAAATTAAACTGTTTTCACTTGTACAATTATATTTTCACATTATTTAATGATTTTAGATGTGAACACTTGTTCTATTAATATGTTACTAATCTAAAATATTAAGTTTGTAAACATAAACATAACAATTAAACATTAAAAATTAATTGATAAATGTATAAAATTTGACATATCGTTTAATAATTGTATTTTACTTAGGCAGAAGTTAAGAAGAATGAAAGGAAAAATAAAAAGTTAATAAAAGAAACCGAAGAAGAAGATGTAGAAAGTATTGATGTTGACGAAGCTAAGGTTTTTACTTGTTTTATAAATAATTCAAAATTTAATTTTTGTTTTAAATTTGTAGGTTAATGAATTACTTTTAGTTAATTGTATATATATATCATGATGTTTTTTAATCATTTATAAAACATATGACATGTTGAAAATAATAAACTACTATAAACATATTTAGTTAAGTTGCTTAAAAAATAAAAACTAAACAATAGTTTGTGCTTCAACTTTTATAAACATTAGACAGTTTTAATTTAAGTACCAAAACGAAGCTAGTTTAAAGTATTAAAGTGTCCTAAAATGGCATGTATTTGAAAGTTTATCTTCGAAAAACTGTAGAAAAGTTGTGTTCTAAAAATTTTAAAGATAAAAAGAAAATTATTACTACTTAAGTACAAGTATTTGCTTTGTCACTTTTTTAACTCATATCAACCAGTTTAGTTTTCAATGTTAAGATTTTGTAAAAAAACATTGATATGTTATATTATTTTAAAACACATCATAGATCATTGTTTTAAAAGTACATATATGTATATTGAACTTTTAAATAGTTTGCTTATCTCTAAAATTAGACGTAATAGAATGTACAATGTAGTTATAAAAATATATCAAATAGCATATTTTTGATAGGTTCTCGGAAAAATTGTTAAACTGATGCAGCCGAAAGAAACAGTTCAGAAAGCGATGCAGAGGCTGGGAGCATCGAAGAAGTGTGAAAAGAAGCGAAAGTGGAAAAGTGATAATAAATACGGTTCGGATGACGAAGGTTTACATCATATTTGTTTATAAATATTTTACTTTAAGTGATAGTAAGTATTTATAATTTATTGTTGAATATACTAGCAATTTGTAAAACTTTATTAAACCTTTTACATATTTTATAGTTTAAATATGAACTTAGGATTGTTTGCGTCCTTTGAAAAAGTGATCAAACATAAATTTTTTTCAACTAAAATGAATTTTTTATTGCATAAACATTAATAAAATTTTGATTAAAACCTCAATAAAATATTTTTCTTAAAATTTCCTTAGTATAAAAAATCTCATTAAGGCCATAGGGGGGGGGGGGGGTAGAAGCCTTTTTTTGACCAAAAATAACATATAGACTTATATTATAGTAAATTTCATAATCTTTCAGATGCTTTTTTTAGATTTTAAAAATATCAAGTAACTTTTTTTTTATGACCGGTTATATAAAGGGTTGTCTTTATAAAGGGTAACTTTAAAGCCGTTTTTCTCGAGTTTTTAAAAACGGACTTTAAAATCTATCTTCTCCTTCATTTTTCAAGCAATCTTCTTCAAATTTTTAGGAAATGTTCCTTACATTATGAGAAAAAAACGTTATTTGTGAATTTTAATAATTTTAAAAAATAAAAATTTTATGACAAAAATTAAAAAAAAAAAGTGATTTTTTATCAAAAAAATTTTTTTTTTTTCAAAAAAAAGGTATTTTTACTTGAAATTTTTTAAAGTCACAAATAACGTTTTTTTGTTATTGTATAAAGTTTAGACTGTAAAAGTTTGAAGAAGATTGCTTAAAAAATGAAGGAGGAGATAGATTTTGAATGCATTAGTCTTTTTTCGCCGTTTTAGTTTTTCCTTCCCCATAAGGAACCTGTTATGCGGCCCGACTTTGGCCGGTCATATCTCAAAAACTGATTCGAATTTTTAAAAACGGTAAAAAGCAACTTGAAGCTTAGTAAAAACTCTATAAAATAAGATCAACTTGTAAAAAACATGGCCTACCCCCCCCCCTATGGCCTTAAACGTTAACTTTATTTTCTCTCAATGTATTTGCTCTCTACTCATTAAAAAAACGGAATTTCATTCTAAGTTCTAATAAAGTATTTTTAGCAATAAGGTTTTGTTAACTGATGGTTATTATACAGATGATGAAAAAGACAATGAGACTTCAGAGGAGAAGAAAAACAAGGAAGATTTCATGAATTTAACGGAGCTGGTGGATCAGATGACAGGAACCGGATACTACGACATTTACACCGACACCTACGAAAAACTCAAGTTCAAAATTAAAACGGTTGGTTACGTTTAGTTTATGTTTTGACGTTTTGGATAAAAATAACTACTTAAAACTGTTTTTTTAAGCTTGGCGACTAAAAACATTTATTTTACTTGTTGTTACTTAAGTTTGATAACAAAATATTAATATAATATATACAAAGTAGACACTTTTAAAATTAGATTTATTTTTAACATGTTTGGCTTACTCATACTGTTAATACATATTTTTCTATAAGCCATACTTATAAAAGACTAGAAAAATCTATTTCAAATTTCTGTGATTTTTGTCGTAGTTTCGTATAGACTTATACCATTTATTTATTACAGAAACAATTTAAGTTTTATATAAATAACTTATAAATATATAAAAATTATAGTTATTTTTAATCCAATATTATTTCTAACAGGGTTGCCAAAAAACCTGGAATCCTGGAAAAACCTAGAATTTGACAATTTAGGCGATAAAAACTTTCATAAAAAAATTTGATCAGGTACGAAAAATCTATCACAAAGACAAATAAATTTTTGTATCATTAAAGTTCTTTTTATCATTGAAAAAAAATTTAAAGTAGCTTTACAGTATCCATTCAATTTTGTTATACTATTCAAGACAGTTTTATAATACCTTAGTTTCAATTTAAAAAAATATATAATTCAATTTTTTTTTTAATCTGGAAAAAATTTACAAAAAAAAATTGGCAACCCTGCTACTGAAAATAACTGTGTTTTGATATGTTTTACAAAACTAAAAAAATAAAAAATATTTTGTTTAGTTGTTAAAAGGTTAGTATATGATTAAGTAAATTGTTTAACTCTGCAGACCAGTATGTTAAATTTAATACTATTATTATAATAACTATCGTTCATAACATGTTGCAGACAAAAATATATTTTAAACTATTTATGCTGCCATCTGAAGCTGCTATTGCATGTTTTAGCACTATATAATTATATTTTGTAAATAACTATTCAAAATTTTAAATTAATCGTTTGCTAATAAAGATCGTAGCAAATCAAGTTAACTAAATTGTCTAATAATAACAAATTTAAAGAGTACCCTTTCTTTATTAAACTAACACATGTGTTTCTGTGTTGTAAATTATAATTCAACTTTAATATATAACGTGTTCTAGCACTTGTATATATTTTTATATTGAAAATAATTTGTTTTAAATATATTTTATAATTAATAATTTAATAGTTGGAAGAAGAAGACGACGATGACATGTTTGCTGATGATTTTGTTGTGAAAAAATATGAAAATAAAAAAGGTTTGTTTAATTAAAAATTGATAATTGCAATGAAATAGTACGTAGAAAAAAAACTAGATGACAACAAAAAGTTTTTACAATTTTGTACTGAAACATTCAGTAAACAACGTCTGCTTTTTGTTTTAAATAGCTCGGTAAAAAAAATAATACATAAAAATGTTAAAGAAAATAGTACTAAATGGTAAACAATGTTTTCACAATAAAACTTACGAAATAACAGAAACGAGTGAGATCAAATGGGAGTATAAATGGTCGAAAGAAGAAGAAAAAGTTTACGGACCTTTCCCTACTAAACAGATGATGGTAAGTTATTTCGTACCTAAGATTTGATTCTAGTATTATAGTTAATATATTAAATTAGTTTTTATATACTTTGGGAATAAAACTATTAAAAATGGGTGTTTTGAGTTTATTTAGTTTTCAATGACCATCTAAACTTGTTTATAAACAAAAATACTTTTTTAATGCCTAGATCAAAATATTTAGTTAATGTCTAGAATTAAAAATTTAGCCTAGAATTAAAAAATATAAAACATGTATAAAAAAAAAGCACTCCATAGAAGTCTAAAGATACAAACAAGAACTGTAAAACTTAATAATTAAAAAAATACCAATTTTTACAGGAGTGGAAAAACAACAAGATGTTTGGCAGCGATGTTGTTTGCAGAAAAGTTAATGGTGCTGAGTTCTATTCCATGGCGAGAGTCGATTTCGAGCTGTACTTGGATGATTGAATACTGTGATGTAGACTGATATTATGTATACTGTTTTTATATATAGACTGTTGTTATGATGTCGAGAAAATGTTTTACAAGTTTGATAAATGCATGTTTTGCAAAAATTATTTAGTTTGATTGTTTTAGTAAATTCTACACAAAGTTATATGTTAAAATAAAATGTTCAAATAAAATTCTTTTTTGCTCTTTTTGTAGTTTTCATTAGCAAGTTATTTAAAATTTAGTAAACTTAATTTTTTTGGTTTTTAATTTGCCTATACATGAAAAACGTATATTAAATTGTGATATATTGAATTAAAATTTCACATAGTTGTTTTATACGTTTTGTTAAAAACTTTTGCATTGGGTAATAAATACTTTTTCAAAATTAATAATACTAACTAGTTTGTACATAAATTGAATACAAGATGGTTGAGTTTTCAAATAATAATTTTTAAATGGTGATGAATGTTAAATAGTTGTAATTTATTTTTATAACGACTTTTTTCGTTCTTTTAGTTGTAAGTTGAAGAAATTAACAATATAAACTTTTTAGATATTCTTATGTTAAACATGTTTATTTAGTTTTTTTAATCTTGGTTCATATGAAAATAATTTATGGTATGCTATATTAAAACAACAATAAAATTAGAGCTTACTAAATAAATTATACTAATAAGCAAGTTTAACTTACCATTTATTGTCGATATTTTTGCTAAACTAGTACTTTATTTAGTAAATGAATTTCAAAATAATGTTGTTTTTAGATAGGGTTTAAATGTTTTTATATACAGTTTGAAACTTACAAACTTGTTTTAATACATAGTTTGATATAATACTTTAAATTAATTTCACTGGCACTGAGTCGCACGAAATCTGGAAAACTGGAAAAACGTGGAATTTGAGAAATTTTGAAAAAACCTAGAATTTTGAACAATTTTTACATGTTAAGTAGTAAAATTTCGATAAGACATGAAAAATTTATCATTAAAACTAATTTGTTAACATCAAAAGTTTTATTATTTTAAAAAACACATTTGAAATAGCTTTACAGTATTTTTACAATGTTGTTATACTATTTAACACAGTTTTTTATATTTAAACTAAAAATAGACCTAAAAACGTGTACTTTCATAAACCAGTGGCGACTCTGTTAATACAGCTAATAAAAAATAGATAAGTTTAATTTTAATAGCTGTAAACTTAGTAAAATGAAATTGTTCTTAAAATTTGATTAATACAGAATTAACATTCAAACCAAGGAGACTTTACAGGTTTTTATTATTAATTGCCGTTAATTTACAACTTAACTCCTCTTATATTTATACCATATTAGTTAGATAACTTATTTTTTTAGGTTTGTAACTGTATTTTTTGTATTTAAAAGGTTTTTTTTAATTTTACAATGAATTTCAAAACTGTACGTTTATAGCAAATTTAGAGTTATTGTTTATTATTTGATTATACTATATCAGAACTATTTTAAGCTAAATTGAAAATAAACAAAAATTTTAACTACAAAAATAAAAATTTGACTAGAACTTATTGGTTTATATTTGAATTGATACATAAATGGACTTAGTTAAGAACGTATCAAATTGTAAACAAGTAAGTTTAAAATACTAAGTAGAAATAAAAAGGCTAGAAATGATTAGCTCTCGATTACTATTTAGAAATTAGTTTTGTTATCTCAGATTGCCTAAATGTTGATTCAATATTAATCGACAAATATCGCTGTAAGCCGCCACATTTTCAAATTTAGTAGCTTTAATCTATTTCTAAATATATTAGATATAAATTGAGCTTTACAACCGCATTCACAAGATTAAAGTTAACGAATACGGTCTTTAAGTTCTATTTATTACTAGGTTGCAATCTAGAATTGTAAAAAAGTTCCAAAAACGTTTTGTCAGTTTAAGCTTTAACTGTTGTTTATAACAAAAAGTTGTTGTTAAAAACAACATTCAATTTGTTATAACAATGATTCAGCAAGATTAAAAAAGTGAAATTTCTTAAGACTAAACATGCCTTTTAAGTTTAAGTAGATTTTCAAACATGTTTCTGTTATACTTAAAATTGGTGAAAGTTTATCTAACCTAAAAGCTGAAGTAGCAAGATTCAAAATATCATTCATTCGTGGAAATTTGTTGGGATTTAAGTTTAAACCTACTTTTAAAACTAAGTTTTAACTTTTATACTTGAAAGAAGTATTTAATAAACACAATGATTTATATTTTTTATTAAAAACTTTGTGTAAATTTTTTATATAAAAACTTATAGTAAAACGAAAAATACAAGTAGTATTTTGAAATCTTTTTATAAAGAAATACAGCTAGACTGACTAACATTTAAAAGAAAAGTTTTTAAACCAAACTAGAATTTTTATTATGTTTTTTATCTACCTATGTAAAGTTGATTATCTAGATTCAACCATTTTGTTTGGTTTTACAAAATGTAACAATAAAGTGATCATTTTAAATAAAAATACTTATTATAAGATTTTTTTTAATCAAAATATATAATAATACATAATAGTTTTTGTTATTTATTGAACGAGAAAAGTAAACCGCTCAAATTATTCTGTTCCAAGACCTAGTGTACGAAGAACTTTTCGGTTATCGAGTCGTACACCACTTGGATACCTTTTAACGTCTTGTTCAGAACAGTTTATCTAGGTTTGTTATTATGTAAAGTATTGTTTAGTTGAAAAAGTTGAGTGTGGCGTACGGGTCTAGATAACAAAAGCTAAAGTTGCAATAGTTAAACGCTGTGAGGTCGAAACCCACAGGCCAAAATGCAAGAATGAAATATTTCAACATTTGTTTCGGACTTTTCTACTAACCAACCGCCATACTTTAAATAATCGTAATCGTGTAAGATAGGTACTGTTTGGTCTATTTTTAGGAAATAATATTTAGTGGTTTGTTTTATTCATTTATGTTTTATTTATGTTAAATTTATTCTTAGAAAGTATCTACCTGTTGTTGTGGTTTGCATTAAAATTAAATCCACAAAATTTTTGGTCATAAAAGTTTGTGTATACTCATATATTCCTGAGCGAGCGGTTTATAAGATACTGCTAAAGTTTTTAATAGTTTTTTTTAAATTTATTTTTGATTAAATTTTTTTTATAACTTTGAACAAAAACTACTTAGTTGACTGAAAGATACAGCATTTAGCATGCGACTATCTTGTTGTTTAAATAACCAATTGTTTTGTCTTGTTCGTCAGTAACATATGTCGTGCTACGTTTTAATTTCAGATAATATTAAGTAAAATTAGAAGTCACTTACTTAAATTGTTTTACTTCAGCCATTAGATAAATAAGAAATAAAATAATTGAATTATTATTACGTCGTGTATTTCATAAACAGTAATTAAGTTTAATTTATCACTAGTTTGTGGGTGGTAAAAGTTTTTATTTCATAATACATTATCATATACATATCAAATGTTTTATTTAAGGCAAATAACTATATTTCATAACACAGAAACATTACTTACACTTATTTATATTAAAAAGTAAATACCAAGCTAAAATTAATAGTCAATCTAAAGTTTTATTCCAAACCTAGCATAGTGTAAATATATTTCATCTTATTTAAAACAAAAGTATTTACAAGCAAAGAATTTCAATTAAAAAACTTTTTTGCATTCAAGTTAAGCCAATTAGATAAACTTTAAAATTAAGTTTTCATTTTAAATATTTTTTAAACTAAATGTTTGTAAAAAACTCTTTGTTAGTAATAAATAAAAGTTTGATGTATTAAAAATAAATTAAATAGTAAATAACCAACGGAGTATAGATTCGAAGTTATCAAGCAAAAAATGAATTGGGATCCAGCAAGAAGTTATTACTAGGAGACTAAATACAGAAAACCAAGAATTTTAACTCGATGAGGAAGAACGTAATCTAGAAGTGGTAATATTTTGTGAATTTTCAAAGTTTTATAAGTTTATATAATTATATAAAACAGTTCAATACTACTATATAAAAAGTCTAAATGAAACTATAGAATACTGTGTTATGCATATGTCAGTTAATACTTTATAAATCAAACTAGTATATTTTGTGCACGTTACTAAAACAGTTAAGTAGTCTCATTATTTTGCTATGTTAGTAATTACTTTTTTATACTTTAAAAATTTCTAGCATATCACTACTCTTATTTAAATTTAAAGTGAGCAAATTAAACAGGGTTTAAATATGAGTAAAAAGTTTCATCAAGTTTTTCAAAAGCTTGTATTCACTATTGAATAGTTACTACCCTTATGTGAATTAGTTTTGTGACAATTATTTAATAAACACTTTCAGTGAGTTGTCAGCACTGTTTGAAATGCCGCTGTATAACCACTGAGAATCAGAAGAGATGAAACAAACATCTTCAGAAGAAGCGGCGACGTTTATATGTTATAAAATTTTTATTTTCTTTGTTTATTATCAAATACTCCAAAGAGTTCCGTTCATTTCAGAAAAATTCAAAAATATATAACTTTTTTTAAGTTTTAATAAACAATATACTTTTTTTATTCTTGTTGTCTAATGTTTCAACTTTACTTATGTTTGAGTTTTGAACAAAAAATGATTTAATAACATACTATTAATACTTTTAATAACTAACTAACTATTAGTTATTGTTAAAAAAATAAAATTTTAACAGTAGCATCAAAGTTTAAATGTGTTTGAATTAGACCCTTTTGCAATGGTAAATAACAAAAAATATTTCACTACTTGCTCAAGAATACAATGTATAATAACTGTTCAGCAAAATAGAAACTCAAAGATACAACGTACAATTCAATTTTAACCCGCTTTTGAAACCACTATTATTTCGCGGATATTTGGTATAAATTTTTGATTATGTACTTATGAAGATTATGAAAGATAAATATAAATGCAAAGTTTTGAAATTTATTTTTGAAAATATTTTTTTGAAAAAAACTTTACTGTAAATTTACATTATTAGAAAAAACTAATCCTTTTAAAATATTATATTATTACTGTAATTGGTTATAGAAAAATTCATTTAGTTATAAATATAAAGTAAAACTACCTTGTTTTATAAGTATTACTTTTATAATGTTGAAGTATTTGATTACAGAAAAAAAATTAAAAATTTAGTTTATTTTGCTTAAGTATTAGTTTGTTTTACATACTAAAAAATCGTAAAAATAAATAAGTATCAGAGCTTATGTTTAACTTTTTTTCTCAAATAAACAATACGCTTTGCTAAAATCAATTATACTATAAAAATACATAATTTGTACGTCTAAAAATTCTAGACTTGCATTTTTAGACGTACAAATTAAACGAAAAGAAAATAGATTTTTAACTTCGGTGTACAGAAAGAAAACTTTTACAGGAGGTTATTTAAATTTTCAATCAAACTGCAGTTTAAAGAGAAAAGTAAGTTTAATAAGAACTTTCCGTCATCGGGCACACAAAATTTGTTCCCAAGAGTTGCTACTAAGTGAAATCAAACAAATCAAAACACTATTAAACAAAAACGGTTACCCACAAAAGTTAGTTAACAAAACAATTCATTTACATGTGAAAAATTTGGATAGAATAAAGACAATTAGACCGGAAAAATGTGTAGTTACTTTAAAGATTTCATTCATTAATAAAAGCTCAGAGATGTTAGAAAATAAAATTAGACAATTAGTAAAAATACTTATTATGCAGCGAACCCTAAATTTGTTTTTACCTCTAAGCCACTAATAACACCAGGTGGTAAGGATCCAGTATCAAAATTAAATAAAAGTATGGTAATCTACCAGTACAGCTGCTGTTGTACAACAAGTTATATTGGATTAACAACCAGACATCTAATGAAAAGAATAAAATAACACATACAAAAATGTGTAGAGAATTTTTGCCTGTCAGATAAGAAAGATGATATACCGGTTAAGGTTTTAAACCCATCTAAACGTTCATCTATTTCAGAAAATTTAGTTAATAATCCAACTTGTGCAAACAATTATAATATATATAGGTTTAAAATTTGTAGTAATGATTTCGATTTGATTAAATTAGAAGACATTTGTATTTTTTTAAGCTAAACAGTTTTATGTAAGCAAAAAGATTTTGACTATACTGTTTCTTTATTTTCTTAACGTTTTAAAAGGGTTGTTTTCATTTTATTTATGTTTAGTTTTACTGTAGATCAATTATACTATAACGTAAATGGACTTATTTTATTTTAACTGTTACTAATTGCTTTTGTCTTTTATTAATCTCTTGATTACTTTATGATTACTTGGTTACTATATAAGTGTGTAAAATCTTATTATTTGTTAGCATTGTACTCTACTGAAGAGAATTGCTCGAAATATGTTTAGTGTTTTTGAAATTGTGTAACTTGTTGTATATTTATCTATTTACTAAAAAAATTCAACACGCCATTACGTAACTTTATACAAGATGTAGTTTAATAATTTGGCATCGTAGTTGTTTTTATAGAACTTTATAAGATGCACTTATTAAACTTTGAATTTTTATTAGTAATGCTTTTAAACTATATGTTTAAAAATTTACTAACAATATTATAAGCATTCGATTAGATAATATTTTGACTTATTTAACAATGAACTTAAAATAAGAAAAGTTATTATAACTACGTTTGTTGAATAAGATTTTATTTCTACCGCTATTTACAAAAATTTCTAGTCTAAATTATAGGTTTTAACTAAAAAAAAAGAACGTTTTTTTTTATTTCACAATCGTATTTTCTTTACCTAAAAAGCACAATGCAGTTTACTGATTCTTAGTTTAATAAAATTAGAAATTAACTTTTTCTTTTGTAATTTTTAGAAGATTTTCTTTTAGTATATAACTAAACTAATAAAACTTTTACTGAAACCTTATAATTATTTTAAATAAATAATCTAAAGCGTCTAAAAAACGATATTTGTAATAAACTTTTATACCTCATTAAAATGTTAACGTATTTATAAAATGTTAATCTGAAAAAATAATACATATTATAATAGAAGTATTTCAATTTACAAAAATAAGTTAAATTAATGTATTGACCTCTTAAATTATAATAGTTTGAAATAAAACTAGCCATTCTATTAATAGTACAATGAAAAAAGTTGGGAAACTAACTAGCTTTGGTTTATAAATCCAAAGCTATTTTGGTAGCCACAAAAAAAAAATTAACAAAAGAAGCTTCTGATGTTTTAACGTTATTTGCAATACATTTTAAGCTTAAAATCTAAACTAATTCCTTAAAAGGTAATTTCTAAGCATTTATAACTCACTTCAGCTTAAAGTTTTTACATATAATGAATTTAATACATGCAATGAAAAAGAAAGTTCTGCTTTTAAATTTTGTTCAGCTATATTATAAAATACCTGAGATAACAACGGAACTTTCTAAATTACGTAGTTTGTTTTACGGAACTACATAACCAACATGAGTTTTAAATCTTATAATATGTTAATAACTGAATATGCTTAAATCTGAGAGATTGTTTGAAAATTTTAAACAACTGTGTAGGGGTGTGGATATTTGCACTATATAAGAAGTTGAAAACGAAGCAAGTTAAACAAAAACTCAGTTTACAGAAGCGATTGACAATGAAACTTTTCGTTGCCATTTTACTGTTTTCATCTGGGTTCATACCGGCTGATTTTCACCCGATTGATGGTCTTATCAGCTCGGAATTGACTGACCTGACTGAAAGCTCTAACGAAATTTCGGAAAGCTCACTTGAAGTAACTACCGTTGTAAATAATAAATGTTCAAGTTTTTTGTTTGATTTAAGTTAAATCTACTTCAGGTGTTATCTGTTATAAACTATAGTTCATATTTAGTTATGTAATAACTGTTTTTAAGCTCGTAACAACTATTAAATGTATTAATAGTAATTTAAATTTGTTTTTTATTAACATAAACTATTATAAAGTATAAAGTGATAAGCAAGATAAAAACGATTAATTTATAAATTTCGAAACCAAACTTAACTTAAAATTTAAAAACAGGAATACAATTTAAAACATAAATTAAAATTAACTATTTTATCAAACTTTTTTTATAAATTTATAAATTAAGTTGTTTGTTTGATTTCTTTTCTTTGTTAAGAGTTTTTCATTATAACCAAAAAAAATATTTAGGACAAAGAAAGAAATTACGATGGAGATCTTGTCATGGTTACTGTTGAAAACATCGGAAATTTCTCAGAACACATCGGATTCCAGGTTTATCTTCCTGATCAAGCCGATCTTTTGCAGTTCAACTCTGAGTCCAGCGGTCTGAAGGGAAACCCCAAAAACGAAATAAAAGCAAAAAGCTCTCCTCTCGAAAATGCTGATAACGGTTGTTTTTATTAATTTCAACTTATAATCACTTTATTAAGCTACCTTACCTGCTCTAAAGCTGACTAACTGCTTCTAAATATAAATAATATAACGTTTTATACTTTCAGGTGAAGAAGTAAACGTTTATGAAATGCAGTCCGCTTCGACCAGATCAAAACTAAAAAGTGGCAACGAAATCGGTTACTCGTTTAATTACGAAGTGGAAAGCATGGAATCGAAACAGACCAACCAGTTCTTGGTAATTCTAGACATTTTTAGTGACAACCCTGAAACTCTTAAAATTAAGTTTAATTCAGCCAATTTTGGCTTTGGTAATTACCCAGATGGGTCTAAGCACCGCTGGTTGATAAGAACTCACGCTGGCTACTCGTTGTCAATCGACATAAAAAAAGTAGACTTGGAAAAAGATCTTGACACTTTAACAGTGTACGATGCTCAGTCAAGCGGGGAGAATAAGGTTTTAAGCGAAGTGAGCGTTGCTAAGCAACTCGATACTTTTTCTAATCGTGTTCTAGCCGTATTCAAGTCCGACTGCAGCGTGAATCGTGGGGGTTTTTCTGCAGTTGTGAACATTGCCAAAAATAAACAAAATAGTTAGTTTTGGTACTTTTCTGTTTTTTTTGAAAATTTTAACGATTAAAATAAACAGCTATTGTGTTAGATTAAACTAAAAAGAAAGTTGTAACAGCAAGTCAGTTTATATAGAAAAAGACCATGTCAAATTAAAAAAATACATAAAGAAGTCAACGGTCAAGACTTACAACGTTGTAGTTTGTTGTTGTAAAACTTTGTTTTCTGCAAAGCAACTTAAATTTTATAAATTGTTCTTCTAGTAATATGTAATTTCACCGAATCTACATAAAACAACTAAACAAAAAATGAAAAACTTTTTAAATTTCAGAATGCGAAACTCCGGATGATTTGGAAAACGGGTATTTTGTTGTTTCGGACGGTGACGCAAACGAGAAAGCAAACGTCACTTACTACTGTGATGAGAATTACGTAATGTTCGGTGACGTCATAACTCTCACATGTTCCGATGGTTCCTTCGTACCTTCCTTGCTTGATTCCAATATTCGCTGCTCACCTGGTCAGCTTTTAGTTTGTATTTTAACCAGTGAAGTTTAAATTGCTTAATTAGAAATGCTAAAAAGTTTTATGAAAGTTTTTTAAACGAAGGAGTTGTTTTACTTATTCAATTAGGTTTGGTTATTTATGACCAAGGTTATAAGTCAATTGACCATTTTATGATTAAAAAATATATCGGCCGGAGAGCTATCTAAATGTGTTTTTTTAAATCGCAATAGAGATCAAATTCACGCGAATAATGTTAGTTTAATTTTTATTAAATGTTGATACACATGAAAAAAGTTTTAGAAAATAAAAATGTAAAAACCCACAGTCAAAGTTAAGTATAATAATTTTTTATATCATAAATCAATGCATTTGTTTATGTAAAGTTTCCATTTTAGTTTGTTTGACACCATTATGTTAAAGATATAAATTTAGATAAAATCAACTATTTTTTATATTTAAAACCAGGGGCGTGTTTTAACTGGTTTCCTGTTCCCTGTGCGACCCTTAAAAATCTTGAGTAAATATAATAGAAAAGAACTTGTTTATGATTTTTCTTTAAAAATATTTTTTCTAGATGTTCTTATCTATTTTTTAAGTTTTTGAGATAAATTAATGTTTAGTTAGTATTCTATAAAGAACTACGTCTAAAATATTTTATGTATAAACGTGTATTTAAAACTTTTAGAATTACGAAAGTTGCACAATTTAAATAAAGGAACTTTTCTTTCAAAATTAGCCAATCAAAAGTGTAATTAAGAATTTTTGAATGATTTTATAACTCGAATAATTTCAATTTCAATTAAGAATTTTTTTACCAAATACTTTTTTTTACTTTTACAACAATAGAAAAACTGTAGTTTTAAAAATTCTTGTTTCAATCAAGTTGTGAAATAATTGTTCACGTCTGCTGTTAGTCTTTTTCAAAAATATAATTTGTTATTAATTGAAGTTTGACTTTGAGCTAAATCAATATAATTGTAACTATTTTACTAAGTTAATTTATTTACAAATCATTGCATTTTTTTTTTAAATTAAATCAAATTTGTTACTAATTTTGATTAGTACTTCGATCTTAGTTTCTTATGTATAATATTTCGTTATACATGTTAAATAAACAATGTAAGGCAAAATTTTCACATTGTCCATAATAACAGGACTTAGGTTTATATTTAGAACTTTTTACGAAATATTAAAGAACTGGGTTATATAACAAGATTTTTCGTTTTGTTTTACAAGTATATACAAGGTGTTTAAAAATTTTTATGTATATGAAAATTTTTAGATTTGTATAGTAAACAGTTATGTAAATTTTCAAATTGTTTTATAAAAAGTTACGACACAAAGTACTCTATTACTGAGTAAAAAATTGTGCAACCCCGCTGAAAAACGTCTAGACACGTCCCTAACAAAATATTATTAACAAAACACTCTTTTAAAAGCATTGACAAAATGTTGACAAAACCCGAAGTTAACAAACTCACCATATATTCCTTTAAAATTTTCAACGGACGCGTTATTTAGTTTGTTTTATTTTAATTTTACATTATCATTTTTATGGTGCTCTTTTTACTAAAGAATTCAATAAATAGTGATATCCAGCTCCGCGATTATTTATTAAAACAAAAATTAATGTTACAATTCAGCTCTACTATAAAAGTTTGTTCTTAATAACTCCTTAAACTACATCTAAAAGTGTTAAAAATCAAGCGTCTGCAACAATAAGACAGCTTTAATTTAGTTCTTTGTTTTCTCAACGTTCCAAAATAACTTATTAATACTTATTTGTACTTACTATGATAAGTAATATAATATAAATGTATAATAAAAACTTACTATAACAAGCTGTGTTTAGGTAAAACCTCAATCTCTTACACTTAAAAACGCGACAAGTTTATCAAATCAATGTTGATATTTTTAGTATACATCTTAAAGTCTTAATTTTAGTCTTAAAACATTGAAGTAACATAGATGCTCTTTTAATCAGGTATTTAATGTATGACAACTCGCACATAAATTAGAAGTTGAAAAAAAACAATTAATAATAACAGAATGCACCCCTCCAGTTCTAAATGGCGGTACCTACACTTTCAAGTCGAGGTCCAGTGATATCGGACCCGTTGTCTACAATGACGTCATCACATACACTTGTAACGTCACGCACACAATGGACCCTTCTGTGACGTCACCCGATTTGGTTTGCAGCGCGGACGGAAGTATGGCCACTCTTGCCAGCCAAAACATCAAATGTAACGAAAGTAAGTGCAAAAGTTGTTTATAAATTAATTGTGGTAGTCTCAAGATCTAAAAAAATTATATATAAACTGGAAACATACTTTAACGTTTAACCTATATTAATAAATAATTGGTTTTTATTAATGCAGATAAATAAGTATACGTTTAAACTTTAACACACGTGTCTTATTCATATACTGTAAATAAATACTAAAATATTTTTTATACTTTCAATTCATTTAGAATTTTGTGCCTTTAATAAGTCCTGTAAATATAAGATAACTTAAAATGTTGGTAATTTTCATCATAACTTAATACTAAGTTGTTTAATTACTTGATGCTACTTTAGTCTAATTTATAAAAATAAGACAGTCAGTTTGGGTAAATTATTTATTATAAAGAGATCCACAAAATATTATTATAATAAATCTATTCCAAAAGTATAAGTTACTTTTATAAATCACTTTAAAAAGAATACAATCTTAATAAAAGGTAAACTTAAGTGAAAATACTTTTACTAAAGTGAGAGCTATAAAGTACTTATATGTTACTCGTAAAGTATTGTTTAAATGAAAACTCTTAATGTTAAATAATGAAAACACAATTATAAAAAGACACTCAGCTGTTAAATTAGGTCTGTTTTAATTTTAACCCAGATCTCAATACAAACTCTACTACAAAAATACTAGTCTTTACTTTTGTTATGTTTTTAACGCAATTGCATCAGTATTTTTGCACGCATCATCGATTGGCTCATTTTGTAAAACTCAACATTCAAACAATAAATAAGCATATAAAAGTTGCATTTCATTACACTTTCTCTTCTTCCCTTCTTGGAAGAGAATGTTCACTCAACTCTCTTTTCTACTTTTGGTGGCAGAATGATGAAAAAAAGTAATTTTTCTTGCCTAAATGTGTCGTTTTACCTAAACCTAAAACAGCAAAAGATAAAAATGTCCAATACAATAAAATAGAACTAAATATCGAAATTATTATTGTTAGAAATACCTAATGCACGCATTAGTTTTTTAATTTCCATTTGCTTCCTACTACTATTTGATGTTTCCCTAACATGTTCTGGAAAATCCTGCTGCATAGAAACTTCATAACATGAGTTATCTAACATATCTAACTCAATCTGCTGTACTTTTTATAAATGGTTGTCAGTATTATCTTTTTATGCAACAAGTTATGTACCTCTTATTTAGTTTTGTGCTCTCAATCTCTAATGGGCATGGTATGTTTATGACTTTTCAAGACATGTTGATTATTCTGACCTATATCTTTAAGATTGAAATTAAACCCTAAGTATTCAACTGTTTTTTAAGTTGTTGACATCCGTTTAGGACGCCATGTAAGGTGTGGATGTTGGTTTATTGTACGACAAAAAAAAAGCGCTCGAAATATTTTGTCCGAAGACCTGGTGTACATAAAAGCTTTTCAGTTATCGAATCGTACACCATGGATACCTTTTAAAGTCATGTCCAGGTACACTTAATTTATTGGTACTACTCATTATAATGAAACCCTACCTTTTTAGTTACTGCCTTATAAATACTATATTCTAATTGAGAGCACCATATTTTTATTTATTATACTTTATATAAATCAGACAAGACAGTTCGAACAATGTATGTGTTACATTTTACGTCTATTTTTATTCAAGTTCATCACTTTGTATTTTGCCCACCTCTATCCTTAAAATTAGTTTTTAATTTCTTTTAGTCTCGTGCGAAAATGACTCTAGTGCAAAAATGTCTTCGTGCAAAGTTTTCGTTTTTCGTGAATATTTGACCCATTCCCAACTTTAACTTTTTCATGATTAAATTAGTAACTAGTCCAAAACCATCGTTATAGCTATTTTATAAACAATAAATAAACGAAATAAGGAACGTTATTTTACTTAGTATGATAATGGAAAGTTATTTTTAATATTTGTTTCCACTTAGCAAAACCAAATTCTTGCTGATATTTTACTAATAAATTAAGCTTATATAAACTGTGTTTGACAGAATGTACTACTGTTCCTTCTGTAAACAATACCAAAACAACCGTGAATGGATCAGGACCCGTCACTGAAGTTGCTCATGGAACACGGATCGACTACACCTGTGAGAAAGGATTTGTTCCTTCAACTACCCAGTCAGTAACTTGTGGAAGCGTTGTACCAGGCCAAGTTGACGTGTCCAACATAACATGCAACAGAGGAGGTATTGTTTAGTATAACAGATATGAAAAGCATTCAATTTCATTGAAATATACTAGTAATTTTATTCTTAAAAGTTATGCAAATATAACAAATCTTTTACTCAACTATTAATCACTTGACTATTTTTCATTTATTTATCATTAACTATAAATGTTAACATCTAGTTATAAATCTTTGCATATAATTACACTAAAACGTTGTTTATTTTATTATTATTAAAGTTTATTGTCAAACGAAGGACCTAGGCATTAAAACCTAAGCCACTTAAACTGAAAGACACTAACATAAAAAATAAAAAAATACAGTGTTAAAAACACATAAATGTAAAACTTATACAAGGCACAAACTGAATAAATTCAAACTTTCAAAACCAAAATATTCAACGATTCCAAAGTCACCAATCTCCAATTAGACATTCCAAAGCAACAAATCCCTGTAACAAGCATCACCAATTTTAGACAGAATTCTTCATCTTGCAGAACATTGATCTCAGCTACTATTTGCCACTCGTTATGACGGCAAATTCAGTCAAAAATGACTTCAAAAATGTGGCAGCAACAATTCACAAGTCTAGCTTAGTTATCAACTGAGTATCCAATAATTTCAAATAATTGTACTTGTTGATCTGCTTTTAGCAGTAAAACATATTGTTGTACTCAAAAAAACATACTTATTTTTATTGTCAATTATGCTCAAAATTTCTTTCAGCACCCTAAATTTTTCCAGTTAGTACTTCAGTCACTAGATACATAATAAGAAAATTAGTTAGAACTAATATGATTGTTAATGTTGTTTATATCATAAATAAATTGGTGATAGTTGAAAATAAAATCTTTAAATCTCTGTTTCTAAAAATTTGTAAAATCTTATTTAGTTAAGACCACTTTGTGTTGATTTTTAAAGCTTTGTTGATTAAATTTTTTTATATAAAATAAAAACTTCTTTAAAATTGTTAAATTTACCTTTATATTTTAATATTTTTGTAAAAGTAACAAACTTTCATTAATTTCAAACTGAGTTAAATTTATCTTACTTCGTATTTACCTTAAAAATAATTTACTTATATGTAACTATCTAAAATTATATTTGTATTTTAGCATTGAAAAACTGAACTTGAATTAAAGACTTTATAAAACTATTTATAAACTTTAAATAAGCTGATAACTTCCAGGTCACACGTTTAATAACACAACTTACTTATTTTCTAACGCTACAAAAAAGTTGTTGCAAAAATTTTTTTGCAACTTTATTTTTTCAAATAAATCTCCAAACAGCCAGATACGAGTTCAGGATCACCCCAAATACTGGTAACTATGACAACGCCAGGGACCAGTGCGCTGCAATGGGGGGAGACCTGATTACCGTCAATTTGGGACCAGAAGGGTCGCAGTATCATGAGTATGTGTTTCATGTTTATTTCATTGACTCAAAATACTTTGTCTAAGATAAGCATATGCTGTAGAAAATTATTTGTTTTATTTTTAAATATTTAGATTATTATCTTAATTTCTGTTTAAGTTTTAGCAAAACAGTTTAAGTGATAGGTTTTAGTTTTTATTCAAAAGTAGTTGTCTTTACTTTTTACAACTACGAATTAGTAATGCTATACAAAATGTTAAGTCAAAAACAAACCAAATTATTTATGGTATTTTAATCTAAACAGTATTGCAATAGTAGTTTAAAGTTTTACAAAGTTATCTACACCGGTTTTCATTAAAATGTTTATACTTTTGTAGTTTAACTGAATATTGTATTTTTTTTGTACTGTAAGTTTTTACCAGTGGCTACGCATGGTAGATATTTAGATAGTGCGGAAAAGTATTTATTAAAAAACATCCCCTATTTCATAACTGTTTATGAACTTTAGGTTCGTCACATGATACTGAAATTCATGGAGCTCCAGCATTTAGCTATTCAAAAACTTTTTGTATTAGAAATTTGTATATGTTAA
Organism: Thalia democratica; assembly: GCF_965202585.1. NCBI lineage: Eukaryota > Metazoa > Chordata > Thaliacea > Salpida > Salpidae > Thalia > Thalia democratica. The sequence goes on along the minus strand of NC_139172.1, from coordinate 3,385,744 downwards.
AGATGCAGCTGAAACAAATTAAGCTCGCAGCTCCAACATTACGAATATTTCGAATATTAGTTATAATTTTTTTTTAAATGGTATTCAACAGGAAAATTAACGACGGTCAGTTTTAATTTGGCTGCCTTTTTTTTTACAAATTTATGACTAAAAAGTTTTCTTTTCTTTAAAGCCAACACATTAAATTTAATATCATTTTAAAGCTCAATTCCTTAGCTTGAAAATTAAATCATTTAAATAAATTTAAGGTGGTACAGCTAAAAAAGAACCCAATTTAAAGTAGAACCTTTGTAAGCTTAAACTCTAAAACTGAATTTTTTAAACACTTTTTTTTCTTTTGTTTTTCTAGTTGGAGCTCTAACGTTCCACCACACACGTTACTCCTGGTTCTTAAAAGCATGATAAGAATCTTAAGACTTAAACTTTTCGCAAACGACAACAACTTAACTTAATTTTAAAGCTTAACCTTATTATTTATAAAATGACGTCATAAAAACTTTTGCAGGCGTATCAGAAACCTAGCCAGGCAGGCTGGAAGAGAATTGTGGCTTGGTTTGGACGACAAAACCGATGATGGAACTTGGAGGTTTTCAACGGACGGAAATCGCCTCGACCCGGCATGCGACGGGTGTCTATTTGGTTGGTCCCCGGGCCAGCCCAACAACAGTGGCGGAAGCGAAGAGTGCCTTAATTTGTGGCCGAGCCTTGAACTGAACGACGCACGATGCTGGGAAGAATTTCATGGAATTTGCGAAATCCAACTTTTTGATTTTTAAACTCTCACCTGTGATAAAAAAAAAAGTTTTGATTTCTAACTTGTTTTGAACTGTTTATTTTTAAATTGTTAAAACATTATACTCCCTACAGTAAACTAAGCTTTTTTGAGTTGTAGATGTAAAATCTAAACCTCGTAAAAACCAAATAAACTATGAGAAAATCATGTGTTTCTCTTTAAAATAGTTTTTAAAAGTTTTTTTCTTAATTTGTTTAAACACTGTTATGACATGTGAGTGATATTTTTAAGCAAATTTATCTAGAGCAAAATAATGAACAACATAAATTATTCAAAACTTTGTCAACTTTGAATCAGCAATTTAAAAACCAATCTTTTTATAATGTTGAACTGAAAACTTTTATACATATAAGATTTTGAAAAAATATATTTGTTAAGTTTTTTATTACAGTTAAAAGCAAAACAAATATGATATATAAAAACTACTTATGTTGTAATACAGTATAGAAAAACTTTTGTTATTAAATTACTTTAAGGGTCTTCGAAAAAAAACTTTATATACTTTAACTTTCAAAATTGCGTTATCTACTTATTCTAGCAAAGAAAACGGTTTTAAGGTAAGTAATCAGAATTTGATTTATTTTCAAAAAATCAAATGAATAAAACTTGTTAATGGTTTTTGTGAATTGTATTACAAAACTTACGATTTATAATATACTAAAACTTAATACAAAAAAACTATTTTTGTACAGTAGTACGGTGCTCTTGTATTAAATTAGAAAAAATATATCATTTAAGCCTTATTCATGAAGAATTACTGATATGTTAAAGTTACATGAAAATTAAAATTTTCGTATAAAATATCTAGGGACTTCATCTCAATAAAAAAATTGAAATTCAAAGAAAAATATTTTTGTTAGTATCCAATTAACAAGATTATGATCATAAAAAAAAAGTTAAAAGGATAATTTAAAAAACTCAAAATCACTAGAACTTAATTTTTCGAAATTCAAATGATCAAAACTAAAACCTCAAAAGTTTTATAAAAGTAGTAAATGAAGTATAAATATACACTTGTGAAGTCTTATGATTCTTAAGTTATTCACACACACAATGGACCCTTCTGTGACTTGATTTGCGGCGCGGACGGAAGTATCTCCACTCGCGCCAGCCAAAACATTAAATGAAATGAAGATAAGTACAAAAATTGCTTATTAACTTAATTTTGGTAGCCTTTAAAAGCTAAAAAAAACTTGAAAAAAAAAATTTGAAATTTAATCTATATTAAGAAATAATTGGTTTTCAATGATACAAGTAAATAAATATACATTTAACCCTTAACACAAGTGTCTTATCCAATTATCTTAATACAAAACTTAATGATCATACTTTATGATTATTCAATCAATGTAAATATGCACTTATTTAATGAAATAAAAAGCTAAGCTTCAATATTTTTCTTATTTAGGTTTTATGGCCATTATCGCCAGCCAAAACATTAAATGTAATAAAAGTAAGTGCAAAAGTTGTTTACAAATTTAACTTTTAGTAGTTGTAATAGCTAAAAAATATAAATATACTGGAAACTTAGCCCTATTACCTTTAAAATTAATATTTTATTGCTTTCTAAATACAGTTTTAAAGTAATAACTATTCCGTGTTCTTAGTTTTCAAAAATACAACTTCTATAAATCAAGTATTTTTGATACACTTCAGATAACTTAGCTAACTGAAGCAAAATACAGTGTCATCAAATTTCGACGATAACTTAATTTTTGCAGATTTTAAACAATATTTAAACGAGTGTCTTTCAATAAAAACATTTAAAAAAAAAGTTTTACGTGCAACTAATTTGTCTCAGTTGAAAAACATTAAAACAGCATTGTTAAACAAACAAATTGATAGTTTACACAAAACATAGTGAAAATTGACCAATTGAAAACAACTTTCAAAAAGAAGATATGTATGTTAAATGAATATAAACAGAGTTGTAAAATAAACTGAGGCCATTTAAGAAGGATCTAATTATAATTGTAGAAAAAAATCTACATATACCAAAATTTTGATTGAGAATTCAATTTAAGAAAACATTTCTCTTTCTAGCAGAACATGTTTTAAACTGTTTTTTAAAGGGAAATAGCAAGACATGTTGACGAAATTTAAATAAGTTTGAAATAAAGTAGTTTAATGCAATTAAAACGCTTAATTTATTTTACAATATGTAATAGTGAGAGCACTGATGCCAAGTATAGGCTAGGAATAATTGACCGTGCGTGTTCACAAACTTAAAATGTTGATATAAATGTTGTTTAACATAGATATGCATAGCACAACAACAGGTAGGTTTCTAAGACACTGTTGCAATTCACAAATTTTTTTAGTGATTATGTTATAAAAATAAGCAATTTGTGGTAAAATTTAATGGTGTTATGACTTTACTTAAAAACGTAAAATAATTCTTAGGTCACCGTCACTCAATTACACTTCAAAGTGCTTCAGGAAGAAATATTTGTGATGAAAACAAAAGTAATCAATGTAATTGTAAAAGATGTAAAAGTAAAATTATTAACTTTGAAGTAAATGTTTTCTTTGGAAGAATAAAATAAAATTCTACTATTAAGTCTCTAATACCAACAAAACTAACCAAAAGATAAAACAAACTCATTTTAAATTAAAAAAAATACTAAATATTTAATTCATATTAATAAATGTTATTGTTTAGATAAAAATGCCAAAATTTTAATCGAACTTATCATCTTAGCTGATATATAAATGTGTATAAAATACATAAACAGTATAATGTTATAACTCAAATCTAACGTTTCATACGTTTTTCAGATTTATTTTTCTAATGTTATTGAAACTTGCTTGCAACTATGATACTCGAAACATATATAAGCTGTAAAATGTAGCTGTGTTTGAGCGTATCTTCAGACACTTTATCAAACATGACGTTTAAGTTGAAACAAACAAATGCTTATTGTTAAACAAATGTTTTATATGTAGTATTTGTAAAAAGTCAGCAGACCTGCTGTAAAATACGTTTAAACAGTTTTGTTAGAAAGTTGATATATATCTTATTTTCAAAGAAAAGTTTTATATTCTGATTCTTAGAGCTTTTTTGAGACTCCGTAGATCTATTCTTAAATCTATTTGAGAGCAGTGAAACGCGATTAGTCGGAATAAAGTTTTAACACAAAAACATCTGTGGTATACTGAGTTTTATAAATTTTTTAAAACACATCTAGATCGAATTAAATTCGGGTGTTTGCGCTTGACGCAGCAAAAGTTCTGATATTTCCAAACAACAAGATACATCGAGCGACAACCAGTCTACAATAAAAAATAAATCCCACAATATCTTTTCAGCATAATATTAGTTTTTATTTTATAAGATTATCGACTTTTTTATTTTATTTATTAATCTTTTTAGTGTTTAGTGTGCACAGAACACATCTTTGTATATTAAACTGTCAGATCTTGTAGACGTTGGAAAAGAACCGAGAAAAAAAAAATTATTGTGTTACATTGTAACAAAAAACTAATAAATAAAAAAGCAGCTACAACTTACTATCTTAAAAAAACATTCACTATATTTTTTTAATTTTAAGTTTATATTTATACCAATCTTGAGATTGTGGGAATTAGAAATCAAAATATTAATAGTTGAACGTTTTAGCTTAAAGCCTAATTAGCCGAAGTGTCGAACACATATAATCGAAAAGATCTTTTTTTTTCACATTGATTTCGTTATTCTCACTGGATAGATAAAGTCCAAAAAAGGTTAGGCAACAAAATTCAAAGCAAATTTACATAATAAACAATAAATTTTTTAAGTTTACCAACTCAACCAAAATTAAAAAATGTCAGACGTCCAAGCCAAGGAGGTAACGTTTGAGCTAAGGTAACGCTCGTAATAAAAGTAATGTCAGGTCGTGCTAGTACAAATATTGACACTAAGCAACTGAACACAAATAATCCTATATATTCAAAAAATGTTGAAATTTATTTAGAAAAAAATGGAGGCACAAAACAACTTTCAGTTTGTGATACTTGCAGAACATGCCTAGCAAAACCTACAAACCTCAAAGAAAATGTTGAATACATTGTGGCAGCAGTTTTGTTTAACAAAGATGACAAAGTTTTATTGATTCAAGAAAGTAAAAAATCATGTCATGGAAAATGGTACTTACCTGCTGGAAGAGTTGAGCTCGGAGAGAATTTGTGTGATGCTATAAAGAGAGAAGTACTTGAAGAGACTGGATTTATCTTTACACCAACTGGTGTTGTAAGTGTTGAATTAAGGGAATCTAAATGGATGAGGTTTTTGTTCACTGGAGTTATAAACTCAGGAGACTTGAAAAAAGTTCCAGATAAGGAAAGTTTAAAAGCTGAATGGGTCAAAGACATGGAAGCAAAAATTTTAAGAAATTCAGATATAATTGCTCTGGTTGATTTAACTCGTAATTACCTGAATCATCAAAGGTCTAGTGGTATAAATGTAAGAGTTTTACCAACATTAAGCAAACAAAGCCTTCAAGTTTATAGAATGCTGATTATATTTGAAACTGAAAATGAAAATTATGCTTTAATGATTGAAGAAAAAACAGGAAGTGATTTACCAACAGCTTGCTTTTGTTATGAAGAGTTAACTCCTTCAAAACTTGCAATGAAGTTTTTAAATAAATGTGTTGCAACTGATTCTGGAACTTTAAAACTTGTCTTTGAGAACCCAAAAGTTTTTGGTATTGAACATTCTCCTGAAAAAAGATTAGTTCAAAAAGATCAACCTCCTAAATATTTAGATGGAGTGGTTATAAATTTTTTAATTACTTGTAAAAGTTCAAGTTCAAATAAAGTACAACTTCCAAGATTAAAAGTTAAGGAAAACGTGAACTGGGTTCTTATTTCCAAAAATTCAAAACTGTTCACTTTAGTAAAAAGGCATTCTACTTATGGAGTTGACATAGTTGATTTAAAAAGTAATAAGACTAGTAAGTAATATCTCTAAAAGTTAAGTGTTGAACTTTGCTAAACATTAAACAAATTTCTTTAATAAAAAGTTATTTTCATGGTTATAAAAAAGTAAGTATAAAGTTTTAAAGTTTAATGTGGCAGACTTCAATAGATTTTGAGTATCATATGGTATCATTAATCATAACTATTTTATGTAATAAAGACAGTCTTTGAAAAAAACTTTAAACTCTTTATACATTTTGGTTATACTACATCCTATTTTTTGACACTGATAAAAGCATTACATTTATTAATATATTTTCTAAAAAAATAGTTTATAAAAAACACTGTGCATTTTTATTTTATTTTTTTGTTTCTGCCTATGTTGTTAGTTGTTTTTAAGTACTTTGAAGTATGATTGATTTAGATTTCTTTAGAAATGGAATGTTTTTATTTTGATTTAACAACTTTTATTTTGTTAAACGTTCTAAACAATACAATCTTTTTAAGTAAAAGTGTTGGTTGTTCTATATAGAATGATTTTTTTTACATTTATTAGCCTAAAATTAACAATATTAAGACAAAACCAACTATAACTTTTCGAGGTTACATTTAAATATATTTTGTCAACTGCTTTTGATACATCATTTTGAAACTTATTTTTAAAAGATTAACTTGAATTCTTTAAACTTAGCTATGCTTATTAAAGATGTTATCTAAATCATTCACCATTATACAGTTAATTTTTTTTTTGCAATATTTTTATGTTTACTTATAGAGATTTTTTTAAGTAATACTTTTATTGTTTTAAATATAAATACCTTTAAAAGTATGATACAGCTTAACTTGTGTTTTTGAATTGTTTAAAAATAAAACCTGTACAAAATAACTTTTTTTAATATTTAAATACTTTGTTGTAAGTTGAATAATAAACTAATATTTTGTTTATTTATAATTAAAGTTACTTAATGTAAAGTATAGTCAAAGAACTTAAATTTTAAATGATTCTCCAAAAGTTCTGAAGAAATATTCATATGTGTAATCTAAGATTTTTTTCATAGAAATAATATTTATATAACACTGTTATTACAGAATCCTGTTTTTAAATTGTAAGTTTTCATCTGTCTACATATTTGTACTGAAGCCTACCTCTTTAATTGTTCATACAATCAAAACAGAATCTGTAATGTTGTATGGAGAATTAGTAAAGTGTGTTTTTATATGAAAACTATCAAGAAGCTAATTAGTTATTTAGTTCTATTAAAGTTATACAGGGCTGCCAAAAAACCTGGAAAAACATGGAATTTGACAATTAAAGCTAAAAAACCTGGAATTTTGAACAATAATTACTTTAAAAACCTGGAATTTTTTACTATTTTAACATCTTCAGTAGTAAAATTTTAATTTGACACCATATTGATAAAACATTTTTGGCATCATCAAAAACTTTTTTTATTCAAAAACACATTTAAAGTAGCTTTACAGTAACTTTTCAATGATTTTATACTTAATAACACAGTTTCTAACCTTAAACTTAACTTTAAACTAACCATAGAGCCCAAAATGTGTACTTTAAAAAACAGGAAGAAAATTTTGAAAACCTGAAGAAAATTTGCCAAAAACGTTTGGCAACCCTGATTATAAAAGCAGTCTAGCATTAAGAATTTATATCCAATAATAATTACAATGAAGTTAAGGGCATAGGGGAGGGTAAATCAGTTTTTTCACAATTTGATCTTATTTTGTAGAGTTTTAGCTAAGCTACAAGTTGCTTTTTACATATTTTAGAAATCCAAAATAAATTTTGAGATATAGCTGGTCAAAGTCAGACACTTTTTTGTCTTTTTTTTTGTCATAAAATTTCAATTCTAAAAAATTCTAAAAATAGAATTTTTTTAATAATGCAAGGAACATTTCCTGAAAATTTGTGGTTAATTGACTAAAAAATGAAGAAGAAGATAGATTTTTTAGTGAATTTCTAAAATTTTTGAGAAAATCAGCAAAAAAAAAGTTTTTCTCCATACATTTCTATTAGAAGCCTTTTACACAACTGAAAATATCCCAAAAATTAATAAATATTTTTATATTCTGTGATAAGTATCTTAAAGTAAATAATTATAGCTTTTACATAAAGTCTAATATTAAATTTTGTAAAAAAAATGTTGGATTCCCCCATGCCCTTAACACCGTATTATAACCAAAATTTCCCAAGAGAGACTATGTAGCCCACTTTAGGAAACCCTTGTCCATGGTATGATTATATGCAAACAGGGTTGCCAAAAAACCTGCTATCCTGGAAAAATCTGGAATTTGACAATTTAGGCTAAAAAAATTTGAATTTGAGAAATTTAGAAAAAAGACCTGGAATTATTTTTTTTCAAACAATTTCGTACATTATAAAACACATTTAAAGTAGTATAACAGTATTATTTAAATATTTTTTTACTCATTTAAGACAATTTTTACCTTTTATACTAAAAAAGGCCAAAAAAAATTATTCTTTCAAAAACCTGGAAAAAAAATTACTTATGGCAACTCTCTAATTAATTGTATTTTTTCTATATTTTGTAGATTTTCAAAGCATTTTGACATAATTTAAATTTCAAGCGCTTTTTTAATGAATTACATTAAAGTACAGTGCTTATTAACTTATCCGGACAGTTTCAGTTGAGAACAAAGGTCAAAAAAAAAATCAATATTAAACACAAATTGTGTGATATAAATATTTAAGCTTTGTGCTGTAAGAAATTTAAGTGGTTTTATAAGTCCTGCAATTTAGTTTACTATTATGATGAGATAATACTACTAAAGCTTACATTCAAACTTTTTTCAGAACTAGTCTAGATATCAAAAACCTTTTTATGTAAATTAAGTCAGTTTTATTTTTTTTTTATAATGTTATTTAAAAATTTACTTTAAGTTTTTTATTTGAACTTATAAAGTTTGTTTGAAAATTGACTAAAATCTATAAAGTTTTTTTAGAAAATGTGTGTATAACAGATCTTTTATGTTCAGTTTTTAGTTCAAACTGTATTATAAAAATTATTAATTAAAACGCTTTTTGTTCAAGATGAGATGCATGACATTTTTTTTTATAAGTTGTATAAGTTTAGCACTCTCAACTTACCAGGTTGACATCAAAAAAAAAAAAATAACCATTGAAAATAAGCTAGAAGTTTGTAAAATGGTAAGAAAAAATTTGCCAAAACTCTAGAGCAGTCTAGCACAGGCAGGTGGACTTTGTGCAACATTCTGAAAAGTGAAGAAAGGTTTAAATTAGAAAAAAGGAGCTGAGCTTTTATTATGTGTTGCATAGTATACAGCATTTGTATTATTTTATAAAAAAAAAGATTTGTACTTATCCGAAAAAATGCTTACAGATAAGTTTTGCCCAACATGATAAGTGAATAAGCTAGTGTAGTACTAATTTATGATTATTTTTACTTCTTTTATTTTTTTACAACTTAAACAATTAAAAATAAAATTCTGAAAAAGTAATATTTTATAAAAATATTTGATTTTTTCAGTTTTACATAAAAGTTGCATTAGTTGTGATTTTTTTCTTATTAGAAGATTTTTCATTTATTTTTAATATATTATTCAATGGGTTTGATAATAGTAATTCAGTGTAATTATGGAAATAGGGAGATTTTCATTTCCATTTTCACAATTTAGTCTTGTTTTATTGAATTTTAACTAAGGTGCAACTTTCTTTTTACAGATTTTTAAAACAAAAATTAGTTTTTTAGATATAGCCGGTCAAAGTCAAAGACTACAATAGGTCCCTTATGGGAGGCTCAAACTAAAACAACAAATAACTAGAAATCACTAAAATTTATCTAAAAGCAGTTGTTTTATTTGTTTTTTTATAAATTTTCTAAAATTTTATTCCAACAGAACTTTATAAATTATGCAAGGAGCGTTTCCTGAAAATTTGAGGTAATTATCTCAAAAAACATAGGTTTTTAAAGGCATAGGGGGGGGGTAAACACCCTTTTTTGGTTTTTGATCTTATTTTATAAAGTTTTTACTAAGCTACAAGATGCTTTTTACAGATTTAAAAAATTCAAAATAATTTTTGAGATATAGCTGGTCAAAGTCAGAGGCAACAATAGGATTCTTATGGAAGGCGCAAACTAAAACGTCAAATAACTAGAAATCACTAAAAATCTATCTCCTCCTACGTTTTTTAAGATAACTACCTAAAATTTTCAGGATATGTTCCTTGCAGTATTAAGAAAATTCTGTCGGAACAGAATTTAAAAAAACTAAAAAATATAAATTTTATAACAAAAAAAAACAAAAAAAAAAAAAACTGTTTTTTTGTTTATTTTTTATATAACATTTTTATTTTTTTAAAAATTCCTTTCGACAGAATTTTCTAAATATATCAAGGAACATTTCCTGAAAGTTTGAGGTAGTTATCTCAAAAAATGTAGGAGAAGATAGGTTTTTAGTGAAATAGTCTATTTTTGCTGTTTTAGTTTGCGCCTCCCATAAGGATCCTATTGTCGTCTTTGACTTTGACCGGCTATATCTCAAAAACTATTTTGATTTTTTTAAATTTGTAAAAAGCATCTTGTAGCTTAGTAAAAACTGTATAAACTAAGATCAAAAACCAAAAAAGGCTGTTTACCCCCTCCTATGCCCTTAATGAAATAGTTTTAGTTTGTGCCTCCAATAAAGACTTTATTGAAGTGTTTAACTTTGATCAGCTATATCTTAAAAATTATTTTGGTTTTTTAAAGACTGTAAAAAGCAACCTGTAGTTTTTTGTTAAAGCTCAACAAAATAAGATCAAATTATGAAAAAAGTGATTTACTGCCTATGCCCTTAAACTAATATTATCAAATGTTATACCAAGATTCACTAGTTTTATTTAGTCTAGTTGGAATTATTACATAGACACAGTAGTACTGCTATAGTTTTTTTTTGCATTTTTTAATAATTATGGCAATTGTATTTAAAGTATTTTCATTAACTTAAACATTTAACTTTTACTTAAAAGAATCTAAAAAGTTTGCAGACTATGAAACTTAAGTCATAAAACAGTTGTATTTTTAAATGTTTGAAATATACTATCATCACAATTTTGATGACATTTAGAGGTTAAAGTTCATTACTTTCAATAGTTACTTAATGTCTTTACACGTTTGGCAAGATTTCTGTAAACATGTCCGGATAACCAAAATCTGCTAAGTACAAAAAATCAATTTTTCATATAATGATATGAATTTGAATAATGCTTGCTAAAAATGACCTAAAATGTTGACTGTAAATTAAACGGTGTAATCCAGAGGCATTTTCAAATAGACTATGATTTTCATGGTTAATATTGGCAGTAATGGGTTTAAAAAAGAGTGCATACCATTTTTTTTCTTTTAGAATTAATTTCTTTAATTAGTTTAACTTAAAATTAGATTTTATCAAAGTTTTAAATAAAACTTATCAAAGTTATTTATACATATATGGTGTGAGGCTCGATGACCGAAAGGTCTTTCTCCACACCAATCCATTGACCATAGTTGTGAGCGTTCACTTTTTTCTTTCTTTCTTTCTAAGAGTATTTGAGCAGTTATTGGACTACCTTTCTCACGCTCCTGGCAAACCAGATAAAAAAGGCACTGTCCAACTTTTCAAATCCGCCTCCCTCTTTTTTTTTCTTTGTTTTTGTGGCTTTAATTAATTTCAGCTCCTCCTTTTCTGCTTTAAACATTTCAAACTTTTCTTCATTTTCTAGAACTTTGTACAATTTTAACCTGCCTATGCTGAACTGCTTGATTATAAAAAAACTTTGGCACATTGTTTTTTATCATTTTACAAACTTCTAGTTTGTTTTCAATGGTTAGTGCAACTCGTTTTCATTTTTTAGAACTCTTTTCCATTTTTAAAACCTTGTATGTTGACAGAGTATAGTGAAAGGTGATTACATTATTTTATGTATCAATTAATTGCTAATAACAATTTTTTTTTTCATTTAAACAGTTTATTGAGCAATGATTTCAAAATTTAACTAATTTCCTTTTCAAAACAAAATAAATACTCACAAAAATTAATTAATCAAACAAAATACGAGTAAACTAAAGAAGCAATCAATATAAAACTAATCAAATTAATCATAAAAACTAAAATAGATAATCAGAACAAAAATGGACTATTTAAAAATGTTAAGTGTAATTCTAGATCCTTTATTAGGACCTAGTTGATGATGTTTTGGTTTATTTTTTTTAATCATAATAGCCTCTACTGCGATTAAAGTATTTCTATTTTTACAAAATTTAATTACCTCAAAACAATTAAAAATATCATAATGATTTTGACATATTTAACATTGTTCTATATGTGAAAATACTGCACTTTGTAGGTTTTGTATGTTCTTTAATTTTGACAAACAGTTGTTGCTCTGTTTCTCCAATATATTGGGTCACCTGGACATTGAAACTTATAAACAATGTAATTTCTGTAGAGTTTATTGATCTTTTCTTTCAATGAAAAATAGTTTCCAACTTTAGAAGTTCTGAAAGCTACTTTAATATTAATTCCAATTGTTTCCAAGTTTTTTGTTATATTTCTGCTGAATTTTTCTGAAACCTTTTTTATACAAGGAACTGTTAAATACTGTTGTTTAGGAATTTGTGGCTTATCCTCTAATTTTTGAAATTTTTCTTTTTCATTGTTTATGAATTTAATTGGATAACTGTTCTCAAAGTAGATTCTTTATTCTATTTATTTCTAGGTTCTGTAGTTCTTCTGACACTAATCTTTTGTTTCTGATGAGCAAATGTCTAATCATTTTTTTCTTCCATGAATGCGGGATACAAGAGTTAAAATTTAATAGACCATCTGTGTTTGATGGTTTCTTGTAAATTGAGGTAGTAAATCTGTTCTCTTCCAGTTTAACACTTATGTTGAGAAATGGAAGTTTATTTGATCTACTTGATTCCATTGTTAAAACAAGATCTTGATGTAGAATATTAGAATTTTGATTGAATTCATTTACCATTTCTTCATTTGAGAAGATAGTATGTTAAGTGTGTCAAACTTATCATCTCATCTTCAAACAAAAAGAATTAACAACTGTTGTAATGATGCTTGAATTAAAAATCAAACTTAAAATAACTGTTATACACTAATTATCTAAAAAATCAGAATTTAATTAATAAAAAAAAAAACTTAGAAAGTTTGAATCTAAAACTAAAAGTTATCTTTAAATAACATTGCTTTAAAAATTTCTAAACTGACTTACTTTACATGCAATGGTTTTTGATAACTAAACAAACATAACTAACTACCTTTGAACAAAGATAAATGCAATCTTTAGTAGTATTATTACGTCATAATAATGAACAAAATTGTAGAACTTATAAAATCACTTAAAATTTTCTTACAGCATGAAAGCTTAAATATCATACAAAAATGTTTGTGTTTAATATAGAAATCTTTTTGAATTTACGTCTGACTGAAACTGTCCGGAAAAGTAAAGTCCAGAAAAGTGAATAAGCACTGTACTTGATATTTTAAAACAGACACATAAACAACGTATTTGGTTGTTAACCTTTTACTTGAATATACCAAGCTGTAATGTGTTCTTTGAACTATTATTTCGATTTTATTATTGTTGATCCTAAGCTGTAGTCAAAAAGTATTTGCATTTGCCTTGTATAATTCTTACTATATTATTGTTGTAGTATTTCAATTTTTAACTTAAAAGTTTTCAAATATGGGGAAAAATAATCATTCAAAGAATAAACGTCTGGTGCACAAAAAAGAAATAAGCAAAACAAACCAGTATTGGAAAAGAATAGAAGAGGCAAGTCAAGTACTCGATCCTACTGATTCCTTTGTTTCATTTAAGATGTTTTCTAAAAATGATTTGAATCTTAAAATTTCTTGTCTACATCAGCAAGACCTGACTAAGGACCGATTACAATGGATTTTCGAACTAACAAAAAGTAACATGGAAAATATGTAGGTTTCAGATTATAAACTAGTCTAGAATAAATATTGTCATTAGTTTGTTTTTGTTAGGTGAAAAAAAAAGTATCTTTTAATGTATAATTTTTTTAATTGGGACCAAATTTAAATATTGTCACTTAAAAGCAATATTTACCCTTTTGGGCAATGACTGCTGATGCAGAACTAATTTATCATGCAAAATAATAAGGCAGTTACCCAAAGAGGGCAGTTCCCTTTTTCTTTAGGAACTGCTGCTCTAAAGTTATTTTAGTAAAACAAAAATTTTAATGAAAAAACTAGTTAACTCAAAAATAATACTAAATTTTACAAACTTTAAATTTGTTTATAAAATTTATTAAAATAATTAATCTGAATATTTTTAAATATTTTTTTCAATTTATACTTTCAGTTATTCAAAAGTATGGGGATGGAATGACGTAGACATGAAAAAGGAAATAAGTGACAGCAGAATGAGATTTTTAGTGGCAACAGATGAGAATACTGGTTCAGACGTGGCATTTGCTAGTTTCAGATTTGATTTAGATTTTAATGAACCGGTGCTTTATTGTTACGAGCTCCAGGCAGACAGTAATTTAGAAGGTAGTGGCATTAAAAAGTTTCTCATGCACATTCTGCACCTCATAGCTATCAAGTTTGCAATGCATAAAGTTCTTATTACAGTGACTAAAAATAATGAAGGCATGATGAAGTATTTTGTTGAACAGTTGAATTATAAGGATAATCCTAGTGGCCCATTTGGCCAGTCTTATAAAATTTTGTGTTACTTTGTGCCTAGACGAGATGTTAAAAATATATAGGATCTAAAAAAATTAATAAGATTTTTTTTTATTATAATCTTTTTATATATTGTATTTTGTTTTATTTTTTTTTTCAATAAACTGTTTATAGTTATAATAACGCTTTAAAAAAAAATTGTTAGAGCTTTTTTTATTTTTTTTTTGGTTTGTTAAAAGTTATTTTCACGTTTTTTGAGTTTGTTAGTAAGTGCAATAGTTTTAAAAACAGAATAGCTTAAATTCCATAAAATTTTACCAAAACTGCTAGATTATAAAATTCATTTTTATAGAATTTCATAACAATATTCTTACATTAAAAAGTTAATTTTTTAGATTACTAAATAATTATTTGTTCATCTATCAATAAAAATGGGTAAGAAGAACAGAAAGGTTGAGAAGGATCGCAAGAGGAAGGAGACCATGAAGCTGGGCAACATCCACTGGAAGAAGGTGAAGGCGGCCATCGACTTGGACGACCCACTTGACGCGTTCGTGTCTTTCAAGCAGTACAAGCGGAACGAGTGCGACTTCAAGCTCGCTTGCGTGAAAAAAAGTAACATGACCGATGCCAACTTGCAGTGGTGTTTCGACTTGACCAAAACTAACATGCAAGCTATGTTAGTTTAATTTTTATTACATATTACTTGTTTTAGTTAGCTATTTTAGTTTATTTTTAGCAGCTGTAATTTTACATTTTAAAGTTTAAAACTGTTTAAAAGTTCATAATTTAATGAATTTCATTTAGTTTTAAAATAAAATTTTATTGTATAATTTTTTTTTAAGTTTACAGTTTTTATTAAAGTTTAATAGTAGAGCATTTAAAAACCTATATTTTAATTTTTGTTGTTCTATTATACAAGTTCTGAATTTAGCTGTAAATTATTGTAAACTTTTTGTTTTAAATTTTAACACATGGATATCAACTACTTTTCAGCTGCTTTAAAATGTATAAAATAAACTAGAAATTATATTAAAAATCAATCATAACAAATATCGAACAAGGTATGAGGATTCACCGTGGGGATGGTTCGACAAGGAGAAGAAGAAAGAGATGTTTCACCAGGAGATGTTCTACTTGATGGTGCGAGACGAACACGACAACAACGTTGCTTTCACTTGTTTCAGGTTCGATATCGACTTCGACCACCCAGTTGTGTACTGCTACGAAATTCAGCTGGTCAAACACGCTCAGAGGAAAGGCCTCGGAATGTTCATGATGCAGGTGACATGTTTTATATAAAGTTATATGTTGTGATTGTTTCTAAGCTGTACAAATTGTGCAATGTGATGCAAGTATGGAAAGTTCTATGGTTTCTTGATTTTCTCAAAAAATAAAAGATATTAAAAAAGTACAAAAAATTAGAAAATTTCTTCATAAAATTTTCTTTTAATCATCAGAAATTAACTTTTGTACATGTACAATAAGTGTTTGTGTTGAATGCTACATGTACAAAAGCTTTTAATTAAAAACTTGAAGGTTGAATTTTTAAGGTCCCATATACAATTTACATAGGGGTTGTTTTCAGAAAAATGTAGATAGCACTACGGTGGTAAAAGCTAGGAAGCTAATTTTTTATGTTGTTTCTTTATAAGATTTTCCATACTTGAAAGTTAAACTTTGCTCTATTCAAATTTTTTTTAATTGTTGAGGGCAACAGGTGCACCCTTTTGTGCAAACATGCTAACAATAATTAACTCTTATTTGCATTTGTTTTTACTTTTGACTATTACTGAAACAAAAACTATTTTTTATATTGCAATAATATGCTTGATGATAAAAACAATTTAATTGATTGTTTAAGATATCAACTACTTTTACTTTTTATATTAATGTTAGTTAATGTATATCATCAGTAAAATCAGTATTATAGTTTCATAGTTTGAATTTACATATATCAAGTCTGCATAACATCCATTATTAAACCTTGATTTAAACTTCTCTCAAATATTAACTTTAATTTTTCACTTTTAAGTTCAACAAACATTCAACTTATCACAGATACTGCAGCTGTTCGCCATCAAGTACAAGATGCACAAAGTGGTGGTGACTGTTCTCAACAGCAACCACGCTTCCCTGAACTTTTACACCGGCAAGCTCAAATACGTCCAAGACGACTCCTCCCCCCACGACAAGTTCTACAAGATACTGTGCAAGCCCGTTGCCAGGAAACAGCCCGCAACGCCACCCAGCGGTTGTCAGATGCGTTGCTGCGGAAATGCGGCAAACTGAAATATTTCATTTTCTTTTGCGTTTTGTGTAAATATATATAGGCAATTGTACTTATAGTTTAAAATTTTGCGCATTTATAAATAGTAAAGTTTTAATTATGTTTATTATTGATAATATTCTCTTTATCTAAAGTTATTTCTGAATTTAAAACAAATACCAAGTTTTAATTTTGATTTTTCAGTTATATGTTTTATCATAAAGGATAAACTTAGTTATTAATGATTTCTTTTTGACATTGTGTGTAATTTGTTGTAACTTTAACGTTTTACAGAAATTTAATAAAAAACAATTATGTAGAAGAAGTCTTTTTCGTAAATTTTTTAAGCATACTAATTTACTGTAAAGTAAAAGTTAGAGTTTCACACTCCACATTCTTTAGAAGTGGATGATTAAGAATATGAATTTGTCATTATTGAGAAATTGATAACATTGTTTTTTTAATGAATATTTTTTTATAGTTGGTCGTGATATAGCAGGGTAGGTAGTTGCAAATCGACTGAAGTTGATAATTATTACTTGTATTAAGTTGTATTGATAATAAATTTTGTTTGTTGCAATAAAGAAAAGCTTATTTATTCATTCAAGTTTTTGTATTCATTTTATAGTTATCTACTTTATATGATATCTATTAATAGAGCACACTTCAAATGTCTCAAAAAATTACCATTGTGCTTTTCTACATGCCCAGATTGACATGTTGTTTATCAGAGATTATATGTGTGTTAATATAAACAATGTATAAGAAACATAAGTATGTTTCTCATAAAACAAAAGACGATAGATTTAATACGTAGCTGATTCAAATTAAAAAATACAGTAACCTCTCGCTTATTTACGCACATTGTGTCCACAGAAAAATTGCGTAAAGATATGAGAGATCGTAAAGAAACGAGAGGTACCAAATATACTTACTATAATTGCTGTTTTTTGATATTGCTTCTAGTTAAAAGCAGACTGGGGACTTTCCCACTTATAACTATTTGTTTACTTCATTTATAAATATGAAAACAGCAGATAAAACTATACATATATTAAAAAAAAAGATTTGAATTTCTATAAAATAAGAATAATACGAGTAGAAATAATTTTACTATTTTAATGATTAGTAGAAATTATCTTTATCTTTATTTATATGTGACATTTATATTCTATTCTACTTAGCAAAGTCAATTTATAATTAAGCATTTCTTTACAATTATAAAATGATGTTTATAATATAGGGCAAGAGTGCTGTATTATTTCTTTGTGTTTTAAACTCTCATTATTTCATTATACTTTCATTATTAAACACAGTCATGTTTATTTTAGAATTTTGATTTAATCTCTTATTGTTAACAAATATACTGAGGTATAATACAGAGGTATAACTTAATGTTTATCAATTAGTCAAGGAACATAAATTTACAAAGTCTAAAGATATAGAAAGGTGTGTTAGTATTCAAAAATATATTTCAATTTAAAAATATACATTAAACCTAATTTGTGCAATATTTAAAAAAAATATTTTTTTTATTTTCTGAATTTTATATAATTCTGAAATGCGTAACTAAACAGAGTGCGTAACGTCACGAGTGCGTAAAGATCAGAGAGGTTACTGTATATACTAAAATAATATTTGTTTTGTGAAATACTAAAAATTTTTCCCTTATTGTAATAACAAAACGAAACAAAATATCTTTTGTTTAATTTTTGTCAAACTAGTTATTAAATAAATAACAGGTAATTTGTTCAATATGACATATAAAGGTTTTTACCGGTTGGTTAGTGTAATTTTGATGAAACATTTTTACGTTTTTTCAATTATACGTTAAAATTATTTACAACTTTTTTATTGGTGTTGTTATTAAATAAAGAGAATATTTGAAGTCTAAATATATTTTTAATTAAACACATTTTTAGTTCTGTACGATAATGTTATAAATGTCTCTATTCATATCGTGTTTTAAAGCATTGTTATTAGTGATTGAAAAACAGTAATATGAGTAAGGTAACTTTTTAAATGATAAACTTAAAGTGAATAAAGCTAGTTTCTGTTTATATTGGCTATACAATGTTTTGAAAAAAAAATAAACATAATATTTACTAACAACATCGATAGCGAAAAATTGTTAATAATAATATCTTACATACTCTAGTGTTATTAAGGTCATAGGGAGGTGAACTTATATTTTAAAAATTGGTTTTTTAAAAGTTTTATTATTTGTGTAAAACATAACTCACTGCTCAGCAAAATCAAAAGTAACTTTTCTTGATACGAGCGACTAAAGTTGACAATTTCAATACGTTCCTTAAATAAGGCCAAGACTAAATTAACGAAAGAAAGTTCAATCGGATTGAGTATTAGTTATTAATTTTTTTTGTATTAGCTTGTATGTTTGCTTTATACGTTTAAGATGTAGCTGACACATATTGAGCTTGCTGCTCTGACTTATCGAATACTTGAAAGTCGATAAAGTAATTTGAAAAGTTAACATTCAATTTATTTCAATGAAAAAACAAAAAAATACTTCAAACTTCCTTGTTTTTATTTTTGACCAGGTGGAAAAGTAACTCCAGCGTTCCTTCCCTTGCTACTTAAAAAATTACTATGATATTTATATAAAACAATAATGAAAAATTTGCTAGAACAATTACAATTGTTATATTTTAAACAGTAGTTTTACTTAGTTTTTTAACTGGTAAACTTTTTTCAAAGACATATAATAATATTTTGATATCCCTACACAAAAAGATTGATTTTTAGTAAAGAACATTCAATATTATTCTAAATTTTTTAAAGATATAATAGTAATTAATACAATCTAGTCTGGACTTATACCATTACAACCCAATTAAGATACGAAGTAAGAACTACCCATAGGTACTTATCAGTAATCCCCTCAATCATATGTAACGAATGACAAAGTGGACTCATATTTTAAAAGTTATCTAATGGAAAAAGTTTATAAAAAACATGTGGAAACAACTAAATGTATTTTGCTATAAAAAAAACTTAGCAGTTAGAAAAATTGAAAATAATTTAATTTGAAAAATATAGCTCAACTTAAAAAATTATTCTTCAATGCAATCTAAATATCAACTCCGGCTCGTTTAAAAATAGCAGGTTATAAATTAACCAAGGCATGACAACTTTATATAGTCAAATATGACTACAATCAATGTGTCTACTTATTGTAAGGACTAATAACAGAGCTATAATAACTTTTTTAAACGAGTTTTAAATGTTTTGGTTAAAAGTACTTGAATAAATATTTGATAAGTATGAACAAGAAAGTGTGGTTAGAAAAAATGTTTGCGCAGCAAAAAAAGTAGATAAACGTTCTAAAAGGGAACCTCTCAGTTTCAACCCACGATCAATTCCCACCCGATCAAATCCGAAAACCTTACCAACCAAGGGTAACAGTGACAGTATTGATCAATTGAAAATAAACAGAAAAAAAAAGTGAAAATTTTGATTTAATCGCAGTTGGGAATTGTAAGTATACAAGAAAAAATAGGTGTTAGTCTAACGTAGCCTATGCTTGGACTTACGTATGCCGAGAGACAAGCTAAAGTTAACATAAAGGCTTCATCATACCCTGCTAGTCTACCGAATGCTTCAGGTCTGATGGTCAAAGTGGTAAATCAACAATAAAAGCTTTAAATCTCGAAGCAGTTTAGTTTGGACAAAAACTTTTAAGTTTTTTTAAATATAAAAACTGTTTATGCTGATTTAGCATAAACCTAACAAGACGATAAGCTTCAGCAGAATGTTATTATGAAAACTAAAACTATAATATTTCAGTTTATATGTTTATTTTTTATTGCATATTTATAAATTCAAAATTTTACTATAAAATATACTTGCCATACAGAGTTAAACGTACTCATACTTTAAAGTTTTAAGCGTTGTATAAATTTATCTAAACGTTAAATTACTTACTAGTTTAAGTTTTTAAAAGCACTTTATACTAATTATGATTTAAGTTTACCTTCATAAATTAGGGATGGGAATTTTAGATAGTTGGACATTTATTTGCGGCCTACGACGCTTAGCATATAAAAAAACTTATCCAAAACGATTTATATTTAGCTTTTTTATAATTACAATTTGAAACTTCTTCTTATTTTGATTTTGTGTAAAAATTTGTGCTAAATAATTTAAATTCAACTAGAAAAAAGTTTAGTTTAGTTTTTGAACATAATATTTCCGCACTTTTTTGTCTGTGACAACTTTTTTTTAACATATCCGTTCCGAAATAAACTTTAACTGGTAAATTTTACTTAAAAATTTACCCTATCCTTGCCTCATTAGTATTTTCAACTTTATTTAAAACCATCATCGTGAAAAAACACAATTACTTAGAAGCAATTTTCTTTTCTTATTGCAACTGATAGATTTAAACTAAAATATTTTTTCATATGTTATTAGACGAGAAAAATTACAAGAAATAAAGTTGTTCACTTAAATTACCTAAAACACTGTAAATGATTTTAAAGTTTTACCTTAACTAGTTTTAATTAAATTAGGTAAATTACTGCGTATGGTAGAAAACTATTTAAAACCGCATACATAAAAAACAAAAAATGAAGTAATAAATATTTATTTTATGTTTAAAATTAAAACTAGTCATCATTCAAGATTTGCAAGGCTTCTGTAAAATATTTCTTAACGGTTCTGCTCCCGCGACTTTCAATAATTTTTCGAAGTATTCAGTTTATAATCATCTGAAAGTTTAAAATTTTTGTATAGTTTATTGACATCAAGAATTTTTTTTTGGTTGTCCAAATCTTGGGTTTTATTAAAATACTTAGTTTAAAAAAAATCTAAAACGTTTACTTGTAAATTTAAAACCTTATATGCAGAAACTTTAAGTTTAGAATTCATTTAACTCCTACCTGTTGACTGTTGACTTTCATCCCTAAAACGTTGTACACTGTGCGGAACATCTTTTGCACGCTCTCTAAGGTCCTCAAAATTGTAAGAAAAATGTTTTTCTTGTTGAAGAAACTCTTCTCCTAGGAGTTCATTGTGAAATAATACATGTTCTCTGGTACCTTTTACATTGTAAAATTTTTTATTTCCTTTTAAAAAAGTGTTGTGAAGAACTTGACGACCTTCATTCTTTTCTTGTGCTTTTTGAATGTGTTTGTTTAAACCCTTAAGATTTTCATCATATTTTGATCCTTTTTGGTTGTATTTGTTTGAAACCTTAAGATTTCCATCATATTTTGATCCTTTTTGATTGTATTTGTTTGAAACCTTAAGATTTCCATCATATTTTGATCCTTTTTAATTGTATTTGTTTAAACTCTTAAGATTTTCATCATATTTTGATCCTTTTCGGTTGTATTTGTTTAAAACCTTAAGATTTCCATCATATTTTGATCCTTTTTGATTGTATTTGTTTAAACCCTTAAGATTTTCATCATATTTTGATCCTTTTTGATTGTATTTGTTTAAAACCTTAAGATTTCCATTATATTTTGATCCTTTTTGATTGTATTTGTTTAAAACCTTAAGATTTTTATCATATTTTGATCCTTTTTGATTGTATTTGTTTAAACCCTTAAGATTTCCATCATATTTTGATTCTTTTTGATTGTGTTTGTTTAAACCCTTAAGATTTCCATCATATTTTGATTCTTTTTGATTGTATTTGTTTAAACCCTTAAGATTTCCATCATGTTTTGATCCTTTTTGATTGTATTTGTTTAATACCTTAAGATTTTTATCATATTTTGATCCTTTTTGATTGTATTTGTTTAAACCCTTAAGATTTTCATCATATTTTGATCCTTTTTGATTGTATTTGTTTAAAACTTTAAGATTTTTATCATATTTTGATCCTTTTTGATTGTATTTGTTTAAACCCTTAAGATTTTCATCATATTTTGATTCTTTTTGATTGTATTTGTTTAGAACCTTAAGATTTCCATCATATTTTGATCCTTTTTGATTGTATTTGTTTAAACCCTTAAGATTTTTATCATATTTTGATCCATTTTGAATGTATTTGTTTAAAACCTTAAGATCTCCATCATATTTTTGTTTTTTATAAAGTCGATGTGAGGAACTTGACGACCTTCATTATTTTTTGGGTCTTCACTGTGGTGAGAAAAATGTTGGTTGAATACTTTAATTGGTTTGCACGAAGCAAGTGCTAGTAACAACAGACAGACAAGTAGCAATTTTTTCATAACTTTTAACTATCTCCTGAAAAATTTAATTGATTGGCAGTTGTTACATTTTAAAGCAAAGTCGTCTAAGACATAAAAAAAAATTTATTAAACAAACATAAGTAAAATATGATTGTTTAATATTAAATAAGTTTATAAAAAGATCAAGTTAAAAAAAGCGCAACTGACAATTTTAGAGCTTAGATTGTTTTATTAGTCAATTATTCACTTTATTGACAATAAAAATAGTTCTTTTAACTTTATAAGCAACTTCTTAAATAACATAAAAAACTATAGCATTTAAGTTAAAATAAAGGTCATAGAGGGAAAATATTATCTGAGTTTTAATTTTCAGTACTCAAATTAGCACATTTTTTTATTAATTTTTATAATTATGTAGTATAAACTTTATAAATATTTCAGGCTTAAATGTTTTTATTTGCATTTTAAATGCTTTAAAACGTAGCCAACAATAAAAACTGCCTTTTTTGTATTAGAAGTTTTTCAAAACTGACTATATCTCAAAAGTTAACAAAATGTTTGAGTTCTGTTGACAGTCTACTACGCTTATTAAGTTATGCTATAATAAGTTCAGTGTTACTTTAAAAAAGTGTATTTCTACGGCTAATAGCAAATTTAAAACATGTTTCTATTATTTAAGAAGGCGCACACAATAGGGTGCAGTGCTCATACTTATTAGTATGATGTTTTTATTTCATCATACTTTTTTTTACTAACTTTTGTCTTTATTAATTTATTTTAAAAACTATCACTGTTTTAACATTTGCAAAATTAAAAGTACAAACTTAAATCTTATTCAAGTGCTAATTCAACTTGTACCTACAATTTTCTTATTTAAATATATTTACTAACAACCAAAACATTTGTAATTTTACAAAGTGTAAGACATTTAACTTGTAAATTTTAAAAAGTCAGAATGGTAAATAAAAACTTTTTAGTCCTGCTTTTGTATTTATTATATTTAATGCAATAAAAAAACTTAAATGTTTTTATTATACTTAAATTCTTGATAAAAATAGTGTTTGAAATGACTAAACCATTTTCTGGTGAAATTATAAGATTGAAAACTATGTAACTTTAATTCTAAAATAATTGAACGTGAAAAATAATAATGTTAAGTGTGAGGAAATCTACCTCAGTATACCCACTATTTGTTAGAGACTTATCAAAGTTAAATAAAATGATTGTTTTTAATTTTCTGTATTAAACTTTCTTTTTCAATTAGGCAAACAGTTCAAGTTATACAGTTTAAATTATAAAAATACTAGTAATTTTTTTGATAAAATAAATTTTATAACAAAATGTAAAAACAAAAAAATAACTGCAACTAATTAATAAATTTATACAGCTGTCCGCAAAAATAGCTGACTCGAATGCTTAGCTTTTGATATTTGAGAGGTTTATATAAAATTGTTTATACATGAAAAATTACGTCAGGGTTTAATAGAGCCATCTCATTGGTGCTTTACTTGATTACTTAAAATTTCATCAGAGGCGTTATGGTTGACTTGTTTTTCACTTTTTCATTTAGATATTAAAAAAGCGGAACAACATATTAATCACAGTCGGGTTTTCATTGATTTTTTTGGTTAGTTGGGTCTACAATCTACATGGTCGCAGTTTACCGACCTATGGTTTACACTCTACAGTAAAATATTATTAAAGTTTTATGAGGTAGTGAGAATTGGTAACAGAAAAAACTGCATTTTAGTAAAATTCTGTAGTTACTATTATATTACCATATGTTAATGAAACACAGTTAAAATGTTAGCTTTTCATAACTGAACAAAAATTTTTAAATGGTATAGATAGATGATATATTAATGAAAACATTCAAGTTTATCATTTGGTAAAACAAAAAATAAAGTTTTAATTTCAACAACGCTGAAAGCTGCTTATTTGTTTTGTTAAATAAAACCAATTTAATAATCTCGGTGTTAATTTTAATCAAATAAGCTGTTTTTTACTTTTATTTAAGTAAATCAAAGTAGTATGAGCCATCTTTTAATCCTTTTATGCATTGACTGTTAATAATTAAACTTGTTTTAATAAAGATAAATGTTAATAGTTAAGTACTTTGTACTGTTTGAATACAATTTAATTTAATTTCAATTCAAGTGAAAAAACTTAACCTATGGATTTTGTTGCAGCTTGAACCTAGCTTGTTGATAAAACATATTTTAAGCATAAAAAATTAGTTCTATTGTATACATTAATGTAATACTAGCAAAAAGTTTCCTGAAATGGTTATATTCTTCTTCTAAATTCTAGTAGTGTAAAGTGTCACTTTTTTAAAACAGTACAAACACAAATTGTTATAAGGTACATCTGTTTCAAAACTTTAATTATTTTAATAAATTTTTTAATAATAATAATAATTTTAATAAAATAAACCATTTTAACACATTTACTACTTTAAATAAATCCTTTTTCTCAAAAAAAGGTTTCTGGCCCCTGATTTAAAAAATAATATATACTATATTTTTCAATTATCTTTTGAGGTGTAACCATTTTTTACAATCTCATCAACACAAACGTATGAAATTTAATTTTTTTAACATCAGGGTATTCAAAAAGTAACTATAATTAATCAATCTTTTTTTATAGTCTTAAAAAACTTACTTCTAATTTTTATTTTTTATACACTTTTAGAATTACTTGCAGTAAGTAAAAATTAAAAAATATAAAATTTTCACGCAAAACACTTTTTTTTTCAATGTATATTTTTGTTGTCTGAAATAAATAACTCTTTCGACTATAAAAAATAAAATTAAAAATATATGACTAAATGTTGAAAATTAAATGGGCTGAAAAGTTATTTTAAACAACTGTTTACATTTGCCGTTTCTATTATGACTTCTTGTATCTCAAAAGTTAATTTCAATTTTGATAAACACGTAGTCACACGTAGTTTAGTTAGAAAGGTAAAATCAGACCAAACTCACCCAAATATATAACCATAATTAACGGTCAACAGCAATTGAATTGTTAGCTTGGTTGAATCTATCTTAAGAAATTATATTTCAAAGCAAAGAACCGAACTGATTCTACAATTAAACACCATAACTGATACAAATAAAAGTTAGTTTTATTTTAATTATTGCAGTTGTAAAAAGTTCTTTTTAAAACCCGGGGGTAACGGGACTTCACAATCTATTTTGGCAAAATTAATGCAAAAAGCTTTCAACTGCAAAATTTAGAAATAGCTGCCTTAATAACCTCTCTACTTTATAGAAAAAATCACAAAAACCATAAAAATACAGATATTGGCTGGCTAACCCAATTTAAGTAAAAACAAAAAAAGTTAAGAATATAGAGTTTTGCCACTAACTCTTCCTTAAAATAAAACAAAAACAATTCAAAAACTTAAAACATGTAAACTTGATACTCATAGTATTATGGGCAAGACATGTTTTCAAGTGTACATTATGCAGTAATCAGAATACTGCTTATATAGTTAAGTTAGGATTTAAATAATTATTTTTACTTCATTCTTATCAATTAAACTGTTTATTATTGTATTATAAGTGTCTTGTAATAGTTTAAGTTAAATATTTAATCCTTTTACGCATTGAATGTGTATAATACATATAGCTAATTTTTTATAATTGTTTTATACTGTTTATTTGAGCTAAATTAATTAGTGAGTTTTAAAGAACCATTTTTAATTGCAGCTTTATTGTAGTTTGTTAACAAAACTTAATACAACAATAGTAATAAAAACTAATAATAAAACAATATTAAAAATTTACTAAAGTGATATTTTACATGAACTAAATAACTCCGTTTTCTTTCTCAGCGTCTCATTGTAAATTTTTTTTTACTTTGAAGTCTTTTACCAAAATTTACATTTTATATTAATCCTTTGATACACTTTAAAACTGAGACCAAGCATGTGAAAATTTAAAACTGAAATATTTATTAAAACTTGATGAACTTACTTGTTTTATACTTGATAAAAGTAAGTTAAAACTGTTATTAACCAAACTGATTTCAAGTAGAGTAATCTTTCATTGAGTATTTTCGAGGAATATTCTACTAAATAACAAAAATATTGGCTAATCACAAACTAATTCCAATTTAAATTTTTAACGAAGCGATCGGAAAATACAGACGAAGTTTTATGAAATATTTTTCAATTTAAATTTTATTTAGTTTATCCCACAAATGTTTAAGGTTTAAACTTATAAATACAAGAAGTTTAAGTATATACAACAAAAATTTCAATTGTTTAACTTTAAGCAGTTATTAATGTTGTTTTTCTCGCTTTTTTTTCAAAACTAGTTAATTTTTGTTGGATAATTTTTTTATAAACTTCTTGCTAACAAGGGAAATTACAAAAAATTTCATTGTACAGACTAGAATTAAAGTAATTACATTGATACTTTAACAACTAAAAATTCCATACAGTCCTAGGAATAAGAAAGACAAATGTGAACGCTCACAACTATGGTCAATGGATTGGTGTGGAGAAAGACCTTTTGGTCATCGAGCCTCACATCATATATGTGTAAATTACTTATTTATTATATTTATATTATTATATTATTATTAGTTTTATTTAAAACTTAGATAAAACCTAACTTTAAGTTAAATATAAATGATTTTTTTAGAGAAAAAAAAAATTAACTAAGAGCGAAGTCGGCAAACTGCGGTTCGCGAGCCAAATGCGGCCCACGAAGTGCAAATCTGCGGCCCGCGAGCATGTTATTTTTTTGAATTGAATGCGGTCCACGAAAGAAATTTTTGCGGATCGCGAGCATGGAAATGTGGGCCGCTGAGCAAAAATATAATTTAAGTTAAATTAGTTTGATAAATTTAGTTTTAAGTTCTTGTATAACATTTCAAAACAGTAAAAAGACTTTACTGATTTAGCTTAAAAATGTGGTAAAGACAGGTTAGCATTCTATTAGGTTTTTTTTCTCAATCTCATAATAAGTTTCTTCTTACAACAGCAAATAATTTTTTCAAAGAGCGTAAAAAGTGCTTTGAATTAGTAAGATAGTTATATAATACCTATTAGGTAAAAACTAAATGCTAATGTTTTCCGTTTTTTACATAAGTAATGCACAGTAATTAACTAAAATATCATTTCTTCACAGTTTAGTTTTTTATACCTAAGTCTCTATTACAGATGTTTTATTACTAAATGTTATATTTTAGTGTGCAAAAAAAACATTTAAAATAACATAGTAATATAAAGATATAAGATTTATTTTATTTTGGTTTTGACAAATTTGATTTTAAAAAGTTTTCTTTGCATTTAAAATTAATTCCTATGCACCCAATGAACAAAGATGCTCATGTTTTAAACCACTTTTTATTTAAAACTTAACGAGATGAAATTAAGTTTATGAATAATTTTATAACATTATTGTTTATACATGTAATATCTAAGTGTTTACAGACACATTTAAAACAATACATATGACAGAAATTAAAAAAGTTTTTGTTAGGTATACTTTTTGATTTTTAAATAGTGTTTTTTGGCAAAATAACTTAAATTTTATGCGTTGCATACTAATATAAACAGTTGCTGTTTTTAAGAACATACAATTAATACAAACTAGATTGAGAAATGATAATTTGTTATGTTTCTACACTATTATCAAAATAATTCGAATTTGATCAAATAAACAAATAAAAATTGTTACTCACTCAGACTATAACTATTTGAAGACTTCAAATCCCAGGCCAATTTGGACATTTTTCAGTTTTAGACCTGAATTGCTTTTTGTATGCTAAAATATCAGGCTATTTTTGGTCACTCAGACTGACTTTTTTTGCTTTAAAGAGTGGTAAATTAAATTTATGATGTGTTTTGTTCAATGCACAGTGTTGGTTTGAATAAAAATATATTTAAAATTTTAAGTCTTACAGCTGATATAATTAGAATTATTATTTATATAAATTAAATACATATGAGTGTGAACAATTAATTTTGCTAAAAATCCCTGAAAAGCTTAGAATTTGACAACTTATACTTAAAAAATTTGAAAAAACTCTGAGTTTGAGAATTATCGAAAAAACCTGAAATTTTAAACAATTTTTACATGTAAAGTAATGAAATCCCGATTTGACACAAAAAGTCTACCATTTATATATTTTTTTATTAAAAAAAAACAAATTTAAAGTAGCTTAACAGTATCTTTTAAATTTTTCCTTATTATTTACGAGAGTTTTTTTTTTACCTTTAAGTTAATTATATATTAAAACTAGAAGCAAAAAGTTATACTTTTAAAAACTTTATATTGGTGCATTGCACCTTTGCTTTTAAAATATCTTTACCTATTATTGTGCTTTGTATTGGAATTAAACCTGAAGTTTTTCTAAAATATCAATATTAGTAAAACCACCTGTAATAAAAGTTCTAAAATGAGCAATATCTGTTGTATCAGTTCTCTCATCTTAACAGATTGATTTAAGTCCTAATTTGGTTAAAGCGGCTTTATTATCTTCAGACATTTCCTAAACACGACTTCTTGTTGATATTTAAGTTGTTATTTTTAACATAGTCCAAAAAAAATCGTGTATTTAAGTGAATTGTAAGATCAATAACATTCCAAAATACATTATGCGATCTGGTTTGGAAATATATAATTCATATTTCAAACGTTAACACTACAATATTGAAATAGTTAAAGTACTTCAAACAAAACTGTTGCTTGTTTAGTACAAACCAGATAATATTTTCAATGTATAAAACAAGTTAAAAACACAGAAGGTAGGTCGAAATTGATAAAAAAATATATAACCAATTGAATGCAACCGGATTTGTTGCTTTTAAAACAATACCCCGATGTTTGTTAAGCTACTTTGTAAAACTACATGGAAATTAATTAACGTATAATAAAGATAACCTCGATGTTATTCTTGCTCTTATAAAAATAGAAACTTATTTAATTTATTATACATCATGTGTGTTTAAAGATAATTTTAACTAAATTTCAAGATAACAGTTTGAAGCAGCATTTTCAAGTTATTTTGACTAATTAGTAATTTATTCTTGTAAAAAGTATAAGCTATAGAAAGTATTAATAAAAATCAATAGAAACAATTATGTCATAGTATCCTTTAATGATATTTATGAAAAAACGTTCAAATTTAAGTTAAAAAACGTGTTTTAAAACTCTTGAAATTAAACATTTTTATATATGAAATACTTAATAAATTTTGTATATTGGTGTTGTATATATCAAATTTAGATTAAAAATTTTACTTAGCAGGTGTGAAAAAAGTCAATTAAAACAGGGATCAGCAAACTACAACTTCCAATAAGCAACTTATTTTTACTTTAAAGTTATAAAATGAACGATCTAAATTTAATAACTACTTAGTTAATATATGTTAGTAAAGTTTGAGCTGATTGTTTTATTTAATCTGCTAAGTTAACAAATACAGCGGGATAGTTTGGTCAAAAAAGGCATGCTACTCAAGCGCTGCAAAGCCTGAGATAAAAATTGATGTAAGCTATGAACTCATCTATATGCATAATATTTTCCTGAAGAAGTTTTTATTTTATTGTAATGATTAATTTTAAAGAAGATCTAACTAACAGATAGATTGTTTTCGAGAATTTTTTTACAGATTTTTGGGTCTACTTTTATTTAAAAATTAAGTTTTAGGTATGAGAACTATGTTAAATAGTATATAAACATTGAAAAGTTACTGCAAAGCTTTTATAAATGTGTTAAAAAAAATTGATGATGACAATTTTGTTTTATGTCAAATCGAAATTTTCCAACTTTAGAAGTAAAAATTGTTTAAGTTTCTAGTTTTTTTTTTCCAAAATTTCTCAAACTCAATTTTTTTTAAACCTAAATTGTCAAATTCCAGGTTTTGTGGCCACCACAAACAAACTAGTTATCGAATAGAAGAAAAAAGTTATTCAAATGCATAAGCAATTGTTTTAACTTAACACTAGTTGAAAATAAAATGAAACTACCTCTATAGTATAAATGTATAGTTAAGACCTATTCAGCAATACTTAAAACTTAAATTTTATGCTATAACTTTAATAACTTTTTTGTATCTTAAACAAGCATCATAATAAATAGGTTCTGTTTAAAAAAATATTTAATTTGAACGGTGCTATTCAATACTATTTCAAACTTACAGAATAACCTTAACCAAAATTTTGATAATTTATCTAACAATTAATAATCTTTTGAAAAGCAGACAAAGTCAACAATAAAATTTTATTTAATTAGATTTTTACAAAATAAAAAACAAATGGAAATTTTAAAAATTATGTTATAAATCATTCGACTAAAATATTTTCTACTTGAAACTGCCATCTGAAGAAAATATAACTTGTGAAACTGCATATTGGAATATTTACGAAGCTTGCACTTCACCCGCTGCTTTCCTCTCGGCTCTCGCTTTTTTCTTCTCGTCTCTCTCCTTTTCCTTTCTGCGAATTTCAGAGATCTGTTGATATTGTCTATCGTTGAATTGAATGTGCAAAACTATTTACTTATCTTACTTTATACTGAAATATTAAATTTTGCCCGTGAGCAACCGAGACTTATAAATGGCTGTCGGTCCTGAACAGTCAACTACAAAATGATTAACCACGAGTTGTATCATTTTGAAATTTAAAATTTCAGAGCATATAATTATATAGTTCATGGTGTACAGTTCGGCCCGTGAACTGCACTCTAGTTAGAAAAATAATCAACCACGGGTTATATGATTTGTAATTATAAATTTTAAAGCATTTTAAACTTTTAATAATTATATAATAAATAAAAACAAACGTCGTCTTGTTCGGCGAATCTGTCAAACATGTTGGCGTACAGCTTCTTCTCTTGTTCCCGCTGTTTTTTTATCAGCGCTTTCGTTTTGACGAGCAGCTGCCTCGCCATGTTGTTCGGGTGGCTTGCTACTACCTGAATAAATTAAAATTCCACTTGTAACTTGTAACGACAGAAATAACACTAATGTAGGTTAAATTCAAGATTAACTAGATAAAAGTTATAAAATAGGAGTGATTTAAACATATATAACAAATTTTGACTATAATACTTTTTTTATAATTTCGAGCTCCACCAAGATAACTGATATTTTAAACTAATTTTAACTTTAAACTAACTTAACAAACTACATAAAACTTAAATTAAGTACAACAATTTATCAATTTAAAGTTTTTCAAGTTTTAATTTCGAACACACTCATTTATACATAATAAATTCTGAAGTTTTGATTCTTGACAAGACTACATAATATTTTCACAGCAATCAATATTTTTATTATTAAAGTATTCATTTAGTTAGTTTATAACTAATTAAAACTTAAAAATTTTAAGCATTTCTTAAAACAAAAATGTAAAACTTGTCTGACATTTTCAAAAGTAAAAAACTACAATGTAAAAACACTATGGAAGATACTAGATAGAAATTTGCTACAAGAATTACCTTTTCAAGTAAAACTTTGGCATCTTCATACTGTTTTTCAGCAAACAAAGATTCACCTTTTCTGAACAATGCTTTTTCGTTGTTTCCATCAATTTCTAGAACCTTTAAAGAAAATTTTTTTTAATGATATTTGATTTGCTACACAAAAATTCTTAGAATGAAGCTATATTTATAAGTTAAAGTAGATTTAAATGCTATTAAAGTAAACTAATTATATTACTTAACATGTAAAGATATTTTTACAGGCACAGGCAACGAATATTTATTTATTTATAGATTAGTTTAAATTTAGGCTGAAGTTCTGTTGAATATGTATTTTAAAATTTTAAGGTTTAGATGTTAACTATCGATCTATGAACTGTAGTTTTTACAGTTTTTTTTTTCAAAGTTAAATTAGTTATTTTGAAAAATTTAGAATTTTATATAATCATTTCAAAAGACAGTTTGAAGTTTATTAAGGGAAGAAGAAAAAAAATAAGTACCAGTTATAATATTAATCGCATAAAAAACAAAAAGCATTCGAAATTGATATAAGATTCCTTACATTTACGGAGGACCTTTATACCTATATCAAAAATAATTAGTATAGTAAATGTATAACACAAGTAAAGTTTTGAAACCTTGTCGCAGTTTTGTATGCACTCGGTCCACAGTTTGTTTTTCTTGCACACGATGGCCATGTTGCCGTACAAGCTCATCTTTATGCCGTCCACTTCTTTCAAGTACTCCTTGTCCGCGTCGCCACCCTCAGGTTTCGCGTCCACCGTCTCAATGGCTTCCAACCCGCGTTTGAAGAACATCCGCGCCTTGTCCAGCACTGACACCTTTGGAAATTATAATAATTTATTTACTTAAGAACCTTTAAGTTTTAACGAATTTGAAAGATATTTTTTTAAGTTTTTCACTAATCGGTGCAGTCTTTATTTGTAGAAAATGTTTAAGAATTTTGTTAGCATCCAAACAATTTAACATCCTGTAACAGTTTATTAACAATTACGATTATTTTTCAAACTATTTATTTTATGTTTTAAGGAGCACAAAACAGTGGCTTTTTTTAAAACACTTAGTTATTAATATATTGCGCCTTGTCCAGCACTGACACCTTTGAAAATTTCAATAACTTATGAACCTTGTATAAGGTTATAACGAATTTAAAAGTATTTTTTTTTAAGCTTTATAGATCACTAACTGGTGCAGTTTTTATTTGAAGAAAATGCTCAAGAATTTTTAAAAATTTTGTAGAATGTAGCATCCATACAGTTTTGGATTTATTCTGTAACACTTAATAAACAATTAAGATATTTTTTAAATTATTATGTTTAAAAGAGCAGAAAACTGTGGCTCTTTTAAAACACATAGTTATTCCTTTAATATAATTTCATAGTACTATGTTCTTAAACTATTCAGATATAACATTTAAAGCGTTTCCAAAATAAAACAATTAACACTAATAACAAATCAGATGTAAATTATTTCCTATGACTTTTTATACTTAGACATTGGTGAATCAATAACAAGTCTACCTTGAAAAACTCGTTTCCTTTCGCTTTGCACTCTCTGGCTTCATTTAGGCGTTCCTCGTCGCTCATCTCCCAATTTTCCTTCCTCCTCACAAACGAGTTCATGCAAATGGTGTACTGCACGTCGGCGTCACGTGGCACTTTTGGCGCGAAATAATCGTTCTGCTTGAACGCGTACTCGGCAGCAACTTTAATCCTGCACTGCTCGTTCGTCTTCATTGTTTTGAGAGCGAGCAAAACTGCGGGTATTATCTTCATGTCCTCAGTTTCTGTTTTTAATTATCAAATAATAATAACCTTAATTTATCCAATCATTTAAGAGTTCATTTTTAAATCAAACATTTAAGCATCCTACACATTTGTAAAATATTAATATCATTTTGTGAGGTACTGTTAGACTAACAAGTCTAACAGTAAGTGTCATAAAATTCCAAATACATATAAAAAATTTGACCTTAAATAGAAGATATACTACAGCCAAAACAAAAAAAAAATTACCATTTAACAACAAGATTTTGATTTCCTAAACTTGATTAATCTAAAGAAAAAAATTTTTGAGAAAGACTAAACTATGCTATTCAAAATATAGTAAAAAATTAAATTACTAGTATTAGGGAAGCACGAAAAACATCTTGAGTATAAAAATCCATATCAAAAAATATTAAATTCAAGTGTACAACAAACTATAAATTACCAGTAACTATTTTTTTTTAAAATTGATTCGTTTACATATATTAACATATCCTTGAATAACATTTTTCAAAAAACAAACCTTCTCCAACAATGAACTCGAGGTCTCTTCTGTTATCGAACTCTTCACCATTGTACTTTCCAACGATGTTGATGTTCACCTTGGACCCCTCGTTTACCTCGTTGTCATCGCTACCTTCCTCTATTATTTCTTTCAACACGCCCTTGTCTCCTGCTTCTGTCACATCTTCACCCTTGAATCGATTGTAAAATTATTAGGTTTATAAGTACAAGATAATGAAAGAAATTACTGTTAACATCAGTCAGTTACTTTTAAAATCTCTTAATACTAAAATTAATTATGTTTAAGAAAATTTATTTCATTATTTACAACACCAACTCTAAACCAATTGTGAACTACATAATATTATGTAAAAACTTTTAAATTAAATGTAATGACGAATTTATTTAGAATTTAAAAAATTCAATTCTAAACAAATAAAATATGTATATATTTTACAACTTTATAAAATATGCTTATTAAGGTAAAAATCATTTTGTAGTAAATACATGATTTAAATGTTATAAAGAGTAAATATAAAAACTTTATATAAAATACTTTTAGAAATATATGAAATGAAAAATCATGTACATACAAAAAAACATATTTGATTTTTAACATCCTTAAATGTATAGAAACTATATCAGAAACAAAAACGACTCTAAATTCTAATACACTTCATAAAATAATCACAATTTATAAAAATTAGAAGGTTGTAATTTTTTAAATTGTTATACCAGTTAAAAATATCAGTATAAAAACTTTATATTTAAATTTTTAAATATTTGACGATTCACAGTAAAAATTCATGATACAACGAACCTGCCAGTCAAAAAGTTCGATTTCAAACACGAGAGTTGCACCACCGGGGATTTTAGGAGGACTGCCGCGCTTGCCGTATCCGTACTCCGAAGTGCAGGTCAAAACGCAAACCTCGCCCCTCCTCATTGATGCCACGCACAAGTCCCACCCCTTGATCACTTGGTCTGTATATTGTTGGCAGAATGAGATGAAGTTTACATCAAGTTTTATAAACAAAATTATGATTAATAAATATTTGTTTAATCTACACTAACGGCTCAAGCTAGCTAAAGAATTCTTATTGAAACTATTATTAGTCACTAATGGTAATATTATTTTTACTAACGCTTTCCAAGATTGAAAGAGAACAGCTCATCTCTGTCTCTGGAGCTGTCAAACTTGCTTCCATCAGTAAGAGTTCCCACGTAATGAACGCTCACTTTGCAGCCGGTACAAGGCTTTTCATCGCCGGTACCTTCCTTTTTGATTACCTGTCAGAATGTATTGGTTATTTAGTAGGGGGAAGAATATACAAATATATACATATTTTATTTTTTATATTATTTATTATTTATATATTATTTTATTTAATTTGATTACAAAAATAAGACTATAAATGTTTTTAAAACAAAACAAAACACTTATATTTAAGCATATGAATTATTTTTTAGCAATACAAATTTATGTTTAGTATCAAAAGAACACACTAAAATACAATCAAAATTGACTAGATAATAAACATAAACAAAAAATAATAAATTAATGTTAAATCAATAATAAATTCTAAATTTCTAAGCTATCCCATTTTTAAAAGTGTCTAATAGGACTTATTTGAATTGTATACTAACAAATACTTTTTACAGAACCTAAAAATTGTGATTATTTTTCAAAACTAAGTAGCTTAGTAAAAAAAAAAAAGGTTAACTGATGAATTTTTGAGGGAATTAGATAAAATCTATTTATTTTACTTTTCGAACAACTTAAAATTTATTTAAAGAAAACTTTCCTTGCATTTTAAATATAAAACAGAACATAATATTTTGAAAAATTATGTAAAAAAAAATTTAACAGCCCAAAGATTCTATCAAAAATATCAAACTTGCTGAGTGAGTGACAATTGTGTATATTCTGTTCTTGTCTTTTTTATTTGGTTCTTTTATTTAGAACCTATTTAATTTTGTACCTTTATATTTCAAATACTAAAAATAGAGTTTTTAATAATGGTAAAAAATGAGATGATTAATAAAATTAAAAATTAAAACCATAATGAAAACATTGTGGTCCATAAACTTGTTTTGGAAACTTTTAACAAAACTATTTATATCTCAAAATTTAGTTACAGTTATGATATTCTGTAAAAGCTGACTTATAGTTTTTACTTTTATCTACAATATAAGAAAGAACCAATCTTAGTTTTGGTAAAAATGTTTCAACCTTATGTCCTTAATTGTTACTTTTTTTTAAACAGAGTTGCCATTCTCTGAGACCAAAAAGCCATCCAGATTTACATTAAACAGAGTATAAAGGCCTGAGTTTTTGAGAAACCAAAGTTTAACTTGAGCCAAAATCTCAATAAAAATATTGTTATACTAGTTTTAAATACCTAAAAACAAAAAATAGTAATAGTAGGACTAATTTAAAACACAGTTTTTATGAAAAAAAAATTCAAAATTTAGGAAAAATATATAAATAGCCTGAGTCAGCCAGAGTTTTTCAAAAATTTTAAACCAGAAACAGCTTTTATCCTGAGTGCAACCCTATCTAAATTTGAGACTATAAATTTTGTAAATAAAATCTTAACTGTAAAAGTTTTTACTTTTATGTTATATAGCAATTAAGCCTAAGGAAGAGGAATCATTACTTTAGACAACTTAATCTTATTTTGTATAGCTTTAAAGATTTTTTTACATAAAAAAAATCTTTTAGTTTTTCAGTCTTAATCACTAAAACTTTGTTTTTTAATTAAAAATAAATAGTGATTTTAGATCTTTTTTATACTGCAAGGAAAATTTTCTGAACATTTGAGATATTTGTCTTGAATAATATAGCAGGAGATAAAACTTAATATTCACTGCTTTAGTTTTCTTGTCTCATAAAAAACTTATTGTAGTTTAATTGGCTTTATCTCAAAAATTATTTTGAATATTATAGAGCTAAAAAGCAATGTAATGTTTAGTTACAATTATACAAGATAAGATCAAGTTGTAAAAAATAAATTGATTCCTTATGGCCTTAATAAAATATTCATATTGGTTTAAAATTTAACAGATAAATTAGCCACATAAACTTTTAAAATTTTTGCTTATTTTAGAAAAGAAATTAAACACAAAATGTAACATTCACCATAATATTTACATATTATATACATTTACACAATACCTACATATTATTAATCATAAACAATACTTACAAACTACTTACTTTGTAGCAACCACCGTCTTGGTTAGGGGTCAGATCAATTTTCATTTCTGCCATTCTAACAGTTAATTTATTTTATAACTGTAGTAATATTGTTTTAGAGAAACTTAAAATTCTAATTTAAGCTATTAAATTGTGATAGTGAAAGTGAAACAAAACATTTGACATACAGGTTCTTGATAAATTTTTTGTACTTTTTTAATTAAATCAAAAATGCAGTTACACAAGAAAATCAGTTTTACATTAGAAACTTTTTGCACTAGTAATTATTTTACCTAACATAAGCTTTGATAATATATGTAAAATATTTTAACTAAAGAATGTTGTTAATAATTAAGTTAGTTTTTTTTGTTCAAAGAAAAATCAAGTCAAACCTTAAGCATATATAATAACTTTATAACTAAATTTGGTCGAGAGTAATTTTTAGTAAATCTTATTTTTTTTAAATATCTTATCTTGAACCATGTTCTACTGGATAATGCGGGATCAAGTATAAAGTTCCAGATTTAGAACTTCCATCTAAATTCAACTCCAATCAGAACTTTTATCAAGTCTAGATCTATCTTGGATCAAAAACAAACGTTTTTTTTTCAATTTTTGGTTAGATTAAAATGGTTAAGTAAAAGGTTTTTTTAAATAAGCTTTTGAAACCTAGTCTTAAGGACATAAAAGACTACTTAGTTTTCAACAAGTCAATCTTTTTGTGTAGAGTTTTTTTACTAAACAAAATTTAAAGCAACTTTAGTGGTAGAGGCCATTTAAATTTTGGAGTACATTTGGTTCCCTGTGAAAGGCATAAAGCAAAAGTTATAATACTTTTATTCAATTTTTAAAAAAATTACAAAACCTTTTCTAATAATTTTGTTTAGAGCTTGACAGTCAGTCCATAAATTTAAATTTAAAATCTATATACAAGTCCTGCACACCTTTTAGCAACCATATATTTATTCTGGTACAATTTTTTTATGTCTTTACCAATTTCATTAAATAAATTACATTTGAAAGATTAAAATCAAATATCATTGTGATAAAATAAAAAAGTTTGGTAGTTTTTAAATAGCTTAACCTCCGTTAAAAATGAAATAACATAAGTTTTAACAAAAATTTGATGTTTAAAGAAAAAATTAAAACATCAACATAGTAATGCTTTTATGTAAGTAAACAATATTAGTTAAAAAGACACCATTTACAGTAAACAGACAATGAGAATTTAACATGATGAAAAATATAAACAAAAATCTAAGTTAACTATGGAGCTAAAAATAAAAGAAGTGCAGTAATCTTATTTAACAAAATTTTTAAATCTATAAATTGAAGATTTTTTTACTTAACAAAAATTAAATCACTTTTAAATTGCTAATTTCAGGCTTGCCATTCTTGGAGTAAAAAAAACTACTCTGAGTGACCAAAAACTGTCTTAAGTGATCTTAAACTAACCTGAGTTTTTTTGAATCCTAATAAAAGTTTCAAACCTCTGGCACAAACTACTTATTACATATAATGTATAAATCTACCTTAAGCTCCTTACATTAAAACGATTTTAAAGAAAGAATCCTTGTGTTTTAATACTTTATTTAAAATGAAAAATCTGAAACGATTATAAGTATATAATAAACACACAAATATGAACAAAGTAAAATGAGCTAGAGTTCAATTATGCTACAGCCTATTTAAAATACTCTTCTTCAAATTAAGAAGTATTCCACTCCCAAGTTTTCCTGACATATCAAAATATTTTAATCTACTGCAATTGGCACCTTGTTTTTAATTATTTTTTTTTATTTCATTTCAAAAGTTAAATTGAAAGTATAGTGTTCTTTTTACATCAAGCTTTCATATAGTATATCCAGTATAAATTTTTGTAAAAAATACTTCTAACATCCTATGCCTTTAGTTAAGATTTGATCAAACCACTTCTTTCTTCTTAGATAATTTTAAAGACATTTCAAGCTTTTAAAAACAACATTTATCAAATACTTAAATAAATTTTTATAACTTACTTTTTTATAAACTTAATTTTAGGATATAAAAGCTCACTTATTTAAATTGTACCAAGCTTTGAAGCTAAATACTTGCTATAATTAACATTCTTCAAAAAATATTTGCTTTTATAAGTACATTTGATGGGGTACAGGTCAAATATTGACTAACAGTCACTTTTGTAAAAGTGAAAATACTTCAGGAGAGTAAAAAAAATATATATATAAATTAATAATGACAACCAATTAAGGGCATAGGGGGGTAAACACTTTTTACAAAATTAGATCTTATTTTATAGTTTTTACTAAGCTACAAGATGCTTTTTACAGATTATAAAAATTCTAAATAATTTTTGAGATATAGCTGGTCAAAGTCGGAGGCAGTAATAGGACCCTTATGGGAGGCCCAAACAAAAACGGCAAAAAAAGACCATTTCACTAAAAATCTATCTTCTCCTACATTTTTTGAGATAACTATCTCAAAATTTTAGAAAGTGTCCCTTGATATATTTAGAAAATTCTGTGGGAACAAAAGTTTTAAAATTTAAATATATATTTTATAACAAAAAAAAAGTTTTTTTATTTTTCAATTTTTTATTAATTATTAGATAGAGTTTTAGTGGTTTTTAATTATTTTCCCTTTTAGTTTTTGCCTCCCATAAAGATCCTATTGCTACCTCCGACTTTGAATAGCTATACCTCAAAAATTATTTTGAATATTTATAATTTGTAAAAAGCATCTTGTATCAAGTTTCGAAAAAAGTGTTGCCTCCTATGCCCTTAAAAGTAAGGTAGGGGTAAGGAGTACTTGGGTGATGTTTGCTGAAATTATGAGTAAATATGATTTGATAGGTTTTTGAAGAATCTGAAAAAAAAACAAAAAAATTAAAAAAAAAAAAGTATGCCGCCCAAAACGCTAATTTTAACCCCAAAAATTACATACTTTTTGATTTTTTGAATTAAAAAGTGTTAAACTGAATTATACATGTCCTATACTTAAAATTTTGTCTTAAATGAAAGCTTATACTTATACATATATTTAAAGACATACTAACTGCTTTTGAGGTATTATGACATCATAATCACCCTAAATGAGCAAAATTTGTCTGTAAAATGTAGGGGTAGGGAGTACAGCATATTTTTTGGTCATACTGTAAAATTTAAATAAGTACATATGATTTGGATTTGTTTTTGCTTAGTTAAAAAGAATCTAAAAAAAAGATTATAACTTTAATAATAAAAAAACAGTTTTTTTTTTTCAAATTAGTTATATATGTAGGTTTATTTTAATTAATTAGTTTTTAATGCACCAACAATTGAATTTCAGATAAAAACCAATTTCAATATGGTGTTTATCACTATTAA
Organism: Thalia democratica; assembly: GCF_965202585.1. Classification (NCBI taxonomy): domain Eukaryota; kingdom Metazoa; phylum Chordata; class Thaliacea; order Salpida; family Salpidae; genus Thalia; species Thalia democratica. The sequence goes on along the minus strand of NC_139172.1, from coordinate 3,344,642 downwards.
TTCAAAATTTATTTCAAACTGCTACAAACTTAAATGGTTGAAAACTCAAACTCAACTCTAGAACAGTCTTCCCTATTCTAGAAATTTACTTTAGTAACTTTAAAATAAAGTTTTGAAAGTCGATCATGCTTTAATAAGTAAAAGACTTTTTTTTTTAAAGAAATATTTCATAGTCAAAAACATTATTTTTAAAAGGAGGCCAGCTATTATTGGCTATATTTTACCTTACTAAAACTTTTATTTTGATTTTTCTTAAATTTTATAGAAGATACATGATATTATTTTTAATTTTTTTGTTAGGTTTCATTTTAAATATTAATTACCCTAACCATATCTAAGATATTTTAAAGAGGTGTCAATACCTATGAACAACTAAATATTATATAACTTTTTTTTTTCTTTAAATAGGCAAATATGTTATTTGAAAGAATTTTGTTATGTCACAATATCTCATTGTAATAAATAGTTTTTATTATAATAAATGTTGATGAAATAACAGTTATCCAAGCTTTAAATGTTTTTATACCATATTTCGGGACAAAAAAACAGAATAAGTAACTTTCTGGTAATAGTATTTTGATATCATATCAAAATTTTAATTATTTCTTACTAAGTTTTTGACTTTATTTGAAGAAAATGAAGTTATAGTTCAAAATAAAATACTTAGGTAAATCATTTATAAAAACTTTTTAAAAAAGAACGCTCTCGCTATAATAACATAACTTAATGAAGGATTTAGTAGTTGTATAGTGTATAATGTATACAACTATAAAATCTTACTTTTATAACAGTAAACTTACAAGATAAGTTATATAAAACTGACAAAAAGCAGTAAAAATAGTTCTGTCCTGCTAAATATTTGGTAAAATATTTTACGAAATAAGAAAAACAAAAACATTTACAACATGTTAAAAAGTCTTAAATTCCAAAAGTTACAACTCACCAAGATTGCCTTAAAAACATATTCAAAATATAACAATTTTAATTAAACTAATAATCAAAATTCTTATCGAACTGCTAATATATAGTTTATTGAACGACAAAAAATACGCTCAAAGTATTTGGTCTTACGACCAAAACGAAAAAAACTTTCGGTTATCGAGGTGCACACCACGGAATCCCACGGATACCTATTAAAGTCCAGGACTAATAAAACAAAACTGATAATAAACTGTCCGTTTTAACATATGTTGTATAACGAACCAGTTAATACCAGAGCTACAGGACTTCAAAAAATAAAGAGTTCTGAAAAATTTTAAACGATTGTTTAAAGTAAAAATTCATTTTCAAGTAACTGTGTAACTTTTTGCTTATTGAAAAGTAGCAACGATGGTTTACTTTTAAAAATTAGTCATTTATTTTACTTTATTTATGGAGCCTAATAAGCTGTTTTAACTTTTTAATAGTATTTGATGGATATTCTTTGCTAAGTAAAGGTCCTATGTTATTAAAAGTTTTCTAAAGTACTGTTACATTATTAAATGTAATAGTAGTAGTGTTTTTAAAAAATAATACTTTTTATATTAATTATAATTTATAATTATAGCACAGCTAGTAAAAAACATAAAGTTCAGTAATGAGAGAAACTTTTTAAGAATTAATTTACAATTAATATTTTACTAATGAAACCATTGTTCTACCTAACTTAGCAGAAATGAACTAATTAAAATGAACGAAAAATGTTAATAGTGTAAAAATGACTTTTTCAAGGTTTAGTAGTATATACTTATTAAATTATAAGTCAAAAATATGATGTTAGTAACTTTAACTACTAACTTTTTTATCAGATACTATTTTTTTTTGAGTTTTTTTAAAATACTTTAATCAAACACTTACAGCTCAGTAGAACTGCCTTATTAACTTTAAGTTTAAGTTTTACAAAAGTAATTTTTACAGTTTTTAGTTAATTTACTAGCAAGTCAAAATGCCAAGAAAAACCTTTTCGGGCGATTTTAGTAGGCATGGTGGGGAAAGGGGAAGCTACTTATAAATTCAAGGCAATAAGGGGTGCTAACTAACTTTTAATAGATACTCACTAGGTAGGATTAAAGAAAGTTTTGAGGAATGGTTGACAAGAAATAAAAACCTTTACAAGACTTTCCGGGGTTTCTTATAAAGAAGGATTTTGTTTTTTGGATATTTCTGAAAATAATTTTGTTAAAACCCTGGTTTAAATGATGAATTTTATAGAACCCCTTCTTGACACGTTTTTTTGCTATAAGACTTAATACTTTTATATCTTATACAAAATATGAAATATAACTACAACTGAATGTAACAGTTTAATCAAAATAATTCGGTAACGATTTATTTATGAGCTTGTATAAAAAACAAAACACTATAGATATATTAACAAAAACTATACTAAATGCATCATATAGCTTTATTACAAGCTGAGTTAGAACAGTTTATTAAATTGAACTACAATCAGTGGTTGAAAAATCGAATGACTTGGCTAAAGTGAAAATGACTTCTGTTTGTTTTAGAAAACAAAACTGTTTGTTTTAGAAAACAATACAAAAAAAATTGTATTGTACACACGAAATCTTGTCATAATCTTTTTTGTATACTATTTTTGAATAACAAAATTTTCAAGTCGAAATTTATCGTAGAGAAATTTAAAAAGTTTCAAAAGCGTTTTCGTGTTTTATGTAAACTTTTTGTGCCTAGTAAAAATTTTAATAAAACTGTTTTCATTTAAATTAATAAGTTTACTTTTGTTTCAATACTCTACTTATATTAGTTGAAAAGTAAAAAATATTAGTAATCAAAACTAAAATTTGAATAGCAAATAGTTATCATATAAACGTATAAATTACGATGCAATAAAAAAGAAATGATTTGAGACAGTTTATAATTCAATTTGAAATTATTTTTTGTTTTAAATGCCGTACAAATGGCAGTAAACTTAATCAGCCTTTAAGAATTTTATAAGGACTTTTTATTAAAAATAATTTTTGTTTTAAACTTTGAGTAATAACAAAAAACACGCAATTTTGTTTGCAGAATATTTTATTAGTATATTTTGAAAATGTAACGTATTTAAATTTGATTATTCAATTTTAAAATTTATCTTAGTCCAATTGTATATTGTCCAGGTTTCTTATTTTGGTTTAAAACGATGGAACGGTTGTCGGCAGCACGACTCAGTTTTGACATATGATTTCAAGACGATGTTTTGTCTTCTGTTGTTTTGTTCTGCTGTTTAGTTCAAGACGATGTCTTGTCTTCTGTTATTTTGTTCTGTTGTTTAGTTCAAGACGATGTTTTGTCTTCTGTTGTTTTGTTCTGCTGTTTAGTTCAAGACGATGTTTTGTCTGATTTCAAGACGATGTTTTGTCTTCTGTTGTTTTGTTCTGCTGTTTAGTTCAAGACGATGTTTTGTTCTGTTGTTTAGTTCAAGACGATGTTTTGTCTTCTGTTGTTTAGCTCAAGACGATATTTTGTCTTCTGTTGTTTTGTTCTGCTGTTTAGTTCAAGACGATGTTTTGTCTGATTTCAAGACGATGTTTTGTCTTCTGTTGTTTTGTTCTGCTGTTTAGTTCAAGACGATGTTTTGTCTTCTGTTGTTTTGTTTTGCTTTTTAGTTCAAAACGATGTTTTATCTGATTTCAAGACGATGTCTGTTGTTTTGTTCTGCTGTTTAGTTCAAGACGATGACTTGTCTTCTGTTTTTTTGTTCTGCTGTTTAGTTCAAGACGATGTTTTGTCTTCTGTTGTTTTGTTTTGCTTTTTAGTTCAAAACGATGTTTTATCTGATTTCAAGACGATGTCTGTTGTTTTGTTCTGCTGTTTAGTTCAAGACGATGACTTGTCTTCTGTTGTTTAGTTCAAGACGATGTTTTGTCTTCTGTTTTTTTGTTCTGCTGTTTAGTTCAAGACGATGTTTTGTCTTCTGTTGTTTTGTTTTGCTTTTTAGTTCAAAACGATGTTTTATCTGATTTCAAGACGATGTCTGTTGTTTTGTTCTGCTGTTTAGTTCAAGACGATGACTTGTCTTCTGTTTTTTTGTTCTGCTGTTTAGTTCAAGACGATGTTTTGTCTTCTGTTGTTTTGTTTTGCTTTTTAGTTCAAAACGATGTTTTATCTGGTTTCAAGACGATGTCTGTTGTTTTGTTCTGCTGTTTAGTTCAAGACGATGACTTGTCTTCTGTTTTTTTGTTCTGCTGTTTAGTTCAAGACGATGCTTTGTCTTCTGTTGTTTTGTTTTGCTTTTTAGTTCAAAACGATGTTTTATCTGATTTCAAGACGATGTCTGTTGTTTTGTTCTGCTGTTTAGTTCAAGACGATGTTTTGTCTTCTGTTGTTTTGCTTTTTAGTTCAAAACGATGTTTTATCTGATTTCAAGACGATGTCTGTTGTTTTGTTCTGCTGTTTAGTTCAAGACGATGACTTGTCTTCTGTTTTTTTGTTCTGCTGTTTAGTTCAAGACGATGTTTTGTCTTCTGTTGTTTTGCTTTTTAGTTCAAAACGATGTTTTATCTGATTTCAAGACGATGTCTGTTGTTTTGTTCTGCTGTTTAGTTCAAGACGATGACTTGTCTTCTGTTGTTTAGTTCAAGACGATGTTTTGTCTTCTGTTGTTTTGTTCTGTTGTTTAGTTCAAGACGATGTTTTGTCTTCTGTTGTTTTGTTCTGCTGTTTAGTTCAAGACGATGTTTTGTCTTCTGTTGTTTTGTTTTGCTTTTTAGTTCAAAACGATGTTTTATCTGATTTCAAGACGATGTCTGTTGTTTTGTTCTGCTGTTTAGTTCAAGACGATGACTTGTCTTCTGTTTTTTTGTTCTGCTGTTTAGTTCAAGACGATGTTTTGTCTTCTGTTTTTTTGTTCTGCTGTTTAGTTCAAGACGATGTTTTGTCTTCTGTTGTATTGTTTTGCTTTTTAGTTCAAAACGATGTTTTATCTGATTTCAAGACGATGTCTGTTGTTTTGTTCTGCTGTTTAGTTCAAGACGATGACTTGTCTTCTGTTTTTTTGTTCTGCTGTTTAGTTCAAGACGATGACTTGTCTTCTGTTTTTTTGTTCTGCTGTTTAGTTCAAGACGATGTTTTGTCTTCTGTTGTTTTGCTTTTTAGTTCAAAACGATGTTTTATCTGATTTCAAGACGATGTCTGTTGTTTTGTTCTGCTGTTTAGTTCAAGACGATGACTTGTCTTCTGTTGTTTAGTTCAAGACGATGTTTTGTCTTCTGTTGTTTTGTTCTGTTGTTTAGTTCAAGACGATGTTTTGTCTTCTGTTGTTTTGTTCTGCTGTTTAGTTCAAGACGATGACTTGTCTTCTGTTTTTTTGTTCTGCTGTTTAGTTCAAGACGATGTTTTGTCTTCTGTTGTTTTGCTTTTTAGTTCAAAACGATGTTTTATCTGATTTCAAGACGATGTCTGTTGTTTTGTTCTGCTGTTTAGTTCAAGACGATGACTTGTCTTCTGTTGTTTTGTTCTGTTGTTTAGTTCAAGACGATGTTTTGTCTTCTGTTGTTTTGTTCTGCTGTTTAGTTCAAGACGATGTTTTGTCTTCTGTTGTTTTGTTCTGATGTTTATTTCAAGACAATGTTTTGTCTTCTATTGTTTTGTTCTGATGTTTAGTTCAAGACGATGTTTTGTCTGAATTTAAGACAATGTTTTGTCTTCTGTTGTTTTGTTCTGTTGTTTAGTTCAATACGATGTTTTGTCTAATCTCAAGACGATGTTTTGTCTTCAGTAAGTTTCAACAAAACCAATGTTAAGCACCCCTCTAAACACTGGCTTGTTTACCTGTTGAGTGAATTAACTTGTTTAGTATTTAACTAAATACTTTTTTCTAATAGTCTTACTTTTGTTAAAGAAGTACATTATACGGCAGTAAGAATAGTAAGTTCACGTATCCTGAAATTTATTTAATTGATTTTTAGCTGAAAATCATAAATATTTACTTGATTTAAGTAATGAAACTTACTAGTGTAGTAATGTAAGCTCAATTAAATAAATAGTTGTAAACAATATCAAAAACGATACAGTTTTTTTAAATTTATTTTATAAAACTATAAACTAACTTTACTTCTTTTTTTGTTGAAAAGTTTTTCTTTTTCAAGAATGTAGTTGTGGAAAATTAACAAAGTGCATAAAAAGTACTTGACAAAACAGATATGACATATTTCCTTGATGTTATTGAAAACACATCAAAAACGACAACATAAAACATGCAATTTTTTTCTTTGTACTTCACCATTTCTTTAGAAGGCGTTCTGTAATAACATTATTCTATTATTTTATTGGCTTTTAAAATTATGTATACTAATAATAGTTTTGCACTTTTAAATAAACAAATTGCTTAAGACTTAAGATATATTTTTATAGTTTATTTCAGTAACTAAAAATAATTAATAAATAACTAACTCAAGCAGCCTGCCTTTTTCATTCGACCCTGAGAAAAAATATATGTTTTAAAAAAATACTAGTTACACATTAAAAAAAGTTATTAAAAGAAATTTAAACTTTTAGTTATTTTTAAACAGAATTTAAAAAAAAATAGCAGCTTAATTGTTTTTACTTAACTTTTTTTTTTTAACGTAAACATTTAAAGTTTTTATTATTTCACAAGCCTGTATTGCAATCTCTAAAATTTTGTTTTTAAAATTAATCCGATACATCAATACTATAACACTTTTAAAACAACATAAATATCATTGATTAAATACTTATTTAACTATTTATTCCTTTTGTTTTAGTTTCTTTCTGAAAAAAACAACAATTCAGTAGCAAAACGAACGGTTTAGATCTATTTGATTTGAATAAAAACTGCAGTTTTTTACAAATTTAAAGTTTTAGCTAACTTCTATAAAAACAAAATACTTATGTTTTAAACTTACTAGCTCCTTTCCAAAACTAATATTTTCTTCAAAAAGCGTTTTATTTCTTCTTTTTGATTCGTATAATTCAAGATACAAGTCTTTATTTTGTTTTAGTTCCCTTCTAGTCCAGTCTTTCAGACTAAATTTTTACATATTTCAATTAGATTCACTAAATTTACAGTAAGAAGTTATAACTTAAAAAAAAATATATATTAATTCCGGTTTGTATGTTTTAAAATACAGTGTAAATTTCAAACAAATCAGATTATTAAAACATTATTTTTTTGATAAGTTGAACTCACCGTATAATTTTCCATTCCCTTCTTAGAAGCTCAGATTCCTTTTCTTCTAATTCAACCTTAGCATTTTTAAGCATCTCAACATTGTTCTCTTGTTCTTTTGAAAGTTCTTCTGCAGTTTTTGTTAATTCATTTGTCTTCTTTTGTTGTTTATCGTATTGCGCTCTGTTAGTTATTTTTATTTATTTAATTGTTACACTTTTATTATTGAGTAGTGCAAACACTTTATTCGACTAAACTTTTCTCACGTGACACAAACCTTTGATTATTTTAAATATTTGTAATATAAACAAACCTGGTGTTTTCCAATTCTCCTTTTATTATTTCATTTTCTTCAACATTTTCCTTCAATTGACCCTTGATGACATTTAACTTCTCTTCCAAATCTTCTTTTTCTCTCACCACCTCCCTTTTTTCAACTATGACACGTATGTGATTCTTCAACAGAGAGCTACTATCATTTTTCAAACTCAAGATTATCTCGTCTTTATTTTGGTTGCTCTCTTTCAAGGCAGCTTTCTCTCTTCTCAACATAGCTAGTTCGTCAACCATTTTCATGTATTCCGAAACCTAATCGGTTTTATTTGTAAAAGTGTAGCTACAGTTGCTTTTCATGCAAATAATCGCCTCAATTTTATACAAACTTGCTATTAACTTTATCATACAAAGACTAAACATGTGTTTATTATGTAATCAAGAATTTTATTCAATTACATTTCGGATATCGTCAAAGTTATTAAGTATCTTGCGTTTGAAAACATATATATCTATTTTATATTATATTTTACTAAATTATCAAGGACTTATATGAAGTAAAAACTCACATCAATTACAATTTGATGTCCATAAGAAAAATTCATTGTTGAAGCGAAACACGGATTCATCTTTTCAATAAGTTTTGCTAAAGTATTTTTTCTAGCTATAACAAATTCGATTGGATTTATTAGAAATTAATGTTTTTGAAACTTTATTAAATAAATTTTAGTTGTTTTTATGACGTACATAACTTTAAATATGTTTTTATAAAAATGTTATAATTAGGAAAAAATACTAAAAATTATTTAGTTAAAGTTAAGTTTTGCATGAAATTTATAAAAATAATGCAATTTTTAATCAATAAGTTTTTTACAATTGACTAGAATAAGGGATAATTTTTCAGAATTTAACCGTACTTGTTAAAGAAGTCTCAACGGACCGGGTACTGTTGAAAAGATCTATATAGATTAAAAAAGTAAAAGTAAAATTGCTAAGAAAAAACACTATAAAAGTCAAATGATATAGTAATTTAGTTAACACTACCAAGTAACAAAAACTACATTAAGAGTACACTTTTTATCAAAAAGCTCAACTTTATTTTATATGTACAAAACATTTTTATGCTAAAAATGATTTCACTGCTCAGAGGTTTGTGTATTCTACAGAGAACGTGAAACGTGCTCAAGCCCACTAACTTTTGACTGGCAAATTTTTTCTCGTGTGAAACTACGTTGCACTTTACTACATGAAATTTTAGCCGATGAAAAATGGCTAGGAACCATTAAAAAAACAAATGCCTCAGTCTTTCACAAAACACAAAAACATTGAAAAGATCTTTCGTTTATTAAATAACCATCATCAATTCTTATTCAAATAGTCAAGTTTTCAAAAACTGTCCAGTTTTCAAAACCAAAAGAGACAGACTACCTTCATTCCATTATTATTATCTAAAAGATGTGTACAAACAACTTTAGATGTGTGAAATTTTTATGAAACTTTTAAAATAAATTCTTGATAAAAAAACAAGACAGAATTAAAGATAAGTCTCATTGAAAACCTTAAATAAAAAATTATTATTTGAAAAAACTCGGCGGTAGTACTTTTGCTTAATAAGTTTTGAAATATACTTTTTGAAAAACATAACTAAAAGTAAATCTAAAAGTTTTCAGTGATATATGTTTATAATCAAGAGTTCTAATGCTTTTTTAGAAACTTTGTAAATATTTTAATTAAATTTAAGGTAACCTTGTTGTTAAAGCTATAAAAACCAAAGAAAATACAAACTTTGACAAAAAGCATCTACCATTATATATAAATGCTATTACTGTTTAATATAATTTTGAAAATAAACTTGCTAAAAACTTTTTAATTATTAGAATCTTTTACAGATTTTAAATATTGTTGAAACCTCATGGCTTTCGTTGTTTATAAATTTTATGCCTTCTTAAACACATTTAATCTATACATGACGTTTATATTTCAGTTTAAAATAATAAGATTAAGATTTAATTTTTGTAGCTTAGAATAAACTGTACTTTATTTTTAAGTTTTAAGCTTTCACATTAAATTAATTTCACCACTTTTTTCGATCTACTTCGCAGTTTTCATTTACTATTTACTGCAATTTCTAACTTGTAGCTGTGAAATCACGTTTTAGCTGTTTTTTGTTAATTTAATTCACTGAGTTTGTTGTACAAAAATTTTGTACAATACTCCTACTGTTGTTTTTAAAAAAAAAAAATTGGAAGATTGTTTAATTTTTTTGTGTTTAAAGCATTTTAGTTTTATTGTTTACATAAATTCTTAAAAAAAAAAGCAGTTATAGTTTAAAAAGAAATTGTTTTGGATATAATTTTATAATTTTATTTTTGTTAACAAAATATGTAATACTTGAACTAGATTTTAGACCAAATGTATATAAATTTTAACCTAAAAGCAAATAAGCTATTATAAAAAATGTTTATAAGATGAAGCTTTTAAAAAACGCTTTGTAATTGTTTGATTTACATAGTGATTATGCTAAAGTTGTTTACTAAAGTTTAGCCATTTTCTAACCACCTAAACAAAAAAAGGTGTTTGTTCACAATGACTTGAGGTTTGCTTTCTATTTTACTTTTTTCTAAACCACACCTATGCAAATTAAAAAGTTTTGATAAAATTAAAATTCAAGAATAGTTAGCTCAGTACAGTTGATTCGTTGTGGTAGTCCAGTATATATTTAGTCTTAAACTTTTAACTAAAAGTTTTCTAGATAATAGTAAAAATAAGCTTTTAAGCATCTACTTTTATTTTTTTTGTCGAGGTTTCTTAAACTAAATAAAAATTAAATAAACAAATAGTGTTTATTGAGTGCTGTTTTGATTTTTCAGAACTATATAAAGCAGTTTTTCTAGTACAAAAAAAAAATTAATAATTATGAACAAAGTTGCAACTAACTACGTATTATATGAAAAACTTTTTAAATTTATATATAAAAAAAATTAGTACAGTGTGTTTTAAAACTCATTATAATGTAGTTGAATTGTAAAGCTTTATGTTATGTAGGACTAGTTATTAACGTTAACTTCTATCGGAAATTTAATATGAAATTTGTAAATAAGATATATTTTTTTTATTGCTTACATGAATCGTTTACAATAGAAAACAAAAAGAGTTTGAAAACAAGATTATTTTCGATAGCTTATAAAAACTTCAAACACTACTAGACGTAAAAGTAGATTGATAAACAGCTTTATCAAAGGAAGGCAGTAGGTTTAAACGAAATAATAAATGTATGCGCTTTTTCTAATTATTTTGTAAAACTAAATACGTTAAGTTTCTTTAAATAGCGTTATAATGCTTAATTTTATTGATTTCGTCAAAAAATTGAGTTATCATAATTTTCTTATGTTAGACATTTCTTAATATTCCTTAATATATTTTAATCTTTAACTTTAAAAATAGACAAATATAGTTTTAATATAAACACATAATATACAAAATGGCACTGAAACTGGAATATTTCGACATTCGTGGTAGAGGTGAGTTACCTCGCATGATAATGGCGTGCGGAAACGTCCAATTTGAAGATAAAAGATTCACTTTTGAACAGTGGGGTGAACATAAGCCAAGTTGGTTTACTTGCTTTTGCAATTACAAAAAGTTTATATAATATATCTTTATACAAATAGACTTATGTAGATTTTATCAATGTTATTTTCAATAAAGTTAATTTTTGTCTCTAAATCACTTTATATATATATATATATATTTAAATAAGTATTTTAAGCTTGTCTACTGCAAAAAACTTTTATAAATTATTGTAGAATAAAACGTTATAACATGAACTAATCTTTTAAGTTTTTATAAATAAAGACAAATATTGTATACATTATACATTTTTTTACGACAGAACATATCATTAAAAAAATTGATTCTTTTAAATTAAACTTTGAGCTTATTTAACTAACAAACTCGAAAACAGTTTATCTAAAATTAGTATTTGATCTATTTTGACAACAAAATCTTACACTAAAAAAATCATAAAAAGTAATATTGAAACAGAAACACCGCTGGGTTCGATGCCAGTGTTGGAACTGGACGGTAGGTTGAGATTGGCGCAATCAGGTGCCATTGTCAGGTACCTGGCCATGAAAACGGGACTGGCAGGTAAATCTCCCACCCACTCCGCCATACTGGACATGATGTACGAGACCATGCAGGAGGTGTACTGGAAACTGCCTTTACTCGAACCCGAGGGAGATGAAAAAGTTTGAAGTTTTATAGTGATACTAAATGAAGCTACGTTTTGATAATTTTTGAGAAAAATATCTAGTACTGATTAAAACTAACTGCAAAAGTAACAAAAAACTTGAACTATATATTTGTTGTTTATCAATGTTTTGTATCTTAATAAAAAACGGGTATTTGTAATGTGCAGTGCATTGTAGTAACCCAAAATACTAAAATGTAAAGCATACATAAATCAGTAAGCTGCTTATATGAATTCAGTTTCAGGTACTGCTAAACTTTTATTAAAGCTTTATTCTAAAACTTTTTTTCTTAGACTTATCGTTTGTATAACTTATATCTATTCTAATAATTAACTTTTACTTCAACCATAATTACATTATGTTATATATAAAAACCTTAAAGTTTTTTTTTAAACCATTTTTACTTTTTGTTTACTTTGTTTTTAAAATTTGTCATGCAGTTTTTTGTACCTTTAAAAAAATTGGCGTTTTAGTGAAATTTGTACTTTAATTTATTTAAATACCTAAATACAAAAAAATAGAAGTAGTTAAAAAGAGTATTTGTAAATTAAAGATAAGTGTTATAATTAGTATGTCAGTATATATTTAACTTTTAACAAGTAAAATTTTTGATTTAGAACGAAAAGATACGTAAAATAGTAGAAGAAACAATAACACCAGCCCTGAAAGTGGTTGAAAAATATTCGCAGGGAAGTAAACACCTTGTTGGAAGTGTTAGTTTGTTATATTTTAAACTCCAAAATAAATTGATGCCAACAAACAACTAACTAATTATGACTAAAACTAGTTAAAAGTTTTTAAAGACAGATAGCTTAAAATCGAGCCAAATTATTGTTCTCCGCAGTCTATTTGCACTAATAGATATATAAAATTAGCCTAATCTGAGGTTTTTGTAAAATTTTGACCCTTGTGCTAGCTTTGATCTTACAATCAATTATGTTGATTGATGATCGCTATAAAACCAACCAAGGATGTAAGATTTGAAATTTTAATAATATTTGTTTTGACATTAAACATATGATGACAAGCAAAAGTAAAAAAAAAACATAAATTAAAATGAGGTTTATTTAAACTTTACCTAACGTTAAGTATTTGCGAGGAAACTACAAAGCAATAAAAAGCAAAAACAAACACTAAATATATTTTTCGTATTTTCTTTTTATAAAAATTACAAAATTAAAATGATAAATTAGTATTTTGTTTTTAATTTTAAGTCTACACTTATTAATGCTTCAATATGATGCTTCCTAAATCAGTTTGTTTTTGTAACAGAAACTTATTAAACATAATAAGTTTTGTACTAAGCTTTTTTTTAATCAAGTAAAAATAACTAGGCTAATTTAAGATTACAAAAGTAGATAAAACACTGCAAAATGATTGAGGTATTTTAAATTTCATAATGTTTACAAAAAGTTGTGGAAATTCTACCGGGTACATTAATAATTAATAAAATTTTTGTTTCAGTTATTTTCATACTTTTATCTACGCCGTTTACAATATCAGTAAATCGTTCTCAAACAAAAAAAAAATTGTTATTGGTTTAAAAAACAGTTTGTGAAAAAATAAGTTTTAGTTAAATTGTATACGTAGTTGTTAGAAAATATTAAAATTATTAACTATTAAAAAAAAGTACACGAAAGTTTAATCAAACTTAAGAAGATAATAACATAAGCTTAAAGCAGCTTAATTTTATAAAATTAGGAAGTTATTGAGCTAAGTTTTAGAAAAGAGTAAATAATAAAATTATCTTCCTAATTTTTAGCTTAAAATACTTAAAACAAAAGAAAACTATTTGAAAACGCATTCATACTCATTTACGGAGATTGTTTTTTTTTTTAAGAAGTAACAAATTCTAAACAATAAAGTTTAATGCTAAATTAATTTTAAGCAATTTTAAAGACAACTCAGGATTTTGCTTTTAATAAGTTAAGTTTTTGCAAAAAACTCAGTAAATAACTTGAAAATAGTTTGTTTGCTATTAATACTAATTAACTTTAAAAAACTATATGTACTTAATTCAAACAAAAATTACAATTTATTCAATTTTACGTATTTCTTTAAACAATTTTAAGTTTAGAACTCATGTTAAATGTTGTAAAATATATTTTTTTAATGTAGCGGGGTTTTTAGTAAATTAATTGCAATTTTTTTCTACCTAACTAGAAAAGTGTTATACAACTTTTCACAGTCACTGTCTTACGTGGACTTGTACTTGGTAGAAATGTTTGTTGGTTTGGAGGGAAAACCTGGTTTCAATTCAGGGGATTTCGAAAAGCTGAAAAGCATTTACAACAACGTTACAAGTATACAAAGCGTTAAGAAGTATTTGAATGCAAGACCACAGAGGCCCTTTTAAGGAATTATTACTTTTAAAGTAAAAATATGTTTTTAAAACCTCAAATTTTTATACTTGCGTTATATCTTAATTGTGTTTTACTCATAAAAATTATATTTTTAAATGAATATATTTATTAACAAACTGACTTTAATATACTATATTCTAATTTTAAAATGTTTATTACTAAATCTGAAGTTTTACTGATATCGTAACATAAGTTGTGTTTAATAAAAGAAATATAATGTTACTTTTTACTGAATCGTTTGCAGTTTAGTTTGCTAATTTCTTTATTTGAAGTATATAATACCTACTTATTTTAAAATAAAAAAAATTAATCTTAGTTATGTTTGATATACTCTTATTATATCAAGCTTATATATAGTATCTAATTATACAAGCAACTTTATCCATTAAAGGTACAGTTTGTTTACTAAACTAGTTTCTGAACCACTTGTATTTGGAAACAATTAGCTTTATTTTTAACATGCACTAATTTAATTATTTAAACTTTCTATTAAACTATAAGTATTAAAAGAAAAATAGTCGTTGTTATTAGTTTTAAGTGGATACTTCAAAAGATAATTTGAAGTCTATATTTAGATAAAAATCGCGAATTGAATTCAACTGTTGCCTTAAATTATATATGAAAAACACGTTATTGTAAGTTTACTAATGTCAATAAATATTAACAGTTTTACTATTTGATGCTATTGAGTTGTATAAATTGCAAAACAAGTTCATGTAAAAGTATTTATATCTATTTGACTAGTACTAAATGTAAACTGAAGTAATTAACAAAAAAGCTATAACATATTATTTTATATTTGTATTACTGTTTTAAGTATAAGGAATTATTTACTAACTTGCCAGTATATAATGAATCATTTCTTACAATACTTTTTAGGATATCATAATGAATCACAATATTTCTAATTGTCAGCTATAAAGCAAACAAAAAAATTTTCTTGCTTTTTATTAAACTTTTGACGTTACATTACAAACTGTTTTTTAAAATTTTAAAGCTTTAATATAATACATTAACTTTTGTTTTTTTTAAATTATTAAATAAAAAGTAAAATGAAAAACTATTTATTTCAAAAAAAGTTTAAATTAATATACGCTTCTATAAAACTTATGCCAGCAAAAACACCTGTATCAACTGAAAGTAATTTTATTACATACTAACGAAAACACAAAACTATTTAGTTAAAAAATATATTATACAGTTTCCTAAAACTGAAAATAAAAGGCCAAGTATTTTATAAAATTTGTACTGCATATAAACGTTGTACTAAGAAAATTACGCTTTTACTACATTTAAACAAAAAAAAAAGATTAATAGTTTTCATTTATGAGCTTGGATGAAAAATAATAGAAACAAAACTTAAACCATCCTTATGAAAACTAGTACAGTATAATTTTGAGCTCACAAAAATATAAAGAAAATAGTATTTTTGAATGTACCAAATTAAAAATAATCGTCTCTCTAAAGTTTTCATAAATAATATTTCAAGTATATTATTAATAAAACGAACAAGACGATCAATTTTAAATAAAAAAATTTAAAATATGCACGAAACATATCATGATACGTTAGTAATAAATAATCAAGAAAGTAAACTTTTCTAGAGATAATAGCTTTTATTTCGTTAATTATAAATTTAAATAAAACGATCAACTATTAGCAGAAATAAGAATTTTATTAAAGATTCATATGGCTATTGACATGTAATTACCATAGCATCCTTATATTGCAGAACATTCAAAAATTGCAGTGGTTCAAATTCAAGCGTAAAAATAAGTCATCAAATCTCATTTAATAATAAATAATTAAGAATCTGATAAGAAAAGTATTTAAACAACAATTCTATAAACATAATTATATAACATTATAACCTCGGCGCTAAGCATTTTAACTCAATTTCCAAGGATAATATGAAAAAAAGAATGGACAAAATATATAGTACACAAATACAGTAAATAGAGCTTGCAGACACTTAAATAAGGTGGGTGGGAAAATTTCGAACTGTATTATTTTCATACTCTCACAAACAACATACTTCCTAGTAACAAATCATTAAAGCCTTGGCACGCATCCCTCTATAGTGATGGCTCCCGGAAAATCTCCATACTTATTTGTTTCTTTGTTGTTCCCTTCATACTATAAACATACAGTGGTTGACAAATAAAAACTTAAGAGGCCTTTACTGTAACTGGTTGTAAGTGTTTAATACAAAACATTTTTTATCATGTTTTGTAGAGGTATACTTAATAATCCATTTTAAAATGTCTATGCTTTGTTAATCAATTTATTCTATATATTAAAGCGAGTGTTTTACTATAAAAATAAGCTTAAAAAAATAAAAAGCTGTTTTTGAATTTGTACAGGAAAGTTCAAAAAAACCTATATATATAAATATAACAATTTATGATTATAATTTAAAAAACAAGTTTTTTGTGCAATTTTATTTTTTGAAAAAAGTTTTAAATTACATAAAAATAGAAAAATTATAGCTAGACACTTGAAGTATATTGAATAACTTTACATAAAAATAAGATAAATATATGTACTTATGTTTCCTAAAGTAGGTGTTTCTAGTAAGGGGGAAATAACACATAATTAATTTACATCATTTAGTAAAAGGAAGAGGTTTGTTTCTTAAAAAGTTGCAAAGAATTTGATTTTGAAAGGCAGTTTTGGAAACCATATTATAAAAACTTGTTTTTTAAAATACAAAAACCAACTTTATTGACTATCAACATAATGGAATTTGTTATCATGAGCTAATTTATTCATCCTTTTACAACCTTTTATTCAAATACTTTTTTTTAAATAGCCTATGACAGATAAAAACAGTAATGACTAGTTTAGAACAGGTAAAAATAGTAATAAAATAATATATATTTATAAAATTATGGTTTTACTGAAAAGAACATAACATAAAAATACTTATTAATTATACTTTTTTAAGAGAATACACCATAAAATTTTCAGAAGTATTCAGGGTTACCACTAGTTTTTGAGAGATTTCTTCCAGATTTTCTAAAGTTCTTCCAGGTTTTTGAAAGTAAACATTTTTGGTCTATTTATAGTTTAATTAACTTTAAGGTTAAAATTGTGTTAAGTAGCAAAATATTGAAAAGATCCTGCAAAGCTATTTTAACTTTTTTTGTATATAAATATTTTGACGATGACAAAATTTTTATATCTATATGATTATTTTTCGTTTCAAATAAAAACTTTACTACTAACTAATTGTTTAAAATTTCAGGTTTTCTAGACACTTTGTTCAAAATTTCTCAAATTCTAGGTTTTTTTACCTTAAATTGTCAAATTACAAGTGTTTCCAGGTTTTGTGGCAACCCTGAGTATAAGTAAAACAGAATTTTAAACCAAACCCCATAATAAAATAAACAATTTATTGTATAAAAACTTTAAACGTTTTGAGAGTACAACAACGAACCCCTTCTTTTGGTTGCGCAACTTTCTTGCCGCCCATGAAAATCCAGTTGTCACGGAAGGCGAGTGCGGCCGCTTTCTTGCTTCCGAACGATCCTAACAACTTGCGCGTTTCATCGTCCAACCTTGAGAATTACGATTAGTTTTTAAATACTTTAAACTTAAAAAATTTAAGTTTTTTTATTGTTTATAATTAGTAGTAACCTTTAGCTTAATGGTTTAGAATTAAATTAACAACAAACTGATTTTAATAGTTTATTAATTTTATTTGATTTTTATAATTAACAGTTGTTGAAAAACCTATAAAGTAAAAAATATTAAAAAAAAATATTCTTTTAACATTTATTAACCTAAAATTTAAAAAAAAAGTTGGACCCACTACGACCTTAATTTAACTTTATTATTTTTATTTTTGACTAGGTTTTTACTGTAAAAATTGGTTTGCTTATTTGTCATACAACTTTTAAGAATAATCCAGGATATAAATCTAACTGAAAAACTGTAATGGTAGAAAATCTTAATAATCTTTGCCAACATACTTACAAGATTTTAAAACAACTTTCAGTGGTCTTTTACGATTTTTGTTTAAGTGATTAAATGAATCACTTACAAAAAAGTTTTAAAACACTTATTTAACTTTTGAAATCTTTCCATAAAAAAAACTGAAATTTTTCCATAAAATTTGATTTGGTTTACTTTTTTCAAAACTAGTAAGTATTTAAATTCTATTTCAAGTATTTTAAAATTATATAAGGTTAAGTGTGGCCAAATTTTCTTATTTTTTTGTTAAAAACTTAAATAGTAGTCTATAGTAATTTGTAATACGTTTTAAGTTTATACCAAATTAAAGCTTAAAATATTTGAATTTTTTTTACTTTCTTAAATTTTTATCTTTTTCCTAAAAAATCAAGAATATTTTTTCGGAATACTAAAAGTCATATAACTCAGAAACATAAAAAAAAAACATTTTTTTTTTGCCTGGACTAAAAGTATTAGCAAAGCTACAAAAAAAGTTTATATTTTTTAAACTTCAGATAACGATTATTTAAAACTTTTAAAGAATGTCTATTATTAATAATCAGTTCTAAAATTTTACTTTTTTAATCAACTAATAGACACCATACGATACTTAAGAAAATTAGTTATAATTATTAGTTATTATTAAGTATTTCATGAATTTTTGTATGGCAGGGTTGCCACTTGTTTTTTCAAAACTTTTTACAAATTTCTTCAGGTTTTTAAAAGTACACATTCTTTGGTCTATTTTTTAGTTTAAAGTTAAGTTTAAGGTAAGAAACTGTGTTAAATAATATAAAAACTTTAAAAGATACTGTAAAGCTACTTTAAATATGTTTTTTACTAAAAAATTTTTTTATTTGTATGATAAAGTTTTTTAGGCAAATCGAAATTTTACTACTGAGCATGTGAATTGTTAAAATTCCAGAATTATTTTAAGAATTAAAATTCCTGGTTTTTCAAATAAAGTGGTAACCCTGGCATGGTTTTAAATAAAAATTTAAAGAATTTCTAGTAATTTTCTTAGCTAAAAAATAGTAATAACTTGTTGCATTTGAACTTACATAACTTCTGGAATACTTGTAGCAAAAATATAAAATTACAAAAATAAATAATAAAACCAAGTTATGAAAACAAGGAATCTAGTTTAATTAAAATATGTATAACAGTTTGTCTTGTTTTCTGTTCACATAAGTTTTTTTGTGTGGTCAACTACAAATTACCTCTCTTAAGCCCACTGTGAAGTTAAAACTTGTTTTTCAAATGCTTACTTTTACAGAAACTGTTTAAAATTATTTCACTAAACACAACCTTCCAGCTTTAAAACATTTCATTACTTGTAACTTATCTTACAAAACAAACCTTGTAGCAGCATCGTCGTAAGATGCGATCAGAACAATTTTATCATCGCCAACATTGCTTATGAACGCTTTCAGCTTTTCACTGTCTGTATGAATAAATTTAGTAAAAAACAATCTGTTTAAAAAAAAGAAGTGATTTGTATATCATAAACATATGCAAGATATAATGAGAGAAAAAACATAACAAACTAAATTTAAAAACAACTTAATTATTAAATAAAAAAGAGTATTTTTTCATAAATTCCTTTGCGAAACTACTTCTACAGTTTAAAATGTATTTAATCTATAACTTAGTTTATTAGATATTATGAAATTTTAATGAACATAAAATAGTGTTGATTTAAAGAATTATCAATAAAATAATGAAATAAGAACTTGATGATTAATATTATTTATTTAATTTCGTTGAGGCTAACAAAAATACTATCCTATATAATTTAAAATATCAGTTTAATTATTTAGTTCTATTTTTTTAACTTTTTTCTTTAAAAACACTAAAATGATCCTAAATATTTATTTAAGTTTTAACTTTTCTGGTTTAAAAAAATTCAGCAATGGGAAATATTGATAACACAGTATAAATTAGCATATTCTTTTTCTTTATTTAATTCTTTTAAACAATTGTTTATTGAGTCAACAATCGAAATTTTTTTGCTTCTAAACCTAATTTAAAAACTATACAACTAAAAAAATTAAGTTAATAATTAATAAGCAACTTATAAGCAACCTTGGCTGTAAAGGTCGAAAACTCCGATCTTGTCCAGATGGCCAGTTTTACCATCAACGACGGCCACGTTCATTCCCCTGTCCACATTGTTCAAAGAGTTTTTCATAAGTCTAAAAAAATTGCATTGGTTACTTTGTGATAAAAAACTTGTGTGTATAATTCCAACTACATTTAAAAAACTTCTTAATAGTATTTTGTTTAATTTTTAATAGTATAAAAAGTAAAAGTTAAATACAATAATTTATAAATATTTAGGAAGAAAATGTTAGTACTTTTTAAAAACTGGTATTTGTTTTATGTGTTTTATTTTCTTACAGTAATCAGGGTTGCCACTGACTTTTGGAAAGTTTTCTCCAGGTTTTCAAAATTAATTCCAGGTTTTTTTAAATACTTGCTTTTGGGTCTACTTTTAGTTTAAGGTAAAAAGCTGTGTTAAATAGTAAAAAAAATTTTTGATAATGACAATTTTTTTTAATTTAAATGGTAGATTTTTTGTGTGTCAATTCAAAATTTTTCTACTTTTATTTAAAATTCCACGTTTTTCAATTTTTTTCAAAACTTCCAAAATTCCAGTTTTTTTCAGGTTTCAAGGTAAAGTGGCAACCCAGAGTAAAAGTTATTAACGTTTGTTTGATATTTTTACTTTTTTCAAAAGTTACTAATATCTTTGACATTTGTTAAATCTTAAACTAAATCGTTAAACTTTTAATTATGTTAACTTATACTTACATTAGATGAAAATAAAAAACAATAGAACTGTTGTTTTTGAAACAGTTTAATTTGAATACTTGTAAGTGCTTTATTTTAATTAATCTAAAAACACTGATGCATTGATTTGTTGGAACTTAAAAAAATTATGCCTTTTAAAAGTTTTTAACAACTCAAATATTACTGAGAAGCTTTATTTTATATATTCCTAATTACAAAATTCTTATTACATTTGTAACTTCCTAATATAACCAACTTAAATTTTGTATTTTAATTGATCTGAGATATTTAGATGCGATATAACTTAAATACTAGCCCAAAGATCTAAGTAAAGTTTAAGACGTTTGTAAAACATTCAAGTCTCTATTAAAATAAATTACCAGCTTTGGAACAAGTATGAACAGGAAATAATAAATTTATTTTTTGACGTGTAAAAAAGTGGTACAAAAAATTTTTTATCATCAAGTTGCATTTCAGTAACATTTGAATAATATCGAAAATATAAATTATTCATATATATGTATAACACATGAAACTAAACAACAAAATTTTTCAGAAAAATATAATATTTTTTAGTAAGTTGTAGAATAAATTAAACTAAATGTTTACATTAACACAATAATATAGTACAGTAAGCAATTTTTTTAAGTAAAAAGTGTATGTTTGTTTCCCTACTTCATTAAAACATTTCAAAATTCATTTTAAAAAGAGCTATTTATCTCACAATTATTTCAATAAAATAAACTTGTACAAATATAAGCCAAAAAATGAAAAAAAATCTGTTTAGATATAAAGCCTGTGTTGCTTATAATATAAATACTCTAAAAAAGTATTAATGGTAAAGATCACCATGTTAAAAAAGTGCCTAATATGGCATGAACTTACATAGTATCATTGAAGCAAATGCTCGGTCCAATCACATTTGCTGCTCCAGATATGAGTTTGAAGTTGAACTCGTTGCCGGCACACTTGTTGGCATAACACGGTCTTCTGCTGACTGTGTCTAAGGTTATAAGGTTAGTGTTACTGAAATGGAATTATTTCTAAACATGCTAACAAAAATTTTAAATATAATTACTGAAATCAATATATAAATAAAGCAGATAACATTAATAAAAGTAAGTTAGTAAAGTAAACTTGCATTTTTACATTTTTTAAAATCAAATTTGAACCAAAATGCATACAGTATAGTATACATTTCAGATAGACTAGATATAACCAATTAAATCTTTTTGACAAAGCAAACTCAGTAAGTATAGCAAAACTTCAAAAGTGTTTTTCAAAAAAAAATATATGTTTTGTTGTTACTAGCAATTTTCAAACTATCAACAGAGTAGAAAAAAGATGCTATATTTTTTGTACTTATATAATAAAAAGAAATAAACAATATCAAAGAGTGGCTCTTAACCTTTATTTCATATTTGACCCTGTTATGGAAGGTAGTTATCAAATTTACCCAAAAAAAAAAACACTGATTCTCAAACTTCTTTTTTAAACTTAGGAATTTTCAAGCTTTTGAGCTGACAAACCCTGACATTTGCTAATATTACAAAACAAGTTAAGTAAGTATAGCAAACTTCAGGACTGTTTTTTCAAAAAATATATATTTTGTTGTTACTTGCAATTTTCAAACTATAAACAGAGTAGAAAAAGTATGCTATATTTTTATACTTATATAATATAAAGAAAAAAGTATGTATATACAGGGTTGCCACTCGTTTTTTCAAAATTTTTCCAGGTTTTCTAAATTTCTTCCAGGTTTTTAAAAGTACACACTTTTGGGACTATTTTTAGTTTTAAGCTAATCTCTATATAACAAACTGTTTAAATAGTATAAAAATATTGAAAAGATATTGTAAAGTTACTTTAATTGTGTTTTTAAACAAAAAAATTTTTTGATGACAACAAAAAAATCTTATTTATATGATAGATTTTTTGTTTCAAATTGAGATTTTACTATTAAAAATGTTAAAATTATTAAAAATTCCAGGTTTTTCCAGCTTATTTTTGCCTAAATTGTCAAATTCCAGATTTTTTCAGGTTTTCAGGTAAAGTGGCAACCCTGTATATATAAGAGTGGTTTTTTTACCTTTTATTCATATTTGACCCTGTTATGGAATGCAGTTATCGAGTTTACCCAAAAAAAAAACTGATTCTCAAACTTCTTTTATAAACTTGGAAATTTTGAAGCGTTTGAGCTAACAAATCCTGACATATTGCCTTAAATTTATTGAATTATCAATTAAATTAAGGCTACAAAAACTAAATTATATGAGACTTGTTTTTCTGTAACACTTATCAAATATTTGTTGGTAGAAAATTTACCCCCTTAAACAAGGGAATTTACCCTCAGGAGTAATCCAAGGTTAAGAATTGCTGGTATAGAGGGTTAGGAATTACAGTCAATAAAACAATACCTATTTTAAAAAAATGTAACTGATATGCACTAAAATAAATCAGTTTTATGAGTTATTTTAAAATTATCAAATATTTAACAAGTGTATGAAAACTTTGTACAATACTTTTATTTTTCACAATTAAGCATGAACTAGCTTGGCCTAACAAAATTGCAACTTAATAAAATAATTAAGTATTTGTCTATCAGTGTAATCCATGTACATCAGAGTACTAAAAAAGTAAATGGTAACTTGTTCAATACTCTTTTAAAACAGAAAAGTTAACTTATTACATCTGAATATTTTCACACACTTTTTATAGCCTTACAATTTTGTGGTTATTTTTCTATATTAAGACCCTGACTTTTCTTTTTTTTAAACTACTTGTACAACTTTTTCAATCAAATTTCTATGTTGTATGATAGAAAATTCACAAAGTAGCTATAAATTTTTAATTTTTATAAAATGCAGTTTTTTGTTTGTAAAAATAACTAGGGTTCTATGTATTTCATACTGTATAACTCTAACTAACAAAAATAACTTGATAGCATTTTCTCATTAGCTTTGATAATTTTTGTTGCTCCCCTGCTTAGATTTTATTTTTTCAGAATAATCATAATTTTATTTAATTTTAATCTTGTTATATAAACATCTCACACATTCATACACAACACATTTTCATGTTAAATTTAGCTTAACAAGTCTGACCAAATAAATAACAAATTGAACCTGGAGTGGAATTTTTAAGCCATTCTTCTTTATCCTTTTCTACTTGCTCTTGATTTGTCAAGATGTCAGGGTCTTCAGCAATAACTGCTTCTTTCTCTGAACAAATACTTACTAAATCAAATAAGAAGTATAAAAAAAACACTATAGTAAGCTTAATAATAAATGGAAACAAAGGAGTCTTTTAAACTTGGACCAGAGTTTAAAACTAGTTTAATTATATTTTGTAAACTTTTAATAGTTTTTTTAATTTTTGATAGTTATTGACAATATATTCAAAATTTAAAGCTTTAAAAAAACCATAAACAATGTATATAACTAAAAAATATTTTATTAGTAAACTTATTGTTTATCTGATTATAAGAAACCATTTTAAACAGTCTAACCTATATTTTTAATTTCTTCTCTGCTTAGTATTTTTGATAGACCCCTACCAGGAAAGTTTTTCTCTAAAACGTTTCTATACACATCAGAGTAAAGACTGGAGGTGAACCATACCATGAACCCAACAATAAAAATCAGAAAAATTTTAGCACCTGTTTATAAATTTTTTAATTGTTTTACTGTATACAAATGTTAAAAAACATTATGTGCTAAATTAAATATCTTCAAACATAGTACTATATTAAAAAGTTCAACAAAGTACTAAAAATAACTAATCTTACAATAAGCAACAACTTCAATGTTTTCAAAAAGATAAACTTATTAATAACTATGTATAACAGGTAAAACTATTATATTTATATTTATCAAATTTGGTTACCAATAAAAGTTATAACAGTACAAAAGTAGAATTTTTGTAAACTTTATTTAAAAATTTAACCTAATACATATTTTTAAATAATACCATGTATTTTTAGACACCAACTAAAAAAAAATATTTAGGAAGATATTAAAAAAAACTTTAATAATAAGAGTTTTATCAAACTTTTATGTTGATGATGAAAACCATAAAAAATTTACCAAAAGAAAATCTTGACAAAATCTGATAAAAAAACTAAAAAAATTATATGTAAAAGTTGTTTGTTCAGTAATTTCCTAGGATGATGTCGCACCAATGTCAAAGTGAAAATATTTTACACTTTGATAAGACAAGTATAGAGTTGAAAAGCTCTAAATCTAAAGTAAACCTTAATCATAGAGGCCTTAAGGTAAATAAAAGGAATTTTTTTATTAATAATTAAAAAGCTACCGAGCAAAGGTAAGGGTTAACAGTGATAGTAAAAACAAAAAAACAAGTTATATAAATTATAAAAAAAGAAAATTGAAAGATGAATTAATCAAAATCAAAAGAAAACTACCAATCAAAATAAGGGTTAGGGGTAGCAGTGATAGAGAAAATAAAAACTAATAAAACCTATTACAAAAAGAAAGCTGAAAGATAAATTAATACAAAAAACAAAATTAATAGCTACCAATGGAGGGTAAGGATTAGGTGTAACAGTGATAAAAAAAAATTACTAATAAAAATTATGAAATATAAAAAGTTTTTTGTCTGTATTTGAGTAATTGTGTGCCCTATACTTGTCTTATCAAAGTGTAAAATTGAAAGTGTAAACTATTTTCACTTTGATATTGGTGCAACATTATCCTAGGAAATTACCATTTGTACTAGTTTACATTATAAGTTGTCATTTTTTAAATGTTATTTTAATTAGAATAGTTATAGAAAAAGTAATTTGAAAGCTTTTAAATAATAAATTGAAATGGCCTGATGACCGCTTTAAAAACTTTTAAGAGTTAAATGTTGCAAATTCAAAACCCACCACATGTACAAAAATAAACAAACTGAGTACATATAAATTAAGTTTAACTATTTTAAGAACATAAGAAAAATACTTACCTGCAGACTTTATACCCATTTTTAGAGGATAATTTTTTCTATTATAAAAATGTGTATACTTCCTGTGTATTTTAGATACTTCTACGTTTGTTTGACTTATGTGTTTTTAATTTAGTTTTTATAAGTCTTTACCTAGCAATGATAACACTGCTAATTAAGTTTATAAAAATTAATTTTTTTTTTTAGAAATTATATAGAACTCTTTAATTTTTCTAATAAAATTATGTTAACAAGATTTAACTATTAACCAAGTATTTTTATTAAACACAGTTTTGTCTCTAGTTTATAAAATGATATTACCACGTTATTTTTTATTCTTAGATGTTCAACATTGTTAACTATAATAAAATCAGATAAGAGCGCGTCGGCTGCACTTCTTAGGTCGCTTTTGATTGGCTAATATTTTAATTATTTTTATTTAAAGTTTTAAACTAGATAAGTTTTTTCGGTTTTGTTTTAAAGATTTGGGTAAGGTGGGTTAGGGATAAGTGTATAAATGTTCTTATTATTCTGATGTGTTATCAATTTACCTTATTTACACAAATTTGCACAAACTTATGAATAAAAACATTTCCAAAAACTTACAACTGCAGCTGACCCAATTAGAGCAGCGTGTAACAAAAAAGCCAAAAAGGGTCATTTTAATGGTGCCTTAAGGCTCAATGGCAAATAATGCAAGAAAGTGAATATCTCCTCAAATTGTTTTTCTAAGAACTACATGGATAGTAGATTGAAAAATCGATGTAGTGCGAGAAGAACCTCACAGTTCTAGAAATATTTTAACTTTTGTTTAAAATGTACATTTGAACTTGCAAGCCGTAAAACTGTAAACAACGAGATGTGTAAAACTTTACAGTATATAAATAGTGTGTTTTCTGTGTCCTTAATATTGTCGGTTTTTGGGCTGTTTTACTTTTTTTTAAGTTTTCATTAAACTTCCTGTTATCTTAGATATTCTTTTATGTTATTCACATCTTAAACACCACTTTAATTTAGTAGAGAAAGTTTAACAAAAACTATTGTGGGCTACGGATGTTGTTGAGCCAACATTTAAAGCCTCAGTTTGGTCAGGTTGACTTACTGTGGGCAGATAGTAAAACGTGACCTTTTTGTTCATACTTTTCCTGCAAGCGGGGTGACCTTCTAACAGGCTTATGTTCAGAACCAGCTGCTGGCAACTTATCATTAATAGTATCTAAGTTGGACACAATAACTTTAAACTAGTTATAACTGCTAACTTGTAAATTACCAGTGGATTCTATCTATAAAATACTTAATGCTACTCTAAGCTACTTTATATAAATTAGACAAGATAGTTTTGAGTAATGAATCTTTTATATAAAACACAACAAGAAATACAAGCAAAAAAACCTGCCAAAAGCTGGAATTTTGAACAAAAATCACATAAAAAAAAACTGAAAAAACCAGGAATTTTGATAATTTTTTTATCTTCAGTAGTAAAATTATAATTTGACTCAAAAAATTTTTAATAAAAAAAATTTTGTCATCATAACAAAATTATTTTATTAAAAAACCTACTTAAAGTAGCTTTACAGTATCTTTCTATTGTTATAAATTATTTATCACAGTTTTCAACATTAAACTTAACGTTAAGCTAAAAATAGACCTAAAAATGTTTACTTTAAAAAACATGGAAAAATTTTGAAAAAACAAGTGGCAACCCTGTAAAACAGAACAAGTAACACCTAAAGTAAACATTATGAAACTACATATTTAAGAAGATGAGTTGGTAAAAGAAGGTCTAAAGATTTAAAAAAATAATGGAGGGGAGTATTAACTTTGACATATAAAAATCAACAAATAAAGTTTTAAAAAGGCTAAAAGAAATATTAGTACTATAAGGCTAGATTAAGCATGGCAGTTTAGTAATATTTAATATTTATATATTAATGTTAGCAATACAGAGCAAATAAATAATAAAAAGCCCTCCCATGTAATGGAACACCAATTTCACTGCTATTAAATTTAGTTGAACATCGAATGTTATAAAATCAGTCAACCAGAAAAAGAGTTGGTTTGAAAATAGTTTACATTTTTAAGATATAGCTACATAAACAGCCACAGTTTGTTTGCAGTGGCATTCTTGTCAAGACCTTCCAGAAAGAGTACTGAACAGACATGTTAAAAAGCTCTGCTTTGTGTACTCGAGCGTGAAATTACTAACTTAAAACAAACCAAAGTTTATACGCTTCATTGCTGAATTACCATAGTAACTATTAGCATTTTACCAACTCTGGTACTGAACTTATTTGTTGTTGTATTGTTTTTTGTAAAGTTCTTTTATAAAAAAAGTTTTTAACTCACAATTTGTTTTTTGATTTTAATTCAAAGTAGTTAATTCTTAGTTAAATAATACAGTGATGTAGTAAATATTTGTTAGATTTAATTTTTGTGTAAAAATTTTGACCACACTTCAAGTATTTTCTAGAGTATGGTGTTTATTACTTTTGGTGTTTGATATGTTCTTTGTACAAAATATAATCACAAGAAGTCATGCCTGATGTTATAGGTAGTATAAAATACTTTCAATAAATTTTGTTCACACACTTAGTGTAGTTGTATACTATAACAGTACATGGCGTCTACAAGGTTAAGAATCACCAGTTTTTTATGTAGGAGTAAAACAAGACTAGGCAGTGTTACCCAAACAAATTTAATTTGTATACATACCCTTTTATTTTAAGGCAGTATTTTTCACATTTTTATTTCAAATTTTATATGTTTGACATTGTTTGTAGTGCATTTTGTTCAAATGTAGATTTAGAGAAATTTTACAATAAAGCTTGCATTTAATTTTTAAAAAGAATAACACACATTAACTAGATGCTCATTAAGAGTAATTGAGGTTTAAGCATAACTAAAAATACATAGTAGGTTGAAGTAACCATAAGCCGAAAATGAGTCATATTGATAAAACTACCATAGGGGTTAAAACGTTAACAACAAAAGTATTTTTCTCATTGTAAGTTTACAAAGTCAAGATAGAACTGACAAATTAAAGTCCCCTAAAACAAAAAAAACTAACAAATTTTCAGTACTACTAGAAAAAGAAAATTGGTTATAACCTATAAGTTATAAAACCAGGGTTGCAACTTTACCTGGAAAAACCTGGAATTTGACAATTTAGGCAAAAAAATTAAAAATCTAAATTTAAAAAATTTTGAAAAAAAAACCTGCAAAAAGGTGGAATTTTGAACAAAAATTTATAAAAAAAACTGAAAAAACCTGGAAATTTTTATAAGTTTTTCATCTTCAGTAGTAAAATTTTTATTTGACTCAAAAAATTTTTAATAAATAAAAAAAAATTGTCATTATAAAAAAATTATTTTATTAAAAAAACATATTTACAGTAGTTTTACAGTATCTATCTATTGTTTTAAATTATTTAACACAGCTTCCAACCTTAAACTTAACATTAAGCTAAAAATAGACCTAAACATGTGTACTTCTAAAAACCTTGAAAAATTTTGAAAAAACAAGTGTCAACCCTGTAAAACAGAACAAGTAACACCTAAAGTAAACATTATGAAACTACATATTTAAGAAGATGAGTTGGTAAAAGAAGGTCTAAAGATTTTAAAAAATAATGGGAGTATTAACTTTATTATCAAGAAATCAACAAATAAAATTTTAAAAAGGCTAATAGAAAGTATTACTACTATAAGGCTAGATTAGGAATAGCAGTCTAGTAATATTTAATATTTATATATTAATGTTAGCAATACAGAGCAAATAAATAATAAAAGCCCTCCCATGTAATGGAACACCAATTTCACTGCTATTACATTTAGTTGAACATCGAATGTTATAAAATCAGTCAACCAGAAAAAAAGTTGGTTTGAAAAAAGTTTACATTTTTAAGATATAGCTACATAAACAGCCACAGTGTGTTTGTAGTGGTATTCTTGTCAAGACCTTTCAGAAGGAGTTCCAGTATTGAACTTATTTGTTATTGTGTTGTTTTTTGTAAAGTTCTTTTATAAAAAATGTTTTTAACTGACAATTGGTTTTTTGGTTTTATTTCCAAGTAGTATTCTTAGTTAAATAATACAATGATGTAGTTAATATTTGTTAGATTTAATTCTTGTGTAAAAATTTTGACAACACTTCAAGTATTTTCTAGAGTATGGTGTTCTTTACTTTTGGTGTTTGATACGTTCTTTGTACAAAATATAATCACAAGAAGTCATGCCTGATGTTATAGGTAGTATAAAATACTTTCAATAAATTTTGTTCTTAGTGTAGTTGTATACTTCACTATAACAGTACATGGCGTCCACAAGGTTAGAATCACCAGTTTTTTATGTAGGAGTAAAACAAGACTAGGCAGTGTTACCCAAACAAATTTAATTTGTATACATGCCCTTTTATTTTAAGGCAGTATTTTTCACATTTTTATTTCAAATTTTATATGTTTGACATTGTTTCTAGTGCATTTTGTTCAAATGTAGATTTAGAAAATTTTACAATAAACCTTGCATTTAAATTCTTAAAAAGCAAAATACTCGTTAACTAAATGCTCATTTAAGACTCATTGAGGATTAAGAAATCAATAATTAAAACTCTAAAAAGGCTAATGTAAAGTATTAGTACTATATGGCTAGATTAGGCTTGACATTTTAGTAACATTTCTTTCTGAATAACCATGTTTTATTTAACTTTTTACACAAATACTATAATGTTAACATAATTCTTTTGTAGTTTCATAACTAGTTAGAATTTAATTGTGTTTTTGTTCACTTTGTATCTGTTTTTTTTTTTTTGATAGGCTGTTATTTATAATTTTAAGGGAAACATCAAATTCAAAGTTTGCCAGCAAGAACGAAGCAGAGTGTATAGTGAATATCCTCTTCCAAAAATAGAAATTCAAGAAAGTGTAAAAACCGTCTACTTGCATTTCATGTTTTGAAGATTAAATATGTAGTTTTAGTAAACAACATAGCCATATTTAGATTTGTGCAACCGAGCATTATACTGAACAAACTTTTCTAATTGTATTTGATATTGTAATTGTTGTTGATAAGACTGAGAGACTGATAATTAGACACTTAGTATTGAAGAAAAAAGTTGCGTAAAAACTTATTATTGTATTTTATGGTTCAAGTACACGACGTATTGTTTAACCAATATTTAACTCTTCAGATTTTAACATTTTAATTTTTATAAAAACTATTTTTTTATAGGGTTTTGCACTCATATTAAAAATTGTTGAAATAGTGTTGTTAACAGAATGTTTTGTGTTTTTTGTATAAAAGATACATTGTTCTAACTATCTTGTCTGACTTATATAAAGTGCTCTCAACTAAAAAATAGTATTTTAAGAATGTAATTAAAAAGGTAGGGGTTGATTATAATGAGTAGTACCAATAAATTATAGTACAAATATCTATACCTTACATTTTACTACTTTTTAGCTCTAAATATCCTTTTAGTATTTAGTTTTAGTGTTTTTATTTTAATTCTTCATGAAAATTTAACCAGAGTCTTTAGCTACTTTAATACTTCATTGTTAAAGCGAAATTTCAAACTTTTTTAAATAAGTTTTGTATTACTAAAAGTTGGTATTACTTTAGTTTTAAATATTCTAATTCTACTAATGCCAAAGTTTGCTAATGGTTTACTTGACGAACAAAACATTATTTTAAGATATAATTTTACAGTGACTAATTTATCTCTAAAAATGTCATCTTTAAAACGCAAAAGCGAAAGAATTGCTGCAAGAAACAAAAGGATGAAAATTGATGAAACATGCTTTCAAGAAGTATTCACAAACGAGGATAAAAATCATGTTTCTGCTGTTGATAATAATGTACTTCAAGTTTTTCAACATCACTCAACAAAAAAAGAGGAAACGTTCAAAATTTTTAACAAGCTTATTAAAAATGGTTTGTGTATGCTGTGTTTTTTTTTTGAGTTACAGTGATTTTTTTTTTGCTATATATTTTTTTATATAAAATTATTCAAATATGTATGTTTAAAATCAAACAATCTTATCAAATTTAAATCAAACTTGTCAACCCTACTTTTTGCTGGTTTTGGTTGCAAAAACGAAACTTTAATAGGAAAACAAACGTTCTATATAATGAGTTGAAAAATTACATTTTAAATATTCAGGACACATTTATTTTAAACATTAAATAGATATATACAAAGATTAAGCAATAACAAAATTTTTGACCAGGTAAAAAAATGTTGAATCAAACAAACATGGTTAGGGTGAACAAAATTGTCAGAACTTTCAACTTTGACAGCAAAAATAAAGTAAAAAGAGAAAAGGTAAATTTAAAAATGAACAATGCCTGCCTCATGTATGAAATTTGTACTATTTTTACCAACAAAAAAGCTAAATTGCAAGCCTTGAACTACATTGAAAGGTGGTTTTGTTTTTTAGCTGGTGAAAAAAGCTTTTTAGAATTGAGTTTTAAATCGTTTATTAAATTATGTGCAAGCACCGACCTTTATACCACATCGGAAGTTGAAATCATCAGAGCAGCCAATAATTGGATGGACCACTACAGGAAAGAAAGAAGCACATTTGCAATTGATTTGATTAAAACCGTCCGGTTACCATTGCTGTCACAAGCAGCTAGAAACAATTTGCTAAGCGAGAAAAGTTCGTTTTCTACTTGTAAAAAATGCATAAAGTACATCAAAAGTTCACCGACTTTCGAAGAACAACTGGCAACTGATCCAACATGTGTCCAATTGCAAAACCGATACTGTAGCCAAGACAATTTCGATGTTTTATTGACGGGAGGAAGACAGTACACACAACCCGCGACGCCATTGACCATTTCAAATATCTACCGTTTAAAAACAAGCAATCTTTCAAAGTCACTCACCCTAGCTACTTCTGACTGCGTTAGAATTCGCCCAACGATAGTTGTAATGAACGAGCGCTTGTACTCAATATGGGAAACGGAGCGCGGAACTTCAGTAAACTCGTACTCAATTCTTTCAGGAAAGTGGTCCGAGCCAACTACGCATTCCAACGGCCGATATGGCGATGTCAGGGCGTGCGCTTTGGCGGGGAAAATTTACATGTTGTGCTGTAGGGCAAGCACCCACAGCGCGACTTTCTTCTCCTTCGACCCTGGTACAGGCGAATTTGAGAGCAGAGCCGGAATGAACGTGCTCAGAAGAGACACCGGTTGCGCGTGCTTCGGAGGCAGGGTGGTCATTGCGGGCGGCCGTTCCATGCCAGGAACCGATGTCACCACAACAGTGGAGGCCTACGACCCGTCTGGTGACCGGTGGTCCAGAATGCCGGACATGGTCTACCAGAGAGACGGTAGCAGGTTGGCGGCCGTCGGCAACAAGTTGTACGTTTTCCAGGGGAACTATCATTCGGCAGGCGAGGTGTTCGATCTGGCCAGCAACCGGTTCACCTGCCTCACCATCGGCTTTCCGCCGCACAGGAGCTTCGGAAGGATCGTACCGATCGGAAGCAGGCTGCTCGTGTTCAGTCGCGGCCACCTGAAAGTGGCGTGCTACGATTTGGAGAAGGAAAAGTGGTCGCGAACGAGGAAGATGCGGTTGGAAGGTGTTGACAACACGCGCATCGTCATGAACTATTTTTGTTTCAAATTTCCAAACTTTTAATGCAAAAATATTAAAAAGATTTAAGGTTTTAAAGTTGCCCGAAGTTTCAAGAGGTTTTTATAAATTTCTATAGAAGAATATTTAACTTTCTGTGTTGGTTTAACCATAGTTTTAATATATGTCGTTTAAGGTCAAATAAACTATCTATTAAATTTTGTTGCTACAACTTATCTTGGAAGTTTTTCTAAGACGTCTATTAATTAAATAGAAAACAACAGTAGTTGTTTAAATGATATATTTATTGATTTTTTTTAATCTACAACATGTACAAGTCGTTCAAAGTTTTAGTTCTGGGAGGCAGGTGCGTGTTTTGACTGGTGACCTGTGAACCCCCTGAAAAAAAAACGTTCCTAGAATGTCACTGTTATTGACTTTGTTTTGGTTATTTGATAAACTTTGGTTAATGAGTATTGAATTATAACACTGAAAGATTAAAAGTTTTCCTCACAAAAAACAACCGTTTTTGCCCAGCTGAAATAGATTTCAAACAAAATTTTGATTGTTACGTGATAATAGGTAAAAGTTTTAAAGTAGCATTTTTTTCTGGAAAACTTTAAACTAAGATGCTCTTACTTCCCGTTATAAATTGTTAATAAGTGTAAATAACATTAAATTAAGTATTGTTTTTCAACTAGAAAGTACAATTTTACTTAACAAATGTCAATTATACCCACTAAAGTTTAATTTTACTTAGTTGATTGTATATAATAATGTTATGAGAAGCTTTTAAACCTTGAAAAGTTCAATTCAGAGAGTTTTCAAAATCATTTTTAGACTACAACACGCTCCACCTTGCTATTCATTCTTTCTTTAATAATATTATAATATTTTTACTTAAGTTGTTTTTTTTTGTATATCTGTTGGTCACAAACTTAATTCTTGATTTTTTGAAGTTTTCTACTCAGAGAGACTTAAAAACTGTCATTAGAATCCCTGCAACATCAGGCAAGCATTTAATTATATTTTAAAGACTTTTTAATTTAATTTTATAAATCTAAATATTTTTTTAAAGTGAAATTTCAATTTTTGTTTACGTTGTTTTTTTTTTGTATATAAGTTGGCCACAAAGTTGATTCTTGATTTTTTGAAGTTTAATTCAGAGAGATTTTAAAACCATCATTAGAATCCCTGCACCATCAGGCAAACATAAAATTATAACTTAAATTGTTTTAAATTTAATTGTATAAGTCTAAACATTTATAAGTAAATTTCAACTTATATAGATTTTATTACTATAAAAAAATACTTTTTTTATAAATAGATATATAAATGTAACGAGTTTAAAATTCAATAGAAAAATTTAAAGAATTCCATCTATACTAATATTTAAACCAAAATTTGTAAGTTCATAGCCTTTTTCTGGTTCTTTTAATTTGTCTAAATTCATACAGTATAATAAATAAAAAACTATAACACATTTCTATTACTACTTATATGTTTTTGTATTTCTAAGCAGAAAAAACATTTTAAACACAGAGTTTTTCCTCTTAATATTGCGTACTTAACTGGCATTACATACCTAAGAAATGCGTATTAAGAACAAAAAAAGTTATGAACCCCCTTTGAAAAAGCCTAGATAGCCCCTGCTAGGAGTTTTTTTAACATGGTTAAATAAAGTTTTATAAATATATATTAATAACTTTGGTTTGTAAAAAGTAAATTTATACCATTAAAGGGTTGCCGAAAACTTTTGATTTTGACATTTAGGGCTAATAAAACCTGTAAAAACATGGATTTTGAGAAGTTTTGAATAAATAATTAAAAAATCCTAAAATAACGATTAAATATTCTTATAACACTTTACACGGTTTTTAATCTTTAACTTAGCTTTAAACCAAAAATAGACCCAAAACCTAAACTTATAAAAAAATAGAAGAAATTCAGAATATATTCAAGAAATTTCTCAGAAAAGTTAGGCAGCCCTACATTAATTTGGTTATGTTTTATGTTATTAGACTTCTAGAATGTTGTTGCCGGAACTAAAGTTTAGTACTAAACACCAACTGCTAATAATATATTAGCAGTTGCAAGTAAACAAGCAGTTTCTTCTAACAAATCATACAAGAAGTTTAGTTTATAAATTATAACAAGACGGTTTTATACTAAACAAAAACTACAATTATAAAACATTTGTTGTCAAAACCTATTTAAAAAGATTGCTGTTGTTTTTGTTGTAAGTTATAGTTTAAAATGGCAAATAAACAAGGAGGTGTTTTACAAACCAAGTCAAGAAAAATTTAAATTAGTTAATTTTTTTTTAAATTACTATAATGCTTTATATGGCATGAACTATTTATTTATTTTAAAACGATAGCTGAATTCTATTTAAAAAATAACTGGTCTTGGCCGGATCCTAATATATTACTTTTGGGTTACTTATGCTAGTTTGTTTTTAACTTTAAATCAAAAAAGTTGCAAATACGTTTTTCGGTTAAATAGCTCGTACCATACTTGAAGTGCGTACCTAGATGGCAGGTTGCTGTAATTAAAAATATATATTTAGGTTTAAATAACTAGATTGTCACGAAAATAACATGGCTAAAAAACATTTTTAGAAACAAAAAACTATCGGCTACTGAAAATAATTTGCTTCGAGTTTATTAACACATATAAAAATGGTTTGAAATGCTCTTTACCACAAATGTTTAGTATGCGTTGAGCTAAAAGTATCTTACGGGTTGCAGATTTTGTGTTTAAGGCCGCGAGCCGCAGTCTAGTCATTAGATTATATTTGTAAAGTATATTTGTATTTCAAAATATATTAAAAGAGATAATTAATAGTAACAAAATTGTTTGAGCTTAAACTTAAAATATATTAGAATTAGAATAGTGGTGCACTGATAAAAATTTACATAAATGTTATTATCGATGTTCAATTTCAAATGAATTATTATAATATACAAGATCAATGTTTTTATTTTTATAAATAATTTTTTTAAACAGATAGAATAGATTTGTAATCCGACGAATATTTATTTTAAACGAAAGCAAAAAATAGTGCTTCTCCATTTAAAAAGGCCTAGAAATGTCTCTGCTCTACTGAGATAACTTTTTTTTTCAATGATCTACACAAGGGTTTGGCAAACTGTGGCCCATATTTGTAATAGTATGGCTTGAGAGCATGTTTCTTATTTATATTGCGACCAGTGAATACGAAAATTTAGTCCTCTGCTAAAGAAAATTCGCTCGGTTACGCTATAACTCATAGTTAAATATAATTAAGAATTAAGAATAATTAAAAAACATTGTTTAATATTGTAAAATATTATTAAACAGTTTTAAAAAATAAATAAAAGTAGAATTAAACTATTTTAACAATTACAAGAGTGTTATGAAAAAATATCAGTTTAAAAGTCAAAATAGATTAAACAGTTGTTAATATAATAAAGTATTTCAGAGTAATATTAGATAATTATTATACTAGTCAGAACACATCAAAATTTTAAAGAGCATACTTTTTGAAACAAAATGATAAGTTTTCAAATCAACTGCTTGAGCGTTAAATTTTAACTTAAACAAACAAATTAGAAAACTTTTATTAAGTATTTAGTTTTCAGGTGGTATAAAAACATAACTCTTGCAACACTGGTAATAAATAATTTATTAAAGGCAGTTCATGTTTTTAATAAAACTACGTATTTTTCAAACTACAAAAATTTATGTATAGTTTAAAATTTACTTTTCATATTTCATACAAGGTACGTTTTGTTGTCTCAATGCAGAACTAATATATTTAATATTAATTAAGTGAACGTTATGTAGTTTATTACACAGTACTTTCTCGCTAATCAGGTCATTGCTAATCCGGTTCCTTGCTAATCCGGCCGGTTTCAGTCAAGAAGTAGACTTATTTAATTTAACTAAAATCACTGTTTTACTACAAAAAAGTTTTCTATTTTTTTTATAATAAAGCAAGAAATATATTGTTAATTAAGATAATAATTAAGTCGTAATTATTTTATTATCGTAGTTATCAACAAACAAAACTGACATTAAACTTTTAACATGATAAAGTAAGCAACAGTAACAATTTTAGCTTAAATAAAAAAATCGTTTTTACCTTATCATTCATATTTTTAATGTATTAATTTCATATTTCAAATTATTTTTAAAAATACAAAAGCTAAAATGTTAATGTGAGTTCCAGACGTATTAAAACTTTTAACTCGTACAAGAATAAATATAATCGGGTTTGATAATATATTGGGAATTGATTCGGGTGGGAAATGATCGGGTTGGAATTGATTTGGGTGGGATTTGATTCGGGTGGGATTTGATTTGGGTGGAAATTGATTCTGGTAGGATTTGATCGGCCGGGTTTTGATTCGGGTTGGAATTGTGCGGGTGGGAAATGATCGTATGGGATTTGATTCGGATGGGAAATGATCGGGTGGGATTTGTTTCGGATGGGAAATGATCGGGTGGGATTTGTTTCGGATGGGAAATGCTCGGGTGGGATTTGATTCGGGTGGGAAATGATCGGGTTGGAATTGATTTGGGTGGGATTTGATCGGGTGGGATTTGATTTGGGTGGAAATTGATTCTGGTAGGATTTGATCGTATGGGATTTGATTCGGATGGGAAATGATCGTATGGGAAATGATCGGGTGGGATTTGATTCGGATGGGAAATGATCGTATGGGATTTGATTCGGATGGGAAATGATCGGGTGGGATTTGTTTCGGATGGGAAATGCTCGGGTGGGATTTGATTTGGGTTGGATTTGATCCGGGTTGGATTTGATTTGGGTGGGATTTGATTTGGGTTGGAATTGATCGGGTGGGAATTGTGCGCGAGTTGGAACTGAACGGTTCCCGTCATTGCATAGTTGCCAGATTTTTATCATTGATTATAACCGTTTGATATCGCCCAAGAGCTAAGTTTGACTTTCTTTGAATATCAATGAATGCTTAGCTTTCTGTTAAAAACTTATAGTATAGTGTTTTTGTCACAAATTTTCAGTATATGAAAGTAAACTTTTTATGACTAAGTACTTAAACTATAGTTTTTTCATCAGAGCAAAACAAATTCGTATACTGTTTTTGGGGTGATTAAAAAGCTACTTTCAAAAATTGTTATTTTTTGTTTATAAAGATAATTATGATTTCTAAATGCAGAACTTTGTGAGCTCGCACAGCGGGTTAAATGTGTAAGTTATGAGTTCGCACTGCTGCTTAAGTTTGTATTAAGAAATTGTGTCAAAAGTGTTTTTATCAATTTTTGGTTAGTAATTTAAACTTGAAAACTTTTTTTAAATGTAGTTATTTTTAGTTCAGTAATTTCAATTAAATGTGCTTAAACAAAATATATGAAAAAATATTATGATACAATTTAAAAATAACATTAACATTAAATGGTCTAATCAACAAACCATTCCGATCTGTCAGCTTTAGCGATCGCAACCTTTTCTAATATGCAAGTACATACTGCAAATGCTTTGTGGGTTTTTGGCTTTGTCAATATGATGGATAATTTTTATTCTATTTTGTAGTCAATGTTGTAATTTTTAAGCTTACTCAACAAAAAACATAAACCTATAAACGAAAACGAAACAAAAAACTATTTGGGCGGGTGACACTATGGTTAAAAATATGGTACAACCATATTAGTAACTTTAAAAACTATAAAGAGAACGGAACAGAAATATCAAAGTTTATGTGGAAGCTTAAAAATAACAACATTGACTACAAAATAGAATAAAAATTAACCACCATATTGGCAAAGCCAAAAACCCACAAAGCATTTGAAGTACTTGCATATTAGAAAAGGTTGCGATCGCTAAAGCAAACAGAAGGGACAATCTAAATAAACGGTACGAGCTCTTTTATTCCTACCCGCACTT
The DNA here is from genome assembly GCF_965202585.1 of Thalia democratica. Classification (NCBI taxonomy): domain Eukaryota; kingdom Metazoa; phylum Chordata; class Thaliacea; order Salpida; family Salpidae; genus Thalia; species Thalia democratica. The sequence continues at coordinate 3,305,468 of NC_139172.1, read as the reverse complement.
CCGAAAACTCCACTTCAAAACTTAAGTTACCCGTAATACAGGTTTTATGCATGCTTTTCAATATTTTTGTAGCTATTATTTTCATAAAACTAAAAGTTTTTTTTTATAAAAATCATCCAAGCGAAATTTCTAATTTTCGTAACTATTACAAGCACAAAGTTACTTAAATTTTTATTATTCAAGTCGCAATAAAAGTTATTTTAAATTATTAACTATTGTTGTTATTATATTGATTTTAAAACGTCTCAGTAAAAAAGTTATAGCTGTTTCACAGTTAACAGTTTCAAAACATGTCAAAGTCTATGTAAAAAGTTATAAATGGTTAACTTAAAAAAAAATTAAGCTTGTAAATTAACTCTATAGACAGTAAAATCTTACAACAAGAATGTACATAAAAGAATTTTTATTTAAATTTTTTATTAGTAAATTAGTTTTTTTGTTTTCAACCTTACAATGAAAAATATAAAGATTAAAGCTATTAAAAATAGATACTTTTATTGGTACTTCTTAAAAATTATTCGTAAAAAATAGATGTTAAAAGTATTTAAGCTTTTTTTTTTAAGTGTTATTTCTCTTTATAAATTAACTAGGGTTTAAGCTTAATTTTCTTTCCTTTAGCCATTAGTAAACTTTATCTAATAATTGATTAAGTGTATTTATAGAAATTATATGTTCAAAGGTTCTGCCATAGCTACTTGTTGAAAAAACTGGTCATTAATTTAATGTATTTATTACATTTTTTGTGTATTGGTATTATATATGATCTTTTCCATTGTTTTGGCACAGAAGGTGTAGCCAGCGAACAATTGAAGGTTAATGATATTTGAAGAAATAAACAATTTACATTTAATAAAAAACAGAGCAATATTATATGGTTTTAAATGATTGACAGATTAAAAACTTCCATCAATAATTATAAAAAAATCTAGGCAGTATATATTAATAAGTTCAAAGTTTTTGTTTTTATCATCTTTTACAAATGCTCTTTGACAGGCCTATTATAAAAAAGGCTTTATCTAAAACAGATGATGTTGGTAAATTGTTTTTATCATGCAAAACAAAAAAGCAGGTGCAATCTTAAGCTTAGATTTTACATAACAGTAAAATGTTTTTTGATTTATGTTCTGGAAATTTTTTTTTTCATTTTCCATATTAAATACTTTAACTGCTTTCTGATAATAATACAAAACTTTTTTGTATTTCTGTATCAACTGCTTATCAGATTTACACTTTTTATAGAGTTTTAGTTTTTCTCCCAACATTTATTTATATTAAAATGATATATTTTTGATTTTCTGTGATGTTTAGTTAAAGGTACAAATTGTTTGATAAAAATTTTTATTGTAGTTTTAAATTTGTCATAAAAACTTTGTAAATATTTTGAATTGTCATATTTAACTTTGCAATTTATTTCTAAAAGAAATTGTTAATGTTATCAAAGTTTGCTCCGTAAAAAACTGGGTAGATTGAGAAGTTAGCTTTGTATCAACACTAATGCGAAACGATTTAATTCTGTCGTTATTAGAATCGGTTAAAAGCGTATCAACCGAATGAAATTTAACTCTATCCAAAATCATTTAATTACAAAGCAGTAAATCAAAAATGTTACCGTCTTTATGAGTAGGTGAATCAATAAACTGTGTAAAAAATTATCTGAACAAAGTTTGATAAAGCTTTTGTGACAGTCATCAAAGGTTATGCTTGAAATTTTCCAGATTATATTTGGTGAGTTAAGTCATCAGAAATGTAAAAAGAAAACTTTTTTGGAAAAAAGTTATTAATCTGATTAGATTGATCATATTTTAAACTATTGTTAAAGATTTAGAAGTATTTTGAGGGATGTAGACACATAAAAATCTTACTTTTAGTCGAATAAGAATCAAATCACAACATATAAATTCAAAACCATCAGAGGAAATAACGTTAGTTTTAACTTCAACTAATTTAAAACAGTTTTTTCAATAACCCTCCCCCCTGCTTAGTCTACCATTACGGATAATATTGTCAAAAGTTTGGGTCAGTAATATTAGGATTTAATTATGTTTTAGTAAGGGAAAATAAATCTAAATTTTTTTTACACATGTAACAATCAACATAACTTATCTTTTTTAAAATAGACCTTATATATGTATATAAAACTTTTGACAAAACATTTTTACTTTATTTTTTATTATTATTACAACTAGCTGTACTTAAGGCTTTTTACAACCACTAAAATAAAAATTTTATTTATTTTTGCTATAACTGTTTATTTAATTTTTAATGTCAAAAACTATTTATTAGGATTAAAGAAAATTGTTAGACTTGTTAGACCAAGAGATCCTGGGTGGTAAACCAAAAGGGCTTTCCAGTATCTTCAACTGTTGTGTTTTGCCTAATCATGTACCTAATGTTCAATTTTCTGCTTTCAGATTTTTCAGTTCTACTCTTAATGTTCTAAAATGTTACATTACTGATTTTGTACGGTCAACACTAAAGTATATGTTAATTTCTCTTCCATGGTTGAATGTTTTAAGGTTAGTTAAACTTAGTAATATCTATCTAGTAGATTGAGTTCTTAGTTTCAGAATAATTGGTTTCGTTTTATTGCTGTTATTTTTACCCACACGGTATAAAGCATTTAGTTCAGTCTCAGTCGACATTGTAGATAAATATCTTTCTTGGTTGACTAACTAAATACAAAATGATAAAACCTGTATAACAAAACATAATGAAAGCTAGGTAAATACTTCCCCAGACTTTATCTACAAAGGAGATGAAACGACTTATTATTGTATTTTATTTTTATTACGTTTTTACATAAAAAATGTATAAATTAAATCAGTTTTCTCATAAACAGAGCACTTGATGCATACAGTATAGAAAATATAATGATAGTGTAAGAGAATTTAAACTCAGAAAAAAATATTAGATATTTAAAGTCTGTATCTATATGAATTAAGTCGTTTTTTAATTAACAAAAATTTGTCACTAGAACACTTTAATAACTACTATTGAAGTGTAAAAAATGTCAATATTTATCATACAATGTCTTCAGAAACAAATTTTTTCCTACCTAAATTCAACAGCAAGTTAGGTCATAAATTGCTATCCTACCAAGGAAGTAAGTTATTGATTAAGCTACCATTATGTTTAAAAATGTAAGTCATTTTGGAAAGTTCCAAGATTAACTGAAATATCTATTAAAAAGTTTATGTGTATTCATCTATTTTTTTTAAAGGAGTTTATAGTATTTGTCATTTAATAACTAATTTTTTAATAATTTGAGTTGATTTGTTTGGTTACGATAACAGTGGTTTCGTGTAGATTGCAGCATTTTCTATCGGGTTTTTCTTTAGAATATCTTTTAATATTACCAATTTGAATGAAATTTAAAATACTTAGGAGCTTTTTGTTTTTTCTTTAGCATGCTAATGTAAAAAAAGTTGTAGATGGATATACTTTAAAAGAAAATTAAGTATCTAAATAGTAGAATGAAATTACTGTTTTAGACAAACTTATGTTAAAAAATTCTTTTCTTTTAGTAAATCAAAGAAAATAAAAATTTTTTTTTTTTTTTTTTGTTTAAAAAATATTGTTTGCCTTTTATTATTACAGCTTTAGACTTAGAAAAGTATTCAAAATATATAAAAATGTATATTTTAAAGCAGAGTAACATTTATTGTTGTAAATATTATTACTGTTTTTTTTTTATCAAAAGCATAAACTTTACAGTACTTATCTTTATATTTTCATATATAAAAGTTTAGTTCAGTTATGTTAGAATTCACTTGTTAAAAAATATTTAGATATTATACAATAGTTTATTTATCTAATCAAGTGTAAAAATTTTTACCGTTTAAATTATATTGTTAAATAAAATAAGAAGTACACTTTTAGCACAAAATACTGATGAAACCAGACGTAAAAATATTTCAGCGTATTACATTTTTACTTTCTTTAAAGAGGTCGTATTCATATGTTTGCTATTTGGATTGTTTATCTCCTTTTATAAATTAATTTAAAGTTATATATATTTTCTTAGTTTTTAAGCTACTAAAAAAGTCTTTAAGTACATCTTTAAACACAAAATTCAGTTAATTTTCGTTTATTTATTTTTTCATTTCGTTTAATTGATTGTTTTATTACTAAAGATTTAAATGATAAAAAAATATGTTTAATATCTCGTAAGAAACTTTAAAAGCATTTGGTGTACGACTCGATAACCGAAAGGTTCCTTTGTACACCAGGTTCTTGGAACAAACTTTTTGAGAGCATTTTTTATCGTTCAAAAAACAATGTATATTTAGCTAGCAAAATAAATCACCTACAAAAATTGAAATTTTAAATACAATTTTCAGTGCTAAAATCAACGAAATTAAATTTAAAAACAACATTAACCACTGAAGTATAACAACTAACTCAAATAATTAATTTAAACTGCAGTTTAAACAAGTTTATTTGTACATGGTTGCCACTGTTCAAGCTGAGAAAAATTTCCTGATTTTTCCTGACTTTTTACCAAAATTTTCCTGACTTTTCTAAATCAAACTCTTAAATTAAACTTATTTAAAAATTCATAATCTAACACTTAAAACTATATAAAGCTTTCAATCTAATTCAAATACAGGTTAAAAACATCAGTTTTTTGCTGAACTCTATCACCAAACTTCCAGTACATCACTTAAACCATCTGTGTATGATTGATGTTTGTAATAAACAGCTCTATCAGCAAAATACTTGTATTATTACCTTATAAACACAGCTTGTCTGAAAAAAGACACAAGTTTTTAGCATTTCCTAGCATAAATGTATCTAGATAAACAAACAACATATATGGAAATTTTACAATAAAAACCTTGAATTAATAACGAACTTTCACAACTAAAATCTTAAAACAATAACAAATTTTTACAGTTGAAACCTTAAAAAAATAAAGAACTTAATCAAATACTATTTTTTTAAATTTATGTACTAAAATTTATTTTCTCCGTTTTTTTATTAGCACTTCAACCTCTTCATCTAATGAAGATATGGTTTCCTTCATCTGAACTGCATTCGGCTTCATTTTCTTGGCAGTTAAAATCATTTTCCTCATTTTATTTAAATCGCTCTCATCTGCTGCCCCTACACTTGTTGAAGAGAATCTTTTCTCTAACTCGTGGGCTTCATTAATTTTGGTATTCATTTATTTTTACTATCATTTAGTATAAAATTTGTAACAAATAAATATACTCTTATTTACTTTAAAAACTTAAGTTACTCTACAAAAAATACAAATAATAAGTAAATTTAATCTTGGCATACACTTCTCTTATAACTTATTTCGTAAATTTAATTAACTTTGAAAAAGTTATAAAGAGGTAAAGTATACACATTAACTTGTAAGATAAAATACTAAACTAAGTGCTTAGTTATAAAGAACTCAATTATTTACTTAAACAAAAAAAACTTTGATTCTTAAATTATGCTAGATAAACTTTTGTGTATATATCAGTTATATTGTCCTTGCTTCAGATCATCAATACTAAAAAGCTTACAAAATCTGGCTTGTTCAAGTAGGGTACTTTTTCAATATGTTAATAGAAAATTTTTACAGTTTTGTAAAGGATATTTTACTAATTTATACCAGATGAAGGCATTGGAAATAAAATTAAATATTTTTATAAACTTCTAGGAAAATTTTGGAACTTTTTTCTGACTTTAAAGGACTTTTATTTAATTTTTACCATTTGAAGGATTCGGAAATTAAGGAAATTTGTAAATTTAAATTGACAAAATTTGACTTTTTTTTTAATTTTATTAAATTTCCTGACTTTTTTCAAAACCCCCCATTTTTTCCTGACTTTTGTCATTTTTAAAAATTTTTCCTGACTTTTCCTGATTTCCTGACCGAGTGGCAACCCTGTTTGTACCACTTTCGGGATCGTAAACCTTTCTCCAGGTTTTTACACGACCGGAACGACGTAGTTTATTCTCTGGCGACACTCCATCGTCAACAAAATCTTTTTTTAGATACTCTAGATATATTATCAGGATTCAAACGAGACAAAGCACCATTTCTCTGCTTTGAGTAGATTGGCTTTCATCAATTTCAGTCCTCAGGTGAAAGGAAGACAGCTGGTTTTGCGTTCACACCTTGCTAAAGTTATCATATCTTTGAAACATATTCCTTTCTAGAAGCATCAAATTTTATTTTGAGTCTATCTTTTCCTAATTACGAGAAAAGACAAACTTCTATGTTTGCTTTTGCTCAGATAAGGGATACCCAGTGTTGCCACAGATTAAGCTGAGAAAAATTTTCCTGACTTATCTAAATCAAACTTTTAATTTAAAATTATTGTAATCAAAAACTTGAACTATACAAAGCTTTCAATCTTATTTTTACAGAGGTTTAAAAAAAAATTTTTTTGTTGAATTCAATTATCTCACTTCCATTATATAACTTAAGCCATCTGTGTATGATTAATGTATTTGCAATAAACAGCTCAATCAGCAAAACATTTTTAACTTATAAACACAACTAGTCTGAAAAAACGCATTTCCGAATAACTATTCAATAAATAAATTTAAAAGTTTGTTAATAAAAGATTCTAGTGAAACAAGTTGACTGGAATATATGATAATAACAGATTAAACAGTATCCTTCTTTTATCACATTGACATATGTTTTTGTGTGTTAACGGATTAACACACTTCAACTGAGCTCTGTAAAAAAATAAATACTGTAAGGAAAGAATAGAAGCTGAAGTAGGTATATACATGTATGCATTAAAAATAGTTGCTATATATTTTACAGGTATAATAGATATAATACTTAATGTTAAATCCGATTGAAAACTGTATAATACTTGTAATTATTAAGCTAAATAAAAACAAACTATACAGTAATCTCCCTTTATTGTACTAACGTATGTTTCTGTGTGTTAACGAATCAACACTTCAACTGGGTTTTTAATGGAAAGATTAAACAGTTAATTATTAAGTCCAAATAAATAAAGTAAACAAAAAGACACAATAAAATAACAAATCAAAATATAAACTTATCACATGAAATGAAAGTACTAATTTTAATTATTTACTGAATACTAATCATGAAAAAAATATATCTAATAATTACGTCACAATTTATATGAACATTAGGACAAGCTAGTTAATTTGTATTCTAAAATTAGATTTTTTATTCTTTATGTTTGGAAAAACAGTTAAGCGCTTTAATATGAAAAGTTTTATGTAATTTTTTGTGAACAAAAAGAAAAAATAACATTAAGTATTGAATCAATAAATTTAACAACTGTAAAGACAATTAAAGTCACAGGAACTTGATATAATGTATATTTTGTTATTTGAATATTTATAATGATTAAATCTAAATTATAACAAAATTAAAGTTAGATACAATTAGGAAGCAGATTGGTTTTAAATTAAAAAGTTAAGAAAATAAAGCACAAAAAAAATGTGTATAATAAATGAAAACACATATAAAGAACTTTTACCTTTAAATCCTTAAAACAATATCCAACTTTTACAACTAAAACCTTAAAAAAAGAACGAACTTCTATAACTAAACCTATAAAAAAACAAAGAACTTAATCAAACACTTTTTTCGTAACTTTATGTACTAAAGTTTATTTCCTGTTTCATTATTAGCACTTTAACCTCTTCATCTAATGCAGGGGTCGGCAAACTGCGGCCCGCAGGCCACATTAAAATTTTTATTCAATTAGTTTAATATACTAATGTTTTTGAAAATACAAAAATAAAATTTTAGTGTTATATTTAGAGTATATTCTATCGCCTATTTTTTTTGTTCAAAAAATATCTTTAAATATGTTTTTTAAAGCACATAAAAAAACGTTCCTTTTTGACCTGCCAACCCCTGATCTAATGGATATATGGTTTCCTTCATCTGGTCTGCATACCGCTTAATTTTAATGGCAGTTAAAACCATTTGCCTCATTTTATTTAAATCGTTCTCATCTGCTTCCCCTACACTTGTTGTAAAGAATCAGTTCTCTAAATCTAGCCACAGTTTGTTGGCTTTAAATATTTTCTTTCGCCACTGATTTCATTAACTTTTACAATATGAAGGCATTTGAATTTAAATATTCTTGTAAATTTGAACGAACAAAGTCTGACGTTGTTTCAAATTTTCTGACTTTTTTTCAAAAACCCTTATTTTTTCCTGTCTTTCGTCATTTTTTAGTTTTTCCTGACTTTCCCGGATTTTCCTGATCTTGTGCCAACCCTGTGTATTTTTTCTAGTTTAAGTTTTTTAACAATTTTAGAGTAGCTTTTATTCCTAAACATTTTGAAAGCCCAAATAAATATGTTTGTTGCACTAAAACTTTTATACCGATAAACATTTTTGATAGTTTAAGAGATTGCTATAAAACAAGCTTTAAGTTATAAATAGAAGTATTAAACTTATTTAGCTTAATAGGTTACAAGACAATTCAAACTCGGACAACTCAAATTCTTAAAAAAAATAAAAAGACTATATTCCAAAAGGTAATTTTTTTTTTAATATAAAATATTCATATTTAGATCTTTTTAATATCTGCAAGCCACTTTTTTCCGTTTTGCAATATCTAAAATATGTTTCAAAATATTTTAAAATTATTAAAAATAATTATTTTTTTATTTTATTAAAGCCATATCTTAAAAGGTATTTACTTTTTAGCAAAAAGAATAAAAATACCTATAGATATTAATAGGAACTAGATATGTAGTTTTTATATTTGACAAGTATACATTACTTTTTTAGTTGTGACCGTTTAATTTTTTTTTAAAGAATTTTAATTTTCCGAATTTGAATAGTCGTGTACCCAAACTCATTTAGCTTAATATGACAGAATTTTATTTATAAACAATTGGAGAAAGTTAACTTAAAGATATAACAAAAACAAAAAAATTGTTAGTTTATCGTTTAAAACTTCACAGCAGTGATATATATTAACTAATATGCAATGAAAAACTTCAAATTGTTTACTTTATTTATGTGTCTGGTATTTTTTATAGAAAAGAATACCTATATGATGAAAACTCTTAAACGAATTATAGCTTAAAAAACTTATGTATATATTCATTTTTTTAAGTTAGAAACAGTGATAGTAACTAGTTTATTTTAAAGAATATTAGAAGTTGTAAAACACTTCAAAACTAATATTTTACAAGGTAGTCAAGTTTTTTTTTAATAAGTAATTTAATTACTTGAAATAATTCATTATTTTTGATGCTAATATACATTACCAAAATTATATAACTACGTTTTTTTATTACAAGTAACTAAAATTTGATTTAAACTTTCTTTAAAAGTGAAATTTATGCGTTCATTATAGTAAAATTTTAGTTTTAACAAAACTTAAATCAATCTTAAATAATGAACCATTATTTTTATAATACAAGCCCTAAAAACAATTAGCTAATTCACAAATAAAAAACAATCAAGCTTGATTGACGTCCCATATTTTAATTATTTCGTCATCACTACACGACGCCAGCAAGTGGTTGTTTTGCGGGTTCCACACGACTGCGTTCACGTCCTGTTCGTGCGCGTTCTGTTGCCTGGCAACCATGTCGAAGTTGGTCGCCATGGGATCATCTGATTGGGGGGATTCCCTGAATATGTTGATGGTGTTGTCACCACCCCCGCTCGCTATAACCTCATCTGCGTTCCTGTATATATTTGTTATAAATGTTTGAAGTTTTTTGTGTTCAGCTTTTACTTTTACATGTATAACAGGTTACATTAATCTTACTTGACGTTTTTTAATAATTTAAAACAATTCTGAATATTAACAATTATCACTTTGTTAAGTTGTGTATTTAAGATAAAAATCAAAATAATAATTTTAATTTGTAAAAACTTAATTATGACCACTAATAATCAAAAGTTCCTAAATCGTTACTTAAAACTCTCTTTATTATAACTTTAACATCATAATAAATTTTTATATTACTATTATACAGGGTTGCCACTAATTTTTTTCAAATTTTTTTCCAGGTTTTCCAAATTTCTTCCAAATGTTTAAAAGTACACATTTTTGGGTATATTGTTAGTTTAAAATTAAGTTTAAGGCAAGAAACTATTAAATAGTATAAAAACATTGAAAAGATACTGTGAAGCTACTTTAAATATGATTGTTAATAAAAAAAATTTTTGATGATGACAAAAATTTTTTATGTATATGATAGATTTTTTAAGTCAAAATGAAATTTTACAACTTAACAGATGAAAATTGTCAAAATTCCAGGTTTCTTTGCCCTTAATTGTCAAATTCCAGTTTTTTTCTAGGATTCCAGGTAAAGTCGCAACCCTGTATTATAGTAAAACTACATGATTAGTTAAAGCAGATTTAGTAAAGATACTAATTCAAGTGAAGTTTAAATATAAATATTTTTAAAATATTTAACAGGTTTCAATATTTAACGCTTTATTAAACATGAAAGCTGTAAAATAACAAAAGCTAAAAAAAATTACAAAAGTTACACATGGCATTAACTACAAAAACATATACTTAATGTTATATAAAAACAAAAATGCAATTACTGAATAACGAAGTATTGAAAGCAAGCAAATAAATGGTTTTTCAAAGTCTAATAATAAAAAAAAGTAGTTAGTTATAATTAGGATCCTGAGCATTGTATTACTTTGAAATATAAAATGTTTTGCTATAAAATTTTTTTTTAAAGATAAACTAGATGGATTATACTATGATTATAAATAAACTAAACATGTAAATTTTGTCAAAATAAACTGAAAAACAACACAAAAACTACAAATACAAAAAACACAAGAGAATTAATATAATGATTGGAACATAATACTTGATCCAAAACAAAACGTCGACTTAAAAAAAACAGGTTAAATGATTTGGTAACTGAGTAATGAATATTTTTGTAAAAATTTCTTTTGAAGAAACTTTTTTCTTTCTAAGCTGAATAAAAACACATATTAATGCTATTGGTATTATTTTTTAAAGACTAATTAATACTCAATTTAAATCAAAAAATTACTCAATGTTCTTATCATATAAACTCCCTAAGTGGTTTTCTGACTCTGTGCAGTTTATTTTTGCAAAAGTTTTCATATCTAAAAACTAATATAAAATATATTAAGGATCTACAAAAATAATAATAAAATCAAGATGCTAATGAAAACAAGTTATTATTTGCTAAGATTAATAAAAATAAATAATTAATTAATGTCTTTAATCAAGGAATAGTTAAAGAGATGTATGTTGACAAATATACTTAATCTCTTAATTAAAGTTTATCATGTGTTTTTTACAGATAAGTTAAAAATACTGTATAATATAGATTATAAAAATATAGTTATTCTGTTATCACCACATCAATACAAGATAAAGTGCTTAAGTAACTGAAAAATTACTTGCTAAGGAAAAAAATTAATTAACTTTTCGAAAGTACACTTACAAAATGACTTGTTTAAAAATTTATGTTGTAGAGTTCATTAAAAAAAGCTTGTCAATCAATAATCTTCTATCAAAGAGAAATTTTCAGATTCTTCTTCACAATAATATTTGGATATAAATCGAAATAAAGTGAAATTAAACTTATTAAATTGTATTAATGTTGAAATGTAGCTTATACGTTGCAAATTTTTTTATAATTTAGAAGTAAACTTATTTGAGAAATACAAAGATATAACAAACATTATATATGTTAGTATAATTAATTTTAGTATGTAAAAATGATAAATTTTAATAAAATATCAAAAAACATAAACAATCCAAAACTTTATTTAAAATAACTACTACCTTAAGTTAAGCTATGAGAGCTATATAAATTATAAATATAACATTCAAAGTCATTAAAAAACAACAAGATTTTTTTTAAACCTTGCTTTTTACAAAAGTAAAAAGTTCTTACAAACAATAAAACTCACCAATCGACTGAATAAACAGTTCTTGTGTGATACCCACTCAGAGTGCATACATTTTTCCACACTGTATTTTCATTGGTGACGTCTGCTCCTAAAAATACAAACTTTTAATATAGAACTTCTGTTATAAACCTTTGTTAATTATCTAAACAACTTTTTACCCAAGTAGAACTTAACTTTACTAGTCGTTTAATAACTTTTACGAGCTTTAAAATATTTCAGACAAAATACAAGTTCAAATGAAACAAAAATTAATGATAAAAAAAGTTGATTACGTAAGTTAATAAAATTTTAAAAACAAAATTATCTTGGCAAAACTTAAAAGCATTTAATTTTAAACTGATTGTAAAGTTTTCATCATTTATAAAATAAAGCTTTTTTTATAAACAGGCAAACCAACTAAATTTATTAAATTAAATAATCAGAACTTCGATAATATTTATTATTTTACATATATTATAAACCATTAATACGTTATAAACCATTAATAAAATATAAACTTTTCACCAATATTAAATACATAACAAAGACAATTTCAAACTTTTCGAGTAACTTTCTAAAAAACAACCACAAAAGTTTCCATTAAAATAAATGTATAAAATCATTATAATCTTATATGCTGTTTTTGATTTATTCACTACAAGCAAACTTTAAACTCATATTCTAAACCTTTCGAGTTTGTTTTTACAATACAAACGTATTCTAGCTTTTAAACTATATAAATAATTATATATGAATAATAATTTTTTACTATCAAATTAAATAAAAATGTGCAAATTAAAAATTTAATTTACTTACCAGGTTTCGGTGGTAAAAAATTGCGGCCTTTTCAAGTATAAGAAAATAGCAAACTGCCATTGAATAACAATTTATAATAAATAAAAGAAACAAATGTTAACATTTTTGTAAGTTATCTACCTTTTGAGTATCCGTCGGGTTTGTAACTCTGCCACACCTTGACGGTGTTGTCGTCGGAGCATGACACCAACTTGTCACCCTTCTCGTTCCAACACACCCCCCACACGGTTGACTCGTGCCCGTACAACGTCGTCACCGTCTCCCACTCGTAGTTGCGCGACGCGTGGATCTTTATTGTGTCGTCATAACTCGCCGACGCCAGCACCTGGTTTGTTTGCTTTGTGAGAATTTACACGCACATTGTTTGTACAGCAGTTTATACTTTATTGAGAATATGTTTTATTGTTCTTTACTAACTAGTAAATAGAATTTAACAAATATTGTATTTATAAAGTTCAACGATTCTTATTAAAATGTAAATTCTTTACAGTATTGAAAGTGTTTATAGCAATTCTAGAGTTAACAAATATAACAGATTAAACTTTCAAAACTATAAAAGGTTTTTAATAAAAATGAAAAAAAATAATAATGGTATTGTTTTTAGATTTGATATACTTTAAACTTTTGCTATTAAGTCAAGTTATAAAAAAAAACAAACAAAAAAAAATTAATAAGTTATTTCTGAGTTAATAATGCTAACACACATTTGTAATAAAAGCTTTTTTTTGTAAATATTTTAACTTTTTTATTTTTTCGAACATTAAGTGTTTGTAAATATAATTTTAATATTTAATAAAGGTATAATAAACTATTGCGAATTTAAAATAAGAAACTTTTGGAAACTAAATATATGTGTTTTTTTTTTCTTTTTTACTCAAAACAACTATTAATAAATTTATAAAAATTAATCATGTTAAATTAAACGGTTTTGAAAAGGCTTAACAAAACAAGTCATGTTTACATCTTGTAAACTTCTTAAAAAAGTTTCAACAAACTTAATCTATTTTTATTTTCATTTTTATTGTTTTAGAACAACAATAAATTCATTTTTGATACATTATGGATGCGTCCAACAGAAAAAGTTAAAGACATCTTTATTTTGTTAAAGACTTGGTTCACTCAAATATAATGTTAAAAGTAACGTACATCAGTATTAGGGTGCCAGCACACGTGTTTCACATCTTGTTTGTGATCTGTCAGCATTCCCGCACACTCGAAATCATTGTCGTCCTCAACTATAATTATACATTTAATAACAAGTAAGAAACTTTAATAGTTGATGTTTAGAGTAATTAATTTAAATGATCAATAAACACAGTTAACATTTTTACGAAAGTAAACTTCGAAATATGTTGCAAAAAAGTCATAAACTTTTTCATAAGGCCCCCATTTCAGAAATTTAAAGGACCATAATCCGCAAAGGGGCCATTGATTAAAAAATAGACCACAGAGGGGCTATAAAGCCATAATATTTAATTTTCACTAGATATTCTGGTGTTGATGATGAAGAGCAAAAATAAAGTCTTAGGTATAAAAATAAAGTATTAGGTATATTTAAGGGTAGTTATGAAACTTATACTAAATATTACAGAAATTTTGAAAACTAATAAAAGACCAGGGCTTCCGATTGGGGTCATTTTAGAAAGTCAGGGGTCCATAAGGTCATAATTTGAAACTTAAACTAGATATTCTGGAGTTGATAAAGAAGAGAGAAAAAAGGTTTTAGGTAAGTTTTCGGAAAAATTTGATTCAAAGGAAAACTCCTTGTGTATAAATAATTTATTAGCAATGAAAAATATGAAACTATAAATATAAACACACATATAAACTTTGACATACAGTAAAATTTATTTGAGTCTATCTTTTGATTAGACTTCATACTTTTAGAAAAATGTTTGATTTTTTAAGAAATACACTTTTACACAAGTTTATATCCATTTACAAATAAGATTTTATAAATTTTTAATTTTCTAAAACCAGAACGTGATTTTATTTCGAAACCGTAAAAGTTAATAATATAATAAAAAGTATTTTGATATAACTACACTTTTGTTAAACATATATACTATCAATGGGACATTTGGGCATATATAAGATACATAAACAAATATCATAAAGATATTTTTTTTATTTCAACAAATTTTAAAAGTAGTGAGATAGCAGAGCAAATTTACATTCGTGAAGAAAAATTATAATTACTACGTAAAGACTTTTTTGTTACAATTGGGTTAATAAAAGCTCATTAAAGTTTAAAATATAATTTTTGGATGACTCAAATAAATAACTCATTCATATTATTTTAATTGTGTGTGATACTTAACTACTTTTTATAATTGTACCTTTATGAAAGAAAGCAGCCAGTCAACTAATAAAATAAAAATACACAAAATCAAGCTGACCGGACCAGATCCACACGGACCTGTCGCGCGAACAGGACGCGACGTACTGACCGGAGTTGGCCCACTTGACGCACTTCACCTCGTTGTCATGCCCCTCCAACGTGGCGCACGACTCGAACGCCCCAGACCGCTTGTCCCATATGCATATGGTGGAATCGAACGAGGCCGATGCTATGAGGTTGCCGCAGGGGGACCACGATATCTTCCGTATCGTCCGCTGGTGCCCGTCTTGCAGCAGGTTCTTGCAAGTCCACTTTCCGTCTGTTTAAATATATATATTTATATATATAAGATGTAACGTTAAAAGGCGTTAAATCCGGGAGATCTTGATAAGCTAAGCTTAATGGAATAAATACCACAGATGTTCTTGTGTTAAAACTTTATTTCAACTAACGGCGTTTCACTGCTCTCAAATAAATTTAAGAATAAGCCTACGGAGTCTCAAAAAGCTCTAAGAATAAGTTTTTTGAGACTCCGTAGATTTATTCTTAAATTTATTTGAGAGCAGTGAAACGCCATTAGTTGAAATAAAGTTTTAACACAAGAACATCTGTGGTATATATATACATATACAAGTAACACTAAACAAGAAAAGCGAAAGACAAAACATATGCATCCATTATCAAAAATACTTTTTTAACAAAATTAAAACCAACTAAATATTAAAACAAAATAAAATCGAAGCGGCAAACACGAGTATTTTATAGCATTTTATAACATTTTTCCCAACAGCTTAAAAAATTTTTCTAATAGCTTAAAACATTTTTCCAAAATAATCTTTTTAAACTTTCCTAAAAAGCATAGAATAATATTTACAGCGTATTTCAAATTCAACTAATCGTACAATAAACTGTACCATTACTACGTCATAATTACTATAAAAAATTCTAAAATCGAAATTTCTGTTCACTATTATAATAAACTACAACTCACTGAAGATCACATGAAATTTTACATTTCAATGTGTGAAACAGCTGTATGAATTATAGTTTTTATATAATTAAAAAAATAAATATATACATATATATATATCAATACAACACATGAAATATATTTAGATATAAATAATTCATTTCTTTAAAATCTAATACACTGTATTTTGTAAAGATTAATAATGTACTAAAAGACATAATTTTTTTAATACTCAAGTTTTATAAACTAATAATGTTCTGTTTTGTATTTGACCTCAACAAAAATGTATTACAATTTGTATATCTGAAATTTAAAACAGTTTAAGTTAAAAGCAGTTTATGATGAATTATCATTCTACAAAACACAACAAAAATAGTAACATGTTTTAACTTTAGGTTTTTCATAACTGTTCTAGGTAAAAGTTTCATTAAATAAATTCAATGATTGTAAAACATTTATCATCTTATATTTTATTTTACTTTTATATAACTACTGTTTCAGTTCTTAATATAAACATGTAAAAATAATTAACGTGTATTGGTCTTTGAGTCTTTGCTTTTGTAGATTGATAGGTTATATGAGTAAGCTATACATTAGCATATATTGTAAATAATTATTATTTATATATGGTTGAAATTAAAAACAAATTAAAACTTTTGGTAAAACTTACAAGAGGTAAAAAAGATCGAAAAAAAAAAGAAAAAAGTTAAAAAATACAACTTGACGAAAAAATATTTAAAATAAAAATTAAACTTGGAAATTTTAGTAAAAAATTATCAATTTTACAAACAGAGTCAAGTAACATCATTAGTTTTATAAATATAATCATTTAAAAACATATTGTATACTTTTTACTCTTGAGATTAAAATAAGTTCTCAATAAGTACAATAAGTTCTTGACTTAAAAATTAGGAAAATAATATCACTCTAAATTTTCAAAATTTATTGTCAAAACAATGATTCACATAATAAAAATAATTCAAAGAAAATCCTCAGTTGGTTAAAAAATCTTAAAATTGAATTTTAAAATATAAGTAAGTATTAAACTACTTTAAATGAGCAAACATTGTTTTGACAATAACATTTTTTTAAATTGGAGTGATATTCGAAAACATATATAAAAATAGTACTTAAAACTTCAATATTCATTACTACATAAAACACCTCAAAAAGTTACTAAACATAAATCAGTTAAAATTTTTATACTTAAGAAATTGATAAGCATTTTATAGAAAATAAACATTTAACAAACAAAACAATAACTCTAACGCAAAATTGGATAACTGTGAATTCGGAAACAAATAAACTCATTAATAATTGGTCTATTTCAAATAAAAAATACTTAATTTAAAATTAGAAATTGAAAAAACTCTAGATAGTTCATCTTTTAACTTGTAGTTTGGCAAATTTCACAATTGTAATATTCTGTATATGAAAAAAAACTACAGAATTTAAAAAATTTTGCTATGACTTTACAGATAGTTTAAAGGTGGTTTTGGTAAAAGTTTTCTGATATTTTCTTGGGTAAAGTTTATATTAATCAGTGTGATAGAAATTAATAGTTCAAATGTACTTTTAAGATTTTTAAGGTTGATTATATACTACTTTTAATTTTAATTGCAAATATAAATAGTACTAGCAGAAAAAAAATTGTGAGAATTTTATAAAACATTTTAGTTTTATATTGTTTAATATATGTTGTTGTCTTAAATTTCTAAAACTAAAACATTTTCAAGTGAAATTTAAACATAACTCAAAAAAAAGTAAACTATAGTTTTATTAAGTTCAAAACTCAAAATTTATCAGAGGATCAGTTTTTATAAAAGGTTGTTGGAATCAAATGAAGTTTTAACAAAATCAAAAGGCTTTAATCAAAAGGCTTCTACAGTGAAATGTCATTCTGGTTATGATATGTTATTTTAGTTTATTAATATCTTAACTCTAGTTAGCTAACTATTTAAACTCTTATTGCAAAAGTATACAATTTTATAAATGATGTTTAATAAGTGTTATCTTTTTCACTTGATAAACCAACTACCAACCCTGTTTTCCCCAAATCCAAACGCTCTTGTCAGAGCCACAAGAAGCAAGGTGTCTACCGTCTGGACTCCACTGAATATCCCAAATGTTATCAGAGTGTCCACTTATCTCATGCAAGCACTTCATTGTTATATAATTATTGAGAAAAAATAAGTCTTTTATCTAGTAATATTTAAACATAAAAATGATAGATGTTTTGATATTTGCAAGAAAAAATCTTCTTCAAACATTCACAGTCTAATCTTTATACAATAACAAGAAAACGTTACTTTAAAATTAAAAAAAAAAATTGTAAAAATATATTTTTTTTGCAAAAAAAAAACACTCTTTTTTTTTGTAAATTTTTTTTTATTTTTTTAAATTACTAAAATTGTAAAGTAACGTTTTTTCCTTTTGTTAAAAGGAACTTTTCCTAAACATTTGAAAAGATTGCTTTAAAAATAAAGGAGGAGATAGATTTTTAGTGAATTTTTAGTGAATTTTAAAATTTCCGATAAAATTGACTCCAAAAAATTTGAGGTCCATACAATTATATCAAAAATTTTTTACAAAAAATTAAATATCTCAAAATTTAAATGACATTTTTGAATTCTATAAAAACTGGCTTGTAGTTTGTACTTAAAGCTTTTATATAAAAGCCAAAATTAATTTTTGTAAAAAAATGTTGGATCCCCCCTATGGCCTTAATTGTTAAAATAGAATGTGTTGTGAATTAATCGTTGATATGAAATGATACTTAAGAATGAAAACTAATTTATGGTGCAGTATTGATGATCACAAAATGTAGAAAGTTAAAACGTCCTTAAAGTAACATCTTAGTTTAAAATCTTATAAGTTTAAGATAATATAATCTGTTTTAGTAAATATGTGAAACGAAAACTTTACAGTGTTAATAAAATCAAATACCTAAAATAAAAATACAGTTATAAACAATGTTGTGTTTGAGAGTGAAAATTTTAATTTGGGACCTCTTGTTTGGGTCTGTTGTTGTTAATAAAAATAACATATTTTATTATAAATAATAAATCAAAACACTATGCAGATGATGCCTGCTTGATTTAGCAAAAGTGTGATTCTGATAATATTTTTGAACATTGTTATAAATACAGAGTAAGGATAACTAATGAATGGCTGTGTAAAAATAAACTGTTCATAAGTTATTCAAAAACTAATTTTTTACTGTTTAATAAAACTTCAAAAATAAGTGAATTAAGTTAAGAGTTAAGATAAGTGGTTTGTATTTAGGCAAAATGAAAACATTAAACAACTAGCAGTGAAATTAGAAAACACAAAAAAATCCAACGTTTCAAGAAGTTGCTATATTATGTCAAAATTAAGATATTATTTGAGTTTAAGTACTTTGAAAATAGTGTTTTACACTTTGCTATACTTGCATATTCAATATTGTATATATTTCTAGGCTGCTAGATGAAATTTGAAGCCAATTGTTAGTATGCAAAAAATAAATTGTAAGAAATGTTGTTGTGTGCAGTGACTTCTACAAACTCTTTGTTTGTGAAAATTTATTTATAACTTTAATTTTAAATTTTAATGATGTGGTTAGTTTGCAAGTTAAAGCAAAATGATGAATTTACAACTAGTAAGAATTTAAAATTGGTAATTTATAACTAATAGGATCAAAATGTACAACTAGTAAAAATGTACTGAACCAATTTGAAAGTGATAATTATTGATTTTATTGTGATCTATGTGAAAAATCTTTTTTTCTGTTTCAGAAAGTTGATACTTTTGACTATGATTGCTTTAAGAAATATAATAAGTTTGGTATTAATAGAAGAAATGTTGACCATGATTTAGACTTAAGTTGTGTGAATCATGGCAGTGAAAATACAATAAGTGTAGCTTACATGAATATAAGAAGCACAAATACAAACCAACATAAAACTGAGGAAATTTTGAACTTAGTGAAAAATCTACATAGTATAATTAGTGTTTGTGAAACTTAGTTGACTAGACTGAGACCTTTTATGGGTAAGCCGCATGAGTATGATTTTGTAAACAAGTTGTCTAATAGTAATCACTTTGGTGGTGTTGCATTTTTTTAGAGCTTGTCACTCTTATGAGATTGTAGATGTGTCTTTTGAACAAGATGATGTAGACAATTAGTGAATTAATATTGAATATTTGTTATTGAAAATAACAAATCTGCTATAGCTGGTAATGTATATGGACACCCAAGCTCTGTATTTTCTAAATTTAAAGAAAATTTCCTTCCTGTTTTAAACTAATTAAATGTGAGAAAGTATATTGGTGGTGATTTAAATATAAACTTATTAAATAGTGATTAGTGTACTGTTGATTATTTGGATTGTATTTCAATTGCTGGTGCTAAGCAATTTGTTGATTCCCCAACTATACGTTCTTGTGATTACTCCTCTAGTTCTTTGATTGACCATGATTATTCTAGTTTTGCATGTAAACGTTGTAAATTATGATATATCTTATCATATGCCTGTTATTTGAGAAATTAAATGTTTAAAGAATGAAAATTGATTGTCTTATCAAAAATCAGTTCAAGATTTCAGTAAGTTTGATGTTATTTGGAGTTTTTAGATCTTCTTTTTCAATGATCTTAACACAAACTTAAGTAAATTGAGAATGAGTTTTACAAAAGGTGAAGATGTAAATAAGTATTTGAATGAGTTTGAGAGTGTGTTTTGTAGCAACAGCGTTTAGAATTTTTATTAAAAAAGATAAAAACTAAAAGCTAAACCTCGGACTACTAAAAGATTATTGTTTCAATTAAAAAGAAAATTCTGATGGTTAAGTCCGCCATCAAAGATAAAGCAAAATATTTCAAACACTTTCAAAAAATATTTAAATATGCTGAATAGAGTTGTTGATGCTATAAAATACTTTATTTTGAACAGGTTGTAAGCAAAAAAAAAAAACACACAATTAAATATTTGAAAAATAATTATCAATATAGTTGCTACAAAAGCCTTTTCATCATTCTAAAATCAATAGTGTAAGTGTGTTTGACATTGTAACTCTATTGGTGAACCAAAAGAAATTGGTAATGATAAGAACTTTTGACTATTTGTGGAACATGTTGCTTGTGATTATGATAAGTTTTCTTTGGATTCTGTGAAAATCTGTTTTGTTTTTAAGAATATATCAGCAAGTCAAATTGAAAACTATATCAAATTAATGAACCCTAATAAGAGTGCATTTTGATATCCCTAGGGTGTTCATTCGTCTTCGGAAGCTTAGTGCAAAAATAATTTATTTGTTTTTGCAAATTAAATTTTATTTTTTTCTTAGTTTTAAATAAATGTGTAGAGTGTGGTGTGTTTCCTGACTCTATTACACCTGAGGTAATGCCAATTCATAAAAATATTTAAAAATAAGATTTATATAAAATTTTTGGGCCCTATTTTTTCTGTATCCCTTTTCTAAAATAATTATGTAATTAGTGTGTGAGAGACTGAGTGGTTATTTTCTGTCAAATGACTGCATTGCAAACAGTATGAGTTTAGAAAAAAAAAAGTATGACTGAGTTAGCAGTAAATCAAATTGTCAACAAACTAATTGAGGTTGTTGAATAAAAAATAAATTCTTCTGTGTACTTGGATCTTGCTAAAGCTTTTAATACGGTTAATCATAAAACTTAAGTATTAAAACTTAAATTTTATAATATGAAAAGCTTAATGTTCATTTTTATTGAAATTTATTTAAAAGATAGAAGTAATCTACTATTATAAATAATGTTGTTTCTGAGTCTGAAAGTTTTAATGGTAGGACTCCTCAGGATTCTTGTTTTGGTCAATTTTTTGTTTCTTGGGTATATAAATGACATATTTTCAGCTACAAATATTAAGTTAAGATTGTTTCCAGATGATGCTTCTCTGAGTTTTCAAGCTTGATTCTGACCATGTAATTGCTGTTATAAATTAGGAGTTGAGGAAAACTTATGAATGGCTGTGTAAAAATAGATTGTTTGTGAATTATTTAAAGACAAACTTTTTGTTGTTAAAAAAACTGCAAAAAATATTGAATTCATTGTTAAGGTAAATGGTTTTGTGGTTGAGCAGAGTGAAAATATTAAATATTAGATGACAAATTGAATTTGAAGGCTCACTTAAAGTACCTTAAAACTAAGCTTTCAAGAAGTTGTTTTATGATGTCAAATTGAGATATTATTTGGATTTGAGTACTTTGAAAATGATGTACTACAGTCTGTTAAATCCCCATGTGCGGTATTGTATATCTGCTTGGGGTGGTGCTGCTAGTTGTCATTTGAAGCCAATTGTTAGTATGCAAAAAAGAATTGTAAGATATGTTTATTGTGTGCCTGCACTGACTTCTAAAAAGTCTTTGTTTGTAAAAATTAGTATTCTGAATACTAATGAGGTGTTTATATTGCAAGTTTGTAATTAAATGCTGAATTCTTTGAGAATACTTGATGTTGACCACAGTTGCTTTACCATAGTAAGTGTTGTTCATATACACAATACCAGACTGACTAAAAATAAAATTTTTTAGTTGAAATACATAGAACAGGGCCTGGTCTAATCAATTATTTGGATCATAAGTTTAACCTAGTGTTAAAGAAATTATTGATAACATAAAAAAGGATTACTTTAAATTCAGTTACAAAAACTCTTATTGAGCCAGTAAACTTTGAATGCTTTGATTGTGTAATTTTTGATAATGCTTAACGTGATAATGCAGATAATGCTTAATTGTTTTCAATTGGTTTTTTTTATTTGTTCATCTTAATGTATGTATGGCCAGTATATATGTGTTTTTATTCTAATTTACACTTATTTAAGCTTGTTCTAGTTTGTTGTTAATAAAAATACTTCTATGGGTAAGAATGATTGTTTGTTTGCTGTTTCACATTTTTGTTGTATTTTTTTGTTAGATGTATACATATATATATATGTTATTTATTTATTTACTGTTGCATAACCTTTTTTTTTTTACTTTTATTAAGCTATAACTACTTTTACCTATAAAAGTTTCATAATTTTTCTTAAAATAGTATTAATTCAATTTTTTTTGTGTAACATTCCAGCAAAAAAGTTGCTTAATAGGTTCAAAGGTAGTTATTAATTATTAATGTATTAATTATAATACTATTTTGATGTGTTTCTTTAACCACTGATTGTTAGTTTATTCTGGTGATAGTGATCACATGGTTGGATTGTTGGTGTGATCTTTGTTTAAGCTTGGAAAATTGAATTTCATGATTTTCCCACACTTTTAGGTTTTTAGATTGTTTTTGATTTAAGATTTTAGCGTTCTCTGAAAAGTGTCATCAAAAGTTTTTAATCGTTTTAATGACAGTTATTTTTTTTGGATAAGTAAAAGTTAAACATTAATGGGGCAGATTAATTTACACATGATGTAGCTTTTTTGGTTTATTTTTGCAAAGGGTAAGGTTTGAAACTAATGATTTTAACAATTATATTAAACATAATATTACATATACCTTAAAAAGAGTATTATTGCTTCGATCATGAGGTTCATACACACAATACCAAACATTCAAAAGTTATAACTTTGTAATTGAAAGACAGGGCTTTGACTAAACTACTTCAGGTGTTTAGGTAACTTATAATCTAATGTTTCCAAAAAATACCAACCAAGGGTAAGGATTAGGGTTAACAGTCACAGTAAGAATAAAATAGCTTAAATTAGTAATAAAAGAATTACAAATAGATTCAATCACAAACATGGCTTTGAGCAGAAGTTTCCCTTGTGTATATTTGAAACCTTAAAAGAAAATACTAAAAGTTGTTTTTTCTTAGGGTATTTTTTCTTTCACTTTACTTCAACATTTACAACAGTTTTAAAATAGTAGGTAGTTCGAGTCATTTTTATTAATTTAAAATTTCCAAAATACATTCCCTTTTCTTTTTTCTTAAAGTGTATTTTAAACGAAACTTAATAGCTTAGTGATATATCTGAAATAAATTATGTTTTTTTTTTTGAGTTTGGGTTTATTAAGTCGGTGCTAAAGCTCGTATAAAAAGTAGAACACTTTAGCTTTTTTTAGTCGAAGCATTCTTCAGAAAATGTTTTTTTGTTTAGTGAACTAACCTTATTAGTCAGTATATATTTTTTTTACATAAACTTCTTTTTTCTATGATACAGACCTTTTTCTTGAGTTTTGGTCTTAGTTTTAGGGTCTTCCTTCCTTTCTTTAAAAAAAAACTAAAAAATTCTTAATTCACTGACTAATTAAGACACTTTCAAACATTTTCTAAGTTCTAAAGTTTCTTATTTCAGTGATTTTCAAATATAGTACGAGAACTAAAAAACCACAAAAAGTCTACAATTTTTTTTAGTATTTGCCCTTATAATAAAAATTAAAATTAGCATTTTTTTATTGAAAGTGTTTAACAAAAACATTTTTATTAAACAGTGATTTTTTGACCAAAAACAGTAACCTAGATTAAGATTAAAATTGAAAAAAATAAAAAATGACCCGTAGCTCTAAAAACATCAAGTTAAATTATAATAAAAGTACAGACATTAATTTATAAAGTTATTACTGACAAATATTATTAAGAGTTAGTGTTATAAGAGTAAGTTAACTTTGTATTATGGGATAAGCATCGATGAATTAAAAACGAAATTGTACCTTTTTCTTTGGGCTCTAGCATCGACTTAATAAACCCTTACTCAAAAAAATATATGTCATTTAAATTTTAATTTAGCTATTACATTTTGTGTAAAAAGTCTTCAAGAACATAGATAAAAAAATTGTTTTTATAAAGTTTTGAAGTCAAAAATGAAGCAAATTTTCCCCTGTTTTAGATTAGTTGTCGTTTATACTTTATAGTTTATTGAACGACAAAAAAAGACGCTCATAATATTTAGTTTCATAACCACAAAAAACTTTCGGTTATCAAGTCGCACACCAAGGAATACAAATTCCTTTGAACTTCTTGTCCAGGACTTTAACATTCCTTTTACTAGTAAAAGATGATCAAGCTATTAAAAAATCTGATTTTCATTTATCTTAACTAGACAAAAATCAAACATATATCTATATGTTGTTCTCTAGTACATTACAAAAACTTTAGCTTATTTTATTCTTTAAAAAATACAAACTTCTTAAAAATGCAAACTTTAGGACAAAATGAGCATGGTCCCTTTAAAAAGTAAATCAATATGACTCTCTTTAACTTGGTTACATAAGATTTTCGAAAATTGTCTATAAATTTTGTCACACTAGTACTCAGTTTACTTTATGAAGTATAAGTTAATATAAAAACTTTTACATATTTTACATAAATTTAAATTATAACAAAAGACTTTAAAAAAACTTTAAACATGATATCTAGTGAGTTTTATTTTTTAATTCTAGTTCTTACATATACAAAGAAGAGTTATAATATGAGTCATATATAGATGAAATTCTCATTTGTTGTTTGAGTTAAATTTAAAAAAATATTGTTTAGTACTTTTTATTTTTGAAAAATCTTACATATTTTAAAGCTATCAATTTTATACTTATGAAAATAACAAAAAAAATTTTTAAATGTTTACTAAATAACTCTTATTATAGCTGCATTTTAAAGCACTTATTACTATAATCTTTTAAGCATCAAAAAAAGATGTTTTTTTTAATTACATATTTATTGTTTATTAAAGAAACAAAAAAAAAAAAAACGCTCAAACTATTCGGTAGTTGTTACTGTGACTTGGTGCAATATGTATAAATAAATCTTTCGTTAATCGAGTCGCACAGTCGGGTTCCTTTTATTGTTTTGTCCAGTACAAAGTACAAATAAGTTGTGATTATATGGAACATTTCTTTGAATTTTAAAAGTTCATCAAACAGAAAAACTAGATAGCTTACTGATATTTCTAGTAAATTTAATTCAAACGAATTACAATAATTATTACCCGTTCCTTTTATGTCCCAAGAAAAGTAGTTACTTTAGTTAATGTAGTTTTTTTTAAAAAGTATAGGCTTTAAAAGTAATATAAAATTTGATTATTTTCTGCTAATATTGATACTTTAATGTGTGTAAAATCTTTAGAGATAAGGTGTGTTGTGTAGTGTACATTAAGATTAAGTTATAGCTTTACAAACATTCGACTATCACGGATAATTGCCAAAGTTCTACCATCAAAATAACTCAAATTTAGAAACTAAAGCATGACAACTTAAATAAGAAAAAAAAATTAATAAATATACAGAGCTGCTTTTTAAACTTTTACTAGTTCTTCTACCAGCGAAATGTATTTGGTTTATGTCCCTAACTTTAAAAGTATTTTAATTCATATATAAATAAATTAATTATATTCATAAAAAAAAAAATACATCTATATAAAAAAGTTAGTCAAAATTAAAAACAGAATATCGTACCTGTCTAAAAAAATCTATAAAAACAAATTAAGATAGTTTAAAATCAGTTTTAATCATTAGCTGTAAAAGTTGTCCCTGCTCAACTAAATTTAGTAAAACACCGCTTTAGAAACTATCCAATCAATTTTTTCCACTCTTTATAAAATGCAGTAAGCATTTGAAGGTAGGGTTGCAGCATAATTAGGCTAAATCTGTAGTTTAGAATTTACAGTAATGGAAGTTTTTAGGCAAAATTAGGCTTGTTACGAAGTTTCTTAGCTAGTTCGAATATTTATTGTGCTTGTGAATTATTTGAATGAGGTTTTTTTCTTGAGATCAAGTCTGCCTTTTAATAAAATTATAAAAAGTAAATAAACGATGATTTAAAAATCTACCAGTTTATTGCAACATTTTATTCAAATTAATTTCGGACAACAGTCCTTCATCAGTGAACTTTAAAACTAGTAGTTTTATAGTGAACAATAAATATAAGTTTATTGTTCAAATTTAAGTAATCTGTTCCCTATATTTCAATTTTATACTTGTCTTATCAGAATGTAAAAATAGAAAGTGAAAGAAAGAAAGTTTTTGCTTTGATATTGGTTCGAAATCATCCTAGGAAATTACCAAAAAACCACTAGTAAAAACAATTGACTTGTGTCCTGGACCGATTTGCAAATTATTTATAAATGTTGAATAAAATTATAAGTTATATTAAGCAGAGTCTTGTCCATTTTTTATAATTTCATAAAAAATAAATCATAAATTTTCCTTTCTATGGATAACTGAAGTATAATTTTATTTCCACAATTAAGGCCATAAGATTGAGATCTTAATTGGCTAAGATTTTTTTCTGGCTAAGATTCAAAAAAAGACTGAAAACGTTCTGCTTGAATAACTTCATCGCGGCTAATGTTGGCTAAAGTAAAAACTGGCTAAGATTTTTTTCTGGCTAAGATTCAAAAATATTAATAAAAAGCTAAAGTAACAATAAAAAGGCTTACAAACTGATGAAAAAATAAAAACAAAAAACATAAATAAAAAAACTCAGTTTTAACTAATTTAAAACTCGAACTAAAAATATTAAATCATAACAATTAAAAAAAAATCTAAACAAAAAAACTTAAGTTTTTAAACCTTACTAAAAAAAAATACTGTTGATGGTTATTATTTATTAAACTAAAAAAGCTTTGAGAAAAGTCATATCACTATTGACGATTTTAAAAATAGTAATAAAAAAAGT
Source organism: Thalia democratica (assembly GCF_965202585.1). NCBI lineage: Eukaryota > Metazoa > Chordata > Thaliacea > Salpida > Salpidae > Thalia > Thalia democratica. The sequence continues at coordinate 3,277,860 of NC_139172.1, read as the reverse complement.
AAAGTATTTTACGAAGTACCTTTTATACATTAAATTTCTATTATTAAAACTTCGCGAGTAATTGTTTTAAGAACCTTGCATATGAGGCAATCGAGTCATACACTATTGATGAATTTAAAAATAGTATTAAAAAAAGTAAAGTATTTTACAAAGTATCTCTTATACATGAAAAATCTAACATTAAAACTTCGCGATATCTGTAAAAGTAAATGTTTTAGAGCATAAAACTGTTATTGCATGTAGAGTTTAAAAAGTAAGAACTTTATACAAATTACTATTTTAAGATAATAAAAAAAAAAAATTCTAAAATTTATTAGGTTAGTTATATCAAAGTAAAAATAATAAAAATAATATAATTTAATTTGTTGGACAATAAACTTAATAATAATAATAATTTCCATACGCCATTTATTATAAATTAAGCTACATATACTTTTATCCTTTGTTTGATATAAACGTTTATTACCTAACTTTTATAAGTTAAGGTTTTAAATCTCTTTATATCTTGTATAACTAAACACATAATTTAGTTTCTAAACAACTTAACAACTATTTTAAGTAAACATTAAAACTTTTAAAAATATATATATAACTGTTACATAAACTTAAATTACATTATCTAATCAGTACAGCCGTTGCGTTGACAACCTTAAATTTAAATTCGACGAATTTAATTAAAATTTAATCGCGGGCATACTTTATTTAAAGTATTTTGAATAATTTATAAAGTGATTTTGGAAAATATGTTATTAAAATTACCTTTGTTACATGAATAATCTGCGTTTAAAACTTAGTGCTGTATTAAAAAGAATTTTTTCAAGAACTAAACACTGTCCTTGCCATTATCATAACTTCCACAGTTATACTTGAAATCTTGTTAAACTTTGTAAAATTGTTTTTCAATGTTAACAAAACGACCCATTTAAACAAAATTTGTATATATCATGTACTTAAAAAGTTATGGTCTTTTTAAAACTACCTTTTTTACGTAAATGATCTGCTATTAAACTTAGCGCTGTAACAAAAAGCATATATTTAAGAACTTAACACTTTGTTTCTAGGGTTCATAACTTCTATGTTTTTACTTGAAATGTTGTCAAACTTTGTAAAATTGTTTTTAAATGTTAACAAAACGACCCATTTAAACAAAATTTCTATATATCATGTACTTAAAAAGTTATGGTCTTTTTAAAATTACCTTTTTTACGTGAATGATCTGCTATTAAACTTAGCGCTGTAACAAAAAGCATATATTTAAGAACTTAACACTTTGTTTCTAGGGTTCATAACTTCTATGTTTTTACTTGAAATGTTGTCAAACTTTGTAAAATTGTTTTTAAATGTTAACAAAACGACCCATTTAAACAAAATTTGTATATATCATGTACTTAAAAAGTTATGGTCTTTTTAAAATTACCTTTTTTACGTGAATGATCTGCTATTAAACTTAGCGCTGTAACAAAAAGCATATATTTAAGAACTTAACACTTTGTTTCTAGGGTTCATAACTTCTATGTTTTTACTTGAAATGTTGTCAAACTTTGTAAAATCGTTGTTCAATGTTAACAAAACGACCCATTTAAACAAAATTTGTATATATCATGTACTTAAAAAGTTATGGTCTTTTTAAAATTACCTTTTTTACGTGAATGATCTGCTATTAAACTTAGCGCTGTAACAAAAAGCATATATTTAAGAACTTAACACTTTGTTTCTAGGGTTCATAACTTCTATGTTTTTACTTGAAATGTTGTCAAACTTTGTAAAATTGTTTTTCAATGTTAACAAAACGACCCATTTAAACAAAATTTGTATATATCATGTATTTTAAAAGTTATGGTCTTTTTAAAATTACCTTTTTTACGTGAATGATCTGCTATTAAACTTAGCGCTGTAACAAAAAGCATATATTTAAGAACTTAACACTTTGTTTCTAGGGTTCATAACTTCCACAGTTATACTTGAAATGTTGTCAAACTTTGTAAAATTGTTTTTAAATGTTAACAAAACGACCCATTTAAACAAAATTTGTATATATCATGTATTTTAAAAGTTATGGTCTTTTTAAAATTACCTTTTTTACGTGAATGATCTGCTATTAAACTTAGCGCTGTAACAAAAAGCATATATTTAAGAACTTAACACTTTGTTTCTAGGGTTCATAACTTCTATGTTTTTACTTGAAATGTTGTCAAACTTTGTAAAATCGTTGTTCAATGTTAACAAAACGACCCATTTAAACAAAATTTGTATATATCATGTACTTAAAAAGTTATGGTCTTTTTAAAATTACCTTTTTTACGTGAATGATCTGCTATTAAACTTAGCGCTGTAACAAAAAGCATATATTTAAGAACTTAACACTTTGTTTCTAGGGTTCATAACTTCTATGTTTTTACTTGAAATGTTGTCAAACTTTGTAAAATTGTTTTTAAATGTTAACAAAACGACCCATTTAAACAAAATTTGTATATATCATGTACTTAAAAAGTTATGGTCTTTTTAAAATTACCTTTTTTACGTGAATGATCTGCTATTAAACTTTGCGCTGTAACAAAAAGCATATACTTTTGAACTTAACACTTTGTTTCTAGGGTTCATAACTTCTATGTTTTTACTTGAAATCCTGTCAAACTTTGTAAAATCCTTTTTAAATGTTAACAACCTTTTTCACATGAATGATCTGCGTTTAAAACTTAGCTCTGTTTGCATAAATAGTAGTTTTAGAACTTTAATTTTTTGTATATCATGTAACTTTTTTGATTATTTTGAAAAACCTTTGTATTTTTATCTAGCTTTGCAAAGTCTTTCATTAATAAAATAATACTTTTATAGAACACTCTTTGAGAAGTTTTTTTTTTTCATTTAAAACACAAAACTAAAAACACAAAATTGCAAAAAACTCTTGTTCATCAATCAAATGTACATAGATTACTATACAAACTTTAAGTTATAATTTATGCTATTTAAACGAAATAAAAAACAGAAAAATGTTTAAAAATAGTACTTTCTTCTCGTTTTGTACATATTGCAAATCTTCTTTTTAGTCTTAGGTGGGTTCTTTCTTAAACCTAAGCATTCAAAATGAAACCAACGCGTACATTCTTTTCTTTCGCAGAAGATCTTAATGTAATTTCAATATTAAATAACCAAAGTATATTGTATACATTTATTTATAATACCAAAAAATAACTTATCGGTATGTTTACTGCAGTTTTAAAGTGTTGAACAAATAATCAAAACAATAAGGTTGATTATTAGCAAGCTTTTAAGCAAAATAAAATTACACATTTTGAATATCAAGTTAAGTTGAATAAACTTAGGGACCTCCTTTAAAAAACAACTTCTGTGTAAGCTAACTTTTTTAGCAAGAAAACAACAGCAGTAGATATTTGTTGAACCGCAGTAAACGTATCGTAAGGTTATTGATATTTTTTAATTAAATATTATTCTATGCTTTTCATAGACAACTTTTATACTTGTCAAAAAATTATCAATTTCTATATTTTAATAATAAAGCTTAACAAAAATTACCCAAGTGTCTGTTTTTGTACTTTTTAACTTTTTGCTTTCTGCGACAGTTTTTCTTCCACAATCAAAACAAACATTTCTGTCCTCTAGAGAGTTTGACGGTCCACCGCATAATAAAATATCAAAGGCGACTTCTTGTCTGTACTCTCTAGAGTTTTCGAAAACTTGCAATTGGCCAGCCTCTTCATTTTTCATAAGTTGCTGGGCGTACTAAGTATAATAATTGAAATCGTTTTAGTATATATAATACTTTTTTGTCACGTTTAATTTATGTAGAAGACTCACTTTCAATATAGCTAATTCAGAGTCATTAACTCTATCCTTAGGCAAGTATTCTTGATGAAACGTTTTTCTGATTATGTTTTTGATGCCAACTAAGTCTCCTATATACTTTCTTCTTTCCTCGTTTGGTTCTTCGTTAGCAAAAGGATTGAGAATGGTTAAAGACTTCAGGTTTTTGTTGACATACTGTAAAATTTTGCAAAACTATTAGCGTAAATAAAGTTTTTAATTTAAAATACAAATTATTAGCTGAAAAACAAAAGTTTCTTAATTTGAATAAGTGTCAAAATACTTACAATTATTCTTGGTATTCTGCTTCTTACAAGAATGATTATTTTTTTGGCCTTGAGCATTTGTTCTATTTGTTTTACATTTAGACTACTAAGTACAGTTTTCTTTTCAATTTGTTTTTCATGAACCACTATCACACATGTATCTAAAAAATTATTTTTTAAGGTTAATTTTAGATAAAATTTTTGTAGTTTGTTTAAGTTATTTCGAAATCATAGTTAACCTGGACTTTTATAGTTTTTCAAAAAATATTCTGTAACAATAGGTGATACTTTGTTTGGGTTCTTTATAGATAAAAAGTCGTAATGCCTAAGAATTGTGTCACAATTAACATTGCGCTAAGTTTAATAGCAGATCATTTACGTAAAATAGGTAGTTTTAAAAAGACCATAACTTTTTAAGTACATGATATATACAAATTTTGTTTAAATGGGTCGTTTTGTTAACATTGAACAACGATTTTACAAAGTTTGACAAGATTTCAAGTAAAAACATAGAAGTTATGAACCCTAGAAACAAAGTGTTAAGTTCTTAAATATATGCTTTTTGTTACAGCGCTAAGTTTAATAGCAGATCATTCATGTAAAAAAGGTAATTTTAAAAAGATCATAACTTTTTAAGTACATGATATATACAAATTTTGTTTAAATGGGTCGTTTTGTTAACATTTAAAAACAATTTTACAAAGTTTGACAACATTTCAAGTAAAAACATAGAAGTTATGAACCCTAGAAACAAAGTGTTAAGTTCTTAATGTATGCTTTTTGTTACAGCGCTAAGTTTAAAAGCAGATCATTCACGTAAAAAAGGTAATATTAAAAAGACCATAACTTTTTAAGTACATGATATATACAAATTTTGTTTAAATGGGTCGTTTTGTTAACATTTAAAAACAATTTTACAAAGTTTGACAACATTTCAAGTAAAAACATAGAAGTTATGAACCCTAGAAACAAAATGTTAAGTTCTTAAATATATGCTTTTTGTTACAGCGCTAAGTTTAATAGCAGATCATTCACGTAAAAAAGGTAATTTTAAAAAGACCATAACTTTTAAAATACATGATATATACAAATTTTGTTTAAATGGGTCGTTTTGTTAACATTTAAAAACAATTTTACAAAGTTTGACAACATTTCAAGTAAAAACATAGAAGTTATGAACCCTAGAAACAAAGTGTTAAGTTCTTAAATATATGCTTTTTGTTACAGCGCTAAGTTTAATAGCAGATCATTCACGTAAAAAAGGTAATTTTAAAAAGACCATAACTTTTAAAGTACATGACATATACAAATTTTGTTTAAATGGGTCGTTTTGTTAACATTTAAAAACAATTTTACAAAGTTTGACAACATTTCAAGTAAAAACATAGAAGTTATGAACCCTAGAAACAAAGTGTTAAGTTCTTAAATATATGCTTTTTGTTACAGCGCTAAGTTTAATAGCAGATCATTCACGTAAAAAAGGTAATATTAAAAAGACCATAACTTTTTAAGTACATGATATATATAAATTTTGTTTAAATGGGTCATTTTGTTAACATTTAAAAACAATTTTACAAAGTTTGACAACATTTCAAGTAAAAACATAGAAGTTATGAACCCTAGAAACAAAGTGTTAAGTTCTTAAATATATGCTTTTTGTTACAGCGCAAAGTTTAATAGCAGATCATTCACGTAAAAAAGGTAATTTTAAAAAGACCATAACTTTTTAAGTACATGATATATAGAAATTTTGTTTAAATGGGTCGTTTTGTTAACATTGAAAAACAATTTTACAAAGTTTGACAACATTTCAAGTATAACTGTGGAAGTTATGAACCCTAGAAACAAAGTGTTAAGTTCTTAAATATATGCTTTTTGTTACAGCGCTAAGTTTAATAGCAGATCATTCACGTAAAAAAGGTAATTTTAAAAAGACCATAACTTTTAAAATACATGATATATACAAATTTTGTTTAAATGGGTCGTTTTGTTAACATTTAAAAACAATTTTACAAAGTTTGACAACATTTCAAGTAAAAACATAGAAGTTATGAACCCTAGAAACAAAGTGTTAAGTTCTTAAATATATGCTTTTTGTTACAGCGCAAAGTTTAATAGCAGATCATTCACGTAAAAAAGGTAATTTTAAAAAGACCATAACTTTTTAAGTACATGATATATACAAATTTTGTTTAAATGGGTCGTTTTGTTAACATTGAACAACAATTTTACAAAGTTTGACAACATTTCAAGTATAACTGTGGAAGTTATGAACCCTAGAAACAAAATGTTAAGTTCTTAAATATATGCTTTTTGTTACAGCGCTAAGTTTAATAGCAGATCATTCACGTAAAAAAGGTAATTTTAAAAAGACCATAACTTTTAAAATACATGATATATACAAATTTTGTTTAAATGGGTCGTTTTGTTAACATTTAAAAACAATTTTACAAAGTTTGACAACATTTCAAGTAAAAACATAGAAGTTATGAACCCTAGAAACAAAGTGTTAAGTTCTTAAATATATGCTTTTTGTTACAGCGCTAAGTTTAATAGCAGATCATTCACGTAAAAAAGGTAATTTTAAAAAGACCATAACTTTTAAAATACATGATATATACAAATTTTGTTTAAATGGGTCGTTTTGTTAACATTTAAAAACAATTTTACAAAGTTTGACAACATTTCAAGTATAACTGTGGAAGTTATGAACCCTAGAAACAAAGTGTTAAGTTCTTAAATATATGCTTTTTGTTACAGCGCTAAGTTTAATAGCAGATCATTCACGTAAAAAAGGTAATTTTAAAAAGACCATAACTTTTAAAATACATGATATATACAAATTTTGTTTAAATGGGTCGTTTTGTTAACATTTAAAAACAATTTTACAAAGTTTGACAACATTTCAAGTAAAAACATAGAAGTTATGAACCCTAGAAACAAAGTGTTAAGTTCTTAAATATATGCTTTTTGTTACAGCGCTAAGTTTAATAGCAGATCATTCACGTAAAAAAGGTAATTTTAAAAAGACCATAACTTTTTAAGTACATGATATATACAAATTTTGTTTAAATGGGTCGTTTTGTTAACATTTAAAAACAATTTTACAAAGTTTGACAACATTTCAAGTAAAAACATAGAAGTTATGAACCCTAGAAACAAAGTGTTAAGTTCTTAAATATATGCTTTTTGTTACAGCGCTAAGTTTAAAAGCAGATCATTCACGTAAAAAAGGTTATATTAAAAAGACCATAACTTTTTAAGTACATGATATATACAAATTTTGTTTAAATGGGTCGTTTTGTTAACATTTAAAAACAATTTTACAAAGTTTGACAACATTTCAAGTAAAAACATAGAAGTTATGAACCCTAGAAACAAAGTGTTAAGTTCTTAAATATATGCTTTTTGTTACAGCGCAAAGTTTAATAGCAGATCATTCACGTAAAAAAGGTAATTTTAAAAAGACCATAACTTTTAAAGTACATGATATATACAAATTTTGTTTAAATGGGTCGTTTTGTTAACATTGAAAAACAATTTTACAAAGTTTGACAACATTTCAAGTAAAAACAAAGAAGTTATGAACCCTAGAAACAAAGTGTTAAGTTCTTAATGTATGCTTTTTGTTACAGCGCTAAGTTTAATAGCAGATCATTCACGTAAAAAAGGTAATTTTAAAAAGATCATAACTTTTTAAGTACATAATATATACAAATTTTGTTTAAATGGGTCGTTTTGTTAACATTTAAAAACAATTTTACAAAGTTTGACAACATTTCAAGTAAAAACATAGAAGTTATGAACCCTAGAAACAAAGTGTTAAGTTCTTAAATATATGCTTTTTGTTACAGCGCTAAGTTTAATAGCAGATCATTCACGTAAAAAAGGTAATTTTAAAAAGACCATAACTTTTTAAGTACATGATATATAGAAATTTTGTTTAAATGGGTCGTTTTGTTAACATTTAAAAACAATTTTACAAAGTTTGACAACATTTCAAGTAAAAACATAGAAGTTATGAACCCTAGAAACAAAGTGTTAAGTTCTTAAATATATGCTTTTTGTTACAGCGCTAAGTTTAATAGCAGATCATTTACGTAAAAAAGGTAGTTTTAAAAAGACCATAACTTTTCAAGTACATGATATATACAAATTTTGTTTAAATGGGTCGTTTTGTTAACATTGAAAAACAATTTTACAAAGTTTAACAAGATTTCAAGTATAACTGTGGAAGTTATGATAATGGCAAGGACAGTGTTTAGTTCTTGAAAAAATTCTTTTTAATACAGCACTAAGTTTTAAACGCAGATTATTCATGTAACAAAGGTAATTTTAATAACATATTTTCCAAAATCACTTTATAAATTATTCAAAATACTTTAAATAAAGTATGCCCGCGATTAAATTTTAATTAAATTCGTCGAATTTAAATTTAAGGTTGTCAACGCAACGGCTGTACTGATTAGATAATGTAATTTAAGTTTATGTAACAGTTATATATATATTTTTAAAAGTTTTAATGTTTACTTAAAATAGTTGTTAAGTTGTTTAGAAACTAAATTATGTGTTTAGTTATACAAGATATAAAGAGATTTAAAACCTTAACTTATAAAAGTTAGGTAATAAACGTTTATATCAAACAAAGGATAAAAGTATATGTAGCTTAATTTATAATAAATGGCGTATGGAAATTATTATTATTATTAAGTTTATTGTCCAACAAATTAAATTATATTATTTTTATTATTTTTACTTTGATATAACTAACCTAATAAATTTTAGAATTTTTTTTTTTTATTATCTTAAAATAGTAATTTGTATAAAGTTCTTACTTTTTAAACTCTACATGCAATAACAGTTTTATGCTCTAAAACATTTACTTTTACAGATATCGCGAAGTTTTAATGTTAGATTTTTCATGTATAAGAGATACTTTGTAAAATACTTTACTTTTTTTAATACTATTTTTAAATTCATCAATAGTGTATGACTCGATTGCCTCATATGCAAGGTTCTTAAAACAATTACTCGCGAAGTTTTAATAATAGAAATTTAATGTATAAAAGGTACTTCGTAAAATACTTTACTTTTTTTATTACTATTTTTAAAATCGTCAATAGTGATATGACTTTTCTCAAAGCTTTTTTTAGTTTAATAAATAATAACCATCAACAGTATTTTTTTTTAGTAAGGTTTAAAAACTTAAGTTTTTTTGTTTAGATTTTTTTTTAATTGTTATGATTTAATATTTTTAGTTCGAGTTTTAAATTAGTTAAAACTGAGTTTTTTTATTTATGTTTTTTGTTTTTATTTTTTCATCAGTTTGTAAGCCTTTTTATTGTTACTTTAGCTTTTTATTAATATTTTTGAATCTTAGCCAGAAAAAAATCTTAGCCAAGTTTTTACTTTAGATAACTTTTACTTTAGCCTACATTAGCCAGTTTTTACTTTAGCCAACATTAGCCGCGATGAAGTTATTCAAGCAGAACGTTTTCAGTCTTTTTTTGAATCTTAGCCAGAAAAAAATCTTAGCCAATTAAGATCTCAATGGCCATAAGGGGTCTAACATATTTTTAACAAAAAAATAACATCTCAGAGTTTCCACTTTACACAGAAAAACCTGGAATTTGACAATTTAGGCAAAAAAACATGGAGTTTGAGAAACTTTGAAAAAAACCTGGAATTTTGAACAAACATAACTAAAAAACCTGGGATTTTTAACAATTTTTATAAGTTATGTGAAAATTTTTTATTTGATACAAATAATTTACCATAAAGATAATTTTTTTTGTCATTAATATTTTTTTTAAATTTAAAAGCACATTTAAAGAAGCAATACAGTATCTTTTTAATGATTTCATACCATTAAAACAGTTTTTTACCTCAAACTTAACTTCAAACTAAAAATAGACCCAAAAATAAGTACTATTAAATACCTGGAGGAAATTTTGAAAACCTGGAAAAATTTGAAAAAAAGAGTGGCAACCCTGTCATTTGATATTATCTAAAATTTTAAACAAAGAAGTTTCAATAAGTATTGTGATTTTACTACAGTTCTATATATCAATTGAATAAAACAATAAGCAACAGAAAATTTTCGGGGTACAATTTCTCAGAATTTATTATTTTTGTTTAGAAATTCTTCTTTCTTTAATTTAAAAGGAATGTACTTGAAAATTTATGAATAATTTTTTTCATATTTCAAACAAATAAATTTATTGAAAAAAGAAAAAGAAAAAAGAAATTATTATGTAAATAATCAATGATCACAGTAAGAAAGTTTAAAAACACTTGATCAAAAAATCAAGGAGAAAATAAATTTTTAGTTACTTATTATATTTTTGCCTTTTCAGTTTATGTCCCCTTAAATAACCTATTGAACACTCCATTTTTGAGCGCTTATATCTCATTAGTTACATTAATGTTTTTTAAATGTAAAAAACAACTGGTATTTAAGTAATTATTGTAAAAAATAAGATACAATTTCACAGAAAAAGATTTATCCCCAATGGCTTTAAATGTTTTATTCACTATAATTATTCTATAATGTTATTTCAATTTTTTCTAAACCTAATTTTACACTAATTAAAGATATTTATATAAACTTTGAATTAAGATACTTTAATCTAATTTATGAGACTAAAATAATAATGTTAGATATCTAAAATTTATCATGATTTTTAGTTAATATTTTATAAATTAAATTGTTATTTAAGGACAAAGGGAGGTAAATGATTTTTTTGAATTTTAGTAGCTTACTTTACATAAATGACTAAGCTACCAGTTGTTTTTTACTATTAAAAAAATTCAAAGTAACTATTCAGATATAAGCAATCAAAGATAGAAAGTTAAAAAGGTTTTTAATAGGATGAGCAAACTATAAACACAAAAGTAGATTCACTAAAAATTAATCTCCTTCAGTTTTTAAGCAATTATCTTAAATCTTTTTCAGTCAAATCTTTAAAAAAAGGCAACTAGTAGAAAGCATAATTTTTAATTATCTTTAAAAAAAAGTTAATCATTTTATTAATTTAACCGCTTCAAACAAATTGTTCAATATTTTAAAATAAACTTTTTCTATAAGTTTCAAGTAAATTTGTTTAAAATTAAAGGAGATGGATTTTTAAATGATTTCTAAAAATTCTGAGAAAATTGGACCTGTTAATTTTTTCTCATAAGAATGTAGTGGTTTACTTTTTAAAAAACTGTTTATGTTTAAAAACAGGGTTACCAAAAAACCTGGAAACACCTGGAATTTGAAAAGTTAGGCTAAGAAACATAAAAAACCTAGAATACTGAACAAAAATCACTAAAAATACCTATAAAAAGCTGGAGTTTTAACAATTTTTACATTTTAAGTAGTAATATTTTAACTTGACACAAAAATTCTATCATATAGATAAAAGTTTTTAAAATGTAATCAACATTTTTTAATTAAAAAACACATTTAAAGTAGCTTTACAGTATCTTTTTAATGTTGTTATACTATTTAAACCAATTTCTTATCTTAAACTTGACTTTAAACTTAACATAAATTCAAAAATGTGTACTTTAAAAAACCAAGATAAAATTTGTCAAAATTATTTGACAACCCTATAATGAGAGGGAGGTGAATTTTAAGCTTTACGCAAAAATGGGGCGAAAGTATTAAGACTGCAAAAACTCTTCTACGTTAGATATTCCGGGATTTCTAATAAAAAAGAAGATTTAGAACTTCAGTAGATAATAAAGGATTTGTACTGAAAAGTAAGAAAATAAAAAACCTTGAGATCATAATTATAATTTGACAACATGTAACATACATTAGATACTCTTGGGTTATATTTTTATTTATTTATGGGGTTTGTAAAATGTGGGGACAATCATTTTAAGGGCACCAAGTCCAACATTGTATTTTTAATAAATATAAAATTGGTTTTTAATTTAAAGCTATTAAATTTTACTATAAATAATTTTTGTTCAGAAGGTAAAAATACTGATTAGTTTTTGAGGTATAGATAGTTTTGTAAAAAATTTCCTATAGAAATGTATAGACCCCAATTTGTTCATTGTCAGTTTTCTCAGAAATTTAAAAATTTACTATAAGTCTACCTTTTCTTTTATTTTTCGAGCTAGAAACTTGTCTCAAGAAACACTCCTCATATAGTTTAAAAGAATTTGAATGGTAAATGAAAAAAAAAGATAATAAAAACTAAAAATAGAAGGTTTATTTTTGATGAGTTTAATATTAAAATAAATCCTGAATTCAATTATTTTAAGAATTAGTAATGTATTTTCTGTGCAAGTTTGAAGAAGATTGGTTAAAAAATTACTGATTAGATATGTATTTAGTGATAAAACAATTTTTTGTTTTTAGTTTACCCCTACCATAAAGAACCTATTGAACACATTGACTTTAAATACTACTCAAAAAACTTATCTCAAAAGCTACTTAATTTTTTTTAAGCAATTACAAATATCTGATAGTTCAAGTAGAACCCTACAAAATAAGATCAACTTGTAAAAAACAAGGTTGACCCCTCCATGCCCTTAATTTTCTAAAAAGTGGTGGGTGATTGGTACTTTAAGAGACTTTGAACTAATTTTCTAATTTCTAAACTTTTTGATTGCAAAAGTTTAATTCAAAATTCCCACCCTTTTAGATATTGCTTTCCTTTTTTAGTTAAATTACTTTTTTATTTCCTTACTAAATATAAATGGTAATTAAAAAAAATATAAGCTAAAAATTTAAAAGCTTGTTTACAGAGACAACTTAAATAACTTTGAGTTGTCTGAGTAGTATTTCTGTAAATGATGTTCTATTAAAATAACGATTTAAGTTCATTTTTATAAATGTTCTATTTTCTCTATTATCTTGCAAATAATTTTTTTTTGTAATGGGTTTAATTAAATTAAAGTAAAATTAAAAATTTCATTATATTTTTATGTTTTATTAATTTTATTTATTTAAGGTATTCCTACTTCTCACTTCCTCAGTTTTAAATCTGTTGTTGTTTTCAATTAACAAAAAAATGTATACTTTGATGGATAAAATCAGAGTTTCCACTTCCCTATAAATCCCTAGAAATTTGCAATATTTGCAATAGGCTGTTGCAACAAGAGTATTTTACCATCACTTTTTTTGTATGACTTTATGAGTGGAAAAGTACTGATAAAACAAGAGAGTTATGTTTTTTTTTACACTCTCTTGCTTTGTTGAGATAAAATTTATGAAATGTGCTCAACATTTTTTCATGAAAATTGTTTAGTGATGTAACTTAGATGATAAAAGTGAAGTAATATTAACATATAAAATGATATTAAAATTTAAGAAGAGTATGGATAGTAGATCAAAATTGTTCTTCTCTTACAGTAATTGTCAAGCAATTTTTTTTGATAACTGCCCTATAAACTTGCTATATTTATGGATTTCCCTATAAATTCTTTTTGGAATTTTAGTTGGAACCTTGTAAAATTGAGAAAATAATTTAAAAAATGAAATAATTAAATTGAAATTGTTAATTGGTGAAGAAAATAATTAGTTAAAGATTTAAAATTGATTTTTTTACCAAAACCTGGATATTGTTTTAGAATTTCAGTAGAACCCTGTGAAAATTATGTGAAGTCAACTATAAAAAGACCCCATCTGATTAATGTCCAAATTTAAATTTGTAAGATTTTTCATAAGTAATTTTACTAGTTAGTTTGTGTAAAGTAATGTTTTTCAAAAAAATATTAAAACTAATGCATACTGAAATAATTGTATACTTGGGTAAAAGGTATGTAAAGTTAAGGGTAAAAGTTATTTTGGTTGTTTTTATTACCTAAAAAACTCAATTAGTTCAGATACAAACTTTCTGAGAGATTAATCCTTTATAAATATATTTGATTAATTTTTGATGAGTACTTCAGCTGAATAGCTATAATTTTTTAAGATTTGAAAGTTTTTTTGACTTTGCAGTTTTAGACAAAAAAATAATTTCCAAACTTAGAATAACAATTGATTTCTCAATTCGTTCAAGCTTTTTATTTTCATCTTATAAACACAGTTTTTTTTAAAACTTGGCTAACATACTATTACCATTTTTGTTAAAAGCTTGTCTTCCTTAAAGATTCAAAAATATGTTCAAGTTACTTTAACATTTGTAAAAGTATGCCATAACAAGGACAAATAGGGTCAACCTTGTTTTTACAAGTTTATCTTAATTTGTAGTGTTTTATGTAGCTTTGAAACACTTTTTATTATTAGAAAATTTAAGGTAGCATTTTTGAAATCTAATTAATCAAATTGGGCAAGTTCAATAGGCTACTTACAGAAGACAAAAACTAAAATTTAAATAAGACAATTTTATTTAAAATCAATCTTTTGTTTTTTTTTTGCCAAGGGGGTGAACCATTTTTTTTTGCAACTTGAACTTAATGTAAAACTTAAACTAAGCTACGAATTGCAAATTTTTAATTTACTAACTAATTTATACATATAACTAGTTAAAGTCTGAAATTACAATAGATTGTTTCATTGAGAAGAAAGCTTAAAATTCAAAAATAATTTCTATCTCTTCCTACATTATCAAGATAATTATTTCAAGTTTTCATGGAATTTTTTTTGCAATATTTAGAAAAAAAAAATTGTGAAGAACATTAAAATAATTATTTTTTTGTATTTTTGGTGATTTTTTTTTTTCAGTATTAAAAAAATTGACATTACAATTTTTATAATTATGTCAAATACATTTCTAACAAAAATTTGATATATTTATCTCAAAAACATGAATATATACTTTTAATGACTTCTATTTATTTATTGTTTTAGTTTTTTTCTCCCATAATTAACCTATTCTCAGATATTTAAAAATTTAATTTGATTATTAACACCTGTAATATGTAAATTTTAGCATAGATAAAACTTTATTAAATAAGATCAAGTTGTTTAATAATTTATTTACCCCTATGGTCTTAATTGATCTCTAAATTTTCACAGTAAATCCTTAACTAATATTTAAACTGTTTAAAGAAAGGATTGTTTTAGTTTAAAAAAAAACAAGTTTTTGTAACTACTATTTTGTTTGTGGGTTTTTTGTTTTTCATTAAAAAAACTATAACATTAAAAATATTTTAAAACATTTAAAAACTGTTTTTAAAAGTTCAAGGTTTTCAGATCAAAAAATTTAAAATAATTTTTATAAATATTTGAGAAATTTTAAAAATAAAAACAATCAGTTCTATTAGAACTTTTTACAACAATGATCATATCTTAAAAGTTAATTAATTTCTTAATTCCAAAAAAAAACTTATAGTTTTAGTTGTTAACTTGAGTTTTTCATGACAAAATGTTAGTTTTTGTTGATATAAATAATGATAATAATAAAATATATAATAAAATAAATAATTTGTTTATATAATGTATAAATAAATAAATGAACCTACCCCATGTGATTTTATATTAAAAAGACCTAATTCTGAGTTATTAAAGTTATTTTTAAATAGTTAGTTGTGTTATTAGCTGGTTGTAGCTTATATTTCAAAAATCTGTTATTAGCATTTGTAGAAAAATATTTAAGTACATATCTAAGATTATATATGTAAGTAAGAACTGCTACCAAGGTAGCAACAGTAACTTGATGTTTAAGCATAAAATAAAATAATCTGCTTTTTAGAGATTTACTTTCAACGCATAATAACCCATAATAAATCCAAAATATTTTAAAATTTATAATGCAAAAGTCTACTTGATCAAATTTTTTGCTAACTGAAAAATTTTCTATTTTCAGATTTTATTTAATTTATAAATCTCTACTATGTCTCGAAGAAGAGGTTAGTTTCAATTGTATTTTCCTAGATGTTGCTCAACTTGTTTCTAGTTATAAATTTAATGCCTAATAAGTTGTAAAAAAATATATTTTATTTATTTATTTTTTAACATCACTGTTACTCCTAAGCGGTACAACAATTCAAATTCTAACAATTAAAGTTTTGACAATTCAAGTTCTTTTAAAAAATTAAACTGAACAACAACTCACAAAAATATATATAATAATAATGATAATAATATATATTTTATTATTTT
Organism: Thalia democratica; assembly: GCF_965202585.1. Lineage (NCBI taxonomy): Eukaryota > Metazoa > Chordata > Thaliacea > Salpida > Salpidae > Thalia > Thalia democratica. The sequence goes on along the minus strand of NC_139172.1, from coordinate 3,261,723 downwards.
TACAGTTGTCAAAAGATTTAATATAGTACATCAATAAAGTAGCTACAACAACTAGTTTAGTTACAACAACTAAATTTACTTTTAATCTACCCAACAGGTCATTACTCACCCGACCACACGGTCAAAATCAAAAAAGAGCCTGAAATCAAGAAGGAAAAGTACTGGGACAGGGACGTGGACAGGAGGCAACACGCGCCCAGGAGAGACGATTTCGTAGTCAAGCAAGAGCGCAGGTCGCCCGGCAGGGGGCACAGGAGCAGGAGCCCTTGCAGGTCGCGGTACAGGCGAAGTCCGTCCGGTGAGAGGTACCGGAGGTCGGACGATAGGTACAGGAGGTCCCCTGTCGAAGAAAAGTACAGGCCGCCACAACAGGATTACAGCAGGAGGAACAGGCAGTCGAGGGGCGGTCCAGTGGTCAAGACTGAACCGGGTGTCCCTGGTATAAAAGTTTGTTTTTCTTATAATTGTTCTGATAAAACTTCAACCTTAAAAAGATATTAGAATTTAATGAATAAGTTATGAAATTTTGAAATTACATTTTTGTCGGGTTTAAGTAAATACTGTATAAATACTGTTTAACCATCAAAATTTATAGAAAGTGAAGGCAATTGAGATCAAGTCGTTCTTGTACTCTTGGTGCGGAATGAGAAAGATGAAACCAGTTTATGATGTGGAAGCGCATGGCGAACAACCAGACACCTATTTTTCTTGTGAGGTTAAAATTTTCATTAGATAACAAATAAGTTATTTTAAACAGGTGTCTCATTGAAGTGAAATGCCTAGTGCCATTTGTTAAAAAAAAGTAATATGAATTTTCAATCTTCTAAAATAACTATCAGTTTACTGGTTAAGTATTTTTCATAGCTATTATGAGTTGTAAGTTTCAATGATCTGATTTTATAAGTTTAATCTTTTTCGCTTACTTTATTATTTTTAAGATCATAACAAGTTTTAAAAAAAAAATCAAGAATTAGTTTTTTCTTAGATTATTTATAAAAAGTGCTCATTGAAAAACTATGAAACAGTAAATAAAATATCAATATTCTACTCTACAGAAGGTTTACTCTAATTATAATTTTAGTAGATATATTTTTTTTACATTTATGCTGTCTTGTGTTTACTCTTAACAAATTATTCAAAAATAAATTAGAAGCTCTAGACTCGAAATAGTTTTATTTACTAAAATCTTGCTTTAAAAAAACACTGCTTTAAATGTATATGCTGATAATGTTAAATATGCTCTCAAAAATGTCAACTGCATTTTGTGATTTTTTTTGAATAGAAAATATACTCAATACTTTTAATTACTTTGTAAGCAGAAAGTTAACCATAAACAATTTAGCGTTATTTCTTATATTTAAAATGTTATAAAGTATCAGTCTAAAATATTTATTATAATATTAACATCAATAAAATGTTGAGTTCCTATTCTTATAAGTCTTAACAAGTTATTTAATTACTTCTGTAAGTAAAATACAAAGCTGAAAAAGACTGCTATAAAATTTCAATTATAAGTTTATACAGATTTTTTTTACAAAACTGATAACATCTTAAACATATGTTCTAATTACTTGGTCAAAAAACAAATTATAATGGCTTTATAAACAACTTAAAACTTTGTTTTAACAATTCGTTCAAAACTCTCCGTTCGAACAGTTTCTAAAACTCAGCTTATATGTTATAAATGAACTTGTTGTTTTAACTATTCATTCACTTAAATTTGTCAAAAAGTTGCGGATAACGCCGGGCATCAGCATACCGTACGTGGCCGAGGACACGGCCTTGAGTAAGAAGGAGGCGCAGAGCAAGGCGGCGTGGAAGATGGCCGACTACATGATAAAAAACAAGCTGGTAGTCGAGCAGGAACTTCCGCCACGACCCGATGTATGTTTCGTTGTGTAAAATATATACAGTAAGATAAGTAAGTATAATAGTAGGATTATAGTATAAAACAGAGATTATTTCCAATTAGTAGCTAGTCAAAAGTAAGATTTTAAAGTCAATGTTATAAAAAAAAAATTTTAATTAAAAAAAAATGACTATCACATATCTTTCTAGATTTTTTAAATAAGCACTTACGAGGTCTTTGACAGAAACTTTTAACATTAAAAAATCTTGAAAGAATTAAACAAATATAATTTCTCCTCTAGAAGTTGACATCTTTTTAGTAGTTTTCGAAAAATCAAAACATATAATAAAATAGAATGTTAACTATGAGAATCATGATAACACACTTGTTTGTTTTATTCCTGATTTAACCATGTTTTAAAAACTTACTTGGGTTTTTAAAGTCTTTTTATAAACATTGTAAAAAGTTGATCTGAGGTAAGTTTGTTGTGCCTAAATTTAAAAAGTTTTTGCTTGGCTAACTATATGATAAAATATACAATAAAAAAAGACATTTGTCGCAAGAAGTTAAGTCGATTTAGTTTAACAATTATATAAGTTTACAACTAATAAAAAGTGTTTATGTTTCACAAAATACCTATTTGATTTGTTTTAATTTTAAAAATTCAAAAAAGTAAACAGTTTATCTGAAAATTCAGTTTTTGCAAAGTGGAGGATAAAAACTAACAAAAAAATAACTTACAGAGTGCTATTAAACAACTTCATTAAAATTAAAGAACATTAGTGATATTACAAAGCTGATAAATAAAGACCTTGAAAAAAAGAATCTTGGTACCAATAACTAAAATTTAGCTAAACAATTTCTTTTGTTAAAAAAACTTTTTTTGATGTATTGAAAAAATGCATACAATCATAAAAATACTTATTTATAATAGTTAGAAAAAAATTACTAGCTAGAATATATAAATATTTTTAATACAAAAACCACATCATAATGTCATGTATATGCCTTCAAGTAGTTGATTGTTTTAAAATATTTAAAAATATTATATCCAAATTTTTGTTTAGATATATAGTATATTAGTCACACACAAAGTTATTTCTCTGGTAGACCATAGTTTTTAAAAAGTCTATGTCATTTCAAGCTCAGTAATTTTTTATTAAAAAGAGAGTTAATTCTATTTAAATAAGAAAAACAATAACAAACGGTCTCAAATGAGGAGAAACATAGTGTTGCAATGAGCTTCTGGTTGGTATAATTTTCAGAGATTAAAAGTTTATATATAAAGTTGAATACTTTCAAATTTAAAATAAAGGGTGTGACTTTGTTGGTGAATATAGTTTGAAATATTTTTTTACAATAATAAGCTGATATTGTTTAGTAACAAAAATTATAAAAATTTAAAAATTCTTAAGTTTTATAAACCTTACTACAAAAAAACTGGTTGTCAAAAGATCATTGAGCATAATTGTACTAAACCAAAAAAAAAAGTTTACCATAAATATTTTAGAAAATGTTTTATTAGTTTAAGTTTTTTGAAGCTATTTTTGTTTGAATTAGTTTTTGAATGGATATTTGTTTCTTTGTTATAGAAGTTTTTAGTTTATGTATTGTAGTTTTACCTGATTAAAGTTGTAGATAATAGTTTCAGGTAAAGTAATTAAAAGTAAAAATAAAAAATCTGACTTGTGTTGTTTTATTTATTTTAAGTTTGTAGCGTGTTGGTTTTGATGAGATAAAAATTTTATTTTGTTAAAGTTTATTTAGTTTCGAAAATGCCTCAAAGAGTGGTGTATATAAATAGTTTAAATAAGTTAGATTTTCAACCCCTAACTTATAAAAAAAATATTGTAAAAAATATAGTTCTATCGACGGAACAACTAATATTGAATTTAAACGTTTACAACAGTATCCTGAATATTTCTAAAGATTTAAAATTATCAAATTCCGTCTTTAAATGAAAGTGATTTTTATGAAACAATCACTTACCATTTTTTCTAATGCATGAATATTGTTTTAATTAGTAAAAAATCTATTACTTATAGTTAATTAAATGAATGCAGAAAATGTGACAGACGTTTTTTTAAAACTGATAAACACCCCGACTATTGCAAAAATAAAACAGACATTTTTTAATGCATACGAAAATTCTGAGGAATATAGTCGAATGTCGCTCCATAGCAAAATTTATTCTTACTTCGTATTTTAAGAGAAACATCTTTATACAGCGTAGAATCTTTAAGCAGAGTTGCGATATTAATTAAATTTTTATAACTTGTTTTCGTTAATCAGGTAAAAAAACATTTTGATTAATGATTAAAATAACTAGAACTTTTATAGAAACAAATGGAAATTGAGATTTAATATTAGTTTCCATTAAATTAATTTCTACTCAATTTTTTCTAATCATAACTAGTTTAATCCAAACAATTATTATTCAAATAAATTTCATATGAATTGTTACCAATTAGATTTATTAAGCCTTAAATCAGTTTTATCCAATCATAACTGTTTTAACTAAAATTTTCCAGTCTCATTTTTATAATCCCATGGCAAAAATATAATATTTGGTCGCCTAATTTTTTAGATAAATTCCTATTTATTTTATTCGCTACCTGATTATTTTTTTTTTCCTAATAGCCGAAATCGCCTACCTTAGGACACCCTGGTCTAAACTGACAACAGTTAAATTTTTTTTTTATAAAATGTTTCAATAATATTTTTAAAGTAAAATACTTTTTACATATTACGACTTTTTTCTTATATTTTAAACATCATTTTTTGAAATCTAAGTTTATTTTATATTTGAAAATATATTGCTTGAAAATATTCTCGTGCAGTATTTATTAAATGTTTATCATATGAGCTGAGTAAACAAGATACAGGGTTGCAAAAAAATCTGGAATTCCTGAATTTGACAATTTAGCCCAAAATTACTTGGAAAACTCATGAATTTTGAACAAAATTACTAAAAACCTGGAATTTTTCGCAACTTTTACAGGTAAATTACAAAATTTTGATTTGACACAAAAAATGTTTCATATGGATGATTTTTTTTTGTTACCATTGTTATCATATTTTTTTTTGCTATCATTTGTTATCGTTATCATTTTTATTAAAAAAAACGTATTTAAAGTAGCTTTACAGTATCTTTTCGATGTTGTTATACTATTTAAGATTAAATTTTATACTAACTTAGTTTTATACTAATTGAGACTTAGTTTTATACTAAAAATAGACCTAAAAACTTGTACTTTCAAAAACCCGGAAGAATTTAAGAAAAGCTGTAAATATTTTTAAAACCGTTGCAACCCTGAAGATACTTGGAATATAATGTATGGTATCTGACAGCCATAAATAATATATTTAAAATCCAATAAATGTAAAATAACAAGTCCTAAGTTTTAAGCATGTAATAATAAATTACAACTATATATTACATTGATATTTAATTTTGAACATAAATTGAACATAAATTAACTTTACAGCGGTTCATATGAGTCTCAGCAAGATATGATTTAAATGGTTTCGAAATATTTGATATAATAATTGATCTCATAGAAATTGAAAAACAATATTTTTGATGAAAATTAATTGGACATAAATTTAACCCCTTGAATAATAAATATATCTAACTGCTGTAAATTTTGAAGAATCCCTTAAAATATTAGATTAAATAGTTCATTAAATAAGAATGCAAACAGTTTAGCCAACCTACTCAGTGTTTATTTTTACATGTAAAATTTATTTATATGTATTTACATTACTTAATATGTGAACTTATTTTCTATGTATTTACATATTTTTACATGGATTTTTATCATGTAAAAGCAGGGTGTAAATAACAGGGCTGAATGTCATAAAATATCAAGTATAAAACATCTGATTTAGTTATTTTTTGACAGAGTTACAAATTAAACCTTTTTTTTGAACTATTCGGATAGAGAATGCTGATTAAAATATTTTGGGAAATTAGTGTTCTAGAAATGATAGTATTTGCGAATAAATATTTGAATTTAGTTTTCATGATTAAGTAAATATTTTATGAATTAACTATTAATTATTTCTATACTATGCTTTCTAATACGTTTAAAGTTGTTTCCAATAGTACCTAACGAAAGAGCAATAAAGTATACTTAAGAAGTTAATGAATTAAAATGAGTTTATGTTTTTTATATTAACCATTTATCTACCGCATTTCAGTCATATTGCTCATTAAAAAACTTCTTTCTACGCATATTTAACCAGTATTTATATCGGCCATCATCAACAAAGTTGAGAAGTTTTATGCCATCGATGTTAAACATTGAACTTCACCGCAAGATCTACAACAACAGCATCCGAGACAATCCTACGACCGGTTTCGTCCTTATTAGGACTCATCACGCAGGAATGTTTTTGTAGATCTTGCGGTGAAGTTCATTGTTTATTATACACATATTTAAGTGATGACTTTTTGTAAACTAGTTTAGAAAAATGTATTTTTGTAATCAAAAAAAAAACTTGAAATTAATTTCAGAACTTGAACAAGCCGCTGACACTTGAAGATTTGGGTCTCGGACAAAACAAAGTGATCAAGTCAACCGAAGAATCTGCAGAGGAGGTTAGTTTTATTTAATATTTAAAAAAAGGTGCGTAAAAGTTGTTCTATAGCTGTTTTTCAAAACAATGTGTTGTTTGGTTTCGACTATTTCTTCATTACAATGAGAATAATGTAATTAGTTTTTTTTCTTTAGTAAGAATTAAAGGGGTAAATTTCGGATAAACTGATAAAAATTTCAAAATAAGTTTGAAAGTTCATTTTGTCTTGAATATTATAATTACTTTTTAAAATAGATAAATGTTTTATTTTTAAATTTAGAACTTGGTTCTTTCATAAAAAAAACTATTGATTTATTGTTATGTTAAAAACCAAAAAGAGAAAAGTACAAGTTAAATTATTACGAGATTATGTAGTTTGTAAGCAAAATAAGTAATATTTTAAATAGAAGTAATTTTCACCTAAATATGGTTATCGTGTACTCCATTGTAACTGAAAGAATAAATGTTAAATATCCTTATAACTTTTTTTTTATTTTAAGAGTATGCCTTGAAATAACAGAAAAATATTTAACATTAATACTTTTAGAAAAATCATTAAATTTTTTCCATTCAATTTGTTTTAAAATGAAGAGCATTGAGGTTTAGTTTAAAAGAAATAACAGTTAAACAAAATATGTTTCTACTCTTAATTTTAAGAAAATAAAACTTTGAGCTAATGTTTTTAACGTTGTACAATTTTTTTATAATATATAAGGTATTTTCAGGGTAGCGAATTGTTATTCATACCCTTTTTAACTCTTGAAATGTTTAAATACACCTTCAGAATAAAATTGCAAAATTAGCTCTAATTGTTACCAATTAAAAAAAGTTATCGTTACCAATGTAACAAATATTATCATTTTGAAACTTAAAAGTCTTGATTAATAACAGATTCACAATTTCGGCGGTTGGATTCCGCAGAACTCGAGGCAACGGCTGAACCAGTTTTGCCAGCGGGAGCACACCAACGTGAATTACGAGTATTTCAACAGTGGCGAGGAACACGCCAGATCCTTCATTTGCAAGATCGACCTTGAAGTTTATTCCGTGCAGAGAGGTTAGACATCTTGTAGTTTACATATATTTGGTACTCTTAAATATATTTATTTTAAAATACAACAAGTAAATAGTAAAAGATAATAACTTATACTGTATTATAACTGAGTAATACCAGTTTTTATTTTTCTTCAATTGAAAAATTGATCTCGAAGTTTATTCGGTGCAAAGAGGTTGTCAGAAAGCCATTAAGTTTTAAATAAATAACTATTTTTATAACTAAGTGATGCTAGAGCTTTTTTTATTACCAAGAACTAAATGTATTTTTTTAAATAACAACACAAATTTACTAGGGTCTGATATCGTTAAAAATATTTTATTTGATATATACATTAAATCTGAAAGTTACAATAAGAATACACATGAAATAAAGTACAACTTACAAGTTGAGTTCATACAAAAATAATGCTTAGCTCACTTAACACCACCCTGAGGCGGTTATTAAAATTGAAAAATAAGTACAATACTTCAACAAGTACACATTTTCACTCAAAATCTTCTTTTTTCTTGTTTAAGTAACAAACAAGAACTTGAAATATTTAAATCACTGCACAGAGTTCCACTCGACGTTATAATATAAAGTTATAACAAGAACGTACATGTGATAAAGTACAACTTACAAGTTGAGTTCATACAAAAATAATGCTTAGCTATTTTAATGCCACCTTTAGATGTAACATAGCATTCAAGTAGCATAGCATGTACATTTATGTTCACTCGAAAGTCTTTTTTTTTTTTGTTTAAATAATGAGAACTTATAAATTTCTACACAGAGTTCCACTCAACACAGCGGGGATCGAGCAAGAAGCAGGCGACGGCATTAGCAGCGATGCAGATGGTGAGAATATTGTACAAGGCCGGAATGATAGAGTACTTCGGCGAAGACGTCGTCAGTTGCGAAGACAGGTTTGAAATTAATCTGTGTTTTATTAAACTTCAAAACCTGTTGTATTTACTATCACAGTCAATAAAATAGTTGAGAAAATATCCAAATGAAAAACTTATGTTATGTTAACAAATTTTTATTAAAAAGCTTTATAAACCTGCAAACTTTACGCCTTAGTCAATAAAATAGTTAAAACAGTAACCAGTAAATACAATGTTTTGTACACAGTAAACAGAATGTACGACTGAGCAATTTAAAGTAAATACATTTTTCTTACTAACCCTAAATTGAAGACCTAAACTTTTCATTTTAGTTGGTAAATATTGTTAAAAGCACACAATTTATCAGAGTGCGCGACTTATAGATTTTTGCTCTATAAAGTCAAATTCAAATCTATTAAATTTTAAGTTTACTCAACTAGTTTATACAACTAAAAATGTTTGAAATAACAGAATGTACGATTGGGCGAATCCGAGCTGTAATCCAATAACTATTGATTGCACTAAAGATGATGTTAAACCGGAGTTGTTACTACCAGAAGATATTAACAACAAAAGAAAATTCAATGTTTGAATTAATTATTGTTTTTTTTTAAGGTTCTGTAAACGTCCAACTGTTTTTACAAATCAACATTGGCTCTTACATGAAGGCTTAAAGTATAATCTACCAGAAAGTTATAAGTTGATAAAATCTAGAATTTAATTTTATTTTCAGGAGGAAGTCGAAGAAATAATATGCAAAAAGAAAAAAGTTGAAATTTTATCAGTTGGTACAGTTTGCTATATAATTTGTATATAATCATTTTTCTTACAAATATAATTATTCTAAAATTCGTTGTTGCAAACTTTCACCAATTTTTCAAAACTTAACTAAAAAAACAAAAAACAGAAAGACGAGAAGAACTCGGTGAAGATAGCGAACGGGTACATGCGTAAGAAGTACGGGAAGCTGCAGCAGACGCCGACGGAGGAAGACTCGTTCAAAGCGGTCGTGCACAGGTTGACCCACGCTTTAAAGCAGGCCAACCAGGAGCTGAAGGAGGACGACGCCACGTTAGAATTATATTGTTAAAAAGTTTTTATAAAATAATTAAAGTTTGAAGAATGATGACGCAAAGTTAGAATGATTGAAATTGTCTTCTTTGTTAAAAAGTTTTTATAAAATAATTAAAGTTTGAATGACGACGCCATGTTAGAATTAATGTTTTGTTTGTTGAAAAGTTTTTATAAAATAATTAAAGTTTGAATGACGGCGCCACGTTAGATAATATTGAAATACATGTTGTTTCATTAAAAATCTTTTTGTGCAAAAAAATAATAAAAATCGGTGAAAAAATACGCTACGTCGGTTGCTGTATAAAGAGATTTAATACTGATATAATATTGTCTACTTTATTTGAAAATATTACATCAACTAAAGTTATTTAAACCTATTTTTGAATTTTTTTTGCATTTCTGAAGCATATCTAACAGTGAGGTAAATAAACTTCACAATATTCTATAACATGAAATTTTCAGGAAATTAATGGAAATAGCTAATATTTAATACATGTAAATAGAAATTTCAGAAATTACAAAGCTATTTAAAAAATTTCAGGAAATTGATGGGGTTCAAGTTTGTGGGGAGCTACGGATGCGGATGGGTGATGAAAGGAGAAAACGAGTTGGAAATGAGCCTCATCACATTCGCATTGCCCAAACTCACCTTGTACGAGGCGATCACCAATGTTCTCAAGAAGAACTTCAAGGTTTGAGTATAAATAAGTTTTGAATTATTATAAGGAGTTTGTTGTTTTTACTCTCGTAGAAGATAACATAATTAAGGATTCAAAAATGCTTCTGAATTAAAGAGTTTGTTTTGGTTGTGTTGATCAGTTTTTACTTCATATTTATTATTTTTTTCAAATAGGTTTTTAAATAGATACTAAAACACAGTACAACATGTAGGACACACATAGTAAATAAATAATATAGCTTTAAATTGTGGTTATTAACTGTAAAGTATTAACTATTTTATTTTCATTGGCTTTCATGTGCTACTTATGTGTGTTTATTTCACTTGGGACACTTGTAGAATATTTTTAAACCTTACTAAATATCATAATTATGTACAAATAACAGAATCTGGCACCAGTGTTCACTTGTAAGCCGAACGAGGCGTGCATTCAAATAACTTTCAACAAAGACGAGTCCAAAGACGAGAACGGGATGCAGAACAAGTTGCAAGTGAAAGTTTCAATTCACATCACCTCCAAAGAAGTTGAGAAAGTCAATGGTACGTTTGCTAATTTAAAATTTTAAAATTAAATTTAAGTTTTTCGTTTAGTTGTTGTGTAACAACTGCATTCTTGAACTAAAATTCATATGAAAGTTTTTAAACAAATTTTGAAATTTTTAACTTTTTTTTACAACATTTTGAGTTTTTTTATAAATTTATTAAGTTAATATTAAATCGAAAACTGCAGCTGTGAGATAGAAATACTAAATTAAACCAATAATCAGCTTTTATAATAAACTTCAAACGCACAAAAAGATAACACATCTGCGCTTTCTGATGTGAGTAATTTTATTGTAACTTTTTTTTACAATCAGTTTATTAAGTTGATAACTCGCTGTGTTTAAAGCTTTAAAAATTTAATTTTTTCAAATTGTAAAAAGTGCTTGCTAAAAACCAAAACTATAGATAATGACAAAAAACTAGTTAAAGACACATGTACAAAGTAACTGATGTGTACATTACAACTGAAAGTATAAGTTTTAAAACTTATTAAAAACACATTTTGTTATAAATTTAATATTGCTTTCTTTTCCACAAGTATTTCTCAAGCAAACCTACATAGGTTTACCCTTACTGAGTTTTTGATTATCCATCGCGTTTTACCACATTAACGTTTTTGTGATAAGTCTGCACTAGTTAAGTAATATTTTAAGAATTTTAACGTAAATTAAAGTCTATAACTGAACCTTTTTATGTTAAATAGTAAAAGCTGATGTAGTTTTTATTATAGAATGCTGGGAAGGTCGCATACAGCTCGACATTGAGTCAAAATTTTTTAATAATAGCATGCTATTTTATAAATAAAAATTTGTCAAAGTAACATGAGGTTATTATAACTTATTTTGTGAAAACTCGGTCGGTTAAAAAACGGTAAGTTTTTAAAAAAGGTAAAAAAGGTGCTACTAATCTTAGATTCCTTTAAAAATAACATATAAAAGGGTTTGCTATTAATGAAAATAGCAATAATTTAAACATCATATTAGTTTTTATAACGTTACTTGCTTTTTAAAAGTGTAATTGGTATCGCAGGGGTTAAAATTTAACGCTTAAAAATGTGTTTAAACAAATTTCAATATCTAATTTCCTCTACTTTCCTGCACTAAATAAGTAGTTCGACTAATTACTGTAGTTCTAAAGTGCTTCTAATTTCTTTAATGAACTTAAGAAGTAATTAGAGAAAAACTAATTATACTAGTTAACATTTATTATTTGTTTAAATGTAAAACTTTTTATAGCTGTTTAGTATTGACTTTTTTATCATGACAACTATTACTAACTACTTCAGTATTCAAAAAATAATACATTTTATATAATGTTTCAAATAATGTATGTTTCAAAGATTGATTAACTAATCAATCTGATTAAAATTAATACACTAATAATAATATTCAAATTTATAATTGAATTAATCTATTGAAATAATGCACTATTGCAATGAGGCCAATCACAAAAATACAGAGGTTAAAAAAGTATCAAGCATCCATTTGTAAATTAAGTTGAATGTTATTATACTAAAATGCTATAAATGACTAAAAAATATATGTTGTAGTCAATGTAATAAAGCAAAAAGTAAACTGCAGTCATTAAAGTCACACCCACTCAAATTAATTAAACTTTGTTGTAAAATTAAAAGTATTCGGTTATCATACTTAAAATAAGTAAAACAAGTTATTGAACCAATCAGTCAGAGCAACACTTAAACGACTTGAAGTAATCATTTAAAACTTAAGTAATCATGTGACATGACTACTTTTAAGAAAAAAAACACTTTAAGTTACTTTATCGCGTTTTTATCTTTTTTGATGGTTTATTTAACTTAATTGACATCCAAAATATGTACTTTTTTTTTGCTTACATTGCTATGAAAATGTTCCTTTGATGTTTGCAGAAATAAAATCTAATCTGTCAAGTAGTCGTGTGTAAATATTAAATTAAAATTTACAAGTTTTTTGAAGGTTTTTATTTATTTTGTACTCAACGAACTCATTATTTGCAACATTGTAAAGTTTTAACGAATTAACATTTAGTTTTGTGAAATTTGTTTAGTAACATTTGTAGTTTTGAGTCTTTTTTTTTTCCAGCTTGAATAGCAGAGGGAGCTAAAAAAGTAAAACTTACGTACTTAAAAAAAGGTATCTTTTTGTAATAAAGTTTAGTTTTATACATTTCTATACTTTATATGTATGTATACCGTTATGTATTACTGAAACAGTTATTAATAACTATTTAATCTTTGCTCGCTCATAAATTCTTTTTATATTTGCTTTGAACATTGAGCACTAAATAAACTTGTTTCGTTTTCCCTTTTAAAACCAAACGTTACCATTTTTAAAATTCAAGTTAGCCATCACATCTTAACTTTTATTTTGAATTTTTTTGTTTACACCTTGGCTTCAAGTACTCTTTTTAACCACTAGTAACTTCAAAGTTCTAATACAAACAGATGATAGCGTAGAAGTTGGTGATATTCTCCCGTTGAAACAAATGAAAAATGCCATGATGCTTTTCAAACGTAGGAAGTATATTGATGTTAGAATTTTACTGCAATTTTTATATCTACACACTAATACTAATAAGTTTGCGATTAATTAGTTTTTTACATTATCAAAGCTAGTTATTACTCTTTTATACGTCTAAGTTTTTTTTCGAAACTTAATAATACTTAATAAAAATTTCTACTTAATTTATTTACTACAACAAAGTAAAAAATGAAGATTAAAGTTTAAAAATTATTTAGTTTTAGTTTTTACTACATTAAACAAATTAAAAAAACAGAAAAAGAAGTGGAATGAAATATATAACTTTGAGAAGATAATTTATATTATCAAAGACATTGCTAAAAGAACTAGCAGATTTCGGTTCTTTCAAAACGAATGGGTTAGTTATTTACTAGCAATAATGGATTAACTTTGTTTTGAAAATAGTTAAGTTCTTTCATAAAGTTCATAATAAAAAACTTTAGGAATTTTCTATTTAATTATCAAAAACATGTTATTCTTTTAGTTGTTTCTGAAAAAAACTTGGTTCAAATAAGTAGTATTGTTTGGAAAGTATATAGTATTAGGTATACAAATTATGCTTATTATTTTAGTAATGAACTAGTATATGTAGTTTTAAAACTTGTAAAACCAGGTGCTTGGAATTGTGCTTTCTCAAATTCTTCAATTGAAAAATGTTCCTTTGGCAACCGGACTCAAATTGGTTTTCAAAAAAATTTCTGAAGGGCTGTTTTTAGATAGTTAGTTTTTAAAAACTTTGTAAAGGTCTCTTAGTTAAAATAATTTATTTATTATATTAAATTAAAGTATTTATTTATATTTCACAAAAACACACTTTTAGCTCGAACAGCTGTTTAAGCGTTTAAATTTTTCAGCAATGTGTTCTACTTTATAACTATCGTTTTTTTAGTTTCTTATTAACTCTTTATTGAATTATTCTTTACCAAACAAAAATAATAATTCAAGATTTTTTTTTTCAGATAGCGTTGGTGAAAATTTGAGAAAAGATTTGTTTGATTCTGAAGGTATTAACATTTTTGTAACTAAACTCTTACTTACTTTTACAGCTTTACTTAGATTAAGTTACGTTTTATGAAAATGAATGTTAAAAATAATCAATATACAATGCACATTAAAAATATTTGAACTTCTGTTTATTTTTAATTAATTTATAATTAGAAATAAACATCTACAGAAAAACTGGTTAAGTTCTTGTTTGAGTTTATATAATTCTTTTAAAAGAGTAAAAAATACTTAAATGTGATTATTTTATATGTACTCGTATTAAAACATTATTCTAGTGAAAAAACAGGTTCCGAATTATAAAACTAAGCTAACTTATAATTGTACTCAAACTATATATGGTAATTTTTTCTTAAAGTCAGACTAAATATAAAGTCTATTTACTATATACAAACGGTTTTGGAATACTACAGTATTTAAATATTAGAAAAAATGTTCAGGGTTGAAAATAGTGTTTTTCAAAAATTTTAACTTAATCTAGTTTTTTATGAATTCCATTGTAGATTAGTCTTATTTGTTTTTTAATTAATTTTGTTGATAATTTGTTTTTGTAATAAATTTTTTAAATTACAAGTTAACACATAAACATGTTATTAGTAGTCTCACGAACAACTAAATATTCTGCCTGACACAATAACTCGTTTATTTATATAGATGGGAAAGGCATACAAGACCCGCTTGATAAGGAGTGTGACCTTCTGAAAACGTTAACGAGCAGTCAAAGAAACGAAATCACAGTTGCTGCCAAAGTTTGTTTTGTTTGTAAGATAGCATGTAGTTTATTATAAAAAGTGTTAAATCATTTATATTTAAAACTTCTTAAACTATTTTATTCCTTTTTTATCAACTTGTAATTGCGAAATTAACAAACATTAATTTATTTTATTATATCTTATGAACTTGAAAATTTTACCACAAAGAGTTCAGATTTAATATTTCTCAAGGGAAACTTTGATCTACTTTTCAGTTTATTCTATAATATTTATCTTACTGTTAAGAACTTGACACCACAATTTATTATTTTCAAAGGAGAATTTCGACCTGCTGCTGTCGCAACCGTGGCACGTACTTGGAATGGAGGAAGACGAAGTGAAGGTGGCAATGAGGAAGGAGGTTTTGTAAACAATATGCAAGTTTTCAATCATGGAAAATTACTTCATGCAATTTGCTTCTGCAAGTTTAATTAAGTTTTTCGTCTTAAAAGTTACAATTTCTACTGTTTAGTTTGTTAAAATAATGTTTAGTTTTTGTATCACAATGTTGAAAGATACATTTGATGAAATAACCAGAGTTCATAATTTTAGTTTTTTTTCTGATAACTTTTAGTTAGAAGCAATTATTTTTTGGCAGAATTGTTAGTTGAGTTTTCCACTGTCTAGCATTGATACATTTATGTTAAATTACATAAAGTAAACTTTTATATTACATTCCTTTAAATTAGTTCTACCTTCCAAGAATAAATTTTATGGTGTTTGCATTGCATTTTAATATATATTGTAGTATTTTTATGATGTTAATTTTTTTTTAAATTTATCTAGTTAATTAAGCTAATAAAATAAAGACAAACTGAAATTCTAATTAATTAATAACCACTATCTGCTAAATACCATCGAAACCGAAGATTACATATGAAAAATAACTGAGAGAGTTACATATTTGACAAAAATAAAGTATTTATGCTGTAAGTTATATTTTAAAATAGAACTATCCATTGACTCCAAATACATTTAAATAATCAAGTTTATAACTTTTCAATTAGTAGAATTAAGTAACGTTGTTCTTCATTGGTTAACAGTTATTTAATATTAAAAAAGGTATTTAGTATACCTCGAATCGCTTAATTGTTTTAATTAGAAATATTACACGTTACAAATTTACATGAAATAGAGAAAATCAGTTTTTGAACAAAAGTTATTACGAAAGGTATGAACTATAAAGTAGAACAAGCTTTTAAATTTTTTATCAGGTCTAATGATTATAAAGTATATAGTTAAACCTTAACAAAACTTTTTTATCACTTACATTTTGGTAAGCTTTCTTCCTTGAAAAGAATACATTACTTAGACCTGATAAAATTGTTTATTAAAACTACCTTTAAAAAGTTATTCGAAAAATTTGTCTTTATTTAACAGTTTCTGTTCCTTAAAATAAAATATTGACTTTTATCTTCAAAAGGTAGTTACTGGTTGTAATATTAGAATGTTGTAAGAATTGTTAAATTTTTACAAACCTGCTACCATAAGTTACAAATATAAATGTTTAGAAAAATAATTTAAAGATATTAAATAAGAGAACTGATCACGACGGTTGAACATGTTTTTGTAATTAGATTAGTATTAAGATAGTTGTAGATCTGGCTCAAACAATGTTTATGAATAAAAACTGATGAAATTATTTAAAATCGAACACATGGTGAAACAGCTGAACAAAAAACTGGTATGACTAAACTACAGTAGTTTTTTGGTTTGAGAACTTTTTATGGCAGATGTCTTAAGTCTGAACATGAAGCCGTGTAAGATTGAAAAACTTACAACTGGTGAGTAATACAGCAAGCTATAATTTAAAATTTGCTGTATTAAATATGAGTAATACGTTTAAAAATACGCTGATGAAATATCAAAAGAATTGTTATATTAGCACAATGAGCTCAACCAAGAAACATATTAATGTTTAATATATTGTTGGGCTACAGTTTCCTTAAATTGTCAACAAGGGCACTATTTAACTTCTGTATAAATAGTTTGACTGCATTTTTCAAAATAATTTTATTTTTAAATGGCTTATAAACCTTCAATAGTTATTATTACAGTTTCTTCAACTTGTAACAAAAAAATATTGTAATTTTTAAAGTTTTTAGCTGCGAGTTTTTAATATATATTTCTTTCTAAATTACAATTTATTTAGTGGTAGCTATAAATTTAATATTAAAGTATTTACCTTCATTATTAGTTATTTATTTAAGTATTTTTCTGATAAACTCGTTGGTTTTAATTATTTTGTTACAAATTCTCATTAACAACTAATTAGTTATTTTTTATAAATTGTGAAATTTTATGTAAAATTTTCCACGAAGACATTTATGCACGAGTGACAGTTTCGCAAGAGTGATGTATTTGAAATTAAAATAAAATGAAAAAATTCATTTAAATACATCTTTTGAAAGAAAATATTGATAATCAAAAGCTGTATTACAATTCAATATAACCAATTAAAAAATCAGTAACTTATCAACATAAAACTAAATTTAGATAAAAACAACTAAACTTATTGACATAAAAATAAAACTAGTTTTAGCTAAAAGCAACATGAAAATTACTCTAAATAGAATAAAAACACGTGTATTAAATTCTATTAGAAAAAGTATTACGTACGACTCATAAAGCAAACTGTTTTATTTTTGTTGTTTTTAGACTAACTTTCATATTTTAATTTTCTGTTAATTTTTTTATACCACCATGTCCCATACTGAGTTATACGCTGTTAAAGCAGCACATTTTTTGAAAAAAGATTCTGATAACATAAACTTTTAAAAAAGTTCAACTGCTGATAATAAAATGTTACAACTTCTTTCTTTTTGTAAAATAAATAGAAACTTTTACACCATGCTGTAAACGAGAACCGCTCAGTTCCAACCTGCGATCATTTTCCACCGAGGATCAAATTCGAGAACCGCTTAAATGATTGTAACCTATTATTTAATTTTCTTTTTAATACTCAACAAATATGAATCATTTCAAAGATAACACTTGCTTACTTGTAAAACAAAAACTGAAAAGCACACTAGAACACAAAAAATAACTTCTAAGTTGTGCAGCAGATTGAGCTAGTAAAGCATAAACTTATTATAAAAAAAAAAGTATAACATACTTACACACGAATTGTGGAAGAAATTATGAGAAAAATAGTATTTTGTTTAAATTATTGCTTGAAACTGCATTTACACACGATACAAGACAAACAGTTGTAAACTAAAGTAAAACGACAAAATACTTTTAATTAATTTTGTCTGAACACTACTTATATGTTAAAAACTAATATGTACTAATAGTTTCAAGTAAAGCTTAAATAAGTTGTAAAAGTGCATTTTCGTAACAAACCCAGCCTGGTTAGGGTTGTTACCTTCAGGTAATAGCTTTGCTGTTTTTAGCAATACGTTTTGAGTTTTTATTTCTAAAACTGTCTGAATCACTCATAACAACTTTTATTACAAATTACTAGTAGCTATTACTGCCAAAATTACATACCAAAATTCTAACAATCTGCGATCAAGTATTTTATTATACCAAAAGCAATATATAACATACAGTAACTCAACTTATAACAACTGATAACACAAATTAAAGCAAACATTAATACTATTTAGTGCCAAATTACATATTAGTGTTGTAAAAATTAAAATCAAAAATAACAAAGGACAACTTGTTATACATTAACATACGAACATAAGCAATTTTTTAAAGCTATAATGATAGGTTAAAAAGTTGAAAAATAAAGCGTAATTAAATTACTATAAATTTAAGCTAGCTAAACCAAATTAAAACTATTAAACCGTTTTTTTATTTATCAAAATAAACATTTTCAAGAAGAAAGTTTTAAATTAGAAAAGTCTTTTAAATATTTTCGATATTTTTGCAATAAAATTTGAAAGTTTATAATTTTACATCATTGTCCAAAACTCTAGTTAGTGTTATGGTGCGTCTATAAACTTTATTTTGTATTTTCGTTTTTAAAATATGTCAAAGTAGTTTAAAAATTGATTTTTTTAAAAAATTTTATAATGATACAAACAGTCAAACTTATATGTATATATATATTTTTTTATAACTTCTTTATACTTATTTTTCTTTTTTACTCATAAAAAAGCTTAGTTAGCAATAAATTTCTCTAAAATTTAATTTTAGGTTAAGTTTGTTTAAATTTTGATAGTTTTATGCTAAATTTATTAAAACTTTTGTTCATCATAAAATCAATACAGTTTTAGGTTTATTTGTTTTTTGTATTAAATTCAACTTAATTTGTTTCAAACATATTTTTATTGAAGTTTCGCAAACTTAACCATGTGCAAAATTGTCACCTGTGAAGACCTTTGAGGTTAACTTGGGAATAGATCGGATGTAAATTGATTATGTGGGGTTGATCGGGTGGGAGTTGTGAGTCTAGATACCGAAAATAGGACCGAATAAGCCCATATTGTAGTAATTACTGCTTTATTTAAGTAAACATTTCTTTAGTACTACTTTGTTTTGATGTTCAAGAAACTTTATAAATTGTCCTCGATAAATTTTTGTTGTTTTCAAAAAGTTTAAATAGTTAAATCATTACTTGAAATTATCAACAAAAAAAATAATGATAGTATTTAAGGATTTTGTATTTTGAAAACGTTTTTGGTGTATATTCATTTCTTTTAATTGATTGCTTCATTACTAGCGATTTAAATATTTAGATAATAAAAAAATATGTGGAATAGCTCGTAAGAGATTTTTTAAGCATGTGGTGTACGACACGATAATAAAAAGGTTTTTTCGTGCACCAGGTCCTTAGACGAAACTTTTTGAGCGCTTTTTTATCGTTCAATAAACAAAATATATATTCAAGCAAATTTTTGTGTTCATATTTTCATTACTTAAAACTATTGGCAATTAACAACCGTTAAACATTTGATAGTATACAATTTTCAGTAAAGAACACTTCGAAGACACTAACATGTTTTTTTTATAGTATTATTCTTGTGTGTAATTTTGCTTTTCATATTAATTTTGGTTTAAAATAGTATTTTTATTAATGTAGTTATTTTAAATAACTGCGCCCCGTGGAAGACTTTTTATACGCTTGGTAGCAGCTTAACCTTGTATAATTGAATCGTTCCTTATAAAAGCTGCCGACTTGTTTGCTCGTAGCTGATATAAATATATTGTAGGTGTCAAATATGCACTAATGGACACTCAAGTTAAGACAATAGTTCAAACTCAGAAAATTCAAATTGGTTTTTTAAATTGAAAGGGCGACAACTCAAAAATAAAATATATTGAAAAATTTTTTTAATGTGTATGTAAGTCTAACGTAGGTCTAATTAATATCTACAGCCTATTTTTTCGTTTAGCAAAATTTTAAAAATCTTTTTAGATATGGAAATAATAAGTTTATTAAGTATAGTAATTTTTAGTAATTTTTAAAGTCCTCATTTAACAGTTTATGCTTTCAGTTTATTTAAAACATTATGATTTTACTAATAAGACCTACAACCGCTTTTTTGAATACTTTTTTAATATTTACCAACTTTTAAAATATTGCCGATAAAACATTTGCTTAAGAATTCAAACTGTCGGAACTTGAACTGTACGAATTTGATTTGTCATGTAACCACCCTAACCCTTACCTTGAGTTAGTATTTTTTTCTTATTTTATTTTTTTTTTTTTTTGTTTTTTGTTAGTACTAATTTATTTAGTCTATTTATAAATTTCTACTATCACTGTTACACTCTAACCTTGGTTGGCTTTTATTAATTATATATGTTTTTAACTTAATCTACTTTTTTAATCTCATACAAAAGTGTCCTTACGTGCAAAAATGTCTTTGTGCATATTTGACCTTTTTACTTCAAAAACAACTTTGTATTAAAACAAGACAAGATAGTCTAACAAAAATTAGTTGTAAGTAATCCTAACTCTGACTAGTTTTTGAAATTCAAAATTTATAATAAAAATTTAGTAGTGAACACAATTCTAAAATTGTAAGGTTTTATACTAAACAATAAAACGCAAAACTTTACTGTTAATTTCAACTCTTTATAACACATAAACTAGCTTAATAATTCACAGTAACTTCTACATTGTAGACCAAGTGTAAAAACAATTTTGTTGTAAAAGTTTGGAACGTTCTTATGAAATATTATAATTTTACTATACAGTATTAATAACTTTTAATTTAAGAACTTAAAAATAAACAGATAAAACAAGGAAATTTTATTGTTTTACAGTAATATTTTATCTTACTTATATAAAAATTTTAAAAGTAGGCTCACGGTTTCGAAAATCAATATTGTGTTTAGGAGGCGAAAATTGTTAAACAATTTTTATTGTATTGTGTTAGCTTGAATAACTTGATATTTTTGCTTTAAAAAGTTTATTAACTTTATTACTTTGCCTGAATAAAAAGTTTAATTAAAAAACTTTATGAAATAACATTTTTTTAAAAAGATATACTTTTATTTAAAATAATAAACTAATTGAAAAGTTTTTTTTTGTAACAAAATAATTGCAATCAATAGCATTTAATATTTATTTTCATTAAAAACTAATTTTAAAAATAAATATACAAAAAGAACCTATTTAGATTTTTAAAACATAAGGCTTAAGAGATGAAAGCACAACTATTTTTATTCAAAGATTTCCATTATAAATAAATATTTTACTCTATCAAATAGCATCATTTGTAGTTTAAATTATATTCGAATTAAACCTAGCTTTAAAAACTCAAATTAAAAATATAAATATGATATCCATCTGTTAGACAAATCAATCGAGCTACATGTATTTCATGTATGGTGATTAAGCAAAATGTTTTATAGTTGTTTTAATTCCTTTCATATAATTTAAGTTATTATTCTGAAGTATATAGTTTAAATTTCTTTATAGTTAATTACGATCCAAAAACATATTTAAAAAACTAAAGGTTATTTAAAACAATTTTCAGTCTTGAAAAAAAAAATTACAGCAATGCATTGTGGACGCAATAAGTATACATTTAATTTTGTTAACAGCGATATATAACTAAGCGATATTTAAAATATGAAAAAATAGATTAAGTTTTTAAAGTTCGCTTATTTCTAGATAAAAGTAAACGTAATAAACAATACTAATTGTAGAATAAACTACTAGATTAAACAAAAAATCAATATTTCTAAAGTTTAAAAACAACTTATGTTTCCTTAGACTTTACTTAATAATTAGTATAAAGTAATTTTTTCAAATAACTATATAAAGAAATAAACATCATAGTAAAATTGCTCATTTATTAATCATTGAAACACGTGGCAATGGATTTACTTGAAGAATAAAGAACATATTCAATTGTTTTTATTTGTTAGTAGTTGTTAATATTTTATTAAACTTTAGATATCTTAACAAAAAGTTAGATATAAAACTGTAGCAAATCATAAAATAAATAAAACTAATTTTGAAAAGCTAGATGTTAAAAGTATATGTTTTAGTCTAAATAAGTGCTTTTGTTTTTCGTTTAGAGATAAAATAAAAAAAACGTAGCAAAATACATTTAAATTTAAGAGTATAAGAAATGAAAAACACATTTATATACAATATAAAGACATAAAAATGTAATTTCATTGTTTTAAAATCAAGCATGTGTGATTTGTAAAAAGTGTTTTGTTTAGTCAGGATTTTCAAAAAAATTTTAAATGACTAAGAAAAATTCTGAAATTAAGCATAACATATAAAAAAGCTAAAAATTTTTAAAGTTGTGCATAAGAAAAAAGGAGAGTGAAAGATTATAAAGAGTGAAAGACGAGTATTTTGTAAGTTGCAACTTTCCCGCTTAAACTTGTTTGAAAGCATTTGTAAATTTTTTTAGCTTTAGTTTTTAGAAATAAATATTTTTAATTTAAATGTAGCTTAAACTTAACAGACTTTATTAAAAATTAGTTGTTTACTTTCTAAAAAGGCTAAGTCTGCCTAGTATGGCTATGGTCTGTTTAAAAAATATCTTTATTGAGAAAAAAATATTTAAAAAAATTAAGTAACTAAGTATTAATAAAATAACTTTTAGAATTTAAAAAGTTAAATGTTGCATAACTTATCGCTTTATAACGAAACAAAGTCAAATAACGATTTTGAAAAAATCTTTTGCTCGCAGAAATAACACAAAATATTTAACATCAAAATCAAAACTGTGTTTTTTACAAATTTAACATATTATGAACGACAACAAGAATATAATCTATTACATAATGTTAATATGAAGGTGGCTCTTAAAAGAGCCTGTTCATATAGAACAATTTAAGCACGTTCACCACGGATGCGACGGGCAAGTTGGATGTCTTTGGGCATGATGGTTACCCTCTTTGAGTGGATGGCACATAAGTTGGTGTCTTCGAAAAGTCCTACCAAGTAAGCTTCAGCAGCTTCTTGAAGTGCCATGACTGCACTGCTTTGGAAACGCAAGTCAGTCTTGAAATCTTGAGCGATTTCACGCACAAGACGTTGGAATGGCAGCTTGCGGATCAAAAGCTCAGTGGACTTCTGGTAACGACGGATCTCACGAAGAGCAACGGTACCTGGGCGGTAACGATGAGGCTTCTTGACACCTCCAGTTGCTGGTGCACTTTTGCGTGCAGCCTTGGTGGCAAGTTGCTTTCGGGGGGCTTTTCCTCCAGTTGATTTGCGGGCGGTTTGCTTGGTGCGGGCCATGTTGAAATGATAAAAGCGGTAGGAAAATTAATCAATTTATACACGTTTTCACGATTACGAACTTAGGCGAAGTGAATTTTAACACTAGAGGCAGCAACGCACGTTGAAGTATTCGAAATGTTATACTAAACAAGTTTGTTTAAATTTCAAAACGCTGTAGCTAAAAAAGTTTGAGTAATAATTTCATTATTGTTTTGTTAAATTGAGAAAAATGGAAACTTTAAGTTATTTCATCACGATAATTAATTCAAGTTAATTTTGTTTGAAAACTATAGCTTTTTATTAAATGTTATTTCAGTTATGTTACGGAAAAATAAAAACTAAATTAATCAATTTTTGTTATATTAAACAAAGTTATTATCTTAAGCTTTCCAAAAAAATAAACACTTGTAGTTTTTTAAACAGATTTTATGTACTTGAGTTAACTGAAATAGTGGCTCACGTAGTAGTTATTTTATGGAGTTTAAAAGTTTGGGTGGCTCTTAAAAGAGCCGAGGTGAATGATGTAATTAACCTCCGAATCCGTACAGAGTACGTCCTTGTCGCTTCAATGCGTATACGACATCCAGAGCGGTGACAGTCTTACGCTTGGCATGCTCGGTGTAAGTGACTGCATCACGAACAACGTTTTCCAAGAACACTTTCAGCACACCACGAGTTTCTTCGTAGATCAAGCCTGAAATACGCTTGACACCGCCTCGACGAGCCAATCGGCGAATGGCGGGCTTGGTGATACCCTGGATGTTATCACGAAGGACTTTGCGATGACGTTTGGCGCCTCCTTTTCCCAAACCTTTTCCTCCTTTACCACGACCGGACATGTTGATGAATGAATGAAATAATAGCTTTAATGAATGTATTTATACTCAGAAACGATAGTTACGAACCGCGTAGAAACATAGATAAGCCATCTAGTGTTTAACTTATTTAAGACTTTGAAGTAATTTATGAGTAAACATTTCATAGATTTAATATTTTTCGCTACAGATTTGAATAGATGTTTTTCTATTTCGCGGAAAATTTTGACAGCTTTCATTCTATTTAAGTAATTACTTCCCAAAATTTAAAGTTAATTGTTATCAACTAGTTTTTATAAAAAATTTGCGATAAAAGTTCATCATTTCTTAATAAATATAATGGCTAGTATTAATTTTTTATATAAAAAAATATATATAGTTCAAAATTTGTTGTGAAGCTCTAATCAAAAGTTGAAATTTAGTTTTAGTGGAGTATTGAAGTAAGTAAAGGTTAAAATACTGCTTAAGTATTGTAAATAAATGTACTTAAGGTTCAACTTTGATTGTATACTATATTCAAGTTGAGTATACAGTAACCTCTCGCTTATTTACGCACATTGTGTCCACAGAAAAACTGCGAAAAGATACGAGAGGTATAAAATATACTTACTATTACAGCTGTTTTTTGATATTGCTTCTAGTTAAAAGCAGACTGGGGACTTTCTCACTTTTTAAAAATTTGTTTAATTTATTTATAAATATGAAAACAAAAGATAAAACTATACATATATTGAAAAAAAGGATTTAAATTTATATAAAATAATAATACTTTCAGAAATTTTTTTACTAATTTTAATAATAATAAGTAGATTTTATCTTTATTTAAATGTGATTTATTTGATACTAAACATTTATATTCTTTTCTACTTAGCAAATTCAATTGATAGTTAAGCATTTGTGTTAAATTTAAACTCTATATTTATCAAGTATCACTACTACTTTTCGCTAGGAAGTTTCATAAGATTTCTTTTTAAATGTTTGTTCATATATAGGGCAAGAATGCTGTATCATTGGTTTGTGTTTTAAACTTTCATTATTTCATTATACTTTCATTATTTAACACAGTCATATTTCTTTCAGACATTTAATTTAAACTCTTATTGTTAACAAAATTTCTGATATACTGAGGTATAACTAAATGTTTATCAATTAGTCAAGGAACATAAGTTTATAAAGTCTAAAGATATAGTGAAGTGTGTTAGCATTTAAAAACACGTTTTACATTAAAAATATAAAATAGACCTAAATTATGCAATATTAAAAAAAATTTTTTGAACTTTTTAGAGCTCGAAAATTCGTAACTAAACGAGAGTGCGTAACGTGACGAGAGGTTACTGTAAGTTAAATTCTCACTTATTTAATGCACTTAAGTAATATTTCGTAATCGGTTATGTTTCTAGAGTGGCCCTTAAAAGGACCTGGGGATTTTGACTAATTTTAGCTTTCTTTGCGGTCTTCTTTGGCAGAAGAACAGATTGGATGTTTGGCAACACACCTCCTTGAGCGATGGTGACTCCTCCCAACAGTTTGTTCAACTCTTCGTCGTTGCGGATGGCAAGTTGAAGGTGACGGGGAATGATACGAGACTTCTTGTTGTCACGAGCAGCATTTCCAGCCAACTCGAGCACTTCAGCGCTCAAGTATTCCAACACTGCAGCCAAGTAGACTGGTGCTCCGGCACCAACACGCTCGCTGTAGTTACCGTTTCTCAGCAGACGGTGAATACGACCAACCGGAAACTGAAGTCCAGCGCGTGATGAACGGCTCTTTGGCTTGGATTTTGACTTTGCTCCCTTTCCACGTCCTGACATGATGCTACTATGAATAATAACATTTTATCAAATGTGTTTATATATATTAGTAGTTACGAACCTCGGCTAATGTAATTGCTTTAACGCCCACAAGTGGTCAAAACTGTGCTTTGTTAACTTTTAAAAATTTTACTTCTAGAAGTTTTAATTACATGCTTGAATAAAATAAAGCACAACTAATTACAAAAAAATAAAATCTTTAATTAGTTATAGTACATTTTTTATTACTCTTATACTTTAAGGAATTTAACCATAAACACGATGTTTACAAAACTACCTATTAAGTTTAGTTATAGCTGAATTTATGAATTGAAAATTTGGGTGGCTCTTAAAAGAGCCTGGTTTTGAGAAAACCATTTATTTAGAACTAGTGTACTTGGTGACTGCTTTGGTACCTTCAGAGACAGCGTGTTTAGCCAACTCACCGGGCAACAACAGACGAACAGCAGTTTGAATTTCGCGACTGCTGATAGTTGAACGCTTGTTGTAGTGAGCCAAACGCGAAGCTTCAGCGGCAATTCGCTCGAAGATGTCGTTGACGAAAGAGTTCATGATGCTCATGGCCTTGCTGGAAATTCCAGTATCGGGATGTACTTGCTTGAGCACTTTGTACACGTAGATGCTGAAGCTTTCCTTGCGACGAGCCTTGCGCTTCTTCTTACCGTCAGCTGGGACGTTCTTTACTGCCTTCTTGCTACCTTTGGATGCTGCCATTGTAATTGAATAATTTTTGAACGAAAGTTAATTATATATCGCATCGTTACGAACCTCGTCTAATGAATAATTTTAACGCCCACTGACGTATTTTTTGAGTTCTCTCATTTTCTTTTTTCTTTTTGTTGCGTTTTTCAGCAATGCCTTATCTCGTTTTAAAACTTTTAAAAATATTTTAAAGCAGAAGGAGAAATGAAATCTACTTACTAAACTGGACGTTTTGATAAAAATAAGTTTTTAAATCCAAAACTTATCGAGTAATAATAAATCAAAATTAAACTATAATGACTTTTTAAACTATTTGAAATATTCAACATATTAGCTTTCAAAACATTTTGTTAAAAATTCTATCATTTGTTATATTTATAAATTTATTATATTATGAGCTATATTAATCAATCAAGGATTGAACTAGATTTATAAAATGATTTTATTTCTTCCTTTTAAAACTTCTCTAGTTTTGTTGTTAGTTGGTTTGGTTAACAATTTTATAAAAGAGTGAAACAAACACTATTTTTATCACTTTAGTATACATTTAAGTTAGTTAGAATTTAAAAATGTTTTTGTAAATCTATAAACTTAATTGAAAAAAAATTATACTAAATATTTTTCAGTTTTAAAACTTTTTCTTGATAAACTAAATGTTAACAAAACATAAACATTCAAAACGAGATATTTATTAAAACAACACACTTTATCTATCAACTTTCTAAAAAAGAAATCTGAATTAGTAATTCATTTCTTATTTTTATCGTAAATACCGGTTCAAAAACAACTTAAAGTAGATTTAGTTTTTTTATAAATTCTATTCTAAAAGGAACCTTATGTAAAAGTCATTCACTTAAAAATAAGAGGTATGTTTATATAAATTAATAAACTTCGAATTTTAATTTGAAAAATAAATAAAAATATTTTTACAAAAAAGATTAAAAACGAAAAGTCTATAGAGTTCAAACAAAACATAATTCAAGTGTAAGTACTAAAATACAATTAGTTTTTACTAACTAAAATATCAAAAAGCGCCAAAGTAAAGCAGATAGTTGTGCAGTGTAACTTACTTCTAAATACGCAGCAAAATTTTGAACATCTTAAACTCACTTTTCTGTCTTCTATTATCTTACTAATGTATAAACACGTACGAGGAAAAAGATAATTCAGCGAATTACTATTTGTTTGATTTTTAGTAGAATATTAAATGTTCCACCAAAAAATGACATTTTTGTAATTTTGATAAGATTACAATTTTTGTTCGTACAAACCCTATTAAAATATTAGCTGAAAATAATTCAAAACGATTTTTATTTATTTATTTGGTTTACAATACAGAAAATACTATCAATTCTTTTAAAAAATTTAATAATTTTTCACTACTTTTCCTCAAAAATATATATAAAGTAAAGACAACTGAAAAAATAAACTGTCTTTAACTTAAAATAATAAAAATCTGAAAATTAATAAGTGATTGACGAGAGTAATACAAGTTAGTAATATGTTTCTGAATTGGTAATAATTTCGCTTTTCCATTTAATGCTACTTCCGTATTTAATTTAGGTTGTTCTTCCTCAAACAATATTGATTCCAGGCTATAGAGTTCGCTTTGGTTACATTGTTTCAAAGCTAAATAAATTTGAACTGTGTTGGAGTTGACATAGTGTGCAGTTAAAAAGATGTTTAATATTGCGCTGTTTTATAATTGTTCCGCAGTGGTCTGTAGTTCGTCGAATTACAAAACTCCGAATTATTACTTTACTTTCTTTAACCTTCCTATAATAGTACATTTGGTAATATAATTTTTATTAGATATGCTTAAAGTTTTAGTAGTTGTAAAAAGTTTTTAAAATTGCTGCGTAAATCATAAAGAAAAATAATAAATTATTTGAAATTTGTAAAGCTAGTTTGCACAGAGTAGTTTTTAGTTTACTATTTTGAATTTGTGCTAACTAGAGATTATTTAAAAAAATAATGCGAGCACGTTATTTTTTTGAATGGAATGCGGCCCGCGAAAGAAAATTTTGTGGCCCGCGAGCATGTAAATGTGGCCCGCTGAGCAAAAATATATTTCAAGTTAAACTTTTTTCGGTAATTCGACTTAATTTGATTAGTTTGGTTTTATAACTCTGTATAACATTTAAAAATAAGTAGAAGAAATTACTGCTTTTATTTAAAATGTGAAAAAGACAGATTAGCATTCTAACAGGAAATTTTTCTGAGTTTCATAATAACTTCTTTTTTACAACAGCAAGTAATTATCTGAAAAAAGAGTGTAAAGAGTGCTTGTATTTACTAAATTAATTATATAATACCTATTTATTAAATAAACTAAATGCAAATGTTTTCCATTTTGTACAAAATTAATGCACAATAATTAATTAAATTGTCATTTCTTTATAGCTTAGATATTTTTTTTCAATATTTTTTAAACCTAAGTTTCTTTTATAGATTTTTTATTTGTAAATGTTATATTTTAGTGTAAAAACATTTAAAATAACATATTAATAAGAAATAAGGTCTATTTAGTTTTTTTTTACACATTTTAATTTTTTAGAAGTTTTCTAACACCTAAATTAATTTATATGCACACCAGCTTAAAAAGATGCTCAACTTTAAACCACTTTTTATTTAATACTTTAGTTAGTTTAAGTTTAGTTTATGCATAATTTTCTAACATTGTTGTTTCTGCATGTTATATCTAAATTTGTACAAACACATTTAAAACAGTATATATGACATAAATTAATATAGTTTTTGTTAGGTATACATTTTCATTTTTCAAACATTGTTTTTGTCAAACTAAGTTAAGTTTTATGCCTTGCATACCAATACACACATTTGCTCTTTTTTGGAGCTACCTATTTAATATAAACTAGATTTCGGGATGGTAAATTTATCAAGTTTGTACATTGTTAATCAAAATAGTTTAAATTCAAGCAAATAAACAACTAAACATTGACATACACTCAGACTATCACTATTTGAAGACTTCAAATCTCAGGCCAACTAAGTCATTTTATAAGTTTTTGGCTAGAATTTTTTTTGTATACAAAAATATCAGGAATGTTTTTGTTGACTCAGGCTGGCTTTTTTGCTTGAAAGAGTGTCAAATTAAACTTATGATGTAAGTTTTTTCTCAACCAACAGTGTTAGTTGGAATTATAATATATGTTAAATTTTAAGTCTTGCAGCTGATATAATTCAAAATATTTTTTATATTATTGTGTACATTTAAGTGTGAACAATCAGTGTTGCAAAAAACTTGAATCCCGAAAAAGCTTTGAACTTGAAAATTTATGCTTATCTGGAAAAAAAAACTTGAATTTGAGAATTTTTGAAAAAACCTGGAATTTCAAACAATTTTAAAAGTAAAGTGATGAAATTTCGATTTGACACAAAAAATTTAGCAAATAAACTTTTCTTTATTAAAAAATATATTAAAATAGCCTAACAGTGTTTTTTTATATTGATATGTTTCTTAAGACACATTTTAAACTTTAATTAAGCTTTACACTAAAAATAAAAGAAGGAATTGTACTTCTAAAAACTTTGTTTTGGTGCATTGCACCTTTACTTGTAAAATTTCACCGATTGTTGTGCTTCGTGTTGGAACTAAACCAAGAAATGCACTAAAATGTCAATATTAGTAAAAACATCTCTAATAAAAATTCTCAGATGAGCAATAGTTTTTCTATCAGTGCTCTCATGTTAACATATTGATTAAAGTCCTAATTTGATTTATGCTAATTTATAACCTTAATGCATTTCCTCAATACGACTTTTTGTTGTCATTGAAGAAATAAATAAAATATTTTCATTACTGCCAACATAAATTCTTAAAAAAATATTCAATTATAAACGGTTTCTCTTTTTAAATAATAAATTTTGCTACTTTATAACTTGCCTTATCAATTTTTTCTGATAACTCTGTAGTTACTGAAGATAATCATGTGCTTTGTTGGAACTGACTTTGGTGATTTGTTTTTTTATCGTTTCTGGCAATAAGTCCTAACTAACGTTTTTTTGTTTTTGTAGCTCGTCTTATATTTTACAATTAATATTTTTAAAGCAATATTCTTATTGCAGATAAAGAATTGATATAATGCTTAATAACAAATAAGTGTTTCTGTTTCGCTAATGACCCAATAAAGTTTTATACTTTTGTTAAAATTGTTTAAGAAACTTAATTGTCCATTCCAGCTGACTTATATTTTTTTGGCATGTAACTTATTTAGTGTTAATAACTTTCGTTATTTCTTTATGTTGTGAACTTTGTTTTAACTAGGTTGCTACACAACCAGGCTATTTTTTAAACTTGAAAACTCAGGTGTGTGTGAAACTTTTATTTCAAACACTTTAATACTGTGACTATAAAGAAAGGTTTACTTCATACCACATACTTTCTTTAATTAGAAGTTTAATATCAATAGTTAGAATAACTCTCAGTAAAGCAGGTTGAAGCAAATACTCTTCTATCTGCAAAAATTAATTGTATATCAATTATAGACTCTCTTCTCATAGGGTCACTACAGTAACAAGTCTTCTACATATTAATAAAAAATAATGACAGGATAAACCTGTTATAAAGCGGTATTTTTAAGTTCGATTTAAAGAAATCTTTCAATTCCCAGAATAGTTTTTATGACTGTAGTGTAGTTTACTAATTGTAGTTTTTTCTTGTTTTCTTACACTTTGTGTACTTTTTGATGATGATGATATTTTTACTAGGTATTTAAGCTTGGTTAAAACTTTTTTAACTTTTAATAAACTTAAGCTAGTTTGATACAACTAAGACATTTTTGCTTTTTAAGTGGCAACCATGTACTTTTGTACAAAATGGAAAACATTTGCATTTAGTTTATTTAATAAATAGGTATTATATAATTAATTTAGTAAATACAAGCACTCTTTACACTCTTTTTTCAGATAATTACTTGCTGTTGTAAAAAAGAAGTTATTATGAAACTCAGAAAAATTTCCTGTTAGAATGCTAATCTGTCTTTTTCACATTTTAAATAAAAGCAGTAATTTCTTCTACTTATTTTTAAATGTTATACAGAGTTATAAAACCAAACTAATCAAATTAAGTCGAATTACCGAAAAAAGTTTAACTTGAAATATATTTTTGCTCAGCGGGCCACATTTACATGCTCGCGGGCCACAAAATTTTCTTTCGCGGGCCGCATTCCATTCAAAAAAATAACGTGCTCGCATTATTTTTTTAAATAATCTCTAGTTAGCACATATTCAAAATAGTAAACTAAAAACTACTCTGTGCAAACTAGCTTTACAAATTTCAAATAATTTATTATTTTTCTTTATGATTTACGCAGCAATTTTAAAAACTTTTTACAACTACTAAAACTTTAAGCATATCTAATAAAAATTATATTACCAAATGTACTATTATAGGAAGGTTAAAGAAAGTAAAGTAATAATTCGGAGTTTTGTAATTCGACGAACTACAGACCACTGCGGAACAATTATAAAACAGCGCAATATTAAACATCTTTTTAACTGCACACTATGTCAACTCCAACACAGTTCAAATTTATTTAGCTTTGAAACAATGTAACCAAAGCGAACTCTATAGCCTGGAATCAATATTGTTTGAGGAAGAACAACCTAAATTAAATACGGAAGTAGCATTAAATGGAAAAGCGAAATTATTACCAATTCAGAAACATATTACTAACTTGTATTACTCTCGTCAATCACTTATTAATTTTCAGATTTTTATTATTTTAAGTTAAAGACAGTTTATTTTTTCAGTTGTCTTTACTTTATATATATTTTTGAGGAAAAGTAGTGAAAAATTATTAAATTTTTTAAAAGAATTGATAGTATTTTCTGTATTGTAAACCAAATAAATAAATAAAAATCGTTTTGAATTATTTTCAGCTAATATTTTAATAGGGTTTGTACGAACAAAAATTGTAATCTTATCAAAATTACAAAAATGTCATTTTTTGGTGGAACATTTAATATTCTACTAAAAATCAAACAAATAGTAATTCGCTGAATTATCTTTTTCCTCGTACGTGTTTATACATTAGTAAGATAATAGAAGACAGAAAAGTGAGTTTAAGATGTTCAAAATTTTGCTGCGTATTTAGAAGTAAGTTACACTGCACAACTATCTGCTTTACTTTGGCGCTTTTTGATATTTTAGTTAGTAAAAACTAATTGTATTTTAGTACTTACACTTGAATTATGTTTTGTTTGAACTCTATAGACTTTTCGTTTTTAATCTTTTTTGTAAAAATATTTTTATTTATTTTTCAAATTAAAATTCGAAGTTTATTAATTTATATAAACATACCTCTTATTTTTAAGTGAATGACTTTTACATAAGGTTCCTTTTAGAATAGAATTTATAAAAAAACTAAATCTACTTTAAGTTGTTTTTGAACCGGTATTTACGATAAAAATAAGAAATGAATTACTAATTCAGATTTCTTTTTTAGAAAGTTGATAGATAAAGTGTGTTGTTTTAATAAATATCTCGTTTTGAATGTTTATGTTTTGTTAACATTTAGTTTATCAAGAAAAAGTTTTAAAACTGAAAAATATTTAGTATAATTTTTTTTCAATTAAGTTTATAGATTTACAAAAACATTTTTAAATTCTAACTAACTTAAATGTATACTAAAGTGATAAAAATAGTGTTTGTTTCACTCTTTTATAAAATTGTTAACCAAACCAACTAACAACAAAACTAGAGAAGTTTTAAAAGGAAGAAATAAAATCATTTTATAAATCTAGTTCAATCCTTGATTGATTAATATAGCTCATAATATAATAAATTTATAAATATAACAAATGATAGAATTTTTAACAAAATGTTTTGAAAGCTAATATGTTGAATATTTCAAATAGTTTAAAAAGTCATTATAGTTTAATTTTGATTTATTATTACTCGATAAGTTTTGGATTTAAAAACTTATTTTTATCAAAACGTCCAGTTTAGTAAGTAGATTTCATTTCTCCTTCTGCTTTAAAATATTTTTAAAAGTTTTAAAACGAGATAAGGCATTGCTGAAAAACGCAACAAAAAGAAAAAAGAAAATGAGAGAACTCAAAAAATACGTCAGTGGGCGTTAAAATTATTCATTAGACGAGGTTCGTAACGATGCGATATATAATTAACTTTCGTTCAAAAATTATTCAATTACAATGGCAGCATCCAAAGGTAGCAAGAAGGCAGTAAAGAACGTCCCAGCTGACGGTAAGAAGAAGCGCAAGGCTCGTCGCAAGGAAAGCTTCAGCATCTACGTGTACAAAGTGCTCAAGCAAGTACATCCCGATACTGGAATTTCCAGCAAGGCCATGAGCATCATGAACTCTTTCGTCAACGACATCTTCGAGCGAATTGCCGCTGAAGCTTCGCGTTTGGCTCACTACAACAAGCGTTCAACTATCAGCAGTCGCGAAATTCAAACTGCTGTTCGTCTGTTGTTGCCCGGTGAGTTGGCTAAACACGCTGTCTCTGAAGGTACCAAAGCAGTCACCAAGTACACTAGTTCTAAATAAATGGTTTTCTCAAAACCAGGCTCTTTTAAGAGCCACCCAAATTTTCAATTCATAAATTCAGCTATAACTAAACTTAATAGGTAGTTTTGTAAACATCGTGTTTATGGTTAAATTCCTTAAAGTATAAGAGTAATAAAAAATGTACTATAACTAATTAAAGATTTTATTTTTTTGTAATTAGTTGTGCTTTATTTTATTCAAGCATGTAATTAAAACTTCTAGAAGTAAAATTTTTAAAAGTTAACAAAGCACAGTTTTGACCACTTGTGGGCGTTAAAGCAATTACATTAGCCGAGGTTCGTAACTACTAATATATATAAACACATTTGATAAAATGTTATTATTCATAGTAGCATCATGTCAGGACGTGGAAAGGGAGCAAAGTCAAAATCCAAGCCAAAGAGCCGTTCATCACGCGCTGGACTTCAGTTTCCGGTTGGTCGTATTCACCGTCTGCTGAGAAACGGTAACTACAGCGAGCGTGTTGGTGCCGGAGCACCAGTCTACTTGGCTGCAGTGTTGGAATACTTGAGCGCTGAAGTGCTCGAGTTGGCTGGAAATGCTGCTCGTGACAACAAGAAGTCTCGTATCATTCCCCGTCACCTTCAACTTGCCATCCGCAACGACGAAGAGTTGAACAAACTGTTGGGAGGAGTCACCATCGCTCAAGGAGGTGTGTTGCCAAACATCCAATCTGTTCTTCTGCCAAAGAAGACCGCAAAGAAAGCTAAAATTAGTCAAAATCCCCAGGTCCTTTTAAGGGCCACTCTAGAAACATAACCGATTACGAAATATTACTTAAGTGCATTAAATAAGTGAGAATTTAACTTACAGTAACCTCTCGTCACGTTACGCACTCTCGTTTAGTTACGAATTTTCGAGCTCTAAAAAGTTCAAAAAATTTTTTTTAATATTGCATAATTTAGGTCTATTTTATATTTTTAATGTAAAACGTGTTTTTAAATGCTAACACACTTCACTATATCTTTAGACTTTATAAACTTATGTTCCTTGACTAATTGATAAACATTTAGTTATACCTCAGTATATCAGAAATTTTGTTAACAATAAGAGTTTAAATTAAATGTCTGAAAGAAATATGACTGTGTTAAATAATGAAAGTATAATGAAATAATGAAAGTTTAAAACACAAACCAATGATACAGCATTCTTGCCCTATATATGAACAAACATTTAAAAAGAAATCTTATGAAACTTCCTAGCGAAAAGTAGTAGTGATACTTGATAAATATAGAGTTTAAATTTAACACAAATGCTTAACTATCAATTGAATTTGCTAAGTAGAAAAGAATATAAATGTTTAGTATCAAATAAATCACATTTAAATAAAGATAAAATCTACTTATTATTATTAAAATTAGTAAAAAAATTTCTGAAAGTATTATTATTTTATATAAATTTAAATCCTTTTTTTCAATATATGTATAGTTTTATCTTTTGTTTTCATATTTATAAATAAATTAAACAAATTTTTAAAAAGTGAGAAAGTCCCCAGTCTGCTTTTAACTAGAAGCAATATCAAAAAACAGCTGTAATAGTAAGTATATTTTATACCTCTCGTATCTTTTCGCAGTTTTTCTGTGGACACAATGTGCGTAAATAAGCGAGAGGTTACTGTATACTCAACTTGAATATAGTATACAATCAAAGTTGAACCTTAAGTACATTTATTTACAATACTTAAGCAGTATTTTAACCTTTACTTACTTCAATACTCCACTAAAACTAAATTTCAACTTTTGATTAGAGCTTCACAACAAATTTTGAACTATATATATTTTTTTATATAAAAAATTAATACTAGCCATTATATTTATTAAGAAATGATGAACTTTTATCGCAAATTTTTTATAAAAACTAGTTGATAACAATTAACTTTAAATTTTGGGAAGTAATTACTTAAATAGAATGAAAGCTGTCAAAATTTTCCGCGAAATAGAAAAACATCTATTCAAATCTGTAGCGAAAAATATTAAATCTATGAAATGTTTACTCATAAATTACTTCAAAGTCTTAAATAAGTTAAACACTAGATGGCTTATCTATGTTTCTACGCGGTTCGTAACTATCGTTTCTGAGTATAAATACATTCATTAAAGCTATTATTTCATTCATTCATCAACATGTCCGGTCGTGGTAAAGGAGGAAAAGGTTTGGGAAAAGGAGGCGCCAAACGTCATCGCAAAGTCCTTCGTGATAACATCCAGGGTATCACCAAGCCCGCCATTCGCCGATTGGCTCGTCGAGGCGGTGTCAAGCGTATTTCAGGCTTGATCTACGAAGAAACTCGTGGTGTGCTGAAAGTGTTCTTGGAAAACGTTGTTCGTGATGCAGTCACTTACACCGAGCATGCCAAGCGTAAGACTGTCACCGCTCTGGATGTCGTATACGCATTGAAGCGACAAGGACGTACTCTGTACGGATTCGGAGGTTAATTACATCATTCACCTCGGCTCTTTTAAGAGCCACCCAAACTTTTAAACTCCATAAAATAACTACTACGTGAGCCACTATTTCAGTTAACTCAAGTACATAAAATCTGTTTAAAAAACTACAAGTGTTTATTTTTTTGGAAAGCTTAAGATAATAACTTTGTTTAATATAACAAAAATTGATTAATTTAGTTTTTATTTTTCCGTAACATAACTGAAATAACATTTAATAAAAAGCTATAGTTTTCAAACAAAATTAACTTGAATTAATTATCGTGATGAAATAACTTAAAGTTTCCATTTTTCTCAATTTAACAAAACAATAATGAAATTATTACTCAAACTTTTTTAGCTACAGCGTTTTGAAATTTAAACAAACTTGTTTAGTATAACATTTCGAATACTTCAACGTGCGTTGCTGCCTCTAGTGTTAAAATTCACTTCGCCTAAGTTCGTAATCGTGAAAACGTGTATAAATTGATTAATTTTCCTACCGCTTTTATTATTTCAACATGGCCCGCACCAAGCAAACCGCCCGCAAATCAACTGGAGGAAAAGCCCCCCGAAAGCAACTTGCCACCAAGGCTGCACGCAAAAGTGCACCAGCAACTGGAGGTGTCAAGAAGCCTCATCGTTACCGCCCAGGTACCGTTGCTCTTCGTGAGATCCGTCGTTACCAGAAGTCCACTGAGCTTTTGATCCGCAAGCTGCCATTCCAACGTCTTGTGCGTGAAATCGCTCAAGATTTCAAGACTGACTTGCGTTTCCAAAGCAGTGCAGTCATGGCACTTCAAGAAGCTGCTGAAGCTTACTTGGTAGGACTTTTCGAAGACACCAACTTATGTGCCATCCACTCAAAGAGGGTAACCATCATGCCCAAAGACATCCAACTTGCCCGTCGCATCCGTGGTGAACGTGCTTAAATTGTTCTATATGAACAGGCTCTTTTAAGAGCCACCTTCATATTAACATTATGTAATAGATTATATTCTTGTTGTCGTTCATAATATGTTAAATTTGTAAAAAACACAGTTTTGATTTTGATGTTAAATATTTTGTGTTATTTCTGCGAGCAAAAGATTTTTTCAAAATCGTTATTTGACTTTGTTTCGTTATAAAGCGATAAGTTATGCAACGTTTAACTATTTAAATTCTAAAAGTTATTTTATTAATACTTAGTTACTTAATTTTTTTAAATATTTTTTTCTCAATAAAGATATTTTTTAAACAGACCATAGCCATACTAGGCAGACTTAGCCTTTTTAGAAAGTAAACAACTAATTTTTAATAAAGTGTGTTAAGTTTAAGCTACATTTAAATTAAAAATATTTATTTCTAAAAACTAAAGCTAAAAAAATTTACAAATGCTTTCAAACAAGTTTAAGCGGGAAAGTTGCAACTTACAAAATACTCGTCTTTCACTCTTTATAATCTTTCACTCTCCTTTTTTCTTATGCACAACTTTAAAAATTTTTAGCTTTTTTATATGTTATGCTTAATTTCAGAATTTTTCTTAGTCATTTAAAATTTTTTTGAAAATCCTGACTAAACAAAACACTTTTTACAAATCACACATGCTTGATTTTAAAACAATGAAATTACATTTTTATGTCTTTATATTGTATATAAATGTGTTTTTCATTTCTTATACTCTTAAATTTAAATGTATTTTGCTACGTTTTTTTTATTTTATCTCTAAACGAAAAACAAAAGCACTTATTTAGACTAAAACATATACTTTTAACATCTAGCTTTTCAAAATTAGTTTTATTTATTTTATGATTTGCTACAGTTTTATATCTAACTTTTTGTTAAGATATCTAAAGTTTAATAAAATATTAACAACTACTAACAAATTAAAACAATTGAATATGTTCTTTATTCTTCAAGTAAATCCATTGCCACGTGTTTCAATGATTAATAAATGAGCAATTTTACTATGATGTTTATTTCTTTATATAGTTATTTGAAAAAATTACTTTATACTAATTATTAAGTAAAGTCTAAGGAAACATAAGTTGTTTTTAAACTTTAGAAATATTGATTTTTTGTTTAATCTAGTAGTTTATTCTACAATTAGTATTGTTTATTACGTTTACTTTTATATAGAAATAAGCGAACTTTAAAAACTTAGTCTATTTTTTCATATTTTAAATATCGCTTAGTTATATATTGCTGTTAACAAAATTAAATGTATACTTATTGCGTCCACAATGCATTGCTGTAATTTTTTTTTTTCAAGACTGAAAATTGTTTTAAATAACCTTTAGTTTTTTAAATATGTTTTTGGATCGTAATTAACTATATAGAAATTTAAACTATATACTTCAGAATAATAACTTAAATTATATGAAAGGAATTAAAACAACTATAAAACATTTTGTTTAATCACCATACATGAAATACATGTAGCTCGATTGATTTGTCTAACTTTTCTCGAAAAAAAATTTTTGCTTTAAGCTGAAAAAATTGTGAAAATTAAAAAATAAAAATTAACATTCTTTTTTAGTATTTTTTATTTCTCTTTAAAAAAAATCAAATGAATCATTAACTTTATGTTTTAATTCAATTTTAAACTAAAAATTATGTTAAACATTATTAAATTCATATTTTTAAAAACGTTTACAAAAAACTGAGCTAAAAAAACTTGTTCAGAAAACACCTTTACAAAATTGTGTTTTTTTTTGCTTTTTAAAAAATGAAATAACGTACAAATTACTAAATAAAAATTATTTATAAAGTTAATGTATCAGCCGTTTGAATTTTGTTAAGAAAAATAAAAATTGATTTAAAGCCTGAAAATTAAAAATCTTATTGTTAATCAAGTTTGAATAGTTAAGAAATCATAAAAACTCAATAACTAAAAAATAAGAAAAAAACAGATTGTTATCATATTCATATATTTAGTTCAATTTTTAAAAGTTTTAACCTAGGTAATATTCGAATATAATTTAAACTATAACTGATGCTATTTGACAGAGAAAAATATGTATTTATAGTGAAAATCTTTGAATAAGAAATAGTTGTGCTTCCATTTTTTAAGCCTTATTTTTTGAAAGTCTAAAATAAGTTCTTTTTGTAAATTTGCTTTTAAATGATGTACAAAAAGATTTATGGTTTATAATGTACTTTAAATGATTTTAAAAATTTCACTTTTTAAATTAGGTTTTAATGAAAATTAAGTATTAAATGCTACTGATTGAAATTGTTTTGTTTCAAAAAAAAAAAACTATTTAATCAGTTTATCTTTTCAAATAAAAGTATATCTTTTGTTAAAAATATATTTTTAATTAAGTTTTTTATTAAACCTTCTATTCAGGCAAAATAATATAGTTAAATAACTTTTTAAAGCAAAAATATCAAGTAATTCAGGCTAACACAAAACAACAAAAAATGTTTAAGAATTTTTGTCACCTTAATATTGATTTTCGAAACTGTAAGCCTACTTTTAAAATTTTTAATTAAATAAGATAAAATATTACACATTTTTTCTTGTCTTAAATATTTATTATTAAGTATTTAAATTAAAAATTATTGATACTGTATAATAAAATTATAATATTTTATCAGAACGTTCCAAACTTTTACAACAAAATTGTTTTTACAGTTGGTCTACAATGTAGAAGTTACTGTGAATTATTAAGCTAGTTTATGTGTTTAAACGGTAAAGTTTTGCGTTTTATTGTTTATCATAAAATCTTACAATTTCGGAATTTTGTTCACTACTATATTTTGATTAAACTTTTGAATTTTAATTTAAAAAACTAGTCGGAGTTCGAATTACTTACAACTAATTTATTATTATAATATCTTGTCTTGTTTTAATACAAAGTTGTTTTTATAGTAAAAAAGGGACGAGTCAAATATGCACAAAGACATTTTTGCACGAAGGGACACTTTTATATGAGAGTAAGAAAATTGATTAAGTTAAAAATAATTGCAATTAATAAAAAACAAACCAAGGGTAGAGGGTAACAGTGATAGTAAAAAGTTATAAATAGACTAAATAAATCAATATTAAGAAAAAGACAAAATAAAAAAATAAGAAAAAAATTACCCACCCAAGGTAAGGCTGACAAATCAAATTCGTACAGTTCAAGCTCTGACAATTCAAATTTTTAAACAAATGTTTTATTGGCAGTATCTCAAAAGTTAGTAAATATTTAAAAAGTATTTAAAAAGCGGTTGTAGGTCTTATTAATAAAATGATGATGTTTTAACACAAACTAAAAGCAAAAACTATTAAATGAGTACTTTAAAATTTACTAAAAGTTACTATACTTAAAATTTTATAATACCCATATCTAAAAAGATATTTAAAATTTTGCTTAACGAAAAAATGGGCTGTGGGTATTAATTATACCTACATACGTATTATATTTGTTTACAATGTATTTTATTTTTAAGTTGTCGCCCTTTCAATTTAAAAAACCAATTTGAATTTTCTGAATTTGAACTGTTGTCTTAATTTGAATGTCCCTTAGTGCATATTTTACACCTACAATCAGAATAAATCATATTTATGAATAAAAGCTAAAAGCAAAACTGAGAAAATCTACAAATGATTGTAAACAAGTTTAGGCGGGAAATTTCCAAATTACAAAATGCTCATCTTTTACTCTTTTTTTATATCACTCTTCTTTTTTGATACATAATTTTCAAAACTTCTTCCTTTGTCATATGTTATGCTAATTTAAAATTTTTTCCTAGTCATTGAAAGTTTTTGACTAAACAACGAATTAATAAAGCACACATACTTGATATTAAAACAATTAGATAATATAAAAAAGTTTTCTTAATTTCTTTTTTGCAAAATTTTAAAAAGATTTTGCTATGTTTTGTGTATTTTATCTCTAAACGAAAAACAAAAATTCTTATTTAGATTAAAACACACTTTTTAAACATTTAATTTTTCCAAAACAATTTTCACTACCTTCTGATTTATTACAGTTTTATATCTAACTTTTAATTCTTTATTACGATAAATAAAGTAACAACTAGTATGAACAACTGATTATGTTGTTAATTCTTCAAGTAGAAATTTATATCTATTGCTATTTGTTTCAATATTTAATAGTTTAGCAATTGTACTATGAAGTATTTTTTCTATATTTGTTTGAAAAATTAAACTAGATATTTTAAAATTAAGTCAAAAGAAACATTAGATGTTAAAAAACTTTAGAAACATCAATTCGTTTTTTGAACTAATAGTTTGTTTTACAATAAGTATTGTTTATTACCTTTATTTTTATAATGAATTTCGTTTTATCGAACCATAATACCTCAGTCTATTTTGTCATATTTTAAATATCGCTTAATGTGTAACTAAAAAATTTATAAGTTGAAAATGCATTGCTGTAAAACGATTTTCATCAAAACTTACAAATATTTCAAATAACTGTTAGTTTGTTGAAGACTATTTTGGATCGTAAATAACTAAAAAGAAAATTAAACTAATCATTCAAGCAAAATGATTAATAACTCTTCAAAGGAATTTATACAATTAAAATATTTTGTTTATTAACCTTAAATGAAATGCATGCCAGTAACTCAATTGATTTTATCTAATATTTATTAGAGCGTAATACAGTAACCTCTCCCATCTTTACGCACTCGTGATGTTACGCACTCTCGTTTAGTTACGCATTTTAGAATTCTAAAAAATTCAAAAACTACAATTTTTTTTTTATTGCACAAATTTGGTTTATTGTATATTTTTAATTTAAATATGTTTTTAAATGCTAACTCACCTCTCTTTATATTTAGACTTTGTAATTTTATGTTCCTTGACTAATTGATAAACATTTAGTTATACCTGAGTATACCAGATTAAAGCACCTAATGCATATTTTTGTAAAAAGCTATAGAAATACATTTTAATATAACACCACACCATTTCTTAATTGTAAACAAATGCTTAATATTAAATTGAATTTGCTAAATAGATTGAATATAAATATTAGTACCAAATAAGTCACGTACAATTTAAGATAAAGATAAAATCTACTTTTTATTAAAATTAGTAAAGTTTTTACAATTATTATTATCTTTTATAGATTTAAATTTATATTTTAATATATGTATAGTTTTATCTTTTATTTTTATATTCATAAATAATGTAAATAAATTGTTAAAAATGGGAAAGTCCCCAGTCTGCTTTTAACTAGAAGCAATATCAAAAAACATCCATTATAGTAAGTATATTTGGTACCTCTCGTATCTTTACGATCTCTCATATCTTTACGCACTTTTTCTGTGGAAACAATGTGCGTAAATAAGCGAGAGGTTACTGTAATAAATTATTGTGCTATACGCTAAAAAAAAGTAAAACTATATAAATAAGAAACGGTTAATTCAGTTTTAGTTTGTTTTTCTTAGTTATTTCTAAAAGAAAACTTTAAATGATAAAGTTCAAATAATAATTTAAAAGTCTATGTTTTAACTGATTTTAAAGTAAAAGTTTAAAAAAACATTATTTAATTCAAACTTTTAGTTTAACCCACAGAAATAGTAAAAATTTTTATTTTTTGTATAAAAAGTTTTTTTAAGATTCACAAAAAGTAAGACAAAAAAAATTTATACAGAATAACCAAGGGCTTTAATTTTTTTTAAATGAAATAACGTACAATTTAGTAATAAAAAAATATTTTTTTAGTTAATGTATCAGCTATTCGTATTTTATTATGAAAATGAATAAAAGCTTTCGTTTTAAAAAATATTAAACTTGTTCTAACGTATCTTTTAAACTCAGTGGTTCAAAATTTTGAATCTAGCATTGGTGTATTTTGTTTAAAAAAGTAAAAATATTTGTTCACATATAATCGTTTATATGACTCAGTTCCGTTACAAAGCATTAACATTATGTTACGCTAAATAGTTTATTAGCCACTGAAAATATTGTTACATTGGTTTTTTTTAGTAAACTTTATTTTATACAAAAACAGTTTATTTCCATGAAAAAATACTCAATTTAAAAAATAAAAATTCCAAAAACTTGCTGTAAGGTTTATTAATTTTTGTCTGATTACGTAAAATTTAACTAAAATTTGAGAAAGTTGCAACTTTAAGCAGAAAATATTAATTTCACGAAATGTTGTTTTTCTACTCTCTATTATCCCCTATATTTTTCTTGTAGCTTTTAAGCAAAGCGCACAAAACTTTTTGCTTTTTCGTCTATTTAATTCTAAAGTATTTTTGTAATTAAACTTAATATCATGTTTTATAGAAAAAACATAAAACTACTTTTAAAACGTATAAAAATTGTTTTTTGATTTTTTAGTTTATATTAATTGTATACAGTTTTTTTCTTATTTCATATCATACTACTAAAACATTAACTTGAAATAATAAAAAAATATTTACTTATATATTAAATACTGCTGAACTTAAACTTATTGACGTATATTTTAAACAACAAGCATTACTAGCATTTGAATTATATCATAACAATATCACCTGTTAGTAAAAACAACAGGTGACGTGTATTTATTTTAATAAATAAAGGTTTATAAACAAGCTTAGTATATTAGATTTAATTTTTTAATATTGTATAGAAAAAATTAGCTTTGCTATAAGCTCAAAATGCAATAAAAAATACCGCTATCAAAGTAAAAAACATTCAAAAAAGTATCTAATTAATAAATTTAAAGTTATGAATAAAACAACATTTTGTTGTTTATTGCTTTTGGCTACTTATTCAGACATTGATATTTGATTATTACTTTTTAGTTAATTTGTTTAAACATAACTTAATTTAAAAATTTGAAAAAAGTAATATATTTCTATTTAAACTTTTATAGTAGAAACAT
Organism: Thalia democratica; assembly: GCF_965202585.1. Taxonomy (NCBI): domain Eukaryota; kingdom Metazoa; phylum Chordata; class Thaliacea; order Salpida; family Salpidae; genus Thalia; species Thalia democratica. The sequence goes on along the minus strand of NC_139172.1, from coordinate 3,217,023 downwards.
ATTCTATAATTTGTAATTTTTACTATTTTGTACTAATTTACTATCTTTGTTTATATTTTTTATTTGACTCAGTTTTGGTTCAATTTAAAAGCTTATTGTCTTTTGTATAGACGTTTTGTATTGACAAAGAATAGTTTGTAATTAAACATATGTTTTTAAATTAGTCAATGATGCAAATTATCTAAGTTTGTACACATTTTTAATAACTGCTGACTAAGGGAAGCTTGAATTTCTTAAACTTAACAAAAAAATGATCTTGGCATAAAGATATGAAGTCTGTTAAAAGATTTTCGTACAACTAAAAATATTTTGTTTATTTTTTTAAAAAGAATGTCTCTCTGTTTGTTTGTTTGTTTGTTTGTTTGTTTAATTTTTATTAGTTCTCCTTAACAATTCGATACTACTAAAACTAAAATTTGATAAGCTTAAAAATATAGAAATGAAAATTAACCTTAACAAATTTTCAAACTATTTTTTAAGAAGTATGTAACTTTTATTTTAAGTCTTTAAACAGTCGTTTAATGTAACTTTTGAAAAACAAAATCTCTAGAATTAGTTTTTTCTACCGAATGCTTTTCTGTATTAAATAACTTCGTAAAACTAATCTTTTTTTAATCCTTCACAAATAAAAATTTACAGACAATATTTGAAGCATTATAAGATTTAAGAAAAAGCTTTTTCATTAAAAATATAGCTGTAAGACTTAAATCATCATGTACAAGAGATTAATAAACTTATGAATATACATTTAACATATCAGTTGTTTATTATCAGTTGTAAAAGTTAATCAAAAATTTGTTAATTATAAAAAATATTTAGATATTTATATTATAACAGATCTCTTTGCTTACTGAAAAAAATTAGATTTTTTAGAATCTTTTTGAACGGTCAAAACAACTACAATACCAATTGTTTGCTCTTTTTAATTATTATTAAAACCTATTGTGTTTTTCCTATCAATAGCAATTATGTAAACGTCTGACTATAGATTTAAATAAATAATTTGTTAACCACTACGAAACAATTTTTTAAGCCTTAATAGTTTGATTTGTTTCCTACGAGGCCTTTAGACTTGTTTTTCAAATCAACCAAGTTTTGTACTTATTCAAACCATAATCGATCTGCTTTAAAAGTGATTTTATTTTTCCAAATTCGTATAGAAACTAACACATTTACGTACTAAGCTTTAATTGATTTTTAATATATTTAAAAGTAGTTAAAAAAATTTTTTTTTTTGATTTTTTAAATTATATTAATTGTATACAGTTTTTTCTTATTTCATATCATACTACTAAAACATTAACTTGAAATAATAAAAAAATATTTACTTATATATTAAATACTGCTGAACTTAAACTTATTGACGTATATTTTAAACAACAAGCATTACTAGCATTTGAATTATATCATAACAATATCACCTGTTAGTAAAAACAACAGGTGACGTGTATTTATTTTAATAAATAAAGGTGTATAAACAAGCTTAGTATATTAGATTTAATTTTTTAATATTGTATAGAAAAAATTAGCTTTGCTATAAGCTCAAAATGCAATAAAAAATACCGCTATCAAAGTAAAAAACATTCAAAAAAGTATCTAATTAGTAAATTTAAAGATATGAATAAAACAACATTTTGTGGTTGATTTCTTTTGAATACTTTTTTAGACATTGACATATGATTATTACTTTTTAATTATTTTGTTTAAACAAAACTTAATTTAAAATTTTGAAAAAGTAATATATTTCTATTTAAACTTCTATAGTAGAAATATATTCTATAACTTGTAATTTTTACTATTTACCATCTTTACTAATTTACTATCTTTGTTTATATTTTTTTGACTCAGTTTTGGTTCAATTTAAAAGCTTATTGTCTTTTGTATAGACGTTTTGTATTGACAAAGAATAGTTTGTAATTAAACATATGTTTTTAAATTAGTCAATGATGCAAATTATCTAAGTTTGTACACATTTTTAATAACTGCTGACTAAGGGAAGCTTGAATTTCTTAAACTTAACAAAAAAATGATCTTGGCATAAAGATATGAAGTCTGTTAAAAGATTTTCGTACAACTAAAAATATTTTGTTTATTTTTTTAAAAAGAATGTCTGTAGCTCTGTTTATTTGTTTAAATTATATTAGTGCTCCATAAAAATTCGATATTACTAAAACTAAAATTTGATTAGCTAAAAAATTTAAAAATCAAAACTAACCTTAATAATTTTTCAAATTATCTTTTAAGAAGAGTGTAACTTTTATTTTAAGTCTAAAAAGGGACGTTTTATTTTAAATTTTGAATAACTAAATTTTAAACTCAATTATTAAACTTTATCGATAAAAATAGCAATTAATTTTTTGAGCTTGTCTAGAATTAGTTTATTTTACCGAATGCTTGTCTGTATTAAATAACTTCGTAAAACTAATCTGTTTTTAAATCTTCATAAATAAAAAATTACAGATAATATTTAGAGCATAATAAGATTTAAGAAAAAGCTTTTTCATTAAAAATATACCTATAAGACTTAAATCATCATGTACAAGAGACTTATAAATTTATGAATATACATTTAACATATCAATTGCTTATTATCAGTTGTAGAAGCTAATCAAAAACTTATTAATTTTAAAAAATATTTAGATATTCTTATCATAACAGATCTCTTTGCTTACTAAAAACATTTAGATTTTTTGAAAGGTCAAAACAACTACAATATAAATTGTGTGCTCTTTTTAATTATTATTTAAACCGATTGTGTTTTCCCTATCAATAGCAATTGTGTAAACGTCTGACTACAGTTTTAAATAAATAGTTTGTTAACCACTGCTAAACAATTTTCTAAACCTTAATAGTTTGATTTGTTTTCTACCAGCCTTTAGACTTGTTTTTCAAATCAACCAAGTTTTGTACTTATTCAAACCATAATCGATCTGCTTTAAAAGTGATTTCATTTTTCCAAATTCTTATAGAAACTAACGCATTTACGTACCAAGTTAATCATTGTCATAGATACGAATATACTTATTCTATTACTAAGATTTGTAAAAAAGTAGGTTTTTTAATTACATTGTGGTATATATTGTTTTATTATGTGGAATAACTATAAGTTTTATACTACTGTGTATAAATTTATGCTAGTTGATATCTAAAGTCAATAAAGTTAAAATAATTTAATACATTTATTTTAGACATCTAGTTATTAAAGGATTATTTATAATAATATTGTGTAAAAACTGTTTTTACAGGCCGGCTATTACTAGATATAATATTTAAGGTACTATTAAAATCAATAAAATACGTTAAGCTGATAAACTTATTTTATAAAAATATGCAACATAAAAACACTATTAGTTACTGATTATTTAAGTGCAGATAAACTTGTCTACTATTTTTAAAAGTTTTTTTTTAAGGAAAAAGTTCATCGTAGGCCGCAGATTTTTATTTTATGGTTCGTAGTTTGCCCTCTATCATACGATAAGTTTAAAACATCTTTGGACAACAAAATTGCTTACTCTAACACGGTATTTAGATGTACGTGTATAAAGAAAGTGATAGCATACAATATTTTACAGCATGTAAGTAATTGTATAAGTTTTTGCAACGCAATAAAATATAAAGGTGTTCACATCAGACTTTTTGCCAAAACATCATTTATATATAACAGCATGAAACAAAATATATTTACTTGTGAAGTCCGTAGATGGAAAGAGAGGCTTTCCACTTTATGTAGATGCGAATTATAAAATTAAGATGTACAAAATTTGTCTGTATATAACAAAGTTATTGCCTTAAATATAAAGCAAATAAGTTTAAACTTATGAGTTTTTGATAATTCTAACTTTGTTTAATGTTTTTCTTTTGTTTATTTTTTGTTGAATATAATTCTATTTTATTATTTTTTTCTTATTCTGTGTCTTTAAGTGGATCATGTTTCGATGCCTGAGTCCAGCATTGCACAATAAAAAATATAACATAGAAAAAAACAAAATAAACTTTTTCTTGGAACAACTGTTTCAGCGTCAAACGCCTCTTCAGCCAAAAGTTTTAATTCATAAAAGGCAAACATATGAGAACATTACAAAATTATATAAAATTAAATATTACGTAATAAAAGAATAAATATAAATAATTTAAACAAAATTTATCAGCACTATCAACACAGTTTTTAAATAAATTGTGTTTGGTAATGCAAGCAGTCAGTTTGAAATTAATTTTTTTTGTTTAAATATTAAGATTTTTTTAACCTTTAAATTACTTTTTCCTTATTGCATAATTTACGTCTATTTTTAAACTGTATTTGTTTTTCGTTCTTGTTAATATTTCATAATAAGTTTTAAAATAAATCTTACTATTTTTTAGTTTCCATATGTACTGTGTATTTTAGAGTTTCCATATGTACTGCGATAATTTTGTAGCGTTGCAATCTTTTTCATGTCTAAAGTTTTACGTATGTTTTGTGTATCGAGTTTCTCTTGCATTTTTAAGATCTTTCGATTTTGACGCTGAAACAGTTGTTCCAAGCAAAATTTATTTTTTTGTATCTTAATTTTACATTTAGATATATATATATATTTAAATGAAATAAGATATACTAATATAACTTTAACAGAGGATTTTAAACAGGTTTTACAAATTTTTAAACTTAAAGGAAACACTACGATTGTTTCTTTTGAGTTCAGCAGTATATATGTTAGTTATTAAAAAACTTCATACTAAATTGATTAATGTTTTATATTACTTTAGAGCTTATGTCTGTTCCTATTTAAGAAGTTAATTTAGATCTGCATTTTATATTTCTATTAAACGGTGGTCTGGTCATTTGTTACTTTTGTTTCTACATTCAAAAACTGTTATTTATTTTTTGTATTTTATTTTTGGGTGTAGAGCACTTTACTTTATTTTTAGTTTCAATCGTAACGCTTCTGTGATACTTTTTTTAGACTTAAATTATAATTTGAAATTTTAATTAATTAGCTTATACATTTTTTAGTATTTTAAGTAAAACCTGGATAAGACGGGAAACTGTATCCAAGTGGTGTACGACTTGATAACCGAAAGGTTTTCGTGCCTTTCACTAGAAAGGTCCTAGAACTAAATCTTTTGAGCGTTTTTCCTTGTAGTTCCATAAACTATAATAAAGCTTAAGCTCCATTTCTCTAATCGTCCGCAGTTTTTTATATGTTTTACTTTTTTTTTAACAACAAATTGCATTTTACTTTCCATAATTTTAGTTATATAATAATTAAAATGAAAATAATTGAAAGTTGAAATGAAAATAATTCTTAGACTTATTTTGTATTTGCACCGTTTAATTTACTATTATTGCAATACTTAAATTTACTTATTTGTTTTAAAAACTTTAGAATATCAAACATATATACCATTTGAAAAAAAAAATATTTGCAATAAATTATTTATGAATTGATAAATATAAAAAGCATATGCACAAAAATATAAACATTGTGTTTTTAGTTGACTGAAAAACTTAAACTTGTTGTCTTTAAAAACTAAATTTTATCTTCTTCGTAAGACATTTTAAGTATAATCGAAATAATATTTATTATAAAGTTTGTTTTAGTATTTTAGTTTACAAATTAACATAGAACAGTTACGAATGCTCTCACATAACCAAAAGTTTCTCAAGTTTATCAAAAAAATATCAAAAGTGTCTAAGTATGTTTATTTTTTAAGTCTTTTAAACAAAAACAGTTTAACAAACTTTTTGGTTTATTAAGCAAAAAACTTAATATGTTATTGGGTTTATACATCTTACAAATATATTTATGAAATATTTTAATCTTTTCCTATAGAAACGTATTAATCTGGTATATTTTATATATAAAATTTTACAATTATATATTATATAGATGTTCAACTAGTTTCACTTATTAGAAAAAACTACAATAGATATAACACTACCCATATAGACTATTAATATGATTATACAGTTTTTTTAGTAGCTAGTTAATGCTTCTTCGAATAAGTAAATTTTAGATGTATAAACTTAAGAAAAAAAGTACTTTTTCGTTTATCGTAATTTTTATTTTTTGATTTACAACAAAAAGACAGTTTAAATTTTAATTTGAACTACAAATATGAACTTAACTATATATTTATTCCTAAAGCTTTTACAGTATATACAGTACATGTACAACTACCATTTATCATGTTTTAACATATAGTTATTTGTAACATGGCTACAAGTTTTCTTTTAGAAAAACGCAAGAGTTAAAAATAAATCTAAATTGTTTTACTCTACAAAATCAAAACTTCTTTTTTAACGACCAACGTTTTTATGCTAATTTTTTATTATTCTAAATTTTTACCTATAAAACACAAAGTTCAAATTATTAGTAGTATAATTGAAATAAAAGAAATTTTTTCAGTTATTTAAATTAAACATCTAAAAAGTTTAAAAGTTACCGTGACTAAGTACTTATTTTTTATTATTAGTCAACGGCTTACGACAAAAGATATTAAATTGTTTGTAAAAATGTGAAAAAAGCTAACTCAGATAAGTTGAAGAAATTTTTTTATTAAAGTAGGAAACCTATAAAGCTGTAGTTTTAATTAAAACTAAAAAATAAACTTAAAAAACATTTTGTTTCAACTTAAAAATTACAAAACTTTGATTTTTAAAATGGGCTTAACAATTTCTTTAATCTTCTATATTTAATAAGAAAAGTGTTATTTAAGTTTTATTAAATTATTTTTAACCGTCTTGTTGACAGTCTAAAAACTAATATATTAAACCTTTAAACTGCTACTGAGTAGAAAATATATTAACAATGTGTTGTATATATTTTTAAGCATTTTTATTGACTTGAAGTAAATGAATATCGCTCCTAAAACAAACTTATGTTTCAAACTTTGATATATCTTTCAGACATGGGGTCAGTATGTTTAGCTTAAAAGTAAATATGTTAAACAAACAGTTATAGTGCTAAATTTTTGAGCATTGACAAATTAGGTTCTTTTCTCAAGTATTAGGGAGTTATTTTAGTTTCGGGTTACTGTAAGTACCAAATACTCTAGTTTGAAAACAATGAAATAATATATGTTAAATAACATGTCATGAAGTTTTTTGAATCAACGTAATCCACTAGGTGTCGTTACAGAGCTTTATTCGCTTACGTCCGTAACGATCAGAATAAAAGATGTATGTTACACTTTATGTTATTCATTATTCATAAACATCCGCAGAAATGGCACCTGAAAAGAAATCAGCTCCAGCAAAAGCACCTGAACACCCAACCTACAAGGTGATGATCATCGCAGCTGTCACTGCTTTGAAGTCTCGCAAGGGAGCCTCATCGCAAGCACTGTGCAAGTACATCGAAGCCAACTAAACTAAAAATAAATTTATGTTTACAGATTCGGCATTGCGTTGCTGTTAAACATTTTTACCAAAAAGTAAAATTGTTTTAACTAATTTTATTTTTGTTAACAGCTACAAAACAAATATAATGAACTACTTAAGAAAAATAATTAAAGTCTCATCAAAGAAACTAAAAAAATATAAAGTTTTCTTTTTATTAACCATAAATGAAATGCATAACAGTAGCTCTCTAGTTTTTGATTTTGACGCTGAAACAGTTGTTCAAAGCAAAATATTATTTTTGTTTATCTTAATTTAACATAGAAATATACATATATAGAATGAAAAGGATCAAAATCAAAAAAAAAAAAAAACTTTTACAGAGCCCGTATAAAGGATTTTAAACAGTTTATTACAAACTCTTAAAAAAGAGAGTATAATTGTTTCCTATGAATAAAACTAAATGTAATTAACTATATTTTTAGAAATTTATAACTGAGATATTAATAATTTTTAAACTAAATTAATGTTTTATGTATGTTTATATTTAAGTATCTTACAGTTTGACAAAAAAACACTCAAAAAGTTTGTTCCAAGGACCTGGTGCATGTAAAAAACTTTCGTGTATCGAGTCATGCACCAGAACAGTTTAACGTCATGTCTAGGACTTTTTTTATGTATGTTAATATTAAAAAAATATCTAGCACTATATATTTCTATTAAACAGTGGTCTCATTCTTTTTTACTTTAGTTTCTATATTTAAAAACTATTGCTTACTAGTTTGCTTTTTATTATGTTTTATTTTTGGATATCGAGCACTTTTTTGTTCTGAGTTCCATTTGAAACGCTTTTGGCTTAAGCATTTTGGACTTAAAAAACGGTTTGAATTTTTTAATGAAATAGCTTAAAAATTTAATTTGTATACTTTTATTAAGGCTTAAGCTAATTTCTTAAATTTTCTAACGTTTAATGTTTTTTTTTACTTTTTTTATTACACTTGATTTTCTACAATTTTAGTTATAATTAAAAGTATATAAGAAATAAAATGACAAAACACTCGAAAACTATTTTGTATGAGCACCGTTTAGTATATTATTACTACATCACTTAAGTTCTATTTTTTGTTGTATGAATTTAAAATGTTTCAATATAAATAGCACTTGTATAAAATAATTTGACTTACAAATAAAAAACTTATTTATGAATTGATAAATACTAAAAGCATGTGCACAAAAAATATAAATAATGTGCTTTAAATTAAGTAAAAAATTTAAACTATTTCTTCTTAAAACCTTTAAGCAATCTTTGTCTCAAACAATAAAAATTTAAAAGTTTAATAAAAATAATACTTATTATAAAGTTTGTTTTAGAATCTTTTTTTACAAAGTAACATAGAACAGTTACGAATGCTCCTACACAATCATAAGTTTCTTAAGTTTGTTAGAAAAATATTGAAATTGTTTAACTATGTTTTTTTTAACTCTTTTAAACCAAATTAGCTTAACAAGTTTTTTGGTTTATTAAACAAAAAACTTAAAAAGTTATTATATTTATATAGCTTACAAACGTAATTATAAAAAATATTAATCTTTTACTTAAGAAGTGTATTAGTCTGGTATATTTTATATACAACACTATACAGTTGTATATATTTGGTTCTTTTAGATATTTAACTAGTTTTTTGTTATTAGAAAAAATATTTTAAAACTACCCATATAGTTACCCATGTTAAACTGATTTTTCAGTGTTTTTAGCAACTAATTAATATTTCTTCAAATTAGTAAATTACTTGGTCAACTTTAGAAGTACATACTTTATAAAAAAAAATCTTTTTTGTTTATCGTACTTTTTTTTTAATTACAAAATAAACACATTTTAAATTTGAAACGAAACAAAAATAAAAACTAAACTATATATATTCTATCCTAAAGTGTTATATGTTTTGCCTAAAGCTACAATAAATATTTAATTACTATTTATCATGTTTGAACATATAGTTATTTGTAACATTGCTACAAGTTTTCATTTAGACAAAATAAAAGAATTAAAGAAATTATAAATGGTTTTATTATACGAAATCAAGACTTGTTTTTTAATTTTAAACGGTTTTGTACTTAATTCTTAAAGTTTTTAATGTTTTTTATATAATTCTCAAAGTTTGAAAAGTATGAGTATAATTGAAATAAAAGAAAGTTTTAAATGTAAATGTAAATAAATTTAGAAGTTAACGTGATTATGTAGTTATTTTTTATCATAAGTCAACGGTTTACAACGAAGACTACTAAATTGTTTATGAAAAATGTGTAAAAAGTTAATTCTGATAAATTAAAGAAAGTTTATAAAAAAAAAAAAAATATGCAATGCTGTTATTTCAACAATAAACAAATTAAAAATAATAAAAGCGTTGTTTTTTACTTAAAAGTTGCAAACTTTAAATCTTCAAATCGGGCTTTAAAATTTTTGAATCTATTATACTTTATAAGAAAAGTGTTATTAAAGTTAAAGTAAATTATTTTTATCCGTTGTGTTGACCGTCTAAAAAATATTGTATTTAACCATTAGACTTCTGCTGAGTAGAAAATATATAAACAATGATTTGTATTTATTTTAAAGCATTTTTCTTGACCTAATTAAAATGAATATCGCTTCTAAAACTAACTTATGTTTCAAACTTTGATGTATCTTGTTGACATGGGGTCAGTAAGTTTAGCTTATAAGTAAATATATTAAATAACCACTTATAGCGCTAAATTTTTGAGCATTGACAAATAAGGTTCTTTTCTCAAGTATTACGAAGTTATTTTAGTATCGGTGAGTTTTAAGCATCAAACACTTTAGTTTGAAAATAATGAATTAAAAAATGATAAATAATATGTCATGATGTTTTCTATTAACCATTATCCACAAGGTGTCGTTGCAGAGCTTCATTCGCTTAAGTTCGTAACGATCAGAATGAAAAATGTATATTAAACTTTATGTCATTAATTAATTATAAATATCCGCAGAAATGGCACCTGAAAAGAAATCAGCCCCGGCAAAAGCACCTGAACACCCAACCTACAAGGTGATGATCATCGCAGCTGTCACTGCTTTGAAGTCTCGCAAGGGAGCTTCATCGCAAGCACTGTGCAAGTACATCGAAGCCAACTACAAGGTCAAAGACGGTTTTAAAGTCCACTACAAAATGGCTTTAAAGAGACTTGTTGCCGACGGTACCGTCAGCAGAGTGAGTGGTGTTGGTGCTTCTGGTTCGTTCAAGCCTGGAAAGGTTGAGTCACCAAAGAAGCCAGCAAAGAAAGCAGCTCCTAAAAAAGCCGCACCCAAAAAGAAGGCATAGCTAAAAAGCCCGCCAAGAAAGCAGCAGCCAAAAAACCTGCCGCAAAGAAGCCAGCCAAAAAGGCAGCGAAGAAACCAGCTGCTAAAAAAGCTGCACCAAAGAAGAAGGTAGCAAAGAAGGCCCCTGCCAAAGCCAAGAAGGTTGTGAAGAAGCCAGCAGCCAAGAAAGCCGCACCAAAGAAGAAATAAGTTAGTTACACATACCAACAGGCATTTTTCAATGCCACCCTAAAAATTTATAACATACATATTTAATGCCTTCGTAAGTAATAACATGTTTAGTTAATAAAGTATATTTTTTATAACTGTTAGCTTGACGATTACCTGTTCAAAGTTAATTTTTATAAAAAGTTATATGAATTTGTTTTTCTGAAGCTGCTAAAGTATTTACACAGCCTAAAGATATACATTATTGTTACTACAGTTTAAGTTACTACTGTTATATTGTTTGTTAGATAATAAAAAATAAGCGCTCAAAAAGTTTCGTTTAAGGACCTGGTTAACGAAAAACCTTAGGTTATCGAAATGTACACCACTGATACAGTTTAATATCTTGATCAGGACCAATATAGTATTCAATTGCGGCAAAATAACCCAACAAAACTTAAATTTTAATTTGTTTTACTGAGTTTTAATTGATGAAAGTAAAGTAATTTTACTTATTAATGAATTTTTCTAATTAAAATTTTACTGATGTAATGTTTAATATTAGCACGTAACACAATGTCTCATACTATGCATTAAAGCAAATTAAAAATTGTTACAAATTACTTCTTTTAATATACTCATACCATACTTAAATTTATAAGCACTTTTAATAATTTGTTAAAAAGTTTTTATATGCTATAATTGTTTGCTTTTAAATTGCTAAAGGTCTCAACATAATATGCGTAACAATTAAGTCAATATTTTTCTATAAGCCTTTAATTTATAAAAACATTTCTACTTTAGTCTTCTTACAGATTTTTATAAAAAGAGTAGAATAAAAATTGTATAGTTATTAATTGAAAAAAAAAAACTTTTTATAAATTTTTTTCTACATCAACATACTCTTAGTATGAAATACAAACAAATATTCAGCAGTATAAAACTAAAGTGTGTGTTTTTTATAGGTAACTTTATAAAACATCATAATTCGAAATTCATTCTCCTAAAAAAATTTAGGCAGATATAACTGAAAAAAAGCGGCAAAATTATGAAAAAAAAATGAATTCGTCTCTGTTAATTAATTTTTCAAAACACTTTTAAGCTATTCAATTTGTCATTTTGAAGAGAAATAAAAGCGCTCTCGTTTTAAAAGCTTACCACTCCATCTAACGATAAGTCATTAAAAACTTTTTTGACTAAAGAAAATTTTTAATTATGTTTTAAACTTTATTGTTTGCCACATTTAGTTTTATATTAAAGTAACGTTTTATTGAAGTGTTAACGACATTGAATTTTTTTTTCTTTAAATAACTTTCAGTTTTTCTAAAACGATCTATTTGATACAAAAATCAGACTTTTTAAAGCGGTTCAGTGCATAACTAGTAACTAATAGTCTAATTTCATAAAAAGTAATTAAATTCTAGACTGAAAATTTTAAGCTGCTCTGTAAATAACAAGTGTTGCCTGAATACCGTCATATATTAAGCTAAGGTTTCCACGTCCGATAATGACCGCAAAATTATCTCAGCTTGGCATTTATTTATTTACTTAATTTTCCATTAATATAAATAAATTTATAACTAAGTTTTTACATCAGCACGGTTGAAAAAAAGAAGTTTGTAAATATTCTAAATTGAATTCAAAATCTTAATGTTGATAGATAATCTAAACATTACTCAAATGGAAAATGCTGCAATTCATACCGTGCCAATGTTACATTTTACCTTGTTTGAGGAATTTGTAAACTACTGTTTAAGTTTATTTCATGTTTGCTGTTAGTATTTTTTTCTCGTTTTATTCGTTAAATAAACTTAACACTATAGTTGTAAAAATATTCTATACTTATTTTTTAGTTTTACGTTTAGACTGTATTTTCATTTTTATGTTATTAGACAATGTAATGCGTTTTGAATAAAACTTTTTTAACTATAGTTTGTTAATTTTCATATAAATTGTTTTCTTTCTTTATATATAATGTTTTTTTTCTTCAGATTAAAAAGTTTAGATTATAAAAGTTAATTTTCATTAGCTCATAAGAAATCGTCAAAGCATGTGGTGTACGTCTCGATAACTGATCTTTTTTTGTACACCAGGTCCTAAAACCGGACTTTTGAGCTATCTTTTTTATCGATAACTAAACAATATGATAAAACAAAATTTCTACTAGTTTTTTATACTAATAAAACAGCTACCAACGAGCTAAATTTTATAGTTATTAGTTTTTTAATTGAAGTCATTTACTATATATAATTAAGATAACTTCAAAACTTTTACCAACTGTTAATCTAGCTAAATAGTATATAATAATTTTTTATAACAATTTTGGCAATTTATTTTTATAAAGGCTTTGATAAGTAATTAAAAATAGATATTATAAATTGTTGTTAAGTTTTTTTTTCTTTAAACACTTACAAAAAGTTATATAAGAACTCTTTCTATTATTCAAAAATAATTTTCTGTAACTATTTTAATCAAACTATTATCTAAATATAAAGTTAAATCTTTAGCTTGAAAATTTTATAAATTTAATGTAAAAATTTTTACCATATTACATTGCACAATAGGTCACTTTTGCACGAAGGGTCACTTTACTTTTAGACACTTTTGCACGGGTTGAAATAGTGAGTTATTTTTTTTTGCTCGTACGTGATCGTACATACGTAAAATATTGCACGGAGACATTTTTGCACTGATTAAATTTATTTTTATTTGTTCTATAATTTTTTTATCAATTTTTTTTTTTTTTTTGGCTTCGTTAATTTGTTGGACTTTACCCACAAGCGTTTGTTTCAGTGCATATGCACTTGAGCCCGCTTCGTTAAGACCACAATAGCGGTTTCTCGCGATGATGCCTGTCTGATGAATCCAAATAAGGACAAAACCGGTCGTAAGTTGTCTCGGATGCTGTTGTTGTTGCCGATCGTGCGGTGAGTTTCATTATTTATTATTTCAATTTAGCTTAAGTCGTATTTTTATCGACTAAAAGCAGAAACTTTAAATAATAAGATATTAACATTATACCAAACACATAAAATATTATTAGTTATCTATAATCTTTAAAAGTATTTTCATTATTTTTAAGTTGCATTATTCTCATTTATAACTTATTAATTTTAAGAATTTAGTATTTTTAAAGTAAAATTTGTTTTTTTTCTCATATTTGTCAAACCATTTTGTTTTAAAAGAATAGTTGTAAAAATATATTTGAGCATATGTAAAACTCAGAGAATTTATTTTTCATTTTGTAAATAAAATAACTTTTAAAACAGGATTTTGAATTTTTTTTCGCTAATGCTTTAATAAGGTTTATATGAACAAAACTAAACTATTATCAACTTTACAAAAATGCTATACTTATAATGGAAGTGTAGAAGTTCTTTACAATAATCAAACTAAAAGAATTGAATCTAAAGTGAAATATCCTTCTGCTTGGGATAATAGTAAGATAATAGAAGACAGAAAAGTGAGTTTAAGCTGTTCAAAATTTTGCCGCGTTTTTAGAAGTAAGCTACACTGCACAAATATCTGCTTTACTTTGGCGCTTTTTGATATTTTAGTTAGTAAGAACTAAATGTGTTTTAATACTTACACTTTTAGAATGATTTTTAAGAATTTTATAATTTTTTATTTAATCTTATTCTGCTAAAGTATTTCAAGTTAAAATTCAAAGTTTATTTGTTTTTATAAACATACTTCTTCTTTTTCAAAAATAGGGAATAGTTTTTTCATAAGACTTGTTTTAAAATATTATATATATAAAGCTAAATTTTACTTTAGACTTTTTGGCTTTTATGATAAAAGTAAGAAGTGTATTACTAACTTAGATTTCAATAAAAATAAAATGAAAGTTTGTATTTTAAGTGCACTGTAATATTAAACTATTTTCGTTAAAAAAAATATATTATGTATTGTAAAGATTTAATTAAAAAAATAGAAAGTTTTAAGTACTCAAAAATATTTGATAAAAATTTAGTTTATAGCTTAAATAATAATATTTTTAAACTGTAACCAAACAAATTGTATACCGTAATAATAAACAAGTGCTTATTTCACTCTTTATTTCAAAAATGTTTTAATAAAAACAACTAACAGCAACATTAGAAGAAAAAAAAACAAAGAAAGTTTTCTTTAAAATCTAGTTTAATCCTTGCTTGATTAGTATAACCTAAGATAGCATTAAATGAAGGTTTTTTAGTGGAAATATTTTCTAAAACTCTTATGTTGAACAAAATACTTTTGATAATATTTGAAAAACTTCGCAATAGTTTAACTTAGATTTTTTCTTCTTCGATAAGTTTCGCATTAAAAATTATTTTTGTCATAACGTTCACTAACAAATTTCATTTGTCTTTCTGCTTTCAGATAATTCTTTAAGTTTTAAACGAGATAAGGCAATTCTAAAAAACGCAACATAAAGAAAAAAGAAAATGAGAGAACTCAAAAAATACGTCAGTGGGCGTTATAATTATTCTTTAGACGAGGTTCGTAACGATGCAATAAATAATTAATTTTCTTTTAAAAATTATTCATTCATAATGGCAGCATCCAAAGGTAGCAAGAAGGCAGTTAAGAACGTCCCAGCTGACGGTAAGAAGAAGCGCAAGGCTCGTCGCAAGGAAAGCTTCAGCATCTACGTGTACAAAGTGCTCAAGCAAGTACACCCCGATACTGGAATTTCCAGCAAGGCCATGAGCATCATGAACTCTTTCGTCAACGACATCTTCGAGCGCATTGCCGCTGAAGCTTCACGTTTGGCTCACTACAACAAGCGTTCAACCATCAGCAGTCGCGAAATTCAAACTGCTGTTCGTCTGTTGTTGCCCGGTGAGTTGGCTAAGCACGCCGTCTCTGAAGGTACCAAAGCAGTCACCAAGTACACCAGCTCAAAATAAATGGTTTGTTTCAAACCAGGCTCTTTTAAGAGCCACCCAAAACAAGTAAATATCAGCTTAAACATAATAATGTTGTACCAAAAAATAATTTGAAAAATGGAGCTTTATATTGAATCACGTAAAACAAAAGAGTAGTTTGTTATTATGAACAAAAATAAAATTACTTTCTATAGATTTTCTTTATTTGTAGTATGTTGTGCTACATTTTTATTATTGTGTATAGTTATTGCAAAATTTATATAATAAAATGTAGAAAATTTAAAAAGTTAACAAAGGACAATTTTGACCACTTGTGGGCGTTAAATCAATTACATTAGCCGAGGTTCGTAACTACTTATATATTAAAACAGATTTGAAAGAAGTTATATCATTCATCGAAGCATCATGTCGGGACGTGGAAAGGGAGCAAAGTCAAAATCCAAGCCAAAGAGCCGTTCATCACGCGCTGGACTTCAGTTTCCAGTCGGTCGTATTCACCGTCTGCTGAGAAACGGAAACTACAGCGAACGTGTTGGTGCCGGAGCACCAGTCTACTTGGCTGCAGTATTGGAATATTTGAGCGCTGAAGTTCTCGAGTTGGCTGGAAATGCCGCTCGTGACAACAAGAAGTCTCGTATCATTCCTCGTCACCTTCAACTTGCTATCCGCAACGACGAAGAGTTGAACAAACTGTTGGGAGGAGTCACCATCGCTCAAGGAGGTGTGTTGCCAAACATCCAATCTGTTCTTTTGCCAAAGAAGACCGCAAAGAAAGCTTAAGTTAGTCAATAACCCCAGGTCCTAACTCTAAATATAATCGAACACAACATGTTACTTAACCACAGTAGTTTAGTGTAAATGTAATTTTGATTCAATTTCAATATAGTATACAAATCAAAGTTGAACCTTACGTATATTTATGTTACTGAAGCAGTATTTTAACCTTTACTTAAAGCGATACTCGACTAAAACAAAACTTCAACTCTTATTTAGAGCTTTACAAAAAAACTTTAATTTATACAGTTTTTCATTTAAAACCAATTCATTAATATCATATAACAATTTCATACTAATTTTTAGTTTTATCGAGTAAAAAGTTTTAAAATTTATTGCAAATGTTTTATGGAAACAAGTTAAGAAAAATTAGTTTCAAACTATAAGAAATATTTACTAACATAAAGCAAAAGCTATCAAAACTTTCAAAGAATCAGAAAAACACCTGCTCAAAATTGTAGCGAAAATTTTTAAACATATGAAATGCTCAAAATAAATCTAAAATTGATCCCAAATTTAAAGTAATAACAAACACTAGGTGGCTTATCTATGTTTCTACGCGGTTCGTAACCATTGCTTCTGAGTATAAATACATTTGTTAAAGCTACTAACTCATTCATTCATCAACATGTCTGGTCGCGGTAAAGGAGGAAAAGGTTTGGGAAAAGGAGGCGCCAAACGTCATCGCAAAGTCCTTCGTGACAACATCCAGGGTATCACCAAGCCCGCCATTCGCCGATTGGCTCGTCGAGGCGGTGTCAAGCGTATTTCAGGCTTGATCTACGAAGAAACTCGTGGTGTGCTGAAAGTGTTCTTGGAAAACGTTGTTCGTGATGCAGTCACTTACACCGAGCATGCCAAGCGTAAGACTGTCACCGCTTTGGATGTTGTATACGCATTGAAGCGTCAAGGACGTACTTTGTACGGATTTGGAGGTTAATTAGATCTAAACACCTCGGCTCTTTTTAGAGCCACCCATACTAATGTTCTTAACATTACTAATACATATTATGTGAAACACCATTTCAGATTGTATATATATTATAAAAATATATATAGTATTTTTGTACTCTTTATAATGTATTACTTGTTAATAATTTTAGGTTTTAGCTATACAATTACATACTGTTTAAAAAAAAGACGTAAGTTTCTGTTTAACATATCTATCAATATTTCTTGAGAAGGCTAAAGAGTACAGTTTGATTTAATCTATTAATAAATGCTTTATTTAGTTCTTTAATTTGCAACATAACTGAAATAACCTTAAACAAAAATAAATGTTTTTCATAATTTTAACTTGAGTTATCGTGTTAAAATAAGTTTAAAACATAAGTTTGTGTTTTAAAATTTTCATAATTTACGAATTAACAAAACAATATCAAAATTATCATTCAAAGTTTTATAGCTACAACGTTTTAAAATTTAAATAAACTTGTTTGAATAAAATGTTTCATACAACCTAAAGCGCATTTGCTGCCTCTAGTGTTTACATTCACTTCGCCTAAGTTCGTAACTATAAAAATTAGTATATATATAAATTACTTTTTTCAGTGCATTATAAATTTCGACATGGCCCGCACCAAGCAAACCGCCCGCAAATCAACTGGAGGAAAAGCTCCCCGCAAGCAACTTGCCACCAAGGCTGCACGCAAAAGTGCACCGGCAACTGGAGGTGTCAAGAAGCCTCATCGTTACCGCCCAGGTACCGTTGCTCTTCGTGAGATCCGCCGTTACCAGAAGTCCACTGAGCTTTTGATCCGCAAGCTGCCATTCCAACGTCTTGTGCGTGAAATAGCTCAAGATTTCAAGACTGACTTGCGTTTCCAAAGCAGTGCAGTCATGGCACTTCAAGAAGCTGCTGAAGCTTATTTGGTCGGACTTTTCGAAGACACCAACTTGTGCGCCATCCACTCAAAGAGGGTAACTATCATGCCCAAAGACATCCAACTTGCCCGTCGCATCCGTGGTGAACGTGCTTAAATTGTTCTTTATGAACAGGCTCTTTTTAGAGCCACCTTTATTTCAAAATAGTACGTTGAAAGAATACACTTGGCCGTTCATACTCAGATAAAAAACACAGTTTTTGATATTTTGTTAATTATTTTGTTTATTTCTGCAAGCACAAGCTTTTTTAGGTAAATTATTTAATCGTTCATTTGACTTTGTTCCATTATAAAGCGATCAGTTGTACTACGTTTTTTTTTTAATTAATGAAAAATATTTATCAAAATTTAGTCGGTTTCTTGTAAAACATTAAAGAATGTTATTTTTCTCTATAAAGATGTTATTTAAACAGATCATAGGTGTTTGTTATACAAGGCAGACTTTAGAAAAGTAAACAGCTAATTTTTAATAAAGTTTACAAAGTTGAAGCTACAATATAATCTAAAAAACACAAAAAGCTAAGAAAATTAACAAATGCCTTCAAACAATTTTAAGCGGGAAAGTTGCAACTTACAAATGCTCGTTTTTCACTCTTTATCATCTTTCACTCTTCTTTTTCTTATGCACAGTTTTCAAAACTTCTTACTTTTTCGTATGTTACACTTAATTTCAAACTTTTTCTTAGTCGTTTTAAGTTTTTGTAAACGTTTTTTACTAAACAACGAAATGTTGATAAAGTACACATGCTTGATATAAAAAAAAGCTTTTCCTACTTTAATTTATTATTGTATATAACGCTTTTATATGTATATAAAAGTATTTTTTATTTCTTTTTGAAAAATTTTTAAATGTATTTTGCTATGGTTTTTGTATTTTATATCTAAACGTAAAACAAATGTGCTTGTTTCGATTAAACAATATTTTTTTAACACCTTTTAAAAATATTTTTTAATAACTTCTGATTTACTACAGTTTTGTATCTAACTTTTTGTTAGGATATTTACAGTTTATTATAAAATGAACAACTATTATTAAATTAAAACATCTGATTATAGTGTTAGTTTTTTAAGTAGAAATGTGTATCAATTGCAATTTGTTTCAATATTTAATAGATAGCAATTGTACTATAATGTTTATTTTTTTCTATATTTGTTTGCATAATACTATTGTATTAATTTAAAGATTAAGTCAAAGGAAACATAACAATTTTGTAACTTATTAATGAAAATATTAATTCTTTGTTTAATCTAGCAGTGTATTCTACAATTAGTATTGTTTATTTCTTAACTTTAATGTTAACTTTTGTTTTATCGAACCTTAAAACCTTATTTCGTAACATTTCAAGTTCTGCTTAATGTATAACTAAAAATAAATTTATGTTTACAGATTCGGCATTGCGTTGCTGTTAAACATTTTTACCAAAAATTAAAATTGTTTTAACTAATTTTATTTTTGTTAACAGCTACAAAACAAATATAATGAACTACTTAAGAAAAATAATTAAAGTCTCATCAAAGAAACTAAAAAAATATAAAGTTTTCTTTTTATTAACCATAAATGAAATGCATAACAGTAGCTCTCTAGTTTTCGATTTTGACGCTGAAACAGTTGTTAAAAGCAAAATATTATTTTTGTTTATCTTAATTTAACATAGAAATATACATATATAGAATGAAAAGGATCAAAATCAAAAAAAAAAAAACTTTTACAGAGCCCGTATAAAGGATTTTAAACAGTTTATTACAAACTCTTAAAAAAGAGAGTATAATTGTTTCCTATGAATAAAACTAAATGTAATTAACTATATTTTTAGAAATATATAACTGAGATATTAATATTTTTTAAACTAAATTAATGTTTTATGTATGTTTATATTTAAGTATCTTACAGTTTGACAAAAAAACACTCAAAAAGTTTGTTCCAAGGACCTGGTGCATGTAAAAAACTTTCGGTTATCGAGTCATGCACCAGAACAGTTTAACGTCATGTCTAGGACTTTTTTTATGTATGTTAATATTAAAAAATATCTAGCACTATATATTTCTATTAAACAGTGGTCTCATTCTTTTTTACTTTAGTTTCTATATTTAAAAACTATTGCTTACTAGTTTGCTTTTTATTATGTTTTATTTTTGGATATCGAGCACTTTTTTGTTCTGAGTTCCATTTGAAACGCTTTTGGCTTAAGCATTTTGGACTTAAAAAACGGTTTGAATTTTTTAATGAAATAGCTTATAAATTTAATTTGTATACTTTAGTAAGAATTAAGCTAATTTCTTTAATTTTCTAACGTTTAATGTTTTTTTTTTACTTTTTTTATTACACTTGATTTTCTACAATTTTAGTTATAATTAAAAGTATATAAGAAATAAAATGACAAAACACTCGAAAACTATTTTGTATGAGCACCGTTTAGTATATTATTACTACATCACTTAAGTTCTATTTTTTGTTGTATGAATTTAAAATGTTTCAATATAAATAGCACTTGTATAAAATAATTTGACTTATAAATAAAAAACTTATTTATGAATTGATAAATACTAAAAGCATATGCACAAAAAATATAAATAATGTGCTTTAAATTAAGTAAAAAATTTAAACTATTTCTTCTTAAAACCTTTAAGCAATCTTTGTCTCAAACAATAAAAATTTAAAAGTTTAATAAAAATAATACTTATTATAAAGTTTGTTTTAGAATCTTTTTTTACAAAGTAACATAGAACAGTTACGAATGCTCCTACACAATCATAAGTTTCTTAAGTTTATTAGAAAAATATTGAAATTGTTTAACTATGTTTTTTTTTAACTCTTTTAAACCAAATTAGCTTAACAAGTTTTTTGGTTTATTAAACAAAAAACTTAAAAAGTTATTATATTTATATAGCTTACAAACGTAATTATAAAAAATATTAATCTTTTACTTAAGAAGTGTATTAGTCTGGTATATTTTATATACAACACTATACAGTTGTATATATTTGGTTCTTTTAGATATTTAACTAGTTTTTTATTATTAGAAAAAATATTTTAAAACTACCCATATAGTTACCCATGTTAAACTGATTTTTCAGTGTTTTTAGCAACTAATTAATATTTCTTCAAATTAGTAAATTACTTGGTCAACTTTAGAAGTACATACTTTATAAAAAAAAAATCTTTTTTGTTTATCGTACTTTTTTTTTTTAATTACAAAATAAACACATTTTAAATTTGAAACGAAACAAAAATAAAAACTAAACTATATATATTCTATCCTAAAGTGTTATATGTTTTGCCTAAAGCTACAATAAACATTTAGTTACTATTTATCATGTTTGAACATATAGTTATTTGTAACATGGCTACAAGTTTTCATTTAGACAAAATAAAAGAATTAAAGAAATTATAAATGGTTTTATTATACAAAATCAAGACTTGTTTTTTAATTTTAAACGGTTTTGTACTTAATTCTTAAAATTTTTAATGTTTTTTTATATAATTCTCAAAGTTTGAAAAGTATTAGTATAATTGAAATAAAAGAAAGTTTTAAATGTAAATGTAAATAAATTTAGAAGTTAACGTGATTATGTAGTTATTTTTTATCATAAGTCAACGGTTTACAACGAAGACTACTAAATTGTTTATGAAAAATGTGTAAAAAGATAATTCTGATAAATTAAAGAAAGTTTATATTATAGAAATAAATCTGCAATGCTGTTATTTCAACAATAAACAAATTAAAAATAATAAAAGCGTTGTTTTTTACTTAAAAGTTGCAAACTTTAAATTTTCAAAAGGGGCTTTAAAATTTTTGAAGTTATTGTACTTTATAAGAAAAGTGTTATTAAAGTTATAGTAAATTATTTTTATCCGTTATGTTGACCGTCTAAAAAATATTGTATTTAACAATTAGACTTCTGCTGAGTAGAAAATATATATACAATGATTTGTATTTATTTTAAAGCTTTTTTCTTGACCAGAACTAAATGAATATCGCTCCTAAAACTAACTTATGTTTCAAACTTTGATGTATCTTGTTGGCATGGGGTCAGTAAGTTTAGCTTAAAAGTAAATGTATTAGATAAACACTTATAGCGCTGAATTTTTGAGCATTGACATATAAGGTTCTTTTCACAAGTATCACGAAGTTATTTTAGTATCGGTGAATTTTAAACATCAAACATTTTAGTTTAAAAATAATGAATTAAAAAATGTTAAGTAATATGTCATGCTGTTTTTTAATTAACCATAATCCACAAGGTGTCGTTGCAGAGCTTTATTCGCTTAAGTCCGTAACGATCGGAATGAAAAATGTATATTAAACTTTATGTCATTCATTATTTACAAATATCCGCAAAAATGGCACCTGAAAAGAAATCAGCCCCAGCAAAAGCACCTGAACACCCAACCTACAAGGAGATGATCATCGCAGCTGTCACTGCTTTGAAGTCTCGCAAGGGAGCTTCATCGCAAGCACTGTGCAAGTACATTGAAGCCAACTACAAGGTCAAAGACGGCTTTAAAGTTCACTACAAAATGGCTTTAAAGAGACTTGTTGCCGACGGTACCGTCAGCAGAGTGAGTGGTGTTGGTGCTTCTGGTTCATTCAAGCCTGGAAAGGTTGAGTCACCAAAGAAGCCAGCAAAGAAAGCCGCTCCTAAAAAAGCCGCACCCAAAAAGAAGGCAGTAGCTAAAAAGCCCGCCAAGAAAGCAGCAGCCAAAAAACCTGCCGCAAAGAAGCCAGCCAAAAAGGCAGCGAAGAAACCAGCTGCTAAAAAAGCTGCACCAAAGAAGAAGGTAGCAAAGAAGGCCCCTGCTAAAGCCAAGAAGGTTGTGAAGAAGCCAGCAGCCAAGAAAGCCGCACCAAAGAAGAAATAAGTTAGTTACACATACCAACAGGCATTTTTCAATGCCACCCTAAAACATACATATTTAATGCCTTCGTAAGTAATAACATGTTTAGTTAATTAAGTATATTTTTTATAACTGTTAGCTTGACGATTATCTGTTCAAAGTTAATTTTTATAAAAAGTTATATGAATTTGTTTTTCTGAAGCTGCTAAAGTATTTACACAGCCTAAAGATATACATTATTGTTACTACAGTTTAAGTCACTACTGTTATATTGTTTGTTAGATAATAAAAAATAAGCGCTCAAAAAGTTTCGTTTAAGGACCTGGTTAACGAAAAACCTTAGGTTATCGAAATGTACACCACTGATACAGTTTAATATCTTGATCAGGACCAATATAGTATTCAATTGCGGCAAAATAACCCAACAAAACTTAAATTTTAATTTGTTTTACTGAGTTTTAATTGATGAAAGTAAACTAATTTTACTTATTAATGAATTTTTGCTAATTAAAATTTTACTGTTGTAATGTTTAATATTAGCACGTAACACAATGTCTCATACTATGCATTAAAGCAAATTAAAAATTGTTACATATTACTTCTTTTAATATACTCATACCTTACTTAAATTTATAAGCACTTTTAATAATTTGTTAAAAAGTTTTTATATGCTATAATTGTTTGCTTTTAAATTGCTAAAGGTCTCAACAAAATATGCGTAACAATGAAGTCAATATTTTTCTATAAGCCTTTAATTTATAAAAACATTTCTACTTTAGTCTTCTTACAGATTTTTATAAAAAGAGTAGAATAAAAATTGAATAGTTATTAATTGAAAAAAAAAACTTTTTATAAATTTTTTTCTACATCAACATACTCTTAGTATGAAATACAAACAAATATTCAGCAGTATAAAACTAAAGTGTGTGTTTTTTATAGGTAACTTTATAAAACATCATAATTCGAAATTCATTCTCCTAAAAAAATTTAGGCAGATATAACTGAAAAAAAGCGGCAAAATTATGAAAAAAACGAATTCGTCTCTGTAAATTACTTTTTCAAAACACTTTTAAGCTATTCAATTTGTCATTTTGAAGAGAAATAAAAGCGCTCTCGTTTTAAAAGCTTACCACTCCATCTAACGATAAGTCATTAAAAACTTTTTTGACTAAAGAAAATTTTTAATTATGTTTTAAACTTTATTGTTTGCCACATTTAGTTTTATATTAAAGTAACGTTTTATTAAAGTGTTAACGACATTGATTTTTTTTCCTTTAAATAACTTTCAGTTTTTCTAAAACGATCTATTTGATATCAAAATCAGACTTTTTAAAGCGGTTCAGTGCATAACCAGTAAATAATAGTCTAATTTCATAAAAAGTAATTGAATTCTAGACTGAAAATTTTAAGCTGCTCTGTAAATAACAAGTGTTGCCTAAATACCGTCATATATTAAGCTAAGGTTTCCACGTCCGATAATGACCGCAAAATTATCTCAGCTTAGCATTTATTTATTTACTTAATTTTCCATTAGTATAAATAAATTTATAACTAAGTTTTCACATCGGCACGGTTGAAAAAAAAGAAGTTTGTAAATATTCTGAAGTGAATTCAAAATATTAATCTTGATAGATAATCTAAACATTACCGAAATAAAAATTTCTGCAACACATACCGAACCACTGTTACATTTTACTTTGTTTGAGGAATTTGTAAACTACTGTTTAAGTTTTTTCATGTTTGCTGTTACTATTTTTTCTCGTTTTATTCGTTAAATAAACTTAACATTATAGTTGTAAAAATATTCTATACTTTTTTTTTTGTTTTACGTTTAGACTTTATTTTAATTTTTATGTTATTAGACAAGTTTTGTAATGCGTTTTGAATAAAACGTTTTTAACTATAGTTTATTAATTTTCATATAAATTGTTTTCTTCCTTTATATATAATGTTGATTTTTTAATTTAGATTATAAAAATTAACTTTCATTAGCTCATAAGAAATCGTAAAAGCATGTGGTGTACGTCTCGATAACTGATCTTTTTTTGTACACCAGGTCCTAAAACCGGACTTTTGAGCTATCTTTTTTATCGATAACTAAACAATATGATAAAAAAAAAATTCTACTAGTTTTTTATACTAATAAAACAGCTACCAACGAGCTAAATTTTATAGTTATTAGTTTTTTGATTGAAGTCATTTACTATATATAATTAAGATAACTTCAAAACTTTTACAAACTGTTTATCTAGCTAAATAGTATATAATCATTTTTTATAACAATTTAGGCAATTTATTTTTATAAAGGCTTTGATAAGTATTAAAAAATAGATATTATAAATTGTTGTTAAGTTTTTTTTTCTTTAAACACTTACAAAAAGTTATATAACAATTCTTTCTATTATTCAAAAATAATTTTCTGTAACTGTTTTAATCAAACTATTATCTAAATATAAAGTTAAATTTTTAGCTTGAAAATTTTATAAATTTAATGTAAAAGTTTTTACCATATTACATTGCACGAAGGGTCACTTTACTTTTAGACACTTTTGCACGGATTGAAATAGTGAGTTATTTTTTTGCTCGTACGTGATCGTACATACGTAAGATAATGCACGGAGACATTTTTGCACTGTTTAATTTATTTTTCATTTATTCTATAATTTTATTATCAATTTTATTTTTTGGCTGCGTTAATTTTTTGGTTTTACCCACAAGTGTTCGTTTCAGTGCATATGCACTTGAGCCCGCTTCGTTAAGACCACAATAGCGGTTTCTCGCGACTATGCCTGTCTGATGAGTCTAAATAAGGACAAAACCGGTCGTAAGTTGTCTCGGATGCTGTTGCTGTTGATCGTGCGGTGAGTTTCATTGTTTATTATTCAATTTAGCTTAAGTCGTAATTTTATCGACTAAAAGTAGAAACTTTAAATAATAAAAATATTAACATTGTACCAAACACATAAAATATTATTAGTTCTCTATAACCTTTTAAAATATTTTCATTATTTTTAAGTTGCATTATTTTCATTTATAACTTATTAATTTTAAGAATTTAGTATTTTTAAAGTAAAAATTGTTTTTTTTCTCATATTTGTCAAACCATTTTGTTTTAAAAGAATAGTTGTAAAAATGTATTTAAGCATATTTAAAACTCAGAGAATTTATTTTTCATATTGTTAATAAAATAACTTTTAAAACAGGATTTTAAATTTTTTTTTCGCTTATGCTTTAATAAGGTTTATATGAACAAAACTAAACTATTATCAACTTTACAAAAATGCTATATTTATAATGGAAGTGTAGAAGTTCTTTTTAATAATCAAACTAAAAGAATTGAAACTAAAGTGAAATATCCTTCTGCCGAGGATAATAGTAAGATAATAGAAGACAGAAAAGTGAGTTTAAGCTGTTCAAAATTTTGCCGCGTTTTTACACTAATATCTGCTTTACTTTGGCGCTTTTTGATACTTTAGTTAGTAAGAACTAAATATGTTTTAGTACTTTTAATTTTAGTATGATTTTTAAGAACTTTATAATTTTTAATTTAATCTTATTTTTCTAAATTATTTTAACTTTTTTTTTCAAGTTAAAATTCAAGTTTGTTAGTTTTTATAAACATACTTCTTCTTTTTCAAAAATAAGGGAATAGTTTTTTCATAAGATTTGTTTTAAAATATTATATATATAAAGCTAAATTTTACTTTCGACTTTTTGGCACTTATGATAAAAGTAAGAAGTGTATTACTAACTTAGATTTCAATAAAAATAAAATAAAATGAAAGTTTTATTTTAAGTGCACTGTAATATTAAACTATTTTCGTTTAATGAATATTTTATGTATTGTAAAGATTTAATTAAAAAAATAGAAAGTTTTAAGTACTCAAAAATATTTGATAAAAATTAAGTTTATAGCTTAAATAATAATATTTTTAAACTGTAACTAAACAAATTGTATACCGTAATAATAAAAAAATGCTTATTTCACTCTTTATTTTAAAAATGTTTAAAAAAAAAACAACTAACAGCAACATTAGAAGAAAAAAATAAAACAAAGAAAGTTTTCTTTAAAATCTAGTTTAATCCTTGCTTGATTAATATAACCTAAGATAGCATTAAATGAAGGTTTTTTAGTGATAATATTTTCTAAAGCTAATATGTTGAACAAAAATCTTTTGATAATATTTTAAATAATTTAAAATAGTTTAACTTAGATTTTTTCTTCTTCGATAAGTTTCGGATTAAAACTTATTTTACAACGTTCACTAATAGATTTCATTTCTCTTTCTGCTTTCAGATATTTTTAAAAGTTTTAAACGAGATAAGGCATTTCTAAAAAGCACAACTTAAAGAAAAAAGAAAGTGAGAGAATTCAATAAATACGTTAGTGGGCGGTATAATTATTCATTAGACGAGGTTCGTAACGATGTAATATATAATTAAACTTGATGATACAATTATTCATTCATAATGGCAGCATCCAAAGGTAGCAAGAAGGCAGTAAAGAACGTCCCAGCTGACGGCAAGAAGAAGCGCAAGGCTCGTCGCAAGGAAAGCTTCAGCATCTACGTGTACAAAGTGCTCAAGCAAGTACACCCCGATACTGGAATTTCCAGCAAGGCCATGAGCATCATGAACTCTTTCGTCAACGACATCTTCGAGCGCATTGCCGCTGAAGCTTCACGTTTGGCTCACTACAACAAGCGTTCAACCATCAGCAGTCGCGAAATTCAAACTGCTGTTCGTCTGTTGTTGCCCGGTGAGTTGGCTAAGCACGCCGTCTCTGAAGGTACCAAAGCAGTCACCAAGTACACCAGCTCTAAATAAATGGTTTGTTTCAAACCGGCTCTTTTCAGAGCCACCAAAAACAAGCGAATATTAGCTAAAACATAATAATGTTGTACCATAAAAAATTTGAAAAATTGAGATTTTATATTGAATTACGTAAAACAAAAGAGTAGTTTGTTATGATAAACAAAAATAATATTACTATCTATAAATTTATTTATTTGTCGTATGTTGTGCTACATTTTTATTGTGTCTAAATATTGCAAAATTTATTTAATAAAATAAAATATTGTAGAAAAATAAAAAAGTTAACAAAGGACAGTTTTGACCACTTGTGGGCGTTAAAGCAATTACATTAGCCGAGGTTCGTAACTACTTGTATATTAAAACATATTTGAAGAAGTTATATCATTCATCAAAGCATCATGTCAGGACGTGGAAAGGGAGCAAAGTCAAAATCCAAGCCAAAGAGCCGTTCATCACGCGCTGGACTTCAGTTTCCAGTCGGTCGTATTCACCGTCTGCTGAGAAACGGAAACTACAGCGAACGTGTTGGTGCCGGAGCACCAGTCTACTTGGCTGCAGTGTTGGAATACTTGAGCGCTGAAGTGCTCGAGTTGGCTGGAAATGCCGCTCGTGACAACAAGAAGTCTCGTATCATTCCCCGTCACCTACAACTTGCTATTCGCAACGACGAAGAGTTGAACAAACTGTTGGGAGGAGTCACCATCGCTCAAGGAGGTGTGTTGCCAAACATCCAATCTGTTCTTCTGCCAAAGAAGACCGCAAAGAAAGCTTAAGTTAGTCAAAAACCCCAGGTCCTTTTAAGGGCCACTCTAAATATAATCGACCACAACATGTTACTTAGCCACAGTAGTTTAGTGAAAATGTAATTTTGATTCAATTTCAATATAGTATACAAATCAAAGTTGAACCTTACGTATATTTATGTTACTGAAGCAGTATTTTAACCTTTACTTAATGCGATACTCGACTAAAAAAAAACTTCAACTCTTATTTAGAGCTTTACAAAAAAACTTTAATTTATACAGTTTTTCATTAAAAACCAATTCATTAATATCATATAACAATTTCATACTAATTCTTAGTTTTATTGAGTAAAAAATTTTAAAATTTATTGCAAATGTTTTATGGAAACCAGTTTAGAAAAGTTAGTTTCAAACTATAAGAGTATTTACTAACATAAAGCAAAAGCTATCAAAACTTTCAAAGAATCAGAAAAACACCTGCTCAAAATAGTAGCGAAAATTTTTAAACATATGAAATGCTCATGTTAAATCTAAAATATATCCCAAATTTGAAGTAATAACAAACACTAGGTGGCTTATCTACGTTTCTACGCGGTTCGTAACCATTGCTTCTGAGTATAAATACTTTCGTTAAAGCCATTAACTCATTCGTTCATCAACATGTCTGGTCGCGGTAAAGGAGGAAAAGGTTTGGGAAAAGGAGGCGCCAAACGTCATCGCAAAGTCCTTCGTGACAACATCCAGGGTATCACCAAGCCCGCCATTCGCCGATTGGCTCGTCGAGGCGGTGTCAAGCGTATTTCAGGCTTGATCTACGAAGAAACTCGTGGTGTGCTGAAGGTATTCTTGGAAAACGTTGTTCGTGATGCAGTCACTTACACCGAGCATGCCAAGCGTAAGACTGTCACCGCTTTGGATGTTGTATACGCATTGAAGCGTCAAGGACGTACCTTGTACGGATTCGGAGGTTAATTAGCTTTAAACACCTCGGCTCTTTTAAGAGCCACCCATACTAATATTCTAAACATAACAAATACATATTATGTGAAACACCATTTCAGATTGTATATATATTATAAAAATATATATAGTAATTTTGTACTCTTTATAATGTATTACTTGTTAATAATTTTAGGTTTTAGCTATACGATTACATACTGTTTAAAAAAAAGACGTAAGTTTCTGTTTAACATATCTATCAATAATTCTTGAGAAGGCTAAAGAGTACAGTTTGATTTAATCTATTAATAAATGCTTAATTTAGTTTCTTTAGTTTGCAACATAACTGAAATAACCTTATACAAAAATAAATGTTTTTAAAACAATTTTAACTTGAGTTATCGTGATAAAATAAGTTTAAAACACAAGTTTATGTTTTTTAAAAATTTTATAATTTACGAATTAACAAAACAATATCAAAGTTATCATCCAAAGTTTTATAGCTACAACGTTTTAAAATTTAAATAAACTTGTTTGAATAAAATGTTTCATACAACCTAAAGCGCATTTGCTGCCTCTAGTGTTTACATTCACTTCGCCTAAGTTCGTAACTATAAAAATTAGTATATATCTAAATTACTTTTTTCAGTGCATTATAAATTTCGACATGGCCCGCACCAAGCAAACCGCCCGCAAATCAACTGGAGGAAAAGCTCCCCGCAAGCAACTTGCCACCAAGGCTGCACGCAAAAGTGCACCAGCAACTGGAGGTGTCAAGAAGCCTCATCGTTACCGCCCAGGTACCGTTGCTCTTCGTGAGATCCGCCGTTACCAGAAGTCCACTGAGCTTTTAATCCGCAAGCTGCCATTCCAACGTCTTGTGCGTGAAATAGCTCAAGATTTCAAGACTGACTTGCGTTTCCAAAGCAGTGCAGTCATGGCACTTCAAGAAGCTGCTGAAGCTTACTTGGTCGGACTTTTCGAAGACACCAACTTGTGCGCCATCCACTCAAAGAGGGTAACCATCATGCCCAAAGACATCCAACTTGCCCGTCGCATCCGTGGTGAACGTGCTTAAATTGTTCATTATGAACAGGCTCTTTTTAGAGCCACCTTTATTTCAAAATAGTACGTTGAAAGAATACATTCTGGCCGTTCATACTCAGATAAAAAACACAGTTTTTGATATATATTATTTTGTTTAATTCTGCAAGCACAAGCTTTTTTAAGTAAACTATTTAATCGTTCATTTGACTTGGTTCCATTATAAAGCGATCAGTTCCATTATTATTGTACTACGCTTTTTTTTTATTTAATAAAATTACAATTTAGTTGGTTTCTTGTGAAACATTTAAGAATGTTTTTTCTCTATAAAAATGTTATTTAAACAGATCATAGCTGTTTTTTATATGAGTCAGACTTTTGAAAAGAAAACAGCTAGATTTTAATAAAGTTTACAAAGTTGTAGCTACAAAATAGTATAAAAAACAAAAAAGCTAAAACCAAAGCTGATAAAATCTACAAACAATTTCAAATCACTTTAAGTGGGAAAGTTGCAACTTACAAAATGCTCGTTTTTCACTCTTTATTATCTTTCACTCTTCTTTTTCTTATGCACAGTTTTCAAAACTTCTAAATTTTTCGTATGTTATGCTTAATTTCAAACTTTTTCTTAGTCGTTTTAAGTTTTTGTAAACGTTTTTTACTAAACAACGAAATGTTGATAAAGCACACATGCTTGATATAAAAAAAGCTTTTCCTACTTTAATTTATTATTGTATATAACGCTTTTATATGTATATAAAAATATTTTTTATTTCTTTTTGAAAATTTTTTAATGTATTTTGCTATGGTTTTTGTATTTTATATCTAAACGTAAAACAAATGTGCTTATTTCGATTAAACATTATTTTTTCAACACTTTTCAAAAATTTTTTTTAATAACTTCTGATTTACTACAGTTTTGTATCTAACTTTTTGTTAGGATATTTAAATTTTATTATAAAATGAACAATTATTATTAAATTAAAACATCTGTTTATAGTGTTAGTTTTTTAAGTAGAAATGTGTATCAATTGCAATTTGTTTCAATATTTAATAGATAGCAATTGTACTATAATGCTTATTTTTTTCTATATTTGTTTGCATAATACTATTGTATTAATTTAAAGATTAAGTCAAAGGTAACATAACAATTTTGTAACTTATTAATAAAAATATTAATTCTTTGTTTAATCTAGCAGTGTATTCTACAATTAGTATTGTTTATTACCTTAACTTTAATGTTAACTTTTGTTTTATCGAATCTTAAAACCTTATTTCGTAACATTTCAATTTCTGCTTAATGTATAACTAAAAATAAATTTATGTTTACAGATTCGGCATTGCGTTGCTGTTAAACACTTTTACCAAAAATTAAAATTTTTTTAAGTAATTTTGTTTTTGTTAACAGCTACAAAACAAATATAATGAACTACTTTAGAAAAATAATTAAAGTTTCATCAAAGAAACTAAAACAATATAAAATATTCTTTTTATTAACCATAAATGAAATGCATACCAGTAGCTCTCTAGTTTTCGATTTTGACGCTGAAACAGTTGTTCAAAGCAAAATATTATTTTTGTTTATCTTAATTTAACATAGAAATATACATATATAGAATGAAAAAGATCAAAATCAAAAAAAAAACTTTTACAGAGCCCGTATAAAGGATTTTAAACAGTTTATTAAAAATTATTAAAAAAGAGAGTATAATTGTTTCCTTTGAATAAAACTAAATGTATTTAACTATATTTTTACAAATATATAACTGAGATATTGATAATTTTTAAACTAAATTAATGTTTTATGTATGTTTATATTTAAGTATCTTACAGTTTGACAAAAAAACACTCAAAAAGTTTGTTCCAAGGACCTGGTGCATGTAAAAAATTTTCGGTTATCGAGTCATGCACCAGAACAGTTTAACGTCATGTCTAGGACTTGTTTATGTATGTTAATATTAAAAAAATATCTAGCACTATATATTTCTATTAAACAGTGGTCTCATTCTTTTTTACTTTATTTTCTATATCTAAAAACTATTGCTTACTAGTTTGCTTTTTATTATGTTTTATTTATGGATATCAAGCACTTTTTTGATCTGAGTTCCATTTGAAACGCTTTTGGCTTAAGCATTTTGGACTTAAAAAACGGTTTGAATTTTTTAATGAAATAGCTTATAAATTTAATTTGTATACTTTTAGTAAGGCTTAAGCTCCATTTCTTTAATTTTCTAAAGTTTAATGTTTTTTTTTACTTTTTTTATTACACTTGATTTTCTACAATTTTAGTTATAATTAAAAGTATATAAGAAATAAAATGACAAAACACTCGAAAACTATTTTGTATGAGCACCGTTTAGTATATTATTACTACATCACTTAAGTTCTATTTTTTGTTGTATGAATTTAAAATGTTTCAATATAAATAGCACTTGTATAAAATAATTTGACTTATAAATAAAAAACTTATTTATGAATTGATAAATACTAAAAGCATGTGCACAAAAAATATAAATAATGTGCTTTAAATTAAGTAAAAAATTTAAACTATTTCTTCTTAAAACCTTTAAGCAATCTTTGTCTCAAACAATAAAAATTTAAAAGTTTAATAAAAATAATACTTATTATAAAGTTTGTTTTAGAATCTTTTTTTACAAAGTAACATAGAACAGTTACAAATGCTCCTACACAATCATAAGTTTCTTAACTTTATTAGAAAAATATTGAAATTGTTTAACTATGTTTTTTTTTAACTCTTTTAAACCAAATTAGCTTAACAAGTTTTTTGGTTTATTAAACAAAAAACTTAAAAAGTTATTATATTTATACAGCTTACAAACGTAATTATAAAAAATATTAATCTTTTACTTAAGAAGTGTATTAGTCTGGTATATTTTATATACAACACTATACAGTTGTATATATTTGGTTCTTTTAGATATTTAACTAGTTTTTTGTTATTAGAAAAAATATTTTAAAACCACCCATATAGTTACCCATGTTAAACTGATTTTTCAGTGTTTTTAGCAACTAATTAATATTTCTTCAAAATAGTAAATTACTTGGTCAACTTTAGAAGTACATACTTTATAAAAAAAAATCTTTTTTGTTTATCGTACTTTTTTTTTTTAATTACAAAATAAATACATTTTAAATTTGAAACGAAACAAAAATAAAAACTAAACTATATATATTCTATCCTAAAGTGTTATATGTTTTGCCTAAAGCTACAATAAATATTTAATTACTATTTATCATGTTTGAACATATAGTTATTTGTAACATGGCTACAAGTTTTCATTTAGACAAAATAAAAGAATTAAAGAAATTATAAATGGTTTTATTATACGAAATCAAGACTTGTTTTTTAATTTTAAACGGTTTTGTACTTAATTCTTAAAATTTTTAATGTTTTTTTATTTAATTCTCAAAGTTTGAAAAGTATGAGTATAATTGAAATAAAAGAAAGTTTTAAATGTAGATGTAAATAAATTTAGAAGTTAACGTGATTATGTAGTTATTTTTTATCATAAGTCAACGGTTTACAACGAAGACTACTAAATTGGTTATGAAAAATGTGTAAAAAGTTAATTCTGATAAATTAAAGAAAGTTTATATTATAGAAATAAATCTGCAATGCTGTTATTTCAACAATAAACAAATTAAAAATAATAAAAGCGTTGTTTTTTACTTAAAAGTTGCAAACTTTAAATTTTCAAAAGGGGCTTTAATATTTTTTAAGTTATTATACTTTATAAGAAAAGTGTTATTAAAGTTATAGTAAATTATTTTTATCCGTTATGTTGACCGTCTAAAAAATATTGTATTTAACCATTAGACTTCTGCTGAGTAGAAAATATATAAACAATGATTTGTATTTATTTTAAAGCATTTTTCTTGACCTAATTAAAATGAATATCGCTTCTAAAACTAACTTATGTTTCAAACTTTGATGTATCTTGTTGACATGGGGTCAGTAAGTTTAGCTTATAAGTAAATATATTAAATAACCATTTATAGCGCTAAATTTTTGAGCATTGACAAATAAGGTTCTTTTCTCAAGTATTACAAAGTTATTTTAGTATCGGTGAGTTTTAAGCATCAAACATTTTAGTTTGAAAATAAAAAATAAAAAATGATAAATAATATGTCATGATGTTTTCAATTAACCATAATCCACAAGGTGTCGTTGCAGAGCTTCATTCGCTTAAGTTCGTAACGATCAGAATGAAAAATGTATATCAAACTTTATGTCATTAATTAATTATAAATATCCGCAGAAATGGCACCTGAAAAGAAATCAGCCCCGGCAAAAGCACCTGAACACCCAACCTACAAGGTGATGATCATCGCAGCTGTCACTGCTTTGAAGTCTCGCAAGGGAGCTTCATCGCAAGCACTGTGCAAGTACATCGAAGCCAACTACAAGGTCAAAGACGGTTTTAAAGTCCACTACAAAATGGCTTTAAAGAGACTTGTTGCCGACGGTACCGTCAGCAGAGTGAGTGGTGTTGGTGCTTCTGGTTCATTCAAGCCTGGAAAGGTTGAGTCACCAAAGAAGCCAGCAAAGAAAGCCGCTCCTAAAAAAGCCGCACCCAAAAAGAAGGCAGTAGCTAAAAAGCCCGCCAAGAAAGCAGCAGCCAAAAAACCTGCCGCAAAGAAGCCAGCCAAAAAGGCAGCGAAGAAACCAGCTGCTAAAAAGGCTGCACCAAAGAAGAAGGTAGCAAAGAAGGCCCCTGCCAAAGCCAAGAAGGTGGTGAAGAAGCCAGCAGCCAAGAAAGCCGCACCAATGAAGAAATAAGTTAGTTACACATACCAACAGGCATTTATCAATGCCACCCTAAAAACTTATAACATACATATTTTAAACTTCGTGAGTAAGGAACATGTTTAGTAAATAAAGTATATTTATTAAAACTTAACTTGACGCTTATCTATTTAAAGTTAGTTTTTATAAATAGTTAAATGAATTTGTTTTTCTGAAGCTGCTAAAGTGTTTACATAACCTAAAAATAAACATTATTATCAGTAAATATAAATTATATTATTGTACTAGAGTTTAAGTTACTAATGTTATATTGTTTGTTAGATAATAAAAAATAAGCACTCAAAAAGTTTCGTCTTATGACCTGATTAACGAAAAAACCTAAGGTTATCGAAATGTACACCACTGATACAGTTTAATATCTTGTTCAGGACCAATATAGCATTCAATTGCGGTTTTAATTGATAAAAGTAAACTAATTTTACTTATTACTGAATTGTTGCTAACTCTATTTAAAATTTCATAATGTAATGTTTAATATTAGCACATAACATAATGTCTTAAACGTTGCATTAAAGCAATAAACAAAGTATATTAAAACTTATTTATTTAAATATACTCATGCCTTACTTAAATTGATAAACACTTTTATTTTTTTGTTGAAAAAAGGTTTATATGCTGTTATTGTTTGCTTTTAAAATGCTAAAGGTCTCAACAAAATATATGTAACAATGAAGTCGAAGTTTTTCTATAAGCCTTTAATTGATAAAAACATTTGCTATTTTAATCTTCTTACAGCATTTTATAAAAAGAGTAGAATGAAAATTATATAGTTATTAATTGAAAAAAAAAATACTTTTAATAAAGTTTTTTCTACATCTACATACTTTTAGTATAAAATACAAACTAATATTCATGAGTATAAAACTAAATATTGTGTTTTTATAGGTAACTTTATAAAACATTATATTTCTTCGAAATTCATTCTCCTAAAACATTAGAGGCAGATATAACTGAAAAAAAGCGGCAAAATTATGAAAAAACGAATTCGTCTCTGTAAATTACTTTTTCAAAACACTTTTAAGCTATTCAATTTGTCATTTTGAAGAGAAATAAAAGCGCTCCCGTTTTAAAAGCTTACCACTCCATCTAACGATAAGTCATTAAAAAGACTTTTGAGTAAAAAAAAACTTAATTATGTTTTAAACTTTATTGTTTGCAACATTTAATTTTATATTAAAGTAAAGTTTTATTGAAATGTTAACGACGTTAAATTTTTTACTTTTAACAAACTTTCACTTTTCTAAAACGATTTATTTAATATCGAAATCAGACTTTTTAAAGCGGTTCAGTGCATAACCAGTAACTAATAATCTAATTTTATAAAAAAGTAATGAAATTCTAGACTGAAAGTTTTAAACTGCTCTGTAAACAACAAGTGTTGCCTGAATAACGTCATATATTAAGCTAAGGTTTCCACTCCCAATAATGACCAAAAAATTTACACAGTTTAAACTAAGAGAACATTCAAATCTAGATATTATGAACAAAAGGCCTCTTTTCCTAAACCTTCTAAAAACAAACCCAACTTGCAAACAATTTATAGAAGTATAAACAATAACAATAATATTAGCAGTAAAAACTAATACAAACCATACTAACATTTGCACATTATTTAACAAGGAAGTACTTCATACAGCCCTAGCAGAAAAAATAAAAACCTCAAACTTAGGGAAGAAATTGATAACCCAATGCCCGCATTACTCGAATGAATACATATTGAATACAAATGAAAATTTTTTTAAGATATTAAATAATTTGTGCATGCATTATAGTAGGGGTGGGCAACGTAAATACTTGACGGGCCGGATCCAGAAAAAAATAATCCTCATCGGGCCGGATCATTTAAAGTTAGTGATCTTTCGGATTCAGCTGGTTCCTTTTTTAGATCCGGATCCTATTTTAAACATACTATCCGGATCCGGCTAAATACTAGTTTTAGACAAAGAACTGGATCCGAATAGAAGCTAATTTCAAAAAGATTTCGATCCGGCTAGATGC
The DNA here is from genome assembly GCF_965202585.1 of Thalia democratica. NCBI lineage: Eukaryota > Metazoa > Chordata > Thaliacea > Salpida > Salpidae > Thalia > Thalia democratica. The sequence goes on along the minus strand of NC_139172.1, from coordinate 3,179,489 downwards.
CAATTGATCGGGTATTTTAGAATTTTGAATCCATATATTAATTACTAAGGTTCTCAATTACGAAATTTTATGTTAAATTTTGTTAAGTATTCATAATTCTGTATATATTATAACTCTGGACCGAATTAATGCTATGTAGTCCTAAAAAAATGATAATTTGGTTACTAAAAGTTACTCGAGCCTATTATTTCAGGCTAAAACATAATAAAATTGCTAACTATTCGAAATTAATTAACTTTGTCAATCCTTATCTGGAGTTTATATTGATAATATTTTTCAAAAACTAATACACATTACAGTATTAAACTACTAATTTTTAATTTAATTAAGCTAAAGAAGATTCATTACATTTTTGCGCATGTATAAAAGAAGCACAACAAAAAATAATTCTGATATAATAAACAGTTTTACCATAAAAAGCAAAAAATATATATATAAAAGATCTCGATGAAACAATTAAGTATTATGTATTAGAGTTGATTAAGTCTAGTTGCATGACAGTTTGGGAAAATCTGCAAGTGCACTTAAATACCGATTGGGTTTGAATTTAGCTTATCCTTGTTAATGTTTATTGTCGGAAATCTTTGTTTTCTAATGTATGAAGTATCGAACAACACAGCTAGTTTCATGGTCATCTTTAGAAATTGACAAACTTTGGCTCGATCAATAATACGTAAAATATATCTAAAAATCTTACAAAAGCAACAAAAATTATATGTTTTATTTCAAATTTTCTTATTGACTTATTTAAAAAACAGTTAAGCCCAGATAAAAAATTACTTTAGCTTAAAATTTTAACACTTTTACTTTCAAAATATCAAATAGTTATAATTAACTTACAAAATTTAAGTAAATTCTGTACTTCAAAAATATTACTATCAAACAATGCACCTAAAATACTTTAATAAGAGTACTAACATAAAATAACGAAATATTGAAACAAAAAAGAAATTAATATATATTTTTAACATAACAAACATTTTAATTTATCAGACTTTTAGATTAAGATCGATTTCACTAATGAAAATATTACTAAACGAAAAACTAAAACATAAAACCGTCACATTATACTTTAAATGTTAATATTAAAGAATTTAGCAAGAATAATTACACTAAAATAAGTAAATGAGACATTTGTGGATCATAAAAGTTTTTACGAGTTGTTTAAAATCTGAAACTATATTTGAAGTAGATATTCTCAGTAATGACTGCAGATTGGTATCAGTATGATTTAAACGCAGCTTACTTTTGTTTATAAACATGGTTAAGAATGTTTTTTTGCAAATATATTTAAACCCAAACAGAACAAATAACTTTATTGTCATCTTTTTAAAATTAACAAACTTTGACTTGTTAAGTAAGTCATTAAATCTGTCAATTTTTCAGTTTTTAACTTTTCTTTTTGTGTATTGCCACATTGATTTTCAACAGTTCTAACAATATTACTAAGTACCTTTTCGGTGTCAAACGTCGACGGTGATGAATTAATGTCGGAGTCTTCACTTAATTGTTGAAATTCTGCAAAACGACGACTAAACTTATTATCAAGTGAAACTATTGTCATCAATTGGTCATCACTAAACTTAATCATATAATTAATCAAAAAGTCCTTAATGAAAAAACAATAGCAGAAGAAGTGCAAACTGTAGTCTCAACTTAAAACATTTGACTATAACTTAAAATTTTAAGCAGTTTGACTTAATTAATTGTCAATTTAAAAAAAATTTTTTTTTTACTTTTTGTTTCTTGTAAACAATGATTTATTATAATTAAACTATAGAAACAACGTGTTTCATGTCTAAATAATTCCAACTTTATAACTTTTAACTTTATAATGTTTTGTTTTTTAAATCAATTTAATTTCAATGCCTTACTATATACCAGGGGCGTAGCGTGAGGAGGGACACTGGCGCATACGTGCGTCCAAAAAAATATATAGAAGTAAAAAAAAAGAATGTAATATCTTTATTTTTTATTGTTTTTTTTTTTCTGCTTAATTTGCCTTTTTCAAATTATGTTTATCTTGTATTCGAAAAATTAAACGAAATTTTGAATACCCATTAGTGAAAAGTCAGAAAAATTACCCAATTTACTGATTCGGTGCGCAAACGAAAATGCGCACCGATGTTGATGAAAAACTCCATAAGGAAAAGTTTTATAACCTCATTAACTTCATAAAATTTTAGACTCAAAAAGTACGCTACTAATTAGTGCACCGCTGTAGTATAACCTTATGGCAGATTTTACTACAAAAAGTTTACAAAAATACGTCACGCTTAAAGGAAAATTGAACAATTTTACTTTTTTTTTTATGCTACAATAAATGTTAAGACTACTGCTAGTTTTCTGATCTTTATTTTTGTAAACATACAAAAAAAAGCGTGTCGGCCTATGAGAAATAAACTTTGTTTGTGATTTTTATTTTAAACAAATACAATCAGATGAATTAAATTTAAAAAGCATACCTTTACCTATTTTACAAAGTTGTAATAAACTGTAATAACAGTTATAAAGTTGGTCTATTTTAACTTCTGTGTAACTTTATTTAAATTATGTGCAATGAGGTGTTATTATCACTGTTGTATTGTATATTAAAGTGATTGGTACTTTTTTTCGTAAATAAAACATATACTTTCGTTTTATTGAATATATTCATTTTTAAACATATAAAGTTTACTATTAGTAGTAAAAACAATTTTTATTTAATAAGTTTACATTTGTGCAAGTATAAGTAATTGTAATGAAATTTAAGCTTTCTTTTTAATTGAATAATTTTGTATTGTAGTTTTTTTTATAACAGTTATTCCGAACTTATTTTACTTAATGAATTTTTTTTTCAATTATATTACCTATAAAAAGATATTTTTATAGCTAATTACAAAAGTTTTGATTTAGGGTTTTTTTTTTGAGAAAAAAATTTGCGCACCCCCTGACCAAAATACCACGCTTCGCCACTGCTGTATACCATAGTTCAATTGTTTGTCTTTACCTGCTTATAGATTATTTGATTAATTTGTTTAAATGTCTCAAGTAATGAAATTTTATACCATGTTTTTTAAACTTTATTTTTCTCAACATAAAACTTAAATCACATAAATTAAACATTATTTATTATTTTTACTATTACTATTTTATTACATATTTACAATTTGAAAATCCACTTTACGGTGAAATAATGTATTTTTTTTCTTAAAAAAATAAAATAATAAGATAAATGTTTCACTAGTGTATAAAATAGAAAGTTTCGTAAATCACTTTGCTAAACAAAATATAGAACAAATAGAAACTTGCAAAATTGAAAAATTTGTAAGCGTTTTTATTTTATAACATTAACCAGCTTCAATGAAGACACATTAAAATTGCATAAACGTTCGAAATCATTTAATTAATTAATTTAACTATTTTATAAAAATCACTTATTAAATTACGTTTTGTAATTATAATAAGGGTTAAAAACATACAAATGTAGACTATGATAATATAAAGAAAATTTTAGCTAGAAAGAAAAATATATAAAATCCAGGACGTTCTTTTTGTAACATGGAAAAACATAAGACATTAAAGTTAAACCAAAATTTTATTAAAAAGAACTTTTTGTCAACTTTTTTTTTAACATCGTTAAAAAAATAGTAATCTTTAGTAAACTCTAATGTGTTTAGTTTATAACAAAGTTAACTTTATAACAAAATTATGCTTACAAATTTGTTGTTTAGTGTACATATTATATATCTGCCATGTTTCGTTTAAAAGTAAAATTGTCTTACTGGTTATTGTTTTTATTTAATTTCATTTCACAAAGTTATTAAAATTTAACGAAAAAAAATTATAAGTTTGTGATTATAACAGTGTTAATTATTCATTTTTATATTTAGTGTTACTAGCTGTGTGAGATTTAATATAAAATATTCTAAAAAAAAATGCTATGGTCTTAACTGGTCTTAACATCCTCAACTTCGCAGATGACACAATGTTGTACAAAACATATACAAAAGACACATATCTAAATGACAGTAAAAATTTTAACATAGAACTTAAAAAGGTATCAGATTGGCTAATGGAAAATAAACTTAAATTAAATCTTAATAAAACCAGAAGCATGATTTTATATCAATCAAAAAATATTTTTTGGAAAAATAAAGATCCTAATGTAAAAATAGGTAAAACAGTTATATCAAACACAAATAGCTATAAGTATTTGGGAATAATTATAGACAGAAATTTAAAATGGTCAGAACATATAGAAACTATAAAAACAAAATTACAAAAAACATTGGGTATATTATATAAAACCAGACACTTCTTAAATGAAAAAGCATTATATTTGATCTTTAATTCTTTGCTTATGAGCAATGTTAGATATGGCTTGTTGTGCTGGGGAAGAGCAAATAAAAAATGTATAAATGATATTAATGTTCTCATAAACAGAGCACTTAGATGCATACATTATAAGAAATATGATGACAGTGTAAGAGAATTAAAATCTCAGAAAAAAATATTAAATGTTGAGAGTCTGTATTTATATGAATTAGGTCTTTTTATGTTTAAGTTTAACAACAATTTGTTACCAGATAACTTTAAAAATTACTATAAAAGTGTAAAAAATGTACATAATTATCATACAAGGTCTTCAGAAACAAATTTTTTCCTACCTAGATTCAACAGCAAAATAGGTCATAAATCACTATCCTTCCAAGGTAGTAAGTTGTGGACTAAGTTGCCATTAAGTTTAAAAAGTATAAGTCATTTTGGAAAGTTCCAGCATGAACTTAAAAGTTATCTTTTAAATAGTAATTCTCAAGGTCATTAGTGATCATTCCTACTCCCTATTTACTTTGTTTAAGGAGTTAATAGTACTTGTCATTTAATATCCAAATTTTTATAATTTTTTTATATTTTAGTTTTTTTTTGTCCGAAAGTTGGTTTGTTTGGTCACAGTAACATTGGTTTAGACTGGATTTTATCATTTTCTATCTAATTATTTCTAAGATTGTAGTTAAAGTTAACTATTTAGTAATTCATTTAATATCCAATTTTTTGTTTTTTTTTTAATTTTTTGTAGGAAAGTAGATTTGTTTGGTTACATTAACATTGGTTTAGTTGAGATTTTAGCATTTTCTGTCCAGTTATTTTTAAGACTATTCCTTAAGATACTTTTTTAATATATACTTCATTATTTTATATTTTTTATTGCATGAAAATGTAAAAAGAATAGTTATAGATGTTTATATTTTAGCAGAAAATAAAGTATTTAAAATGCAAGCTGAGATAACTGTTTCAAGCAAATTTATATTGAAGAAAAATCTCTTTTTGAGCAAAGTAAAATTATTCTTTTTTATGTTTACAAATGTTGTTTTCTTTCTATTATTTCAGTTAAGACTTAGACAAGTTTTTCAAAGAGAAAATAGTTTTTTTTTTTTTTTTTTGATTTAGTGTAAAGAAATTTGTTGTTGTTAATATCATTGTTGTTAAAATTATTATTGTTTTTTTTTTGTAACGTATCTTCATGTTTTTATTTATAAAAGTTAAGTTCAGTTATTATAAAAATCACTTCTTTAATATTCTATAAAAAAAAAAATTACAATAGTTTATGTAGCTATTCAAATGTGAAATATTTTTATTTTCAACTTAAATTATTAAAAGAAAAAAAAAACCTTTTTAGCACAAAATACTTAATTAAAATGATATATTTATTCTATACTTTTTATCTAGTTTAAGCAACTTTTTCATGGATACAGCTTTATTTTACTTTGTTTGAATATTGCAGTTTTACGTTATTTTTGTTTATTTTTTCTTCAATGTTATAGTTATATTTTACTGTTACTTACTTTTTGATAGGTTAAAATAAGTTGGTAGTAGAGTCGAAATTCTTAAACACACATAAAAAAAGGAAATAACTTAATATACATATTTTTTTTTCTTTTTAATCTATATAACAGGGTAATTTATTTGCAAAGTTCTGGATTAATTTTAAAATTGAAATTTCAGATAAAAACTTAACCTTTTAACGTAAAGTTAGATATATATTTATGTGTATATAGTGTTAGATATATGAGTGGGTAAAAATTCTTTAATTTTTTGGAAAATTCGTTTCTTTTTCTATTTATTTTTCTTAAGAAAAATATTTAATGTTGTAAAGTTTAATAGAGTCTCTTTTTATAGAGCTTTTCGTTTTAGAGTTTAAATTTTTCATTTTTTTCATTTTTAGCTCATTATAATATTGATTAAGTTTGGGTATGCAACTCGATGACCGAGAGGTCTTTTTGCTATCCAGGTCATTGAACCAAAACATTTTTGAGCAAAAATTTTGTTTTTTTTTTCGCTTTTTGTTCAATAAACTATTATTATTATTATAACATTATGTAAATTTTTTCATAACTCTTACAGCTAATCTATACTTTAAAAGCAAGGGTAACATTTGAAAAAAAAAACTGATGAAAAATTATACTGCTCAACAAATAAATAAATAAAAGCATTTTTTAATTAAACACAAAAGTATCTAGACTTTGATTTTAAATTAAACCCATACAACTAAAAAAATTTGAAATTTTAACCTATTTTTTCAGTTAAATTACTTTCTAAAATATATAAATATATATATACATTGAGTATATTGAGTAAAGTATTGTAATAAATATACTTGTTTCATCCAAACCAGTTTTTTATCATAACTGTATTTTTGAGATTCAGAAGGCAATAAACTTATTAAGGTACACTTGAAGAACAAGTTTTGCATTTGCTCGTTTGCTTAACTTTAGATTTATTGTAACTCAGTTTTAAAATGTTATAAAACTTTCAATATACTTTTAAAAAATATAGCACTTTAAAACTTAAGCTTTGATAAGTTGCTTATTTGATAACAAAAAAAGCGATTAAAACATTTGGTTCTATGGATATGAAAAAACCTTATGGTTATCGAGTCGAAAACCTCTTGGATACAGTTTAACGTCCATAACCTTTTAAATATAACAATGACCTTGATAACCTTTAACATATCAATAATAACAAAATACCAATTTTGAACTAAGAATGATTTCTAATAATAAAATCAATATTGAACAGCTCGTTTAAAAACGTTACATTAAAAATATAAACGTTAAGTGGTATATACTACTTTAAATTAACTATATAAAAATATTTTTTCAATATTATAATATGTAATTTTTAGAAAACAATATATATCAGAAAAAACTAAGATCTTAAGGCATGTAACATATACAGAAAATAAAAAAACATATAATAAAATATTTTTGAAATTTCATCTTTCTAACTGAAGAAAAACTCACAAAACTTTAAAGTTCAATTTTGTGATTTGTTACTTGAGTTTTTAAATATTTCGCCGTAAAACTTAAGAATTTTCCTAAAAAACTTTTTAAATACTTAAATCTCCATATTCGATAGTTAGTAAGCTATCTTGCTTAAATTTTAAAGAACAGGAAAATAAGAAATCACCAAGTCTATGAACTATCTTAATTTGAAAAAAGTTTTAACATAATCAAATTTACTGAAATAAATTTAGTTTTTGTTTAAGTTTAGTTTTTAACGTTATGAAAATTTAAAAACTTTAGTTAAGGTAGTTTATTTCTGCTAGATTAATTTAAATAAAAAGTATCCCTAAAACTTTTTAAATGTATTTAATATTTTTCACATAGTTAATAACCAATTTTTCAGAAAAAAAACTTTAATCATATGAAATTCTTTGTATTTCTCTCAAAATTTTTAATTACTTGTGCGTCTTTATCGGTCAAAGGAGAATTTGTAGATTCTCTCGATTAATTAAAAGCTTAAAAGCTAGACACTTGGTGGCCTATCTATGTTTCTACGCGGTTCGTAACTATTGGTTCTGAGTATAAATACAGCTGTTTAAGAAATATCATTATTCATTCATTCATCATGTCTGGTCGTGGTAAAGGAGGAAAAGGTTTGGGAAAAGGAGGCGCGAAACGTCATCGCAAAGTCCTTCGTGATAACATCCAGGGTATCACCAAGCCCGCCATTCGCCGATTGGCTCGTCGAGGCGGTGTCAAGCGTATTTCAGGATTGATCTACGAAGAAACTCGTGGAGTGCTGAAAGTATTTTTGGAAAACGTTGTTCGTGATGCAGTCACTTACACCGAGCATGCCAAGCGCAAGACTGTCACCGCTTTGGATGTTGTATACGCATTGAAGCGTCAAGGACGTACTTTGTACGGATTCGGGGGTTAATTTAATCATTCACCTCGGCTCTTTTAAGAGCCACCCAATAAAACATTCTAAACACAAGAATTTATAACGTTGGAGCTTGCCATATTTATTAGTTAACATGAAAAAATAGTTAACATGAAAAAAATAATTTCTGTAATTTTTTTGAATATAAGTTTTGTATCCAGAAATATAGCAGTCACAGCCTAGTGTTACGAATTCTAAAACGTTAATTTTAAGAATTTTAATAGAGCCGGAACGGTCTTAACAATCAATATTTTTTTATTTTGTTTAAAATAAAGACAAACAAAATAGGTTTTATTACGTAATAAAACATTTTTGAAAACTATTGTTTAGAAAACTTTTTTTGAGAAAAATGTTCCAACTTCGCCAAGCTCTTTGCAGCCTCTAGTGTTAAGATTAACTTCGCCTAGGTTCGTAACATTTAAAATATATAAATTGCCTAACTTTCATCTAACGTTACTCGTTTCAACATGGCTCGCACCAAGCAAACCGCCCGCAAATCAACTGGAGGAAAAGCTCCCCGCAAGCAACTCGCCACCAAGGCTGCACGCAAAAGTGCACCAGCAACTGGAGGTGTCAAGAAGCCTCATCGTTACCGCCCAGGTACCGTTGCTCTTCGTGAGATCCGTCGTTACCAGAAGTCCACTGAGCTTTTGATCCGCAAGCTGCCGTTCCAACGTCTTGTGCGTGAAATCGCTCAAGATTTCAAGACTGACTTGCGTTTCCAAAGCAGTGCAGTCATGGCACTTCAAGAAGCTGCTGAAGCTTACTTGGTCGGACTTTTCGAAGACACCAACTTGTGCGCCATCCACTCAAAGAGGGTAACCATCATGCCCAAAGACATCCAACTTGCCCGTCGTATCCGTGGTGAACGTGCTTAAATTGTTCTTTATGAACAGGCTCTTTTAAGGGCCACCTGTTTAATATTAACGTAGATTTTATTTGTCGTCGAAATTGGTAACAACTACTGATATAACTCTAAAAAATTCAAAAATAAAGTTTAAAGATTTAATTTTTTTTTTCATTATTAATATGCTTGTTTAAGGCTGTATTTTTACAGATAGATAATATACTTATAATCCATAAAAATGAAAAGCTGTACTAAAATCATATCAATTTTGTATTAAAATAAAAACAAATAATTTAAGTTATTTTTTTTTTATTCCAGTATTAAAAAAAAACTTTTATGTTTGTCAAAGTTGTGTATGTTTTAATTAGTTTTGTTGCAATACATACATACAAAAATCAATACGTTTTGACTTACATGTGTTCAGCTGCTTAAAAATATGTATTTTAGTTAGTTTATATATATATATTTTTTGATTATCAGCAAAAAAAAAGCTGTAGTTTTATTATACATTTTCAAGGAATAAATTTAATAAATTAAGCTACAAAAATTTCGTTTTTCAAGTAGATTTTGAAAGGCGATAAAATTTCAACAAGCACATAATGTGTAATTTGAGCGGGAAACTTTTAAACGGATAGTACTCATTTTTTACTCTTTAAACTCTCTCATTCTTATCCAACAGCACTAAATTTAAGTTTTTCTCATTTGAATTTTCATTTATCTGTAATTACAATTTTAATTTTTTTATATTTAATATAATAATACCAATTTTAGTTTATTAAACTAGATAAAAGCATGTTTTATCTTACAAAAAGTTCACTTGTTTTTTTTTCTATATAAAATGTTATATTTATGTAATTTAATTTATATGTTTATATTTTTTAAATAATAACTTAAAACTGAAAAAAAATTTTATGACAGAGTATTCATGTTATATAAAAGGAATAAACCCTTCTTTTTCCAATTATAAAATTTAAAGACTTTTTTTTAATTTATAATTTCATTATTTGATATTTTTTATGATTTCATTTAATTATTTTTGATGTTATAGAAAATATATGTTTAGCTTGATTAAAAATTAAAATTAAGTGTTTTTGCATATCTTTTTTTGATCATCATAATAATGATAATACTTTAAAGGCTATAATAGCTAAATACAAAAAGCTACAAAAATTAAATTTTTGTGGTAAGTTGCTTTTAAAACATGCAAAAGTGTTTAAAAGCACTTACTGTGCAATTTGAGCGGGAAGTTTTCAAACATAAAATGCTTAATTTTTATTATTTAAATTCTCTCATTCTAATCCAACAGCACTTGAAATCATTTACGCGCAGTTTTTATTTAAATTATTCATCGTGCTTTGAATAAAACTTTAAAATGTTTACATATTTTTGCCACTATGCAAATTATAATGTTTTAAGACAATATTTTTTGTTGTTTATAATTTCATTACTTAATAATTTTCATTATACTAACTGGACTTATCTTAGCTTAATGTAATAAAGCAATCCCTTTTAGTCTTACCAACGGTAACAAATCGTAGTTAGTGTTTTTGACTATTGGTTAGCAAAATAATATTTTGTATGTAGTGTTTGCGTTCCCCTACTAACTAAATTGTCTATTTTATTGTCGTCTTGGTCTATTTTACTTTCGAGAAAGAATTTTTAAATATTTACCAATTTATGCTAACCAAGTTATTATATTTTAGCTTATATTCTAGCAAAAAAAAAATTAATACAAGAGTTTAAATAAAACATCTAATAAAAAGTGTATATTTTAATAAAATATCATATATGACTGAATCGTAGCTATTTATGGCTATGACAGTTTTAGCTTACTTTTATTGAAGAAAACAAATTTTAAAAGCCTGTAAGAACTGTCGAATAATATCAAGCAGTATTTATATTTAAAAGCTAATATAGAAGTTTAGAAATTTTACAGTTGCTGTTAAACAACTTTAAGCAGGAAAGTTGCAACTTACAAATTGCTCGTCTTTCACTCTTTTTTATCATTACCTTTTTTCCTTAAACATGTTTTCAAAGCTTCTTAGTTTTTGCTTTTTTATCTTCCAACTTTTGTTAGAGCAAAGTGCTTTACGTGTATAAGACTCTCTATATTTAAAAATGTGATCAAGCAAGAAACTAGCAGTGAGCAGGTTAACCTTAATTGAGATAAAATAGTAAGTATGCTCAGCATATCTTACTTTGCCGATTAAACTTGCTTTTACTGTTTTTATAAAACTTATCAAAGTTGTACGTAACACTTATGAAAATTTAATCACGTAAACTTATTACAAACCTCAATAAAGCACCAGTTTTAATGCCACTAAATATATTAATTTATGCTAAAAGTTATTGATTTATGAAGTTCTTCTACGTTTAAGAAATATTTTGTTTTGTTTAATTCTTTAGAATGGTTAAGATTTTTTATAAGTTCAAACATATCTACTACAACTTTATATAGCTGACTTGTGTTTGCTTTAAGAAATATATATGCTCACATAATCTATCTCTGTTAAATAAAAGTTTCAAATTTAATTAGGTATTAGATATATTTATTTAGATAGACAAAATCTCATTCCTATTTTTAATTTTAACAATCGTTAACTTTGTAAGTATTTTACATCTACCATCTTTTATAAATAATACTTCTTTAGAGTGGCCCTTAAAAGGACCTGGTTTTTTTTGAATAATTTAAGCTTTTTTTGCGGTCTTCTTTGGCAGAAGAACAGATTGGATGTTTGGCAACACACCTCCTTGAGCGATGGTGACTCCTCCCAACAGTTTGTTCAACTCTTCGTCGTTGCGAATAGCAAGTTGAAGGTGACGAGGAATGATACGAGACTTCTTGTTGTCACGAGCGGCATTTCCAGCCAACTCGAGAACTTCAGCGCTCAAGTATTCCAACACTGCAGCCAAGTAGACTGGTGCTCCGGCACCAACACGTTCGCTGTAGTTACCGTTTCTCAGCAGACGGTGAATACGACCGACTGGAAACTGAAGTCCAGCGCGCGATGAACGGCTCTTTGGCTTGGATTTAGATTTTGCTCCCTTTCCACGTCCTGACATGATGCTTTGATGAATGATAATCTAGGGTTCAAACTGGATTTATATACTAATCGTTACGAACCTTGGCTAATAAAACGTTGAAAGCGCCAACTAGTGATTAACATGTTCTCTCGTTTTCTTTTTTCTCACATTTTTAAAGAAGTAAAAGCATGATGATCAGAAGTTTTAAACGTGAAAAAGTTCTCTCTCTTTACTTTACTTTTTTATCAGAAGTGTTTTTCTAAACTTGTATAAGTTTAGTATTAATATATAATATTTAACAGCAAAAAACTAAGTTATTTTTAGCAAAATTTTAAACTCAATACCAATAAAATCTTTGTAAATAAATTTAATAGTACATATATTGGAATCACGACATCAAAAATTTCACAAAAGGTTAAGCTTTTTTTTTAATGAAAAAATACTAAAAAAAAAAAAAAAATTATTCATTTGATACTTAATGTTTGCCTAAAACACATAACCTCTAACACTGCTGCGTTTTTTTTTGTATTTTCAACTACTAAAAAGGTTTTGTCTTAGTTTTATATGAAGTCGTATTTAAAGTTAACTCAACCGTCAAACGTACTAGTGTTTAAAAATTTTATTTATAAACAAATGCTCTAATGCACAAACTGTACATCTTAAATTAATAGTATCTCAAAGTGGTTGCTTTAATAAACTTGAGTAAGCCACGATCAAAAGTTAAAATCAAACTGTAAAGGTGGTCTTTTAAGTTTATGTTTAATATAATCATATTCGATTTAGTTCTACTTTATCATCTGATATTGAATAATAAATATATCACTACAAACAGCTATTTGTGAATCAACACTATATGCTGAGTTTACCTATATATATATATATATATTTGTGTTTGTAAAATAGAAGAGAATTATATAAAATATATTTATAGCACTTACTGGCATTATAAAGTTTTAGAAATTCACAAACACTGCATACATAAACATGAATTCTAAGGAAATTGAATTATTACTATTTTGTAAATTATTACTATTTTGGAAATACACTTTCACTTTCGCAACACAGGGACAACATTTCATTACCTGACTCGTAAAACCTAAAAAGACATTTTATGCTTATAATATTAAAATTAATTTAATTTAATTTTTAAAGAACTTAAGAAAAACTATCAATTTTAAAACAATAATTTTATAAGACTGTCAAACAACCAAAAAGAAATTTCATCACTATTAAAATAAGGCAGAAAAGTTTTGAAGAGTTCAATTTTTTTCTCTTTTATTATCTTACTTTGTACCAGGGACGTAGCTAGCTCAAAAAAGTCACCAATCTGCAAAAATTAAAACATCTGAAATAACACGTCTTAGCAGGAACACAGCAATTTAACTCTAATTTCACTCTAATCTGAAAATATGCAGTTATGTTAATACATCAAAAATGGAATGTTGAAGTACGAGTGATAACTGTATACAAGGCAATTTATTTTGCTCCACACCTCCTATGACTCTTTAACTCTTTATGTCATGTCTTTATTTTTTATATATTTATTTAGTTTGCAATAGTTTGTGTTTTTCTCTAGAAATATTAAGTTCGTTTTCAGTATCCTAAACACACATACTACTTAATAGTTTGATTTCAAATGCTGCGCTTAGGTCTTTATGTTGCAAAATTTAAACGTTCATGCTATTTTCTGTATTACATGAAAATATTTATTTATGATAATTAGTATTCTTTTTAGCACGATTTTTTACATTGCTTTAGTGTTTAATTACAAGTTGCTATCCAGTGCTATAATCTAGATTTATAATCATTATGATTTAAAAAAATTTTTATTTGTTTTTAAAGTTTAAGTTGCCTATGCTTCGATGCCTATGTCCAGTGTCGGACAATAAGCAAGCAATAACAATATGTTCTTCCTTTACTATTTTAACCTTTTTTAAACCAACATATGCTTTTGGTTTATAACTCTTCTATGAGCACCGCTTACATTTATTTCATGCTTCAGGTTTAATTTCAAATTGATACTTGTTATGATTGCGATTTAATTTTTATTTTTGTTACTTAACGATAACAAATAATAATACTTTAAATTCCGTAAACAAATTATATGAATTAAGTTTGCTAATTCAATACTTTGAATTTAAATTATTTTTATCCAACTAACTAAAATTAAGTACTTTCAAATTTTTTAAACTTATTTCAATTATAAATACATTTTCTATATACTAAATAGAGTCAGATGTATTGAGCAAATGAATATAAGTAAAACTAGCGTGTGAAAATTATATATTACGTATGAACATAGACTAGCCACTTAGCGGTCAAAATTTTAACAAATAACAGCAGAACTATACAATAAATCATTTTTTAACATGATTTTTCATAAACTGAATGAAGGTCTACTAATTTTAATATAGTTGTTTTTCGGTTGCTTAACTATTAACTAGCTTTAACGTATTTATACTCAATTATCTTTTGCTGTTGTGCTTAAACTAATTCTTTTATATTGCTTTTATTTTTTTGTAAATTTTCAAAAGAACTTAACTTTCAATGGAATAATGTAACTTGTTTTAAATCAAACAATTTAAAGTTCTCGACTTAAATGTCTTTAAGGAGATTTATATCCAATATTTATTTCAACAGTTTATTACAATCAAAACAATGTTTCACTCCTATACTTGCATATAGGAGATCCTCAGTTGTTGTAAATAGGTCTGAAAAAATTTTTTGAACAAAATAAATGGAAGTGAAGCAAAAATAAAAACTAAAAACTAATGGTTTAAGAGAAAAATAAATCTTAAATATACTAAACTTAAGTAAAAAAATTTTTTAGTTTATGTTACGCTTTTAAGAACTTTGTTGGTATGATAGACAAAAAAATATATAGTGCTATATACGTTAAAATAGTAAAACATGACTCACATTGAAGTTAGTTGCCAGAAAAAACAAATAGGATACTAAACACAACATTTGCAATTGATAATGCTATAAATTGACTGTTTAAACTTAAAGATAAAAATTTCAAAGTTAGGTTTATGACGTAACTATATTGGCGCACAATTTGAATTAATATACTTTAGTTACAAAGTTAGAAAATTTTTGTTAAATTGCCTTATTGAATAAAGATTGTGTAATCAAAAGTTTTAATTTGGTATCGTGCTTTGGTGTAAATAAAAAAGGAAACAATTTTTACATGGGCGATAAAAACTCTTTACAATTACAAATAATTTAACTTACTAATCAGCGGGTGCTAGTTTTAGTTTTAAAGCAGAGCTTTTGGAAATGTGGACAGTTTGCAAATAGTTCGTACCTCTTATTTAAGTTGACTTTTTTCTTAGCATTGGCTATCTCTATTTTTTCTAAAATACAGGTTTTGCAGATGCTATGTATGCTTTTAATTTCCCCAATGTGGTGGAGGATGCTCCATTTTATGTCGTAGGTGATTTTTTTATGTTTCAAATGCCAAATGTATTTTGCTAGTTCGGTCCCGTTATCTTTATAATTTTTGAAACTGTTGTTGTGGTTGTACCATCTGTTTTTAAAAGTGTTTCCGGTCGACCCGATATAATATTTTATTTCCTTCGGAGATGTTATCGTAGCTTTGTAAATTAAATTTTTTATTAAACAATTGTTATCCAAGGGGCATGAGTTTTTCGATCGGCAGTTGCAGGATGGGTTATTGGTGGTGACGTTTTGTTCTTCGGTTTTGTTGGTTTTATTTAGAGTTTTCTTGTTATGTTTTTGTATTATTACCTTAATATTGCTCATACAGCTGTAAGATAGTTTACAGTTATTTCTGTTTAATATTTTATTTAATGTTTCGTTTTGTTTGCAGTGTTTATTAGTTATCTCGAAAAATGCTTTGCCGATGTTAGTTTTTACGGATTGGCAGAACGGGGGGTTAAAGTAAATGATTTTCCTTGATCGGTTTGTTTTCTTTTTAGTTTGGGTCTTTACATTTTCTGTATATTTTAGCTTATGTTTAAAGTTGGCATTGTTTAAAGCATTTTGGTATGTTGCTACGTGGTTGTTAAATATTTGTTCATTTTTGGAAAGTTTATTAATTCTCCTCTCAATCATCGCTGGGAGGTTTCTTTTTATAAATTTAGGGTGATTTGATTTGTTATTTATATATCTTACTTCTGAATTTTCTTTGCGGTATGGTTTATAAATATTGTTGGTCAGGTTTAAAGTTATATCTAAGAAATTACATACGGTTGTGCCAATCTTTCAATCAAAAGACTTTCAATGGAATGTTTAAAGTTTACGTCGTCTATAAACTTCTTTATTTTCTTTTAAAGTTAATACTAATTGATTTTGTGTTTGTTCTTTAGAAGTTTTTTTAAGCTTGTTTTAAAGCTCTTTAAACTTTAATTAGTTTTTATAAGAAAGTAAGGATAATCTACTATACAAACTACTTATTAACACTTTATATATATTTTTAATACTTACTGAAACATTTGTTTTACAAAGGCCTTTGGTTTTTTATTACCTGTATATTGTTTTTCAGCTCACTTTTTTTTAAAGCTTCTAAAAAAGAGTTTTACAAAATCTACTACCTTTTCATAATGAAAACGTTTCGAACATAGATATAAACATTAGAAATTTATTTTTTTTACTATTTTCATCGACGTATTTTAAAACCTAGTTTAAAAACTTTGTTCGTAAATATTAATTTAATAGCTATGATTTTGATTCATGGTAATCTTTAAAAAAAAGTTGCATAAATTGTAAACAACAAGTGAAAACTTATTAAAACATTTTTTTACCTAAATTTAATATTTCTCTTATTATTTGCTTATAACAATTTAAAAGACTTTTTTCGCATTGCAAAAATTAAAAAACTCGTTGAAACAGACTTAATTTTTGAGAAGTTAGCAAAAGCTTGCAAATATTTTTGAAATATTTAAACAAAGTTTATACATTTAAAAAATAGTCTTTTTTTTTAAATTATTTAACAGTTAAAAAATTGTTCAGATATTTTATTAACTAATAGTTGTACAGTGACAACTTAATTTTTAAATAAATAATTTTGTTTCAGTTCTATATCAAATAGTTTGTAAACTATTATGTTTGATTAAACATTAAGCGGTATTTTACACAAAATTTTTCAAATAGTGAAACACAATAAAAAAAGATTGAAAAACATATAATAAGATGTACTTCTACTAGTTATTAAATAAATTAACATTTCAATAACTTTGAAATTACTTACGTTACTTTAACTAAATTCGTATATAAAAATTAGCTATTTCCTACAAATTAAAGTGAATATAAAGTATTAAAGTATGGTTGCTGTTTTTTTCAAAAACTAGATTAAATAATTGTAAAATTATAAACAAAAAAATTAAAAATATTTCTTGATCTTTTTTGTTTCTTTTTAGCTCTCTTAATTTCTTTCAATAGTTTAGGTTGTAGTAATTTTGACTTTTTTTCTATAAGTACGTAATTTTGAAAAAGTAGAGCTATAGATAATTTTTTTTTGTATAAATAAACAATACTTTACTAGTTTTCTTAATTTCTATTAACGGATAATATTAATTATTACAGTTAGAATATTCTTATAAAAATTTATAAAAAAAACTGAATTGCAGTTTAAATAAAATAATATTTAAAATTTAAAAAATATAAGTAATCCTTTGTCGTAATTTTAATAAAGTTGTTTGTTTTTATTAAACTTAAGAGATGTTTTGTACTCAATAGTTCAAAGAATTTGTTGAAACAATGTCATACTTTAAAAAACAAGTTTAAAGTAATAAAATAACATAATATTTTAAAATAGTTTTAATTATACTAGTACTTTTTTTAAATTTTGTTTGTTTTATTAAATATGTCATAACTAAAACTTTACTAAATAAGAAAATCATTATTGTCAAATATTCAAAAGAGCGAGAAAATAAGTTAGACCTAAAAGAACAATGACACCTAGAGTGAATGATAATAAAGAGTAAGAGAGGAGCGTGTTATAAGTTTATACTTTTCCGCCTAAATTTCTTGCAACCATTAGTACTTTAATTTTAACTTTTGTCTTAGCTTTTATAAATAAGCAATTTTGCTATCAATTTATGCTCAAACTTCATAAAAGAACTTTGTTGACTTCTTTCTGTGATTCAATGAAGTATTTTATATCAAGTGGCTACAATTTAGCTAAACTATTTTCTATAGAAATTAAAGATTACTTAATTATTGTTCATAATTGATTGTTTATAGTACAGCAATCTAATTTCCGTGAAAATTGTTTTAACATAATACAAACTTATTGATTTAAGTTTTTATACTAAATAATAAAAACAAAGTGATAAAATATTTTTAATACTATCGAGGTTTGCTTAGAAATTAAGTAAAAGTATGGATTTTTTTAAATAAATATAACTTCAGTGGCACATAAATTAGCATGTTTTTCAGAAAATAATTATTAAGAACTCAGTATATAAGTACTTATCAAATTCAAAAAAAGTATTAAAGTTAATATATTGTTAATTTAAACATACTACGAAAACAAAATTATTTTTTGACGTAGGTTTTGAAAGCACACAATAATATTAGTATAACGATGTCATGGTAAACTTAAATAGTTTCTACTTTTACAAATATATCAAAATAACAAGTAAAAAAATGCTAAGTAATTCGATATTTAAACTATAATTCTAAAACACACAATGCACTTTGTTTATAATTATTAAATTTGTTAAAACATTTATAAAAACTTTTGTTTAGTTAGAAATTTAATTTAGAGTTATTTCATCTTCACACTTAGTAGTTAGAACAAAACATATTTTTAAATAACATTGATAATATAAACATGAATTAACCACGACAAAAAATGACAAAAAAATAAACTCTTAGTTTTGAAATGCTTTTTCTAGCAGCAAAACTATAAAATTACAAAACAAAGCCAGTTACTTCAACAGTTACAAAAAAGGCGGCAAAGTTTCGAACTCAAATTTTCCTCTTTTAATATCTAACTTTGTTCAAACACGTATAAGCAGTACAAACAGGCAACTTGATTTCAATAAAAGTGTTTACCATACAAATAGGGAAGTTTTTTTTAATTTTTGTAAGTTTTTCTTGTAAAAATAACACTTTAGATAAAGAAATAACACTAAACAGATAAATTAGTTTATAAAGCAATAATAAAAATTATTAAAATTCGCAAAAACATCGCAATTTTTTGAACACTTTCTTTTTATTTGTTCACTTAATATCATATAACATACAGTCAACTTTGATTATTATTATCTTTAATATAGTTTATTTGAAATTTAATAAAATTAATAAAAAGAGTTTTATCCTAGGTCAAACATATATAAATTTTGTTATTTTATTCGAATTTTAATACTTTACATCAAAATCAAAAGCATAAATTGAAATGTTTGTAGATTTGTAACTTGAATTTCTTAAGTAGTTTTTAATATTTTTTGTTTGTTTTTTTATTACCGTTTTCTTAAGAAACTTTTCATGAAAGTATAACAGTTTATGTCTATTACACTAACAATTTTATAATGTTTAAAAAATATAGTATAATCAATCTAAAGTCTAATCAAAATACTTACATAAAAACATCCATTTGTAAAAACAATAATAAACAATTGTTTTGATTTATTAATGATATTGTTTCAATTTAGGTAAATTTTATAAAAACAGAGACTGGTTTTCATGCTATTTATAACTTTGAGGTAAACCCAACTTGTATGTAAACTATCCAAAGCGGTTACAATTTGATTAATTATAAAGATAAACTGACAACTTTAAATAATAAAGATGGCATTATTACTTTCTAACGTTCAACTAACTTCTTGATTAACCACAAAAATAAAGTTTTTTTCACGTTAAAAAGTTAAATATTTTCTACTAAATCTTTAAAACTTTAACTTAAATGCAGTTCATATCAGTAAAAATATAAGTAAAGGTTTTTTTATATTATAAATCTAAATTGCAACTAATTTGTGATTTTCTCTAAGAACATAGAGTTTATTTTTGCAATATACATGTTCTTCATTATTTTGTATTTTGTTAATGTACTTGGGTCTTTAGATTGTTGATATTTTAACTGATTATTTCAAAAATGAAACTTTGATGTAAATTTATTTTTCTTTACTGTGTTTATGATGAATGTGTGTTTTTGTTTTGTTTTTAAGGTTTAACTTAAAATTTTAACTTAAGTTTTATAGCTTGTATATAAAATAAATGTTTAATAATTTTTATATTATTTCTTTTTTATAATAACTAAATAAAATATTTTATTTTCATTCTATTTCAACCTATTTATAATCAGCATATGATTTTATTTTAAAATTGTAGTTTGAATACTGTATACAATTATTTCAGGTTTAAGCTTATATATAAAGTGTTTTTTTTAACTTGGTTAAGATTCGATTTTACTGTTTATGCAATTTATGAGAACCTTTGATTAAACTCTAATAAAATTACTAAAAAAATTGCTTATTCAAGTATTAGAGCCGAGTATTTTTATATAACTAAATATAATCAAGTACTGATAAGTTTTTTCTGTCACAAATACGTTTCTAAATACTAAACAGAGTCATAAATTTTGAGCATACAAATTGTTAGCGTTTAATTTATACTTAAACAACTTACTTCGGATAAATATAGTCAAGCCAACTAGCAGTCAAAAACTTTAGAAACCAGTTATAACAAAAATAATAAAATTGTACAATGTTAACCTAAATCGAATGAAGATTTACCTTAACATTTTTGTTTTTTAACTCTTAAACGCTTTAAAGCTTTGAAACTTAATAAACTTTCGCTTTTTTGCTCAAACTATTTTTTTTATATTGGTTTTTTTTTCCACATTTGTAACTTCTACAAATAATTTAACTTGTAAAAAATGTTTAAATATGTTTAAGAGTTTACGTTGGTTTTACAAAACAAATTGCAAAATTATTTATTGAAAACTTTAGTAATATACAACAAATGATTTCTATTTGTTTCTAAACCTAAACTTAAAAGTTTTTTCATCAAATCTAATTAAACTGTATTTTTTAATTTATTTACCTTATTTCTTTTTAAAAACCTATCGCAAAATTTAAAATAGGAATTATATATTATAAACTATAAATTTTCAATTTATTTTGTCTTTAGCAACTGTGGTTTCAAGCATACCTAAATAAATAATTTACTTAAAACTTTTCTCGTTTTTAAATACAAAACAAACAAGCTTGAAAACTAAAACATAAATTGTATTTTTATTATAAAATTAATATATATTTTGTAAGTTTTTGTTAAACTTAAAACTTAGAAAACACTTAATTTAGCTTTTATAGTGAAAATAAACCATCTGATATTTTACTGTACAACTTACATACTACTTTTTTTGTTCTTCCATTTTTACTGAAGCAGATATTTTACAATAAATTAAAGCATACAACAATATTGACCTTTATTATTCAGTATGTTAATTTAATATATATATATATATATATAAAACTGCTAAGATATATTACTTTTTTTAAATTTAACTTTTTATCACTTTTATTTTTTCTATACAGTGATGTATATGTTTTGTTATTGTTCTTACACTTTTTTTTAAGCAAAAATTTAGGTATAAGTAAACAAAACGTTAATTTAATAAGTGCTTCCGTCTTTGATACACCTTATTAAGTTTTTTGCATTAAATATTTTAATTTTTTTAGGAACAAAATCTCATTAATTTAAGAAAAATTAGCTTTATGATTTCTAATAAGTAAAGTTATGTTAGTATTTTTAAATATTTGTCAAAATTTTCATAACTAAGAAAATACTAACTACTAAATAAACGAAAGAAAGAGAATTGCGTAAAATGCGAAAAAAAATGAAGAGTAATAAAGAGTAAAATAGGAGTTAACTATAAACTTTATGTTTCCCGCCTAAAGCTGTTTGCAAGCATTAGAAAGTTTCCTAACTTTCTATGTTAGCATATGTAAGTAAATACTTTATACTATCTCAATAATTTAAAATTTCATACACTTAACAAAAAATTTATTGAGTTGTTATAATAAGCTTACTCAACTTTATTCGTATAAAATGCTATCGTTTAGTTAAATCATTATTCTTCAAAAAACAAAAAGTACATAATTGTTGTCTTTAATTTATTTATATTTAATATAAGTGTAGGTTTAAACAAAACGACTTAATTTCTATGACTTAGAAACTGTCTAGGCCTAACTTATACTTTATAACCATTTGCCAAACAGTTTTAAATAAGCAGTATTTTTAGAAAAAAAATGGTCGAGTATATATGAATTGAGTGGCTCTTATAAGAGCCTGGTTTTTAACAAACCATTTATTTAGAGCTGGTGTACTTGGTGACTGCTTTGGTACCTTCAGAGACGGCGTGTTTAGCCAACTCACCAGGCAACAACAGACGAACAGCAGTTTGAATTTCGCGACTGCTGATAGTTGAACGCTTGTTGTAGTGAGCCAAACGTGAAGCTTCGGCGGCAATGCGCTCGAAGATGTCGTTGACGAAAGAGTTCATGATGCTCATGGCCTTGCTGGAAATTCCAGTGTCGGGATGTACTTGCTTGAGCACTTTGTACACGTAGATGCTGAAGCTTTCCTTGCGACGGGCCTTGCGCTTCTTCTTACCGTCAGCTGGGACGTTCTTTACTGCCTTCTTGCTACCTTTGGATGCTGCCATTATGAATGAATATAATGTGCATGGCGTTTTATTTTATATCGTGCGGTTACGAACCTCGGCTAGAAGAATCCAAATGCGCCCACTAGTAATTCTCTCATTTTCAATTTTACCTCGTTACTTTTTTTACAGAACTAAAAAAGTTTTGACTAATATATATTTATATAAATGATTTAGCAGAAGTCTAACTTATGACTTAGGTTTTTTTACAAGTTTGAATTTATTTATTTAAAAAAAATATATATACAACGCAAGTTTTGTTAATAACAACGTTTAATAATTTATACCATTTAGTTTTAGCTCAAATAAATACTTTTAAGTTATATTAAGTTTCATTATGCTTTTATTAAAATTTTATATAACTTGTAAATTTATTTTGGGTGGCTCTTAAAAGAGCCGAGGTGTATGATGTGATTAACCTCCGAATCCGTACAAAGTACGTCCTTGACGCTTCAATGCGTATACAACATCCAAAGCGGTGACAGTCTTACGCTTGGCATGCTCGGTGTAAGTGACTGCATCACGAACAACGTTTTCCAAGAACACTTTCAGCACACCACGAGTTTCTTCGTAGATCAAGCCTGAAATACGCTTGACACCGCCTCGACGAGCCAATCGACGAATGGCGGGCTTGGTGATACCCTGGATGTTGTCACGAAGGACTTTGCGATGACGTTTGGCGCCTCCTTTTCCCAAACCTTTTCCTCCTTTACCACGACCAGACATGTTGATGAATGAATTTATTGCTTGAACTACAGTATTTATAATGAGCGTTGCGAACCGCGTAGGTAAGCCACCTAGTGTTATATAAGTATACGAGAGAATTGATGAAAAAAATATCTCTCTCTAATCAAGCACGACCGTTAAACAGACAGTTTAGAGAGAAAAGCGAAAACTTAAGAATACAAATAACTTCCCGCTCAATTTACTATGCAAGCAAATTTTATGTTTTATAAAGTTTTCTGCTAGTTTTTAAAACTAATCTGTTGATACTTTTAGTGCAAAAAATAATTAGTAACGAGTTTTTAAATGAACTTTGATAAAGTTTCTTATTTAATTATTTGAAGTTAAAATTTGCTTTTTCTACAACGGATATTTTTTCTATTTAAAAGAATAATTTTTTTGCGTGTAAAATTTAGCCCTCAATTATGTTATAAACTTTGAATTTCATTACTCATGGTAGTTGTATTCTTTATTTCAAAGACTTTTTTAAGTCTAAAACATTTCGTATTTTTAACAAATAGTAAAAATTATTACATATTTTTAAGAAAAATCATTTAATTAAAAATGTTCATGTTTTAAAAACTCTTAAAAATAAATAACTTAATCTTACAAATAATTATTTTGGTTATATGCGTATGAACACCTTAAGTATATTTTCTCAAGACAATTTTTCAAATATCAACGTTAACCATGTTTTACAAGTATTAACAAGATCATGACCTCAGAGTTAGTTTCCGATCGTAAAAAAATTGTTTGTTCTGAATATTCTTATTGTTATTCGTAAAAAAACATTCGTAATACAGTGCTTTCTTTTTAATACCTAAACTAGAATTGGTTGATTTATAAAAAAGTTTAATAGTTTTAGTTTATTTTTAATTGTTGCATTTAATACGACTATTAGCATGCTAATAACTAAGCTACATGAGAAAACATTATCAGACGTAAGAGATAATTACAATTTTTTTTAGATAATTGTAAACATTTATCTAAAAAAGTTTATCTAAACATTTATCTAACCGTTATAACCTTTGCATGATAAATGTTAACTAAAAGCTGTTATATGAATAAAACTCTCTAAAAAGTCAAATGTAACTTGAACTAAATTAACAGAGTAAAAGCTCGGCTCTAAGTTTATTTGATTTAAGAAATTAGCAATATGTTCTACATAAAAAAATTCTAAGACTTAAATGCATTTAATTATTAGTAATTTGCTTATTAGCAGAGACTTAAAGTTTAAGATTGACCTTTATGAGTATACTGGACAAAATAAACTGTTATAAAAGCTGTTAATAAAATGAAGTTTGTCTAACTAAATAAATTACAGCCTAAAAACAATTTTACAGTATGTTTTAAAAATTTAAGAATTTCCACTACTCTTATACACATAATTTTTCAGTTATTTATATTAAAAACTAGTAAAATAAAATCTACTTCTATTTAAATTATATTGTTTGTTGAATATAATACACAATGTAGTATTTTTTAATACATAAACACTCTTATGTTATAAAATACTGATTTATTTTCAAATCTATCATAAATTGTTAAGAAAAGTTACAAACTCTTTATTACTCTTTGTAACTGCTTTGAGCGTGAAGTTTCGTAAACCTAATAAAATATTAATCTCATTATATTTTTTACTTTGTTTCCCTTTAGCACTTGTACGTTTAGGCGAAACTTATTTAAAATCTATTTAATTCACCAAATTCACCATACTAGAAAAGTTAAATATAAAATAGTATTAACTACTTTATAAATGTTTATTTTGATAATATTTAGTTTATTAATCTCTTCTTGGAGTACCATACATATATTTTAAATATATACTTTTGTTTTTGTTTGCAAATTAAACAATAAAATTAAGCAACGTATGTATTAAATGTAGAAAAATATATATATCATTCATTTTTATTTATATCCATAGATTGATAGCTTTAGTTTTTTGTAAAACAATAGTTTTAAGTATTTAAAATTTTCACTTTATTTTGTAAACTTTAATTTTGTAACTCGTTTCGACTTACTATTGATGTAATCTTTATTCAAACCTGTAGTTTCAGAAAGTTTAGTAACTCGGAAATAAAAGATTAATTCAGTCATATTTATTTAGTAGGACTAATTTTCACTGCTCAAAGCAGATCTTAAGGTTAAAAAACAAACCATGTCAAGTATGTGCTTTTTATAAATTTTAATACTTTTGCAATGTTTTTAGGTTGTACAAAACCAGACTTTTATTGCACGATAAATAGTATTTAAAAAATTAAATTTATTTACTCATATAAATCATTTACTTACTGCCATAAATTTAAAACACGAAGCTAATTTAAAGCCATTTAACAATTAATCGTACCACTCTAAACTTAATCGTTTAAAAAAAAAGAAAAAATAAAAGTCTTTTCAAAACCAACAAAAATTAAAGCTGTGAATTTTTTCTTAATCCAAAACTTTTCTTTAATACGTAAATAAATTATTTTGTTCAAAACTCTTTTATTCAGAATTGATGTTGAAGCTGTGTAAAATAAACAAAATTAACAAATCTTTATTATTTGCTTTAAAAAAAAGTAGAGTATAAAATTTAAAATAAAACGACAATTTTATAAGTTTTATAACTTCCGTTTAAAGCGGCTTGCAAATTTAAACTTATTATAAAAGTTAATCTTATTTAAAAAATTTCATCGTCTAAACTTTCAGTCACTATAATTAAAAAGTTGAAATGCTATATGTTTGAGTAGTGTAGTTTAGTGAGTTTTTAAAGATCATATAAAATATATCTTAAAGCGTAAATAAAAGATAGTGAAAAATAAAGAAACAAAGATTTTATAAGTTTTTTAAAGTTTTCCGTTGAACCTTTTGTTTTTAAGTAAAAATTTTCATCATGTAAAATTCCAATGACTAAGAAAAAAGTTGGACAATACGTGTAAAAATGTTTGACAACAAAGAGTAAAAAAGTGGTAGGATTTCGTTAGTTGCTCTTAAAATCACAAAGTAAAGTAAAGTGAAGTATATTTAAGAGCAAAAAAGGAGCACTTTATTTATTTAAAATTTCCCGCTTA
Organism: Thalia democratica; assembly: GCF_965202585.1. Taxonomy (NCBI): domain Eukaryota; kingdom Metazoa; phylum Chordata; class Thaliacea; order Salpida; family Salpidae; genus Thalia; species Thalia democratica. Next base: position 3,153,007 of record NC_139172.1, on the reverse strand, counting down.
AAGTTGTTTTCGAGCATTTGAAATTTTCTCAATAACTAGTATAAGCTATTCTTTAAAAAGGTATTTTTTGTGTTCAAAAACTTTTCAAAACTTCATGTATATATTTTCTTTTTTGATTTGATTTACTTTATTCAGCTGCTAAATGCTTTATATGTAAAGTTACTACAAAAAAAAGTTTCTCGTTTAGTAATTTTAACCTATATTACATTACAACAAAAATTTCTGCAAAAACTAGTTGTATTTTCGAATAAATTCAATTTTCCAAGTACAATATACTTTTTGCCCAAAGTCGGATGAAGCCATATTAACGAGTAAACGTATATTACATGCATTAAATAATATAATATAAAATATAAATTATTCAATAACAAGAATTTCCAGCCTTTTATAATATAAAATGTTTTCAACTTTTCTCACTGTATACAAAAATCTTCTGCGGACCACAGTTACTTAAAATATTTATCGTAATCAACAAAAAATACTATTTTAAACTAAAATTGTGATAAAATAAGCTACAATACATTAATAGTGATCAGTGTTTATTTAAATAAGAGTTTAATTGTAAGGTTTTATAGCACTTATTTTATTACTGTTTTTACAAAGGTATGTTTTGAGCTGAAATTAAAAGCAGATTTCGGTTTCGAATACCACATTTGGTTTGTGGGCTGCAGTTTACAGACCCCTGTTCTAGACTAATAACTTTAAACTTCCTTTTTATTAGTAAAATTGAGCAAAATTACTAAACAAGATTTATATAAAAAATTCTTTGGATTAGAAAAATTCTCAAGTCTATCCAGGACACACTCAGTTTATTACTTGTGATTTTTCCCTCGCATCAATAGTTATAAAAAATCAAACGATGGTTTAAAAAATCTACAAGCTTTCAGACAACAGTCCGTCCTCAGTAATTTTACCTAGACAAAGTATAAATGAAACAATTAATCTTTTTTTATTTAATTTTATTTAAAGTTGGCTCTTAAAAGTGGCTATCTTAGTCATAACATAAAAGAATTATTGCTAAACATAAATTCTAAAGGAAAGTAAATGTTAGAGATAATAAAGAAAAACGAGCGTTTTTTTAAAACTTTTTTCTCAAAGCTAGTTATAAAATTAAAAACTGTTTTTAAATCAAAAACGTCATTATAAAACTTTCCAATGACTAAAAAAAGTTTGAAATAGTACATGTGAGAGTGCTAGAAGTTTTTTAGTTGCTCTTAAAATCGCAATGTTAATGTGCAAAGTAAGGAGCAGCTTGTTTAAACTTTTCCCCTTAAAATGGTTTGCAAGCATTTACAACTTTCTGAACGACTAGAATTAAATGAGATTTGTGAATAGTCCTTGCTAAAGTTCCTATGCTATCATTTTATAATTTTAGGCTTTATAATTTTTTTTTTGTTTTTTCAAATTTCGTTCACTTGATAAAATTGCCAAAAGTTTAGATGCAAAGCATGTACAAAAAAAAATAACTGTGATTGATAATTTTTATTTATTATTACTTTATAAACTATTAGATTTAAGTAAAAAGTAAGTTAGGTTTTTGAGTAAATTTCAATACTTTGTATATACAGTATAAATTTTTTGCTTTAAGTCGAAAGAAACCGTATCAACGTTTAAATATATATTTCATAAGAATATTTAGAAGAAACGTTGCAATAAATAAAAAATATACAGCTACTTACTTCATTCTATGCCATTAACATTAGTTTTTTTCTAATCCAAAGATTAATCAAACTTTTAGGTCTAGTATTATTACTACTTCTTTTATAAAAGATTTGTCGTATAAGTAAAGTTAATATTGTCTTTATAATTTTAATTTTAGGTTACTGTTGAAAATGCCTGTTTTACTAATTAAAATAACATAGTTATTGCTAAAAAAAAGAAATAAAAATACAACCTTGTATTCAAACGCCAAAATTTAATAAAAAACATTAAATAAAGGCTAATAACTTAGAACCTTTGTAAGCTTTTCGCTTTGCTATCTGAAAAATGACAAGCTAGGTAACTTCGTTTAATAGGTCGTAGTATATATGTTGTTATGACTGCATTCAATAAACTTTACTTTATTTTACTTTAAAAATTGGATCAAGGAACAACGAAACTATTTGAAGCAAATTCGAAAAAAGTTATTGTTCAATAATTAACCTCCGAACTCCTAATAATCCGTACAAAGTACGTCCTTGAAGCTTCAATGCGCATCCAACATCTTTAGCGGTGACAGTCTTACGCGTGGCATTTGTAAATTTTCAGAAGAACTTAACTTAAAAATATATTAAAACTTTATTTATTTTTTACTATCATTGTTACTCTTTACCCTTACCCTGTTGTTACCCTTACCGTCGATCGGTAAGCGGTTCTCGAATTTGACTGGGTTGATTTTGATCGGGTGGATTATGAACTTGTCCCATATGAACGTATATATATACACACATCAGGGGCGTAGCGTGGGGATGGACACTGGCGCCTCTTAAAAAGAAAAAAGTAAAAAAAAAAGTATAGTATTTATTATCTTTATTTAAGCATTTAATTTCCCTGCTTTTTTTTTTTAACTATGTATATAAAAAATTCGAAAAGTTAAATTTTGCGTACCTTTTAACAAAAACAAAACGCTACGCCAATGATTATAATAAGATGTTTCTATTTTTTTCATTTTAATTTTGTTTTTAGCAATTATGTTCTTAAGCACAACTAACTTATAAAACAAAAAAGAGAAATATTACAGCTATAAATACCAATAGTTTTATTGTATTTGTTTATACACTTCACCATGCAAGCAAGCTTAAACACAAATTATATTTTTGTTATAATAGTATTATATATTTGGTTAATTTTTAATAAAATTTTAATTAATTGACGTTTTACTTGATCTTAACAAGTTTTTTAAACTTATTGCTATCAGTAAACTTAAAATATCTTTAAATAAAAGTATTGTAATAATTATTTATTACTCTTTTGTATATATTCTAATTTTTACTAAAGAAACTGATATACAAATGTCTTTGGTTTTTTCTGTGCAAATTAATTTTCACCTTGTTTTCAGCTTCTAAAAAAATACGAAACTTACTACTTTTTCAAAAGAGAAAACATTTTTTATAATATATAAACACTAAAAACTAAAAAGAGAAAATTTATCGCTGTTTTGACGTAATTTTTTTTTTTAACATTTTGTTCTTAAAATATTAATTGAATAGCTAAATATATTTTTTTTTTCAATATTCAATTAAAAACTCCAATATTTCGTAAACGACAATTCAATTATTATTAAATTTTTTTTCAATATATATGTTTTGTTTTTTCTAACTGTTGTACTCAGAGAAAATTAAAACTTTTTTTCGCATTAGAGAAAACAAGAAAAATAAATTAAACTGCTAATACACATTTATTTTTTGAGAAATTAACAAAAGTATGCAAAGTTTTTTACAAATATTTAAACAAAATACATATTTTTTGATAGAGTCAGTTTTTTAGTTTTTAACTTTTTCCAATCAAAAAAAAAACTTCAGTATTTTATAAATTATTAGTTATCAATCCAATTTTATATATAGTATTTTTTTTTCGATTAGTTTTACAAACATTTTTAAGCATTATAAATAATTAAACTTTATGCAATGTTTTATACAAAATATATAAAAGTAGAACAAGTTTTCATATTGCGCTTAAACAAAGTTCAACACAAAAGTAAAAATCACGAAAATAAAAATTATTATATTTTCCACGACTTAGTTTTCAAACACTTAGAAAATTGGCTGAGTAGTCAACTTTTTCAATTCTAAAACTTGAAATAAAAAAGAAAATATTTACCTAATATAAAGGAGTGAGAGTATTAAATTGCGCTTTAAAGCACAATGACATAAAGATTAAGGATATTAAAGAGTACAAAAGGAGCGTGTAAAAATTTAAGTTTCCCGCCTAAAGCTGTTTGCAAGCATAAGTAATTTTCAAAAGTTTGGTTTTACATTTTATAAATAACTAATTTTGACTATCAGCTTTATTTGAAATTTGGTACATCTGAAAAATTTTGTTGTCTAACTTAACTGTACGTCAAATATGTTTTTAATCATATGATAAGCTGTTATGGTTTAGCTAATTACAATTTTGATGTAAAATAATTATATTTATTTCTCGCTTAAGTTTGTTTATAGAAGTCTAAAATCATTACATCAACTTAATTTTAATCTATTTTAAATTGTTTAAGCCTAACAAAACTTATGGCTTAAAACTTTAAATAAATATTAAACATATACTAGCTAATTGTTTTTAAACCTAAGGAATTATTTCAATTATGTTTAAGTCGAATTACATTAGGTGGCTCTGAAAAGAGCCTGGTTTATAAAAACCATTTATTTGGAGCTGGTGTACTTGGTGACTGCTTTGGTACCTCTTCAGAGACGGCGTGTTTAGCCAACTCACCGGGCAACAACAGACGAACAGCAGTTTGAATTTCGCGACTGCTGATGGTTGAACGCTTGTTGTAGTGAGCCAAACGTGAGGCTTCGGCGGCAATGCGCTCGAAGATGTCGTTGACGAAAGAGTTCATGATGCTCATGGCCTTGCTGGAAATTCCAGTATCGGGGTGTACTTGCTTGAGCACTTTGTACACGTAGATGCTGAAGCTTTCCTTGCGACGAGCCTTGCGCTTCTTCTTACCGTCAGCTGGGACGTTCTTTACTGCCTTCTTGCTACCTTTGGATGCTGCCATTGTGAATGAATAACATGTGCTGCAACTTTCAATTTAGTTTGTGTAGTTACGAACCTCGGCTAGAAATAAGTGAATGCGTCCACTAGTGATTCTCTCGTTTCCAATTTTACCTTGTTACATTTTACAGAACTAAATAAAACTTGACTGAAACATAAATATACACACAATTTAGCATTAGTCTAACTTTATTGACTTAGAAATATTATGTTTATGTTTAAATATTTGACCTTATTTATCTAGAAATATAGAATAAATACAACGCAAGGTTTTCGTAATCGCCACATTAAATTAAAATCAAGTATAGCATATAGTTTCAGCTAGAAAAAAGAATTTCAAGCTTAATTAAGTTTCCATGACAGATTATAAACATTTTATAATTTAAATGTTAATCTAATTTGGGTGGCTCTTAAAAGAGCCGAGGTGTATGACGTAATTAACCTCCGAATCCGTACAAAGTACGTCCTTGACGCTTCAATGCGTATACAACATCCAAAGCGGTGACAGTCTTGCGCTTGGCATGCTCGGTGTAAGTGACTGCATCACGAACAACGTTTTCCAAGAATACTTTCAGCACACCACGAGTTTCTTCGTAGATCAAGCCTGAAATACGCTTGACACCGCCTCGACGAGCCAATCGGCGAATGGCGGGCTTGGTGATACCCTGGATGTTGTCACGAAGGACTTTGCGATGACGTTTGGCGCCTCCTTTTCCCAAACCTTTTCCTCCTTTACCACGACCGGACATGTTGATGAATGAATGAATTCAATGCTGTAACGACGGTATTTATACGCAGTTACGAACCGCATAGATAAGCCACCTAGTGTTTAATATGTATCCGAGAGAATTAGTAAATATCTCTCTCTTACCAAGCACGACCGTTAAACAGACAGTTAAGAGATAAAAAGCATAAGTGTAATAAGAGTAAAAGATGAGAACACAAACGACTTTCCGCTCAATTTGTTTCGCAAGCAATTTAATATTTTATTAAGTTTTCTTGTAGCTTTTAAAACTTGTCACTTATACTCGTACAAATGTGCTAATAAACTCTTTTTAAATTATTCTGATGTATTTTCTTAAATAGTTATCTAATAACTTTTTCACTAAAGTTACACTAAGGCATATAAAAAATTCTAATTAAATTCTAGTCTGTAAATTTTAACTAGTTCCAGTCAATGTAATCGTAACTTTAAAAAAAACATCAAAAAATGTTTAAATGTTTATTATATATCATTAAACCTACATCATAATTAAAAATCTGTCGGTATAAAAACTAGTTTCAGTGACTGTAAACAATTTTAATAAGCTATATTAGTCATTAAAACTTATTAAAAAAAAATTAAATATGTTAAAGTCAAATCAAGTTATAAAAGGTTTTAGAATTAATTTTTGTTAAACTTTGATCAAAATTTGACATGAGTCTTATTATTTCAATAATAATTTTTAACTTAGTTAAGTTTAAAAAGACCATTTAATTTGTAACTTAATCAGCTGAAATTTTTTTAACATTATGAATAACTTTTGAAACAGCAATCTGTATTAGTTTTTATCATCAGTTATAATTGTTTTATGAGATTTAAGATCAAAGTTAGCTTAAAAGTTTAAATGTATGAAAATTTGCAAAGAATTTTTAAAATTTGTTAAAATTAGTTACTTGGCTTCGCAGGATTTCTTTAGGTAAAGTACTGTTTTAGTAAAAATAGTAGAAAGTAATAAGTATTTTCTAGTAGAAAGTGATATTTTTATCAAAACGGTTTTTATCTATAAACAAATATAATATTGCTTTAAGTAAAGAGACCACTGTAAAAATTATTAAAACATTCGTAAAAGGAAATATACTTTTAGACAAAACATAGCATGATAAATGAAAAAGTAAAAAATTGATATTTTTTCTGTTAAATTTTATATCTAGCATTACAAGCCTAAATTTTTTTTGTAGCATAACATACAGTTACTAATACTGATTAAATCAATGAGCAGAACTTTTACAAACTAGAAATAAGAAATTTTTTATAAAAAATTTCAATCATTTTTTTATCTTAGGTAATTTATACAACAATATGTTTTTATAACTAGTTTAGCGGTTATGAATTACTAAATACGCTCATAGACGGTAAAAGTTAACATAGAAATATGTTAAGTATAAGATAAAATTTTATCAAAAGTATGAAACAGTTTGGACGGTACTAATACGAGCATAAATAAATACTTTACAATTATAATGCTCATAAAAAGTTCATTATAATATTTTTCATGTGGCATTATACACAATTAAGTTATGTTTAGTGTGAATTTGAAATGTCTTTTAAATTAATTTTATTATTTGATGCTTTAGTAACAATTAAATTAAAAAAAAATTAAATTAAAATAAAAAACATTTACTAAGACATTTGAGCTTTACAACATTTTATTTAAAACCTTTTCTACATAATAACATAATTTTAGTTAATTATGATTAGTCTAAGTTAACAAACAGGACAGTTAAAAACCCTACTTATAAAATTTTTTCCAGCTAAAATTATATACTATATACTGTTTTGGTAACAATAAACATTTTTTAAATGTATTTTTGAAATCAATAATGTACCAAGTCCTTAAGTATAAAAACTTTCTACTAAAAGTTTACTTAAGCAGCATAAACTGTTTTTTTAAGCTAATATTATCCAAGCCACTGTATAAATTTGAACACAAAAAATATTGTCATTACAAAAAAAGTTGCAAAAGCTTGTTAGTTGGTTTGAGCGGGAAAATTTCAAATATTATACTCGTTTTATTCTCTTCAGTGTCTCTCACTTTATTTAGCCGTCGGCACTATTTGGCGCAAGTTTTGGGTTTTTTTTTCAAGTTGCCAAAACTGCTATGCTAAAACAACTAGAAAAAAATAATTAAAACTTAATGGGTTTTTGATTTGTTCATAACTACTTTTATGTTTTTGAATAAAACAAACCTTTTTATATTTTAAAACATAATCTTTCATCAGATATATGAAGAAATGCTTCTTTTTATTCTTTAGTATACATACATTAAGATTTGTGTCTCTGACTTGACAGTTATTAATTTTTGAATATCACAAAACCCTTTATTCATTTTTTTTGACTTGCATTTCTAAACCTTTTAAAAAAAATCATTAGCTATTAAAAACTTAATAACTTAAAAAAAGAAAAAAAAACTTTTGTATAAAGTCTCTGTAATAAAAGGTCGAAACGAAAAAAGTTATTTTTACAATTTATCGTTTTTCTTTCTGTCGATATAAAAGTTAAAAACTAGCATTAATCTCTTCAACTAATATTTTTTTTTAATACAAAATCTAGTTGCAGTTTTATTTATAATACTTAAGTTTAAAAGCTTCCTTCTTCATGAAATGAAGGTTTGAAATAAATTTTCGTTTTTCTCATTATAAGTTTTATAAATTTTATATTTTAGCAATTTTTTGGCGCAACACAATTATTAAGGTAAGTAACTCAAGCTATTAATAAACATCTCATTTTTGATAAGAAAACAAACAAAATATGTATAGTGTTTTTAAGCATTTTTGTAACAATAGTTTTAAGCTTAGACTTGTTTTGTTTTTCGTGATTTTAAAGTATATCATGGTTATTAAAAACCAAAGAGAAAACTTTGAATAACTAATAAGTTATGAGAAAACTTATTTGATCAAAATAAATGCTTTACATTGTTGTCGTATAAATGATTATTTTCAATTTATACAAGCGAATATGTTACAAAGTAGAGTTTCGAAAAATCTAACAAAAATAAAGATACGTAATAAACCAAAAAAATTTTAACATTTAAAAACCTTCGGCTAAAAGTTGCTTGCGAGCATTTTTTTATTACCAATGACAATTGATTTTTTTTCGGATGAGAGCAGAAAAGTTTTTGTAAGCCGCGCTCACAGATGAAATTAGAGTGAATGATAATAAAGAGTAAAAGAGGAGCATTATAACGTTTAAAATTTCCCGCTTTAGTGGTTAGCAAGCTTGTGGAGTTTTTTTTTTTACGTTTGGTAAAAAATACTTATTTACTAGCTGTTTTTTAATACTCAGCTTTAAAGTCTTAGTTTTCTTTTTATTACACACGATTTTTTTTATTTTGTTTATAAATAAGTTGAATCTGACTGCATATAGAAACAAACTGTTTTATCTACATAAGCTTCTTATTATAATAAATATTACTTATTATAAAAACTGTTAGTACTCTAAAAAGTTATAATAATTTTTATTCACAATCATTTAATAATCTGAACTTCACATAAAGGTTTCGCTTAAAACGAACTAAAATGTGATAACTAACTAGTTGGAAAGAAAGTAATCCACTTCTTTAAATGCTTTATTTAAGTCACAAATTTATTTTTTAATTTAATCTATAACTATTTTTATCTTAAAATTTAAAGAGAAATTAATAAACTTGTTTTTGCAATATCATGTTTTGGTGGCTCTCATAAGAGCCTGTTCATAAAGAACAATTTAAGCACGTTCACCGCGGATGCGACGGGCAAGTTGGATGTCTTTGGGCATGATGGTTACCCTCTTTGAGTGGATGGCGCACAAGTTGGTGTCTTCGAAAAGTCCGACCAAGTAAGCTTCGGCAGCTTCTTGAAGTGCCATGACTGCACTGCTTTGGAAGCGCAAATCAGTCTTGAAATCTTGAGCTATTTCACGCACAAGACGTTGAAATGGCAGCTTGCGGATCAAAAGCTCAGTGGACTTCTGGTAACGACGGATCTCACGAAGAGCAACGGTACCTGGGCGGTAACGATGAGGCTTCTTGACACCTCCAGTTGCTGGTGCACTTTTGCGTGCAGCCTTGGTGGCAAGTTGCTTGCGGGGGGCTTTTCCTCCAGTTGATTTGCGGGCGGTTTGCTTGGTGCGGGCCATGATGATTTAATAAATTGTCTAGTGATTGAGACGTATTATGCTGAAGTTTTGAGAGTTATGTACGTAAGCGAAGTAAATCTGTACACCGAAGTCAGTAGAGAGCAGTTTTCAAAGTTTTTCTTCAACACCTTGCACAGCGATTTTTATCAAAGTATTAACTATATAAAATCTTGTATAGTATATTATTAAGAATTATAGAAAATAAAACGTTTAAAAAGAAGGTTTTTAGCCGAAAATAGTTAATTATAATTTTTAAACCATACTGTCTATACATTTAAACGACAAACAAAGCTAGAAATAGAAAAGTAAGCTAGATTAAAAAAAAGAATGAACAAGATATGATACGTTTTATACAATATTATTAAAAAATGTGATCAAGTAAAACACGGTATTTGTTAAATTTTCTAGTTATTTCTTAAAACTAAATTTAAAAACTGTTACATTATTTAGACTAGTAAACTAGTAAAACTTATCATAATAAGTTTTAACAATTTTTTTTGCAGTTTTGTGAACAAAATAGTTTTTTTACCGAACATTTCAATATATTTTTATATATCATTATACTTAGGCTTTCAAAGTTTCATGTATGTGTTGATACCATGGTGTTGTACAATGAAAAAATATTCAGCTCATTAAAAAGGTTTTAAATATTTTTTCGCCAGAATTTATACTAACTTTTAAAAATATGGAGTTTTATTTGTTGTAAATAGTTCGTAGTATAAGAAAAATAATAATTACAAAAAATTATAATAACAAACTTATAAAGGCTATCAAAAAATGATTTGTATTAAGGTGGCCCTAAAAAGGACCTGGTTGAAAGATTGTTTACTTTTTCTTTTCGTTAGACTTCTTTGGCAAAAGAACAGATTGGATGTTTGGCAACACACCTCCTTGAGCGATGGTGACTCCTCCCAACAGTTTGTTCAACTCTTCGTCGTTGCGAATGGCAAGTTGAAGGTGACGAGGAATGATACGAGACTTCTTGTTGTCACGAGCGGCATTTCCAGCCAACTCGAGAACTTCAGCGCTCAGGTATTCCAACACTGCAGCCAAGTAGACTGGTGCTCCGGCACCAACACGTTCGCTGTAGTTTCCGTTTCTCAGCAGACGGTGAATACGACCGACTGGAAACTGAAGTCCAGCGCGCGATGAACGACTCTTTGGCTTGGATTTAGATTTTGCTCCCTTTCCACGTCCTGACATGATGCTTCGATGAATGGTTAAAATTAGTCACAACTCAATATATGTAGTAGTCGTTACGAACCTCGGCTAACAAAAGCGCCTACTAGTGGTTTCTTAACAGCATCTCTCATTTTTGTTTTTTTTTTCAGCCTTTTTTTTCTGATCTCTACTCAAGGTGTTTACTTTTTATTGAAAGTAAAAGTAATCATTTCCATAAAAAGTAAAAGTACTGATTTTTTACGTTAAATAAATGTTTGTACTTATCATAATATTTATGATAACACTACTATACACAAATCTAGCATTTTACTATAATACTTAGAACTATTTTTGCATATTTAATAATATTCATAACTTTCAACGATTATTATAACTTCTTAGTTTCTTAAAAACAGTTAAAAAATATGTTAGTTTTAATCATACTTTTATTTTTATTTAACCTTAAAGTTATGAATTAATTATGTTTATTTTTAATAGAAGGAATAACATAAAAAATTTTAAGCTTAAACTTGTTTGCATTATTATTTAATAGAGTTTTTAATCAATTAATTAAAGATAATTTTTTTAAAACAAAAGTTTTCTTTTTCAAATTTAAAGTTTAATTTTTGGTTAGTTAGTCCTATTTATAAACTTAATTTGTAGTTAAAAAGATAAACAAAAGCAACTCATTTAGTAAAAAGGCAAGCGTAGCGTAAAAAAATGAATTAAAGTATTAACTTAAAACAGAACTACACAAAAAAAAATTTTTGAATATTTTAGAAAAGTAGCCCAATTTCCGACCATATACTAATTTTTTTTTTCTTTTTTACCACAAATTTAAGTTTAATAATTAATTTTATTTATTAGTTCAATCGTATTATTTTTGTTAACATTTAATTTATTAAGTTAATTTATTTGTTAGATTATAATGAATAATTTTTTTTCTAGTTTACTTACTAATATATAACAGGTATACGTTGATAATCTATCAAATAGAAACATTTTAGCTTGTGTAAATAACATTTTTACTTTTATTTCTTACTATTACTACTAGTTAAGTAAACTTGAAAAAAAAGCTTACAACTTTTTTTATACACAAGTAAAAGTTAAATTCGGAAACGTCAGTTAAGTTGCACTTTTAGTAAAATAGTAAACATTAATTTTAAAGCTTATTTTTTACATTAAAGTTATAAATATTATTAAAACAGTGTTAAGCTACCTTCTTTTCTAGCTTTACAAAAACTTTATTGTATAAATACATTTAATCTGCTTTATTATATAAGTTATACAATAAATAATTATTATTTGTGAATTTATTTGAAGCAAACTTGTTCGTGATTTTTATCATAGTTTTTTTATTTCTAAAAAAAATATATAGTATTTAAAAAAGTTAAAACAAAAACATAATTTTAAATAATATGTATTTTTAACCTGACATTTTAGTTTCTATGTTTAAGTATTTAAGCTTTGATGATAGTTTGATAACGATAAAAGAAAAAGTTTCATAAGATGGTCACTAAAGTTAAATATTTTACAAAAATTTATTTTTATATTTTACGCTGTAATAGACCTAATGTTATTTCCAAAAAGTCAGTTAGCATTTTGTAAATGCTGTTTTTGTTCTTTTTACTTTAACTTAATTATTTTTATGATACAAATTATAAACAACACTTGTCTTGAACTTGATTTTTTTTTTAATTTTCAAAGTTATAACTACTAACTTTAAAGTTTTAAAATTGTTAGCTGCAATAATAGTTTAAAATATTTGTTAACAATATCTCAAGTTTCAGTACATAATTTTTAGGTAAAAAAACACAAACTAAATGGGTAATTAACAGTAATAATCCGTAAAAAAGTCAAGATAAGTAATATATGTTAATTTTCACTCAGCAAATTTATTGAATTTACCTTATGCTTAGCTGTATGATAGCAAGGGCGTAGCGTGGGGAGGGACGCTGGCGCATGCGTGCCACCCAAAAAAAAAAAGAAGTAAAAAAAAATGTAATATCTTTATTCTTTATTGTTTATTTTTTCTGATTAATTTGCCGTTTTTCAACTAAGTTTTTCTAGTATTTAAAAAGTAAAACGAAATTTCAATACTAATTAGTGACAAGTTAGGGAAATTACCCAGTATACTGATTCGGTGCGTGATTTCAAATGTGCACCAATGTTGATGCAAAACTCCATAAGGAAAAATTTTATAACTTCATTAACTTCATAAGAAATTACACTCAAACAGTACGCAACCAGTTAGTGCACCGCAGTAGTATAACCTTATGAGAGAATTTTCTACAAGGACAAATGTTAACATTTTGTTAGCAAACCATAAAGCTAAACCTGTTTTATAGTGATAATGATTCAAGAATAAACAAATAGTAGCAAAAATAGCAATTAATAACTGCTAATAAAATAAAAATAAATTGATAATAAGAACAAAAAATATTAACAACATAATTTAAAAGATAAATAACAAAAAAAAATAATAAAACAAACAATAAATAAAGAGTTCATACTGTGAATGCAGTTTTAATCTCAATGTACAAAAATTATTTTTTAAATTACCCTAAACTTAAAATTTTTATTAAAAGTAGTTTCTTTTTTTTTATTAAGATAACAAACAAATCAAACTTTGCTATTCTATCAGCCATAAAGTTAAAAAATTAATCAATTTTTGTAGCAAGTTATTTTAAAATTTATTCAGTCACATCATGAATAATATTATAATAACTTGTAAAACAGATTTTTTACAATCAATATTTAGTCTTAAAGACTTATTTGATTAGTTTTAAATTTAAATTTATTTAAGTTTAAATCAAGTTTAAATGGTATTTAAAAAAAAATTCTTTCTACCCACTGTTTGTAGTATTTAAAAAATTCTATTCCCTAAAGATCATAGAAAAACTGATCTCAAGATAAGTAAAAAGCTATATTTCTTGTGAATTTTTAAAAACATTTAAAAGGTTGACCTTCAAAAATTCATTTTTTAAACTTTTTGTTTTGTATCAGAAACATTTAGTAAAATCTTTCCACACACTCAGGATAACTCAAGATTCTATGAAGTTTTGGAAAACTTTAGTATGACTCAGTTAAAACCAGGATAACATTTTTAATTTTTCATAAAATTAAGTATTTTTAAGCTCAGGCTGACTAAGGATATATTTGTTTTTTTTTTGTTAACTCAGGGTAGATTAAGTGGTTTTAAAAACTTATTTTTACAGCCTAGTTTCTATTAGTTTAAAAACAATAAAAAATATCTTTAAATTAATTTAAAATGCCTATGATGACACATAATATTTTTAAACTAACTCAGGATAGTTATTTTGACTCAAAGAGTGGCAAGGCAATCCTGATAGCTTCAAAATTGGTTGTTTTTTGAAAATTTGTTTTATAAAATTAAATAAAAAGTAAAAATATGTTTTCATTAATTTTTAGATTATTATCTAAAAAAAATATGCAAAGTAGTATTGTATGGAATGTTGCAAGTCTAAAAATATGTCAGATAGGAAAATTATCTGAAGCTCAAAAACTTAAATTGAAAAATAGCAGACCAACACCAGATATTGCTATTACTCAAGACTACAGTTCAAGTGGTATGAAATTTTAATTTTTGTATATATTTCAGATTTTCTTCATTTGTTAAGATATATTTTTACAGTTTTATATTGTAATATAGCCAAAAATGTAGAAGTTAAAACAAAAAAAAAAACTAGCTCTTTAGATTCAAAACTTTTAATTTTAATACTGAAATTTTAACGTTTTTATATAAAAGATAGAGATAGTATATTGAAAGCTGCAACATACTAAAAGTATGAGTTATTTTAAGTTTAATACAATTCTTTTTTGCTGATATAAAATAGATATTGAACACTATTTAGAAATTGCACAGAGAAAAATGTTTTGATGTATTAATTGTTGTACTTAGTTGACTATTTATTTGTAGTTTAAGGCCATAGGGGGGTAAGCCATGTTTTTTAGAAGTTGATCTTATTTTATAGATTTTTTTAAAGCTTTAAGATACTTTTCGTTGTTTTAAAAAATTCGAATTTTTTTTTTTAGATATGAACAGTCAAAGTCGGGCCGCATAATAGGTTCCCTATGGGAAGCGAAAAAAGGCTAGTTTGTTAAAAATCTATCTACTAATACTTTTTTCAAGCAATCTTCTTCAAACTTTAACAGTTTAATCTTTATACAATAACAAAAAAACATTACTTGTGAATTTAAAAATTTGTAGTAATTTTTTTATTTTTGAAAAAAAGACTATATTTTAAAATTTTTTATATAAAATTTTTATTTATTTTAATTATCTAAATTCATAAGTACATTTTTTTCTTGTAATGTAAGGAACATTTTCTAAAATTTGAAGAAGATTGCTTGAAAAATAAAGGAGATAGATTTTTAATAATTTCTTAAATTTACGAGAAAATTGACCCCGAAAAAATTGCGGCCCAAAAGTTTTAATTTAAGGGATTTATTGAAAAAAAAATTTGCGCACCCCCTGACCAAAATACCACGCTACGCCACTGTATGATAGTATAAGTAAATGTTAAAAAAAATGTTTTTCTTATTGACTTTTAATCGAAAAAAATATTATCAAAATAAAACGTTTACTGTTTACAAGCTAACCACCAAAGCTAAGAAATCAAGTTGTGGCAAATAAATATAAAATTGGCACTTATTTAAACAATAACTTGGAAACTACATAGTCTAGAACCTAGAACTTTGATAAAATTTGAAGTATAGTTTGTGTTGTAAAAAGATTTTAATTTATTTGATAGATGGAAACTTTTTTTGTTGTTCGTTTTTATCATTTTAACAAAATTAAACGCTGAAAATATAGCTTTTTTTTGCATTTTAAGCTAATAAATTGAAAGTTTTTAGGTTTATTTTTATTAAGATTTAAAACTGTTTGCTCTAAGAAACTACGTTAAAGTTAATAAAATAGTTTTAAGACAATTATTTAAGTAAATATTTTTAAGAAAAATTTTCAAATATTAAAATACATCGGAAAGATAGTTTCTTAGTTTATAAAGGTTTTGCATAAAATTTAAAAAAGATTCTTTCAAAAATTGTAGAAAACGGAAATGTTTTTTTATTAAATAGAATAGTATTTAATAAATAAAACAATATTTATCAAATAAAATTCACGGCATTACGTTGCGTCTTCCGTTAGAAAAATTTTAAGAACTTCAAACTTAATCATTTTATCACAATTTTTTTTTGCTTAAATTTTTTTAATCTGTTTAAATTGGCTAGTAGCTAATTTAAGGTATAGAGCAAAAACAACGTAAAATTTTATTTACTATTCTAAAACATTAATCTATTTTAAACAATGGCTTTGTACAAGTTTTAAATAAGTATTATTTTGAGTTTTGTGGTAACTTAATGCAAAAGTTTGTATTATTTCAATGGATAAAAGTAGCATACTTGAAGAAAAATTAGTATTTATAAATTTTTTTGTTTCAATAAGTAAACTACTAAAATTTAGTAAAGGTTAAAGTTAAAGAATTTAAAATGCTTTCAAGTAAATATTTTAAAAAGTTTAAGAGCGTAGAGGTTAGGGGCAAATTTTATATAATTAATTATAATTTTAATTAAACTGTTAAAAAGTTATGTTTTTTGTGTACTACAGTTTTTAAAAATTTTGAGTTATAATGATGCAAACTTAAAGATTTCGGTAATTTACAGAAGGACCTGTTTAAAATATCAATTTTTTTTAAATCGTAATTCTATCTTCTTCTACAAGTTTTAAGCAGTCGTACTCTAACTTTGTAATATAAGCATAACTTAGATATAGAAATAAAGTTGTAGGATTTTTAATGAAAACTATGTTTTCCTTCAATGAATAAAAAAACAGTTTTTTATACTTTTTGTCGTAAAACGTATATATAATCGTTAAAATACGATTAACTTTAATGCATGGAAAGTTTCCTGAAAAACTTGAAGATTAAATTTTAGTGAGTTTTTAAAATTCCTTAAAAGTTTCCAGTGGAATATTCATTTAATAAACTAGATATAATAGATAACATATTTATTGAAAGTCTAGTCAAAAAATCTAGTATTTTTACCTCAAAATCAACTTTATGTTGTGTATTGAAGGTAAATTTAGTCATTACCTTCCCAAAATGGATAAAATTTGGTAGTAATATTTTAAAAAGGTTAAGAACCACTGATCTAAAGTGTTGCAGAATAACATGCTGCAAAGCAATTAATATTGTTGCTATTCTAGGAAAAAGATTTTAGTCGGCTAACTTTAATTTCACTCGAAGCACGAAAGTTACTGAAACATTAATTCCATTTCGACAAAGTATTAACTTTATGAAACTTTTTTTAATATACCTACTGTGAGTTTTAAATTTCCCCTAGATGATACCTAAAACCTTTTTTGTTTTTATATCAATTGTCAACTTGACAATCATCTACTTAACCGAAAGAATTTTTCGTGCACCATGTCCCAAGACCAAAAAAATTTAAACGTACATTCTTGTCGTTCAATAAAATTAAACTCCTGCGTTGCGTCAACTTTTGGATTATCAGGCCAGATTTGCTTTTGCGATTTCACTTACATTGTGTAAAAATTGGCGGGCCGTGCGTTGCCCGTTTTTACTCTATGCAAATCTGAAAAGAATTTATAGCAAGTTTAGCAATAAAATTTTAACAAAACATTTTCTTTTCTTTATGTAAAGTTAATTAAATTAAATCTGAGGCAAAATTTTTAAATGCGTCATGATAGAATTATAAATAGATTGCTCAACATCATTGGGATATTTTTATGTACAATTTAGGTAGTAAAGAAGTATGCGTAGATAAATAACACAGTAGTATTAAGAGCGCTGTCTTTTAGCTACAGATCACTATTCAATGTCTGGAGTGGTCTCCTGAAAATTTATAAATACTCTCACTTATTATCTACAAAAATATGTTGAGAACAATAACACAAGAAAAAACAAACAGAAAAGAAACGGGAGGAACAACTCTAAAAGTTTTTATTTTCTCGATTTATAATAAAAACGGTGGCAGACTGTTAAAACTAGCAAATGTTTAAATTAAAAAGCTAATGTTTTTAAATAGAAATTAGATATTCAAACTTCTACAAGAACAAAAAACGTACGTTAGCGTTTTGAAGTTTAAATAAATAGCTGACTTCATTTAATTTGTTAAATTAATAAAAGTTAAATAATCATCTGGTAATCAAGCTACAAAACTTCCATTAAGATAATACTTAACATTATATACTGAAGTTATTGCCTAATGTCATGGACAAGATGATAAAGGTATCTGTGGTACGATTCGATAACCAAATAGTTTTTTTATGCACCAGGTCCTAGATAAAATATTTTAAGTGTGTTGTTTTTGTTGTTTTTTAAACTATATGATGAAAAAAAATGAATTTGTAAGATAATAACTTTAAGTAATAAAAAAAACAACTAGAGACTTGTGAGAAAATCTTAATTGGCTGAAGTTTTGCGAAAATCTACAAACCAGCCTGAGTTTGATATTTTTCAAAATAACAAACTGTCCTGAGTGTGTGGCAACATCCATCTACTTTTGAACTTGAAATTTGAACTTGTATATTAACTCTTTTGTGTTCATACTCAATGGAAAGTAATGGTAATCAGCAGTAACTATTTTTTTTTATTTGAATAAAAATTATTTATATAAATCGTCTTACTTTTTCAAGAATATAAGTTAAAATTAGGGTTGCCACTCTTTAAATTAAAAAACTGTCTTGAGTCATTCGAGTTTTTTCGAACTCTTAGAATATTTTTAACTTTACAAAATCAATATATTCAACAAAATTCGTTATAAAATAATAAAACCAAATATCATTAAAATTTAAAAAGACTGGCCTGACACTTTGAGAAATTTAAAAACTGTGTTGAATTTTTTTATGAAAAAAATAATCTGGCCTGAGTCACCGGAGTTTTTTTTAATTTATAATATCCTGAGATTTTCAAAGTTTTAAATATTCTGAGTAAATGGCATTCTGTAACATCTTAACCTTTTCTCTTTATAACTAACGGGCTAACTACACGAAATTAAACGAGAAACTAAAAGAATAATAGATAAATACATACATAAATAGAAACATACATAAATACGTAGATAATATTACTTGATAGTTTTTTTAATAAATACTGGGCTGCCAAAAAACCTGGAACAGGACATTTTAGGCAAAAAAAAAGAAAAACGTGGAGTGTGAGAAATTTTGAAAAATAAACAAGAATTTCAATTTACTAAGCGAAGACAATAACATGTTTAGTTTTTGAAACTTTTTTTAAGCTTGCTTAATAAGTACTAAGTTATCTTAATTGTTGCTAATTTTTTTGAAACTTGTTATCCAGGTTTTTTAAATTTCTTTTAGGTTTTTTCAAAGAACAAAATTTTTGGTACCAAAAACACCATTAAAAAAATAGTGATACAAAAAAATATCTATGTGATATATTTTTCGTATCTAATCGAAATTTCATCACTTTACATGTAAAAATAGTTTACAACTCCCAGATTTTTAGTGATATTTGTTCAAAATTACAGGTTTTTTTTACAAATTTTCTCAAATTCTAGGATAGATTATTTGCTTAAGTTGTCAAATTTCAAGTGTTTCCAAGATTTCAGCAACCTTTGTTTAAAAATTGCTAAAATTAGTTAAATAAGTTTTTAGAAATCATAAATACATTTATAATATAAAAACAGGTATATTTCAAATTAAAATAAAAACAAGTTTCTAATAGTTTTTTTTTGTTCTTATGGGTTTATGGAACCCAGAAGATGTATTACAAACAAACTTTAATAGCAAAAAATACTTTATTATACATAAACAAATGAAATATTTTAATAGAAGTATACAATTTACCTAGATATCATTTAGTCATAAAGCATTTTTTGAGTAAATTAAAAAGTCTAAAAACATGAAATCCTTCTAAAATATTTAAAATTTTTGTTAACGTTCTAAAGCAATTTAAAATACATTAAATCAAAACGTGTAAACACATATTAACCTAAACCCATTGACTAAATTCAACAGTTGAAAACTTCGGTGCTGGATCTTTCCAGGAAGTTTTGCACCAGGTCCTTGTTCAACTCGTGCTGCGCGTTCAACCAAGCGTTGTGAGCGCTCCTCATCGTTTTCCTCAAATACTGGCAGTTCTTCACCCACACGTCCACTGAAGTTGCTCCGTAGCTCCTCACGCCGAACCCGTGCACCGCGTCCATGCTACGTTGGTTCAACCGGCCGACGGTGAACATGTCCACCGCTTTCAGGTGGAGTTTTTCGCTGCACGCGAAACATTCCATCATGCGCTTGTACACCTGAGTATATTGTGTATTATTTTTAAGTGAATTTAGATGGTTGTTTTTTAAATATTATTAATAAAATTTCATTGTACTTAGTTTTTACAGCAAGATCACAAAAGATATTACCTTAACTTACTACCAAAATTTAAAATTTAAATAACATTAACTATTGAAACTTATTTATACAAAAATTAACACACTTTATACGCGTTATTATCTGTTAAGAAATTATTTGTACTATTTTACGCATACTTGTTTTAAATTATGTAATAATGACTAAAAACAAATACCTGAAAAGCTTGATCTACTGATTCGGTCAAGCAGATCTTCTTGAGGTAGAGCAGCTTGCACTTGTGAGTTAATTCGGGTTTGTAATGTTCCGAGCTTGCGTGCTTGAAGCAGATATCATCCGCCAGCTTCGCATCGGACTTCGCGATCGCAGCTTGCATCCAAACAAGGAAGAACCTTCCCACCAGGTCCTTGTTGTTGGCGCTCTTTCTCATGTGGGAAGAAACTTCGTGAAAATATTTGTCAGCCTCCTCGCTCTGCAGCGCCACCAGGGTCTGCAGTTTGACGAAGGAGACTTCCGCGTTGCTGCTTGCACGCTTGTTCAGCACTTCCAAGCTGCACTGGTGGCAGAACTCCGCGTTGAGAAATTCAACGAGTTCAACTACTTGCTCGTCGGAGAACGCGCTGAAATCCGTCGTGCTTTCAACTTCTCGTTTCAGCATCTGCAGCCTCCTGCTCTTGATCTTGCAGCTTTCAACGGGGCTGCCGGCGAGTTTTTTGAGGAAGAAGATGAACTCTTTCACCATGATGGCGTCTCTGCCGCTTTTCTCAACAAACTCTCGCATCTCGGCAACAGCTTTGTCGTCGATCAAACTCTGCACCGTGACGTAATTCTCCTCACTGTTGGTCAACGATGTGGCTGTTGATAATTACTTAAATTACTTACGTTAAAAACTTAATTTGTTCATATGATAAAAAGATAATTTTTATAAATCACCTACTGTTAGAAATTATTAAGTTGGTGTTCTGTTTCGTTTGTTAATAAAAACTAAACCGCAGAGAATCTGCAGGACCTGCTCCAATAAAAAAAATGGAAATAGCGAACGCTGACGGGGGAACATCTTTAAATAAAAGGAACGAGTTAAAACTCCTGTAAAGCTTTATTTACTAACTATATAACTTTATACTTTAAGAAGCTTTATTTCAAAACTTAAAAGCGTTTTGATAAGCAAATATCTATTTTAATTTGCACAAGTAATTAAACCAATATATAATTACGTCATAATACAATAGCCAAACTTTTTTAAACGAGTAAATTTAACTTAAAGGTTTAGTTAAAGAGATGTTTTTCTTTGTTAGTTATCTACAAATTTCGCAATGCCACTAAATGTTAGTATAATTATCTTTTATTGTTTATTCTTTATTTATTTGTTAAAGTTTTAAGTTTGTATAATTTTTAAGTAACGTGCATTTTCCTAAATTTAGCCTAACAACATTAAAATCATCATATGCTAGTAACTTTAAACTATAGGTTTTAATTAGATTTTACTCAGTTTTTTGTTATACTTTTTTCTTTTTAACTTCGTTTATTTCAAGTTTAGCCTATTGTCTTCCTACTTGTTATCACATAAATTTTACAGCTTTTAAACAACTGAAGATCTCGTTTTTTAAAACGAGTGAAACACTGTATTGTGATAAAAATTTAAAAAATTTATCATTGAATCATTCTCCTTTTTAAGTCGAGAACTTTGATTGCAACTTTTAAAGCTAAAAGTACGCAATAAAAACTAATAAGGATTTTAATACATTTTTTAATTATAATCATACATCTTTCAACAAAATTTAATAATAATTTTGCTGCCCAGAATTATGTGATTTTGAACAACATTTGAACAGAACCTAATTTGCAAATCCAGATAAATACAGATTAGACTTAGTTAAAATTATTTTTTGAATAAAGTTTTATTATTTTTCTAAATGTAGCGAGTATGTTACTTAAATTTTAGATAATTTAAATTACGTTAAAACTTACTATTATTACTGATTTTTTAACAATTGAATTGTTTTTAAGATTGAAACTTACTTTTAAACATATCAATGATCAGGCTTGATTTTTTTACCATGTAAAGATAAAACACATTTAGGTCAAATTTAGGTTTCAATAGAATTTTCTAGACAGCTTAAACATGCAAATTTTAACAAGTTTGCCACTCTTTAATCAAAAACCTGTCCTGAATCATCCTGAGTTTTTTTTTTTTCAAAATTAATAAAAGTATAGTTCTTCATCAAAAAAAATATAAAAATTAAAAATCATTAAAATCTCGAAAAAAATATGTCCTGAGATTATTATAAAATCCCAAGCTATTCTGAGATTTTCACAAAAAGCAAAAACACCCGTAGTCAACCTCAGCCTACAAATAGAACTAAAAACGTCCTTAGCGTGCGACAAACATGTGTTAAGAAATTTATTGATGAGTACAATCAAGCTCACTGTTTTTCTTTGCCATTCTGTTCCACACGATTTTGGAGCAAGCTTGCGGGTCGGAAGAGAAGTCCTCGCATATCCGCTCGCATATTTCCTCGGTTATGCGCTCAGCAACGTTGTTATCGTACCTGCTCGCGATGTTCATCATTTCAAAGCAAATTTCGCTGTTGGCGGGGTGCTTGCTCCTCGCCTCCCTGTATATCGTCATCGTTCTTTCCACGTGCCTGTATGATTGTATGATAACACTGATTTGTTGATTTTTGAGAGAAACCGAGCAATTACTTAGGCTTAACGTGTTGCCTAGAAAAAAATAAAACTCAAAATACAAATTGCACAAAATACTAATTCCTTCTGAAATAAATTACAGTAACCTCTCGGATCTTTACGCACTCGTGACGTTACGCACTCTCGTTTAGTTACGCATTTCAGAATTCTATAAAATTCAGAAAATAAAAATTTTAATTTTTTCTAATATTGCACAAATTAGGTTTAATGTTTATTTTTAAATTCAAATATGTTTTAAAATACTAACTCACCTCCTTATATCTTTAGACTTTGTAAATTTATGTTCCTTGACTAATTGATTAACATTTAGTTATACCTTAGTATATCAGAAATTTTGTAAACAATAAGAGATTAAATCAAAATTCTGAAATAAATATGACTGTGTTTAATAATGAAAGTATAATGAAATAATGAGAGTTTAAAACACAAAAATAATACAGCAGTCTCGCAAAATATTAATAAACACCATTTTATATTTGTAAAGAAATGTTTAATTATAAATTGAATTTGCTAAGTAGAATAGAATATAAATGTCACATATAAATAAAGATAAAGATAAAATCTACTTATTATTAAAATATTAAAATTATTTCTACTAGTATTATTATTGTTTTATAGAAATTCAAATCCTTTTTTTTAATATATGTATAAATTTATCTGTTGTTTTCATATTTATAAATGAAGTAAATAAATAGTTAAAAGTGGGAAAGTGCCCAGTCTGCTTTTAACTAGAAGCAATATTAAAAATTAACCATTTTAGTGAGTATATTTGGTAGCTCTCGTTTCTTTACGATCTCTCATATCTTTACGCACTTTTTCTGTGGACACAATGTGCGTGAATAAGCGAGAGGTTACTGTAACAACTTTAGTTTGAACATGTTATGCATAAATATAACTTTCTAACTTCTAATATTACCATTATACTAACTTCCTTCATACTTAACAATAAAACAGCTCAAAGTTATTTAATTCTATATTTTTTTTTTACTTTTAACAAATATTTTTCATTTATAGTGTGTTTTGTACAAAGATACAGATTTAAATAATTATATTATTAGAAAAGTATATTTTTAAACAGAACAGAAAAAAAACAAGTCATTTAAAAAAAAACAAAGGTGGTAAGGTAATAAAAAAAGTTGAATTTGTTTTATTTATTAGCTTTTTTTTTTAACTTGTTTTTTTTTTGAGTGACCAAATTATATGTATAAAAAAACTATTTGATTGAAATACTACTACAATTTTTAAGCAACTACTTTCGTAGTTTAATTATTAATTGACAATCTTGTTGGAGAACTTCAGCCCGGAGTCAAATTTAAATATACCAATTTTGTTTACCTGACATAAAACATTGTTTTACTGTTACAAACTGGTAATAAATAAAATATTCCAAACACTTGCAATTAGTAACTTTTGTTAAACTAAATACATATCAAAGCTTATTAAAATTTACAAAGTGTATGAAAATATTCTTCAGCATATAATTTTAGCTTTCAATCAAGGGTCAATATTAGTTTCTGTAAAAAAGCGATAGACTTAATAATTGCAGGGTTGCCAAAAGTTTCTAAGAGTTTCTTTCAGATTTGCATATTTCTTACAAGCTTTCAAAAGTAAAAGTTTTTGGGTTTATTTTAAGTATAAAGTTAAGGATAAGTTAAAAGAACTGGTTTTAATAGTATAAAAACATAAAAAAGATACTGTTAAACTATCTAAATGTGTTTTTTGATCAAAAATAATAATTAGCAATATAACATATTTTTTGTAAAAAAATTGAAGTTTCATTATTTTACAAAAAATTGTTTTTAAATCAAGGTTTTTCAAAATTCTCAAACTCAAGGTTTTTTTGGCAACCCTGTAATTTTAGTCGTAGAAATTAACAACAAAAACGAACTGAGAGTAAAAACACTGGTAGTTGAATAAATGGCTATTTTACAATTAAATGAGTATACATATATAAGAAGTAAATTAGTATACATATATAAGAGTGAGTAAATAGATAATAAATGATGAATTAACAACAAAAACGTACTGAGAGTAACAAACGTATCAAACAGTCAACAATGAGAATCAACTCACTCAGAATATTATGATAAAATTAAAAATATAATAAATAAACAAAATAAAATCAACTTACTCGGATTCATCTTCAGTAACGTCCTCCCCGAAATTCCTCCTTTTGACCAAATCCTTTTCGGCCTGCAGCACGTGCAAGCGGAATATTTCAACGAGAACCTTTGCATCGTGGTCGAACTTCTTGTAAGCCACCATCAGCGTTTTCCTGCTGTCTTCGAACGAGCTGCAGTCTTCGAACTGCCACTTGGCTGCCAGCAAGTGTACGTGCTTCTTGTCACCGTGCATCTGTGATGTTATGAGTTAAATAATTATTCAGAATAACTAGTTTCAGTACACGGCTCAACTTGAATATGCTATAAAGATAAATTATCTTATTTATTTCAGATAACTTTACATTCTAAAGCAATTAAAACTTTTTATTTTAGGATAAGTAACAAGAGTTATGTTATGAGTTACACACATTGGCATAATTATTTTGAATAACTAGTTTCAGTACACGGCTCAACTTGAACATGCTATAAAGATAAATTATCTAATTCATTTCAAATAACTTAACATTCTAAAGCAATTAAAACACTTTATTTTAGGATAAGTAACAAGAGTTATGTTATGAGTTACACACATTGGCATAATTATTTTGAATAACTAGTTTCAGTACACGGCTCAACTTGAATATGCTATAAAGATAAATTATCTAATTCATTTCAAATAACTTAACATTCTCAAGCAATTAAAACACTTTATTTTAGGATAAGTAACAAGAGTTATGTTATGAGTTACACACATTGGCATAATTATTTTGAATAACTAGTTTCAGTACACGGCTCAACTTGAATATGCTATAAAGATAAATTATCATATTCATTTCAAATAACTTAACATTCTAAAGCAATTAAAACACTTTATTTTAGGATTAGTAACAAGAGTTATGTTATGAGTTACACACATTGGCATAATTATTTTGAATAACTAGTTTCAGTACACGGCTCAACTTGAATATGCTATAAAGATAAATTATCTAATTCATTTCAAATAACTTAACATTCTCAAGCAATTAAAACACTTTATTTTAGGATAAGTAACAAGAGTTATGTTATGAGTTACACACATTGGCATAATTATTTTGAATAACTAGTTTCAGTACACGGCTCAACTTGAATATGCTATAAAGATAAATTATCATATTCATTTCAAATAACTTCACATTCTAAAGCACTTTAAACACTTTATTTTAGGATTAGTAACAAGAGTTATGTTATGAGTTACACACATTGGCATAATTATTTTGAATAACTAGTTTCAGTACACGGCTCAACTTGAATATGCTATAAAGATAAATTATCATATTCATTTCAAATAACTTCACATTCTAAAGCACTTTAAACTTTTTATTTCATTATGACAAGGTATTTATCAAGTTTTAAAAATCAGTTAAACAATGATAAAACTATACAATACATAAAAAAAAACAATATTGAAAATTCAATCTAGTTAAACATGGTTTAAACTGTATGATACAAAACAAAATAAACTTTTTACAACTCACGCTTGTTATCATTCTGCACAACGAGGAAAGTCGTCCTTTTTGTTTCCACTTTTTACAGAAAGCCGCGTACGACGCATACGCTTTCAAATCGCCTCCCCACCTCGTCAGCACGCCGTTCCACAATCTGACATTTCATTATTAAAATAACTGATAACTAAGTTACAATAAATAAATAACAATTGTTTGAAAAATGCACAACAAACAAAATAGAATTTTTTAGAAAAGGTAATTCGTTAAAACTTACAAGTAACCTGCTAATATTAGTTTTAAATATCTACAAACTGACATTTTACATCAGTCATTTTTAATTAAAATGACAAGAGACCATTTGAAAGATGTATAGAATCTTTTTACAAAAAGAAATTTCTTAAAACTTACAAATAAGCTGCTAATAACAATCGCAAGAACAATTCTTAATCATCTACCAGCTATCTTTAGCAATTAGGATTACCACTTTTTTAATCATAAGAACTAGCCAGGGTTCATTAAAAATCGTTAACAATATTGCTTGTTATTGGTTACACTTTAATTGTGACAAGTTGAATAATAAAATTAATGATTAAGGGCATAGGGGAGTAAACACTTTTTTAGAAGTTTGATTTCAGTTTATATAGTTTTTACTAAGCTACAAGATGCTTTTCACAGATTAAAAAATTCAAAATAATTTTTGAGATATAGCCGGTCAAAGTCGGAGGCAACAATAGGGTCCTTATGGGAAAACTAAAAACTATTTTTTTGTTTTTTTGTGATAAAACTTTTATTTTTTAACATTTTTTATCAAATTCTTATCGACATAACTTTTTAAATATATCAAGCAACATTTCCTAAAAATTTGAGGTATTTATCTCAAAAAACGTAGGAGATGATAGATTTTAGTGATTTCTAGTTATTTGCCGTTTTAGTTTGCGCCTCCCATAAGGAACCTATTGTTACCTCCGACTTTAACCGGCTATATCTCAAATTTTCACCAACTGAAAAACATTAGAACCATTTATGTAAAACATAGTTTTATAAAATATAAATTGAACAGCTGTCTTATCTATAATAAAGTATCAAGTACTTACCAAAGTTGTACTGAACAGCTAATTTTAATGCGTCGGCCATGGGGGGGGGGGGGGGGTAAAACATGTTTTTTACAAGTTGATCTTATTTTAAAGAGTTTTTTCTAAGCTTGAAGATGCTTTTTATTGTTTTAAAAAATTCAAATTTTTTTTGAGATATGACTAGTCAAAGTCGGGCCGCATAATAGGTTCCCTATAAAAAGGGAAAACTAAAACAGCAAAAAAAGACTATTTTATTTAAAATCTATCTCCTCCTACATTTTTCAATCAATCTTCATCAAACTTTCACAGTCTAATCTTTATACAATAACAAAAAAACGTTACTTTGGAATTAAAAAAATTTTAAGTAAAAATATTATTTTTTTGAAAAAAAAAACACTTTTTTTTTAATTTTTGTGATAAATTTTTTATTTTTCTATATTATTAAAACTCTCAAGTAACGTTTTTTCCTTTTAATATAAGGAACATTTTCTAAAAATTTGAAGAAGATTGCTTGAAAAATGAAGGAGAAGATAGATTTTTATGAATTTTTTAATTTCCAAGAAAATTGACCCCAAAAAATTTGCGGTCCATACGTTTGTATTTAAAACTTTTTACAAAATATAAAATATCTCAAAAGTTAAATGATATTTTTAAATTCTATAAAAACTGACTTATAGTTTGTACTTAAAGCTTTCATATAAAAGCCAAATTTAATTTTTGTAAAAAAAAATGTTGGACCCCCCCCCCCTATGGCCTTAACTAGTCTAGAAGGTCTGATTCCAAGAAACCTTCTGACCAGACTGAGTTAAGCAACAATGTCTCCAGGATACATTATATAGCTACAAAAATTCTTATAAACTACTAATAGTAATAACAGACTGTAAATACATTCTTGCACATTCTAGCTTTACAAAATTATTTGAAAAAAAAATAAGTTACAGGCATTGAAGACTTTTTAAAACACCAGAACTGGAAGCGAGCATATTATTCTTTATATTTATATTATTTATTATAAGATAACAATTTACAAAAATCAACAAGAACCAACACAAAAGTACACAAATAAATACGAATCTGGAATTAGCTCAAATAGCTAAATTCTGAAACTTTAGCTGGATACCTTTGATCTAAAATGAAAGCAAAAAAAAAATTTGGTACAATATTTGGGAGGTTAAAAACTTACATTAGGTATGGTAAAATAAGGTTACAATACAAGCATTTTTTTCAAAATGAGTTGTGTAGTTGAGTAATTTTTGTGAAATTGTAATAAAACACTTTTGCAAGGGACTTAAAACGTTGCCCACTCTTTATATAAAACAAGCCAAGTAAAAATAAAAGTTTTCTTTAAACTAAATAAAATCTGCCTCATATAAAATATAATAAAAACGGCCTGGGTTTCCACAATAAATACAACAACAATTTAAAATTTTACACATTTAACTTAAAAATAAGAATGGTTTTACAAAAAAAACAGCAATAAATTATTTTCATATAAATTTAATCAAAATTTTTATTATTTCCAATTCATTAAAGGGCAACTTGATTTTTGCACATTCCTATCAGGAACTTTTTTACAAAAATTACAATATCTCTAATATTTAGTAAAATTTATAAATACTTTTAAAATTTGCTTGTAATTTATACTTTTAGCTTTTAAATAAGAGTAAACGTTAATTTTTGTAAAAAAAATTGGACCTCTTACGGCCATAACTTTGAAAACAAATTGATAATGACAAACAAATTAAACTTCATGAAAAAATGTTAACTGAACTATATTTAATAGTTTATTTTTTCCTTGGTTATCAAAAAATATTATAAAATACATAATACCAAGTGTTTAAATACATGTTTTTTATTTAAATACAAACAAACAAAAGTTGATTATCAAAACTTTTTATGTATAAAAACAGCAAAATCCTATGCACTACAGTAAGAAAACAATATTTTATTCATTATAAAAAACTCACTTGTGTATCCTACCAACTACTGCATACTCTATTTCGTCCTTTTTGTGATCACATTTCAACGCTACTCTTCTTTTTCGTATTTTTTCAAGAAATATGTAGTCTGACTGGATGAACTCTAGAAAGAACTTTTTGGATTTTTGTCTCCGCACAATTTTGTATTCAAAATTTTCGCGTTTTTTAAGTTCTTTTCTAACCTAATAATAGTATATTAAAAAAGATTAGGCGTTTACAAACAATAATTTAAACTATTTTAAAATTATAAAGTTTTGCATTTTATAAAAGTGATAAAACCAACTTCAAAATAGTATGGAATTAAAACATCTTGATGTTTGCAGAGTTTTCAAAAAATATTAGTTGACCTGAACTCTGTTTTTACATAGAAATATAAATCATAATTGCAATTACATTAGGACTTCACTTCAATCTCACCTGATCAGCTGACATCAGACCCAGGTTTGCTACAGCCTCAAACATGGGCAAAATGCTTTCTATCTGAATATTTTGATTGTCCCCCATCTTTTATTTATTTAATACCAATATTAATTAAACCTGAAATTCAGTTTATTAATCATCTTTAATTTAGTAATCAGTATTTTAGTTTTGCAATTTTTTCTAAGTAAAAGTAGTCTATTATTTTAGAAATTTATTCCAGATTTTTCAAAATACAGGTTATTTAGTAATACAAGTAAAAATTTTTAACATAGCATAAAAAAAATTAAAAAAACTGTAATACTAATTTTAAAAACATATCAAAAAAACTTATATATCATAAATATTTTTCTATATTAATTCTATTATATGTTAAATGCAAATATTTGTTTTGAATTCCAGATTTCACCAATATTTATTTGCCAAAAATTTAAAACTCGAGATTTTCAGTTAAAGTTTAAAAACAAATCAGAGAAAACTTCTTCTAAAACTTTATAATCTAGAATGCCATAATTTTTTAATTACTTTTTATCACTAGTTATTGTTAATATTTGTCTTGTTAAAAAATTTAAAAACATAATTAAGTTTGTTACATAAACAATTAATACACAAAATAAGTTACATTTATAAGAACAATGTTGCGTGTACAGATTTTTTTTCTTTTTACATTTTTTCACAAAATTTAGTGTTTTACAGCAACTAACTCAAGTTACTGTTAAATTAATATTTTACTTACTTTAAAAAGCATTTTATTTGTTGATGTTTTATTTACCATTAAGTTAACTTTTATTAAATTTAGTTTGCTTATAAAAAGATTTTGGAAAACTTTTGACAAAAACATGGGCAAAAGTATGCAGGGCAAAAGCCTGGACTTTTGTTTGCCGTGAGACTAGCCCAAGTTTAACAAAGGGTTGATCGTGCCAATTTGATCATCAGACCACAAGCTTTTGGTAGACTGAGACCGGTTTCGTCCTTAATAGGAAAATTTAGAATGTCTTTTTTAACTTTTAAAAACTAATAATTCTACACAAAATTGTTTATAAAACAAAAACAATATTGAAACTGAACAAACTTAATCTCATACATATTCTAGAAAAAAGATTGTTATTGAAAAAACTAAAGCTATCCTAAGTTTTTCATAAAGAAACAGAAGTATCCGGAGTTTAGAAATAAAATTCAAAAAAAAAATTATATGATAATAATATATAATACTATTGAGTTATCTTGAGTCATCTTGATATTTTAAAAACTTTAAGATATCTTGATTGTCTTGAGTGTGTGAAACCCTATTTTAATAGTAGAACTTAATAGTACATTAACTATATTCAGTTTTAAACTTTTTGATAGTAAGTGGTAAAATAGAAATGTTACATGTACAATTTTATTTTATGAATACGAATACTAAACAAAAATAATAAACAAATAAAAAGATTCTGAAGAGGGAAGCAAAACTAGGGAATGTATATATGTCTCTTATGACAAGAGTTTACAAATTTCTTGTCATAAGAGACAAATTTTCTTTACAAAGTTCTTTAATTTTTATAAATATTGTATTTTGTATACTTTTAAGTTTATTATATAGTTTATTATATTAACATAGTTGCAATTAAGAACTTTGCAGATAAAAGTTTCAACTGAAATTTGTTACTTTACAATTTTTGTGCAAAAACTCAGTTTTGTTCTTACTTGTGTTAAAAAATACTTTTCTTCATTAAAAGGAATTAATTAATAGGAACAAAACTACATTTTAAGGTAAAAGCACTTTCCAGAAGATAATAACTGCATTCTTTTTTTTTCAAACTTTAAAATTATCATTAAATATAAGAGTAGAAAAACCAAACGGTTTTAAGAAAAAACATAATATAGTCAAAGAAAAAAGATTCACAAACTTCTTCTTCAAATTCAGACCTTTTTTGGATTTGCACTGACAAAAACTCACATTTTGAGAAAATAGCTACTAAAATCAAATGTAAATTTAGAAATAAATTCACATCTTTTGCTTTTTTTTCAAAAAAACACTTAAGCTGACAGCACAACCCTGGATATTTAGTCTTATTTTATATTAATTTTCAACCAATATTATTTTTGTTGAATGAAACTCTACATTAAAGAGTTAGAACATTTAGCTGTCTTAAAGCATAAAGTTCAAGCTTGTTTAGATTGTTTGAGAAATTCTGGCTGACTTAATCTTAGTTGTTTTGTTTTTTATTCAGGAAAGTTAAGATAATTTTCCCAAATCTTTAGCTAGTTTTTATGGGGAGTTGTCAAAAATGCATGGACATTTTTGCAAGAAAAGTCATATTTGATTGAATGGAATAATTTTTTTTTGCTAAATTTTTACTAATATATATTTTTTTTTACTTTAACGGTTATCCCTTACTCTCAAATTTTTTACTACTTTAATAATTTCAATTATTTTTTTATTATATGTTTCACCCTTTACCCTTGATTGGTAATTTTGTTATTATGTTTTTTATTACTGCATATTTCATAAGTTACTCTGGTGCAAAAACTTTGATCCATGAAAATTTGTGCAAAACTGACCTGTTTCCAGTTTTTTGGGACCATTCAAATATGCACAAAAGCACTTTTGCACCAAGGGTCACTTTTGCACAAGAGTATAAATAATACATATAAAATAATGAAAAAAAGTTAAGGACCAAGATTATGGTGTGACAGTGATAGAATAATAATTATTAAAAACATCATAAGAAGAAAAGTTACCAACCAAGGGTAGTGATTAAGGGCAACAGTGATAGTATAAAAAAAAAAAGAAAAATTAAACAATTAATCAGGGTTGCCAAAGCTTTTTTGTAAATTTCTACCAGGTAGTCTGAATTTCTTTAACATTTTTTAAAACAAGTTTTTTAATGCATCTTTATAATTAAATTATAATACAGTAAATGGAATAAACTTGAAAGCTTTAAGTTAATATTTTTTTTTATTAACAATAAGTCAAATAATAAGTAATATTAACACGATACCTGGTAAAATGAAATTTTACTATGTGTATAACATAGCTATTAGCAAGGTATAAGCTTTTATATATTATACATAGATAAAAGTTTATACCTTGCTAAGTGCTCAGTCTAGTAAATAGCATTTATATAAGTAAACACAATAATGATAAACTGCTATGAGTTTAAAACTTGATACAAAGCTCTTAAATTAGAGAATCAAATTAAAAACAAACAAACTAACAATTTAAGTTTTAATTGATTTAAATGTATAACACATTATAAACTAAAATTAATAGTATTGTGAAAACAACAACACACTTAAAGCTATAAAAAAAAACTTAATACAGATAAATAACTAACATTTAATTAAATAAAATATTTTTATATTTAATTAATAAAATAATACTAACTTTAATAAATTAACATGCAGTTTCTATGATATATAGGTTTATATATTTTACTCTTAGACAGGTGCTCTCAATAATCATAACTTCTTATAACAGAAAGTCATTTAAAATGCATTTTACATCAGTAATATCTTTCTGGCTAGCTGACTCAACACATTTTACATTCAAAATAAAAAAACTAAAAGTAAAAAGAGAAAGAATTCGCTTGTTATATTAGAAAAAAAAAACAAATATACAGACAAAATTTGCATATTTTGTGTAATAATCCTGCCATAATACATCAAAAGTAGTTAAAATGTCAATATTAATATATTTATGCCTATAATTATAAGCTTTCATTTAAGATACTAATTTTAAGTCTAGGACATGTGTAAGTGAATTTTTTACTGTTTAAGTCAAATAATCAAAAAATATTGTTGGGGTTGAAATTAGTTTTTTGGGCTGCAGTTTTGTTTTTTAGATTCTTTTAATGAAGCAAAAACACATTCAAATCATACTTCCTTATAAGTCAAGCAAACATCACCAACATACTCCCTACTATTTGTTTTTAAAGTTACATCTTTCAAAATAAAGAAATAAAGCATTATATTAGTTTAAAAATTATTAATGGACTTACTGTGAAAACTTTAAAAATATTTGTTATAAAGTAATTAAAAATGAAGATAGGCTTTGAGTTTTTAGGTTGTTCATTCTGTAAGAAACCAGTTGAGTTCACCAACTTTAATATCTTAATATCTCAAGAGTTGCTTTGAAATTACTGTAAAATCAAGGTGTATTCCCCCTGTTGCCTTAATTTTTTTTTTCAAGTGTTCAATAAAAAGTGATTATTTTATTATTCAGGGTGGCAACTGGTTTTTAGAATTTTTTTCCAGGATTTCTTAATTTCTTCCAGGTTTATAAAATACATATATTTGAGCCTATTTTTAGTTTAAAGTTAAGTTTAAGGTTAACAGGGTTGAGTTTTGTTTTTCAAATTTTTTTCCAGGTTTTATAAATTTCTTCCTGGTTTTTCAGATTTTCTTCTAGGTTTTTGAAAGCACACCTTTTTTTTGACAATTTTTAGTAGTAAGTTACTATTTAGTTAAAAGAAAACTGCTGTTCAACAGATATAAATTATTTAAGAGTTACTGTAAGTAATGCAACTTATTTTATTATGTTGAAACCTGTTCTAATTCTTCTAATATGGTTGTTGTCAAAAGCCGTTTATGTTGGTTTAATACAATAAATAAATACAAAAAGTCTACTTAAATTTTTCTTAGTTGGAACGAGATACCTTTTATTCTTATAAAAATATTTAATTAAATGATTATTTGATATTTTAAAAGTTGCAACAATTAATTAATATATTTTTTAACCAAGAACTAAGTCCTAAAAGTAAGAACTAGAACTAAACTAAAGTAAATAAGTATTCAGAACTAAAAATTCTTATAACTTGCTATTTTTCTTTGATTTCTACTTTTTTCTATTGACACTTAAATTGAGAAAATTTTTTTTTTTAGAATTTTAGAATAATTTAAGAATTTAATTAATTTGTCTGAAGTGTATTAAATTCATCTTGTGCTACAATAGAAGAATGACAACATACAAAATTTGCATTATTCAGTTAACTACATTTTATGTTAAAAATTTTGAAGAGTATTGTGTTCACTTAATATTTTTTCTGTAAAAAATTTGTAGAATTTTTATTTTAGTAATGTTGTAGAAAGTAATGATTTTATTTCTTTCCTAATGACTTCCACTCACTAACAATATCAAAAAAAAGTTGATGTTAAAACATTATTGTTTCCATAACAAGAAAGTTAGCTAAAACTACAGATTTATAAGTCATCAAAACTATAAGCATTTCAATTTTATCCATTTTGTAAAAATTAACAAAAAATCAAAATTAAAAAATCCAGGTATTTTGTTCAAAATTCTAGATTTTTCAGGTTTTTTACAAAATTTCTCAAATTCCAGGTTAGCAACCCTGGCTTAATAACTGTGTAAAGTAGTATAACAACATTTGAAAGTCACAGTTAAGCAAGCTTTAATGTGATTAAAAAAAAGATGATGAAGAATTTTTTTATCTTTATTATACATTTTCAGTGTCAAATCAAATTTTTACTACTTTACATATAAAACTTGTTAAAAGTTTAAGGTTTTTCCTTTTATCTTTTTTAATTCCAAATTCCAGGTTTGTTTTGGCCTAAAATGGCAAATTCTAGGTTTTTCAAGGATTCCAGTTTAAGTGGCCACCCTGTATTATAGTTTATTCATTCTATAAAGAACCTATTACTTTGAACTTTTGGTATAAATCAAGGTGGATTCCCTCTTGCAGCCTTAATTTCAACAATACCAAAATTTTTTTAAGTACTAAAAAGCTATTGTGATAATATAATCAATAAGTTGACACTCCTTGACTTGAAAAAAAAACTGTTCTGGGTCATACTGATTTTTTTTTCAAATTAAAAAAATCTTTCTAATTATTCAAAATTAATAAAAATTAAATTATTTAATAAAACTGGTTATAAAATAACTAACGTATAAAACTAAGTACTGAAACTAAATCAACTAATTCTCACTCAAAATATAAAAAGTCTATAAAGAAATGATTTATAAAAGGTTTAACTGTCCTGAGTTTTCCATTAATAAAACTTTCTAGAGTCAGCCTAAGTTTAATAATAAAAATAAAATAAAAATCATCTTGAGTAATCCAGAGATTTTCAAAAAGTTAAAAACATCCTGAGTTATCCTGAGTGAGTGTCAATTCTAAATCAACTACTTAAACTTAACAGACCACTATCTAAGTCAGAGTTTCCTAAAGTAGGCAATATTGCTCCTGGGGGCAATTTTAGTAAGTTGGGCAGTCATAAAATTTTGAAACTTACACTAGATATTCTTAAGTTGTAGATGAAGAGCAAAAAAAGGTCTTAAATGTTTTTAAATGGTAGTTTTTTGAGTAGTTTTGTTGGAGGGGCAATAGACTTTTTAATTTCTTTAATGGGGGCCAATTAGAAAAAATGTTTGAGAAACTCTGATTTAAGTTGTCTAATTACACTTTTATAAAATTCATAAACTAAAAATTTACTTGTACAGTTTTAAAATTAAACTTTTTTAATATATTTAGATAACAAAACAATGGTATATCTTAGTTGAAATGACATGTTACATATGGAAATTTAAATGTGACAATTTAATATTAGCACTAGTAATTTTTATTATGGCAATAGTAATTAGAAGTTTTTTCAAATATAAATTTGTTTTGGAATGGCAGTCAGAATAAAAAACTAATTCATCACTTTAATGTCAATTTTTAAAAATAACTGTCATGTTTTCAATAAATATTTTATAACTAACAACTGAATCTGCTCAAATATAATTTTAATTCTTCTTTAAAAGAACTTAACTGTTTAATATAAAGAGCTCATATCCAGCTACTATTTTATAAACCATTGACTGTTCTTAACTCATCTTACCTAAAAGCTACAAACCTATTTTTCTGATCAACTTCTATATACTTTTACTAATCCTAGATTGAAAGTTATGGTTGTTTTTTTAAATTAAAAGTATGATAATTATTTTATGTTATAAAACTTAACTTATCTTTTACTCTTTATTATGTAATTTAGTAAAACCTTATAAAGCTTAAAATTGATAAATAATTAACATTTAGTACCTTTTTTTGTACTTGTGTTGAGGTTATATTTTAATTATACAGGTTATAAGGACCTCTACACCACAAGGTTTGAATTGAACTTTATAAGGTGCTAAAATTGAATTACAGTTTTTAAAATTTAGTTCAGTAGGAATTGTGTAATAAAATTGATACTGCAGAATACTGTACATTATATCAAGTCATTATATGTCACAGATTTGCCACTCATTTTTTCAAAAAACTTTCCAGGTTTTCCAAATTTCTTCGAGGTTTTTAAAAGAACACATTTTTGGGTTTATTTTTTGTTTAAAATTAAATTTAACATAAGAAACTGTGTTATATAGTATAAAAATATTGAAATGATAGTACAAAGCTACTTTAAATATGTTTTTTAATGAAAAAAAAAAATGATAATAATTTTTTTATTTTTAATGATAGAACTTTTGAGTCAAATTGATATTATACTAATGAACATGTGAAAATTGTAAATATTCCTGGTTTTCCTGGTTTTTTTTCAAAATTTCTCAAATTCAAGGTTTCCAGATAATGTGGCAACCCTGATGTCATTACATGATTTATTTTTCAAAAGAATTACATAGAAAACCTCAAAACTATGGTAAATGGGGTGGTGTGGAGTAAGAACTTTTAATTATCAAGCTCCAGAAAATTTCTCCTAAACTTAGTTTAAAGCTAATTATATAGTAGTAAACATATAAAATTCAAGTTTATATGTAACTTTAAATAAGTTAATTAAGTTAAATAATGGTTTTTTTCATAGTCAATAACTGCCAATATCGTGTGATCTGATATCAAAGGGGTGCTTTGAAAACTCTCTGAGTTGAATTTGTAAGATTTTAATCCAAGGCCTAAACAGCATTTAAATTGCAAGATTCACAAATAAACATTTTGATGATTTTAATATTGTTCATGTAAAGTTATCCAAATTTCTTAGTTTATATTCATAATCTTCAACATTCAACTTCTAAAATATTTTAATTCATAAAGTTTTTTCTACAAATAGGTAAACTAGCATAAGTCTTTTTGAAACGTTAAGGTGTTTTCCCTAATATTTGCTGAGTAAACAGAATAAAAAAGTTTTTTCGTGATTTTTTTTTACTTTTATTTTTAATTTTTGATTATTTTAGATATGTTTGGGTAAGGTGTAAACCTGTAAACCATTAAACAATGGTTTTTTCAAATCTTTCTGAATCAAAAGTTCTGGTGTAAAATGCGCTTCTGACATAATTTGGTTACATGCTAATTCAAATTCTGAGAAATAATTTATTTTTTTGAATGTTTTAAAGAAATTATATGACAAAAAATTTAATGTATTTGACAAAAATATAAAAAGAGGCTGTATATCTAATGAATAAGACTGTAGTTAAAAAAGGTGAAAATTTTCTTTAAGAGAGTTTTTAAAATTACTTTATTTTGAAGCTTAGTTTAGCCATAAGCTAAAAAAATAACAAAAGTTTAGTAAAAATAAAAAATTGTATGTAGGTATCAAATTAAGGGTAGGTGTCAAATATGCACAAAAAACACTTTTACACGAATGGTCCCTTTTGTAAGATTAAAAATTTCTTGATTTTTAAACTTATCTTTTATAACTTTAATTTTTTATTTATTTTGTTTCTACTATCACTGTTATAACTAACACTGCAAGGCTCTTAACAGCATAATAAAAGAAGAAAATATTTTTTAATAACTAAGACTGGAATTAAAGGAATTTGTATCATACGTTTTGTCTCAAAAAGTTTGGTCTAAGAACCTGGTGTACAAAGGAACCTTTCGGTAATTGAGTCGTACAGTGTTTACGAGCTTTAACACATAATTTTTTTATCGTTTAAGTACTTATACCTTTAGTAATGAACAATCAATTAAAAGAAAAGAAAAATGAATGAAAATAAAACTAAACGAAAATTAACTGAATTTTGTGTTTAATAATGTACTATGAATCTTGTTTAGTAACATAAGAACTAAAATATATATATAATTTTAAATTAATTTTTAAAAGAAGATAAACAACACTAATAACAAACGTGTGAATACTTGAACTATAAGTTACAACTTATTTAAAGAAGGTAAGATGTAATACGCTAAATTTTACAAAATATTTTTTTATAAGTATTTTGTGCTAAAAAGGTAATTTTTCTTTTATTTAATAATTTAATTAGAACAGTATAAACATTTTTAAATTTCAACAGTTAGTTTAACTATTTAAAAATTGTTTTAAGCATTTTAAAGAAATAATTTTACAATAACTGAACTTAACTTTTATAAATGAAAATATGAAGATAAGCACTGTAAAATTTAATCTTTTAATAAAAAACAAAAAAAAAACAATATTAATTTAAACAATAATGATACTAACAACAAATTTCCTTCTATTTTGAAATATTTTTTTTGACTACTTGTCCAAGTCTAAAACTGTAATAATAGAAAGAAAACAACACTTGCAAACATAAAAAATAAGATTTTTTTAGTGATATCTTCAAAAAAAAGATATTTTAAAACTTAAGTTTACTTGAAACAGTTCTTTTAGCTTACTATTATTTTTTTTTATTTCTGCTAAAGTATAACCATGTATAACTTTTTTTAATATTTGCATGTTAAAAAAAAAAAAAATTGTAAGCATAAGAAAAAAAAAGTTTTAAGTATTCTAAAAATTAATTTAAAATAGTAATCTTAAAGATTAATCTCAAAAAATAGCTAAACAAAAAATGCTAAAAGCTAGACTAAACCAATTTTACTGTAACCAAGCAAATCAACTTTCGAAGAAAAAAAAACAAGAATCCAAAAAAAAATAAATTAAAGTTTAGATATTAAATGACAAATCTTAAGTCCTTAAATAAAAGTAAATAGACGAGTAGTAATGAATAATGATCACTAATGACCTTGAGAATCACTATTTAAAAGATAACTTTTAAGTTTATCCTGGAACTTTCCAAAATAACTTATGTTTTTTAAACATAGTGGTAGCCTAGTCCATAGTTTACTTCCTTGGTAGGATAGTAATTTATGACCTAATTTATTGTTGAATCTAGATAGGAAAAAAAAATATTGTTTCTGAAGACCTCATATGATAATTATGGACATTTTTTACACTATTATAGTAATTTTTAAAGTTAACAAGTTATTGTTAAACTTAAACATAAACAGACGTTTTTCATATAGATACATAACTACAACATCTAATACTTTTTCTGAGTTTTTCATTCTTCACACCATTATCATAATTCTTATAATGTATGCATCAAGTGCTCTTTTTATGATAACATTGACATCATAGGGGTCGTATAGACATGAAATTTGAATATTTTCTTTATTTTTTTGTGTTTTTACTATTAATTTGTTTTTCAATTGCTGCAATTTTTGAAGTAGGTTGTAATACATTTAAACCATTATTGAAACTAAAATGGAATGGTAAACATCTGGTAAAAACAATAATTTTTTTTTCTCAAATAGAAAAACTGTACATAACTAAAAATCTAAATATTAAATATCGTTTAGCTATTAAATTTAACAGATCTGTTTTTGAAAGACATTAATTATGGTTTATGGTAAAGTTACATTTTGAAATTTGTTACCTTTTTCTTGTTTATGAAGGAAGAGTTGTGTTTACCTTCCAACAAAAAGGCAAAAAAAAAAATAGAATGAAGAATTTATTTTAAAACAGGAAGAAGAGAAAGTGTGGATAAACTGCATTTGATAAATTTAATGGAAAGTTTTGAGTTAACGTTCCTGTTCATTCAAGCGTTTAAGAGAAAGCTAGCAAGGTAACATTTCTTACTGATGAAACTTAAATAGAGTTTAGATAAAGAGAAAATAAAGAGCAGTCACAAGTTTACTGATGCAAATCACAGCTATATATAACCTTTCAACAGTTGGAGCAGATCATTTCCAGATTACCTTGCTGCTGGTAACATGTATACACTTGTGTTATTTTTGGTTATTGTTAAGTTATTTTTTAAAATAATAGTATTTCTTATTAGCAGTTTTTTTTTATCTAAATTCAAAGTAGCTAAATGTATTAACATTTATGATTTTCTAAAGTGTATTCTTTAAAAATCAAATTGTGTTTAAAGGTTCTAACAACATTCAAAGTAATTTGTGAAGCATGGTTTGTAAAGTGTTTTATATTTACATAGTTCTTTGTATTTGTTAGTGTTTGTAGTTGTTCTTTATATAAAATTTTTTTCAACTCATGTCATACCTAGTTTTATGTAGTATTATTTAATATCAGTATTAGTGAGGTTATTATTGTTATTTATTTGATATGTTTATAGTGTGGTTTATAAACTATCTAAAACCATATAAGATCATCATTTAAGTAACCTTTATCTATAGGTTTTAATATTGTAGATGTTTATAGAACTTGCCATATTTGTCAGATGTTTTCTTTTTTTGCCATCTTTTTCCCTATTTGCAATATTCTGCTACATTTGTGATGTTTCTCATAAATGCCAAATATAATACTATCAACTTTCACTTTACAATAAATAGAATTTACATCATCTACCTTTGAAGTATTTGTCCGTGATAATATGAATCAAATTTCTTAGTTTATTAGGGGCTTCCTAATTCTTAGACTATTTAAAGATTCTTAGTGGTTTATCGTATGTATTTTTTTCTTGCTATCTTGAAATTTTAAAAAACTAAAAAAATTGTTCATTTTATAGTTTGGATATAAATAGAAAATTTGTAATTTTTGTTCAGCATTAAAGATTTATCATTTTAACAAAACTTTAATTTCTTTCAAGATTTTTTACCAAAACTATGTTTAGTCTAGATTTTTTTTCAGTTTACAATGCAATCATTTTTACTAGGCTAAAAAAAATGCATGTTTTGTTTAAAAATTTAGGAATAAATAGCCTTTTTTACTATTATTTTATTATTGTATCATCAATGGCTCAATCTAAATATATGCTTTAATTGAAGTTTTGCATTGGATAATTTTATTTCTACTAAAATGTGCACGATTTTACAGAAAATGCGCTTGACTTATGAGCAAAATAAATTAAAATAAATTCTTACTTGCAGGCAACTTTAAAAACAAATAAAATAGCTGAACGACAAAAATACGTTCAAAATATCTGTTAGGACCTGGTACAATAAAAAACCGATTGTATTGGAGACTAATTAATGCCTTGCCCAGGACGTAACAACGTTTTTCATTTCCTTTTCAGGTGGATCAACTGATCTACGCATCGCACCTGGTTTAAATAGTTATTAATAATAAAATTGTGACCTGTTTGACGAGGCATTGAGAAGTTTAACATTTTTTTTTACAAAAATTAACATTGACTCTTATTTTAAGTCTTATAGTATGTACTAAAAGATAACTTTTACGGGACCAAAAAAAAGAATTAGCTTTTCATATAGAACAAGTTTTGTTAAAGAAATTCGATACAACCAAATGGAATAGAAAATTTTTAAAGACAATTTTCTCCGGATTTTTAAACTTCAACAAAAATTTATCTGTTCCTTCATTTTTAAAGCAACTCAATTTAAATTTTCAGGAAACTTACTTTTAGATATAAAAGCATTTTTTTTTCAATAAATTTAGAGAAAACTTAATACCAAAGTTAAAAAAAACTTTATTTTAGTTAATTTTCGTATATATTTTTTAATTAAAAATTATGTTTCTACAAGTTGTTAAAAACATTTTAATTGTTAATATGAAAAGTTTCTAAAACAGTTGCTCAAAAACTGAATGAGGAGATAGATTTTATAGTGAAACTTTTTTTTTTCTTTTAGTTGGCGATTTCTATACTTTGATCGCTTATATCTCAAAAGTTACTTTGAATTTTAACAAGCTAAGACAACTAACAAGTAACTTATTTAATTATGTAAAAACTCAGACTAAATTCAAAAAAGAGTCTTGTATTTACCAATTATGCCCTTATTGAAAATATGAAGTTAATTTTTTTACACAATTAACAATTATAAGATTCATGAATTAAATTTTGGTTTGTTACTAAAAGGTTAAACAAACAATAAACATTTTTTTTTGATTAGTATATAAAAATACGAAGGTCCACAAATGTATTTATATAATAATCTAATTTGCTTATTAGTTCATCATTGTAAATTTTTTAACAATAAACTTAAAACAATACAAAAAACAAATTTACAGCTTATATCTTTAATAAAAAACTAATGTATAAATTTTTAGTTATCTTTTAATTTAAATTATCTAAAAATTTTGAGTATAATAACGTTTATTAATTAGTCAACTGATAAATATTGTTCGAATTAGTTTTGTATGTAATAATTTAATAAATAGTTTAACTAGTATAAATTTTCAGTAACAACTTGATCTAATTTATAAAATGTCATATTTAAAAGACAACTTAATTTGTACACGAAAGAATAAGATGCAACTTTCAAACGTTGCTTATCACGAAGCGTTTAACAAAAGTTACGCGAAAGCTACTAACTATAATGTTCTAAATGCCTTCGAACAACA
This sequence comes from Thalia democratica, assembly GCF_965202585.1. Taxonomy (NCBI): domain Eukaryota; kingdom Metazoa; phylum Chordata; class Thaliacea; order Salpida; family Salpidae; genus Thalia; species Thalia democratica. The sequence continues at coordinate 3,109,683 of NC_139172.1, read as the reverse complement.
AGCAAGACTGTATTTAGATAGGACGATTGAAAAAGGTTTGTGAACATCGATTTTTTTAATTGTTTATGTTTTTTTTAATTATAAAAATGAAACTAAAAAAACCTAGTTATATTGGGTATCAATAACAAAATTCATTTTTTTAATAACTAATCAAAATTAAAATGCTTAAAATAAATTTTATAAATAATTAATGTGTTTTAAAAAAGACTATGTGCTATTTTTAATCAAATTTTTCGACCAGGTGATAAAAGATTAGCTCACACAAAAATGAAAAAACTTAGAAATATCGTCGCAAATTTAAACTTTAGCAACAAGAGTGATGTAAACTTGAAACTAGACAATGCCTTCTTCATGTATGAAATTTGTACTGTTTTCATCAACAAAAAAGCTAAAATGCAGGCCTTGAACTACATTGAAAGGTGGTTTTATCTTGCCATTGAAAACAAAGAACACTTAGGTTTGAGTTTTAGATTGTTTAGAAAATTATGCTCAAGCTCCAATCTCAACACTACATCGGAGATTGAAGTTCTGAATGCTGCCGAATCTTGGATAAAACACAGCCCCAAAGAAAGAATGGTATTTGCAGTTGAGTTAATAAAACAAATTCGTTTGCCGTTAATGTCGCAAGCAGCTATAAATAGTTTGCTCCGTGAGAAAAACTCATTTTCAAGGTGTAAAAAATGTGTAGAGTACATAAAACGAGCACCGTGGAGTGTTGAAAAGCAACTTCTAATCGATCCAGCGTCTATTAACTTGCAAGTCCGATACTGCAGTCAGAAAAGTTTTGATGTATTAGTGTGTGGAGGTGACGCATTGTGGCTACCAGATTTATCAAATATTCATTGTTCTAATGTTTACCAATCAAAAGACAAACTTTCAGAAGAAGCCACTTTCATCAAGTCTAATTTTTTCAGGTGCTCCTCCAAACTAGTTGTTGTAAACAGGTTTATGTACACAATATGTAACGGCAAGCGTGGCATTTCAATAAACTCATACTCGATTTGCACGAAAGAATGGTCCAAACCAAAGACATGCTCCATCGGTGGACAAGTCGTTTTGAACGCCTGCGTTTTAATGAATAAAGTTTTTATACACTGCAGAAATAAAATTGAAGATTGGGCGAACTACACACGAAAACAATATTTCTTCTGTTTCCACCCGAAAAGTGGCAAATTTGAAAAAAGAGCGCAGATGACAGGATTCAGAACAGTTAATAAATTTTGTATTTTTGCTGGAAGAGTTGTCACTGCAGGAGGTAAATTCCTACAGTACCGTGGAATACAGCTTGCTCCGGAGTTTTATCTAACCAGAACCGTGGAAGGATACGACCCGTCGAGTAACCAATGGAACAGAATGCCGGACATGGTCCATGAAAGGGACCCTTACAGTTCGGTTGCCCTGCGAAACAAGTTGTACGTTTTTGGCCCACGTGGTAGCGAGGTGTTTGACGTCATCAGCAACAAGTTCGCTTGCATTGGAGCGGAACGGCCGTTGTTCACTTACCAATGGCTTTCCTTGGAAGGAACTGTTGCGTTTGGAGGCAAAATATTTGCGTTCAGCTGTAATTCGATGGAAATGGCTTTTTACGACGAGGAAACAGGAAAATGGTCGGAAGTGAAGAAGGTTGGGCCAGAAGTTAAGAAAGAAGTAAACTCAATTATAAAATATTCTAGTCTTAAGTTGCCACACTACTAAGTTAATGAGTCATGCAAGTAATTATTTTAATTAGACTTACTTGTAAAAAATGATCGTAGATTACTCTACTTTCTTTTATTTTATTATATATCATTTGAAAATAAAACTTTCCTAATATTTAAAATTTTACTGACCTATACAACACGTTAAAAGGTATCCAAATGGTGTGCAACTCGTTTACCAAAAGGTTTTTTTACACCAACTGCTAAAACCAAATATTTTGAGCGTTTTTTTTTCGTTTAATAAACAATTACAGTACTGAATGTTTTATATATTTTTTTACAAACTTTATGTATCTTATGATTTTGTTAACTAGTATAAAATAGCAATAACAACTTAATCTAATTAATAAAGTGTGTCATTTGTAAGAGACAATGTAATTTGTACTCGAAATACTAAAATGCAACTTACAAACGTTGTTTATCATAAAAAGTTTAACAAAAAATGCGCAGAATCAAAAGCTAATAATAATAATAATGTTCTAAATGCCTTTGAACAACAAGCAAAACTATATTTGAATAGGACAGTTAAAAGGTTTGTGAATACTGTGTTTCTTTTTATATATATTTTTTTAACTAATTGTTTATGTTGTTTTAAATTTTGAGTATAAATGATGTTAATATCTAAAATATAAGCTAATAATAATAATGTTCTAAATGTCTTTGAACAACAAGCAAAACTATATTTGAATAGGACAGTTAAAAGGTTTGTGAATACTGTGTTTCTTTTTATATATAATTTTTTAACTAATTGTTTATGTTGTTTTAAATTTTAAGTATAAATGATGTTAATATCTAAAAATTTTAAAAATTGGTTACAAAAAGAAAACATTTAAGAAATTTTGCCTCATAATTAAAAGAATTCCTTACGAAAACTCATAAAATTTGTTTGAAAACAGTTTAAGCTATTAAAAATACGGTTTAAAATGAAGTATAAGATAATTATTAAGTAAAACTACTTCTACTTTTTGTGTGGTCTTCTACAAAGGTGTTATTGTGTTTAGTTAAGATACAAACTAATAATTTTATTTAATATTCTTATTTAAACAATTACACGATAACATTTTTAAGCTTCATCTTAATACTTTATTAGTTTTTTGTAAATTAAATAACTAGCAAGATAACTACTTTTAAAATAAGTCATGTTTCATAAAAGTTTACTAAATTTTTTATTACTTATAACTTTTTGATAAGTTGATAATAAATTTGTTGAAACTATTTTAATCTGTAAAATTTATGTTTAGTTTACATAATTTTAAGTCTAGTAACGTAAAACATAATGAATCAATAAATCAATCTTATATTAAGCTAAGTCTAATTTATTTAAATTTTCTTTAATAAAACTATGGATCAACCAGCTTGTAAAATAAATATTGAATGTTTTTTATTTTTCAAATCAGATTCGTTAGGATAATAAATACTTTAAAATTCTAAATAAACTCACTGTTAGGTCTGATATTCTTTTTACTCTACTCTAACAAACACTCATTTTGCTTGGAAAATATTAAAAGTATTCTGTGCATTATACTTAATTAAACTGCATTCAACAAGTTTCACTGTTGTTTGTTAGTAGTAGCTTCAATGTAGTTAAACACAAAATGTTTGGTAAATTTAGTAAGTATAATACTTAATAGTTATTACCGCTTTAATTTGTTTAGTTTGTAAAACGAAAAGTGTATGCTTTTGAATGTTGATTTTCATTATAGTTCTAAATACAGGTGTAGTTTTGTTTCTAAATGTTGTTTCTTTTTTTTTTGCAGTAATAGAAGTATTTTTTAAGTAAAAAAAAAAAATTCTTTTTTGTTTTGCAAAAAAAAAATAAGGTAGTTTTTCATTTAATAAACTAATTTATTCAATTTTATAAGCAATTTCATCTATAAATTATCTTATTATTTAAAATAACATAATAATAATACAATAACAAGCATGCAATTTTTTGTATTCGATAAGCAAGTTGTTTAAGTCTAATCGATAATTTTCAAATCATTTATGTTATTACTCCACGTTATTAAAGTATATAAATATGACATATGAAGTAAACAAAAAAAGTTAATAATCGAACTAGGTTTAAAGCTTTTAAAAGACTAATACACATTTTTGATATTAAAGCGAATTAAAAAAAAGTGCGCCCAGTGTGGTGCTCGAACCCACGATCATATAAATATGAGTCCAACGCTCTACCGACTGAGCTAGTCAGGCCTTTGCAGTATAACTTAAGTACGAAATATCCTAATACTTTTTATAGCTAACTAATGTTTTTTTTTTGCGAAATCCAGTAGTTATAATTGAAGTTAGTACTCTGTATAAAAATGTTCTAAAACAAATCTTACTAGGTGTTTAGCAAGCTAAAAAATATATATATCAAAAAATCTTTATACATGTCGATAAAGTATCGTAGAGGAGTTTTAGAAAGTCAAATTGACAGAAAAACTTTTAAATCTAATCGTTAATTCCTTAATACATTTACTTTTAAAGTCTGAGGCACGTTAAAAGTAGATAAATAACTGATCTACTGTATACATATATCTTCTACAGTCGATTTAAGTTATAAACTTGCATAGTTTAGGCTTTATTTCAATATAAAAAAACTTAGAAATTAATTTAGAAAAAACCACACTAACAACCAAAAAATACTTAGTTGTAATAGATTTTATGCAAAAAATTCTAGAAAAAAAAAGGTAAGTTCAATTTTTTATTGTTGAACATTAACATATCTATATTTTTTAGTTTGTCGACTTACTACAAAAAACAAATATTTTTTAAGTAATTATACAATTAAAATAAATTTAATATAACTTTTTTTTGTGCTTGTGTAACTAGGAACGTTATGTGATTATGAAGCTTTTCTTATGTTTAATTGAACAAATTATTTAAAAACAGTTTTTGATCAAAAAATAATTAAAATAAATACTTGTGGGTTTAACTTGAAAAATAGAGTCGAACCTTGTTAGTTTTGTTTACTTTGTCTTTGTGCAACTAGGAACCTTTTGTGATGCTTAGTTGTAGAGCTTTTTTTTATATTCAACCATAAGGACCTTATTTTCAAAACAATATTAATAAAGTTATTTAATTTTTATTTGTATTTATTTCAAAAATAAAGTTAAACATTATTTATATTGTTTACTTTGTCTTTGTGCAACTAGGAACTTTTTGTAATACTGGATTGTGGAGCTTTTTTATGGTTAACCATAAAAATTTTAAAAAAATATAAACTTCAACAAACTTAAAAAGGTGAAATTGGTTAGATTTAAACTTACACAAATTGTAAAAAACATAAATCGGAAAAGAAAAAAAAATACTTTATAACAAAGAAATTAAGTTCTATTTAGCTTTGTTGAAGTCTTAGTTAAAATTTAAATTTAGCTAAACTATTTTTCTATAGTCAGCAGTCGCTTGAATCCCTAATTTAGCCCACTGTGTACACTGTAATGTAATTTGTAAGTGTGAATTGTCAAAAAAAAATTGAAAGTGAGCTTCATTATATATAATTCTAATTAAAATACATAGCAAAAGATTTACGGTTTATAAAATATATTACTTTCATTCATATTTCTAAAATTTTACTTTGTAAGACTTGTTCAGCTACTTTTTAAACTCTTATTTCCAGTAAGTTTTAACAAAATAATTAAATAAAAATATCCTAAATTTTTAAATAACTAGCTGTATAAATTTTGGTTTTTAATTATAGTTAAGATTTTTGATTATAGTTTTTATTTTTAGAGTTTATTACATATTTTGTGGTTGAAAAAATTATTCAGAGATTTCTACTTTTAGAAAGAGAATATATACTATTTACTAATACTACTTAAAAAAATAGTATTCTTTAAGTTCACATAACTTTTTATCAAAAAGTTCTTAAAGCTATTTCAGATCATACAACCAACATCATACATAATACTTTTTCAATTCAAAGTTAAAAAAATAAAGGTGTTTTTATAATTAACTGTTGAAGTTGAGATTTATGTGATACTACTGATAATATTAGACATTTTTTTGTAGTATTTACAAATGAAAAATATATACACTACATTCTGTTTAAGAGAATAATGAAACAAATATTTTAAAATTTAGTCTTGTATTAATATACTCTACATATGAATATAATTTTAAATTAACTGGTTAAATCTGTAATACTAGGGTTATAAAATTAATTAAGATTATAACATACTTCTAAATATCTAGCAACTAAGTTATTATTGAGAAAATAAATATTTAAAATTTGAAATTAAAAAAAAAACTTTTACATTTCTACTTGAACTAGTTCATAACAAAAAAATATAGTTTTTCACAAAAGCCATTTCGATATAAGTCTATTTTAGTCGCTAAATTTTTAGTCAATAAAAGACTTGTTAAATACAACAACTAATAAAATAAAAAAGAGCAAACTTAATTAAAATTAGATTATATAAAAATAATATAAACATATTAATGTAAATAATTAACAATTTTACAATAAAGTTTAAAACTCATAATTAATAAAAAAGTAAACGTACTAAGTTATTTATACTTGTTTATTTTTATTTTACATCAAAATATTCCTAACTGTAAACAAACGTGATATATAGTTTTTAACATAAATATATTTTGTATTTAGGTTTGTTTTTTTTATTCTATACATTAAACTTAATTTTTTCAAGAAGTTTTAACCTTCTCCAAATCTTCAATGTTTTTTTACCACAACTATTTAACTTTATTTAAGTACATTTCTATTTTTATCAGCTAATTTAAAATTTACCATGTAGTTTTATTTAAAATAAAAAGCTAAGTCAGTTTAAATAACAACTAGATTTTGTATGAGGTGTAAATAACAGTTTTAACTTTACGTATTGGATTGTTTACAATAAGTTTATAATTTTAGGGAGCTCAAATGATTTTGACTTAAATTAAATTTTAATCAAATTGAAATTATTAATAATAAAATTAATAATTTTTTTTTAAGCTTTCATTAAAAAACTAATTGTTAAATTTACTGTAAATAAAAAAATAAATTGTAGCTAAACGCAAGTCCTGGACAAGACTTACACAGTATCAGTGGTAACTCCATAACCGAACAACTTTTTTGTACACAAGGTCTTTGGACCAAAGTTTTGAGCCTTTTTATCGTTCAATTAACATTGTTGTCAAACTTCATTAGTTTACTTAAATGCTTTATAATTGAGATTTGAACAAACCAAGCTCTTTGAAATAGAACATTAATCTAAGTACTAAAAACTTAAAAAAAAAATCATTGGAAGTTTTTATTGTTTGCCATAAAGAAAATTTGAGTTTTTGCTAGTTGCCGTTATTAAGAATTAACACGTTTAAGTATTTTAGTTTTAGATCAATTTGAGTGTAATATAAAGTGTTTTTATAAGTTTAACATAAGTTTCATATTTTTAAAACAATATTTTTTAATTTTTTGAATGTTAGCTATGTAAATCAGTATAAATATTAAAATTATATTCAAGTAAGCTAAATCAATAGTTAAAAGTGTGTTACAGATGACAGTTGACTCAATTGCAATTGTAAAAATTTAACAGATAAAGATATCATTTGACATAAATTTACGTTTTTAAGCATTTTATAATTTTTACAACCTAAAACAATAGGTTCAAAAACTTTAGAAGTACTACTATTGATAAGATTAGTTTAAACTAAGCCTGTCATAAAATTAATCTTTCAGTAAGCTTACTAAATTTTGATAAAAAATACTTTGTAACGAAGTTTACCTTTGTTTGAACTGTTGTAAATGTATACTTTTTTAATTGTAAAAAAGAAATGAAAGTTGTTTTATTTTTTTTTATTAATTATTATAAAAACAAAATTTAACAAATTCTGGTAAATTTTACTTATTTTATTTATAAATTGTACATAAACAGTCGCACACGACATAGGGGGTTTCCCAATTAGGGCCAGTAGGGGGTAATGAGTAGTTAAGAAACCACACGGTGGTCATAATTTGAAACTTAAACTAAATATTCTCGAATTACCGAAGAAAAACTCCTAAAAATTTTTTCTAGTAATTCTGAAACTTACTCTAGATATGCTGGAGTTGCCAATAAATAGCAAAACAAAAAACAATTTTGGTAGTTTAGTTTTGGTACTTGTTTTAACTAAACAATTTAAACAGAAGTCACTCATTTTTTAAAAAAGAAGTTTATTAATTAATTTCGTTTAGCGCATCCTCAGAATAATATTGCTAAAAACTTTTAATATTATAGTGTAATTTTAGTTATACACAATGAATTTGAAAAGTCTAACTAAATATAGTTACGTAATAAAGTATAAAAGTCTGTTTAAAAAGTTTAAATTAGAATCGAGTTCTACTAAGCTAATGTGGAGTAATTTATATGACAAAATTGCTAAAACAAAAACATTTATAGTATTTAATTTTTTTTACCTGAAACTAAATAAAATAAAAAGCACATTACAAAATACGACAAAAACGACAATAATAATACTACTAAAAACACACTATTTATAAAGTTTTAAATTGTAAAAATCTCTTTGTTTGCAAATTTTTAGCTCACGAGTTCTAATAAACGAAGATTCTAGAACTGAGAGATGGTAAGTATTTCTAGCTCGGGATAGAATTTCAAACCTACTATCCAGGTAGTTCTTGGCACAAACAGGGTTGTTGAGGAGGTGCTGAAGAATAGATGACTGTTCACCTTTAGGCTTCACGTCGTTATTGAAAATAAACCTTTTTAGTTTTTTCTTGACTTGCTGCTCTCGCCTGACGTGGAAACGTTGAGATGTTTGACCTACGTAGTCATTTCCGCAATGACATTTAAATATGTATACTACATTACTCAAATCATGGATAGGTGTCGTGTGGCATCTTTCCGTTTAGCGGGCGGTTGGTGTTGTACACAACACGTAGCGAAACGCTACTTAAGGTGGATTTTATAGCTAATGAAGCTTAGCCAGTCTTATTGAGTTTTCACCCATATAAGGAAGGTGGAGGTAGACTGGGCATGGATGTCGGTCGAAAGAGGGAAAGCGGTTAACTTTGGACTGAGTTGCTTTGCTTTAATTGTCTTCTTGATGACTAATTCGGGGTTACCTAATAAGAGAAAAAATTGTAAATGTTTTCAAATTCTAAATTCAAACTGTCGGCCGTGCAAATTTTAATAGCTCTGTTAGTTATGCATTGTATGATCTTCAGTTTTTGTTTGGTGGGACAAAAAGAATTCCAGGAAATGTAGTGTGGACTAAAATTTTTCTCAGGGTGTGGTAAACAAAATTTATTAATAAACCTCTTTTGAAAATAAGTGAATTATGTTTAAAATTTTAAGTTAAAAAGCAATTTCTTAGGTGTTTTAATGTTAGATTTTTGAACAGTCTTGTTAAAAGGTCATTTAAAAAAAAGCGAAACCCTGGCTTAGTTTTTAAAAGAACTATAGGTTTTAGTAAACAATTATTTTTATTATACATTTAATAAAAACATATCAAAGTTGTTTTAATTTAAACATGTATACAATTGTAGTAAAACTGATTAATTTTAAGTATAGCTTATATTTTTTCAGATTTCTTTTAAGTTTTATCAAAAGCTAGTTTTGTTTAAATTTAAAAACTAAATGTAAACTTTAAAGTTTTCAATGAAGTATGTTTTTTTTTTTTTTTAATTCATATATATTTTCAAATTTATAATATTTATTTGCTTGATGTGTAAACTAATACAAAAAATTTTAAACATTTATATATAACTGTGAGTAATATTGTTTTATTTAAATTAATGTTTAAATTAATATATTTAAGTATGGGTTTCTATTAAACTTGTTTATTAGAAGATATCTTAAATACTTGCCCTTAGACTTATATTTAACTTGTCAAATTACACAAGTTAAAATTTCATAATTTATTTTCATGTTAAACACAGCACTTACTCCTTGAGACTATAAAACTTAACTCATGTAACAAATAATAATTAATTTTGTATTGTAGGTCATTATATATTCTGGAATTTTTAGTTTGTCCTTTATACAAGATTAATTTCGTATGATACTAAAACTTAGCTTGAACATGTTGTAAAATAAAACACAATTAATAAACTTATAATATAACTTTTTTTAAATACCTAAGTTATTTTTCATTTAGTTTAATAAAGCTTTAAAGCTAAAAGCAAAATTTCTTTAAAAAAATAAAAATTAAATAACTATTTGTAAAAGATTTTTAAAATAATTGTTAAAGTGAAGTCTAATAAATAATACCTTTTATTTACAAAGCTCAAAAATCTTTGTAATTTTTGTTAAAAGTATGTTCTAATAATTACTATACAAACGCAACACAGCTATTCTTAATTATAATAGAAAATTTATGTTTTTATATAAAATTAATTAAGTAATTATTAAATGAATTTAATATTGTTTCATGCATTAGCTGATAAAGTAACGTTTTTATTTGCTACACTAAATTGAAAAGGTTTTATTTTTACAATTCGAACAAAGTTTATGAGCATATTATTTAAAACCGACGTAACTAAATCAAGTAAATTAATGTGAGAATCTTTACCTTTTTTTTATTCAACATTTAAATGAACTTTATTTCAACGCTTAAATACCAAGGTTTTAATATTAAGTATTTACTAAAGCATAGCTTGTCAATTACTAAACTAAGTAATGTAGTAAATTCAATTTAATAACTAGTATATTTTTTTGATGAAATCGCTAAGAGTCTTTTTTTTTAAACGTTAAACTAATTTAAACGCATAATTTATTTGTACTTTAACAAAAAAGTATACATATACATAAATTTTAGATAAAAAAAATTACTAAAGTAATGTTAATCACAGGTTTGTTAACTATAATTCCAATTAGTTTCGATTTTCAAAAGTTTAAAATAATGTTGTGTTTATGTCCAATCTTTAGTACTAAAAAAAAGTTTAAGTTAAACAAAGTAAAATAAAAGTTGTTAATAAAAAAATGTTTTTAGTATTATTTAATAATAATATTTAATTTTTGTTAAACTATAAACTCTTTTCATTATTAAAGTTATATTTTAACAGGCGTATTATACTTGGACTTAAAAATATTTTCGAAAAATCTACATATTTCACTATAATTTTGTTGGTGTTAAAAATAAATAATTTAATATTTGTTCACATTATGTAATATTGTTTAGGAGTGGTCCGGTAGAATGGTTCTAAGAATGTGAATTTCAATCAATTAATATTAATTCAAATCTCTGCGAGACCTACTTCGTATGAAAAAATAAAAACTGAAATTTATTTTTTTTTTAAATTATTATATTAAATCATTTATTATTGTAATTAGCTGTTTAGTTATCTAATTTATAAACCTTTAAAAATTGTTTAAAATATTAAGTAATCTTCTTGATTACAAGACTTTAATATTTCTGATATAAATCTAAAATCACTTAAAAACTTTACAACTAATTTTTTTACAACAAATTTTTTTGTTCCTTTATTAGAAAATAAATACTATTTAAAAGCTGATTGCAAAAACTTAATGCTTAAATCTTGTTAGAAATACACTGTAAGGCTCAGTCGAAGATATTGTATAAGATGTCGTTGGCATTGGCATCATTAGTAAACACGGTATACTTAAGTTTTTTTTATCATTCCCTGTTTATTAAACTATAAATCTGCAAATAGTTTATATAATTTTAAAAATGATATTCCATCACTCGTTCATGAATTCGTATTTTTAAAAAAACGTGTTCTTTACAACTATGTTCTCTAAACAATTTTTTTCAAACAGTGTAATCTAAACAAAAGATGTTTAAAATTCTTAACATACGTATTAAGTGAACTTTAAATATTACTAAAAAAATGATATAAAAACAAATAAAATGTGTATTTTTTTAATCTATAGATACCATTTATACTTTTCAATAGTTTATTTATCAAAGTTCACTTTAAAATTCAGTAAAGTTAGAAAATATACTTGTTAGTTTTCTAAACCAACAAAAGGATATTTTTGATTTTAACTAATTAAGTCTTTAAAATTAGAATACTCAATAAAAATACTTTTAAACCAAATTATTAAACTTTTTAAAATCTTATTATATTACATCAGGAGGACCAAGAACTTCTGACTACATATTTACTATCAAAGGTTATGTAATAGAATACTTAGGAATAATCTATAAAAATTTTCCTGCAAATTAAAGCATAAAACATTTCAGTTCAGAACGTTTTTATAAAATACAAGTTTATATACTATAAAACTAAAAAAAAAGTATTAAAAACGGTTTTGAAAAATACACTTAGCTTCTACGATCAAACTAATCAAAAAAACAAACTTTACTTCGACTAAACGACTTTCAAGTGTAAATTTAGTAATTTTAATCGGCATTGAAAGATTGTTTAAGAAGTATATAGTTAACATACTTTTCTTTTTTCGTATCTTTTCAAATATTCTAAAGTAGTTAACTTTTTACCATAGTTTTTACAAAAATGTTTGGGTTCATAGTGATACTGTATGTGCTTGTTCAAATCTCTATTAGTTTTAAAGCTTCTGTCATCTGGGCATATACTGCATTTGTAATTTCTCTCATCACTGTGAGTTGCTTCATGATTTTTTTCTTTTCGAGAAAATTTTTCACCACAAGTTTTACATTTATAAGGGATTTCACCAGTATGAGTTCTGATGTGTATAAAAAGATCTGATTTACACCTTTTATCCACCAAGCTATTATTTTTTGCATAATGTACATTTTTCAGTATAATTGATTATATGATTATTATATAATGTATGAGCTCTGATGTGTATAACAAGTTCTGCTTTACATCTAAAACATTTCAGGCAAGTTTTACATTGATGCACCTTATCATGTATGTTCTTGTGATTTTTAAGAGTATACTTATTAGCAAAATTATTTTTGCGAATCGTACGTTCAAACTTATTATCATTCTTAGTAAGGTCAGTTCTACAATCTTGAAAAATAACGCGTTAATTTTTAGAATACTTACTGGTATATATAAACTATATAATTTTTTTTTATATACATCTTAAATACTGAGCAGGTAGTTACAACTAATTTATTACAGAACACTTTCTAAAACAAAAAAAATATTAACTATTAAAAACGTTATCTATTAAAACAAACTACATAAAAATAAAAGTATAGTTTATTTATATGTGTAATTCATGTAGTAACATTTTGAAAAATAATCCAACAAGATGAACTGATTCGATTATATATTTCATTTTATAATTAAATAAAATTAAACTTATTGGTTTTTAATATTCTAATAAACGACAAAACTATTTGAAACTACACATTTCAAAATATTTGATTTACTTTTAGAAATGACATGAGTATAACAATTTGACTCTAACTATAAACTATGATAATAAAATTGTAAATAATTTTTATAAAAAATTTATATACTACCAAAAATTACACTAAATTCGTGTAGAGAGTTGCAAGTATATATTAAATCTTACTTTGTTTTTTAAAACTACAAGTTTTTCTCTAACGACTTAATTTTATCCAATAATAGAACGGATGCTTTTGTGATTATTTTATCTTGTACTTCTAAACTGTTAATATAGAGTTAACTTACTTCTTGATATAATAATTTATTACTAAGATTCTTAATTGCTTATTTCAACATTCATTTTTCTTGAAATATTTTATCTTGCACTTCAAAACGGTAAATGTATAGTTATTTTAATTTATACTTTAGGGTATCATAATCTTATTCTTTTTTTTTTTAACATTAATTGCTTATTTTAAAACTATTTCTTATAAATTTGAGAACAAATATACTTATAAAGTGAAACTAATATGTAATAAAAATTATACACAACTAACTCATCGCTTTTTGCACTAAGTTGTTTTTTTAACTTCTCATTTGTTTCCGATAATTTACAATTTTCATCAGCAAAATTTTCTTTTTCTTTCTTCAATCTGCAATACTTTTCTTGTAAATGTTGAATCTCTAATTTTTGCTTTTCAATAACTTCTTTGAAACCTGACATCAAGGATTCAGCTTGGGTAAATACTGAATAAATGTTTAATTAATGTACAAACAAACTTATTTTTAAGCAGAAAAACTAACATATACATAGAATGACGTTTAATTATGATAGACTTTTAACTCAGTAAAACATTGAAAAATTGTTTTAATTATAACTATTTAATTTATCAGAAATAAAATTAACTTTCATTTAAATTGTTGCTGTTTGAGAATTTATAAATTTATATAAAAAAAAAGTAATATATGAAACTTCAAAAAAAACTACTATAACCATATATTTTTTCTTTAGGAAATAAATTTTAATGTAATAAAGTTACTGAAAAAAAATATTTTTATTTCGTTTAATATTAACTTATTTTACCACATATTTTCATTGTATGTTTTACATGTATTCTAGTATAAGCCTGAATAAGCAAACATTTTTTATTTACAAGTTTGACATATTAGTAATTTTAAACTTTAGTTCTTGAGTTATTATCATGCAAAGTTTGTTTTATTTGTTATATATAAAATGCATCTAAAAATTATTGCTAATTTTAAATTAAAGATAAGAAATATAATTTTATAAACTTTATTTTTAAATAAATTTGTGTTTTCTAGGATGTAGGTATATCTGAATATTTAAAATCTCCGAAAAATTATTGAAACAACAATAATTAAAACCTGCCACTACTTAATAAACACATTGTTTTCTCATAAAATAATGTTAATTGTATTGTTTGGTCTTTTAAAGTATGAAGTTAATTAGTCATAATATTAATTATATTTACCATCTCTAATATGATTTAATTTAAGTAAGAAAATTATATTTATTCTTTCAAAAATTTATTTTACAAACTAAGTTTCGGTCAAAGACCTCTTCAGTGCTTAAATAAATCTAAAAAAAGATATGTGACAGTCATGGAAAATAGCAATTGAACAATTAAATTAACATAAAAACAAAATGTTACTGAAAATTTTTACTTAAGAAACTAAACAAATCAAATTTTAATATTAAGACTGAGTTTTAGTGGAAGTTTAAATTTTTAGCTAAGTTTTAAAATCAACATAACAATATTACTAACAATAATCAAAGCTGTATGTAGCTTTCTTTTTTCTTCTAGATAATTTACAGATTAAACATTGCTTAAGTAAAAGAGTAATTAATGAAATGAGCTTAAAATTTAATTGAAATTGGTGTAGCTTATTTTAATTGTGACGTAATTATTGAAAATTTGAACAATTTTGTGCTTTTAATCTTTATTAAAATTTAAATTTTCGCTCAAATGCTTTATATGAAAGCTTACAGTTAAAACAAATTTTTACCTTAAAACAAAACAAGTTAAATTATGGTACTAAGTTTGAATTTTTGGCAAAGTTTAAATTCTAGTTAAATTTAAAAATCAAAGAACAACACAAATAAATAAGAATAAGGTTAATAATAATAAGTAGGCTTAAGTTAAGATGCATTTTAATCAAGCTGAATTTTATTGTGACTTGAATATTGTAAATTTAAGTAGTTTTGTGCTTATAATAGTTACCAAAATTTTAAAATTTTGCTTGAATAATTTAGAAAAAAAAGAAAATTAACTTTAAGAAAAATATAGTTACAAAAATTAAAAAGCATGCATAAAACCTGTATTACGATTAATTTAAGTTTTGAAGTGGAGTTTTCGGAAGTGCGGGCAGGAATAAAAGAGTTCGTACCGTTTGTTTAGATTATCCCTTCTGTCTGCTTTAGCGATCGCGACCTTTTCTAAAATGCAAGTACTGCAAATGCTTTGTGGGTTTTTTGCTTTGCCAATGTGGTGGATAATTTCCCAATCTATTTTGTATTCGATGTTCTTATTTTTAAGCTTCCATATATACTTCGATAACTCTGTTCCGTTCTCTTTATAGTTTTTAAAGTCATTAATATGGTTGTACCATCTTTTTTTAAAAGTTCCACCCGTTGAGCCTAAATAGTTTTTTGTTTCGTTTTCCGATTTGATTGTCGCTTTATATATCACATTTTCAACTAAGCATTTATTCTTAAGGGGACATTTGTTTTTTGTTCGGCAGTTGCAAAGCGTTTCGTTTGGATCATCGTTTCTTGTTTTTAAGTATTTTCGATTGTGTTTTTGGATTAGTTTCTTAATATTGCTCATGCAGCTATATGAAATTTTACAATTATTTCTGTTTATTATTTTGTTTAACTTGTGGTCTTCTTTGAAATGTTTATCTATTAGTTGCAGGAAAGCTTTACCTATATTGGTTCTTACTGATTGACAGTAGGGTGGGTTGAAGTAGATTGTTTTTCTTGTTCGTGCTGGCTTCTTTTTGCTTTGGTTGTTTTGGTGGTTGGAGTATGTGAGTTTGTCTTTGAAATTTGAGTTGATTAAAGCATTCCGGTATCCAGTTATTGATTCATTGAAAATTTCTTTGGTTTTTGAGAGTCTATTGAGTCTTTTTTCGATCATTTTTGGTAGGTTCTTTTTGATAATGGACGGGTAGTTCGAATACTTGTTAATATAATTGGTGCTTGAGTTTTCTTTTTGGTATGGTTTGAATGTGTTATTAGCAGTGTCTAGAGATATATCTAGGAAATTGCATTTAGTCGCGCCTATGTCAATCGTTATTTTAAAACCAAGCTCATTAAAAATTTTTATTGTGTTCTTTTTTAGTCTTTCTAGTTCTTGGTTACTTTTTCTGCTTATTATTGCGAGACCGTCGTCTCTATAGGGTCCGATATCTTTGTATACATATATCTTTGTATACAAAGATATCGGACTCTATAGAGACGACGGTCTCGCAATAATAAGCAGAAAAAGTAACCAAGAACTAGAAAGACTAAAAAAGAACACAATAAAAATTTTTAATGAGCTTGGTTTTAAAATAACGATTGACATAGGCGCGACTAAATGCAATTTCCTAGATATATCTCTAGACACTGCTAATAACACATTCAAACCATACCAAAAAGAAAACTCAAGCACCAATTATATTAACAAGTATTCGAACTACCCGTCCATTATCAAAAAGAACCTACCAAAAATGATCGAAAAAAGACTCAATAGACTCTCAAAAACCAAAGAAATTTTCAATGAATCAATAACTGGATACCAGAATGCTTTAATCAACTCAAATTTCAAAGACAAACTCACATACTCCAACCACCAAAACAACCAAAGCAAAAAGAAGCCAGCACGAACAAGAAAAACAATCTACTTCAACCCACCCTACTGTCAATCAGTAAGAACCAATATAGGTAAAGCTTTCCTGCAACTAATAGATAAACATTTCAAAGAAGACCACAAGTTAAACAAAATAATAAACAGAAATAATTGTAAAATTTCATATAGCTGCATGAGCAATATTAAGAAACTAATCCAAAAACACAATCGAAAATACTTAAAAACAAGAAACGATGATCCAAACGAAACGCTTTGCAACTGCCGAACAAAAAACAAATGTCCCCTTAAGAATAAATGCTTAGTTGAAAATGTGATATATAAAGCGACAATCAAATCGAAAAACGAAACAAAAAACTATTTAGGCTCAACGGGTGGAACTTTTAAAAAAAGATGGTACAACCATATTAATGACTTTAAAAACTATAAAGAGAACGGAACAGAGTTATCGAAGTATATATGGAAGCTTAAAAATAAGAACATCGAATACAAAATAGATTGGGAAATTATCCACCACATTGGCAAAGCAAAAAACCCACAAAGCATTTGCAGTACTTGCATTTTAGAAAAGGTCGCGATCGCTAAAGCAGACAGAAGGGATAATCTAAACAAACGGTACGAACTCTTTTATTCCTGCCCGCACTTCCGAAAACTCCACTTCAAAACTTAAATTAATCGTAATACAGGTTTTATGCATGCTTTTTAATTTTTGTAACTATATTTTTCTTAAAGTTAATTTTCTTTTTTTTCTAAATTATTCAAGCAAAATTTTAAAATTTTGGTAACTATTATAAGCACAAAACTACTTAAATTTACAATATTCAAGTCACAATAAAATTCAGCTTGATTAAAATGCATCTTAACTTAAGCCTACTTATTATTATTAACCTTATTCTTATTTATTTGTGTTGTTCTTTGATTTTTAAATTTAACTAGAATTTAAACTTTGCCAAAAATTCAAACTTAGTACCATAATTTCACTTGTTTTGTTTTAAGGTAAAAATTTGTTTTAACTGTAAGCTTTCATATAAAGCATTTGAGCGAAAATTTAAATTTTAATAACGATTAAAAGCACAAAATTGTTCAAATTTTCAATAATTACGTCACAATTAAAATAAGCTACACCAGTTTCAATTAAATTTTAAGCTCATTTCATTAATTACTCTTTTACTTAAGCAATGTTTAATCTGTAAATTATCTAGAAGAAAAAAGAAAGCTACATACAGCTTTGATTATTGTTAGTAATATTGTTATGTTGATTTTAAAACTTAGCTAAAAATTTAAACTTCCACTAAAACTCAGTCTTAATATTAAAATTTGATTTGTTTAGTTTCTTAAGTAAAAATTTTCAGTAACATTTTGTTTTTATCTTAATTTAATTGTTCAATTGCTATTTTCCATGACTGTCACATATCTTTTTTTAGATTTATTAAAGCACTGAAGAGGTCTTTGACCGAAACTTAGTTTGTAAAATAAATTTTTGAAAGAATAAATATATTACTTCTCCTCCAGCAGTTGAGATCTCTCTATTTGTTTTCTTAAAACCAAAACATATTATATGTAAGAAAATTATAATAATAATTTTCACTGAACTTTTTAACTAAAACTAGTCTAATCTTTTATCAGCATAAATATATAAATCTGTTTTATATTTAAAAAAACTGTCTTGAGTGTGTGACACCCTGAATGTGTACCAGAACTTTTTACTTTAAAACCTGGTAAAGTTCAAACATAAACAAAACAACTTTATCTGTATTAAAAATAAATACAAATATGATACATTTATACTTTTTAATTTTCAATATATCATGTAAACAATTACTAAAAAGTTATGTTACTTTAATAATGAATAATATTAAAGATACTTTATAAATATCTTTTTTATGAATAAATACTATGTTTATACTATAATAAATTTTTTGATTAGGACTTAGTTTGAAAAAACAGTAAATATTTACTTAGTTAAAATTTCTATTGTAAATTAGATTAAGTTCTAAAAGTATATCTAAACAATCTAATGATTAATTTATTATTCTAATTTTAAATCTTTATATTTTTTCTACAGGGAAAAAAAATTCGAAACATTGATACACTGATAATAAAATTGTTACGGTCTACATGTTATTTTCTTCAAGTTTCTAGGTTCTTTAAAGAAAAAAATCGTGATAAGCTTTAATATTTTTACGTCAAATTTCGTCTTAATTTTGTTCTAAAAGTTTTTTTTTTAAATAATTGATTGAAACACTAAATGGGTCTACTTAAAGAAAAAATTGCTATAAAAATAAGTGAATTTGAGCATTAACTCAACTGAACTTTTATAATTATATTATAGAAATAAGTACTGTAACATTTATACCCTATACATTTAATGAGAAAAAATCAATAGGATTGAATAATAACAACAAAAATATTTTTTGTCTATTAGTTTTTTAATACTTTATAAGCCCGAAATCTAATTATAAAGAAGCAAATAATATTTTCAAACATAAAAATGTTTTTAGGTTTCCTTAGAAAGTTAATTTAATTGGTTATAAGTTATCTTAAAACATTAATCTGAGCTTACCACTTGTTTATGTACTTAGTTCACTGTAAAAAAAATATTTATCAATAAATTTTTGTATGGGCATACTAGAAAAAAAAATGTATAAAGATGTTTGTAAAGATTATGATGTTAGTTCAACATAGTTACCTTAATAAATGATATAAAGTTGAGCCAGATAGAAAACGCTGCAATTTAGACTTGAACTGAACGACTTTTGTTGTAATCAAACAAATATATTTTAAAATTGAAGATATTTGGTATTAGATGACAGTCATTATTAGTTCATTAAATAAAAGTAAATAAAAAGTAGAAATGTTAACTTATGATCTTGATAATCACTGTTTGATTAATCATTTATAAGTTCATCCTTGAACTTTATAATTTGACTTAAATTATAAAACATAATGGTAGCTAAGTCAATAATTTATTACTTTGGTGAGCTAACAATATACTACCATTGTAGTTGTTGAATCTAGGTAGAAAATAAGTTGATTCTGAAGACGTCCTGTTATAACTATGAATATGTTTTACACTTTTAAAGTAATCATTAAAGTTAGCTGGTAACAAATTATTGTTAAATTTAAATATAATAATATCTAATTAATTTAGATTCAGACTTTCAACATTTAATTTTTTTTCAGTTTTAAATTTTCTAACGTTATCATCATGTTTCTTGTAATAAATATAATTAAATGATATTTTTATGAAAACATTGATATCAACTATAATTCTTAATTTTCTCCCCAGCACAACAAACCATATCTGAAGTTGCTTACACAAAGAATAAAAAAATATATATATAACTAGTTTTCATTTAGGAAATATTTTGTCTTATATTGTACACCCAATGTTTTTTTTTATAAATTTGTTTTTATAATTTCTATGTGTTCTGACTATTTTAAATATCTGCCTATATCTATTCTCAAATATTTATTAACATTTGTCTGTTTTATAACTGATTTACCACGTTTTACATTAGCATCTATATTTTTCGAAAAACTATTTTTTTAATTGATGTAGAAGCGTACTTTTTGTTTTATAAAGGTTTAAATTAAGTTTGTCTGATATCTTTCATAGATCTGTATTAAAATTTTTATTGTTACCTAAGTGTGTGTTTTTCGTGAATATTTGTATAACATTGTATTTTCTACAAATTTGAGGACGCTAAGACTAGTATTATTCTGTAGGTCATCTATATCAAGGAATATTAGGAATAATACTGATCCTAACACTAAGCCTTGGGGTATCCATAATTCAAATTTTAACAGGTTGACTCATATCCTCCAAAGCTAACAAACTGTTTCGTTCCATCTAGAAAAGAAACAGTTAGTAAATGCATATTACCTCTCACACCATAACACTCAAACTTCCTTAATGAGATGTTTTTATTTACACTATCAAATGATTTACGTAAATCCAAAAAGACTACACAAACTTCTTTATCGAAATTGGACAGTACCCCTTCAAAGAATTCTGACAAAGTCATATAAACATTTGTTTGATGGAATCTCACATATTAAGTGATTTCACAAAAAAAAACTTAAACTCTAATATTTTGTTCAAAGTTAAACTACTTTTAACAAAAATCTAGTTGTGGTAATGTTTACTCCTATCTTTACATAATTTTGCTTTATCTTTTTAGCTTAGTTTGTTATAAATTTTTATTTATTTTAGAAAGTTTGCAACATTTTTGCTTTTGTAATTCTTACTCTATCTATTTTTAAATCTGATGACTTTGTGTGAAGACATTTTTAATTTTTATATAAATACTTTTTATTTAAAAAGTATATAGAATTTAAATTAACATAACTTAAATCAATGTTATTCAATAAACCGGCAGTGGTATGTCAAACTATTATTAGATCTTAGTAGCGCTAATTTACGTATTACGGAAACAAAATGAATAAAGTCATTCTAAGCACATATTTACAGTCACATTTTCGCACAGTGACATTTTGGCACGATGATTTTTTGCACATTATATCTTTTTGTATTCATGCCGATTAATCGTTTTTAGCTAGTACCAAGTATGTAACATAAAAAGAGTCAAATCTAAAACTTTATAACAGACTCATATCAAAGACAAAAATTCTAAGATTTAAAATTTTAAACAGTTGAATTAATGTTATAAAATAAAAATAACTAAATTACAAAATATTTTTTTTTTAAATTCATATCAGGGATTCAAAACTAGATTTATTTTGAAACTAGATTTATTTTGAAACTAAAATAAAAATAACACTAATAGTTTAAGTAAATTGTTCTAGTTTATTTTGATCAAAGTTTAAGTTATGAAAAAAGCGCTGTTTTTATCGACTTTTTTTATTCTTACTCAAAAAAGAAAATCCATAAAACTAAAAAATAACATCAAGCAAGATCTGAAATACCTCTAAACTTCATAAACTTACAAAGTCTTTTTTATTAAATTAAAGTTTTTTTTAAAATTTAAATAAACTTAAAATACTTTATTAAACAACTATTCAATGCTAATTTGCATTAAGAAAATATAAGTATAAAAATAGTCTCAAAATTCGTATCCTGAAGCCCTACTAATTTAAGTTTATATTTCTGTTTAAAAGTTATAGAAATTTAGTATCATAAATTGTCTTAGTATATAACTAAGAAAAATGTACTTAACTAGTTCATTAAAATTAAGATTTTAAATATGATTAAAGTGAATTGTAGTTCGTTATTATATTGTTCTTGGTAAAACTTTGAATAAAAACTTTAGGTTAAAATTTCTTTAGAACACTATCAATATTTATTCATTCAAAGTAATTTGCTGTTAAAAACGAATTATATTTAAGTTAATACAAATAAAATTTATAAATTTATTTTAGTAAATAAAAATTAAAAGCGTGCAAAAGTGAAGCTCCGTTCAAAATTGACGAATTGTTTAAAAATTTTGCCATGAATAAATATTTCCGTGAAGACATATTGCCTTAAAAGTAAAACTTTTCAAAAATTTCTTCGTGCAAAAATGACCCTCTTGCAAAAGAGTTGCCATTCAAAAGAGTCGCCGTTCAAAAGTGACCATCGTGCAAAAGTGTCCCTTCGGGCAAAATAGTCGCCGTGCGAAAGTGACATACACCCATTTTGTATACTGGGGGTAATTTTCTTAATTACTCTCCAAAAAGAGGTAAGTTTTGCAAAAAGAGGTAAAACAAAAGGTTAAAAACCCCTGATTTACGCTAACAATACATTAGTGACTTATCAGCATTATAATAAACGTTAGAAATTAACTGAAATCATTGTAATTTTTTTTTTAGAAAGATATTGCATTATTGATAGATCCTGAAATTCCTTAACTTTGTATTGGGGAAGTTTTGTTTTTAATGTTGTTTATGTATTGTATCTATCAAAGATTTTTCAATTTTTTTAGTTTTGCCTTATTGGGCATCAATATATAAAATACTACTGAAAAATTTTCAGCTATACAAAACATATTTAAACTCCTCTACCAAAAAAGATTTAACAACAATAAATATTCCCAGCAATTATTGTAAGTTTGTAGTTTCCCTTTAGACAAAAAAAGTACCTTAAGCTAACTTAAACTTAACTTTAAAAGTATTTGAAATAATTACCAACAGAAATTGTTCAAAAAGTATTTGAATAATTTTTTTATAAAATATTGTTTTGCACTGCATGATTCTTATATTTTAATTAAATTCTAATTAACTTAGAATTCTATTTAAGTTCCCTACAAGGCAAAACATTTTGTTGTAAATAATTTTTTTGAAATCCTTAATTTCTGCTAAACACTTGCTTTGTAATCAAATTAAATGATGCTTTTATAGTGAACTAAAAGTGTATATTATGTAATAATTTAGATATTTGTAAAACTTAAAAAAATGTAAATAATTAATCAAATCAACTCAAACATGTTATGAATTAAACCATAATATGTGCTTAAACTGAACTTTAAACTGAATACTTGTGAAATTACCTTTGACATGCAGGAAACTAAACAGTTTTGTGCTTAACATCTTTAAAAAAAAATTAATTTTCTAGATTTATTTTGAATAAAAAATTGCACGTTACTAAAGTTCTTAATATTTATTTTCCGGAAATAAAATCAGAAGCAATTATCTCATTATATTTTAAACTAATAAAGTTTTGAAATGACACAAAGTTGTTAAAACTAGACTTTTTTAAGTGCCAAATTTTTATCAGAAATGGACACACATTTAACTAAACATTAAATAAAATGTTGTTTTAGTAATCAGAATACAAAACTCTTGAAATTCTGAGCATTTCACTTTATAGTTTATTTTGTTACCATCTTAAATTTCTGAATTTTCGTACAAGTAAGTTAATTTCAATAATACTATTTTTGAGTTGTTAAATATACAAAACCATCGCTTTGTAAAGATTATTCAAAAAAAGATGAAAAAAAATTGGCAGCTCTGAAATAAGATTCAATTAACCTTTAAAGTTATTTTTATGCTAATAACAACAATAAACTTAAAGAAAATACTAATGCAATTTATATACTTAGGTAATTTAGTAAAAAACTGTGTGTGATTTGCAGGGACGTGGCTTGGTACGTTTCTGGAATTCTACAGAAACGTATACATATGTGCGCTAAAAACTTGCTTTTATTTCAGCTTGAAAATATTCGGTTTTCTTAGCTTTTAGTATTCATTTATGCTTAGTTATAAACTCCTGAGAGATAATTTTGACATATATGTACTCTTTAGCACTTTTAGTGTCGTAAAAAAATTGAACGAATTTAATTCATCCAAATTGTAACATTTAGCGCGTTAAAGCTTTGTTTTGTCAAAAAGCTACAATGCAAAATTAAACCTATTGGAAGCTGTAGCTTCAAAAATCAAATTCATACAATTTTATGTTACAAAAATTTCCATAACTTGTTGTTACTATTGAATACCTTAAATGTTTGATTTTATACGTTTAAATGTTTGAATGAAAACAATATTAACGTTTTTGAGTTTAATTGTGATTTTTTTTGATGAACGTTTTCTGTGTTTACTTAAGTGGCATGACATAAAGAGTCATATGGGGTGTGGAGCAAAATAAATTGCCTTGTATACAGTTATCACTCGTACTTCAATATTCAATTTTTGATGTATTAACATAACTGCAAATTTTCAGATTAAATTCAATACTATTAAAGGTAGTTTAAACTGCTGTGTTCCCGCTAGGACGTGTTATTTCAGATGTTTTCGTTTTTGCAGACTCGTAATTTTTTTGAGCTAGCTACGTCCCTGGTGATTTGTATTATATCTTTATATAAATCTTATTGTTGTCTGCAGATTAATACAATTATTTGTATTTGTAAATGTAAAAAATATAAACTTAAAATTAGGTCAAGTATATATTGTATATGTTTGTGGAAAAAAGAACTTTAAAGATTGTCTAATACAAGGTTTTTTTTTTAACTTATTTATATGTGGAATAGTTGCTCTTTGATTAAAAGTTTAAATTAAAGTAGTTCGTATGTTGAACGAATGATTTTTAAAGCAAAAAAAAACTGCAGATACTTTTTTGTTAGTATAAACGTTTATGTTAGCAGATAAAACGCGCTTTTAAAGAATATCTGCTATTAGTTATGAGTATAATTTGATTATTAATTTTATAAAAAAAGTTTGAACGAAATAAGTTAGAGGCGTGTTACTTGAGCAAACTTATATTTTTTAAATCAATGTAATAATAGCAATCTAAAAATACATAAAATTAAACTGTTAACTTAAATATACTGTTTGTATATTTAAGTTAAAAAATAAATATATATTGATATAAGTTTTTAAACTTGTTTTGAAGCTGATGAGTGAATAGTCACGAAACTCGAGCCCTTCAAGTTTTAAATCTTGAAATAAACCTTTTTATAATATATATATATATATATATATATATATTAAAAGATTTATTTAAAGATGCAAAACTCAAAGGGCTCGAGTTTCGTGACTATTCACTCATCAGCTTCAAAACATGTTTAAAATAATTAATAATAATTAATTATAATAATTTAATTATAATAAAGCCCTCAAGGTGGGCTCAGTGTGAAAAATTTAATTTATTAAGTTAAATAATTTAATTCTATATATATATAAAGATATATAAATAATTTATTGAAATGACGATTTTAAAAATGCTGGAACATATGTTTCATAAAGAAAAAAAAAAGGTTGTCTCTAATCTTCAGCCAGTTCAAATTTAAAATAAAAAGCACTTTAGTAAACAAAGATGCAAAAGTTTACAAAAAAACAAAAACAATATGACGTAAGAATTGAACATTGTACATTACAAATAATCAGTACAAAAATCGATCTACCATCTAACTAATCAAAAAACTAAAACTAACAAAAACAACAGTTAATTGACTATAAAATACTTCAAAATTTGTTGTATTTTAAGAGGAGCTTTTTCATATTACGAAGAATGTACTGATAAAACTTTAAATGATACTAATTTAGAGCCTAAAAATTTAACTAAAAACTTAAAATATGAAAAAGCTCCTCTTAAAATACAACAAATTTTGTTTTTATAAAATGAAGAACATAAGTTTTTTATCTTTTTTTCTTATAAATAACATAATTTTACAGTATTTATCTTCATATTTTATAAAAGTTAAGTTCTGTTATTGGTAAAATCACTTCTTTAATATTGAAAAAATAAAGTTTTACAATAGTTTATTTAACTATTCACATGTAAAATTGTTTTAACTGTTCAAGTTAAATTATTAGATGAAATAAAAGTTACCTTTTCAACAGAAATAATTTATAAAACAAATTTTGTAAAAAATTTTAGCGTATTTCATTTTACCTTCTTTAAAGAAATTTTAACCTATAGTTAAAGTTTTCGCACGTTTTTATTAGTCTTGTTTATCTACCTTTCAAGTTTAATATATAGTATGTATACTTTTTAGTTCATATCTTACTAAACAAGATTAATAGTAAATTATTAAACACAAAATTCAATTAATTTTCGTTTAGATTTATTTTCTTTGATTTTTCTCCTCTTACAATTGATTGTTTATTACTAAAGATTTAAATATTTAAACGATAGAAATAAAATTAAGTGTTATAGCTCGTAGGAAACTTTATAAGCATGTGGTGTACGACTCGATAACCGAAAGGTTCCTTTGTACACCAGGTCTTTAGACCAAACTTTTTGAAAGCTTTTCTTTATCGTTCAATAAACAAAAATAAATGATAATAATTTATGTTCGTTGTTTATTAATTTCTTAAATATCTTTAATCTCCAACTTGTACTAAAATTAAACAAATTTGCCAATTTTTTTTTTCGAAAAACTGAAGTAAAAAAGATTTTGTTTATATTAGTTTTTGATTTTAGTACAAACGTATCAGGTAAATTTTACATTTTTTTAGTTTTAATCCAAAGAAAAAAAATCTAAAACATAAATCAATGTTTCAGAAACCTGAATAGTAAATATTTACTAATTAACTAAAGATATTTAAAACTATTTTGATTGTATTAAACTCATTTTAGTTATAAAAGAGAGTTTTTTTTTTATAAAGCAATATAACTTAATAAAAGTATACTGACAAGATGTTTCTGACGTTTTATAGTATCTTTAACCACTCTAGAGGTTAAAACATTGATATCAACGTTAGTGTGTAGCAATCAGCTTATTAGAGCTGTATAGAAATATAAATATCATAGTGTAGGACACCTGTGCAAAATCTTATTTTGCCTTGTGTCCAAATTTTTATAATTTAAAGGAATTAATGTTTTTCACTTGATATTAGATTTTTTCCTTAAAAAAGAAAACATTGAATAAATATAGTAAAACTGATTTCCGAAGAAAAAACTATTTTTCACAAACAAAATAAGTGCTAGTTAAAATGATTGTTGTCTTTGATTTCTTGATTAAACTGGAAATTGCTGTTCATGGGTGTGGCTAAGGGAAAATGAGAGAATAAAATGAGAGATCAAGTGATCTACAGTCCAAAGTCCAGGAAAATGAGAGAATCAAATGAGAGATCGCGTGATTTATGGAAAATTCTAGAAAAAGAATTCAAAATCTATAAATACGCCCGATCAGAGCATGAAGCGGGCAATCCACCACGAAACAAGCACGAAGCGACACTCTGCTCCGCAAAAGAAATAACATCGTCAATCTTCAAGCAAGAAGATTTCAACAACCACCTAATCGAAGAAGCCCACGCATTCTGTGGCATAGAGAATTTAAATATTGGAAGTACTCTTTCATCAAATACTCTAAGTTGGACTCCACGATTGAGTCACAGCGTTCAATCAAATTAAAGTGAACATCATCTCAGCAAGTAAACCCACACAGACTGGGCGCCAACCTTAGCTACACTTCTACGAACAAGTTGTTTTCATACTGTTTGATTCTATCGTATTGTTTATATATATTCATATTATCATATATACTCACTATTGTATTTGCATTGTAATATTTATATATATTTATATCACCGCATTTATTCACTATTGTATTTGTACTGTAATAATTATACATATCGATATCATCGCGATATCGATTAATATCGTATTTTATCACCACGCTCTGATCACGGAAAGGAAAGGAAAACTGACCACGCAACGTTTAGCAAGATTCTGCAAACGAGACGGACCAACGTCGAGTGCCAGAAGCTGAGCGACCGGAGACCAGTGACACGCCAAAGGGGGAATCCGGAGCACGTTTCCTTCTATTTGTTAACATTAAGTGTCTAAACTTATTGTGAGCTGTCATTGCGTATTTGTACATAATAAACCAATATTATTTAGTTTCATTATATTTAGTTAAATAATTATATAATTATGTCCTTAAAACCCTTAAAAAAGGCATTAGTCCTGAAGGTACCCAGAACTCGGTCCAGAACCGAGATAAGTTGTTCCGAGACTACTGCTAACCTGGAATCCGATGAGATTGTTGAGACTGAAACCGAGGCAATTTCGAAGGAAAACAGTGAGGCTCCTAGTCTGGGTAACAATAATGGCGTCCTCCGAAGCGAACATCCGCCGACCACAGAAGACAACACTAAAAAAATTATCGAATTAACTAAATTAGTAGAAAATAGTAACAAACTAATAGAAGATAGATTTAATACTATTTTAAAAACAATTTTTTTACAGAATTCTCAATCATCGAATATCCCTACAAATACCGAGGTAAGTACAATAAATAATCTTAACTCACATATAAATTTAACAGATCCTGAAAAAATACGACCAACAATGACAACAGAGGCGGTATCGACATTACCTACCAACAAAATCCAGACACCAATTCCATTATCAAGCCATGCGTCCAAATCTTGCACAATACCAAGCAATTACAATTCAATTTTAAACGTTGACCAGTCAAACGAAAGAAATGGAAGTCAACCACAAGATAATAACCAGTCGATTGCACAGTTACAAAGGCAAATTGACAACCTCCAAAAGACAATAAACCAAAATCCTGTCCACGAACGTATAACAACCCAACCTAACACCAACCACATTTTTGGCAACCACGATCCGATACCCAGAAATCAACACTTCCAGCAAACAGTTAATTCGAGGCTATCAAAAAGCATTTCTGATAAAGCATTCAGAAAAATTTCAGGGGAAAGACCAAGAGAGGAGTTGAGCCTCTTCAATGTTCAATGTAAAAGCCAAGGAATTTTTGATGATCAAACACAATTTGAGATTATTATCGGAATCTGGCCAATTAATGACGTACTTTCTTATGTAAAAGCTGGCAAACCATCTAGTTATATCTGTTTTAAAACAAGAAATCTTAAGTATGACCCCATGTTTGCCAGACATACTTAAACCTCCACCTATCTGGAGCAGCACTCCAACCTTTAAAGACATCCATCAACTAATATCAAAAGGTCTTACATGCTCTCAAGATGACCTTTACAAACATTTGGCACTGATTTATTGCCCGAAATGGGCTAGTAAAATTCTAAAAAAAGACCTTGAATTACAAATTGATAAGTTCAAAGGTCGGGTTATGTGGACTCTTGAACAAGGCCCAATTGATTTGAAAACAAATTACAACAATAGAAAATCAAACAACCAGTATAATTTTAATGACAAATTTCACAACGCATTCAACCAACAACAAAACCAAAACTTTTCAAATTATAACCAGAACAGATACAATCAAGCACAAAACTATAGACCAAATCTAAACCAGTTTGATAATACAAATAATAACAGGTGTAGTTATCACGTTAGGTTCGGTGAAAAATCCAATAATTGTGAAGGCCAACAATGCGATATGTACCAAAAATTTTTAGAGAAAAAATTAAGCTTTCTCAAAAATAAACCTGCAGCAGTTAACATGTCAATAATACAAGATATTTCGAATGCTGAACAAAGTGAAAATTCCACTCAAGACAAACCAACAAACAGTAATAAAGTAGATGAATGCATTACTAACGACAGAAATAATGAGGAAATTAAACAAGAAACAAACGAAATAGATGATAAATTCATTAAAAGGAAATTGCCTTATGAAACAAAACTAAAAAACAATACTGAACTATTAATAATTGCCGACAATGAAACCTCTGTACAATATCTTTTCGATACTGGTGCAGAAGTTTCGATTATACCCAAATCCATGGTTGACACATATGAAAAGGACAAGTCAGCGCCTAATATATGCGACATAAATGGCAAAACATCTAAAGCATTAGGTTATTCAATGAAGTACGTTAAAATTGGCCTGAAACCGGACCTGCCACATTCTTTCTACGTAATAAACACAGATATTCCTTTTGCAATTCTAGGTTTAGATTTCATAATTAAACATAAATTAACAATAATACCACAAGAAAAAACTATCGTACAAGGTGATTCAGGAGTTAAACTGAAATTAAAGCAGCTAACTACTCCTGAAACAAAAACGAAAATAGAAGTAGAAAATCTCCTAAATCTTTTTCCTGAAATCGACAAAGAACCAAACTACAAAGAAAAGCCCAAGCACAACCATGTCTTAGATATAAAACTTGAAAAAGAATTTTCACCCCGACACCAAAGAGCAAGGAAAACTAACAAAACTATTTCAAAGGAAATAGAAGATAATTTTGATAAATTACTCAAACAAGGGGCGGTAATAAGAGGCATTTCTGAAATAGTCTCACCTTTAACTGTAGTCAGAAAAAAGAATGGAAAGCCAAGGGTATGTGTGGATTACCAATATATTAACCAATACACTAAAATAATGAGCTACCCTTTACCAAATATTGACGATCTTTCTTCTATTATACCAGTCAACTCTAAAGTTTTTTCAACACTCGACCTGAGAGAAGCATATTTGAATCTTCCCTTAACTTACCGAGCACAAAAAGTAGCAGCCATTATTTCTCAATATGGCACATTTTTGCCGTTAAGAACAACCTTCGGCCTTAAGAATGCCCCAATAGCATTCCAAAGGCTTATGGATGACATAATGGCTCCATGCCATAATTTCAGCTTTACATACATAGATGACATTATAATTTATTCGAAATCAATGGAAGAACACATGCAACATCTGTTTGAAGTATTGTTTCAACTTAACAAATTTGGATTGCGTATCAATAGGGAAAAATGTAAATTTGCCGCTGAAGAAGTTCAATACCCTGGACACATACTGAGTAGCAAAGGTTTCTATATGCAACAAAGTAAAGTTGAAGCTATCGAAAACTTCCAAACCCCACAAACCATCAAACATTTGCGGTCCTTTCTTGGCTGTCTAAACTACTACAACAAATTCGCTCCAAAACTGGCAGAAATATTTCAACCATTATATAAATTAACAACAGGAGAGCCAAAAAATTCTAGAAAAAAGTTAATCTGGGAAACTGAACACCAAGCAGCATTTGAAAAAGCTATACAAACTCTAGTTTCGGTCACTCATCTCTCTTATGAAGACCCAAAAAAAGAACTAGTTCTTTCTACAGACGCATCCTCTATTCATATTGGAGCCGTCCTAGAACAAAAGCATGAACCAGGAATTTATAAACCCTTGGCATTTTTTTCAAAAAAACTACCAGTCCTTAAATCAGTAAGATCCGTATTTTTCAGAGAACTCACAGGTCTTTATCTGAGTATTAAACATTTTAAGGTCAGAATCATAGGAAGACAGCTTCGGGTAAGAACAGACCATAGAGCCTTGGTAGATGCTATTAACAATGCTACGGGAAATTATTCACCAAAAGAAGAAAAATATATTGCTATAATAAAAGAATATGCCCCCTTAATGGAATTTATTCCAGGCGATCAAAACACAACAGCTGACTTATTAAGCCGTCCGGTACTTGTTGCATACAACGATAAAAACTCAGAAGAAGAGGAAGAAAACAGTGGAGAAATTGATGTTAACGATAAAACAATAAATTCTTACACAAATTATGATTTAGACCAGGAAATCACACAAGACGAATCAGAATCTAATCAATTTATTCCCTTAAATGTTCAGATAATTTCAGAAACGCAAAGTCAAGCCAATGTACATTTACCTACCGTCATAGCAAACTCTCAAAAGCAACAAAACCCGATCATTTTTGAGTCTAGATTGATAGATGATTGTGTAGTACAAGGTATCATTGAAACAAAAACCCATAGTTTTCGTATATGGGTTCCGCCCAAATTAAGATCTAATATCTTAAATCAAAATCATAACATCTTACACCAAGGAATTGATAAAACTTTAACAGCAGTAGGATCTAATTTCTAGTGGCCAAAAATGAAAAAAGATGTTGAACTCTTTGTAAAAACTTGTATAACATGCCAAAAAGTGAAGGTAAGGAAATTTAATAGACCTAAATTAGGTTGTTATCCAAAATCACTTGGAAGATTTGACTATGTTCATGCAGACTTGGTAGGACCTTTGGTTGAATCTCAAAACATGAAATATATACTTACCATTAAAGAACGGTATACTGGTCTTTTTGCATCATGTCCCTTACCCAACAAAATGGCAGAGACCGTAAAGAACGCGTTTCTCCAAAATTGGATTGGTCATTATGGAATACAATGTACAATAGTTACAGATAATGGCAAAGAATTCTTTAACCATCATTTCGAAACTATGTGTTCGGATCTATCTATCAAACATAATCTCATCGCGCCATACCACCCTGAAACCAACGGAATGGTAGAAAGACAACATAGAGAGTTAAAAACGGCCTTAAGGACATTGAAGAATAAACTTAACTGGGTGCAACATCTTCCTATTATCACTCTAGCTCTAAACAATCAGAGCATTGGTCGTAAAGGATTTAGCCCTGCTCAATATACTTTTGGAACACCCTTAAATATTCCTGGAAAGTTATTCTTTCCGAACACAAACACATTCGAACCTCCTTCATTATTTGAAACATAGATATTTATAAAAAATATGAAAGAATTTACTAGGGAGTGGAGAAACCCAGACGAAGCTATAACATATATCGAAAAACATTTACATGAAGCAAACCAAGTTCTAGTAAAAAATCACACAAGACATTCACTAGATCATTTGTACAAAGGCCCTTTTAATGTAATAGAACGAGGTCCGCATTCTTTCATAATTGACCAAGGGTCAGAATTTAAAAAAATTGCTAATAGAAATTTGAAAGCATATTTTCCTAGATATCCAACTGCAAGTAGGGACAGATCTGAAAATACTAACTATAATTTGAGAGCGGGAAACAAACTCAAAATTAATACAAAATTCAGCATGATGAGCGAAAACAAACTAAAATATATTCAACGTCCATTAATCAGAGACAAATCTAATGGGCTACTATATTTAATTGATTCAGGCTCGGATGTTTCCATCATGCCTGCACATCTAACTAATTACATAAATTGCGCCAAAACTGATGAAATAAAGAGTCTCTCTGGTCAAACTGAAAGAGCACTAGGAATAACTCATGCTAACATTAACATCGGTATTCCCAAACTGTACTCCTACGAATTTTCAGTTTTTCCTAATGGACACAATTTTGCAATTCTGGGACTAGATTTCATAAATCAATGGAATATCGTTATTGCTATAGCTGCAAACGCAATTTTTCATGTCAATGGCAACGATTCGCCAATCAGAATAGAAATAGAAAGAAACCATATTGAAAAAATGCAAGAAAAACCATTAGATCTTAGGACAGATCGCTCTAAAAATGATAGCAAAATAACAATACCAAAAATGAAAAAAATCGATAAAGGAAACAGTTGAAGTTACAAGAATGGAAAAATATCAAAGTAGGCACGAAGGTCTTAAAAACCTCTTGACAAAGAAAGTTCGAAAGAAATTTAACCCAAGAGACCAAAAATATAATAACAACGATTTAATACATAATCAGAAAAACATGTTGCAAAACTCTATGGAACTATATCCAACTCATAACTCAACTAGAACAGGACCGCTTCACCAATATTTTACAGCGAAATATTAAGCAAATCATGGTTAGAATTCACAACAAACGTAAAAAAAAGTTTAAAAAAAAAAAACTATAATAAACAGGTAGTATCAACGTTTTAAAATTCAAATATATTCTTTTAATTAGCTTTTATTTAATTGATAATAATTAATTATTAACCAATTAATTCGTTTTTTTTTTTGTTTTTGTTTTTTTTAACTTAATTGAAAGACATGATAAAACAAAGGCTTAATATAACAATACGGGTTGGAAACTAATAAATAAAGGAATCCAAAACATCACACTTAACAGTCATAACGATCATTTACACTTTGCTTCGTACAATTAAAATTATATCGATAAATTAACTAATAGCATTTTTTTTTTAACAATTAAAAACTTTATGTACAAAACTATGTTTAAAAACAATATATAAACATAAAACTAAAATAATTTAAATAAAAAGTATTAAAAATAAAAGATGATGAACAACAAAAAGAAACAAAAAAATATATATATCTAAATATAAATATATTAGTATATATAAAATATATCTGAATTCTTAAACTAACACCAAAATTTATGTACAAACACGCTTTTACTTTTTCTCAATGCATATTGGTACTACTCCATCTAATGCGAATGACTAAATGCAGTAAACTTAGTGTGTACATACTAAATGTAAATAAAAATCGTTTTTCTATTTTTATCTATTTAGCTTCACTTCTGTTATTTTTATCTTTCCCGTGCACCTGTAATTAATTTTAAATTGACATTTTTGTGTTATTATAGATAAATTTAGTAGCTAAACAAGGGAATCATGTTTACAACACACCTGCAAAACAAACTAAACTATTAGGGTTAAATTCTTTCGAATGAACTCGCTTTAAGTTTTATTAAACGTTTCCCAATTTAAATCGCTACACGTGCTTCGTTACATTGATGCACGTGTCAATCAAATCAGAATGGCTTAAAGACTCCCTTTAACTCTTTGTTACTATCGTTAATTCTACATTAAAACTTAATAGCACTTGTGAACAAATTGGTAAACGTTTCTTATCTTTTTTTCTTTCGAGTTATAACTTTCATTCACTGAAACAAGATTTATTTCAGATTTGTATTCATTTAGAACAGCTTTCATTAGAATATGTAACTCAATCTTAAAATTGTAAGTTTAGATTATGTGTTTTTGCTTCTTAGTTTGTTAATTTTTTTTTTAAAAAGAAACAAAAGTTTATTTTTGTAAAAATAATTCTGTGTTTATTTTTTTTTCGAAATTGAATTAATAATTGTGTTAATCATAATCAAATTAGTTGCCAGATGTATGTTATTTTAATTTTCGTTATTAGAAGTATGCATTATTACTTTTTGTCTTCGTTTTTTCTTTTCACTTTGTTTATCAAACACAGATTATAATTGACATTAAATATTTCCACTGACTATTTGAATTTTAATTTACTCTACAACTTTTTCTTTTCTTTCCGCTTTCCACCAATCAATTGTCCCATCTTCATAAAAAAAACAATACTTAAAACATGAATTATATATATTTATACACCCTAAAAAAGAATCTTAATAGTAATAATTGTGGAATTAAGTAAATAAAAACAAAAAAATTATCAAATTAGTAATACATAATTAAATATCAAAAATAAAGATATCTATAAATATACAATAATAAATATAAAACCTTGTAGTAAATACTTTGAACAATAACCAAACAAAATACGCGTAATATCAGACGATATCTCAAAATCACTACCAAGTTAATCAAACCAAACTAAATTAACCATAAGTAAAATAATTTGTTTATGTAATTCCTGACCAATACATTTCAGAACAACATTCAAAATGCATGTGTAATCTATCCGCTTAATTCATTTTAACAATCTTCAGTCATCATCACTATTAAATAAACACTAAAAAGAACTAATATTCGGCGTTATGCCGTACATTTTGTTGATTATACATGTAAATATACAAGTACACTATACACATAATTGCCTTGCCACATATCGCCTAAAAACACTATTAACAAAGCTAATAAAAACTAATATTTTCCAGATTTAGCTTTTAATAATTATGAAGTTATTCTTTCTCAATATAAGTCTGTTTGCCTGTCTTTTCTTTCTTGGAGACAACGTTTGTTGTCAGTCTAACAAAACAATCTTAAACCTAAGATTTCAAAACGTAGACATATGCTTCGATAAGCACATTTTAAAAACTTACTTTATAACTCCTTCAATCGGAGGTTGCGCTGAACCGGACACAACTTACCAAATAATTAAAGATATTAATATATACCCGCCTGCAGATACGATAATACACATAAACGCAATAGCGTGCAGAGAGGTCGTGTCCACGTATGAAAACATAATGTGGTGTACTTTCACAAAAACGTCTACATTAATAAATATAAGGTCTTTTTCAGTCGCAAGCGATCGCTGTGTAAGGTGGGTCAAACAAAGAACTGACCCAATTCTTGGGCATCTATTTAAACATTCAATAACTCCTCATACTTATGTTACACTGAACAAAAAACAAAATATTTTCTATTATCTTCAAGGAGTGACTGAGAATGTTAGAAACGCACAAACTTTGGAAACAACCTTAATCTTTAATAGACAAACCCTAACAGGTAGCCATTTTACCACTTCAGACTTAGAATGTAATGTTTTAAAGGGGGTATGTATTTCCAAGACTGATACATTCTTATTCACTCCTTTTGAGAATAAATGTAAAACTTGGAAACCATATAAAGGGTTATCTTTACTTAAATACAACCTGAAAAATGGAAACCTTTACCAGGTTCCTGAACTAGACCTTGCGTTTCATAGGTTAATACCTTGCCCTGAATATGTACACAAATGCATTAAAGAAGTCGATGAAAATAAACAAATAAGGTGTACACCCACAAATTTTACTCTTAGTTTTTCAAATATTTCAACGCTAGTAGATGATAACTTAAAAATAAAACTAAACCAATATAATAACATAAGTGCACGAGCAATATATTAAGTCATGCTATTCAATCTTTGGCCATTAAATTAAATTCAGCCATAGAAAAGCTCGCCCAAGAGTTCTCAAGTGTGCTGTGCAAATTGGGTGAAATCTCAAAAACAACTTGCGCAACACCCAATATCGCAAACCCAGTGAGACTTTGAGTCTCATGCTGGGCAGGAAAGTTAAGGCAACCATGATAGGTGAGTTACTTGCACAAATCTCGTGCACCAAAGTAAACGCAACCTTAGTACCAACTCTACGTATCGGCGATGAAATGTCTCCAAGGCCTCTATTTAGGATTCATTTCGCAAACGAGTCAAAAATTGCACAATACACTTCGGAGGGCTATTTAAGATGGGGTCTCAAAGGCTTAACCTCTCATTTAACTGAACAAGTAACCATATTTGTAATAGAGGGAATCGCCATAGCGTTTAAAAATGGGTCTCTCTTAAATGAACTGCCTGAGATAAATAAATTAGGCCTTCATCCTACTTCTGTTATTCCTGATTCTATAGACTATGATGAAGGAATACTTTTAAATGAATTATCGACTGCGTCAGATCCAAATAATTTGGGTTCAATGAACCACATGCTGCAAAGCATACTGGGAATCACTTCTGAGCATCTTATAGCTAATGGGGTAAACAAGGAGCTGTTAAAAAAATATTTGACTGTCCCTATGAATAAAAATGAACATCTGTCCTTCATTAAAGAAATTAAGCAACTCTTCCGCCCCAAAGTTTCTAACATAATAAAAAAAATCGCTCTATTCGGATCTTTAACAATCACCTTTCTAACTACGCTCTTAATAACGTATATCTTTTGTGGATTTACACTTAAAGCTATTATTAAGAGTACCAGAACAAAAACAAAAAATAATAAAAATGAAAACCAGAGTTAACGACATTGTAATTTGTAGCTCGTACTTAACTTTTTTTTCTCTCCTTCTCCTTCTTCAAATTCTTTTGATTAATGTAAAAGCTAGCTACTTTTATTCTATTTTCTTGTCTTTATTTGGTATATCAATAAAAAAAGAAAAAATTATACAAAACAATCTTTCTATTCTAAACACTATCTTTGCCATCCTTGACCTGAAGGACCTCTTTCTCATTTTTCTGCATAAGTCTAGATAAAAAGAAAAAGATAGCCAAAAATTCTTTTGTTTTCTTTTTACAACAAAACAAGTTTAGTACCAATCCTTACTACATTTATGAATCGTTGATAATTTATTTTTGCTTTCTTTTTGTTACTGTAACTATAAAAAAACATTTGAATTGTCAACAGTCATTAAAAAATTAAAAAAAAAAAGATGAATCTTTTACAAGTAGAAGACCTTGACTTTCTGTTGGACGAAAATTACCTGAATTAGATCATGAAATGGTCGAAAACTTCTTTCGTCCAATCCAACAAGAAGAAGAGTTTGAAAAGGCTAGCGACCTAGGTTATGAAAGTGACGACGAGAACAAATACATCGAAGAGAGAGAAGCTCCACTGATAGCTCCACCAGTGCCAATCATTGAACAGAACTGGCATCGTTTGAGGGATGACGAAAGGATGTTGGATCCCGAGCTTCTAACAATCCTCATCGACATCATGTAGAAGGCCGAAAGACTGGGAGATAACGTTTTTGAAGAAGTGTTTGAGGGCGACTTTTAAAGGGAAGGTATGTGAACATTAATGCTAAATAAAAGATTTTTTTTTTAAATTATAACAGTCATAAAAAATTAACATGTTTTTTGTTGTTTCTTCCCAAGTATTTTTGTTTCGTTTTGATAAAAAAAAGAAAATGAAAAAAAAAAATAAATAAAAAAAAAAATAAAATAAAAATCAATTAAAAAAAAAAATTATAAAATAAAAATTTATAAACAAAAAAAAAAAAAAAAAAAAAACAACTTGTTAACAACTTATTTGTCTATATATGTGTGTTTATTTTTTATTATTATTATTTGTTTTTCTGATTTTTTTTTTGCGTGTACCTTTGACCTTATAAACTACAATAACTCCAGGTAATTAAATAATATTAACATTGATTTGCTTCTATCTATTCACTTTTAACCTTAAGCAATCTAGAATTCAAATCTATTATCAACACGTTTATTTGAGTTGTTACCTTTACACATTTTATTGCCGAGATCTATCTGAGTAATTCTTTTGAAATACAAAATTTTAATATGACAACGTTGTATACTTATCGAATTAATTTTTTTTGAATGTTTGAATAAGTACATCATTTGAATTAGTTATAAGTTAAACTCAATTTTCTTCTCTCCTTCAATGTTTAAAATTTTTCATTGTAAACCTGTTTTGTTTCTACAGTAAATATTTGATTTTCTAATAATACATTTTTCCATTACCTATTAATATTTCTTAACTAAAGAAAATAAAAAAATAAAAAACATTGTTAAAATTGTTATTTGTACTTTAAATTTATTTGCATTTATCATCTCAACCCTCCGACAACTTGCTAATGTATCATTTTTTTTAGAAAGATTAAAGTTATTAATTTGAACATTTTTTTTCAAGCTTGATAAACCCGCTCTAATTCCTTAACATTCTTTTCTTTCAAAAGTTATTTTACACTTGTCTTCATATCGACATTTTAAGCTAATTTTCGTCCCCTTAATAGTAGTTTTTTCTCATAAGTTTTTTTTACAAGTTAATAAAAACTTTTTTAATAAAAGAAAAAAAAAAAAAGAAAAACATAAGTCGATATGTAGGACACCTGTGCAAAATCTTATTTTGCCTTGTGTCCAAATTTTTATAATTTAAAGGAATTAATGTTTTTCACTTGATATTAGATTTTTTCCTTAAAAAAGAAAACATTGAATAAATATAGTAAAACTGATTTCCGAAGAAAAAACTATTTTTCACAAACAAAATAAGTGCTAGTTAAAATGATTGTTGTCTTTGATTTCTTGATTAAACTGGAAATTGCTGTTCATGGGTGTGGCTAAGGGAAAATGAGAGAATAAAATGAGAGATCAAGTGATCTACAGTCCAAAGTCCAGGAAAATGAGAGAATCAAATGAGAGATCGCGTGATTTATGGAAAATTCTAGAAAAAGAATTCAAAATCTATAAATACGCCCGATCAGAGCATGAAGCGGGCAATCCACCACGAAACAAGCACGAAGCGACACTCTGCTCCGCAAAAGAAATAACATCGTCAATCTTCAAGCAAGAAGATTTCAACAACCACCTAATCGAAGAAGCCCACGCATTCTGTGGCATAGAGAATTTAAATATTGGAAGTACTCTTTCATCAAATACTCTAAGTTGGACTCCACGATTGAGTCACAGCGTTCAATCAAATTAAAGTGAACATCATCTCAGCAAGTAAACCCACACAGACTGGGCGCCAACCTTAGCTACACTTCTACGAACAAGTTGTTTTCATACTGTTTGATTCTATCGTATTGTTTATATATATTCATATTATCATATATACTCACTATTGTATTTGCATTGTAATATTTATATATATTTATATCACCGCATTTATTCACTATTGTATTTGTACTGTAATAATTATACATATCGATATCATCGCGATATCGATTAATATCGTATTTTATCACCACGCTCTGATCACGGAAAGGAAAGGAAAACTGACCACGCAACGTTTAGCAAGATTCTGCAAACGAGACGGACCAACGTCGAGTGCCAGAAGCTGAGCGACCGGAGACCAGTGACACGCCAAAGGGGGAATCCGGAGCACGTTTCCTTCTATTTGTTAACATTAAGTGTCTAAACTTATTGTGAGCTGTCATTGCGTATTTGTACATAATAAACCAACATTATTTAGTTTCATTATATTTAGTTAAATAATTATATAATTATGTCCTTAAAGCCCTTAAAAAAGGCATTAGTCCTGAAGGTACCCAGAACTCGGTCCAGAACCTAGATAAGTTGTTCCGAGACTACTGCTAACCTGGAATCCAATGAGATTGTTGAGACTGAAACCGAGGCAATTGCGAAGGAAACCAGTGAGGCTCCTAGTCTGGGTAACAATAATAGTACTACTCAAGTTTCCAAAAAGTTACTCTTTAAAAAGTTAACATGCCACAACTGACGTCATTGTAATTTAAACAGAAGGTATTACTTCATACTAAGTTCACATATAAGATTGAGTATTTTATTACAATTAAGTCCAAGTTTTTTTTTAGAAACACAAAAAGCTAATTTGGAAGATACTTTTTTTAGACGGTTTACGAATAAATTGTGAAGTTGGGAGTTTCTAAAGTTATATATAAGACACAATGCTTATACAATGTGAAGTTAAAGTCTATTTATAAATAAAATTAAATACCTCTGATAAATAGTTATAATGTCAACAAAATGAAAATTAAATTTGCATGTAAAATATTTTTTATAATTTTTGTAATCCGGCTTCAATTTAAATCTCGTTTAGTTTAATAAAATTAGTAATCTAACAGACTTTGGTTTAAACTTTTAATTTAGAACATTTTATCAAAAACTATCTTTAAAACTAAAAAAGATAATTTATTATTTTGTGTGGCAGTTTTATTTAAAAAAGTTAAGCCTCAAAATAGCTCTAAGAATAGATAATGTTTTATAGATAATAGAATAAATAATATTTAACTATTCTTAGAGCTTTTTTGAGACTCCGTAGATCTGTTCTTAGATTTATTTGAGAGCAGTGAGACGCCGTTAGTCGGACTAAAATTTTAACATAAAATTATCTGTGGTAATTTTAATAATATTAATGGAATGAAATGTAATTCTTTAAATCAAGCATTCGTTTTCAAATTAAGACAGTTCTAAGTAAGCTTTAAATTTTTAATATAAATTTAAAAAATAAAGTTATATTGTACTTTTTAATTATAAATAGTTACAACAATAATTACGTGAGGCTGGTATGCCAGGATTTACTATTCAGCATGATTTATTGTTTTTATCAAATCTATTAGAAATAATTAACTCAATTTGCTGAAACTTACTTTTCTTTTCACTTTTAACTTTATATGTCTTATTTTAAAGGCGATTATTTTTTTTATAAATAATTTATATTTAATTATTTTATTCTTATTTTTATTATAAATTTTCATTTTTATAGTTAAAGGCATAGCTGCAAGTTTATATTTTTTGTACTAAACGCTTTTAAAATACTAACAAATATACCCTTTTATACTTATAAAATCTTTCAAGTAATGTTGTCGTAAGTTTGTTATTTGAAAGTTAATTATAGTTTTTAACTAATAATTGCTATAATTCGAATTATTTAAAAGTTTTTATATTAACTTACTTATATTTTTGGAGTACTTTCCTGGAAGTTGTTCTTTTTTTTGTTTATTTTAAGTTAACTACACTTTTCAGTTTTTAGATTTTTATATTTTATATTAATTTTATATTTTTGATGTTTTATAACTTTAACACGTTTTATGGATCAGTCCAACAAACTATTATTTTTTGCGTAATGTACATTTTTGATTATAATAAGACTTTTATAATTTATTTGATACATTGTGTAGTTATCATAAAATTTTCTTTTTTAATATCTTCCCTATAACTGATAATACAATTGCATAGAAAAACTATTACAAATAAATTTTATTTATATTTTAACACATACCATAGTTAAAGAAAATTTCCACTTATTAACTACTATATGTATTTATTAAATACAATAGACATATCAATGTACAAACAATGAAAAGGTGAAAAGAAAACAATTAGTACCGAAGCCAAAGAACGTACAAAAATTGAACAATTTTCTTTAGTTCTTACATGCGGCTGGTATGTTAGTTTTTACTACTCAGCATGATTTATTAGTTTAATCAAGTATATTTGAAGTTCTTTTTGTTAAAACTACCGATTTCTTTTCACTTTTAATTTTATATGTTTTGTTTTGTAGTAAAAAGCAGATCTGTCAAAATATACTTTTACATCAAATGCTTTCAAGATACTACTAAATAAAGATTTTTCTATTCACAAAAGTTTTTAAGCGTAGTTGTCGTAAGTTTCTTAGTTTCAAGTTAACTATACTTTTTTACTGATAATAACTTTAATTGGAAATATTTAAAAGTTTTTGTATTAAACTTGACCGTCAAGTTACATATAGTTTTGAAGAAGTCCTTTCCAAAAGTTTTTTTTTTGTTTATTTCCAGTAACCTACGCTGATTAGTTTATAGCACTTATTTTTTATACTAAACTTTTTAGTTTTTGATGTTAATAACTTAGACACCTTTCATGGTTCAGCCCTTCTAGCTACTATTTTCTTGCATTGTACAAACATTTTTGAGTATAATAGGACTTTTATAATTTATTTGATACGCTCTGTAGTTATCATAATATGATCACTTTTAATCTTCCCAATAAGTGATATTACACTTGCATAGAAAAACTAATATAAATAAACTATACTAATATTTTATTTAAATACTTAATAAAGAATTAATTCCCAAGTTAAAAATTCCAAGTTTAATTTTCATGGTTAAATAAACTATACATTTATAAACTGGTTGCCTAAATAAATCTTATACAAACACACTTATAGTTATTATTTATTAAATATAACAGACGTAGCTAATCAATACACAAACTGTGTCAAAACAAAGAAAAGGTAGAAAGGAAACAACTAGTACTGAAGTACAAAACACTCAAACAAACTGAACACATTTGTCTGAAATTTTTGTATTGTTGGTATAACAAACGAGCGAGGCAGAGAAAAGCAAATAAAACGTTTAAGACAAATTATTTAGGGTTTACAAAAGCCAGATCTTATTACATGAAAAGTTAAGAACAAATTTTGACTATATATTTACAACCAAAGCTATACAATATAGCAGAGTACTTAGAAATAAATCAAGTAAATTTTTCCAGCTAGCTCAATAACAATTTAAAAGATAAAATTTAATCTACTATAAAACAAAAAATAATATTAAAATGGTTTTTAAAATACATTTAGCTTCTACAAATTCTGCTAAATTAACTGTGTAGTTATCAGTACTAAAGTATTGTTAAGCAAATTTATAGTTAACATATTTTACTTTTTACGTGTCTTTTCAAATGTGTTGAAATATGAAACTTTTTACCACATTTTGGGCAAGAATGTTTAGGTTCATAATGATACTTCATATGTTGATTCAATTGTGATGAGGTATGAAATTTCTTTTCACAAAGTTTGCACGAGTATCTAGGTTCATAGTGAAAAACCATGTGCCTAATCAAATCTCTTTTAGTTTTGAAGCTTCTGTCATCTGGGCATATTCTGCATTTGTAGTTTCTCTCAT
This sequence comes from Thalia democratica, assembly GCF_965202585.1. Lineage (NCBI taxonomy): Eukaryota > Metazoa > Chordata > Thaliacea > Salpida > Salpidae > Thalia > Thalia democratica. Next base: position 3,065,778 of record NC_139172.1, on the reverse strand, counting down.
CACTGTGAGTTGCTTCATGATTTTTCAAGTGTTCTTTTCGAGAAAATCTTTTACCACAAGTTTTACACTGGTAAAGTTTTTCACCTGTATGAGTTCTGATGTGTATAACAAGTTTAGATTTACTTTCAAAACACTTCAGGCAAGATTCACATTGATGCACCTTATCGTGTATGTTCTTGTGTTGTTTAAGAGTATACATACTAGAAAACTTCTTTTTGCAAATCGTACATTCAAACTTATTATCATTCTTAGTGATGTCAGCTCTAAAATCTAGAAAAAATTTTATTGTTAACGCGTGAGTTTTCAACTTGATTAGAATACATTCTTATTTCTATTAGATATATAAAACTTATATTAATTTTTATACTTCATATAGATTTAAAATACTAAGCAGGTATTGACTATTAATTCAATACAGAATGCTTTCTAAAAAAAATATTAACTATTGAAAACGTTATTTCATAAAATAAACTACTTAGAAATAAAAGTATAGTTTATTTATATGTGTAGTTCATTTAGTAATATTTTGAAAAAAAAGAATGAAAAGGATGAACTGATTCGATTAAATATATTAAACGTAAATCTATACCGCTAAAATAAATTGAAAAATTTTCACTAAATATTCCAGTTTTGAAATGAACATAAAGTTAAGGTTTTAGTTATATTTTACAATAGACTTGAAACTTACTTTAGATAAAGTAATGAAAAAAGTCACATATAATTATAGTTATGCTAAAACGAATCGGATAGTAAGATTTTCGAGATATAAATGAATTCAAAATATTTACTTGTATTTTACCACTATATGCTTATTTTTTCCCACATATCCACAATTAATTGCTAACCTAGTACTCTTAAAAACATGATAATTTAATGCTTTTCAACATATATACGACAATAAATAAAATTAAATAATCTTACCTTGAATCTCAGTATCAAGTTCATGAAGAATTTCCTGAGACATTGTTGTCTTAACTTGATAGTCACCAATACTTTTACCTGTAGTATTAAAAAAGACTTCAAAAAATGAAATTGACTTTACTTTAAACAACTTTAAACCCTTTTTGGCTCAAATCTAGCAATTCGAAAAAAAATAATAAAAAAAAGTTCCAACTTAATGCATCATATTACAAAACTTCAAAAAAACAAACTGTCACCTATACTGTCTTTTGATTGTGTATCACAACAAGTTGAACTTTCACCATCAGAAGACAAGTCATCAGATTTACTTTTCATTTCTGTTGTTTCAATGTGAGCATTATTTTTGTTTCTTAAATGTGGAACTTCACTACCTGTTAAAAAATTTTAATATATTTTTAGTAAAGTTAAATTATTACATCTAATTTATAACTTTCAAGTTATAATATCACAATATTTTTTACTTTTTTGAAGGAATTTAGAAGTACTACTAGTAGTTTCAGTTTTTTTAGTTTGAGTAAAACTTGAGTCACATAATTCTTCTGGTTCCATTACACTTAGTTTTTCATTTTTTTCTATATTAGAGATTATTCTCATTGGCTCTGTTGTAAGATGAAATTATTAATTAGTGTTTCAAATTAACTTTCAAAAATTTAATTAACTAATAATCTAAAAAAAAAATTTTAAAACATATACTTAGTATTAAAAATACCTTCACTTTTCCGATTGTCTTTTGAAACAGAGTCTTTTTCATACCTTCTATCAACAAATGAAGATTGGAGACTTTGTAATCTTTAAAAAAATTATATTTTGCATATTTAGATTAAATTAAACTAATTGGTTTTTTAGTTTTAATAAACAACAAAACCACTTAAAACTACACATTAAAAAAAAAGTTGATTTACTTTTAGAAATAACATGAGTATAAAAATTTAACTATAACTATAAACTTTGATAACGAAATTTCAAAATAATTTTACCAAAAGCTTTATATACTCCCAAAACTTATGATATATTACACTGAATTCGTGTAGTGAGTTGTAAATATATATTAAACTTACTTTGTATTTTTCAACTTTAGGTCTTTCTCTAAAGACTTAATTTTTTCCACTAACAGAACGTATGCTTTAGTCATTATCTTATCTTGCTCTTCGAAACTATAAAAACATAGTTAATTTATTTCACGGCATAATAATTTTTACTAAAATTCTTAATTGCTTACTTCAACATTCATTGGTACTTGAAATTTTTATCTTAATATATTTTATCTTGCACTTTAAAACTGTGAATATATAGTTATTTTAATTTATACATTACGGTATCATAATTTTATACTTTTTTTTATTTTTAAATTACTTACTTAATTATAAAGTGCAACTAATATGTAATAAAAGTTATACACAACTAACTAATCGCTTTTTGCACTAAATTCTTTTTTTAACTTCTCATTTGTTTCCGATAGTTTACAATTTTCATCAGCAAGACTTTCTTTTTCTTTCTTTAATCTGCAATTCTTTTCTTGTAAATGTTGAATCTCTAAGTTTTGCTTTTCAATAACTTCTTTGAAACCTGACATCAAGGATTCAGCTTGGGTAAATTCTAAATAAATTTGTAATTAATGTAGAAACAAACTTGTTTTTAAGCAGAATAACTTGTATATACATAAAATAAAGTTTAATTTTGATAAAATTTTTATTAAGTAAAACATTAAAAAATTTTTATAATTATAACTATTTAATTAACTAGAAATAAAACTAACTTTTATTCAATTCGTTGCTGTTTGAGAGCTTATCCATTTTTATAATAAAAATTATTAATATATAAAACTTCTAGAAAAAACTACTACAAACTTTTATTTATTTTTTAGGAATTGTATTGTTAATGTAATTAAGTAACTGAAAAAAAAACTATTTTTGTTTTGTATAAAATAAACTTATTTCACTACATCTTTTTGCTGTATGGTTTACATGTATTCTAAAATAAGCCTGAATAAAACAAACAATTTTTATTAACAAGTTTAACACAATAGTAACTTTAAACTTTAGTTTTTGAGTTTTTATCATGCAAAATTTGTTTTACTTCTTATATATCTATAATGTATTGCATGTTTTAGACAAAAAGATAAGAAATCTAACTTTATAAACTTAATTTAAAAATAAATTTGTGTTTTCTAGGATGTAAGTTTATCTGAATATATAAAATCAGTAAAAGGTTATTGAAACAAAAATAAATAAAAACTGCCTCTACTAGATAAATTCATATTTTTCTATTAAAATAATGTTTAATTATACTCTTTTAATCTTTTAAGATATGAAGTTAAATAGTCATTAATTTAATTAATTTAACCATCTTTAATATGATTAATGTTTAAGTAATAAATTTATAATAAGAATTTTTATGAACTTTTAATTAAAACTGGTCTACTCATTTATCAGCATAAATATATAAATCTGTATCAAATTAAAAAAACTACTTTTAATAATTATAAATCTTTAAAATTTGTGGCACTGCATATTAACAAACCTAAAACAAACTACACTGTTAAAGTTAAAAAGTATCTAGTGTTTATAATATTGGATGAACATTTTAAAGTAAACTTAAGAAAATTGTTATTTTGAAATAAACTCTTGCTCAATTAAAAGATTATGGGTTGGTACTTGGTATAATCTGTTTTAATATAAAATTTTCAGCATTCTGTCAGTCAGTTATTTTCGATAACTGGCTGATTTATGCTTAGAAAATTTCCAAACTAATAGACTTTATTGTTTTTGCGTTTTCATAGTTTTATAAAATTATTTAAAATAGCTATGAAATTTGTCAGAATTTATTAATAATTATATAGAGTGAACAAACAAACAATCTTAATATTTAAAAAACAATTATATAACTAATAGTATAAAGAGTTGCTACTCTTTGAGTGAAAAAAATGCCCTGAAACTTTTACAATCTTCAAAAAAGTCTAAAAATGTTTCATAATAAAAAAAAAATTACTTCTTATAAAAATTTGGTTATAAAATAACAAAATATAAAATTAAATCAAATAAACTCCATCTAAAATCTGTAAAAAAACAACCTAAGATTTTTTAAAAATCTAAAAACTACCTGTAAATTTAAAAAAAAGCTGCCCTGAGTCACCTTGTGTTTTTAAGAAAAATATCAGAATTTTAAGATTTTACATGAGTCATTCAAAATTTAAAAATTCTTTTAGTTTTTTTGAGTACCTTAAGTGTATGGCAACCCTGAATATAGCTAAAGAAATTTTAAAAGATTTTCAAAAACAAAAAACTTAACTTTATCAATAATTTTAAGGTCAGTTTGTTTTTTTCAAAATAGTACTACTTTAAAACTAATGTTAATTAGATTTAAAAGATATCAAAAAAAAAACTGGCTTATTTTTAAAAATCTAACAAATTTACTGAATTTTTATTATTGTGATTTCATTTTTGTTATCTAATAAACTTTATTGATAAATGATTTAATAATTTATAGAAGCTTAAACTTTAAATATACTGTCTGTTTTGGCGTTTTACAATTTGGGTCTTTTTTTCAGGTCTTTATTGCAGGGTCTCTAAAGTATTTTTTTAAATAAAAATGAGTCATTTAAAAAACATTGAATTGTGCTAATTTGTTTTAAACCAAGTAACTTATGTTAGTTGAATAAAGAAAATTAGTGTGCAAACTGTTATTTTTATAAGATAAAAAACGAAACAAAACTTATTTTATCTACAAATTATAATTCAAAAGCAAACACTTTTGTTATATATTACTTAAACTAAATAGAACAAAAATGGTCGTAAGTATTATTTTTTATTTTTTATAACAACATAATTTAATATTTTTATTTTATTATGTTAAACATATATCTGTTCATAGTTTAGTATTTATAGATGTTTTTAAAAAGATTAATATCTCGATAAAACAAACAACTATAAAACTTAAAGTTGGTCGTTAAACATCAAATAAATGAACATAAATTAGAAGTAAGAAAACACTCAACAAAGAAAGTTTGTAAACATAATACTACTGTTACAAAGAAATAATGATTAATTGAATGTATTTCTTACGATATTTTTATGGAAAAAATCAAAAATGTTAAATTATGCTCCAGCACTGACTTAAAAACTATACATTAACTATATATGCTAAATTAACCAGTATAAAAAGCTGTATGACTTATACTTAGTACACTTAAGAATATGTATGTGTTTAAGTTTATTGTACAAAAAGAACCACATATTTTCTCATTATAAAGACTTATTAAACAGTTGTCACTTAATAAGGTGAAAAATTATTACTTAGTTACAAAAAACATATATTTTAATTTATGTAAGTGAATAACAGCCTGTTTACTAAAGCAGTATACAATAAAAATTGAGTTGAATATGTTGCTATAATATTAAGTTAGCATGAAACAAATTAATATCTGATTATTTAATATAAGTATAATGATAGTCAATTTTTGATTGTCGCGGGGAATGCCCCGGGGTGGTGGAAACATTAGTGTCCATGCTAAATTGTGGGGAAGGTTTTCAAGGGGGTAGTTTTACTTCATTTAGACTAGGTGTTGGTAAATAGTTAGGGTCCATGTCAAGTAAAATTTGAGACTAAGATAATTTAATTTAATATGGAATGTACAAATAAGCTTATAAGTAATTTAATTACAAATAAGCTGTAAATGGACTGGTACCAACACTCATATCCAAATATCAAATTTACATCACAATCTCCAAATTAAAAGACTTTTATGTTTCAGCATCATCATAGATATAAAAACTATAAAAAGTAGCTATGAAATTTTTCAGAATTAATTTTAACTATACAGGGTAAACAAAAAAACAATTTTAATATTTAAAAACATTTATATAATTGATAGTATAAAGGGTTGCTACTCTTTGAGTAAAAAAATGCCCTGAAAATTTTACAATCTTTAAAAAAATCTCAAAAAAATTTCATAATTAATAATAAACTACTTCTTAAAAAAATTTGGTTATAAAATAACAAAATATAAAAATTAAATCAAATATATCTCATCAAAAATATTTAACAAAACAGCCTAAGATTTTTTTTAAATCTATAAACTACCTGAAAAAAAAAGAAAGCTGCCCTGAGTCACCCTGTGTTTTTAAGAAAAAAAAAATATTAAGAATTTCCTGATTCATTCAAAATTCAAAAATTCTCTTAGTTCTTTTGAGTACTTTAAATGTGTGGCAACCATGAATATAGCAAAAAAAAAATTTAAACGATTTCTAATAACAAAGACTCTAGTTTCATAAATAGTTTTAAGGTCAAGTTGTTTTTATTAAAATAGGTATTACTTTTAAGTTAGTGTTAATCAAATTTAAAACAGATAAACAAAAAAGCTAGCTTATTTTTAAACATCTAACAAAATATAACGATTTTTTTTTATTGTGCTTTCATTTTTGTTTATCTAATGAACTATATTGCTGAATGATTTAATGTTTTATACAAGCTTACACTTTAAACATACTGTCTATTTTGCAATTTACATTTTTGGTCTTTTATACAGGCCTTATTAGAGGGTCTGTAGAGAAATTAAAATAAACGTGAGTCATTTTAGAACATTATTTATCTACAAAAAAGTAATTAAATTACAAAAAAGCTGTAAAATAACTGATACCAACATTCAAATCCAAATATCAAACTGTTTTCAAAAAACACAGAAGTTGCTGCAAGCCAGTTATAAAACATGTGTACATGTGTGTTTATGTATTTCTTGCTTCACAATCAACTTTTATGCAAAATAATAAGTGATTTTCAAATTAGTAATGTGCTAATTAGATTATATACACAGCTTCACCCTGATATTCATAACCCAACATCAGGGATGCATTACCAGGCATTACAAATTCAATAGTTAACTCAATTCATTAAAAATAAGCATATTGAAATTAAGGTTATCTAGTTTTCACACCAAATTTAATTTTCATTATTCTTTTCTTTTAAAAACTGCTAGCTCAAATATCATAAAATATATATGGGATGTTTTAAAATTTCAATCATTTATTTATTTATTTTTGCAATTTACACTACTTATTTTATTTTATAAATGCACTTTTTGAAAGAAAATGTTAGTTCACAATGTTCATATACAAGTTAACTAGATTAGAGGATAACTTCGAAAGTAAGTCAATGATATTTATATTAAAAAACTTAGCTAAGTTTTATAATTTTATAAAATAGTCTAACTTTATATTCAAGGTTAAATTTTTTACGCTCATTAGTAAAAATATTATTGAAAACATAAATGATTCATAGAACAATAAAAAATACTAGTCATTGAATAATAAATTATCACTCAAAACAAAGACATCAAGTGGTCTACCGGATCCACTGTTTTCAATTATGTTTATATTAATCATTTTGAAGTAATATACATCATTTTTTTTAAATTTACAGTGTTGATATTATTTTAATCAAAAAAGTGTCCTAAGTGAACTTAGACTGTCTTGAGTCATCCTGATTTTTTGCTTTTCTTGAAAATTGCAAATTTTAACATCTATAAATTGTTAACAATAAAGTTTTCTACAAAACATTTTATGTTAAAAAAAGATACTGAATCCACTAATTTCATTCAAAACATATAATCAATTATGTTATGATATTTTTCATAAATAAACTAAACTTAGTCAGCGTGATGTTTAAAAAATTCAAAATGTCTGAGTGTCCTAAGTGTATGACAACCCTTAATTTATACCAGAATTTTTACTTAAAAACTAAGTAAAGTTCAAAACATTAACAAAACAAGTTTATTTATATTTAAAACTATTAGAACTATGATATATTTATACTTTTAAATTTTCAATATATCGTGTAAACAGCTACTAAAAAGTTATGTTACTTTAATTATGAATAATATTAAAGATACTACTTAAATATCTTTTTTATAATAAATATTATGTTTATATTACAATACATCATTTGATTAGGACTTAGTTTGAAAAGTTAGTTAGAAATTTACTAGTTAAGAATAATATGTGAATTAAATAAAGATAAAAAATATATCTAAATATTCTAATGATTAATTAGTTTTTCTAATTCCTAAATCTATATATTAAATCTATAAGGAAAAAAAATCGGAAATTTGTTACACTGATATTAAAATTGTTAAGGTCTACAGGTTATTTTCTTCAAGTTTCTAGGTTCAAAAGAGAAAAAAAATCAGGATAAGCTGAATTATTTTTAAATCAAATTTCATCATAATTTTGTTTTAAATGTTTAGATCATTTTCGTTTAAATAATAAATTGTAACACTAAATTAAGTCTACTTGAAGAAAAAAATTCTATACAATTTCAATAATATAAAAATAAAAAGTGAATTTAAGCATTACCTCAACTTAACTTTTATAACCACAATTTAGGTATAAATACTGTGACATTTATACACTATAGATTTAATGAAAAAAAATCAATAGCAATGAATAGTAACAACAAAAATATTTTTTTCTAATAGTTTTTCTTAATAATTTCTAAGCCCAAAAATCTAAATATAAAGAAGCAAATAATATTTGCAAACCTAAAAATTAAAAAAAAATTTTTTAGGTTTCCTCAGAAAATTAGTTTAATTGATTTTAAGTTAATTTGAAGTAATCTCAGCTTACCATTTATTTATGTACTTAACTCTTTGTTAAAAGAAATCATCTATCACTAAATTTTTATATTGGCATACTAGAAAAAAAAAGTATAAAGATGTTTGTAAATATTATAACGTTAGTTTAAAATAGTAATCTTAATAAATAATATAAAGCAAAGTAAGATAAAAAACATTGCAGTTTAGAATTAGACTGAACGACTGCTATTGTAGTTAAACAAATCAATTTTTCAATAAAATTATTTGGTATTAGATGACGATCATTATTAATTCCATAAACATAAGTAAATCAATAAGTAGAAATATTAACTCATGACCTTGATAATCACTGTTTAATTAATAAATTTTAAGTTTATCCTTGTACTTTATAATATGACTTAAATTTATAAACATAATGGTAGCTAAGATCATAATTTACTACCTTGGTAAGCTAACAATTTATGACCATTCTTGTTGTTGAATCTAGGTAGAAAATAACTTGTCTCTGAAGACGTCCTGTTATAACTATGGATATGTTTTGCATTTTTAAAGTAATCATTAAAGTTAGCTGGTACCAAATTATTGTTAAATTTAAGTATAATAATATTTAATTCATATAGATTTAGACTTTTTACATTTAATTTATTTTAAAGTTTAGAATTTTCTTACGTGATCACCATGTTTCTTATAACAATTATAATTAAATGCTATTTTTATGAAAACTTTGAATTCAAATATACTTCTTAGCTTTCTCCCCAGCACAACGAACCATATCTGATATTTCTCATAAACGAAGAATTAAAAAAAGTAAATTTAATTACTTTCCATTAAAAAAACATCTTATTTTACATTGTACACGAAATGTTTTTTTATAATTTTTTTTTTATAGTTTCTATGTGTCTAACCATTTTAAATATCTGTCTATACCTATTCTCAAATATTTTTAAACATTTGTCTTTTTTTATAACTGCTTTACCTATTTTAACATTAACATCTATATTTTTCCAAAAGCTATTTTTTTGGTTGATGTAGAAATATACTTTAAGTTTTATAAAGGTTATATAAATTAATTAATAAAGGTATAATTATATTGTCACCGAATCATTGTATAACATTGTATTTTCTACAAAGTTGAGACTAGTTTTAATCTTTAAGTCATCTATATCAAGTAATGTTAGGAATAACAACGGTCCTAACACTGAGCTTTGGGTACCCTAATTTCAATTTTTTAACAGGTTGACTCATATCCTCCAAAGCTAACAAACTGTTTCCTTCCATCTAAAAATGAAATAGTTAGTAGATGCATATTACCTCTTACACCATTGGATTCAAATCTTCTTAATGAGATATTTGATTTACTTATACAAATGATTTACTTAAATCCAAAACACTGCACAAATTGCATTTCCTTAATCAAAATTGGATAGTACCCCTTTAACAAACTCTTACAATAAACATTTGTTTGATGGAATCTCACATAATAAGTGATTAACCAAAAAAAGCTTAAACTCCGATACTTTTTTCAAAGTTCAACTACTTTTTACAAAAATCTAGCTGTGGTTATGCGTATTACTTATCTTAGCACTATATCTTTTTAACTTAGTTTGTTATAATTTTTTTTTTTTTTATTAAGTTTCTGTTTTTATTATTCATATTCTCTCTATTTTTTAATCTGAATACTTTGTGTGAAGACATTTTTAATTTTTATATAAATACCTTTAATTTATATATTACGGAAACAAAATGAACAAAGTCGTTCTAAGCACATTTTTACAGTCACATTTTTGCACAGTGACATTTTGGCACGATGATTTTTTGCTTATTACATCTTTTTGTGTTTAGACCGATTAGTTGATTTTTAGCTAGTAACAAATCTCTAACGTAAAATAAACTCAAAACTAAAACTTTATAACAGATTCATATAAAAGACAATTAATCTAAGATTAAAAATGTAAACAAGTTAAAATTAATGTTAGATACGAAAAATAATCAAATTAAAAAATAAAATTACACAAAAAAATCATACCAAGGGTTAAAAACTAAATTTCTTTTGAAACTAAAATAAAAATAATGCTATTAGTTTAAGTAAATTGTTCTAGTTTATTTTAGTCAAAGTTTAAGTTATGAAAAAAGCGCTGTTTTTATTGCCTTTTTTATTCTCACTAAAAAAAAATCCAAATAACTAGAAAATAAACATCAAGTAAAATCTGAAAGACCTCTAAACTTCATAAAATATCTAAGTCTTTTTTATTAAATTAACTTTTTAAAAAAAATTAAAATAAACTCAAAATACTTTATTAAACAACTAATTAATGCTGATATTCACATCAAGAGACTATAAGTAAAAAATTAGTCTCAATATTCGTGTTCTGAAGCCCTACTAAATTTAGTTTATATTTCTGTTTAAAAGTTAACGAAATTCAGTATCAAAAATTGTTTTAGTTTAAAACTAAGAAAAATGTACTTAACTAGTTCATAAAAATTAAGATTAAAATAGAATTAAAAAAAATTGTAGTTCGTTATTATATTGCTTAAGGTAAAACTTTAAATAAATACTTCAGGTTAACATTTTTTTACAAAACTATCAATTTTTGTTCATTCAAAATAATTTGCGTTTAAAAACGAATTTTATTAAGTTAATAAAACTTAAATTTATAAAATTATTTAAGAAAATAAAAGTTAAAGCGTGCAAAAGTGAAGCTCCGTTCAAAATTGACCAATTGTTTAAAAATTTTGCAATGAATAAATATTTCCATGAAGATATATCCCCGTGCAAAAGTGACGCTTTGCAAAAATGTTTTTATGCAAATATAACGTCGTGCAATAAGTGTTGCCGTGCAAAAATTTCGACATGTAAAATTGTCGCCGTGCAAAAATGAACCTCCTGCAAAAGAGTTGCTGTTCAAAAGAGTCGCAGTGCAAAAGTGATACCTACCCATTTTGTATACTTGGGGTAATGTTTTTAATTATCTTCCAAAAAGAGGTAAGTTTTGCAAAAAGGAGAAAAAAAAAGTAAAAGGTTAAAAACTCCTGATTTACGCTAACAATACATTAGTGACTTATCAACATTAAAATGAACGTTACCAAGTAAGTGAAATCAGATTTTTTTTCCTTACAAAGATATTGCATTATTGTCAGATCCTAAAATTCCTCAACTTTATTTGTTTTTATTGATATTTATTATTTATATATTGTTTTTATCAAAGATATTTCAAACTATTTAGTTTTGCCTGATCGGACATCAATATATGAAGTACTACTGAAAAATTTTCAGCTATACAAAACATTTTTAAACTCCTCTACCAAAAAAGATTTAAGAGCAATAAATCTTTCCAGCAATTTTTGTAAGTTTGTAGTTTCCCTTTAGAAAAAAAAGTACCTTAAGCTTACTTTAACTTAACTTTAAAAGTTTTTAAGTGTAAATTATTAACAAAAATGATCAAAAAGAATTTAAATAATTTATTTATAAAATATTGTTTTGCAATGTAGGATTATTCAATTTTAATTAAGTTCTAACTACTTAGTATTCTATTTAAATTCCTTACAAGGCAAAACATTTTGTTGTAAATAATTTTTTTGAAATCCTAAAATTCTGCTTAACACTAACTTTGTAATCAAATTAAATGATGCTTTTATAGTAAACTAAAAGTGTATATTATGTATTAATTTAGATATTAGTAAAACTTAATAAAATGTAAATAATTAATCAAATCAACTCAAACATGATATAAATCAAACCATAGTATGTACTTAAACTAAATTGTAAACTGACTACTTATGAAATTATCTTTGACATGCAAGGAACTAAAAAGTTTTGTGATAAATATCTTTAAAAAGAAATTAATTTTTATATGATTTTTTGAATAAAGAATTGCGCGTTACTAAAGCTCTTAATAAGTTTTTTTTCCGGAAATAAAAATCAAAAGCAATTATCTCGTTATATTTTAAACTAATAAATTTTGAAAAGACACAAAATTGTTAAAAAATAGTTGTTTAGGTGCCAAATGTTTATCAGCAAGTGGACATACATTTAACCAAACATTAAATAAAATGTTGTTTTAGTAATCAGACCACAAAACACCTGAAATTAGCATTATACTTCTTAGTTTGTTTTGTTACATTCTTTATTTCTGAATTTTCATACAAGTAAGTTATTTGCAATAATACTTTTTTTTTCTTAAATATACAAAACCATCGCTATGTAAAGATTATTCAAAAAAAAATTATAAAAAATTGGCAGCTCTAAAATAAGCAAATCTAATTTAATCTTTAATGTTATTTTCATGCTAACAACAATAATGAACTGTAAAAAAAAACTAATACAATTTTTATAAATAGATATTTTAGTAAAAAACTGTGTGTGATTTGTATTATACCTTTATATAAATCTTATTGTTGTCTACAGACTAATACAGCTATTTGTACATGTAAAGTATATAAACTTAGACTTCGGTCAAATATAAATTGTTTATATTTGTGGAAAAAATAACCTTTAAAGATTATCCAATACAATGTTTTTTTCAAAACTTATTTATATGTGGAATAGTTGATCTTCAATTAAAAGTTTAAATTAAGGTAGTTCGTATGTAGACAAAATGATTTTTAAAGCAAAAAAAAAAAGAACAGCGGATATTTTGTTCTATTTATATAACGCGCTTTTAAAGTGTATCTGCTATTAGTTATGAGTATAATTTGATTATTGATTTTATTTAAAAAATTTGAACGAAATAAGTTAAGGGCGTGTTACTTGAGCAAACATTAAGTTTTTATAATTAATGTAATAATAGCAATCTAAAAACACATAAAATTAAACTGTTATCCCAAGTATACTGTTTGTATATGTGAAACCTATACTTTTAGAACAAAGAGACTGTTGTGTTTTGAATTTTTCATATAAAGAAAAATTACTCAAGTTTTCCTTTTTCATGATTTTCGTGAAAAATTTATATTTTACTTTTTTTTTTGCGGAAAGATGTTTAGCACTATTACATAAAATTGCAACAAAAACAAGGTATATTGTTTTAAATTAAATTACTGTAATCTACTAGTTACTGGCATCACACAATTGGATTGTTGGTGTATATTTTGTTGTGGTGTCAGTAGATACTTGCTGTTGCATTTTAGCTTACAGTTTCATAATTTTCCCACATTATAGTTAAATTGTTAGCTTGCATAAAAATATAATTTTATGTATATTAATGGAATAATTAAAGTACTTTAAATAAAACTTAGGTTTTTAAATTCAGAGTGTTCTGAGTGAAACTAAAAGAGTTTTGAGATAAACATATGAACTAAGTTATTTTGTTTATTTAAGCTTGTAGATAGTTACAAGAATATTTTTTAATGCTGTAATCGATTGATGCTAATATGTCAGTTTTTACTATACAGCATGACTATTCAGTTTAATAAAAACAAATAGAATCAAATAATTATTTTAATTAAAATTTATTTTTCTTTTCACCTTATAAATTTTCTTTACTTAAGTTGATTTGTTTTATTTTATAGTAAAAGGCATAGTTGCGAGTTTATAATTTTATACTAAACGCTTTTAAGACACTTTTAAAAATTCCTTTTTCTATTCATAAAAGCTTTTAAGCCTTTTTGTCGTAAGTTTCTGAGTTGCAAGTTGACTATACTTTTTTACTGATAATAGCTTTAATTCGAATATTTAAAGTTTTTATATTAAACTTAACCTTCAAGTTACATATAGTTTTGAAGTAGTCCTTTCCCGGAAGTTGTTCTATTTTTGTTTTATTTAGTAAATTACACTATTAAGTTTATAGCACTTGTTTTTGTATTAACTTTATATTTTTTGATATTTTATAACTTAGACACCTTTTATGGTTCATCCAACCAAGCTATTATTTTTTATGTAATGTACTATTGAGTATAAGTGATTTATTTGATACGCTTTGTAGTTGTAATAAAATGTTAACTTTTAACATTTTCCTTATAACTGATCATAAAAATGCATAGAAGACAATAATAGAATTAAACTATATTTATATTTTAATTTAACTATTTAATACACCGAATGGTTAAATAAACTATACACTAATTGCCTTATACAAGCAAATTTCAAAAACATACTCTTATTTATTAAATACAACAGACGTAGCTAATCAATGTACTAACTGTGTCAAAACGAAGAAAAGGTAGAAAGGAAACAATTAGTACTTAAGCCAAAGCCACTCTTACAAACTGAACACATTTGTCTGGAATTTGTGTATTGTTGGTAACATAAACGACGAGGCAAAGAAAATCAAATAAAACTTATAAAGCAAATTATTCAGAGTTTACAAAACCCTGATCTTAACACATAAAAAAGTACCAACAAATTCTGACTACATATTTACTATTAAAGTTATATAGTAGAGTACTTAAAAACAAATCTATAAAACGTTTCCTGCGAATTTAAGTACAAACTACTTCAAAAGAACATATAAAAAATAAAAAAAATTAGTATGCTATAAAACTAAAAATTATTAAAACGGTTTTTAAAAATACACCTAGCTTCTACAAATGCTGGTAAAATAAAAAAACAAACTTTAAGTTTAATTAAAAGATTTTAAAGTTTAAAATTAATATTTTTGTTATACTATGTAGTTATCAGTACTAAAATATTATTTAAAAAATATATAATCAACATACTTCACTTTCTTTGTGTCTTTTCAAATGTGTTGAAATATAAAACTTTTTACCACATTTTGAACAAGAATGTTTAGGTTCATAGTGATACTTCAAATGATTGTTCAAGTTTGATGAAGTATGAAACTTCTTTTCACATAGTTTGCACGAGTATCTATCTTCATAGTGAAAAACCATGTGGTTTCTCAAACTATGTTTAGTTTTAAAGCTTCTGTCACCTGGGCATATACTACATTTGTAATTTCTCTCATCACTGTGAGTTGCTACATGGCTTTTTAAGTGTTCTTTTTGAGAAAATCTTTTACCACAGGTTTTACATTGATAAGGTTTTTCACCAGTGTGAGTTCTGATGTGCCTATTAAGATCTGATTTATCTCTGAAACATTTCAGGCAAGTTTCACATTCATGCACCTTATTATGTATGTTTTTGTGTTGATTAAGAGTTTTCTTACTGACAAATTTTTTTTCGCAAACTAGACATTCAAATTTATCATCTTTCTTAGTATGGGAAGCTGTACAATCTGAAAAAAATAGTTTTGCTTATAAATGTAGTTTAATTTTGCTTAGAAAACTTACTTAATTTTTTTAACTATAAAAAGTTTTGATCATTCGTTTTACTTAACATCACTTTATAACTAAAAGATAAATACAGAGTTCTTAATAAATAAAAACTTCATTAAAAGCTTGAAAACTTTTTTCTTCAAAAACTACTAAAAATAATAAAAATGTAGTTTATTTAGTACTTTTGTAGAAAAAACATAAATACAATAGTTTAATTATACATATACAATAGATTACATGAGTAAAATAAATGTAGATTATAATTACACAATTCTAATTTTTTTTAACTTAGTAATAGCAAGACGTTTTTTTTTTCTTTTAGAAAAACAATTAATTATAAAAAAAATTAGTTATGAAAATTAAAGCAAACAAAACACTTATAAACTAGACTTGCTTTTTGACATAACATTAGATTACAAAATTATTTTATTTACCTTGACCATTAGTCTCAATTTGTTGTAGAATTTTCTGAGAAGTTTTTTCCTTAGTTTCATTGTCACCAATTATGTCTTCTGTAAGTTTGTAACAAAAATTTTTAGTCGGTAATAGTCAGTAGTTATGTTAATTCTAAAACGATTTTAGTTAACTTACCGACTTGATGGTCAAACAAAGTTTAACGCATTGAAATAAAAAAAACTCAATTAGTTTTCAACTTAATTACTTATAAATTCAGCAATCTTTTACCTTCAGATTCTCTTCGGTTTAATTCATAAATATTTGAATTTACACCATCACATTCCAACTCATCTGGTTTATTTTGCATTTCTACATTGTGGCAACCATTTGATGTGGTTTTTGTTAAATTTAAAGCTCCAATATCTGTTTATACAAATTCTTGACATTTTTTAGTAAAATTAGAATTTTACATCAAATATAAAACTTTTCAATTATATCACAACTTTTGTTGCTTTTTTGTAAAGATATAGAAGTACTACAAGTAAATTTTGAGTCGCAAAATTCTTCTGGTTTTACTTATTTTTTAAACTAAGTTTTCATTTTTTTCAATATCAGAAACTATTTTTATTGGCCCTATTATATTTTAAACACAATTAAAAGGTAACAAAATAAGTTCACAAAATCTAATATGTTAATAAACTAATAAGTTTTAGTAATTCAATTGTTAAATGTTCAAGAATACCTTCACTATTTCCATTGACTTTTGAAATTAAATCTTTTTCAGACAATTTATCAACAAATGAAGATTGGAGACTTTCCAATCTTTAAAAAAGTTTAAGTTGCGTTAGTAAATAAAACTAAGCTTATAGGTTTTTAAGTTCTAATCAACAACAAAACTATTTAAAACCACTCCTTTAAAACTAAGTAGCTATTAAATTTAAGAAGAAACATGAGTATAACATTTAATATAATATTGACTATAAATTTTTACAATGAAAAACTCAAAAATAATCTTATAAAAAGCTTTATATACTTCCAAAACTTATAGAAATTACACTAAATTCGTGTAATCAGCTGTAAGAAACTGAACAAGTTAAAAACTTACTTTGTGTTTTTCAACTTTAGGTCTTCCTCTAATGACTTAATTTTTTCCACTAACAGAACATATGCTTTTGTCATTATTTTATCTTGCACTTCAAAACTGTCAATATATAGTTATTTTAGTTTATGTCATAATAATTTTATACTAAAATTCTTAATTGCTTATTTCATAAATGGTTTTTTAAAATTTAATAACAAGTACACATATATAATACAATTAATATTTAATATGAGTTATACATAACCAACTCTTCGCTTTTTTTATGAAGTTCTTTTGCTAAATTCTTATTTTTTTCCAACAATCTACAATTTTCACCAGCAAGATTTTCTTTTTCTTTCTTTAATCTGCAATTCTTGTCTTGTAAATGTTGAATCTCAAAAATTTGCTTTTCAATAAATTCTTTGAAACCTGACATCAAGAATTCAGCTTGGGTAAATTCTAAAAAAATATGTAATCAATGTACCAACAGATAATATTTTTAGGTAGAAAAACTAATATATATATAAATATATATAATAAGACTTTTTATTTTCAGACTTTTAGCTTAGTAAAACAATAAAAGGTCGTAAAACTTATAACTATTTAGTTAACCAGAATTAAAACTAACTTTCATTTAAATTGTTGCTTTTTGAGAGTTTATCCATTGCTATATTAGAAAATTTTGATATATAGAACTTCTTTAATAAATTTATTTTATTAATTTACTTTTTAAGGATTGTAATTTTATTGTTATAAAGTTACTGAATAGATACTATTTACATTTTAATAAAACAAACTTATTTCACTATTCTTTTTATTTTGTGGTTCACATGTATTCTTACATAAGCCACAATAAAACAAACATTTCTTATTAAGAAGTTTAACACATTATTAATTTAAAACTTTGGTTCTTGAGTTTTATCATGTAAAATTTTGTTATATATGTTATATATAAAAATATATAATAAAAATATTGCATGTTTTAGATAAAAAAAATCTAATTATACAAATTTTAATTTCTATTAAATTTGTGTTCTCTTTGATGTAAGTATATCTAAGTTGTTATAAGAATAAAAAACTGCTTCTACTGAATAAATACATATTTTTCTAAGAAAATAATGTTTAATAACATATCTTTAAAAATATGAAGTTAAATAGTCTTAAATTTAATTATATTAACCATTTTAAATATAATTCATATTTAAGTAAGAAATTTATAATAAAAATGTTTATGAATTTTTTAACTAAAACTGGTCTACTCGTTTATCAGCAGAAATATATAAACCTGGATTAAATTTGAATAACTACTTCTAATTACTACAAATCTTTAAAAGTTTTGGCACTGCATATTAACAAAGATAAAACAAAACAAACTAAACTTCTGAATTTCAAAAGTATGTAGTGTTTTGAACATTGAATAAACATTTTTAATTAAACTTAAGAAAATTGTTGTTTTGAAATAAATTCTTGCTCGGTTAAGAGATCGGGGGTTGGTATTGTCTGTTTTAATGTATCTCTTATCAGTCAGTTAGTTTTGGTAACTAGCTGATTTGTGCGTAGAAAATATCTAAACTATTTGAATTTTGTTTTCTGCATTTTCCTTTTTATAGTTATGAAAGCTATAAAAAGTAGCAATTAAATTGGTCAGCAAATTTTATTTTAAACTATATAGGGTCAACAAATAAACAATCTTAATATTTAATAAAATTTACATAATTTATAAAACAAAGGGTTGCTACTTTTTCAGTCAAAGAACTAACCTGAAATTTTTACAATTTGAAGAAAATCTAAAAACTTTTCAAAATCTATAAAAATAACTTCTTTAACTAAATTGGTTATAAAATAACAAAATATCAAAACTAAATCAATTAAACTCATCTAAAATCTGGAAAAAATTTTCCATTTTTTTTGAAAATCTTTAAACTACCCTGAAATTATAAAACAAATAAATCTGCCCTTAGTCACCCTGTGTTTTTAGGAAATAATCAAAGTGTTAAGAAAATTCATAAGTTGTTTCAGAATTCAAAAATTTCCTTAGTTTTTCAGAAAACTGTGAACCTAGAGTGTGTGGCAACTCTGAATACAGTTAAAAAAGTTTAAAATATAACTAAAAACAATGAACTTAACTTTATTAATAACTAAAAAGGGTATTAATATGTTTTTATTAAAAAAGAATTTTATTATTAAGTTTAAAAATAACTGGACTTTTGCCATTTAATTCAGTTTTAATTTAGCTACAAGTATTTCTTATACCAAAAAAAATATTAACTATTTAGAATGGTTAGGCAATTCACAGTTATAGAGTTTAAAAGAATCCTTATTATAAGCAAAAATCAATTTTTTAAATACTAAACAAAAAAAAGTTATAAGTACTTTATTTGAAAATTTGAAACGTCCCTCAATCAAAAAATTAAATTTTATTAAGATTAGGCTAAAAATGTTTTAGAACAATTACTTTTAAAATGAAGAAGAATAAAGGTTTTTAGTAAAATATTATTTCTTGCTGTCTTAGATTTTACCATCCATAATAAACCTATTGTCTTTGACTGGTTGTATCTAAAAAATTAAGCTGATTTTTAAAGTTTATTAAAAATTATTATTTAGTTTTCTATTATTTATACAAACTATTAGCTGCTATTTACTAGCCTATCCAGTATTATAATAATAGACCTTCTATAACTTCTTGTAAGTAATATTAGACTAGATAATTAATTTTATTAAACATTATTATTTCAATGTGGTAATATCATGGAATAAAAAATAAATTTTAATAGAGTATTCACCTCGTGTCTTACTATATTTCAGTGTTATAATATTTACACTATATACATTTTAGTAGAAAGGTAAATTTAAAAACTTTTCTCAACTTACAAAATTCAAAAAACAAGTGCTTCTTAATATTAACAATAGAAATATTTTTAATGCAAATTTTTCTTTAATTATTTAGTTAGTTATATTTTAAACTAGTTTTAATTAGATATAAAAGAGATATAATATAAAAATAAAATTTCATCAAGATTAGGCTAAAAATGTTTTAGAAGAATTATTTTTAATTTGAAGAAGAATAAAGGTTATTAGTAAAATATTTTTTGTTTAACTGCATATGGACACCAACACTGTAATTCTAAATTATCTTACATATTTATCTTAGCTCGGAACTAAAATCCGAATAAATACCATAAACTTACTTTTTCGGGTCAATGTTGTCACAAATACTATTATGCTATTGTTATTTCAATGTGGTAGTATTATGGAAAAAAATTTAATAGATTATCCAACTCGTGTCTTATTATATTTCAGTGTTATAATATTTACACTATATACATTTTAGTAGAAGGGTAAATTTAAAAACTTTTCTCGACTTTTAAAATTCAAAAAACAAGTGCTTCTTAATATTAATTTAAAAAATATTTTTAATGCAAATTTTTTTATTGAATTATTTAGCTAGTTATATTACAAACTAGTTTTAATTAGATATAAAAGAGATCAACAAAAAAGTAGGATACTTATTTTTAAAAATCTAAAAGTAATGTACTAGAAACAATTTTTTATACATTTTCATAGCTTATTTATAGAAATTTAACGAAATCTACTGAACTTTATTTCATTTTGCTTTTAATTTTGTTTATCTAATGAACTTTATTGCTAAATGATCTAATGTTTTATACAAGCTTACACTTTGAATATGCTGTCTATTTTCGAACTTTACAAATTTGGCCTTTTATTCAGGTCTTTTTCGCAGGGTCTATAAAGTAGTCTAAAAAAAATTAAACGTGAGTCATTTAAAAAAATTGAATTTTGCTAGTTAGTTTTAACTGGAAAGCATATGTTAGTTGAATAAAGAAAAGTAGTGTGCAAACTTTTGTTTTTATAAAGATAAAAAATGAAGCACAACTTATTTCAACTACAATTTAAAAAAAAAACTTTTGTTATATATTACCTAAACTAAATACAACAAAATAGTCATGAGTATTATTTTTTAGTTTTTGTCGCAACATAATTTAATGTTTTTATTTTGTTATGTTGAACATATAAGTGTTCATAGTTTAGTGTTTATAGTTGTTATAAAAAAATATTTTTTGACCTTCCTAAACGACTTCAATAAAAAAATTAACTATGAAACTTAATTTTGGTCGTTACAAATACAAAAGTAATAAATTTAAATGAAAAAAAAAACATGAAAGTTTAACAACTTATTAATGATGTTAAAAAGAATATAAAATAAATGTATTTGTTACGATATGTTTTCGGAAAAATCGAAAATGTTCAATTTTTTTTCTCTAGCACTGACTTAAATAATTTTATTATTCTTTTTTTTCAACAACTGCTAACCTCAAGTATTAAAATAAATAACAAAATAAGGGATGTTTTAAAGTTTTAATCCTTTATGATTTTATTTTAGCAGCTTAAAAATAATTTTTAGTTTTTTTTTTTAATGCAGTACAGATTGTTGATCTACCAGCGTATTCGAAGATAAATTCAAAAGTAGGTCAATAATAAATTTAAGTAAGTTTTAATTAAGATATAAATGTTCATAAAAATGTTTTTATTTTATTACTTAAGTTTAAAATTTTCAAGCTCATTAGCATTTATTAAATAAAAAAATTAATAGATTATTAATAATTACTAGTGCATGATTAAGCAATTAAGACTCAATTCAAAAACATTTAGTGATTTATTGGATCCACTATTTAGGATTCGGCTAGATCTGGATCTTACTTTTATATAAAGATCCAGCTGAAACCGGATCTATTTTTAAAAAAATTAAGATCCAGTCGGAACCGGATCCTAAATTTTTTAAGTTTTATTTAGTTTTAATAGAGAACAAACACAATACTCATTTTTCAAACAAAGTGCAGTGTTGACATTAATGTGAACAAATCACTAACTAATGATCAAAACAACTGTCCTTAATGAACTTAAACTGTTTTGAGTAATCAAGACTTTTTGAATTTCTTTTAAAACGTTGGTTTTGATTTAAAAAAACATTAACTATCAAGTTATTCCATAAAACTTGGTATGTTATAAAATAAAGGCTATTGATTTTAAATCAACAAATCTCATTTAAAATATAGTAAAGAATATGTTTACATTTTGGTTCATCAAAAGAACTATTTTTAGTCAGTCTGAATTAAAAAACAATACAATAGTTTTTAAGTTTCAAAATAATTAAAATATAACCAAATTTAGAACACCGTAACAAGTCGTTGATGAGATTTGAAAATTATTATAACTTGTTTAAAAAATATTAACTTTTATATTCTTGTTATTAGCCTTTAAACCTAGATTAGCTGATTTAAATGAAAACTGAATTTTGAGTGCTTGCAAGTCTTGATAATGTTTTTATTTATCGAAAATACATATTTCTTTCAGTTTGATGATGAAATCAACATAATAGTATTTAAATTTGTGTTTATGTTTTATTAATTTCTTTAACTACCATAGCTCCAATTTGTAATAAAATTAGTCAAAATTGACAAGATTTTTTTTCAAAAAATTGAAGTAAAACTTTGTTTTGTTTATAGTAGCTATTGAGTTTAGTACTAGTGTATCAGGTAAATTTTACATTTTGTTTAAGATCTAAAAAAAAAATTTCTATAAGATAGTTCAATGTTTTAGAAACCTACATAGTAAATATTAATTAATGAACTAAAGTTTTTAAAAAGTATTTCGTTTGTTTTAAACTCGTTTTAGTCATAAAAGTAAGTCTTTAATGAAGAAATATAACTTTATAAAAAATACTGACAAAATGTTTTTGACGTTTTAGAGTATCTTTTACCACTCTAATAATGAAACATTGATATAAACGTAAGTGTGATTTAATCAGCTTATTATAAATATCATAGAACTACTCAAATTTCTAAACAGTTAACATGCCACAACTGACGTCATAGTAATTTAAACAGAAGGTTTACTTCAAACTAAGTTCACATATAATATTAAGTATTTTAATCTACGTAGACGTCCAAGTTATTTTTAGAAATATGAAAAAGTAACTTAGAAAGTACTTTTGTTAGACGGTTTACGTTGAACAAATTGTCAAGTTTTAAACTATTTAAGAAACAATGCTTATACGATGTGCAGTTAAAATTATTTCATAAAAAAAAATTAAATACCGTGATAAATTAATGATGTTGTCAACAAAAAGAAAATAAAATTTCCATGTAAAATATTTTATTAATTTTTGTTAACATACCGGTTTTAATTTAAATCTTGTTTAGTTTAATAAAATTAGTACTCCAACAGAGGCTTGGGTTTAAACATTTTGAATTTTAAAAATTTTATCAAAAAGTACCTTTAAAACTAAAATAGATAATTTAGCTTTTTGTGTAGCACTGCAGTTTTAATAGAAATAAACTAACACTAACAAATGCATAAAATTATAATATTAATTATAAGATGTAACGTTAAGAGGCGTTAAATCCTGGAGATCCTGGTAAGCTAAGCTCATCGGAATATATACCAAAGATGATTTTGTTTTAAAACTTTATTCCGACTAACGGCGTTTCACTGCTCTAAAATAAATTTAACAACAGATCTACGGAGTCTCAAAAAGCTCTAAGAATAGAAAATATTTTATTGATAATAGAATAAATAATATTTAACTATTCTTAGAGCTTTTTTGAGACTCCGTAGATCTGTTGTAAAATTTATTTGAGAGCAGTGAAACGCCGTTAGTCGGAATAAAGTTTAAACACAAAAATATATGTGGTAATTATAATTATATTAGTTGAATGAGATTTAAATTAAACATTCGTTTTCAATTTAAGACAGTTTTAAGTAAGCTTTAAAACTTTAATATAAATTCAAAAATAAAGTTATATTGTACTTTTAAATTATAAATAGTTACAACAATAATTACTTGAGGCTGGTATGCCAGAATTTACTATTCAGCATGATTTATTGTTTTTATCGAATCTTTTAGAAATAATCAACTCTTTGTGTTGAAACTTACTTTTTCTTTTCATTTTTAACTTTATATGTCTTATTTTAAAGGCAATTATTTTGTTTATAAATTATTTAAATAGTTATTTTATTCTTATATTTATAATAAATTTTCATTTTTATTTTAAAAGGCATAGCTGCAAGTTTATATTTTTGTACTAAAGGCTTTTAAAATACTATCAAAAATACCCTTTTATATTCATAAAATATTTCAAGTTATGTTGTCGTAAGTTTCTAATTTGAAAGTTAACTATAGTTTTTTACTAATAATTGCTATAATTCGAATTATTTAAAAGTTTTTATATTAACTTACTTATGTTTTTGGAGTACTTTCCTGGAAATTGTTCTTTTTTTTGTTTATTTTAAGTAAACTATACTTTTCAGTTTTTAGCACTAATATTTTATATTAAATTTATTCATTCTGATGTTTTATAACTTTAACCCCTTTTATAGTTCATCCCACCAAGCTATTATTTTTCGCGTGATGTAAATTTTTAATAAAACTTTTATGATTTATTTGATACGCTGTGTAGTTATCAATAAATTTTCATTTTTATTATCTTCCCAATAACTGATCATACAATTGCATAGAAGAAACTACTAAAAATAAATTATGTTTATATTTTAATATAAATACTCAACACATCCCAAGGTTAAATAAACTATCCTTTCATCAACTAGTTGGCTATTGTATTTACTAAATACAATAAACATGGCTAATCAACGTACAAACAAATAAAAGGTGGAAAGGAAATAAATCTTATACAAACACATCTTGTAGTTATTATTTATTAATATAACAGGCATAGCTAATCAATGTACAAACTTTGTCAACACAAATTAAAGGTGGAAAGGAAACAATTAGTACCGAAGACAAATCACGTACACAAACTGAACACATTTGTTTCGAACTTTTGTTTTGTTGATGTAATAAACGAGCGTGGCAGAGAAAAGCAAATAAAACTTTTAAAAAAAATAATTCAATATTTTCATAAAGCCTGCCCTTATTTAATAAAAACAAAAAACAAATTATGATTATATATTTACTACCAAAAGTTATATACTTAACAACTATTTACGTATATAACTTATAAAAAAAGTTATAAAAAATTTCCTGCAAATTGAAGTACAAACTATTTTAATTCAGAACGTTTTTATAAAGTATGAACTTGATTACTATAAAACTTTTTTTTTTCAAATACACTTAGCTTAAAAAATGCTGGTAAATTAACAAAAACAGACTTTACGTTTAAATAAAAGAATGTCAAACGTAAAATTACTTTTATTGTCGGTACTTTTCAGAACTTTTATAATTTACACATTTTTGTTTTTTGGTGTCTTTTCAAATGTGATGAAGTAAAAAACTTTTTACCACATTTTGGACAAGAGTATCTAGGTTCATAATGAAAAACCATGTGCTTGTTCAAACTGTTTTTAGTTTTAAATCTTCTTTTATCTGGGCATATTCTGCATTTGTAGTTTCTCTCATCACTGTGAGTTGCTTCATGATCTTTTAATTGTTCTTTTCGAGAAAATTTTTCACCACAAGTTTTACATATGTAAGGTTTTTCACCTGTATGAGTTCTGATGTGCCGATTAAGAGCTGATTTACTATTAAAACATTTCAGGCAAGTTTTACATTGATGCACCTTATCATGTACATTCTTGTGTAGTTTAAGAGTATCATTACTAACATACTTCTTTTTGCAAATTTGACATTCAAACTTGTTATCATTGTTAGTATGGGTACCTCTACAATCTAGAAAAATTATTTTGCTAATAAATGTAGTTAAGTTTTGCTTAAAAATCTTACTTAGTTTTTCAAACTATATAAAATTTTGATCATTTGTTTTACTAAACATCACTTTAAAACAAATAGCTCAAATCAAAATTCTTCACAAGTAAAAACTTGTAAAGTTTGATTAAAAGCTTGAAAACTTTTTCTTCATAAATAGTAAAAATAATATAAAAATTTAGTTTATATAGTTCTGTTGTAGAAAAACATAAATACATACATAGGTTAAATTATAAATATACAATAGATTACATGAGTAAAATAAATGTAGATTATAATTACACATTTCTATTTTTTTTTAATTTAGTAATAGCATAACGTTTTTCTTTTTTTAGAAAAACAATTAAAAATTAAAAAAAAAATAGTTATAAAAATTTGAGCAAATAAAACACTTATAAACTAGACTTGCTTTTTGACATAACATTAAGTTACAAAATCAATTATTAACCTTGAACATCAGTCTCAATTTGTTGTTGAATAGCCTGAGAAGTTTTGTCCTTAGTTCCATTGTCACCAATTATGTCTTCTGTAAATTTGTAATATATAATTAAGTAAATTTACCGACTGATAATTCTAATACATAAAACTCAAACACATTATTATATCA
Organism: Thalia democratica; assembly: GCF_965202585.1. Taxonomy (NCBI): domain Eukaryota; kingdom Metazoa; phylum Chordata; class Thaliacea; order Salpida; family Salpidae; genus Thalia; species Thalia democratica. The sequence goes on along the minus strand of NC_139172.1, from coordinate 3,039,239 downwards.
CAATGTTTGTTACTTTTTTGTAAGAATTTAGAAGTACTACAAGTAGTTTTAGTTTCTTTATTTTGAGAAAAACTTGAGTCACATAATTCTTCTGCTTCTACTTTAAACTAAGTTGTTTATTTTTTTCAATATCAGAAATTGTTTTTAATGGCCCTGTTTTTTTTAAACATTTTTTTTAAAGTAATAAAATAAGTTCAAAAAATCTAATAAATTAATAATGTAATAAAGTTTTAGTAATTCGTTTATTAAATGTTCAAAAATACCTTCACAATTTTCATTGACTTTTTAAATTAACTCTTTTTCATTCCTTTTATCAACAAATGAAGATTGGAGACATTGCAATCTTAGTAAAAGTTGAAGTTGTTTGATTAACATAACTAGGCTTATAGGTTTTTAAGTTCTAATCAATAACAAAATTATTTGAAACAAATCATTTAAAACTAAGTAGATATTGTATTTAAGAAAAAACATGAGTATAACAATTTGATAATGACTATAAACTTGAATAATAAAAAACTCAAAAAGAATTTTATAAAGAGCTTTAAACTTTCTTCAAACTTATGACAAATTAGAGTAAATTCCTGTAGTCAGTTGTAAGTAAACTTATCAAAAAAAAAACCATTTCAACTTAAAACTTACTTTGTATTTTTCAACTTTAGGTCTTTCTCTAATGACTTAATTTTTTCCACTAACAGAACATATGCTTTTGTCATTATTTTATCTTGCACTTCAAAACTGTAAATATAAAGTTAACTTACTTCAATAACTACAATAGTTATATTGACCTCTAACAATCAAAATACTTTATAATCAATTGATGTTCACAAAAATAATTGTCTTTTTCTAGTTAACTATCATATTTATAATAGTATACTTAAGTAGATGAGATAAAAGAAGCTTAAAATTTAAAATACAAGATAAAACAAATTACTTAAAAAATTAAAGCACTTAAACAAGTTTAAACAGAATAACACTTTGTTCAAACTTTGTCCGGGCACATGTTTTCATAGAAACAAAACAGTAGTTTTATGTATAATTAGTACTTACTGAAAACTTTTAAAAGCGTTTATAAGTTTAGAAAAACAGTTATTTAAAACTTTTATTTGTAACGAACTACGAGTTTAATTGTTTTTTGAGCTGTAATAAGTTTAAGTAAAAAGATTAAACAAGATTTTAAACATGGTCAAACATACTTAATATTTTTTCAGTATTAGTATCTGTTTCTCTTATTTTATCTTGTTTATTTTCTGTAAAAATAAGTAACAGTTTCTTCAAAAACATTGCTAATTCTAATTTTATTATTTAATATTAGCAAAATAAGCTTAGAAAAAGGTAAACTAAAATAATATTTAAATGAGTGTTAGAAAAAGGTAAACTAAAATAAAATTTAAATAGGTTTTAGAAAAAGTATTTGGTAAAAATCCTTAAAGTTCTGCAAAAAAGATATAAATTAATATAGTTTGAACCAAATTCTGGAAATGAAATACAAGCTCAAGGAAAACTAGAGTTAAAGAAATATGCACATAAAGTTATACTTTGATAAGGATTTTATAAGTAAATATTTAACTGAACAACGTATAAAAGATACGAAAAAGACTTTCAAATGAAGATATTATTAGGAGAAATAATTGAGCGCTAATGTTGTGACGTCACTAACTGCTTGGTTACAGGAACACAATAAAAAAGCATATTATGTATTTAATTTTAGTTTTTCTTAAACAAGTTTTATAAACTTTACAGTAAATTTATAATATTTCTTTTTGTTTTATGTTTTTAGTTGTTCAGTAAAAAAAAAATCGTTAATTAAATAAAACTCGTTTTTTAGGTTTTGACTTTATTTGTTAAATTAACAGTCCAAATTGGAATCTTTCAGATAATTGCGTGTTTTAGACGACTTTCAGATGACTGCGATAGACGTTTCAGCCTAATGAACATCTGAATCCTGATCAGTAGACTCCAGGATCGAGTCCTGACTCAAAATTTCCTTTTTATTTTTAAATATTTATGCAGATGTGCTTGTCACACTTAATTTTGTTTTAAAGTTTCAAAAATCTACAGTCAAAATCTTAAAGTTTAAATTTTACTGACTTAACCAGTTTTATTATTTGTATTACATTCGTTTTTAATTAATTATAACTTATTTGTTTGATTTTTATTTTGATATAAAAACTTTTATGCTAAATACATTTCATTTTATAACAAGAACAATTTATACTTAATAAAATTGTTAACATTATTTAATAAAGTATATTTTCTCGTTTAAATATATCAATAACTTTTAAGACACTTTATAATTGATAGAAGTAAATGTTCCCTATATCTTAATTTTATGTCGTCAATTTTTAGTACAAGTAAGAAGTTTTAGACAAATTCATTATTCAACATATTTTTATGCATTAAGTTATCGATTTAATCATTTTGCAAGTTAATGTTTGCAAAAACAAACTTGTATTCAATTAATAGTAATGAAAAATACGACATCTATATTTAATTTATTATAATCTTTGTAATTTAGTTATGCTAAAATAAAAATTTGTAGTACAAACATAATTAAGTCAGTATCTAAAAAAATGTTTTACTAAATGAATATTTAAATTCAAGTTTTGAAGATTTTTTTTCAAAATGTTTTTCTTAAACTACATATGGACACCTACACTGTAGCTGTAAATTATCTTACATATTTATCTTAGCTCGGAACTAAAAGTCTATTAAGTACCATAAATTTACTTTCTGGGTTCAATGTTGTCACAAATACTATTTTAAATAAATAGTATAATAAATTATGTATTCGTTAAAAATAAGAATTGAAAGGAGTGGTACTTATGATCTGTGAATGTTTGTGTGTCTACATTCAAAGATTCAGTTATGTCTCGTTGACTTTCTGGGGCAGATTGTCTGTACTCTTTGCTCATTCTTCTCCTGCAGACGGGGCTTTTATGCTTAAAACCTGCTGCATCAATGTATCAGTTTATAGATTATTGTTATGTAAGTATGTTTATATAAATTAAAAAATATACATCAACAAATGTCTTGTTTTAAATATTTTAACATGTATTTATTTCGGCCATCATCTACAAAATTGAGATGCTTCGCGCCATCAACAACTAAATATTGAACTTTAACTAGTTTGTGTGGTAAAGTTCAATATTTATTGTTTGATTATGAAATAAATTTCATACATTATGAATTAAGGATTAATAAATAATTTTTCTTTTTTAAACATTTATGCTTTTTAAAATATTTTAGATGGTATTGGTCAATAAATATTTAACATGTTTTTACAATAGGTTGTTTGAACGATTCTTAGTTATATATTAACTCTTACAAGATATTTTAGTGTTTAAGTTAATGGTAAGAGAACGTAAGTTTGTTATATAATGTGACACAAAGCGCTATAAATCGTAATTTATTTAGTTTTAATAGTCAAGTAAGTAAAAAAATTGCTTTATCAAGTACATATAAATTGCTACTATAAAGCATAACCTTCTACATTATTTTTTACAGCTTTTTTTTTACAGTTTGTTTGTTTGTATTATTGAATATTTATTTTCAATCTGATCACCTTTTTTTATTTTTCATTACGATAAAGTTTTGAAAATTAGCCGAAGTGTTAAAGTATTAGAAATATATTTTAAATAGAAAAAGTAATATTTACTGCAACCAAAATGATCGAAACTTTGTTTTTGCTTTTTTAGTTGGAAAGTTGATTTGGAAGCTAGATGGTTTACGTTGAACAAACTGTTGATAGAACAAATGTTACTTTTATAAATAATCTTAATGTTGTACTATATACGTTTCCGTCATCATCGATATAATATAAACATCGTGAAACTAAAGTATATTAAAACTTTAGAATTTTTTGAAATCTTCATTTTTGTATTTTTGATTTTAGTCAGCCGTTCTGAGCTTCTAAAATTGTTTAAGACACAATGCTTATACAATGTTAAATTAAAACCGTTTATAAATATTAATAAAAAATACATACCTGTGATAAATTAATGATGTCGTCAAAAGAATGAAAAATAAACTTTCATATAAAATATTTTTATGTTTTTTGTTAACATGCCAGCTGTAATTTAATTTAAATAACGTTTAGTTTAATAAAATCAGTACTCTAACAAGGTTTGGTATAAACTTTGAATTTTAAACATTTAATCAAAAAGTAATTTAAAACCTGAAAAAGATGAATTAACTTTTTGTATAACAGTTTTGATATAAAAAATCATTAATTAACTAATGTATAAAAACATTATTTTACTTATATTAATGGAATAAAATAAAGTTCTTTAGATTTAGACTGTTCTGAGTGTAGCTATACGAATCTAATATGAGTTAAAAAAAAAGTTATATTGTATATTTAAACTTATATGAGTAACAAAAACAATTTTCTTTAGTGCTTACATGAGGCTGGTATGTTAGTTTTTACTACTCAGCGTGATTTATTAGTTTAATCAAGTATATTAGAAGTAATTAATTCTTTTTGTTGAAACTACCTCTTTCTTTACACTTTTAATTATATACGTTCGATTTTATAGTGAAAAGCAGAACTGCCAAAATTTACTTTTATATCAAATGCTTTCAAGATACTACTAAATAAACATTTTTCTATTCATTGATATTTTTAAGCGTTGTTGTCGTAAGTTTCTGAGTTGCAAGTTAACTATACTTTTTTACTGATAATAACCAAAATTAACAATTTTAATTCCCATGGTTGAAAAAAATATATATTTATCAACTGGTTGCCTAAATAAATCTTATACAAGCACATTTTGTAGTTATTTATTTAATATAACAGGCGTAGCTAATCAATACACAAACTATGTCGAAACAAAGAAAATATAAAAAGGAAACAATTAGTACTTAAGCCAAAGCACTCTTACAAACTGAACACATTTGTCTGGAATTTTTGTATTGTTGATATAATGAACCAGCGAGGCAGAGAAAAGCAAATAAAACTTATAAAGCAAATTAATCAGAGTTTACAAAAGCCTGATCTTATTACATGAGAGTTAAGAACAAATTTTGACTATATATTTGCAACCAAAGGTATACAATATAGTAGAAAACATAGAAATAAATCAAGTATTTTTTTCCAGCTAACTGAAGTACAAACTATTTTAAAAAAGAACATTTTAAAAATAAAAGTTAATCTACTATAAAACTAAAAAGAATATTAAAATGGTTTTTAAAAATACACTCAGCTTCTACAAATGCTTGTAAAGTAACAAAAAACAAATTTGACGTTTAATTAAATGACTTTCAGTTGCAAAGTTATTATTTGTTGACATACTGTGTAGTTATCAGTACTAAAGTATTGTTTAGCAAATTTATAGTTAACATATTTTACTTTTTACGTGTCGTTTCTAATGTGTTAAAACATAAAACTTTTTACCACATTTTTGACAAGAATGTTTAGGTTCATAGTGATACTTCATATGTTGATTCAATTGTGATGAGGTATGAAACTTCTTTTCACAAAGTTTGCACGAGTATTTAGGTTCATAATGATACTTCATATGATTGTTCAAACTGTTTTTAGTTTTAAAGCTTCTGTCATCTGGGCATATACTGCATTTGTATTTTCTCTCATCACTGTGAGTTGCTACATGTCTTTTTAATTGTTCTTTTCGAGCAAATCTTTCACCACAATTTTTGCATTGGTAAGGTTTTTCACCTGTATGAGTTTTAATGTGACTGTTAAGACCGGATTTATCTCCGAAACATTTCTGACAAACTTTACATTGATATGGTTTTTCACCCGTATGAGTTCTGATGTGTATAACAAGTTCTGATTTACATCTAAAATATTTCAGGCAATTTTCACATTGATGCACCTTATCATGTATGTTCTTGTGTTTTTTAAGAGTATTATAACTACGAAACTTCTTTTTGCAAATCGTACATTCAAACTTACTATCATTCTTAGTGATGTCAGCTCTAAAATCTGGAAAAAATTATATTGTTAACGCGTGAATTTTTATACTTCAAACACATTTAAACTACTAAGCAGGTAGTGACTATTAATTTAAAACAGAATGTTTTCTAAAATAAAAATATTAACTATTAAAAACGTTTTTTATTAAAATAAACTACATAGAAATGAAAGTATAGTTTATTTATATGTGTAATTCATTTATTGACATTTTGATAAATGCAACAAGATGAACTGATTTGATTATATATATTATAATGTATTATATTGGATTAGTAGTAGGCAACGTAAATCTGATCTGTTAAAATAAATTGAAAAACTTTCACTTAATATTCGAGTTTTGAAATGAAGATAAAGTTAAGGTTTCAAATTTATTTTACAATAGACCTGAAACTTACTTACGACAATAAATAAAATTAAATAAACTTACCTTGAATCTCAGTATCAAGTTCATGAAAAATTTCCGGATACATTGATGTCTTAACTTGATAGTCACCAATACTGTTACCTGTAGTTTTAAATAAGACTTCAAAAAGAAAAATTAAAATTGACTTCACTTTAAACAACTTTAAACTCAAATCTAGCAATTCAAAAAATAAAAATAAACAAAAAGTTCCAACTTAATGCATTTTATTACAAAACTTTAAATATTTCAAAACAACAAACTGTCACCTATACTGTCTTTCGATTGTGTATCACAATAATTTGAATTTTCACTATCAGAAGACAAGTCATCAGGTTTACTTTTCATTTCTGTTGTTTCAATGTGAGCATTGTTTTTGTTTCTTAAATGTGGAACTTCACAACCTGTTAAATTTTTAGTAAAATAAAAATACTACATCTAATATAAATCTTACAAGTTAATATATCACAATAATTGTTACTTTTTTGTAAGGATTTAGAAGTACTACAAATAGTTTCAGTTTCTTTAGCTTGAATAAAACTTGAGTCACTTAATTCTTCTGGTTCTATTTTTATTACAATTAGTTGTTTATTTTTTACAACACCATAGATTATTCTTATTGGCCCTATTTTAGTGTTTCAAATTAACTTTTAAATATCTAAAAACTAATAATCTTAAAACAAATTATGTGTAATACAAATACTTAGTATTAAAATTACCATCACTTTCTCGAATGTCTTTTGAAACAAAGTCTTTTTCATACCTTCTATCAACAAATGAAGATTGGAGACTTCGTAATCTTAAAAAAAAAATATTTTGTATAATTAAACAAACTTAATCTAATAGGTTTTTTTAGTTTTAATAAACAAGAAAACTACTTTAAACTACACATTTAATAAAAAAGAAGATTTACTTTTAGAAATAACATGAGTATAAAAATTTGACTATAACTATAAACTTTGATAACGAAATTTCAAAATAATTTTACCAAAAGCTTTATATACTCCCTAAACTTATGAAAACTTACGATGAATTCGTGTAGTAATTTGTAAATATTTATTTAAACTTACTTTGTATTTTTCAACTTTAGGTCTTTCTCTAAAGACTTAATTTTTTCCACTAATAGAATGTATGCTTTAGTCATTATCTTATCTTGCTCTTCGAAACTATAAAAACATAGTTAATTTACTTCACGGCATAATAATTTTTACTAAAATTCTTAATTGCTTATTTCAACATTTATTGGTACTTGAAATTTTTATCTTAATATATTTTATCTTGCACTTCAAAACTGTGAATATATAGTTATTTTAATTTATACATTACGGTATCATAATTTTATACTTTTTTTTATTATTTTAATTTACTTATTTAATTATAAAGTGCAACTAATATGTAATAAAAGTTATACACAACTAACTAATCGCTTTTTGCACTAAATTCTTTTTTTAACTTCTCATTTGTTTCCGATAGTTTACAATTTTCATCAGCAAGATTTTCTTTTTCTTTTTTTAATCTGCAATTTTCGTCTTGTAAATGTTGAAACTCTAAGTTTTGCTTTTCAATAACTTCTTTGAAACCTGACATCAAGGATTCAGCTTGGGTAAATTCTAAATAAATTTGTAATTAATGTACAAACAAACTTATTTTTAAGCAGAATAACTAGTATATACATAAAATGACGTTTAATTTTGATAAAATTTTTATTAAGTGAAACATTGATAAATTGTTATAATTATAACTATTTAATTAACCAGAAATAAAACTAACTTTTATTCAATTTGTTGCTGTTTGAGAGCTTATCCATTTTTATAATAAAATTATTAATATATAAAACTTCTAGAAAAAACTACTACAAACTTTTATTTATTTTTTAGGAACTGTATTGTTAATGTAATCAAGTAACTGAAAAATAAAACTATTTTTGTTTTGTAGAAAATAAACTTATTTCACTACATCTTTTTGCTGTATGGTTTACATGTATTCTAAAATAAGCCTGAATAAAACAAACAATTTTTATTAACAAGTTTAACACAATAGTAACTTTAAACTTTAGTTTTTGAGTTTTTATCATGCAAAATTTGTTTTACTTCTTATATATAAAAATATATTGCATGTTTTAGACAAAAAGATAAGAAATCTAATTTTATAAACTTAATTTAAAAATAAATTTGTGTTTTCTAGGATGTAAGTGTATCAGAAAATTTAAAATCAGTAAAATGTTATTGTACAAAAATAATAAAAAACTGCCTCTACTAAATAAATACAAAATTTGTTTTTATAAAATTATGTTTAATTATACTCTTTGGTCTTTTAAGATATGAAGTTCAATAGTCATAAATTTAATTATGAAAACCAACACTAATATAATTTGTATTAAAGTAATAAATTTATAGTAAGAATTTTATGAACTTTCTAACTAAAACTGGTATACTCATTTATCAGCATAAGTATATAAATCTGTATCAAATTAAAAAAAAACTCTTTTAGTAACTATAAATCTTCAAAAGTTGTGGCACTGCATTTTAACAAAGCTAAAAATAAACAAACTAGACTGTTAAAGTTCAAAAGTATGTAGTTTTTAAAGTATTGGATGAATATTTTAAAGTATACTTAAGAAAATTGTTATTTTGAAATAAACTCTTGCTCAAATAAAAGATTATATGTCGGTATAATCTGTTTTAATATAAGATTTTCAGCCTCCTATCAGTCAGTTATTTTTGATAACTAGCTGATTTATACTTAGAAAATTTCCAAACTAATAGACTTTTTTGTTTCTGCATTTTCCTAGTTTTAAATAGCTATGAAATTTGACAGAATTTATTAATAATTATATATGGTGAACAAACAAACAATTTTAATATTTAAAAAACAATTATATAATTAATAGTATAAAGAGTTGCTACTCTTTGTGTTAAAGTACTGCCCTGAAACTTTTACAATCTTCAAAAAAGTCTAAAAATGTTTCAAAATTATAAAAAAAATACTTCTTATAAGAATTTGGTTATAAAATAACAAAATATAAAAATAAAATCAAATAAATTCCATCTAAAATCTGTAAAAAAACAGCTTAAGATTTTTTAATAATCTATAAACTACCCTAAAATTTAAAAAAAGCTGCCCTGAGTCACCCTGTGTTTTTAGGAAAAATATCAGAATATTAAGAATTTCCATGAGTCATTCAAAATTCAAAAATTCTTATAGTTTTTTTGAGTCCCTTAAGTGTGTGGCAACCCTGAATATAGCTAAAAAAAGTTTGAAAGATTTTAAAAACAAAAAACTTAATTTTATCAATAATTTAAAGGTCAGTTTGTTTTTATCAAAAGAATACTACTTTAAAATTAATGTTAATTAGATTTAAAAGATATCAAATAAAAGCTGGCTTATTTTTAGAAATCTAACAAATTTACTGATTTTATTTTTATTGTGGTTTCATTTTTAGCTAACTAATAAACTTTATAGCTAAATGATTTAATATTTTATAGAAGCTCATACTTTAAATATACTGTCTATTTTGGCGTTTTACAATTTTGGTCTTTTTTTTCAGGTCTTTATTGCAGGGTCTCTAAAGTAGTTTTTTTTTTAATAAAAGTGAGTCATTTTAAAAACATTGAATTGTGCTAATTTGTTTTAAACCAAGCAACTTATGTTATTTGAATAAAAAAAGTAGTGTGCAAACTGTTATTTTTATAAAAATAGAAAACGAATCTTTTATTATTTTATCTGAAAATTATAATTCTCAAGCAAACACTTTTGTTATATATTACCTAAACTAAATAGAACAAAAATGGTCGTAAGTATAATTTTTTAGTTTTTTACAACATAATTTAATGTTTTTATTTTGTTATGTTAAACATGTAAGTGTTCATAGTTTAGTATTTGTAGATGTTTTTAAAAAAACTATTTTTTTGACCTTTCAAGATATCTCAATAAAAAAAAAACTATAAAACTTAAAGTTGGTCGTTAAACATCAAATAAATGAACATAAATGAAAATTAAGAAAATACTCAACAACTGAAAGTTTAACAACTTAATAATACTATTAAAAAGAAATAATGATTAATTGAATGTATTTCTAACGATTTTTTTCTCGGAAAAAATCAAAAATGTTAAATTTTGCTCCAGCACTGAACTGACTTAAAAACTATAAATTAACTATATATCCTAAACTAGTCAGTCTAAAAAGCTCTATGACTTATACTTAGTAAACTTAAGAAAATGTATGTGTTTAAGTTTATTATACAAAAAGAACCACATATTTTCTCATTATAAAGACTTATTAAACAATTGTCACTTAATAAGGAAAACAATTAGGACTTAGTCACAAAATACATATATTGTAATCTTTATGTAAGTGAATAACAGCCTGTTTACTAAAGCAGCATACAATAAATATTGAGTTGAATATGTTGCTATAAGATAAAGTTAGTATGAAACAAATTAATGACTGATTATTTAATATTAGTATATTGATAGTCAATTTGTGATTGCCGCGGGGAATGCCCCGGAACAATCATAAATCGACTATCAATCGTTACCATGGAAACCGGACCCTGATCTGTTTGTTATTTTTTTGTTGAAATTGTTGTAATTTATGGGGGGAATGCCCCGGGGTGGTGGACACATTAGTGTCCATGCTAAACCGTGGGGAAGGTTTTCTAGGGGGTAGTTTTGCTACATTCAGACTAGATGTGGGTAAACAGTTAGGGTCCATGTCAAGTAAAATTTGAGACTAAGATAATTTAGTTTAATATGGAATGTACAAATAAACTTATAAGTAATTTAATTACAAATAAGCTGTAAATGGACTGATACCAACACTCATATCCAAATATAAAATTGACATCACAATCTCCAAATTAATAGACTTTTATGTTTCTGTATTATCATAGTTATAAAAACTATAAAAAGTAGCAAAGAAATTTTTTAGAATTTATTTTTAACTATTAAGGGTAAACAAACAAACAATCTTAATATTTAAAAAACAATTATATAATTGATAGCAGTGGATATACTGTCTATTTTGGCGTTTTACAATTTTGGTCTTTTATTCAGGTCTTTTTTGCAGGGTCTGTAAAGTAAAAAAAATAAACGTAAGTCATTTTAGAACATTACTTATCTTCAAAAAAGTAATTAAACTACAAAAAAGCTGTAAAATAACTGATACCAACACTCAAATCCAAATATCAAACTGTGTTCAAAAAACACAGAAGTTGCTGCAAGCCAGTTATAAAACATGTGTACATGTGTGTTTATGTATTTATTGCTTCACAATCAACTTTTATGCAAAATAATAAGTTATTTTCCAATAAGTAATGTGCTAATTAGATTATATACACAGCTTCACCCTGATATTCATAACCCAACATCAGGGATGCATTAACAATGCATAACAAATTCAATAGTTAACTCATTTCATTTAATATAAGCATATTGAAATTAAGGTTATCTAGTTTTAACACCAAATTTAATACTGTAAAAGAGAATTACTATTTTCATTATTCTTTTCTTTTAAAAACTGCTAGCTCATATATCATAATAAAATATAAGAGATGTTTTAAAATTTCAATCATTTATTTATTTATTTTTGCAATTTAAACTACTTATTTTGTTTTATAAATGCAGTTTTTGAAAGAAAATGTTAGTTCACAATGTTCAAATACAAGTTAACTAGATTAGAGGATAACTTCGAAAGTAAGTCAATGATATTCTTATTAAAAAACTTAGTTAAGTTTTACATTTTTATAAAATAATTTAACTTTATATTCAAGGTTAAGTTTTATACGCTCATTAGTAAAAATATTATTGAAAACAAAAAAGATTCATAGAACAATAAAAAATACTAGTCATTGAATAAGAAATTATCACTCAAAACAAAAACATCAAGTGGTGTACCGGATCCACTGTTTTCAATTATGTTTATATTAATCCTTTTGAGTAATACACATAATTTTTTTTAACAATTCGCAGAGTTGAAATTATTTTAATCAAAAAATTGTCCTAAGTGAACTGTCTTGAGTAATCCTGATTTTTTGCTTTCCTTGAAAACTGCTAATTTTAACATCTATAAATTGTTAACAATAAAGTCTTCTACAAAACTTTTTATGTTAAAAAAAGATACTAAATCCACTTAATTTCATTCAAAACATAGAAAAAATTATGTTCTGATATTTTACATAAAAAAATATACTAAACTTAGTCAGCCTGATGTTTTTAAAAATCTCAAAATGTTTTGAGTGACCTGAGTGTATGACAACCCTGAATCAGGGACGTAGCGTGGGGAGGGACGCTGGCGCATGCGTGCCACCCAAAATAAAAATAAGTAAAAAAAAATGCAATATTTTTATCCTTTATTGTTTATTTCTTTTGCTTAATTTGCCTTTTTTCAACTATTTTTTTTAGTATTCGAAAATTAAAACTAAATTTCGAATACCAATAAGTGACAAGTAAGAGAAATTACCCAGTATACTGATTCGGTGCGTAATTGCAACTGCGCGCCGATGTTGATGAAAAACTCCATAAGGAAAAATTTTATAGCTTCATTAACATCATAAGAATTTACACTCAAACAGTACGCAATTAGTTAGTGCACCGCTGTAGTATAACCTTATGACAGATTTTTTTACAACGACAAATGCTAACATTTTGTTAACTAACCATAAAGCTAAACCTGTTTTATAGTGATAATAATTCAAGAATAAACAAATTGTAGTAAAAATAGCAATAAACAACTGCTAATAAAAACAAATAAATTGATAATAAGAATAAAAAACATTAAAAACATAATTTAAAACAAAAACAACAAAAAGCAAAAAAAAATAAATTAAAACAAATAATAAACAAACAGTCTATACTATGATTACAGCTTTAATCTCACTATACAAAAAGTATTGTTTAAATTATTTAAACTTAAAATTTTTATTAGAAGTAGTTTCTATTTCTATAAGATAACAAACAAATCAAACTTTGTTATTCTATCAGTCATAAAATTTAAAAATTAATCAAATTTTGTAGCAGTTATTTTAAAACTTCTTTAGTCACATCATGAATAAAATTATTGCAACTTGTAAAACAGAATTTTTATAATCAATTTATAGTCTAAAAGGTATAATTGATTATTTTTAAATTTAAATTTATCTAGTTTTAAAACAAATTTTCAATGGTATTTAAAAAAAAATCTTTCTACCAGCTGTTTCTAGTATTTAAAAATGCTATTCCCTAAAGATCTCAGAAAAACTGATTTTAAGATAAGTGAAAAGTTATATTTCTTGTGAATTTTTAAAAGCATTGAAAAAGTTGACCTTAAAAAATTTATCTTTTAAACATTTTGTTTTGTATCAGAAACATTTAGTAAAATCTTTCTACACACTCAGGATACTCAGAATTTTATGAAGTTTTGGAAAACTTTAGTATGATTCAGTAAAAATAAGAATAACTCAAATTTTTTTAAGTATTTTAAGCTCAGGCTGAATAGATTTTTTTTTTTAACTCAGGGTAGATTTAGTGGTTTTAAATGCTTTGTTATAAAGCTTAGTTTCTATTAGTTTAAAAACAATACGAAAATCCTTAAAAAGAATTTAAATGCTTATGATGACATATGACATTTTAAAAATTACTCAGGACAGTTATTTTGAATCAAAGAGTGGCAAGGCAATCCTAATATCTTCAAAGTTAATGTTTTTTTTTTTGTAAAATATTTTTTATAGTACTAAAGAAAAAGTAAACATTTGTTTTCATTAAGTTTTAGATTATTATTTTTAAAAATATGCAAAGTAATATTGTATGGAATGTTGCAAGTCTAAAAATATGTCAGATAGGAAAATTATCTGAAGTTCAAAAGCTTGAATTGAAAAATAGCAGACCAACACCAGATATTGATATTACTCAAGACTGCAATTCAAGTGGTAAGAAATTTTTATTTTTAATGTTGTTTATTTTCAGATATTCTACATTTGTTAAAATTTATTTTTACAGTTTCATATTGTAATACAGGTAAAAATGTAGGAGTAAAAAAATAAAACTAGATCTTTAGATTTCTTCAACAAAAATTTAAAAATTTAAAACTTTCAATTTTAATAATGAAGATTTAACATTTTTATATAAAAGATAAAAATAATATATTAAAAGCTGCAACAAACTAAAAGTATGAGTTATTTTGAGTTTAATACAATTCTTTGTTGCTGATATAAAATAGATATTAAACATTATTTAAAAATTGCACAGAGAAAAATGTTTTGAGGTAATAATTATTATTTTTAGTCGACTATTTATTTGTAGTTTAAGGCCATAGGGGGGTGGGGGGGGGTTAGCCATGTTTTTCACAAATTGATCTTATTTTAAAGGGTTTTTTAAGCTTTAAGATGCTTTTTATTGTTTTAATAAATTCGAATTATTTTATGAGATATGACCAGTCAAAGTCGGGCCGCATAATAGGTTCCCTATGGGAAGGGAAGACTAAAACAGCGAAAAAAGGCTAGTTTGTTTAAAATCTATCTCCTTCTACATTTTTCAAGTAATCTTTTTCAAACTTTAACAGTTTAATATTTATACAATAACAAAAAACTTCACTTGTGAATTTAAATATTTGTAGTAAAATATTTAAAAAAAAAGACTGGTCACATTTATTTTTAATTTTTTTTATAAAATTTTTATTTATTATAATTATCAAAATTCTTAAGTAAAGTTTTTTTTTGTAATTTAAGAATCTTTTCTAAAATTAGAAGAAGATTGCTTAAAATACGAAATTGAAGATAGTTTTTTAGTAAATTTTTAAATTTACGAGAAAACTGACCCCGAAAAGTTTGCAGCCCAAAAGTTTTAATTTAGGGGACTTTTTGAAAAAAAATTTGCGCACCCCCTGACCAAAATACCACGCTACGCCACTGCCCTGAATGTGTACCAGAATTTTTACTTAAGAACTTGGGAAAGTTCAAAAAATTAACAAAACAAGTTTATTTATATTTAAAATTTATAAAATTATGATATATTTATACTTTTTAATTTTCAATATATCGTGTAAACAGCTACTAAAAAGTTACGTTACTTTAATTATGAATAATTTTAAAGATACTACTTAAATATCTTTTGCATAAATAAATATCATTTTATATTACAATACATTATTTGATTAGGACTTAGTTTTAAACAATAGTTAGAAATTTACTAGTTAAGATTAATATAAAAAATTAAATAAAGTTATAAAAATATATCTAAATATTCTAATGATTATTTTGTTTTTCTAATTCCTAAATCTATATATTAAATATATAAAGAAAAAAAATCGGAAATTTGTTACACTGATATTAAAATTGTTAAAGTCTACAGGTTATTTTCTTTAAGTTTTTAGTTTCTTAAAAGAAAAAAATCGTGATAAGCTGAAATATTTTTACGTCTAATTTCATCATAATTTTGTTCTAAAAGTTTAAGTTATTTTTTTTGAATAATTGATTGTAACACTAAATAAAGTCAACTTGAAGAAAAATTTTCTATACAATTTCAAATAAAATAAAATTAAAAGTGAATTTAAGCATTACCTCAACTTAACTTTTATAACCATAATATAGGTATAAATACTATAACATTTATACCTTATACATTTTATGAGAAAAAAATCTATAACAATGAATAATAACAACAAAAATATATTTTTTCTAATAGTTTTTCTTAATAATTTTTAAGCCCAAAAATCAAAATAAAAAGAAGCAAATAATATTTGCAAACCTAAAAATAAATAAAATCATTTTAGGTTTTCTCACAAAATTAGTTTAATCGATTTTAAGTTAAACTGACGCAGTAATCTCAGCTTACCATTTATTTATGTACTTAACTCTTTGTTAAAAGAAATTATCTATCACTAAATATTTAAATGAGCATACTAGAAAAAAAAATGTATAAAGATGTTTGTAAATATTATGATGTTAGGTCAAAATAGTAATCTTAATGAATAATATAAAGAATAGTAAGATAGAAAACGCTGCAATTTAGAATTAGACTGAACGACTGTTATTGTAATTAAAAAAATTAACAGCCAACAAACAATATCTGATATTGCTTACACGAAGAATAAAATAAGTAAATATAATTATTTTCTATTAAAAAAAAACATCTTATTTTACATTGTACACCAAATGGTTTTTGTAAATTTGTTTTTATAGTTTCTCTGTCTTCTAATTATTTTAAATATCTGTCTATACCTATTCTCAAATATTTATAAACATATGTCTTTTTTTATAACTGCATTACCTATTTTAACATTAACATCTATATTTTTCCAAAAACTATTTTTTGGTTGATGTAGAAACATACTTTTGGTTTTATAAAGGTTTAATTTGAGTTTGTCTGATATCTTTCGTAGTTCTGTATTAAAATTTTCATTGTCACCGAATCTTTTGTATAACATTGTATTTTCTACAAAGTTTAGAATAGTTTTATTCTGTAAGTCATTTATATCAAGTAATGTTAGGAATAACAACTTTCCTAACACTGAGCATTGGGGTACCCCAATTTCAATTTTTTAACAGGTTGACTCATATCCTCCAAAGCTAGCAAACTGTTTCTTTCTATCTAGTTTGAAACAGTTAGTAAATGCATACTACCTCTTACACCATTACATTTAAATTTTCTTAATGAGATATTTTATTTACACTATCAAATGATTTACTTAAATCCAAAAACACTGCACAAACTGTATTTCCTTATTCAAAATTAGATAGTACCCCTTAAACAAACTCTTACAATAAACATTTGTTTGATGGAATCACACATAATAAGTGATTAACCAAAAAAAGCTTAAACTCCGATATTTTGTTCAAGTTAAACTATTTTTAACAAAAATCTAGCTGTGGTAATGCGTATTATTTATCTTAGCATATTTTGGCTATATCTTTTTAGCTTAATTTGTTATAATTTTTTATTTATTTCATAAAGTTTGCAACACTTCTGTTTTCATAATTCATATTCTCTCTATTTTTTAATCTGAAGACTTTGTGTAAAGACATTTTTAATTTTTATATAAATGAAATCTAATTACTTAGTATTGTATTTGAATTTCCTACAAGACACAACATTTTGTTGTAAACAATATTTTAGACTAAATTTCTGCTTAACACTAATTTTGTAATCAAACTAAATTATGCTTTTAAATAAAACTAAAAGTGTCTATTATGTATTAATTTAGATATAAGTAAAACTTAAGAAAATGTAATTAATTAATCAAATCAACTACAATAACATGTACTTAAACCAAACTCTAGATTGTAAACTGAATACTTATGAAATTATCTTTGACATGCAGGGAAATAAATAGTCTTGTGCTTAATATCTTTAGAAAGTAAATTAATTTTTATATGATTTTATTGAATAAAGAATTGCGCGTTAGTAAAGTTCTTAATATTTTTTTTCTCGAAAAAAAAACATCAGAAACTTTTATCTTATTGTATTTTAAACTGATAAAGTTTAGAAATGACACAAAATTGTTAAAAACTTGATTTTTATAGTCTTATCACTATGTTAAATGTAACAAAACTACGGAGTTAATCTTTGAATTTTTTCATAAACTATCAAGTTAATTGAAATAAGTTTTTTAACTGAAAAGTTTTCAATATTTGTAGAATAAACTGTTTTGTGTACACAAAAATATTTTTCTTATTAGTTGCCAAATTTTTATCAGCAAGTGGACGGAAATTTAACCGTTGACCATTGACGGAGACATTAAATAAAATGTTGTTTTAGTAATCAGAACACAAAACTCTTGAAACTCCTGAGCACTATACTTTCTAGTTTGATTTGTTACATTCTTAAATTTCTGAGTTTTCGTACAAGTAAGTTACTGGCAATAATACTATTTTTTTTAAATTCTCAAATATACAAAACCATCGCTATGTAAAGATTATTCAAAATAAGATTGGCAGCTCTGAAATAAGCGAAAAATAATCTTTATTATAACTATAAAGCAACAATAAAATTTAAAAAAGATACTAATAAAACATATATACATAGATATTTCAGTAAAAAACTGTGTGTGATTTGTATTATATCTTTTTATAAATCATATTGTAGTCTGCAGATTAATACAGTTATTTGTATTTGTAAATGTACAAAATATAAACTTAAACATAAATAGAAATTGTATATATTTGTGGAAAAAATAATCGAACTTTACGATTGTCTAATACAAGGTTTTTTTTTAAATTTATTTATATGTGGAGTAGTTGCTCTTTGATTAAAAGCTTTAATTAAAGTAGTTCGTATGTTGAACGAACAATTTTTAAAGCAAAAAAAAAACAGTAGATATTTTTAAAGAATATCTGCTATTAGTTATGAGTATAATTTGATTATTAATTTTATAAAAAAAATTTGAATCAAATAAATTAAATGCGTGTTACTTGAGCAAACTTTAAGTTTTTAAAATTAACGTAATAATGGCAATCTAAAAAGACATACATTTTAACTGTACTTTTAGTACTTATATATAAACTTATATATACTTTTAGAACAAAGAAATAGTTTTGTTTTAAACTTTTTCAAGTCAAGAAAAATGACTTAAGTTTCTCTATTTTCAAAATGATTGTTATGGAAAACTTATAATTTACTTTTTTTTTTGCGGAAAGATATTTAGCGCTATTACATAAAGTTGTAAAAAAAACAAGCTAGATTATTAATTTAAATAAATTTAAATAGATTTAAATCAAATTTCTGTAATCTACTATCTACTGGCATCACACTTGCTGTTTAGTTATACAGTTTCATAATTTTCCCACACTATGTGGTTTTTAGTGTTGAGATTTTTATCTTAATAGTGTTGACCAAAAGATGAAACACCAACAGTTTTTTTTTCGGTAAATATATATATATATTATTTTGGTTAGTTTAACGTTAAATTTAAAGAGGCATCTAGAACTACAACATAAACCACTTGCTTTAAAAAAACGTTTAGTGTTGTAAAGGGAAGAGCGAAACTAATACTTTCTACCATAAAAACAATATAAACTTAGTAAACCGCTAAAATCGCTATAAGAACGTTTTGATTTTTTCATATAAAGAAAAATGACTCAAGTTTCCATTTTTTAGAATGATTTTCGTGAAAAGTTTATATTTTACTCTTTTTTTTTTTTTTTTGCGGAAATATATTTGGCGCTAACACATAAAGTTGTGAGAAAAACAAGCTAGACTATTTATTTTGAATGAAATTTCTGTAATCTACTAATTACTAGCAGTGATCAACTGGATTTTGTTTTGTTGCAGTTTCGGCCAGTGGCGTAGCGTGGTACTTTGGTCAGAGAGTGTGCGAATTCTTTTTTTCTCGAAAATCCTCAACTTAAAACTTTTGTATTTAGCTATAAAAACATGTTTTTTAAGTAATATAATTGAAATAAATTTATTAAGTAAAATAAATTTGAAGTTCCTGATTTAAAAAATACTTATATATTTCAAAATTTAATCAGTTAAAAAAATCTTCATTAGAATTACTTATACTTGCACAAATATAAACTTACTAAACACAAGTTGTTTTTTACTAATAACAATAAATTTTACATCGACAAAAAATAATATATTCAATAAAACAAAAGTATCTATTTAATCAACTAAAAAAATATCAATACTTTTAATATACAATACAACAGTGATAACAGCACCTCATTGCACATTATATATAACACACAAGACTATTTTTCAGTAAAAGAAAGTGAAATTTTATTATTAACATTGCTAGCTAAAAATGATTGCTAGGTTAGGGATTAATGTTAGAAAATTATCTTTGAGTTATAAAAAAGTTAAAGCAAGATGAATTTAGCTTATTGCGTATATTTAAATTTAGATTAAATACAAATCTAAATTTGTCAAAAAAGAAATGACAAATATAAAACGCAAGACATAGTGAAAAACTGTTTTATGACAAGTTTAAAACGTAAGACTTAATGACAGTAAAACTAAATATCTAAAGATCAAGTAAAAATAAATAAAAAAAATTGTTTTTAATGAACTAATATAGTACAAACTTTTTTATAATTTAAAAATGTTCTATTCCAGTATCATGAAAAACAATACCAAAGTTATCAATACATATTAGAAACCGAGAATATTATACAAAATAGATAAATCGTTTCAAGTTAATTAAAATTAAAAATCTATATCTATTTTCTATCAATAAGACAGAATTTTATTAAACTCAAAATAACTCATACTTTTATATATCGCAGATTATACTACTTCTTCTTCTATACTATATTCATCTTTCTAGATAATTTTTTAAACATAAATGTAAAAACTTAGGTTTTAAAACTAAAAGTTTTAATTTGTTTTTTAATTAAAGCTAATAAGCTAGTCTTTTGTCTAAATCTGTATATCTTAGTTTTATTACATTATAAAACTGTAAAAATAAATCTAAACAAATGAATGAAATGTGAAATATAAATAATGTTAAAAGTATAAAATTCATATCACTTGAACTGCAGTCTTGAGTTATAGCAATATCTGATGTTAGTCAGCTATTTTTCAATTTGAGCTTTTAAACCTTAGACACTTTTCCAACCTGACATTTTTTTAGATTTGCAACGTTTCATACACTACAACTTTTGGTACTTTGCATTTGTTTTAGAATAAATCTAAAAGTAAATCAAAACAAATTTTTACGTATTTAAAAAGATACATAATACACATTTTATAAAATAAAAAAGTCAATTATGTTTGAAAATATCAGAATTTCCACTCATTGAGTCAAAAACCTGTCATGAGTTAGTTGAAAATGTCCCGAGTCATCATAAGCATTTTAAATTCTTTTCAAGTTCAAATTTTTTTTTTAATAATAAAACTAAGCTCATTAACCAAATTGATTAGAAAAAAACATATAATGCAACTAAATTAACTAGATTTAACTCATAATCTATAAAAAAAAAACTTTTATGAAAGCTTTTAAAAGCATTAAAACTATCCTGAGTTATTTTAATAAAAAAACAGAGCTATTCTAATTCTGCCTGAGTTAATAAAAATTAAAATATTCAATGTTATCTTGAGTCATATTAAAGTTTTTGAAAACTGAATAAAATCCTGAGTTATCCTGAGTGTTTGGAAAAAGTTTACTTAAAGTTTCTGATACAAAACAAAATGTTTAAAAGATAAATTTTTAAATTAACTTTTCTAAGTTTAAAAATTTACAAAAAAAATATAACTTTTCCTTTATCTTAAAATCAGTTTATCTAAGATATTTAGAAGATAGCATTTTTAAAAGGTTACAAACAGTTTGAAGAAAAGCAGATTTTATAAATAATATTTTTAAATGTAACTTAAAATTGAATAAATTTAAAGTTAATTAACTTCGTCTTTAAGATAAAAAAGAAATTTCTAACGATTTATATCTAAAAGTTTCTTAAATTTATTCATGATCTGACTGAATAGTCTTTGAAATAATTTTCTACAAAAGTTGATATATTTTTCAACTCTATGGTTGATAGAATAACAATGTTTGATTTTTAATTATCTAAGTAAAAACGAAAATACTTTTACTAAGAAACTTAAATTTTTGAAATTAAATATAATTTATTGTAAAGTGAGATTAACACTGTAACCTCAGTATGGATTGTATATTTAGTGTTTTTTTTTATAAATATTTCTTTTGTTTTTTATTATTTATGTTATTAATATCATTGATTATTAATTAATTTTTACCTTATAAATAGTTATTTATTGCTATTTTTGTTGCAATTGTTTATTCTTGAATCATTATCACCAATGTAAAGATGTAGCTTAATGGTTCGTTTACAAAACTTTAGCATTTTTCCTAGAAGAAGATCAATTATAATTGTTATACTACTGTGGTGCACTACGAAAGTTGTGCGCTTTTCGAGTTTTTATGAAGTTTTTGGAACTATAAAAATCTTCTTTATGGAGTTTTCATCAAAGCCGGTACAAAAATAATTTCTACGCACTGGAACTCGGCTATGCATATTTGTATATTTTATTGAGTACTACATAAAGACAGATAAAAAAAATTAAGCAGTGAGGTTAAATAAATAAAAGACAAAGATAAAACGTTCTTTTTTTAGGTGGTACGCATGCGCCAGTGTCCCTTCCCACGCTACGTCCCTAGTGTCGGTAGATACTTGCTATGGGCTTCATAATTTTCCCACAATTTGTGGTTTTTGGTGTTGAGATTTCAATCTTGTTAGTGTTTGCCAAATGACGAATCATCAACAGATTTTTTTTCGGTTAATATATAAAAGTTTATTTATTTGTTTTAGGTTATTCTAATGTTAAGCTCAATAGGGCAGGTAGAATTACAATGAAAACAACATACTTTTTTGACTTTCAAAAAACGTTTATCGTTGTAGAAGAAAGAATTAGTCTGATGTTTTTCTATTATAAAAAATATTACAAATTTGGTAAACCACTAGAATACGCTACAAAAGGCATATGAATAGTCAATTCTATAGAATTTTATGTCGTCAATTCTTAGCACAAGTAAGAAGTTTTAGACAAACTCATTATTCAACATATTTTTATGTATTAAATTATTGATTTAATCCTTTTGCAAGTTAATGTTCGCAAAAACAGACTTGTATTCAACTAATAATGATGTAAAATACGACATCTTTATTTAATTTATTATAATTTTTGTGGTTTAGTTATGCTAAAATAAAAAATTGTAGTACAAACATAATTAAGTCAGTATCTAAAAAAATAGTTAATAATATTAATTTATTAAATGAATATTTAAATTCAAGTTTTGAAGAATTTTTTTCAAAAAGTTTTTGTTTAACTACATATGGACACCAACACTGTAGCTGTAATTTATCTTACATATTTATCTTTGCTCGGAACTAAAATCCGAATAAATAACATAAATTTACTTTCTGGGTTCAATGTTGTCACGATTACTATTTTAAATAAATGGTATAATAAATTATGTATTTGTTAAAATTAAGAATTAAAACAAGTGGTTCTTATGATCTGATAATGTTGGTGTGTCAGCATTCAAAGACTCGTTGATTTTCTGGGGCAGTTTGTCTGTACTCTTTGCTTATTCTTCTCCTGAAGACAGGGCTTTTATGCTTAAGACCCGCTGCATCAATGTATTAGTTTAAAGATTATTGTTATGTAAGTATGTTTTTGTAAATTAAAAAACATACATCAACAAATGTCTTGTTTTGAATATTTTAACATGTATTTATTTCAGCAATCATCTACAAAATTGAGATGCTTCGCGCAATCGACAATAAATATTGAACTTTTACTAGTTTGTGTGGTAAATTTCAATATTTATTGTTTTGAATATGAAATGAATTTCATACATTATGAATTATGAATTAATAAATAATTTTTCTTTTTTAAACATCATTGCTTTTTAAAACATTTTAGATGGTATTGATCGATAAATATTTAACATGTTTTTACAATAAGTTGTTTGAACGATTCTTAGTTATATATTATATCTTACTAGATCTTTTAGTGTTTAAGTTAATGGTAAGAGAACGTTCGTTTGTTTTATAATGTGACAAAAAGCGCTATGAATCGTAATTTATTTAGTTTTAATAGTCAAGTAAGTAAAAAAAACTTGCTTTATTAAGTAGATATAACTTGCTACTATAAAGGTTACACTTCTACATTAGTTTTTACAGCTTTTTTTATAGTTTGTTTGTTTGTTTTTATTGTATATTTATTTAAAATCTGATCATCTTTTTTTATTTGTCATTACGATAAAGTTTTGAAAACAAGCCAAAGTGTTTAAGTATTAGAAATATATTTTAAATAGAAAAAGTAATATTTACTGCAACCAAAATGCTTGAAACTTTATTTTGCTTTTTTAGTTGGAAAGTTGATTTGGAAGCTAGATGGTTTACGTTGAACAAACTGTTGATAGAACAAATGTTACTTTTATAAATAATCTTAATGTTGTACTATATACGTTTCCGTCATCATCGATATAATACAAACATCGTGAAACTAAAGTATATTAAAACTTTAGAATTTTTTGAAATCTACATTTTGGTAATTTTGCTTTTAATCAGACGTTCTGAACTTCTAAAATTATTTAAGACACAATGCTTATACAATGTTAAATTAAAACCGTTTATGATTATTAATAGAAAATACATACCTGTGATAAATTAATGATGTCGTCAACAAAATGAAAATTAAACTATCGTATAAAATATTTTTATATTTTTTGTTAACATACCAGCTTTAATTTAATTTAAACATCGTTTAGTTTAATAAAATTAGTACTCCAACAATCTTTGGTATAAACTTTGAATTTTAAACATTTAATTAAAAAGTAATTTTAAACCTAAAAAAGATGAATTAACTTTTTGTACAACAGTTTTGATATAAAAAATCATTAATTAACTAATGCATAAAAAAATATTTTACTAATACTAATGGAATAAAATAAAGTTCGTTAGATTAAGACTGTTTTAAGTGAAGCTATACAAATTTTAATATAAGTTAAAAAAATAAATTTATATTGTATATTTAAACTTATAGATAGATACAACATCAATTTTCTTTAGTGCTTACATGAGGCTGGTATGTCAGTTTTTACTACTCAGCGTGATTTATTAGTTTAATCAAGTATATTAGAAGTAATTAATTCTCTTTGTTAAAATTTACTTTTTCGTTTCACATTTGTTAATTTTATATGTTTTGATTATAGTGAAAGGCTTAGCCGTGAATTTATACTTTGGTACTAAATGCTTACAAGATACTACTAAATAAACATTTTTCTATTCACAAAAGCTTTTAATCGTGTTGTCGTAAGTTTCTGAGTTGCAAGTTAACTATAGTTTTCTACAGTACACTATATTAACTATAATATCTATAAATTTATTGATATGAATTCAACTTGACAGTCAACTTACTTGTAGTATCCCGGAAGTTGTTCTATTTTTTATTTATGTTAAGTAAACTACACACTTTAGTTTTTAAAACTTATATTTTATATTAATTTATATTTTTTGATGTTTTATAACTTTAACACGTTTTATGGTTCAGTTCACCAAACTATTATTTTTTGCGTAATGTACATTTTTTAGTATAATAAGACTTTAATAATTTATTTGATACTTTGTGTAGTTACCATAAAATAATCTTTTTTAATATCTTCCCTATAACTAATAATACAATTGCATAGAAGAAACTATTATAAATAAATTATATTTATATTTTAACACATCCCATCGTTAATGAAAATTTTTACTTATTAACTACTATATTGTTTTTTAAATACAATAGACATATCAATGTACAAACAATGAAAAGGTGAAAAGAAAACAATTAGTACAGAAGCCAAAGAACGTACAAAAATTGAACACTTTTCTTTAGTTCTCACATGATTTATTAGTTTAATCAAGTATATTAGAAGTAATTAATTTCTTTTGTTGAAATTACCTCTTTATTTTCACTTTTAATTTTATATGTTATGTTTTG
Organism: Thalia democratica; assembly: GCF_965202585.1. Lineage (NCBI taxonomy): Eukaryota > Metazoa > Chordata > Thaliacea > Salpida > Salpidae > Thalia > Thalia democratica. The sequence continues at coordinate 3,013,485 of NC_139172.1, read as the reverse complement.
TAGTGAAAAGCAGAACTGCCAATTTATACTTTTACACTAAATGCTTTGAGGGTACAACTAAATAAACCTTTCCCTATTCACAAAAATTTTTAAGCGTAGTTGTCGTAAGCTTCTGAGTTGCAAGTTAACTATACTTTTTTACTGATAATAACTTTAATTCGAAATATTTTAAAGTTTTTATATTAAACTTGATTGTCAACTTACATATAGTTTTGAAGTAGTCCTTTCCGGAAGTTTATTTTTTTGTTTATTTCAAGTAAACTACGCTGATAAGTTTATAGCACTTATTTTTTATACTAAACTTTATAGTTTTTGATGTTTAATAACTTAGACACTTTTCATGGTTCAGCCCTTCAAGCTACTATTTTTCGCAATGTACAAACATTTTTGAGTATAATAAGGCTTTTATAATTTATTTGATACGCTCTGTAGTTATCATAATATGATCACTTTTAATATCTTCCGAATAACTGATATTACACTTACATAGAAAAACTAATATAAATAAACTATACTAATATTTTATTTAAATACTTAATAAAGAAACAATTCCCAAATAAAAAATTCCAAGCTTAATTTCCATGGTTAAATAAACTATATATTTATAGACTGGTTGCCTAAATAAATCTTATACAAATACATCTTATAGTTATTATTTATTAAATATAACAATCGTAGCTAATCAATACACAAACCTTGTTAAAAAAAAGAAAATATATAAGGGAACAATTAGTACTTAAGCCAAAGCACTCTTACAAACTGAACACATTTGTCTCGAACTTTTGTATTGTTGGTATAATGAACCAGCGAGGCAGAGAAAAGCAAATTAAACTTAAAAAGCAAATTATTTACGGTTTACAAAAGCCTGATCTTATTACATGAAAAGTTAAGAACAAATCTTGACTATATATTTACAACCAAAGGTATACAATATAGTAGAGTACTTAGAAATAAATCAAGTAAATTTTTCCAGCTAACTTAAGAACAATTTAATAGATAAAATTTAATCTACTATAAAAAAAAAAATTAAAATGGTTTTTAAAAATACACTTAGCTTCTACAAATTCTGGTAAATTAACTGTGTAGTTATCAGTACTAAAGTATTGTTTAGCAAATTTATAGTTAACATGTTTTACTTTTTACGTGTCTTTTCAAATGTGTTGAAATATGAAACTTTTTACCACATTTTGGACAAGTATGTTTAGGTTCATAATGATATTTCATATGATTGTTCAAGTTTGATGAAGTATGAAACTTTTTACCACATTTTGGGCAACAATGTTTAGGTTCATAATGATACTTCATATGAAAGTTCAAGTTTGTTGAAGTATGAAATTTCTTTTCACAATGACTGCATGAGTACCTAGGTTCATAGTGTAAAGCCATGTGCTTGTTCAAATTGCTTTTAGTTTTGAAGCTTCTGTCATCTGGGCATATTCTGCATTTGTAACTTCTATTATCACTGTGAGTTGCTACATGATTTTTTAACGTTTCTTTTCGAGCAAATCTTTTACCACAAGTTTTACATTGATAAGTTTTTTCACCTGTATGAGTTTTAATGTGCCTATTAAGATCTGATTTATTTCCAAAATATTTCTGACAAACTTTACATTGATAAGGTTTTTCACCCGTATGAGTTCTGATGTGCCGATTAAGAGCTGATTTACTATTAAAACATTTCAGGCAAGTTTCACATTGGTGCACCTTATCATGTACATTCTTGTGTAGATTAAGAGTTTGCTTACTAACATACTTCTTTTTGCAAATTGGACATTCAAACTTGTTATCATTGTTAGTATGGGTACCTCTACAGTCTATAAAAATGATTTTGCTTATAAATGTAGTTAAATTTGCTTAAAAATCTTACTTAGTTTTTCAAACTATATAAAATTTTGATCATTTGTTTTACTAAACATCACTTTAAAACAAATAGCTCAAAACAAAATTCTTCACAAGTAAAAACTTGTAAAGTTTGATTAAAAGTTTGAAAACTTTTTCCTTATAAGTAGTAAAAATAATATAAAATTTAGTTTATATAGTTCTGTTGTAGAAAAAACATAAATACATACATAGGTTTAAATATATATATACAATAGATTACAATATACAATAGAGTAAAATAAATGTAGATTATAATTACACATTTCTATTTTTTTTTAACTTAGTAATTGCATGACGTTTTTCTTCTTTTAGAAAAACAACTTAATATTTAAAAAAAAATAGTTATGAAAATTTGAGAAAATAAAACACTTATAAACTAGACTTGCTTTTTGACATAACATTAAGTTACAAAATTAATTATTAACCTTGAACATCAGTCTCAATTTGTTGTTGAATTTTCTGAGAAGTTTTTTTATTAGTTCCATTGTCACCAATTATGTCTTCTGTAAATTTGTATTATAAAAATTCAGTAAACTTACCGATTGATAATTCTAATACATAAAACTCAAACAATATTTTATATCACAATAATTGTTACTTTTTTTGCTGAATTTAGAAGTACTACAAGTAGTTTCAGTTTCTTTAGTTTGATTAAAACTTGAATCACATAATTCTTCTGCTTCTATTTTTATTACACTCAGTTGTTTACTTTTTTCAAAATCAGAAATTGTTATTATTGGCCCTGTTTTATAGTAAGAAGTTTTAGACAAACTCATTATTCAACATATTTTTATGCAAGGAAAAGTATTGTAGTAGCATTAAATTATCGAGTTAATCATTTTGCAAAAAAAAAATTGTATTCAATTACTATTGATGACAAATTAGACATCTATATTTAATTCATCATAATCGCTGTATATTAATTATAATTAAAAAAAATGTTGTACAAACATAATTAAGTCAGTAGCGTTAGAAAAATTTTATATTTAGTCAATGTAAGTATGTTTAAAGTAGGTTGGTTACATTTTTATGATTACATACCTATGGTTTCATGAACTATGGTTTTCAACATATTACTATTTAGAAATATTTTATTAAGAATTCAAATCTAAATTTTTAAATTTTAATATCAAACCAAGTTTAATTCATATTTAAAATATAATAATTAAAAGTTTTAAATTAATAATTTAAATAAATGATAATTTTTGCCTTTCTTTTTAACCTTAAGTGCATAACGAAATACTTTATATTCAATATAAAAAACTTAAAATCAAGTACTAACAAAAATTAGATTTTAAAAATATGATTTTTCAAAAATTTCCAAAAGTTAAGAATGAATCCCTTCAAGTTAAATATTCATTTAAAAGTTGTTTTTATGAAAATTTTTGATAGGCGAATTTTAAATGAAAAGTTTTAGTTTTCAAATTGTGCACTTAACGTAGATATAAAATTTTATAAAGTTTTTTTTTTTAATTATAAACGTTTGTCATTTTTGAGTTTTTGATTTAGTTCTTTAAAAAATATGATGTAATTATTATTGATACTAAAAAATAAATATTTAGATTTGTATTCTTAATAATATTTCAATATATTAGTATGGTCAAAACAATAGTTTATGAAACCATACGTAAGTACGAATGAATATGTGACAAACTTACTTTATACATACTTTGAATATAAAAATGCTTCTTAGGCTACTGACTTAATTATGTTTGTGCTACCGATTTTTATTTAAGCATACGTATGTCACATAGATTATGATAAATTAAATATATATGTCTAACTTGACATTACTATTAACTAAAGTGAAGTTTTTAAATGTGCTTTATATTATATCTTAGTTTGCTGTACTAAGCTAAATATTTTGGTTCTACACAAGTTTAAACAATAAGACGCCAGACGCCTTCTTCATCGGGAAACGCGGTCATCTGATGTAGTTGAACTTGTAACGTTTTATTAATTAATTCTACATAAGCTTAAAAACTGGGATAACGCCGGGACACGAGTCCGGAATCTTCTGATAAAAAGTCAGAAGCCTTCTCCATTTATCCAAGCGGTTGTCCGAGAGAATTTAGTTTGTTTTATTTATAAAATAGTTCAAATTTTTTTTTAAATACTGGCTATACATTATTTCATACTTAAAGAGAAAAACAAGAGAAACTTTGAAAGTGATTTTATTAGTATAAAAGACCACTGCAAATTTAGTTCTCTCAACGGAATTCGTGGCCTTTTGTATAAAACTTTTGTAGACATAATTGTATAAACAAAATCAAACTTCTCAGTCGACCACGTGACCCATTTGGATAAGGCGTCTGATGTGGTAAAATTTTCTAGCGTGGTCGTCTTTTTTATTTATATTATTAAACCATACAAAAACAATTACCTCAGGCAACTGAGTGGCCCAGTTCAGAAGGTGTTTTACTTCTGATTAGAAGACTCCGGGTTCGAGTCGCGGCCGGTCTGGTCTCTTTTTTAAACTTATGTAAATTTGTAAATAGTATGGTTACTTAGATTTGAGTTGTTACTTGTCTGTAAATGAGCCTCATTTATGAGATATTGTTACAAAAACATTTTCACATTTATAAAGATGCAGTCTAGTTTAAAAGAAAAACCTGCTCGCGCCCTACATTTTATGAAGAAATTCTTCCGTTATAAAACAGCTAATAAAAAAGAATATAATTATATAAAGTAAAATAAAACACTAATTACTGCTTGTTATTGAGTTTTAACAAAAATTTTGCACAAAAACTTCTTTTCAATTATTTATTTAGTTGAAATTTACTTTAAGGCTGAATTTTGGCTGTGGGCTGCAATTTGCCGACTCTGTTTTGAATTTAAGGTTTATATAAATTTTAAAGTGTCAAACTTACCTCATATGTTATGTTTACGCAATACTTTAGAAACGTGTCTAGACAAATAGTAATAAAATTTAGTAATTAACTATTCTTAATAATCAAAAATAGTGTTAAATGATAGGTAGACAAACTACTTTGTCAAACAGTTTCAGTTAAAATAGTTCAGCTAAAAATCGAATTTTATTCAAAATAAATTATACGTTAAAAACATACTTATAGAACATGTAAACAATTATTTTATAATTTCACGAAAAATTGTAAAACAACTATTTTAATAAAGATTTTAAAGTAAAAAAATCTTGTTTTAATCTAAGATTTCCAAAAATAGAAAATACAATAAAAATAAAAATATGTTGGATAATGAGTTTGTCCAAAACTTAATACTTAGACTAAACAAATATGAAATAGAATAAAATATAGAGAAAATTTGCTTTTATTAAATTGTAGAGTTTCTCATAAATTTTATATATATTAAAAAGATGAAAATTCTATCAAAGCATCAAAAAATAACTTTTATTGTAAAAATAATCTAAATTCCAAAGAAATTAATGCTCTGTTTTAATTTCAACGTGCTCTAGAATTTGTTTTTGTACTAACGAATAATTGTTTTTGCATAGAAAAACTTGAATAAAATTTTTTTGATTAAACTTATTTAAATTGAATATTGATAAATGCAACACGAACTAAATAACGATAATATAATTAAAATATCTAAGTTAAGTAAGTGATTAGATAGTTTTTTTTTTATTCAGAATTTGTAGTACTTTTATTGTACCAGTTTTAACTAGTATCAAGTATTATAACTTCATATAATAAATCTATTAAGTTTAGTTAGATGGTTATTAATATTGGTAAAATTATCACGGAATCTTCTGATTATTACTTAGATGCCTTCTCCAACTAGCCAAGCAGTTATCCGAGAGAATTTGTTTGTTTTACATTTAAAATAATTTAAAAAAAATTCAAAAACAATAAATAAATACTAAAAGAAAAACGAAAAATTAAAAAAAAATGTAGTTAGAATGGAAGACCACTGCAAAATTGAATTCAACTGAATTCGTGGCCTTTTGTAAAAAACTTTTGTAGACCATAATTATATAACCTTTACAAACTCAATCTTGTCAGCTGACCAATTAATAATGCGTCTGATTACGAGTTGGAAAATTCCAGGTTTGGATCCCTGAAGTGGTCGTTTAATTTTATTTATATAAACCATAAAATTCAAATATCACATATGATCACGTGGCCCAATAGTAGCTTACCCTTTAGCTTACACTTAACTTACCCTGTATAACTTTTAAACGGTTATCTATTAAAACTGCAAATCAGTTTTTCAATTATGTGTTTTGAAGTTATTATTTTCACATTTTACCATAAACTTAGACTTACTTAAGTAAATTTTGCTTGGCTCTTGCTGTTTTTGTTTTGCTTTAAAAAGTGACAACAACGTAAGAAACTTAAATGCTTTAAAAGTAAATGAACTATGCTAGTAAAGATGATAAGTAGGTTTAATCAGTGGTTCTCTAGTTCTTGATTACATAAGTAAAAGTTCTACGACAAATAATTATGTAACTAGGTTTTTAACTATCGGACCCAAACACCAATGAGTGCCAAGTATGGCCTTAACCTGGCAATACTTTGATTTGTTATTTTAGATTAGGGGTGGGCAACGTACGGCCCGCGGGCCGGATCCGGCCCGCAGAGTGAAAATGACCGGCCCCCAAACCTTTTTTAATTTTAAATGGAATCCGGCCCGCGGACAACATTGATCCGGCCCGCAAGTGGATGATCCGGCCCGCTAAGCATTTTCAAGATTTATATAAGATCCGGCCAGCCAATTTAATTATCACAAAACTTGTACAAAACCTTTTTTGAAGTATTTCATTAAACAAAACTGTAAGACTTTGACCCTGAAAACGTTTGTTAAAATGGTTTATTATTTTGTGGTGATAAAACACTATTTTGTTATAGTATCTTGTTCTGTTTTAAGTCAGTTGAAGTAATCCTTTCTCAAATTATCAAAAGCAATTGTTTGCTAAAGTAACTTTGATGATCTTACCTACCATAATGTTTTCATAAAACATAGACGTGTAAAAAGTTGTTGTCTTTTCCAGATAAGTATTGAGTTGTTTAAAAGTAAAAAAAAATATCTTATTAAACATCGACAAATTTTCTAAGTCAAACTGCTCAAATTTAAATTTTTTTCAAATGTTTTAAGTTTAGACTACAATTTGCACTTTTTCTGCTATTGTTTTTTCATTAAGGACTTTTTGTTTAAATATATGGTTAAGTTTAGTGATGACCAATTGATGACAATAGTTTCACTTGATAATAAGCTTGGTCATCGTTTTGCAGACTTTTAACAATTAAGTGAAGAATTTGACATTATTTCATCACCGTCGACGTTTGACACCGAAAATGTACTTAGTAATATTGTTTGAACTGTTGAACTTTAATGTGGCAGTACACAAAAAGAAAAGTTCAAAACTGAAAAATTGACAGATTTTATGAATTACTTAACAAGTCGAAGTTTGTTATTTTAAAAAAGATGACAATGAAGTTATTTGTTCTGTTTTGGTCTACATATTTTTGCAAACAAACATTCTTAACCATGTATATAAACAAAAGTAAGCTACGTTCAAATCTTACTGATACCAATTAGCAGTTATTACTGAGAATATCTACTTCAAATAAACTTCCAGATTATAAATAACTTGTTAAAAACTTTAATGATCCAAAAATGTCTCATTGACTTCTTTTTAGCGTAATTATTCTTGCTAAATTCTTTAAACTTGACATTAAAAGTATAATGTCACAGTTTTATGTTTTAGTTTTTCGTTTAGCAATATTTTCACTAGTGAAATTGATCTTAATCTTAAATTCTATTAAACTAAAAGGTTTGTTATGCTAAAAATACATATTAATTTCTTTTTTGTTTAAATATTTCGTTATTTTATGTTAGTAAACTTATTAAAGTATTTTAGGTGCACTGTTTGATAATAATATTTTTAAAGTACAGAACTTGGTTAAATTTCGTAAGTTAATTTAACTATTTGATATTTTGAAAGTAAAAAAGTTAAAATTTCAAGCCAAAGTAATTTGTTATCTAGGCTTAACTGTTTTTTAAATAAGTTAATAAGAAAATTTGAAATCAAACACATAATTTTTATTGCTTTTATAAAATTTTTAGATAAATTTTATGTATAATTGATCGAGCTAAAGTTTCTCAACTTCTAAAGATGACCATAGAACTAGTTGTGTTGTTCGATACTTCATACATTTGAAAACAAACATTTCCGACCATAAACATTAACAAGGATAAGCTAACTTCAAACCTAATCGGTATTTCAGTGCACTTGCAGATTTTCCAAAACTGTCATGCAACTAGATTTAAACAACTCTAATACATGATCAACCTTAAGTGTTTCATCGAGATCTTTTATTTATTTTTTTTTTACTTTTTATGGTAAAACTGTTTATTATATCAGAGTTATTTTTTGTTTTGTTTCTTTTATACATGCAAAAAAATGTAATGAATCTTCTTTAGCTTAATCAAATTAAATAATAGTAGTTTAATATTGTATTGTTTGTTAATTTTTGAACAAATACTATCAATATAAACTCCAGATAAGGATTTCCAAAATTAACTAATTTCGAATAGTTAGCATTTTTTTTATGTTTTAGCTTAAAATGTTAGGCTCGAGTAACTTTTAGTAACCAAATTATAATTTTTTAGGACTAACTAGTATTAATTCGGTCCAGAGTTATAATATATATAGAATTATGAATACTTAACTAAATTTAACATAAAATTTCATACTTGAGAACCTTGGTAATTAATATATTGATTCAAAATTCTGAAATACCCGATCAATAAGCATCTAACCGGATCCAAATCTTTTTGAAATTAGCTTCCATTCGGATCTAGATCTTTGTCTAAAACTAGTATTTAGCCGGATCCGGATAATATGTTTAAAGTGGGATCCGGATCTAAAAAAAGGATCCAGCTGAATCCAAATAATCACTAACTTGAAATGATCCGGCCCGCTGAGGACTATATTTTTCTGGATCCGGCCCGTCAAATATTTACGTTGCCCACCCCTATTTTAGATAATGGTTTGTATTATGTTTTTGCTAAATATTAGTTTGAAAACATAGTTCTACCAAGTTCCAATTAAAGTTAATTTAGTTTTAAATCTGGATCTGGCAAAGATTTTGCCATCGACGTATTCTAAAATTCTGTACATTGCATGTAGATTAGGATGCTTAAAAATGAAGTCTTTGAGTTTTCAGCTTGAGTTTTTTTACTTGTGACAATTATGATACAAAATATGTGAAGAACAATATAAGTGTAATTTTTTATTTCCTGAATATTAGCTCAATATAAATTATATTGGACCAAAACATGTGTCCTTGTTTAAAAGTTTTAGTGTGATTGGTTTTACATGTAACCATAACTACAAATGGGTGCACGACTATTCAAACTCGGACAATTAAAATTCCGACAACTCAAATTCAGACAATTCAAATTCCGAAAACTCAAATTTCGACAATTTAAACTACGACAATTCAAACTTGGACAATTCAAATTCGGACAATTTAAATTCGGACTATTCAAATTCCGACAATTCAAATTCCGATAACTCAAGTTTGGACAATTCAAACTACGACAACTCAAATTCGGATAATTCAAACTACGACGATTGAACTATTTAAATAAGACGACTAAAATGTACACATATGTTATAATAAATTATGTAATGAGAATTATAAATTTCATCAAACGTTGTTTTTTAGATTTGAGATTTTAAAGTTTCTATAGAATCAATTTTCTATTTATTAAAAAATATTTAAGTTTTTCTAAAAAATAAACAAACAAGTTGTTAGATAAAAAAATATATAATAGAAACAAACGACTATATATAAAAATAATTAAAATTTTTTGAATAGTTTAGACATGAAAATTAAGTAATCTTAAAAAATATGTATTTTTTTTGTAAGTAAATAAATTATCAGTATTAATATTTTTTATTGAACGATAATAAAAAGCGCTCAAAAAGTTTGGTCTAAAGACGTTGGGTACAAAGGAACTTTTTGGTTATCAAGTCGTACACTACATACTTATAAAGTTTCTTACGAGTTATTACACATAATTTTAAAAGTTTTGTCATATTGACTTTAGTGGGCCGGTCATTTTCACTCTGAGAGCCGGAACCGGTCCGCGGGCCATACGTTGCCAAACCCTAATGTGTAAAAAAAGAAAATAAAAACCGGACGTAACACCTTGAATATTTAAAAAAATCTTAACAAATTTAAAAACACATCGCTTAAAAACGACAAGTATGGAGATATACAATCAAAAGTTAAGTTAAAATAAATTCTTATTGTTAAAATTTTTATAAAATATAGTTTTACTTTGATTATATTTTGTATTTATTTAAAAACTAGAATTTATTATTTAAAATAATAACATATTAAACAATCAATGCTGTCAAAGCTTAAATAGCAAAAACTGAAACATGGTTATTTGCTATAAAAATAAATAATTGTTGAAACTTTCATTTTATGTTGTTGGTTTTATTTATCGGAGTTTTAGTTGACGGTATTTAAATTGTCAAAATTAAAATTGTCAGGTTTGAAATGTCGGAGTTTAAGTTGCTGGAATTTAAATTGTTCGTATTTTAATTGTCCGAATTAAAATTATCAAACTATAAATTGTTATATTTTAAGTCTAAAAATTTAAAATTTTAGAGTTTGGATAGTAAGAATTCGAATTGTCGGAATTTAAGTTGTCCGAATTTGAATTGTCGTAGTTTGAATTGTTTGAGTTTGAGTTGTCGTAGTTTGAATTATCTGAATTTGAGTTATCGGAATTTGAATTGTCCGAATTTGAATTTTCGTAGTTTGAATTGTCGGAATTTGAGTTGTCGGAATTCAAATTGTCGTAATTCGAGTTGTCGGAGTTTGAATTGTCGGAATTTGAGTTGTCGGAATTTGAATTGTCGTATTTAAGTGGTCCGAATTTGAATTGACGGAATTTGAATTGTCGGCATTTGTATTGTCAGAATTTGAATAGTCATGTAATCTTTCAAGTAGACATTATGCGGAATTTTAGACATTTTGAAGATAGTTTCACGTAAATGTTTTGGATTTTATGTAGTGTTTACTATTTAGTCTTAAAATAAAAAAATATTCCTCTGAAATTTTCTTCAAATCGTTTTAAATTCTGAAAAATGCATTTTTGTGATGATTGCCACATGAAAACAAATTTTCAGTTAAAAACTCAAAGGTCATTCATGCATTAGCATTCATAGTGTACACTGTATATGTAAAGTTGTTTTGAGCAAAATCACTACTGTACACTACTGTACACTTTAAATCAAGTTTGAAACACATTCATATAGAATTTTCACAGAAAAAATATTTTATTCTGCTTATTTTATGTGGGTCTCAAGCTAAAGCTTAAGTTGCAAGCCATATATCTATGTTTGCCTGTAAAATCCGGACAACGGACTCTACAAGTAAACTTAACTAGCATTATCTAGTAAATTATAGTGACGCATAGTTTAATCACTTATTTTATATATTGTTTGTAAAATCAATAAGTTTAAGTTTCAAATTGGATCTATGTTTAGTATTCAGGGTTACTTTGCTTTAAATGTTTTAGCAAATTTTTATTTATTAAAAAGTACTTTCTTAAAACGTTCTTCTTTAGTTTAAAATTTTATAAATTAGAAGTTATTTCGATTTTAAGCAGCTATCTATAAACCAATTTGAAAATATTTTGCGTTAAAAATAATTTATATACGCTTTTAAATTGAAATTTTAAATAAATAAACTACCAGAATAATGACAAAATTCTCTTTTACATAATTTAAACACGATCCTTAATAAAAAACTTTTTGCTCAAAAGTATTACAATAAACAAAAATAAAAACAACATATTTTACATAAAAGGTAATTGTAAAACTGGTTTTCAAACATAAACTTAAAATTCTGCCAGTAAATCTATACATTCGACTAAAAAGTTGCCTACTTGGTGTACAAGTGTTTATATCATAGTTTTATGCACTTTTTTTTCAAATCTATGTGATGTCTTTTTAAATAATTTTCACATAAAAAATTTGACTTATTTTAAATGTTTTCTTACTAGTATTTTACATCTTATTTATTGAACAAACAAAAAAACAATAAACAATTTAGTCCAAGGGCGCACGAAAAAATCTTTTGGTCATCGAGTCGCAAACCAACTTCAATCTAAATTATTTACAGCTATTAAATAAGCTAAAAAATTTGCAGTCAAAATCTAAAACAAAAAGCTTAATGAAGCTATGCAAAATAAGACTAGGAACCTTCACAACTTTAAACACTATTCTAAAAAAAATATTCAAAATACCAAAAATAAAATAAAGTTATTAAATGTTTATCGAAAACTATTAATCTCTCTAAAATAAAATCTATTTTATCTGACATTAAAGTTAAGGTCAGCATAAAATTCAATTTGGTATCAAATTTATAAAAACAACTAAATAAAAGAGAGTTATACAAAGTTTAATTAAAAATTTGGATGTTACAAAAAGCTAATTGTATTTTTTACAAAATTATTAAACTAAGACTATGGCATTAAAAAAGCTATGACTAATTTACTTATTTTACAGAATAAACGACTTTCTTTTTCTTAATTAACAACATAGTTTAACGGGTTTCTGTAAAATATAAATTTATTTTAGAATGTGTTATATATTAAAGTTATGTTTATTTTGTAATTGATAGATATAAAATTGATATAAGAGTAATTTTTATAAAATTTATACATTTTTTTTTAATTCAATTATGAATTTTAATCAAAAGTTTCCATGATTTTGTTGTTAAAAGTTAGCTTTCTTTTTCCAATTATCGTTTTTTTTTTTTTTTTTACTGCATTTTATACGTTTATTTTTTTTTCTTATTCTATTTTAAAATCAAATCGATACAATAACACAACTTCTTTTTACGTTTTATTATTAATACTTTACTATCTTTAAAATTCTTTTGATATCTTAGTTACAGAAATTTCTAATACATTAGCCATTTTATAAAATAAACCATTTTTTTAATAAGTCAATTTAAAGTTGTTGATATGTTTTGTTGTAACTTGAAGTTTACTTATTAACTATATCAGCCTACAGTGAAAAAAGCTCCATAAAATTCTTAATTAGTTTAAATATTTAGTCTGTTACGCTTAAAATGTCCTCGTTTTTATTTTTATAACCTTTTTTGTTCAACAAATTTTTTTTTTTTGAACAATCAATAGTATTAATTTTAATTAGATGAAATTTTTAGAAAATAGTGTCTGTAATTGCATAAATTTGATAATTACTTTTGGTTTTTTCATTTAACTATTAATAAAAATTGTGCTTAATAGTTGTTGTAATATAACTATAATTATTCAACGACAAAAAATAACAAATTTTCCCATGGACCAAGTATACGAAAATACTTTTGGGTTATCGATTCACGGATTTAGTTTTGACAGGAATGACTGTTATTAATATGAATAAAAACTATTAATATTATAAATTGAGTAAGAACAGTATAAGTTGAAAAGTTCTGTAGATTTTATTTATTCACAAGGAAAGCTTTAATCGATATTTTGTAAATTAAGAAAAATACAATTAAAGATTAATAGTTCTAATTAAATAATAGAAAATATAAACTTAACGATTTTTAAAAAGATCCGAACGAAACAAGTTCACAGAAGTATAATAACAAGTTAAGCGGTATTCTTTCTTTAAACACGTTTTACATGTTTCTGTGTCCTGAAGTAATAAAGAAAAATTACTGTACTATTCAATTTGATATTATTATTTTTATTTAATGTTTTTAATTCTAAACAGACTAAAAATGAAACTATTACCTAGAGACTTTGAGATTTTAAAGTATAATATGTTTGTTATAACTAAAATATTTCATTAGGATATTCAATTCAGATATTTAACGCCATAGTTGCTCAGTTTTAAATAGATTATTTACAAGCGTGAACTTGAGTTAAATGGATTTTTTTGTAATTCTTTAAATAAAACTTTAAAACCAATTATTTCAAAAATCTTTAATGCTATTTTGGAATTTTTTTTTTTTTGTTTTAAAGAAAGATCTTTTGCTTTGCATTTCACAAAACTTCCATTGAATTGGGGTTTAACTTTTGTAGTGGGGCCCCTTTAAAAGTTTTGAGTTTTTTTTCTATTTTTTTAGTTTTAAAGTTTTTTTCCGAAATTAACTATCTATTTCAAACTTTTTTTTCTTACATATTTATTAAACTAAGTCTAAACTTGTAATTATTTTTTTTTTCCAACTTCTTTTATACTATAAGCCTAAATAAATTTTTTCAGAAAAATTTCAATTTTGCACGATTTTCGATTTTTAGGTTTACAGACTTTTATGCAAAGATATTTTTTTTTAATAAGTATTATTTTTAAAAAACTTTAATAGTTAAGTTTCATGTTGTAATTATTTTTTCCCTATTAATTATTGTTTTTAGAATATATGACCCATACAAGTTTTACCTAAACTCTTAGCAAAGCTAATTGAGAGATTTCTTGCTCAAGTGCTAATAGTTTAGGTAAAACTTGTATAGGTCATATCTATATATTTTAAAAACAATAATTTGTTGGGAAAAAATATATTTACATCATAAAAGTAAAGTATACGAGTTTGTTAAAAGAAATATTTTTCCATTAAAGTCTGTAAACCTAAAAATCAAAAATAGTGCAAAATTGGAATTTTTCTGAATATGGTTTTTTAGGCTTATGGTATAAAAAATAAAATTGTAATACCGAATAAATTACAATTTTATACCAAGTGTAATAATTATGTTAAAAAAAAAATTGAAAAAAAAAAAATTGAAAAAAAACTTGTAGAATTAAAAAAAATAGAAAAAAACTCAAAATTTTTAAATGGCACTACAAAAGTCAAACCCAAATTGATGGAAGTTATTGTGAAAACCAAAGCAAAAAACGTCCTTTAGAAAATAAAAATTCCAAGTTAGAATTAAAAAAATGAAAATAATTGGTTTTGAAGTTTGGTTAAAAAAAATTACAAAAAAAGCCATTCAAGTCAAGTTCACGTTCGTAGTTTATTAGTGTTAACCTTGAAACTATAATGACATAGTTTATGCTCATATAAGGTAGTTTACCCCAGAAAACAACTTCAACTAAAAACTATTAATGAGATATTTGAAATGCCAAACTTAATCAACTTTGACACAAAATTGAGAAATACAAATTAATGAGTTTTAACTTATGAATCAGAAAGCATAAGCAAATGAGAAATAACTTTCTGTAATTTATAAAGACACCAAAAACAAAAGCGCTTTTCATGTTAAAGTATGGTGGCAATATGTTAAATTGTTTTATTGAAATTCTGAAGAAAAATGGTATTTTCTAATAAGAATAGCAAAAAATGTTTGATGTTTTTTTGCTGTAGTTGCTCTATTCATAAAGCTTGAAAATTTGTTATTTCAAAACATTTTGAAACTTAAACAAAGTTTCATGGAAGTGCTTCTTGACTTACTCTCAAAAAAAAAAAATTAATGAATGGGTTAAAAAATTTACAGATAATCAAAAATGCCTTTGTTTTAAAATTTTCTTAAAATCTTTCAAAGTGTTGAATGATTTTTTTTTGTGATAAATGCTACATGTAAAAGTTTTCCAACCAAAAACTTGTAGGTCAAAATTTTTAAGGTTACACAGGGGTTGTTTCAAAACAAAAAAAAACTGATGGGGGTAAAGCTAAGAAACTATTTTTTTCTTTTTCTGTGATTTGCCACAAACAAAAAGTTAATCTTAGCTTCACTACAAAACTTTCATTTTTGAGGGGCAACAGATGCACCCTAATGTACCTTTTTAAAGATAAGATGTTTGTATTTTAATTTGTTTACAACTCATTATTTAATTATCACAATCAGAGCTTTAAAACTAAAACAAAAAAATAATATAATATATTTCTTACAATGATGTGTCTAAAAAACTTTGACAAAAGTAACTACATCAAAATTTGATAGTCATAGTGTGTTTTTTGTAAATGTTAAGTAGTCTAATTTGTAACAGTTGTAACAGTTGTAACAGGGTTGTCCCACACTCAGGATACTCAGTATTCCAGGTAGTTAAAAAAATAAAACTTAGTGTGAATTAGGGCAGTTAGGCCAATATTATAAAAAACTCAGGTTAGTTTTAAAATTTTTTGAAGTGTTTGTCTAGTTTTTTAGAATATGAATAGATCAAGTTTAAATATTTTTATATTTTAGAACAAACATTATTAAAAATAAATGTTTTAATTAAATGTTCTTATAGAATTCAAAATGAGTCAGGGTATTATACTTCTCCAAAGAATTGCACCTTTTTTCAAATAGTTTTTATATAAAGGATATCAGTAATAAAAAAACATAATAATAATGCTTTAGTATTATACTGTACACATCTTAAACTAAAATGATTAAATGTATACTTTTGGTATTTAATATTATTAAACTGATGAAAAAAATATTAGTCTTTATTTTAGTGGGTATTTTAAAAACACTTTTTTAAATTTTGTGTGAACTGCTATCATATTGTAATTTATGTAGATGACATTTATTAGAATTTTATATTTATTTAAAAATGAAATGCTGTTATATGCATTTTAACAGAATTATAAATAAGTACACATATCAGGTAAAAAAAAATTATTAACAAATATTATAATCTTTTAACCTTGTCCAGACAGGGTTAAAAAAGAACTTGAAATCCTTGAAAAAACTTGTAATTTGAGAAATTTTGAAAAAAAAACTTACATTTTGAAAAAAAATCACTAAAAACCTTGAAGTTTTGAATTTTTTTTAAATGATAAAATGCTCTGTCATCATCAAAAAATTTTTTATCAAAAAATACATTATAATAAAGTAATAAAGTAAATAATAAGTAGCTTAACAGTATCTTTTCATTGTTGTTATACTACTTAATACAGTTTTAAACATTAAATTAAAAATAGAAAAGTGTCTACCAAAAATGTATATTTTTAAAAGCGTGAAAGAAATTAACCAAAATCACTTGGCAGCCTTGAATGTTACACCACTCTACTTTTTAAATAATTTCAAAAAAATCTGCTAAAGTTAGCAAAATTGTTTATATTGAGTACAAGTTTCAAACAACAAAATATAGCAAAAATTAATACAAGAAAACTTTTTAATGATATTTATATTTAAGTTTCTTACAGGTCAAAGTTTTTTTTTATAGCTTATGAATTACCTATAAATAGATAAAAATGAGTGAATATACCTATGTCAGTAATTACATGCTAAACTTAAGAAGACATGCTGTAGAAAAATACATCAAACTCTTCGAAATAGAACTCAAGAGTGCAAAAAAATTGTCTGATATTGAAAATCTGTACACTGAATACTGCACAAAAGCTTGCAACAATTTTGAAAGAGAGTGTGATGAGTATAAAAAAGGAGCTTCCACGTTGAAGAGTGCAATTAAGAAATACAAACCAGTTCACTTGCAGAAAATTCAAGAAGAATTTGGAGAGTTTAAGGCAGTGATGAAAAAATCACTAAATATATACTTTTGAATCTATTGATCTTTTTAATTCAACAAAGCAAATATTACCAATAACTGAAAAAAATCTAAAAAAATGCATACAAACAAACTTAAAAAAGAAGTTGTTAGATTTTAAAAATTACTTTATAAGTTATAGCGCATAACAAATAAAACTTAAATCTGTGAATTACCATTAAAAATAAAATTAATATTGAAATAATAAAGTTTTAACTATTTTGAAAAAATGCCGTTGTTAGATTGTGATGTAGTCAAATTTTAAAGGATATTAGATTAAAACAGGTTTATTTATTAGTTTCCACGCCTTCAAAGACTTTTAAGACTTCTAGTCTACATGGATACAAGTTGAAATATATTTAAAAGAATTTTTAAATAGAAAGAAGTATGAAATTTGATTATTAGTATTATTTTATTGTTTTTAACTCAAGTTAAACATTTTTATTTTAAGATTAGTTGAAACTTACTTGACATAAACCATGTTTTAAAATCAAAATTTATTTCAAATATTTCTTGATCTTTAAGTTTTTGTTATAACTATTATGTTTTAATTTTGTTTATTTTTGACTTAAAACTAGTTTTTTTATCTCTAAAAAAGTGAAGCTTTTTTTAAAAGCTGTCTTTTCTGAAATCTAAATATTAACTTTAGTTGTTACATCTAATCTTTTTGATAATTTATTTTATTAATTTGTTAAGCAGATAAATTAAAATTAAACTATCGAAAATTCAGTTCTTTTATAAAACCTTTATTTAAAAACTTAACAAGCTCTAAATTTTTGTTTTATTTAAACTCTCTCAGTCGAACATTTTAGTTTTTATTTAGTGTGATAACAAATAAATTTTGAAAATTATTTCACTAGTCGTTTATATACTGTATAAAACAAAAAAAAATGATGAGTGCAAGAAATGTTATCAATGACCATCTGCTCAACTTGCGAAGACACGCTTGTGAGAAATATATCAAACTATTTGAACTAGACATTAAAACTGTAAGTGATTTGTCAATGCGTGAATTTGATGACTACGACAAGTACTATTTGAAAGCTTGCAAACAGTTTGAAAAAGAGTGAATACAAAAAGGACGCTGATATTTCTTACAATCGTTGAAAGTAAAAAAAACCAAGCCAAATCACTTGCAGAAGTTGGAGGAAGAATTTGAAGAGTTTAACGAAGTGTTGAGAAAGTCAATTAGTATAAAATATTAAAATTAATTTTGTTTTACTCTAAAATTAAGAAAAAATATTTATGAATGTTAAGTAAAATATAAACTGAATGTAGATTTCGAAGTACACTTATCAATTAAAAATTAGTAAAAAAAACAACATACTCTAAATGGCATAAAAATTACAAATTCTAAAAACTATTGAAACAAATAAAATCGATTGATAGTGATAAAGTTAGATAAAAAGTAATTCTTACTTACACTAATTTTCAAAATGTTTAAAAATTTTAGTCTATGGATGTTTGTTTTTAAAATTTTTAAAAATACTATATTTTAAAATGTATATTTAAAATATTATGTTTACTCTTTCAAATTTCTTTACAATTATTATTGTTTTTAATATTTCAAGTAGTATTTAAAACAAAATATTGTGATTATGCCAATAATTAAAATAATAAGTTAGCTGTGTTTTCTTTCTACTTCTGTTATTATATTGCACAATTGTAAAATAAACTCTTTTTCAATTGGCAAAATTGTTTTTCTCCCTATAATTCAAGTGTTTTAGTTTTTTTAAATATTCAAGTGTTTTTTTTGTGCATGATTTTGTTTATGACTATAAAACCCTTATTGTTTATTTTTTAAATACAAAAAGCTCATAACAGTTTTTCTACTATTTTTCTTTAAAGGAGGCTAAAACTAAAATGGTTAAAATTTTTTTTAAGAAAATTTCAAAAACTTAAACTAATTTACCAATTTAAAACGTTGTTTAAATTGTTTTTTTATGTAGACAATAATGTTCACACTTTAAAAAATTGATGTTAAAAAATGGTATAATGGCAATTTTCTATTTTAAAATTATTTAGGCTTCAAGACATTTAAACTAGATAATAATTAAGGTTAACTTTGAATAATAAATTATTTTGATATATTGCTTGTACTAATTTTGTTTTAATGAACAGATTATAAATATTGAAACTTGGATCTGTTTAAAGCTCAGCAGGTTTTTGTTAAAATTACTAAATTTTTAACCTAAAATCAGGGTTGCCACTCGGTCAGGAAAACAGGAAAAGTCAGGAAAAATTCAAAAAAATTTCAAAAGTCAGGAAAAAATGGGGGGTTTTGAAAAAAAGTCATAAAAAGTCAGGAAATTTGATAAAATTTAAAAAAAAGTCAGATTTTGTCAGTTCAAGTTTACAAAATTCCTTGTTTTTCAAAGCCTTAATATTGTAAAAATTAATTTAAAGTCCTTTAAAGTCAGAAAAAAATTCCAAAACTTTCCTAGAAATTTACAAAAATATTTAATTTTATTTCCAATGCCTTCATCTGGTATAAATTAGTAAAATATCCTTTATAAAACTGCAAAAATTTTCTTTTAACATATTGAACAAGTACCCTACTTGAACAAGCAGATTTTGTAAGCTTTTTAGTATTGATGATCTGTAGCAAGGACTCTTCCATAGTGAAACTGTGGTATATACACAAAAGTTTATCTAGCATAATTTTAGAATCAAAGTTGTTTTTGTTTAAGTAAATAATTGAGTTCTTTATAACTATTTCAGTTAGGGTTGTATTTTATGTAACTTTACCTCTTTATAATTTTTTCAAAGTTGTTTAAATTTATAAATTGAGTAATAAGAGAGGTATATGCCAAGATTAAGTTTTCTTATTGTTTGTATTTTTTGTAGAGTAACTTAAGTCTTAAAGTAAATAAGAGTATATTTATTTGTTACAAATTTTATACTAAATGATAAGAGGAAATATTTTATAAAACAGATATATAGTTAAGTTTTAAGGTTTTAACTGTAAAATCTGTTGTTGCTTTAAGATGTTAGTTGTGAAAGTTAGTTATGAATTCAAGGTTTTAATTGTAAAAGTTCCATATATGTCATTTGTTTATCTAGATAAATTTATGCTAGGAAATGCTAAAAAATTGTGTCTTTTTTCAAACAAGCTGTGTTTATAAGGTAATAATACAAGCATTTGCTGATAGAGCTGTTTATTACAAACATCAATCATACACAGATGGTTTAAGTGATGTACTGGAAGTTTGATGATAGAATTTAGCAAAAAAAAAACTGTTGTTTTTAACCTGTATAAAAATTAGATTGAAAGCTTTACATAGTTTCAAGTGTTAGATTATGTATTTTAGAATAAGTTTAATCTAAGAGTTTGATTTAGAAAAGTCAGGAAAATTTTGGTAAAAAGTCAGTAAAAAGTCAGGAAAAGTCAGGAAATTTTTCTCAGCTTGATCAGTGGCAACCATGTAAAATTTGATAGTTATTTTTAGACGAGTTAACCTAATCTGTTGATTTAATTTTTTGTTTGCAATTAATGAAAACAAGGTTGCCAAAATGAATTTGAAAATTAACAACTTAGGCTAAAAGAATTTGAGAAATGTTGTACAAAAAATGGTAAAAATATAAATTTTTAACAAAAATCACTAAAAAAAAATTATAATCTATTTTCATACGTTAGTTAATGAAATTTGTTTAACTATGAAAAATCTATTATACAGTATTTTTTTTTTGTGTGTACCATTATTAATTTTTATTAAAAACATCTTCAAAGTAGCTTAAATCATATTTTTAATGTTTATACTATTTAAGGCTGTTAAAAATTAATTATGAACTCTATTGAAAAAAAAAACCTTTGACAACCCTGTAAAAAGTTTGTTAACAATTCACAAATGTTTTTGTTTATTTTTTAATCAACATATATACAGCTTGGTTCCTAGAAGTACAAGAAAATCAGAAAAAGTCAGTAAAAATGTTTTTTTTTTTTTTAAGGCAGGAAAAGTCAGGAAATCTGACAAAAATTGAAATAACGTCAGATTTTGTCTGTTTGAATTTAGAAAATTTTTTATTTTTAAAAGTCTTCAAATGGTAAAAATTAATTAAAAATCTTTTTAAGTCAGACTATGATTGCAAAATTTTTCCTAGAAACTTACAAAAGTAATTATTTTCCAATGCCTTCATCTGGTAAAGATAGTAAATTATTCATTATAAAATTTCCATTTTTTTTTATTAATACATTGATTAGACAACTAACTTGTACAAGCAGTTTTTGTATTCTTTTTGTGATATGTGGCAAGGTCACTTCCATAGTAGAATGCATTTGTTGCCCGGACATTGAAGTTTTGCTTTGTTCATTTGTTTGTAAGTGGCAAATTACACAAATAGACAGCACCAAAAAAATAAGCTTTCTTTCTTTTACCACAGTAACGCTATTTACATTTTATAAAAACAACCCCTATGTAAATTGTATAGGACATTAAAATTTCAACCTTCTAGTTTTTTGTTGAAAATATTTATAAACGTAGCAATCATTACATTCTACGCGTTTTCAGACCATTTGAAGAAAGTTTCATTAAGGTGTTTTTAGATTTTTTGTATTTTTTTATCATTTTTTGTTATTTTAAAGTTTTTTTGAAGAAACCAAGAAAATACTCCAAGAAATTTTCTTCAAATTGTATGAAAATGCATACAATGTGTTTTTGTGATGATTGCTACATTGCATCAGCCAAAAACTCAAAGCTCAAAGTTTTAAGGTCCCATGCAATTTAGAAAATTTGTTTTGAAAAATATAAATAGCGTGACATTGGTAAAAGGTAGGAAGCTTATTTTTTTGGTGCTGTCAATTTATGTGATTTGCCCTGCACAAAAAGTTAAACATGCTCGACTACCAAATTTTCATTTTTGAGAGGCAACAAATTCATAGTGAAGTTTTGATATATACACAAAAGTTTATCTTGCAGAATTTTAGAATCAAAGTGTTTTTTGTTTAAGTAAATAATTAAGTTCTTTATAGTTAAGCACTGTGTATTTTTTGTACAATAACTGAAGTTTTTAAAATAAATAAGAGTAGATTTATCAAATTTTATACTAAATGATAAAAGAAAATATAAGATTGAAAACTTTTTTAAGTTTTAAGTGTTTGGTTATGTATTTTAGAAAAAGTTTAAATTAAGAATTTGACAAAGAAAAAACAAGAAAATTTTAATAAAAAGTCAGTAAAAGTTAAAAAATTTCTCAGGTGGCAACCCTGATACAAAATAATAAACTATAATAATTATTAACTCTTAGCTGTAACAGATAAACATAATTGAATAAGTATCATAAAAATTAATAACTTTGTTAGATTTTTAACCATATAAATTTTGTTTTCAGGTAAGCAACAAATGAGTCACTTGAATTTAATTACTGAAAATTCTGTTTATTTTGAAAATGGTTTTCCAGTGTTTGAAACTAAAGGTAAATATTTTTTTCTGTCTTTGTAAATTACACAAAAAATAAAGTTATATAGAAACAGTATATAGTGCTTTACTGTTTTAGTAAAAAAAATTTGAAAAATTTTAACAAATTATGTTTGAAAATAAAACTATAATTTTTTTTTGTTATAAATAATTTATATTTATTCTTTTAAAAATTTATTTTACAAACTAAGTTTCGGTCAAAGACCTCTTCAGTGCTTAAATAAATCTAAAAAAAGATATGTGACAGTCATGGAAAATAGCAATTGAACAATTAAATTAAGATAAAAACAAAATATTACTGAAAATTTTTACTTAAGAAACTAAACAAATCAAATTTTAATCTTAAGACTGAGTTTTAGTAGAAGTTTAAATTTTTAGCTAAGTTTTAAAATCAATATAACAACAATACTAACAATAATCAAAGCTTTTAAAAGAATAAATATATTACTTCTCCTCCAGCAGTTGAGATCTCTCTATTTGTTTTCTTAAAAACAAAACATATAATAAATAATTTATAAAAGTTATGAAGGTCATGTTATTTTTGATTTACTAATAACCTTTAAAAAAATATCATAAATTTAATTAAACAAAAATACCAGATATACTAAAACTGAGCTTTAGTAACTGATCAAGTCTAACTAGTTTAAATATGAACATAAATAACTCTTGCCTACGATTATCTTATTTAAACCAATTTTATTTTATGTTTAGTTAAGATTTAATAATATTTTATTTAATTTTTAACCTGGGTTAATCACTAGTAGCATATGATTGATAAAAACTAAAAAGTAATAGTATCAAAACTTTAACTTAGCATAAATTGTTTATAGTTTTTATTTTTATATATTAGAGCAATTTTAAATAAGTATGATAAATAAACAGATTGGCTTTATAGCTAGACATAACATTGTAATGTATAATATTTACTTTTTACTTATTCAAATATACACTTTATAAATATAGCATATGACTTATAAACAATCGCTGTAAAATCTTATAGTTTTAAATAATTTGTTCATTATATTTCTAAACGTTAAAGATTGAGCTATTGTGGTAATTGACAAATAGGGAGTAACATTCGAACTACGTAACTTAATTTTTTTTTAGTTTAATTAAATTTTTAAGTTAGTAGAATAGTACCACATACAAAAACTAACACTATTAACACTAAAACAGTGAAGAAATGAAAATAACTAAAAGTCAATTTTCTCCTGCGTATAAATTTTTAAAGTTAAAACTAAAAAAAATAATGAAGAGTTTAAACTTATGTAAATAATGTTTAAGTTTATTAGAAAAAAGCAAAAATTAAAATTATGACAATTTGTAATTTTTTTAGAGAACTTGAACAAAATGCAGAAATGAAACTCCAGAATTAATGAGAACTGGTAATGAAGGTTTACAAAATAATCAAGAAACTACTGAAGTAAGTTAAAGTTATAACTTTGAAGTTATTTTTATAAAGAGTTCTAGTCTTAATTTTAATTTTGTCACTAAATTTCTGAGTTCATTGTTTAATCATTCTAAATAATAAAAGTAAAAAATTTATACTGTTTTTGCTACCAAAAATCTTACTAGTAAATTGCATGTTGAATTTTTTTTAACAATTAAAAGTTTTATATATATATTATTTATCATCATGAAATTTTGTCACGTTTATTATAAATTAGAAAACAACTTTTTGTTATTACCATTTTTATTAGTATTTAGTAATCAATTTTTATTATTATAAAATGAAAAACTAAATACTGATGAAGATATTAAATATACAGAGGATTTTATTTAAAAGCATTTAAAGTCATTTGTTTTACTAAAAAGTATAAATACGCCATTAGTGTTTATGTACAAGTAAAATACCTATATGTTACATAATATATTAAATCATTTTAACCTCAAAGTATAAATTTGAAATGATCACATATCTAAAAACATACATGACAATGTATCTTACAAATATATTTTTTATTTTTTGAAATGGCTTACTCACCAAAACCAAATTATGAAAATTATACTTAATTCAACACTTAATAAATAACGATTTTTTAAGAATACACAAAACGAAAAGTTTAGTAAGTATTTAATTAAATTAAATAATTAAGATTTCGAATTCAGAAAACAACAATTAAGCAGAGTTATTTGTATCAAAAAAAAATCGATATTTTTTAGTAGTTTGTTCTAACTTTAAAAGTATGTTTAGTTTCTAGCTTTTTAATGTTTATTATATATGATTTTTATATTTTAACTAAGTTGTTACAAAAATTTATAATGTTTTTTGAAAAATAAAGTTTCACATGTTCTTACAAAATTTTCAGTGTAAATATTTATTTATCTTAAAGTTGTTAAGTAATATTTTTAATGAATAGTTTGAAATTTTTCTAAAGCTAGTTTATATGTTTAAGTATGCGGTTTATAAGCTAAAATGATTATAAAAACTTCTCTAAATATAAACTACTAAACATGTAATATATTTGTTTTGTTGATAAATATAATTTTAAGATTGTTATTAATTTCTTATTCTTATAAATCTTGTAAAACTTAAATGTTTTATAGTATATAAATATAAAGTAGTAAGAAATTATAAAATGCTAAATTGTAAAATTTTCTTGATAAAACTTATTTTGTTTTATATACAGTTAGTAAAAGTAAGCTAAAGTATCAATAAAATAAAAACTATTTCAAGTTTATTAATTAGTTTTCTTTTGCAATATGAAAACTTTTACTTAAAAAAAGTATTACAAAAAACAACAACAATGTTTTTTAAACTTTAAGTATGTTTTTTTTAATTTAATTTAAGTATTTTAAACTTGAAATTGATGTTTTTTAATGTGAATCAGGCACGTGGCTTTGTACGTTTCTGTAAATCTAGAGAAACGTATACTTATATGCAAAAAAACTTGCTTTTATTTCAGCTTAAAAAGACTCTGCTTTCTTAGCTTTAAGTATTCATTTAAACTTAGTTATGCACTCCTGAGAGATAATTTAGACATGTATGTATTCTCTAGCGTTTTTAGTGTCGTAAAGATTAAACGAATTAAATACATCAAAATTGTAACATTTAGGGCGTTAAAGCTTATAATTTGACAAAAAGCTGCATGCAAAATTGATCTTAATGGAAGCTGTAGCTTCAAAAACCAAAATCATACAATTTTATTTTACAAAAGTTTGCATTGCATAATTTGTTGTTACTATTGACTACGTTAAATGTTTGATTTAATGAATATAAATGTTTTTGAGTTAAATTGTAATTTTTGTAAACTTATTTTTAATGAATGTTTTCTGGGTTTACACAAGTGGCAGCACAAAAAGAGTCATATGGGGTGTGGAGCAAAATAAATTGCCTTGTATACAATTATCACTCGTACTTCAACATTCTATTTTTTTTTATTAATATAACATCAGAGTTTCAAATTAAATTCAATAACATTAGAGGTAGCTGTGTTCCCGCTAGGACGTTATCACGCGTCATTTCATATGTTTAAATTTTTGTAGATTCGTAACTTTTTTAAGCTAGCTACGTCCCTGATATGAATATTTATTATTAAATAAAATTATATGTTGCATATGCATGTAAATTTTGTTCATTTCATAAAACAAATAACTATTTTTTACGTTTTTATATTGTGATTTAATATATAAAAACAATACTGATAATAAAATAATAAGTGTAAACAGTAGAAAAAAATAATGATATTGTTTAGTCTAGTTTATATCTTTGTATAATGTGATGAGAAAACAAATTGACTTTGTTTTGTATTTTCGTACTGTGAGGTTAAATTTAGTTTTATTTTATAAAAATGTAATTATATACTTTTTTTAAATTTTCGGTTAAGTAAAATTTTTAGAATTTTGTTTTAAATTTTCAGTGAGCTAATGTTTATGTAGCAAAGTGTTACCAAATATGAAGTTGAAAGTATAATAAGTTACTTCTTGATAATATGTTATTACCATTTACAATTGTTTTTACAAAAGTTATGTTATTTTTTGTGAAATGACAGTTCGATAGTTCACTATTTAGGGTTTTAATTAAAATACATCTGAAATATTTTAAAGAAAGTATTTAAATTTAGCCTTTTTGTACTGTTTTGAAAAATTTTAAGGAAAAATACGTCTTTTAATGTAAAATTTATAAAAAAAGTATATTATTAAATTATTTAAATAAAAGTTTTGTTTTTGTATTTGTAGAAACATGAAATTTTTTTTACCAGGGTTAACTAAAAACTACACAATTTAGATAACATATTAGGAGATTAGATTTGTTTATTTTGTTTAATTTTTTGCGTTTATATGGTGTAAAGAAGCTTTATCATATGTTTATTTTCTATATAGTATTTAATGACTTTTTTGTGTGTTTATACAACGATTGTAAAAAGTTTACCTTCTTTCAATAGTGACCATAGATTTGGTTTGAACAAAAAAACTATTTTTTTACAATATTTTAAAGAATAGCTTTTTGAAATATTTCAAAGCTTATAAACTACAGTAAGCATATTTTTTATATGTTAGTTTTTTTTTTCTTACAATTTATTTTAATTTTTTTTGACCTAAATTTAAAAAAAAATCTTTGTAGAAAGTATAAGGTTTATAAAAACAATGATTTTTTTTCAATATACTTACTATGTTTTCATATTTTAGTCTAAAATTTTCACTTTAAAAAAATATATCAAACAAATCTATTTATAATTTTTATCTGAAACTTAATTTTAATTATTTTTATAAATACTAACTGTATATGATCATTTTTAAAGATTTAGTTTAAAAGTATTTTATTTATTTTAAAAATAGACTCGATAAAAAATGAAGATATTTTTATTGTTAACATACAAAGCTTGTAAAAGGTTTATAATAATAAAACTTTTACAAGTATAAGTAACTTTTAAAATACAAGTAAACTTTACTATTAACCATGATTATATTTATTAAATATAGTGATGGTTAATAGATTAATTAGTTTATTCTTTTTATTTTAACTTACAAGTATATTTTAAAGTTTTTTTAACGGATTTATGATTTATAAGTCTGTTGTTAAAGTTTGTTCAAAATTTTGAACAGGGTTACCAAAAAACTTGAAAACCTGGAAAAACCTTAAGAAACCTAGAGTTTGACAATCTAGGCTAAAAAAACTTGAAAAACCTAGAATTGTAAACAATTTATACATGCTAAGTAGAAATATTTTGATTTGACATAAAAAGTCTACCATATATTGAAAGTTTTTGTCATCATCAAACTTTTTTTCAAAAAGCCCATTTGATGTGTCTTTTCAATATTTTAATACTATTTAACATAATTTTTTATCTTAAACTCAACTTTAAACTAAAAATAGATCTAAAAATGTGTACTTTTAAAAACCTGGAGGTAATTTAAAAAATCTGAAGAAAATTTGCCAAAAACATTTGGCAACCCTGTTTGATGGTTTTATTATAAAATATATATATCTGTTACTTTTAATTTCAAAACAATATTACAATTTTAATTCTTTTTAAATAATTTTATGCCTTAAGGTTTGCAAACTAAAGAAAAAACCTTTGTTGATAAAAACACAAGAAAAAAAACTTACAGTTCATAAAAAATTCAAGTATCAGTATAATTAACAGTATAACAATTATATACATGATAATTTTACAGGTCTTTACGAATAAAGATAACATAAGAAGTCTTGTAGAAGGGCAACGTGTATCAAAGAAATTTTATTCAGAAAATATTGGTCACAAAGTGATAAAAAACAGTAAAATGTTAGCTACCATATGAGCTTATACTACTTGTGGAGTATTAGAGGTCATTTAAATTTTTAATACTTTGTTTATTTTTAAACATGTTTTTTTTTTAACAAAGTGATGGCTATAATAAAGTATTAGTTACTATTGATAATTTACTTATAAAAACCAGTAAATAAATTTTAACGTTTATTTAAATAGTTAACATAAAAGTTCTATAAGCGTAATATTTAAAATTAAGCAAAATAATTTATGCAAGAGTAACTGCAGATGCAACTGGTTGTTTAGTTTAATATTTTTACTTGGTTAAACTACAAACAAAATTTATTTTATCATATATTATAATAAAATGTAATTAAAATGTGTGTTTAATTTATTTTTCAAATTTAACATAAAATATTACAGATACACTGATTATGTTACTCAAACTTTTTTTATAAAAAACTGTATGAATTTTATTTTTAAACCGACTTTAAGACCTTTTTTCTTTATTTTTGTGTTTTCTATTTTGTAATCACAAAACTTAATTTTGTAAAATTATTATCTAACCTGAAGTTTTAAAAATAATCATTTTAAAAAACTGAATTTTTTTTAACAAATTTAACGTTTATTATTGTGTTTAAAAACTTTTAGAAAAACAATTAAATTTAAAACCTATTATCTTTAAGTTATTTTCATTTCTTATTTTTAAACTTTAAAGCATGTTTATGAGTATCATTTAGACACTTAAAATAAATTGTCAAACAAAAGTGTTTATTATTTATAGTTAAGTACATAAATATTAGTTTTAAATTACACCTTATTTGTGTTACTCTATGAGTTTTTTCAAACATAAAAGTTATAAATTTAACTTTGTTACTAAAAATTATTTATAGTTCATGTTTTAACTAAATTTATCTTGTTTTTTTACTTTGAATTTTCAAAGTAAACTTTAAACTGAACTAAACGATGAAATTATTTTTATAGGTTTAATGAAAGTAAACAAGCCATCGTTGACACTCAGTTAAGATTTTATAAAAGAAGTAAACTATACAACAAAATCAGAAAATAATAAAAATTATTATTTAAACAGATAAAAATTATTTGTCAGTCTATAAACAATCAATAACAATTTTTAACTTATTTACTACTAATGTTAATATCTGTTATGAAATATATATTTTTTTAACTTTTAATTGAAAAAGTACTGATTAGTTTCAGTTTTATATCTCGTTTGTCTTTACAATATTGTATATATATAATAATACTTCTTAATATTCAATTACTTCTTTTTCAGTTTTGTTACTGAAGCAGTGTTTAAATTTTTAGTATTTTGTAATATCATTTTTGTCGTATGTTGTTTTTATTTTTTTATCTAACTTAAGTGCTCGATTATATTTTCATTTTTTAAGTTTTTTGCTTCATAACTGATATTAACAAATCAGTCTGTTAACTTGAAAAGTTAGTTTGTTATATATTTCCAGTTAGTGCCAAAGTTTTCCACATACTTTATGCTTGGATATCCAATGCAATAGTGTTGTAAGAAATGTTTATATTTTGTAAATATATAGATATTTAATACAAGTGTAATACTATTTTTTAAAAGTCTTTCTCATTAAAATATAAGTTTTACATGTATTTTGTTTAAACTATGTATTTAATAAGTAAAATAGTCAATAGCTGAATATTCATCTTCAAATGTTGCATTTTAAATTAATTGAATTTTCTAAAAGCTTATTTTTATTTAACTTAATATATATTGCACTTAATATTGCAGTCGGTAAATAATTAATCAAATAATTCTTTGTAGTAAAAACATAATGTAAAAACCTGCTATTTATTTATAAGTTAAAATGCTTAGCAACTAAGAATAAATCAATAGCCAAGAATTAAAATACATCGAAATACATTTTGGTTATCAATTCATAAATACATTTGAATGACTTAACCAGGACAAAACTTATAGAGTAATTTAAATTTATTTTATTAATAATGTTAATGTAAAATAAATTCGAATAACAGGAAAATTTATTTTGTTCTGCACTTTATAAGTCACTGTTGTTCAACACTAAACAAAATCTACTACAAACAAAATAATAATTTTAAATAATTTAATATAGTTATAAAAAATTGCATAGTTTGATTGGCTTACTGATATATAATAATTGTAATCTATAAATTCTACAGGTCATAATACGTCTATCAGAAATATTTTTTTAAACAACAGGAGTCGAATTTTTTAATAAATATCTACATTTGTGCACTTAAACATTTTTCAAGTAAACAATAATTTTTTTAAGTATAACTGTTCTACATTACGATAAACTTGTGTTTGTTGTCCGAATCACAAACAAGTTATTGTTACGTTATTTAGTGGAAAATTAATAAAACTTCCTGTTTAAAAAAATTAAACGTTAAACAGATTTTTTGTTTCGTTACAAGATAAGAGTGAAGTTAAAATTATAAAGTTATTAGTAGTGTTTAAAGATATGTTTTTTAAAGTAAGTCAAAACTAAAAAGCTCATTACTAACTGTTTTTTTAGCTAAGTATCAAAGCTGCGTCAAAATAAAATAGATACTGTACATTTGTTAGCATTATAGTATCTATTTTGTTATCTATGCACAAAAATGCGGCCCGCGTGCATGTAAATGTGGCCCGCTGAGCAAAAATATATTTTTAGTCAAATTTTTTTCAGTAGTTTGATTTAACTTGATCAATTTCGTTTTAAGTCTCTGTATAACAGTTAAAAAATTAAAGATTTTACTTTAAGTATCGACCGAATGTTGTTAATACTTATATTTACACAAAACTGCTTATTATCTGACTCTGTGCGCGTTATAAATATTTCGGTGATGTTATTAAAATGTTTATATATGACTTAGCTAAGTTATTTAGCTAAGTCGACTTAATGAATTGCGAACTAAACTTAGACTATCTTTTAAGCTTAGTTTAATTAAATAGTCAGATTGTTAGAATGCTTAACTAATTGTATATAAGAAATCGAGTCTAGAAACACAAAACTGTATTAAAATGAATATAAACTGCGATAACATGATAAAAAAATATACAAATAAGCTACTCCAATTCACAAATTAATATAAAAAACAGTCGCCTTCGTACAAGAAGTACGAGGCGAACATAATCTTTTAAAACGATATGTCGTTAACACATGATAAAAACTAGACTGCCCCTCATGCTAAAGCAGTTCGAGAAGTAAACAAAGAGATAAAAAGTCCCTAATTTGAGAAAACTATTTAGCGCCCTTTTCCATTTAAACGCAGTGGCGTTACATTTTGTGTTCTTCGAAAACCAATTTGATGTTCCAACTTGGTTTCCGTTTTTAAAAACATTAACTTTAAGATGTTAAAAGTGGTTAAGCTGAAAAAACTTTAAAATCCACTATAAAAATCCATTATTTTTCTTTGTAAATGCTTTAAATTAAGTTTATATTTCTTTTTTAAAGTTAATGAAATTGAGTATCAAAAATTGTTTTAGTTTAAAACTAAAAAAAGTGTACTTAATTAGTTTATTAAAACTAAAATTATAAATATGATTAAAGTGAATATTAGTTTGTTACTATTTTATTATAAGTAAAACTTTAAATAAAAACTTTAGACTAAAATTTTTTTAAAAAACTATCAAGTTTTATTAATTCAAAATTATTTGCGTGTTAAAACGAATTTTATTTAAGTTAATACAAACAAAATTTATAAAATTATTCAAGAAAATAAAAGTTAAAAGCGTGCAAAAGTGAAGCTCCGTTCAAAATTGACTGATTGTTTAAAATTTTTGCAATGAATAAATATTTCCGTGAAGATAAATCGCCGTGCAAAAGTGACGCTTGGCAAAAGTGTTTCAATGCAAACATAACGTCGTGCAATAAGTGACGCCGTTTAAAAATGTCGCTGTTCAAAAGTGACCCTCGTGCGAAAGTGTCCCTTCGGGCAAAAGAGTCGCCGTGCAAAAGTGAAACGCACCCATTTTGTATTCTAGGGGTAAATTTCTTAATTACCTTCCAAAAAGAGGTAAGTTTTGCAAAAAGGGGTAAAAAAAACAAAAGGTTAAGACCCCTGATTTACGCTAACAATAATTAGTGACTTATCATCATTAAAATGAACGTTACCAATTAAATGAAATCATTGTCTCTTTTCCTTAGAAAGATATTGCATTATTGATAGATCCTGAAATTCCTTAATTTTGTATAGAGGAAGTTTTGTTTTTAATAATATTTATTATTGCATATTGTGTTTATCAAAGATATTTCAAATTATTTATTTTTGCCTTTTCGGGCATCAATATATAAAGTACTACTGTAAAATTTTCAGCTATACAAAACATATTTAAACTCCGCTACCAAAAACATTGAACAACAATAAATATTTCCAGCAATTATTTAAGTATAAGTTTGTAGTTTTCCTTCACACAAAAAAAGTACCTTAAGCTAACTTTAACTTGACTTTAACAGTAATTAAGTGTTAATTACTAACAGAAATTGTTCAAAAAGTATTTAAATAATTTATTTATAAAATATTGTTTTGCACTGCATGATTCTTAAATTTTAATTAAATTCTAATTAACTTAGAATTCTATTTGAATTCCCTACAAGGCAAAACATTTTGTTGAAATTGACTTTTTTGAAATCCCTAATTTCTGCTAAACAGTAACTTTGTAATCAAATTGAATGATGCTTTTGTAGAAAACTAAAAGTGTATATTATGTACTAATTTAGATATTAGTAAAACTTCAGAAAATGTAAACAGTTAATCAAATCAACTTAAACATGATATGAATCAAACCATAATATGTACTTAAACCAAACTTAAAACTTTAAACTGACTACTTATGAAATTATCTTTGGCATGCAGGGAGCTAAATAGTTTTGAGATAAATATCTTTAAAAATAAATTTATTTTTATATGATTTTCGTTATCTCGTTATATTTTAAACTAATAAAGTTTTGAAATGACACAAAATTGTTAAAAACTAGATTTTTTAGGTGCCAAATTTTTATCAGCAAGTGGATACGCATTTAACCAAACACTAAATAAAATTTTGTTTTAGGAATCAGAACACAAAACACCTGAAATTAGCATTATACTTCTTAGTTTGTTTTGTTACATTTTTTATTTTATGAATTTTCGTACAAGTAAGTTATTTGCAATAATACTATTTTATTTATTCATGAATATACAAAACCATCGCTATGTGAAGATTATTCAAAAAAACAATGTAAAAAAATTGGCACCTCTGAAATAAGCGAAAACTGATCTTTAAAGTTATTTTCATGCTAATAACAATAAAGAACTTTAAAAAAAAAACTAATACAATTTCTATACATAGATATTTCAGTAAAAAACTGTGTGTGATTTGTATTATATCTTTATATAAATCTTATAGTTGTCTACAGAATTATACAGCTATTTGTATTTGTACATGTAAAATATATAAACTTAAACTTATGTTAAATATGTATTGTATATGTTTGTGGAAAAAAGAACTTTAAAGATTGTCCAATACAAGGTTTTTTTTCAAAACTTATTTATATGTCGAATAGTTGTTCTTTGATTAAAAGCTTTAATTAAAATAGTTCGTATGTTGAACGAATGATTTTAAAAGCAAAAAAAAAAAAACAGCGGATATTTTTTGTTCTTTAAAACGCACTTCTAAAGTGTGTTTGCTATTAGTTATGATTATAATTTCATTATTAATTTTATAAAAAAATTTGAACGAAATAAGTTAAGGGCGTGTTACTTGAGCAAACTTCAAGTTTTTAAAATTAATGTAATAATAGCAATCTAAAAAGACATAAACTTTATTTGTAAACTTAAATATACTGTTCACATATGTGAAAACTATACTTTTAGAACAAAGAAGCTGTTGTGTTTTGAATTTTTCATGACTCAAGTTTCCCTTTTTTATGATTGTCTTGAAAAATTTATATTTTACTATTTTATTTTTATGGAAAGAAATTTAGCACTATTACATAAAATTGAAACAAAAACAAAGTATATTATTTTACTGTAATCTACTAATTACTGGCATCACACAATTGGATTGTTGGTGTATATTTTGTTGTGGTGTCAGCAGATACTTACTGTTGGATTTGAGCTTACAGTTTCATAATTTTCCCACATTAAAGTTAAATTGTTAGCTTGCATAAAAATATAATTTTATTTAAGTTAATGGAATGAAGTAAAGTACTTTAATTTAAACATCTGTTTTTAAATTCAGACTGCTCTGAGTAAAACTAAAAGAGTTTTGAAATAAACTTATAAACAAAGTTATTTTGTTTATTTAAGCTTGTAGATAGTTACAAGAATAGTTTTTTTAATGTTGTAATTACGTGATGCTATTATGTCAGTTTTTACTTATCAGCATGACTCATTAGTTTAATAAAAACAAATTGAATCTAATAATTAGTGTTGTTAAAATTTATTTTTCTTTCACTTTATAACTTTTCTTCATTCAACTTAATTTGTTTTATTTTATAGTTTAAGGCATAGCTGCGAATTTATACTTTTATACTAAACACTTTTAAGATACATTTAAATATACCTTAACTTTATAGTTTTTGATGTTTTATAACTTATACACCTTCTACCCACCAAGCTATTATTTTTTGCCTAATGTACATTTTTGAGTATAATTCAGGGTTTCCCAAAGTGGGCGATATCGCCCCCCTGGGGGCGATTTTAGTATTTTGGGGGGCGATAATTAGTAAGGGGGCGAAAGGGTGGGCGATAACTAGTAAGGGGGCGAAAAGGGGGCGATTTTAAAATTTTGGGTTGTCATAAGATTTTTACTTTTTTTCTTGCTATTTTACTATTTTTAGCTTGCTATTAATTCTTTGACCCTGAGGTAAAACTTAAACAAAAATTTTATTTTATTTATGAAAAAAAAAGAAAAATAATCTAATGCTTATGACTCCTACTTTCAAGTAAGTACTATATTTTCATTTATATATTTCCATATTTAACAATTAAATATATCATAGACGATTGGAATCCCTCTCACTATTTTTTAACCTGACATATATGTTATTTGGGGTTATAAATGGTTTGTAAAAATCTATGTTATTTATTACTATCTATCACCTCATGATATTTCCAGTTGCTTTTTGAAAAGTCACTAAGTTAGACTAAGAAATAAACCTATACAGGGTTGCAAATTTACCTAGAAACCTGGAAAAACCTAGAATTTGACAATTTAAGCAAAAAAAAACTTGGAAAAAATCTGGAATTTTTAACAATTTTAACATAATAAGTAGTAAAATTTAGATTTGACACAAAAAAGCTATCATATAGATAAAAGTATGGATCTCTTCGAGGCAAATACTTTTGAAGTAAACGACTTACAGGTAACCTTCTCAGACTTACAAACTGACCTTGAACTTATAGTAAATTCTTCCAAAGAACGATATGAAAGCTTTTGGACTCAACAAAAACTAAGGCAAAAGTATCCAATCATTTTAGAGGAATTTAGATTGTTGTTTATAGCTTTTCCTTCTAGCTATGTTGTTGAGAAAGCTTTCAACATTTTGAGCAAAAGGTCTAATCTAGATATTTATAAAGGAGGTGACTTAAGGCTCTATTTTACTAATTAAGAATCAGATTAGAAAAACTTGCAAGCAGTCATATTCCTCATCCTCCACATTATATTAGACTTCAGTAACAGACATTAGTTTATGAAAGTTTTTTAATTTTATTTGATCTTTTGAAGTATTTCTTATTTCACCTGGTTTGTATTGTATTTAAGTAGTCTTTTTATAATAACAACTTTATTAAGCTATTAATTCTACAACAGGTTTGCATAATGCCTAATAAATATTATTTACGGTAGACTTCCTCTTGAGTTCGCACTTTTTACCCAAAAAAAATGCAAATTTATATTTTATTAAATTTAACTAAAGTAAAGTCTATTACTAACTAAATATTAATAAAACAAAATATATATAATATTTAACAGCTTATATAGATCTTTTTTTTTTATGAAAGTTTGTTTTATGTTTTAGTGGATTTTATGTTTATTCATAACATCATTGCATATAACATATTGAAGTTTGTCATTTTGTATAAAAAATTATGGTAATAATTTTTTGAGTTTGCACTTTTTGATTTTTTTCAAAGTTTGAACTCAAGCGGAAGTCTACTATATTTTTAAATGGTTTATGTTTTAAAGATTTTATAATTTTATTTTGACCTGGTTAATTTTGTAGTTGATATTTGTTGTTTTACATTACACCAAAAGTTTGTATAGCATAGTGATTAATTTATTTGTTTGAAAGACCTTTATTTGACAAGTTTTTGTTATTACTAATTTAATATGTATACAACTTATATCACTATAAAACTATTATCTGATTGTAATATTTTGACAACTTTTAAAGTTTTTATTTCTAAAAAGATTTTTTTGGTTTTAAAAAAGTATAAATTTGAAGTTTCTATTTGAAATGACTTCTACTTTTTCTTTTAAAAGTTTCTTAAACACAATTTTATTTTCTAACTTGATTTATTATAGTTCAAAAGTTTATTATAATATAAGGAGTTTTAAACTATTAATACAACTGTTTTTTGTTTTATCTTAATTCATTATATATTAGCAATTAGAATATACTTAGTTTATTTCAATGCTTCAACACTAGCTTTTAGTTTTTCACTATTTTCCTCTGTTAAATTATTGTAGGCTAATAGCTAGAAAAAAAAAAATTTAAACAGAATTAAATAAGCCATCAAAAAGACTGCTACAATTACAAAACAAAATTTAAACCTTGTTAAAAGTTTTTTAAATTGATTACTTTCTGTTCACAGAATTAACTGTAAAACATTGGATTTTTTTTTTGAATTTAAATAAAAAAAAAATTGTTAGAATTAAGGTTTAGTTCCCTAAAGATTATTCCAAGTCAAATGCTATTTCATGGTATTCTACTACGAAACAAGTAGTTTAAAAAGTTAGAAATTATTTTTTGCCTTTACAACTAACTTGCTTAAAATATATCTTAGCATTGAAATTAGTAAATTTACTGCATTAACTGAAACTGTTGATGAAACCACTTTTCATGTGAGATAATCAACCAGTCGGTCAAACTTCCTTTGACCAGATCAGAAATAATGTTTTAATATTTATTTCATTTAGTGTAAAATAAACTGTTAATTCTTTTTTAGTTTTTTTATCTCTGGTATAGATACTTAAAAAAAGCCTATTTATAAAGTAATTTAAGTATTTTGTGCGGCTTAAATAACTTACTTAGTATTAACTTCTAAATGTCCGAAATTTGTTATATGAGATATTATTAAAATGTCAGGTTTAAGTTAAAATTTCAGGTGGGTAACGTACGGCTCAGATCCAGTCGCAGATTCAGTCGAATTTTGACCCGCTAAGTAAATTGAAAACTACTTGTGCAAAATAAATAAAATTTAGTTTTTTGATACTTAACATTTTGAAATACGCTTTCATTTCGTTTTCAGTTCACAAAAGTATTTCCTAGATCACAATAATACTAAATCGTTTTATTACAATTTTGCTCGAGTTTTTTAATTTTCTTATTGGAATTTTTCTAAATCATGCAGCCCGCAATTACATTTTCTAACGAGTGGAAAATAGAAAATATTTTTTAGTAAATATGAATTGCTGACTACAAAATTTGTCCACCACTGACCTAAAAGTTTCAATAGTTTCAAAACAGTTCATATTTAAACAGGATTGATTACAGATTACTCAAGGCTTTTTAATAATCAAGTATTTTAATACACTTTACTGGGCTTCTAAGAAAATAACTGTAAATTATTTTCTCAAGCCCTGTAAACTACTTTGAACACAAAAGTGCGTGCATAAGAAGTACAAGACTAAATTACATTTCGAACACATTTTTTTTAGCTCAAAAGTTTGTACTCAAAAGGAAAACTACTTTGTAAAATCGTGGGGGGCGATTTTTTTTTAAGTTACTGAAAAGGGGGCGATTTAGTAAATGAGTTTGGGAAACCCTGGTATAATTGATTTATTTGATAGGCTTTGTAGTTGTAAAAAAATTTTAACTTTTAATATTTTCCTTATAACTGATCATAAAAATGCATAGAAGACATTAATAGAAATAAACTATATTTATATTTTAATTTAAATATTTAATACATCCAATGATTAAATAAACTATACAGTTATTGCCTTATACAAGCAAATTTCAAAAAACTATTCTTATTTATTAAATTCAACAGACGTAGCTAATCAATGTACAAACTGTGTCGAAAAAAGAAAAGGTAGAAAGGTAAGAATTAGTACTGAAGTACAAAACACTCACTCAAACTGAACACATTTGCTTCGAACTTTTGTTGATATAACAAACGAACGAGGCAGAGAAAATCAAATAAAACTTTTAAAGCAAATTATTCAGTTTTTCAAAAGCCTGATCTAATTACATGAAAAGTTAAAAACAAATTTTGAATATATATATACAACCAAATGTATACAATATAGTAGAAAACTTAGAAATAAATCAACTATTTTTTTCCAGCTAATTCAAGCACAAACTATTTTAAATACGAACATTTAAAAAATAAAAGTTAATCTACTATAAAACTAAAAAGAATATTAAAATTGTTTTTAAAAATACACCTAGCTTCTAGAATAGCTGGTAAATTAACAAAAAACAAACTTTACGTTTAACTAAAAGACTTTAAGTTGCAAAGTTATTATTTAATGTCATAATGTGTAGTTGTCAGTACTAAAGTATTATTTAGCAAATTTATAGTTAACATATTTTACTTTTTACGTGTCTTTTCAAATGTGTTGAAATATGAAACTTTTTACCACATTTTGGACAAGAATGTTTAGGTTCATAGTGATACTTCATATGAATGTTCAATTGTGATGAAAAATGAAACTTCTTTTCACAATGACTGCACGAGTATCTAGGTTCATAATGATAAACCATGTGTTTTGATAAATTGCTTTTAGTTTTAAAGCTTCTGTCATCTGGGCATATTCTGCATTTGTAATTTCTCTCATCACTGTGAGTTGCTTCATGATCTTTTAACGTTTCTTGTCGAGAAAATTTTACACCACAAGTTTTGCACTTGTAAGGTTTTTCACCCGTATGAGTTCTGATGTGTATAACGAGTTTAGATTTACATTGAAAACATTTCAGGCAAGTTTTGCATTGATGCACCTTATCATGTATGTTCTGGTGTTGTTTAAGAGTATACTTACTAGAAAACTTCTTTTTGCAAATTTGACATTCAAATTTATCATCATTGTTACTATGGGTAGCTTAACAATATAGAAAGATGATTTGCTTATAAAAGTAGTTTAGTTTTACTTAAAAAACTTACTTAATTTTTCAAACTATATAAAACTTTGATCATTTGTTTTACTAAACATTACTTTATAACTAATAGATCAATACAGGATTTTTTACAAGTAAAACTTGATTAAAAGCTTGAAAACTTTTTTCTTCAAGAAATAGTAAAACATAAGTTTTAATAGTACTGTGTAGAAAAACAGTAATATAATGGTTTAATTATATATAAACAATAGATTAAATGAGTAAAATAAATGTAGATTATAATTACATATTACTAAATTTATTTTTGACTTAGTAATAGAATGACGTTTTTTTTTAGAATAAACAACTAAATATTAAAAGAAATTTAGTTAAGAAAATTTAAGCAAATAAAACACTTATAATGAGACTTGCTTTTTGATATAAAATTGAATTAAAAAATTATTTTATTTACCTTGAACATTAGTCTCAATTAGTTGTTGAATTTCCTGACAAGTTTTTTCCTTAGTTCCATTGTCACCAACTATGACTTCTGAAATTTGTAATATAGATCTTCAGTCGGTAATAATCAGTAGTTAAGTTAACTTTAAAAAAAATTTAGTCAAGTTACTGAATGATAATTCTTTAACATAAAACTCAAACAAAGTTTAAAACGAATAAAATAAAAACCTCAATTAGTTTTTAACGTAATTACTTATAAATACAACAATCTTTTACCTTCAGATTCTCTTCGGTTTAAATCATACATATTTAAATTTTCACCATCAAAATCCAACTCATCTGATCTAGATTTATTTTGCCTTTCTACATTGTGATAGACGTTTGATATTGTTTTTGTTAAATTCAAAGCTCCAATACCTGTTTAAAAAAGTTCTTAACATTTTTTAGTAAAATTAGAATTTTACATCAAATATAAAACTTTTCAATTACATCACAACTTTTGTTGCTTTTTTGTAAAGATAGAGAAGTACTACAAATAAAATTTGAGTCGCATAATTCTTCTGGTTTTACTTATTTTTTAAACTAAGTTTTCTAATTTTTTCAATATCAGAAATTATTCTTATTGGCCCTGTTATATTTTAAACATTTAAAAGGTAACAAATTAAGTTCACGATATGTAATAAATTAATAATCTAATTAAGTTTTAGTAATTCAATTATTAAATATTTAAAAATACCTTCGCTATTTCCATTGAATTTTGAAATTAAATCTTTTTCATACAATTTATCAACAAATGAAGATTGGAGACTTTCCAATCTTTAAAAAAGTTTAAGTTGTGTTAGTAAATAAAACTAAGCTTATAGGTTTTTAAGTTCTAATCAACAACAAAACTATTTAAAACTACTCCTTTAAAACTAAGTAGCTGTAAAATTTAAGAAAAAACATGAGTATAACATTTGATATAATATTAACTATAAATTTTTACAATGAAAAACTCAAAAATAATCTTATAAAAAGCTTTATATACTTCCAAAACTTATGAAAAATTACAGTAAATTCGTGTAATCAGCTGTATATAAACTGAACAAGTTAAAGACTTACTTTGTGTTTTTCAACTTTAGGTCTTTCTCTAATGACTTAATTTTTTCCACTAATAGAACATATGCTTTTGTCATTATTTTATCTTGCACTTCAAAACTGTAAATATATAGTTATTTTAGTTTATGGTATAATAATGTTATACTAAAATTCTTAATTGCTTATTTCATAATTGGTTCTTAAAAATTTATTAACAAGTACACATATAAAATACAACTAATATTTAATATGAGTTATACATAACCAACTCTTCGCTTTTTTTATGAAGTTCTTTTGCTAACTTTTTATTTTTTTCCAACAATCTACAATTTTCACCAGCAAGATTTTCTTTTTCTTTCTTTAATCTGCAATTCTCGTCTTGTAAATGTTGAATCTCAAAATTTTGCTTTTCAATAAATTCTTTGAAACCTGACATCAAGAATTCAGCTTGGGTAAATTCTAAATAAATATGTAATCAATGTACCAACAGATAATATTTTTAGGTAGAAAAACTAATATTTATATAAATATATATAATATGACTTTTTGTTTTCAGACTTTTAGCCTAGTAAAACAATAAAAGGTCGTAAAACTTATAACTATTTAATTAACCAAAATTAAAACTAACTTTCATTTAAATTGTTGCTGTTTGAGAGTTTATCCATTGTTATAATAAAATTATTATTATATAAAACTTCTAGAAAAAATTATTAAAAGCTTTGTTAATTTACTTTTTAAGGATTGTAATTTTATTGTTATAAAGTTACTGAATAGATACTATTTACATTTTAATAAAACAAACTTATTTCACTATTCTTTTTATTTTATGTTTCACATGTATTCTTTCGTAAGCCACAATAAAACAAATATTTTTTATTAAGAAGTTTAACACATTTAAAATTTAAAACTT
This sequence comes from Thalia democratica, assembly GCF_965202585.1. Taxonomy (NCBI): domain Eukaryota; kingdom Metazoa; phylum Chordata; class Thaliacea; order Salpida; family Salpidae; genus Thalia; species Thalia democratica. The sequence continues at coordinate 2,971,378 of NC_139172.1, read as the reverse complement.
TGGTTTGAGTTTTATCATGTAAAATTTTGTTATATATGTTATATATAAAAATATATAATAAAAATATTGCATGTTTTAGATAAAAAAATAAAAAATATAATTATAGAAATTTTAATTTTAATTAAATTTGTGTTCTCGGGGATGTAAGTATATCTAATTTGTTATAAGAATTAAAAACTGCCTCTACTGAATAAATACATATTTTTCTCAGAAAATAATGTTTAATAATATATCTTTAAAAATATGAAGTTAGATAGTCTTAAGTTTAATTATATTAACCATTTTAAATATAATTCATATTTAAGTAAGAAATTTATAATAAGAATTTTTATGAACTTTTTAACTAAAACTGGTCTATTCGTTTATCAGCAGAAATATATAAACCTGGATTAAATTTAAAAAAACTACTTCTAATCACTACAAATCTTTAAAAGTTTTGGCACTGCATATTAACAAAGATAAAACAAAACAAACTAAACTTCTGAATTTCAAAAGTATGTAGTGTTTTAAATATTGAACGAACATTTTTAATTAAACTTAAGAAAATTGTTGTTTTGAAATAAATTCTTGCTCGGTTAAGAGATCGGGGGTTGGTATAGTCTGTTTTAATATATCTCTTATCAGTCAGTTAGTTTTGATAACTAGCTGATTTGTGCGTAGAAAATATCCAAACTATTTGAATTTTGTTTTCTGCATTTTCCTTTTTATAGTTATGAAAGCTATAAAAAGTAGCAATTAAATTGGTCAGCAAATTTTTTTTAAACTATATAGGGTCAACAAATAAACAATCTTAATATTTAAATAAAAATTACATAATTTATAAAACAAAGGGTTGCTACTTTTTCAGTCAAAGAACTACCCTGAAATTTTTACAATTTTAAGAAAATCTAAAAACTTATCAAAATCAATTGAAAATTACTTCTTTAACTAAATTGGTTATAAAATAACAAAATATCAAAACTAAATCGATTAAACTCATCTAAAATCTGGAAAAAATTTTCCAAATTTTTTGAAAATCTTTAAACTACCCTGAAATTATAAAAAAAATAAATCTGCCCTTAGTCACCCTGTGTTTTAAGGAAATAATCAAAGTGTTAAGAAAATTCATATGTTGTTTCAGAATTCAAAAATTTCCTTAGTTTTTCAGAAAACTGTGAACCTAGAGTGTGTGGCAACTCTGAATACATCTAAAAAAGTTTAAAGTATAACTAAAAACAATGAACTTAATTTTATTAGTAATTAAAAAGGGTATTAATATGTTTTTATCAAAAAAGAATTTTATTATTAAGTTTAAAAACAACTGGACTTTTGCCATCTAATTCAGTTTTAATTTAGCTACAAGTATTTCTTATACCAAAAAAAGTATTAACTATTTAGAATGGTTAGGCAATTCACAGTTATAGAGTTCATGGTTGCCACTGATCAAGCTGAGAAAAACTTCCTGACTTTTCCTGACTTTTTACCAAAATTTTCCTGACTTTTCTAAATCAAACTCTTAAATTAAATTTATTCTAAAATACATAATCTAACACTTGAAACTATATAAAGCTGTTCAATATGTTAATAGAAAATTTTTGCAGTTTTATAAAGGATATTTTACTAATGTATACCAGATGAAGGCATTGGAAATAAAATTAAAAAATTTTGTAAATTTCTAGGAAAATTTTGGATTTTTTTTCTGACTTTAAAGGACTTTTAATTAATTTTTACCATTTAAAGGCTTTGGAAAACAAGGAACTTTGGAGATTTAAACTGACAAAATCTGACTTCTTTTTAAATTTTATCAAATTTCCTGACTTTTCCTGACTTTTTTTCAAAACCCCCATTTTTTCCTGACTTTTCCTGACTTTTGTAATTTTTTTAAATTTTTCCTGACTTTTCCTGATTTCCTGACTTTTCCTGACCGAGTGGCAACCCTGAGAGTTTAAAAGAATCCTTATTATAAGCAAAAATCTATTTTTTAAATACTAAACAAAAAAAAGTTATAAATACTTTATTTGAAAATTTGAAACGTCCCTCAATCAAAAAATTAAATTTTATTAAGATTAGGCTAAAAATGTTTTAGAACAATCACTTTTAAAATGAAGAAGAATAAAGGTTTTTAGTAAAATATTAATTCTTGCTGTCTTAGATTTTACCATCCATAATAAACCTATTGTCTTTGACTGGTTGTATCTAAAAAATTAAGCTGATTTTTAAAGTTTATTAACAATTATTATTTAGTTTTCTATTATTTATACAAACTATTAGCTGCTATTTACTAGCCTATCCAGTATTATAATAATAGACCTTCTATAACTTCTTGTAAGTAATTTTAGACTTGATAATTAGTTTTATTAAACATTATTATTTCAATGTGGTAATATTATGGAATAAAAAATAAATTTTAATAGAGTATTCACCTCGTGTCTTGCTATATTTCAGTGTTATAATATTTACACTATATACATTTTAGTAAAAGGGTAAATTAAAAAACTTTTCTCAACTCACAAAATTCAAAAAACAAGTGCTTCTTAATATTAATATTAGAAATATTTTTAATGCAAATTTTTCTTTAATTATTTAGTTAGTTGTATTTTAAACTAGTTTTAATTAGATATAAAAGAGATCAACAAAAAAGTAGGATACTTATTTTTAAAAATCGAAAAGTATTGTACTAGAAACATTTTTTCTATGCATTTTCATGGCTTATTTATAAAAACTTAACAAAATCTACTGAACTATTTTTTATTGTGCTTTTATTTTTGTTTATCTAATGAACTTTATTGCTAAATGATCTAATGTTTTATACAAACTAACACTACGAGCATAAAGTTAATTTTATAGGAAAATTTATTAATTTTTCAAAAAACATAAAACTTTTATGTCAATTATTTTCCTTATCTTAAAAGCTATCTAATTTTTTTTTTTATTTTAGAGAACGCACCTTTGTCTTTAATTAAAAAAAAATATTTGGTTTGGGGCTGGAATTATTTCATGGGGTCCTTCCAAAAATAAAGGTTTTTTTTTGTTTTTTTTTCATCAAATGGTATTTAAACAAAAAATAAATATTTTTTTTTTAATTTTATTTTCTTTTTCCCTTAGTTTGCATGTTATTTAAACTCTTAAATGTTTATTTTATAAATGATGTTAATATTTTTTACGATTTGGCCCCAAATCAAAATGATGTATACTACACTATCATTTGCCTTGGCCATTTCCTAGCTAAAAAATTGATAAAAGGAAAAAAATAATTAATAAGAATGTGAATTACAACAAATTTATTAATATTATTTTATTTTAATTGAATTTGATGTAGTTCACATTCTTATTAACATTTTTTTTCCTTTTATCAATTTTTTATCTAGGAAATGGCCAAGGCAAATGGTAGCGTAGTATATATCATTTGATTTGGGGCCAAATCGTAAAAGATATTAACATTATTTATAAATTAACTATTTAAGAGTTTAAATAACAAGCAAACTAAGGAAAAAATAAAATGAAATATAATTAAAAAATATTTATTTTTGGTTTTAATACCATTTGATGAGAAAAACAAAAAAAAAACTTTGTTTTTGGAGGGACCCCATGAAATAATTCCAGCCCCAAACCAAATATATTTTTTTTAATTAAAGACAAAGGTGCGTTCTCTAAAATAAAAAAAAAATTTAGATAGCTTTTAAGATAAGGAAAATAATTGACATTAACGTTTTATGTTTTTTGAAAATTAATAAATTTGCCTATAAAATTAACTTTATGCTCATACTTACACTTTGTATTTTTCTATGCTGTCTATTTTGGCATTTTACAAATTTGGCCTTTCATTCATGTCTTTTTCGCAGGGTCTCTAAAGTAATTTTTATAAAAAAAAAACTGGAGTCATTTTAAATACATTAAATTGTGGTAAGAGTTTAAATCGGAAAATCATATGTTAGTTGAATAAAGAAAATTAGTGTGCTAACTGTTGTTTTTATAAAGATAAAAAACGAAGCACAATTTATTTCATCTACAATTTAAAAAAAAAAAACTTTTGTTATATATTACCTTAACTAAATAGAACAAAATAGTTACGAGTATTATTTTTTAGTTTTTGTCACAACATAATTTAATGTTTTTATTTTGTTATGTTGAACATATAAGTGATAATAGTTTACTGTTTATAGATGTTATAAAAAAAATATTTTTTGACCTTCCTAAAAGACTTCAATAAAAAATTAAACTATAAAACTTAAAATTGGTTGTTACACCCTCAAATTTAAATGAAAAAAAAAACTAAACATGAAAGTTTGACAACTTGATAATAATGTTAAAAAGAAGATAAACTAAATGTATTTGTTACGATATGTTTTCGGAAAAAAACGAAAATGTTTACTTTTTTTTGCTCAAGCACTGTCTTAAATAGTTTTATTATTCTTTTCTTTCAAAAACTGCTAACCTCAAGTATCAAAATAAAAAACAAAATAAGGGATGTTTCAAAGTTTTTATCCTTTATGTTTTTATTTTAGCAGCTTAAAAATTTTTTTTTTTTTTAATGCAGTACAGATTGCTGATCTACCAGCTTATTCGAAGATAAATTTAAAAGTAGGTCAATAATAAATATAAATAAATTTTAATTAAGATATAAATGTTCATAAAAACGTTTTTAATAAACTTTTCAAGCTTATTAGTAGAGCGTTTATTAATTAAAAAAATTAATAGATTATTAAAAATTACTAGTGCATGATTAAGCAATTATGACTCAAATAAAAAACATATAGTGATTTATTGGATCCACTATTTAGGATTCGGCTAGATCCGGATCTTACTTTTATAGAAAGATCCGGCCGAAACCGGATCAATTTTTATATGTTTATACTTAGTTACTGTTTATACTTAGTTATTCAAGTATATATATATACTATGTGATGTGTAGTGTTGCTGAACATAAACTTATTGAAAACAAACCTCTATAATGTTTTTGCTTGTGAAGTAAACCTTGTATATACAACAAATAAATTATGACTTTTATTCTTAAAAATCAATCACAGTCCAGCTCAGCGAACTTTCTGATAAAATATACACTAACTTAATTCCATAATTATATGCGCAAGAGTTTAAATTGCACTACCGAATACAACTGTGATAGTTTTATATTTAAATAAAAATTATATTTACAACGTCATAAAAGTTTATTAAAAAAAATAATGTTATTACATAATTTTAAATTATGTGCGTAATAGTTTTATACAAAAATTTAACTTTGCTTTGAAATAACTTAAATAAATTAACTAAGTTACTTGAAATGTGTAAACTTAAATAGTGTTTTTTTAGTTTACCCACAAAAATAAATGAAGTCGTTTTTCTTGTTTAGCTCAAGTTTAACATATAAGTTTGATCCAATTCGATTATATTACCGCTAGCCTTCGGTAGACTTAGTGGTATCTTGTGTAAACTTTAGCTTGCCTCAAAGTATATGAAAGTCAAGGTTTAGGCTCAGAACTTTATTTTTGAAGGCTTCTACAGACCTGGTTACTACCATCTTACTTAAAATTAATATTTTTAGAATGGTAAAAACGAAACATAATTTTCTGTTTAGCATTATTATTAAGAAGGCAATAGTTAACTGGGCCCTAAGAAAATTATTTTTATCGGCTTTTGATCAACTTATATATTTTATTTAATATAAGTAGATAAATATGCTACATTTTATCTAAACAATATTTTTTTTCGAGTCCCCTGTGAATGTTTAAAAAAATTATTATTAATTAAGGTTTATATACATTTTGTAACAGTCTAAAGAAGCGTTTTCAAAGATTTATACAGTATTGTAAAAGCTTTTATGGTGAACTACTTGTGCTTATAGATATAATATAAACGTTGATATATATAAAGTTAAATCAATTTAACTGATTCAAACTTCACTTGTTCCGCTGTTAAGAATTTTAAAAATTTAATTTAAAAAAAAAAAACATAAAAAATGTAGAACAATTGTTTCTTCTAGTTATAATCAATAATTGTAGCAGTGAAGAATTGTTTTGTTTATTATCTATTAAAAACATAATTACTATTTGCGCAGTACTTTTTTTATTAAGTTAACATATTTTATTTTGTGTTTAACGAGCTAACACACTTTAACGGAGTTTTGTAAAAAATATGAATGTATTAGTACAGTATGGTGTTAACTTAAAGTTGTAGGGTTAATAAATAAGTGTTTATAAAATATATTTATTTCTGAAATTTATATAACCAACACTGCAGTAAAATGAAATGCTGTATTTATTTACACTAGAACCAAGTCAATATCTCGATGTCGAACTTATAAGAAAATATTAAAAAGAAAATTACGAGGATTTAATGATTACAGTTCAAAAATTACAGATAAGTTTGAAGATGCAAACAAAAAGAAATTAAATGAATCCATACAAAAGAAAAGTGGGAAATTCAGTTTATTTTTATTGGTGTAATTTGATATTAAAATTAGTTCAAGTAATTTAACTAAAAAAATAGTAAAATAAATGTTAATAAAAATCTATTATTTTCTTTCAGTCATTTTTAAAGGTTATTTTTATAACTTAAAATAATAATAGTGTTTAAATGAACTATAGAATACTATGTTTTTATCAAAAGTTAAGATGCGTATGAAAAGGATTGTGTTAAAAATTTAAAGTAAGTATTTATTTAAAAACATGTTAGATTTTTTAATGTTTTATTTAAAGATAATTTGATATACAAAGTTCTCGAATACGGGCTTAAAGTAAAATATTAAAAAGAAAATACACAAATTCAATATTCACAAGAGTCGCAGATTACACATGAAACTGTACAAAAGAAATAGTTTAAGCAGTAAAGGAAATAGTTAAGGAAAACCCATGCAAACTATCTTATGTTAATAAAGTAAACTGATTTTATTTTAAGGATTTTTATAAGTGCTGCCGAGAGAAAAAAATCAGTTAAATAAAGTTTATTAAAACAAGGCTAACATTTTTTTTCATGTTTTTTCAAATCTGAGAAAGTATGGAATTTTTTACTACATTTTACACAACAACAAGTAGGTTCAAAATGATACTTCATATGTTGATTCAAATGTGATTTAGAATAAAATTTCTTATTACAATTTAAACAAGAAAACTTAGGCTCATAATGAAGTTTAAGATGATTTTCCAATCCAACTTTAGTTTTAAAGCTTCTTCCATCTGGGCATTTATTGCATTTGAAATTTCTCTCATCACTGTGAGTTGCTTCATGGTTTTGTTTTATGTATTTGCGAGAAAACTTTCTATTACAAATATCACAGGCGTACGGCTTTTCTCCTGTATGTGTTTTAATATGCCTCTTTAGATTATACTTTCTTTTGAAACACTTCTTGCACGTTTTGCATTGATGCATAGCTTTACAACCTGAAAAAAAAAAAAATTTATTCTGCTTTTTAATTTATTTGTTTGTATAACTTACTTAGTCTTTCAAAGTTTATAAAACTTTATTTTTTTTTTGCTTGATCTTACTTTTAATTAAAAAGTAGAAATTTTTGATAATTTTTTACATAATCCACCTAAAAAAATTAAATTATTACTTGAAAATTTAAAAACTTTTTTCTTAAATACCTTCAAAACATAACAAAATGTAGTTCATACTGTTGTAAAAAATAATCAAATGGACCAAGTCGATTATATATGTATATGTACAATCAAACCACCCTCGATATGCTGTTAACATACTTCCTAAATCTATCAACAATAGGATAACAACTATATTTAAGAATTAACTTTTTAACGAAACAGACTACCGGGAAGCGTCAAAGAAGTTCACAAGCACGATTGGAAATATAACGCTGGTAATGATAAAAATACCAAAAGAAAAATATTCTATATGTCATTTAACCATTTTGTTTATCGTAGAGACAAACATCGTAAAACGGTTCGTGGAAATTGTTAGTTAAAACTTAGGCCTAACGCACCAGTTTCATAAAATTTTTAATATAAAACTGTTGAAAATTTCGTAGTTGTGCATGCCAAACATGAAAAGACAGACTATGTCTCATTATCGCAAAATGTTAGAAGGTTATGCAGAGGTACAAGAGTAACGTAACTACAGAGATAAATGTATGGTGGATTGCAATTTTTGTATTAAACAAAGCTTACCTATAGAGCGTCGGTAAATTATTAATTAAAAAACAAAATCCTTAAATTTGCAGTAAAAGTAGTTTGAAAAACTTAAGCAAATTAAAATAAAAAGTATTATTCATGTTGATACAATTTGCAATTAAATTCTATTTTAAAGAATACGAGTTTACAAATTTTTTGTAGCAAAATGCTTGTCTAAATTTGCTATATTACATGATTAAACAACAAACATAACAACAACAAAGTTCTTCAATTTGTGGCCATCAGGCATTTAAACGGAAGGCTTGATAAAATGTAAATCTTGCCCACTTAACCGGAAATTGATAAAAAATACTATTAAGTTTCTAATCAGGGTTCAAAAAAGTTCTTAGACTAACTGCAGATATAAACTTACTGCAGGTATGAAAAATTCAAAATGAAGGTTCTGGTATAAAGAGTAAAAAAACGTTGTTACTACGACAACGGCCTAAGAAGGTTTTTTTTTCGAAATAATAAAATAACAACTTATTTCAACTGCGGCCTTCGACCATCAAATGTCTTGGTTTAGTTTATTAAAGGAAGTCTTGCTTCTTATTAATTAACGTCTTTACACAAAAAGTCTGCCGTTTGAATAATATTTTGTAAATTTCAGCTTAAATATTTAAAAGTTTAGGTATTTCAGCAAACAAAAAGTTAGTTAAAAATTTTGGTGCAAAAAAGATAATTGTCAAAATAAATTAAATTTCTTTTGTACTAATCTTTACAAAAAAAATTTACTTATACTTGCGATAAACTGTCTATCATTAAGCTTATTAGTGTTGTTTACAATCAAAAAAAAAATCAATAAGAATTAGTTAAAATATTTCTATATACTACTTTTCGTTTTCACTTATTAGATAGGGGTTTTTACAGTCTTATTTTGCAATTTAGTTTTCCAGAAACAAATATCTTACAGTCTACAATAAGTAATAACAATTTACTTTTAATAATTATAGGAATCAATCAAGAGTTTTATAGCAAACTGGTAAATAAATCAACAAAAACATTGCACAAGTAGTTACTAGTTGTTTAAAGAAAAGATCGTAATTGTAGGTTTTTATTATAAATATCTATTTTTAAGTATTTATATAATTGAAAAGTAGCCTTTTCTGTAACTAAAATGAAAAGTTAAACGATGTACCTAGGTTATTATTGTTTTTGAAAAAAAATATGTAATAATTTTTGTTTTATATATGGTTTAATTGTTGTTTAACAGATAAGTTTTATTATGTTTTGAACTTGTTTCTATGTATTAACTGTAACAGAGTATATTAGTTAACTGAAAAAGAACTACTTATTTTTAAGCCTTTATTAGCGATTAGTAAGAATTAAACTGTCAGTAAATGAAGTTGACATTGTTTTATTTAAATAAGTTTTACATAAAATAAATAGTTAGAAACTATTGAGTTATTTATTTAATATTTAATTATTAATCTAATATCTAACCGTTAATTCTTCCGCCCTTTCCGCCTTTATTTCTTTTACCCGCAGAACTTGAAGATTTTTTCTCGGCTGTTCTGAATAGAAAAATTGAATTTTTAAACACAATATTATTAAGTATTTAGAAAAATTACTAAGTTTTTGTTTTTTGTAGTGGCTATAAGACGATGAAAAAAAATAAAAAATTAAATCAAAGTTTTATTATTTTATACAATAATCTTAATACACTCATAACTATTCTTTCAGTATCTAAAAAGCAAATAACTTTAAAAAAAGGTCATTTGATGTCATAATCAGCTGATAATGATGTAAGGCAACAAAAATATTTGGACGGCTAGGTATTTATAGCTTGGATTTGTTTTTTGCAAAGCGAACATAACTGAGTTGTTTTATGATTACTATTTAGCATGTACAGATAATTTAATATCCAGTAATCAGTAGTACTTATTAAATATATGTTTACTAGAATTGTTATTTAAGTAGCGTTTTTTAAGGTTTTATAGTAAATTACATTTTCTGCTTTAGTTTTGTCACTTAGTTTGGTCCGCGAAAGACTTACAGTGGTAATTTAGGTAAATTACAAAAGCAGCCTACACCTAATCTATTAAATTCAATATGTATGTTGTTGCGTGCAAAAGTAAAAAATATTAATCATTAATAGTCTTACTTAAAAAACTCACTGCAAAATTTCGTCATCAACTATTGCTTTCTTTTCATCGATATCTTCTACTTCAATGATTTCTTCTGATTGCATATTGCTGATACCCTAAATATTTTATCTAAATAACAATTCTGTTCGTATAATCCAAAATATATTTTTTTACATTTTGATATGGTGATACCATCTTATATGACAATAATAAGTATTAGTAATCGACTACAGAAGTATAAAATTTATTTTAACAAAACATTTATTTAGTCTTTAAATCTAAAACTTCAATTATCATAACTACAAGTTATATTGATATATTATAGCTTGAAGAAGGCGTGCGTTTGTTTTTTTAGCCTTTCAACTTTTAAGCCTGAAGAATTGGGCAGTACAGATATATAAGTATATTTGGTTTAGATAGAGTTGGGTTGTAAAGGGACGATGGTCTAGCTGTACTGCCCAATTCTTCTGGCTTTAAAGTTGAAAGGCTAAAAAAACAAACGCACGCCTTCTTCAAGTCCATGGGGTTACGAGTCACTATTGAATCACCAATGTTGACGACTGACTACCTGGATGTGAAGCTCAACTTGTATGATCTCTCCTATATGCCTTATAAAAAGAAAAACGCAAAAACTATGTATATAAATGTTCTAGGTACCCTAAAAATATTATAAACCAAATACCAAACATAATTAATCAACGTTTAAATAAAAGATCAAGCAACGAAGAAAACTTTTTAAAGACGAAGCAAGTTTATAAATTGATAATGAAAAATGCGGTAACATAGATAAACTTAATTTTGAAACAACGGAGCAAAAAATCAAAAAGACCAATAAAAATAAAAGAAAACGAAATATAATTTGGTATAATCCCCCATTCTGTACTTCAGTCAAAACAAATATCGGTAGAGAATTTATAAATCTAGTAAAGAACATTTCAACAAAAATAACCCATTATCTAAGATCATTAACAAACATAATATGCGAATCAGTTATTCATATATGGCGAATTTGTAGAGATTAATTAAGTCACACAATCAAAGGATTTTAAACAGAAGTAATTTATTCAAAAATCAGTGTAATTGCGCTGGTAGCTATAAATATGATTTGAAGGGGGGTAATTGCTGTTCAGAGAACATTATTTACAAGGCAACAGTTAACTCTGACCTTGAAAAGAAGTTCTACATCGGCTTATGCTTTACTCAATTCAGATTTCGGTATGCCAACCATAAAAAATCCTTTAAAGGTGGTGTATACGAAAATGAAACTGAGCTTTCGAAGTATGTTTGCGGCCTAAAGCGCAAAAAAAATTGATTTTAAACTAACTTGGAAGGTGATTAAAAGAGCGAAGCCGATAGCAGATGGTAATAACCCTGTTTGTAGGCTGTGCTTAAAAGAATCAACAGCCGTTATGTATGCGTTAAAAAAGGAAGGTTATTTAAATAAGAGGAGTGAATTCATATCATCTTGTCGACATATGAAAAAGCTGCTCTTAAAATACAATAAATTTTGAAGTATTTTATAGTCACTCAACTGTTGTTTTTGTTAAAATTTAGTTCTTTGAAACTTGGATGGTAGATCGATTTTCGTACTGAATTCTTGTAATGCGCATTATTACGTCATACTGTTTTTTTGTATAACTTTTACTTCTACGTTTAGCAAATTGCTTTTATTTTAAATTTAGCTGGCTGAAGATTAAGGCGTCTAGTCTAATGAAACTAGTGATGTACCGGACTCACTGTCCGGGTCCGGGTCCGGCCGGATATTGCCATTTTTGTCTGATATCCGGATCCGGCCGGATTCTAATTCGAAAAAAAAAGTTCGGTTCCGGCCGGATCCTAATTCGAAAAAAAAGTCCGGATCCGGTTCCGGCAGGATTCTAATTTGAAAAAAAATCCGGACCCGGATCTAGTTAGTAAAAAAAAAACATACTGAAAAGTATTTTTTCAAAAACAAACCTTGTGTAAATTAATAAGAGTCATTTTCGTCAGTTTAAATTAAACACCTACCGTGATTGGCTCGTTTTGTACACGTGACTAATTTACATTTAAACTATGAAATAAACATTTCAGAAATGCAACTCTTTACATATGTTGTAAAATTGAAAACTATGTAATGAATACTTGCATTATTTATTGTTTAAAGTTGAGCTCAGAGAATATTTAGAGTTAATACGGTTGAATGTACGAGCCAATGAGAATCATATGACGATATGTTTCAAACTAAATACTGATGCAACAAAACATCAGAACATGACAGGCAGTTTAAATGTAAACAGTTAGTTAGTTCGGTGTGCAGCTTGAAGCAACAAAATATATTGAACTTTTTTGTGAATGCTTGTTGTAAGTAGTGGTTTGTTTTAAAAGTGAATATTTCAACTGGTGTTTAACTGTTTAAATATTTAAGCCAGGTTTATAGTTTGATACTTTATTTAAAATTTTACAGTTTCTTGTTTACTATAAGTTTTATTTAATATTTAGTTCATCGTTTTAAGTATTTTGATGTAGATTTAAATAGCTTCCAGTTTTTAAAGTTTTACCAAAGTAATTAATAATTTTGTATATGCTAGTATTTCTTGTTGTGTTTTGTATAAAAGATTCATCACTCAAAACTGTGTGTCTGATTATAGAAAGTAGTCTCAGTTAGAATTTAGTATTTGTTAGATATTAATTAAATAAGGTAGGATATAGTTATGATGGGTAGTACTAATATGTTAAATGTACCACAATCAGTCTACAACTTAACTACCAAATTGTCAACCTTTGCTAGTTGTTCTACTGATTATTAGATTAAAGTAATTTTTTCAGTTTTTAAAAACCTCATTCTGACTCAGGCTTGTTTATACTGACTCTAGCTAGTTTTATTGACTTAAACACTGGCAACCCTGCTAGTTTGAAAAATTTTGGGAATTTTAGAAAATCTTGGACTGCCTCAGGCTAGTTTAGTTTTTTATATAAACTCAGGCTACTTTTCTTTCAGATTTTGAATGAGTTTGAGCTGATCCAGTTTTCAATATTTTGTAATTTTCTAGTGTATTTTGTTCAAGAACTTGATTTCAGATTTTTAATTGTAAATAACACCTAAATTTGTAAACCTTGTGGCTAGCTGTTCTACTTATTATTAGATTAAAGTTCTTTTTTTTCATTTTTTAAAAACCTCATTCTGACTCAGGCTAGTTTATACTAGTGATGTACCGGACTCAATATCCGGGTCCGGGTCCGGCCGGATATTGCCATTTTTGTCTGATATCCGGATCCGGCCGGATTCTAATTTGAAAAAAAAGTCCGGATCCGGTTCCGGCCGGATTATAATTTGAAAAAAAAGTCCGGATCCGGTTCTGGCCTGATTCTAATTTGAAAAAAAAAGTCCGGATCCGGTTCCGGCCGGATTCTAATTTAAAAAAAAGTCCGGATCCGAGTTCGGTACATTACTAAATGAAACACGTGTACCAGTTTTTTTGAAATCTTATTTTTCTAATAAATTATATATATATATATATATAAGATTTTATAAAATCGAAAAATCAGATAAGGACTTAACACTTAACAAGAAAAGCGAAAGACAAAACATGTGTATCCATTATCAAAAATACTTTTTTAACAAAATTAAAACCAACTAATTATTAAAAAAATAAAATCTAAGCAATAAATTCTTTTTTAAATCTTCTTTAAATTTAATTACTCTTTTGTTGTAGTTTATTACACAAAATTTTCTCAAAACGTGGCATGTCTCTGATAGTAATTTGCATGTCTGCCTGTGAATTCAAGCGATTTTTAGATTTTGTTTTGATTGATAATAGAATACTAAATCGAGGCTCGTACAAGTAGGTCGTCGCGAATGGAATGAGTGCATTTTCACAAAGTCTTGGAAACATTGCACAGCACAAATATTGTTCCAGAATTTTGCTTTAAAAATGCATTTTTAGAAAACAATTCATCATCCAGTATTTAACACAAATTAAGAGTTAATTAACTTATTATCTATTAGCAGTTTTTAGTTTTCCTACTCCAAAATACCCATCAAATTACTTATATAGTAGTTCCAAATGATTCATAACTTCTTCACCCACACTTAGATATTAAAGACTCATCTTCATCAGTGATGAAAAAATTGAAAAACTATCTTTTTTAATTCGTCGACAACAGATATGTTACTCTTCTTTGAAAGCATTTAAAACTTCACAACATTTTTTTTTTCTTCCTTACATAGAAACACTCAGGTTGTACATACGGCTTAAAATTTTTATCAAAAATGCATTTGATTGAATTCTTTTGACTTCATTTCTTTGACATGGTTATAGTCACGTTCCTTAAGAAAAGCTTTGACTTCTTTTCGCAATTCAAAAAAGCGCATTAAATCTGTTCCAAGTGATAGCCAGTTAACCTCCCAATGGAAAAGTAAAAATGAGTGCTCACTACCATAATCTTGACACAACGACTTAAAAAGGCGGTGATTCAGAGCATGACCTCTAATCTAAAATGGCCTTTACGGAATCATAAGGTCATTTTTCAATTTTGAGAGCAATGTTTTTGATGATAAAGCATGTTGATGAAGAAAACAGTAAGTACCCTGCAAGTGCAAAATATCATGTTTTAACGAAGAAAACAAAACTTATTTTCCAACATAGCAGGGGCACCGTCAGTACACACAGAACCAATAACTTGGATGTCTAGGTCATATTTAAAAGAAAAAATCTTGACATCACTGGTATCATCATGTTTCAACATGATGGTGGTATCATGTTTCCAACAAAACTCGTCACAGATTGGAAGATGTCTTTTGCTTTGGTGGTTCTCTTCATATCTTCACAAAATAAAAAATCTTCTGTTATGGTACCATCATTCACATATCTAATTTAAGCGATCAGTGACTGCAGTTTTCAGCATCGGGTGTTTCGTGGAAAGAGATTTTCAAGGGACTAGCTTTGATATCTGCGATAACTTGGTTTAAAGTATCTAAACTTAGATCACTAATTCGACTCTAAACAACATTATTTGATAACGGTAATAATTCAAGATGTTCTGAAGCTTCTTTTAAAAGAACAATTTTAGTCATTTTAATACACATGGCTTTATATCACAATTATATAGTACAAAAATCGATCTTCCATCTAACTAATCAAACAACTAAAATTCACAAAGACAACAGTTAAATGACTATAAAGTACTTCAAAATTTATTGATTTTAAGAACAGCTTTTTCATATGTCGACAAGACGATATGAATTCGCTCCTCTTATTTAAACAACGTTCTTTTTTTTAACGCATACATAACGGCTGTTGATTCTTTTAAGCACAATATATATATATATATTATTTTCACGGTTGAAAAACTTTTGTGTTTAGGAAATATCAATATTGCAAACATTTAGATGATTTGAAGGAACTTTCACTTCGGCTAAATCGCTTTAAAAAAAAACATTCCAATGAAAAATGTATGGGATTCAAAATATTTGACATTGGTGGAACAAGAAATTTCACAAAAAAACCTTCCTTAAATCGTTTTAAATTGTTCACAACTTTTGTGTAATCATTAGCCAAATGTAAAAAAAAATCAGCTTAAAACTTCAAGGTTGCAATTTTTGGATGCTGTACATTTTGCATTGAAGTGGTTTTTAAAAAATTGAGTTAGCCGAGGTAAAAGTTTCTTAAAATCATCTAAAATTATGAAATTATCTAAAAATTTTCACTGAGTGTTTTTTTATATTTCCTTAGCACAAATTATTTTAAGCCGGAAAATAAAAATTTGCTTAAAAAATAGCACCCAAATATATATATAGTTTATGCTTAAGGGCTTTAATAATAAAAAAGTGTATTTCAAGATGTAAAATTCAAAGGACTAGAGTTTCGTCCCTATGCACCCATCAGCTTCAAAACAAGTTTAAAATAAAGCACAAAACAAAACAAACAAATGAAAGTTGAAAACTTAGCATATATAGATTATGACGTAATTTTGAAACTATCAAAAATCATCCAAAACGGCTTGTGCAAAAATTAATTTACCTATCGACAATAAACTGGCAAAAATTCATAAAACTTCAGTGATTAAATATATATTACGACAGATAATTGAAAGAGATAAAGATAAAATTAAGGTACTAATTGAAATTTAGATTATTTTAAGATGAAATTAAAACTTGTTAAACTTCAAAAGCGTTTTTATATATGTCTACAAGACGATACAAACTCGCTTCTTTTATTTAGGCATCTCTTGTCTTTCAGTGCATATACAACGGATATTGCTTCTTTGAGACACAGCCTAAATATTGGGCTATTGCCGTCAGCTATAGGCTGTGCTCTTTTTATAACTTCCCAGGATATTTCAAAGTCAATGCCGCTGCGCTTTAAGCCACAAACATACTTCGAAAGTTCAGTGTCATTTTCATATATGCCGCCTTTAAAAGATTTTTATGATTGGAATACCTGAATCTAAACTGAGTCGAGCATAAGCCGAAATAGATCCTCGTCTCAACGCCAGAGTTAACTGTGGCCTTGTAAACGATGTTCTCTGAACGGCAATTGCCCCCTTTCAAATTATATTTACAACTACCAGCGCAGCCACATTGACTTCGAATTCCAGAGTTTTGATTTAAAATATTTTGGTTGTGTGCCTTAATGATATTTTTTAAATTTGCGGTACACAAATAACTTATTCGCATATTATGTTTGTTGAAAATTTTTGTTAGCGGATTTTGTTTATTAAAGTGTTTTTTGACTAGATTTATAAATTTTCTTTTAATATTAGTTTTTACCGAGTTGCTAAAAGGAGGGTTGTACCAGATTACATTTCTTTTTCTTTTATGTTTTTGATTATTTTTTGGTTGTTGCTCAGGTTTTTCAAATTTAAGTTTTACAAAAGCTAGCATTTCATATAAAAGCTTGACTAACATTTTTCTTGATGAAGAAATCTTTTTTGTCTTCGTCTTCGCTGCAGAGAAGTATGACGTCATGTTGGTTTGATGACGTCGCATTTTGGTCTTGTGCTGTTAAATTTTAATGAAAATTATCAAGAACTGCATTTTTTTTTTTTAATCTCAACAATAAAGTAATATACAACAAAAATAAGAAAGAAGAAGATTGTATACGTGAAGCAGAACAGATGATACCCAATAAACTATTAGCAAGCAACCTAAATGACAAAATCACAATAAAATCAAACAACAATAGAAAAATTTACATAGGTTTGTCTAGCACAACATTAAAAAATAGATATTAGAATCACATAAATTAATTCAACAACAAAACAAAGCACAGAAGAACAAAAAAAGTTCACAAAAATAAGTTTTAAAAAGTTAACAAACAACTTAAACCTGGTATTAAACTAGAAGAAATAAGTGGCTTGCACCTTTACAGCTTTGATGAGTTTTAAAGAGATAAATCATTTTAACAAAATAAAACAAAACCTCCACAAACAAACCATTTCTTTTAATTAGAACTAACAACTTAATACAAAAACAACTTTTAAAAAGTAACATTAATTGACATTTTTAAAGTTAATATTTATTTTTTTTTTACATATGCTAAACAAAAACATTTACTTTGTTTGTCTAAGTCATAATTAATATGTGTTTATTCCTTACTTTATTTCTTTATTTCCTGCTTTCAAAAAAAACAAGCAGAGATTTATTTTTAAGCAAAATTTAAAAATAGTAGAAATCATTTACAAAAGATAAAAGTAAGGTAAATTAAGCATAAATAGAATAAAATAAAATCAAAATTGAATTAAGTATTTTTAAATACATGAGAACAAAAACTCATATATCAATAAAAGTTACCTGTTCTATTTGAAGCAGGCCAATCATCATTGGTTTTAGCATAACTGCTGAAAAGGTCTCTAGAAGACGTGTCCAAGTCTATCAAGTCTTCGAATTCTAAACATTTTAGAGTTGAATTAGAAAAATTTTATACAAAATATTCTGACTATATTTAAACTTTTATAGTTTATTACTTTCTGTGTAAAAATAACACTTTTAAATAGTTTATAATTTTTAATTTTAAGTTGTCTTTAATAAAGAACTTTGTGCTTTAACTTTCTAAAACAGGGTTTCCCAACTAGAGGCGATTTTAGTAAGTTGGGGGGAAATAATTAGTAAAGGGGCAAAAGATAGGCGATTTTGAAACTTACACTAGGTATTCTTGAGTTGCAGATGAAGAGCAAAAAAAAAGTATTAGATGATTTAAATGGTAGTTTTTCTGGAGGGGGCAATAGCCTTTTTATTTTCTTCATAGGGGGCAATTTGAAAAAAGTTTTGGAAACCCTGTTCTTATAAGGTTTAGGTTTAAAATTAAAAAGAAAAGACTTTTAAATATAATATCGAGTACATTTCTAATAAAATATGCCTTTACGTATTGTATAAATGTAATTACAAGAAGTTTTTATTACAACTTGTCTTAAAAACATAAAATATACTTTATATTTTTTAAATAAAATGGGCGTAAATTATTATTAAATATCTTTTACAAAGTAGTTTTTTCATAAAAAACTATTAGACCACTACCTTAGCATAAATCAAAGATATAAGACAATTACAAAATACTTCTACTTGATTTTATACAACTATAAAAAATACAACAGTTTTAATTGAGACAAATTATTGTTAGAAATAAAAGGTAGAAATTCAGTTAGATTACCTCTGTTTTATCTTGTTAATTAAAACAAAAAGTTAACTAATGCTTTAAAGCTAGTTTTTTATAACTATATAAGTATTTTATATTTGATAAGGCTTATCAATAAATACTTTGACGTATTTTTTTTTTCTTTATTCTTTTCTCTTATTTATTTGGAATAGCAATAGAGAGTCAAAAACTATTGTGCAAAAATTAGTTTAATTGAATAAATACTATTGAACTTTATTTACCTATAATTAAAATAAAATTTGAGCTAATAAATAACACTTTTATTAAAATTTTAACCAAAATTTTTAAATCTGGATTTCTTACATAAATTTTTATCTTAGTTTAGAATTCTGAAAGCTAACAGTGTGATTAATACTAGAGGCAAAATTAGTTTAAAGCAATAAAATCTCATAGTGGAACTGACAAATCAAAAGACAAATATTAACTTATAATTTTGCCTTTATTGTTCAAAGCTAATAAAAAACTTGCCAGCAATTAAAATACTACTTGAAACTTTTTAATGTATAAAACAACAGTATAGTAAAAAACAATATAAATGCACCACAATTGAAGTTTTTAAAAATAATTTTAAAAGGCAACAAATCAAAGAGTAATGTATAGTTGTATAAAATAAAAAATAACATATTTAGGTCTCATTAATATCTAAAATTCTTTTTTAATTTTTAAAATTTTGAGTAAACTTTTGGATGTGGCTAAAACAGTTTTTAATATCAAATTAATTCAAAACTATTAAAAAATTTTAAAAAGAAAAAAAATGGCTTTTGAATATTAATATGACTTACATGCGTACTTAATATTTTCCAATGTATATTACTTTTTAAGATATGGTCTTTTAAAAACTTTATTAAGTTTTAAATTGAAATGTAACAAGTTCAAAGCATCTTTAGTTAGAAATAGAAAATGAAATATCTCACCTTCATCAAAACACGAAGTCTCTTCCATAGTTGTTATAATTTGAGTTTACACTAACTCTAAAAATAAAACATACAAATGACATGAAATTTAAAAGACTAGTATGATAGTTTTACAATTAAACAAACATAGATAAACTTAACAACCATATGTTCAAAATCTAAGTAGTAAATTAAAAATAAAAATTTTTACTTAAAATTTTTAAACAAACTACATTAGTATAGATCTTCCTGTAAAATTAAGGTTTAAAAACACAAAATAAAGTTCTTATAAAATTTAAACTGTTAGTATGTTTGTTGTACGTTTGTTAAACTTATCGTCCTCTGCCACAAAAAAAAAGATGTCTTTTCTCTTGTGCTATAAACTCTAAAATGATATCTGGATTAATAAAACTTCAGTTTTTGATTGAAAATATAGTTTATTGTTATAACTTCTTTTTGGTTAGTAAGATATTTTCAAGCTAAAAGCAGACCCACCCCAATTTTTTAAACAGTTTGAGAAGCTTCTGCAGTATAAATATATTTTCTATCCTTTTTATTCTCTGTTTGAACTTTGAAATTTTAGTCTGTTACCTTTTTTTGACTGATTACAATCGGAAGTTTTAGGGGTTTTTTTAGCAGTTTCTTTAAGTTATTCAAAATTACAAGCTTTTTTGTTTTTTTTTTTTCTAAGAAAATATTTTTTTTAATAAAAAACATGTAATAAAATTTAAAAGATACTGAAATACTACTTTAATAAGTTTGATGATAAATGAAATAACAATTAACAAAAAAAAATGTATATAACATTTTTCTTATGTAAAAAAATAGTTATTTAACTCGTAATTGTTTAATAATCTATTTTTTTGTCTTTTCTAGGTTTTTTAGAAAATTTGGTTAATTGGTCACAATGTTAATTGGAACATTTTTCAGCTTTAAAGTGAAAAGAAACAAGTATGAGTAACTTACAGTTGTTTTCTTTTTCCTTTTTATGTAAAAAGTTGGTTCCTAACTTAGACACTTTTAATGTCCTTAGACAAAATATTGTTTGGCAGTTCTCCAAGTTTATAATTAGCTAATAAATTATGAGCTTTACTGAACTAAAAGCTCAGTAAGCTTCCAGTTCAGTGAATTAATTGAACTAATTAGTAAATTTATCTAAGTAATAAATAGATTTAATTCGGAGAATTTATAAATTTAAGTAGACTAATGTAAAACAAGTTGTTAAGTAACAACTAAGTTATTGAAACAAAATTTAATGTTTAAACTGAAAACTTCATTAAATATAATTATTTAGCTGCATAAACAAAATTAAACGTAATTTTCATTAGTTTAATATAAGTTGTAGACTGGTTTGACATTTTAAAATTGCAAAAAGTGAAAAATTACACATAAACTTACACATACTACATGAATTAAGACGTCACAATTTGAAAGGCAATTTAATTGTGTTTAAATATATGTTTGTTGAAATAAGCTTTCATTTAAGACATAAGTTTATAGGTTTAGGACATGTAAAAATGACTTAAGTGTTATTTAAGTCAAAAAACCAGAATATATATGATTTTTGGGGTCAAATCAGATTTTTAGGGTGCAATTTACAAACAAAAATGTTAAGGTTTGTTTGAAGTCAAAACACATCTGTATCATACTTTAGTGATGTCCATGGATATCACTTGAGTTACCCAACCCCTACAATTCAGATTTTTTTTTTAATGACAGTGTAAATTAAAACACAAAATATTTTCAAATGTATCTATACTCTTAAAGAAAAGTAATAAATTTTATTAACATCAAGTAAACCAAAAAAATTATGACATCTGAGTTAAATTTTTAGTATAAGTTTGAATTTAAGAGTGTTTTTTAAAGATGCATCTTTTAAAGCTAGACTTTTTAACAAACATTGCATTTAAATGATTTTGAGTTGATAACAATTTTTTCTATCAATTAGACCTTTCTTATTTGAGAGTTTTTCTACAAATACAATAATTAAAGGCATTTTCACAAAAAGTTTACAATAACTTACAATAGGTTAAACATAAAAAAAAATAATTTAAAGTTGTACATATCTTTATGCCTTTAAAATAGTTTAAAAAAGATTAATCTTAATGAATTATCTAGGGGCCACATCTCAAAAAACAACTTGATACTGAAGTACCTATTGTACCAGAAGGTTTGATTAACAAAGATTTTATTAGCTTTATTTGGAACTGTTGAAAAGAATCACCCCATAGTTATAATAAATTAAACTGTAGGAATTTGAACTGTTTACTATATTTATAATATATGTATTTTTCAAATACCCTTAATCTAAGTATGGTAAATGTTTACAGTTGTTTTTTTTGTCTTTAAATTTTAAAGTGAAAAAATATTATATGCACCGATGTAATTTTTTTTATTGTTTTATTTATTGATAATAGTTTCTTTGATACTTAATTTTAACTGTAAGGGTGTAGGGGAGTTAACTAACCTATACTATTGGAATAATAACATAACATATTGGAAATTTTAAATTATTGGAATAAGTATATATGAAAAGCTTAATATATAGACTGTAAGTAAATATTTAAAGAAAATCAAAAATTAGATTATTTTGAAAACATTTCATTAAAAGCTTTTACTTAAATATAAAACTTGAAGGTGTTTCATGTTGTAAAGATATGTACATATTATCAGAAAAAAACTGTTAATATCGCAAACAGAGTCTTCAAACCATAAAACTTGTAATTTTGACTGTTAAAATGTAGAAAACAATAAAACTTAAATCAGGAAATGTAAATTTGGAGCATTTTGAGATAATCTACTTGAATATATAACCAAACATTTTTTGGTGAAAGTATACTTTATTAATATACTTGATTCAAATTTTGTAATATTGGTATATCAAAAGTTTAAAAAAAAATTGCACCAAGCATTTTTGTGTAACACTATAATGAAAAAAAACTTATATTGAGAAACCTTTTTATTTGATTGTAGTTTCAACTGAAAGTAAATAACAGCTTTTATTTTGTTAAAGGTTTGTAATTGAAACTAGGCATTTTACACTAATAGCTTTATCTGTAAAATGGTGAGTGTTGTAAATGTTTTAGAGAATTTTCCATGCTTTCATATTTACTTTTTTTGATATTGTTGTATTATGTGATATTTTAGAATTATAAACAATAGTTATGTTAGTGGTTTTACTGTTTTGTAATTTATATTTTAAACATAGTATGCTTGTTCATTGTTATTAACAATCCTTCTTTGAATAAAATGGATTTTTTTAATATAAAGTTTTAGAAGTAAAACAAGACTAGACAAGATAAAAACAGAATAATGTCTTAAGGTAAATAAACAAATCGAAACAGTTAGACTTAAACATACATACTTTAATTTAGGACTTTAACAAGGTAAAATCTGATATACAATCAAAACAAAAGACGGTTCAACTTCAAAATTTTTTGAATTAAAATTTTATATTATGTACTTCTAATTTTTTTTTTAAGTTTAACGACAAGTTTAACGACCCTTATACTAGTAAATTTTGAAATTTTTCTAAAATAAATTTGAGTTTAGATAAATTTGTTCTGTTTAATCTTATAAAAGTTTTAATTTAAACAGTTGTTCGTTTTGTACGTAAATACAGAAACAGCTCGCGACAATTCGCATCCGCACAATGTCCACCCTTTGAAATCCCAACTGATCAATTTACATTCGCATGAATTTCCGTCAGTTTGTACGTAAATACAGACTAACTTTTTGAATTATTAAAAAACCTTATTTTTGTTAAGGTATTCACAAAAAAAGATTATGATATTTTTAGTTAGTAAAACGTAAAACAAAACATTAAACACGTATTACTTAAGGGAGCACATTTATTTTGGTGAAATATGACCTAATTTATAATCTTATTTGTTAATTTTTTTTTTAACTTTGCGTCTGACAATAAATAAGTTTAAATTTAAAAGTATTCTTATTCAAAGTCTACAGTGTTAAAACAACAAACGCAAAAGATAAGTTTGAGGTCTAACTAGGATATTTGATATGTTAAGTAAAATTTTTTAACCATAAGAAAAAAATCACATCTAAATCGCTTTATTATTTTAATAGTTTTATAAGAAACATTTTATTATAGTAATAATTATTTAGCAGTCAATAAGATTTTTTTTATTATTTAATGTTTAAAATTTTTAAAACTCAGCTATAAAATTGCATTATAAAATTTATAAAACTTTGTTTTACTTTTTTATAGCTGATTTTTAAAAATTTATAATGCAATTTTTAGTGTAGAGTATCAATTTATTACAGGAAATATTTAAAATGTAGTTAAACATGATTTATTCCTAGACAGGAAATTAAAAGTTATCCAAATGGTGTTATACTCAATAATCGAAAGTTTTTATCGTACACAAGGTCTTTAAACAAAACTTTTTGAGCTTTTTTGTTGTTGTTCTACAAACTTTTAACTTTAAATAAAACTTTAGATACTTATACTACTCGATATAAATAAATTTACTTTTACTTCAACAAAAACCGACTGTCGGCTACAAAAATTAAGAAAATAACTTGTATGCATTTAATATAAAAATAAACTCACAGTTTTATTCTTTACTATTAAACATTTTAAAAAAAAGTGCACAAAAAATTAGTTTTTAAGGACCTGGTTTACGAAGAAACCTTTCGGTAATCGAGTCACATCTAGTCTAAAAAATAAAATGGCTAGTTATGTATTTTCAAAACTTTAAATTTTATATTTGTTTTGTTTTTAATTTATTGATTTGCATCAATTTAAGTTACTTCGAAATTCTTAAACTAAATCGAGTGTATAAAGTTTAAAGAAAAAAAGAAGCATTAAAAGTTAAAATGAAATTGAATGAGATTTTAATCAGTTTGCAATTACCAACTGTAAGCTTTACTGAAGTTTAACAAAAACCGATATTTTCTATTATAAGAACTTGAAAACATATCTGAAGTATTGCAATAACCTTTGAAATACTAAGCGCCATTGTAAAAAGTCAACTCAAAAAGTTTTAAAACGTTCGGTGTTTTTAAATTTTCAAACAATGTCTAACTTATACGAGTTTAGCAAAAGTTTAAAAGTGTTTCTGAAAGTGATGCTTAAAAACTTGTGTTTTACACTAGTTTCCACTTGTATCCATTTACTTAAATTTTTTATACAAATGATTTAATTTATAATATAATAAGTACTAGCTACTTATTGCTTTTTTGGAAGAAGTTTTTAGAACAAAATTATAAAATACAATTTTTAATGTTGTAATGTGTTTGTAGTATATCAATAAACAGGGCTGTTAATGGGCAATAGGAAATAGAAAGGGAACAATAGAAGATATTTAAGATAGATATACAAATCGAATGTAAGTTCACCTACTATTTACATTACCTAAAAAGCACAAAGATACATGATAGCTACATCAAAGTATAATAAAAATGTAGTTGAACACAAATGATCAAAAAATATTAATAAGTGTCTTAGAGCAGTGCTTCTGAAATGGGGTTCCGCGGAACCCTAGGGTTCCGCGACGCCTCTCAGGGGTTCCGCAAAGCCTTTCGAAATTTAAGAAATAAAGTTGAAAGAAAAAAAAAACATAAATCATAAAAATTCAAAAAAATGGAACACATAAAAGTTGTCATAAACCTATTTTATGCTGAGCAACTAGACGAGTCTACTGACGTAAGCGGCAAAGCCTTGTTACTCGTTTTTGTTAAATATTGTGGGCAGGAAGGATTCAACGAAGATATATTATTTTGTGGAGAATTACCCACAAAAACAACTTCTGTTGAAGTAATGAAATGTGTCGAAAATTATTTCATCAGCAAGGGTTTAGAGTTGAATAAATGTGTCGGCATTTGCACTGACGGTGCAGCGTCTATGACTGGGTCCAAAAATGATGTAGTGAGGAAAATGAAGGATAAAGCAGTTGAAGCTAAATGGATACATTGTTTTTTACATAGAGAAAATTTGGCAACAAAACATCTTCCTTCTTGTTTACAAGAAGTTCTCTCAGCGTCGATTAAAACTGTTAATTTTACAAAGAAAAGTGACACAAAGGCCAGATGATTCAAAAAACTTTGTGAAAGTTTAGATGCTGACCATCTGCGACTTCTTTATCACAACGAAGTTTGCTGGCTGTCGAAGGGGCGGACACTGGTTCGTGTCGTTGAATTAAAGAAGCAGGTGTTTACCTTTCTTAAAGATGAAGGCTCAGAATTAGTGAAGTTATTTGAAGATGATGTTTTTTTGGCCAGACTAGCTTATCTCACCGATATTATCGAAGAATTGAACGCTTTGAACTTAAAGCATGCAAGGGAAGCAAAATTCCATTTTTGTCATGACAGACAAGATTGAGGCGTTTAAAAATGGAATTAACTTTTGGAAGAAAAAGGTTGGCAATGGTAGTTTTGCGATGTTTCACCGGTTTGATGAGGCCCATGAAAAATGCATAGAATTCAACTTCTCTGACGAAATATACAACCACCTTGATCTTTTGTCTATAAAATTTAAACAATATTTTCCTGAAGATGTTTGCATCGGAAATTTATGGATTTTGATTCCTTTTATGTGTGATATTGCTTCAGAAGAAGTGAATCTTCCTACAGATACAGAAAACGGATTGCTGCAACTATCTTAAGATAGTAATTTAAAATTTAGTTTCAAAGGAAAGAAGCTTTTAGGTTTTGGATATGTGCAATTTCAGAGTACCCCGTCTTAGCAAAGCGTGCAGTAAAATTTCTTTACCATTAACCACCACTTATCTTTGCCAGTCCAGCTTTTCCCATGTAACAAACATTAAAACGAAGCAAAGGGACTGTATGCTGACTCCAACCTTATCTGCCTGTCTCCGTCACAGTTTATCCAAAATCCAGCCGCGCATTGACATGCTTGTTGCTAAGAGACAAGTTCAAGTTTCGCACTAAATGGTTTTTATTTATTTTTCGTTAGGCATCTTACCCATTTTTTAAAGTAATCTGTGAATTTGATTAGGTTCATGTTCAATTCGTTATTGTTTGTAGCTCTCATTTTGTTTTTATTATGCAATGAAATATTTTTATGACGTTGAGATTAATCATGTTTGTTTTAGTTTATTTATTATAGAATCATAAAAAACATATTGCCTCTGGCGCACTTTGAGTTTGACTCGACTTAATACTATTACAATTGGTATGATTTCTAACAATGATATAGTTTTGCAAAAAATTTCGTTTTTCACTGAAATTCTTTTGTTTTTTGCAGGAAATATTATATTAAACATTTTATGTAAAATTAAATTAGGGGTTCCGCGGAAAAGTTGAACTTTGGAAAAGGGTTCCGCCACTAAAAAAGGTTCAGAAGCACTGTCTTAGAGCATAAGTTAAAGCATATCTTGAATCTAATGTGTTTGTAATAAAATTTACTAAAACACATCGCCTTCACCAACTACTGCCAAATAAACAAAAACTTTCAAAATTTTGTCTGTTTTATATAAAAAGCAAAGAAAACTTTTCTTTAATTACGTACTTATTGAAAATAAATTAACTCCTTTAAATAAACCATGTTGTTTTGAAAATTGGAGAAATGTTTTGAAAAAGCTTAGAGAACGTTTTTATGTTTACAAGTAATCCCATATTAATTCACACGTTATAAAACAATAATATGAAATTTGATTTCATAACAGTAGTTTAAAAAATATTAACTTTATATATAATTTATCTTTAATTTGATTTCATTTTAAAAACAGCTTTTGAAACAATATTTTTTTAATAAAGCCTATCAACAAATAAATTATATTTGTTAATAACACTCATTAACAATCAGTTTGCAATTACCAACTGTAAGCTTTAATGAAGTTTAACAATAACCATTCTTTTCTATTATGAAAAATTTTAAAAATATCTGAAGTATTGCAATAACCTTTGAAATACTAAGCGCCATTGTAAAAAGTCAACTCAAAAAGTTTTAAAACGTTCGGTGTTTTTAAATTTTCAAACAATGTCTAACTTATACGAGTTTAGCAAAGTTATAAAGTTTTTCTTAAAGTGATGCTTAAAAACTTGTGATTTAACTCAAATTTCCACTTGTATTTAATTATTTAGCTTTTTTTATAAATGATTCAATTTATAAGTATTTATCAAGTATTAGCTACTTATTGATTTTTTATAAGAAGTCTTTAGAACAGGGTTTCCCAGACTTTTTTGCAAATGGCCCTCTTTAAAGAGTTTGAAAAAGCAATGGCCCCCTTCAACATATAGGTTACTCATACACTACGATAAAATTCACATAAGACTTTTTTTTTTGCTCTTCATCTGCAACTCAAGCATATCTAGTGTAAGTTTCAAGTTATGGCCTCATGCCCCCCCCCCCCCTGTGGCTCCTTTACTGCTCATGGCCCCCTAGGGGGCCACTTGGCCAACTTTCGGACACTCTGCTTTAGAACAAAACTATCAAATAAAATTTTTCATCTTGTAATGCATTTGTAGTATCTCAATAAACAGGGGTGTTAATGGGCTATAGGAAATAAAAAGGGAACAAAAGAAGATATTAAAAATTGATATACAAATTGAATGTAAGCTCATCAACTATTTAAATGAATTAAATAGGAGAAAGAAAAATGATAACTAAATCACACTATACTAAATAACAGTTTAACACAAATGATCAAAAAAATATTAATAAGTATCTTAGAGCTCAAGTCAAAAAAGTATCTTGAATCTAATGTGTTTGTAATAAAAACTTACTAAAACACATCGCTTTCACCAATTACTGCCAAAAGCCCAAAAACTTTCAAAAAGTTATCTATTTTATATTAAAAGCACAGAAAGTTTCTCTTTAATTACGTACTTATTGAAAAAAATTAACTCCTTTGAATAAACAATATTGTTTTGAAGATCGGAGAAATGTTTTGAAAAAGCTTAGAGAATGTTTTTATTTTTACAAGTAATCCAATATTTATTCACATGCTTTAAAACTATAAAATGAAATGTGATTTCATAACGGTAGTTTAAAACATATTAACTTTCTGTCTCAATTATCTTTAATTTTTATTTAAAAACAGCTTCCGAAACAATATTTTTTTTAAATAGAGCCTATCAACAAAATAAATTATATTTGTTATTTACACTCATTAAAAAAAAAGAAGCTTTTTGTGATAATTGACTATGGACTGTAATATATTTTGAATTAATTCTATGAAGTCAAATCTTATAAATGTAATTTGTTCGTCTTTGTGAAACTAATTAACTTTTTGTGATACTTGATTGGGAAGATTTTCTAAATATTTAATCAAGAAAATTTTTAGACAATTTAATTCTTCTGAAAGCCATACTTTATTGCTTCTAGTCGCAAGAGGCTGAAAACTATATTAAAATATTGCTGAGAGTCTCGGCTTTCTGCTGAATCTTTGGATCAACCAAAGACCAATCTAGAGATTTAAGAGCAAACGTAAAGTCATCCTGCGAAAGTGCTATGTGTTGTGAACATTTTGGTTTGACTTATTTTTAGTTTCAGTAAAAGTTTACAGCATACTCCCACCGTTTGCCCGCATTTTTGAATTCTTACAGTATCATTGTTTATTTTTTAAAGTATGCTTGAAGTACTTAAGTTTTTTGTTTGACAACAAATTAGCTTCCTTGTGGTGATACTCACCTTTTTTCTTTGTGAAAATAAATAACAAACTAAAAAGATTTTTTATAAATAGGGGTTATTAAGTTTTTAGCATCGTTTTTATTTGGTGTGGTATTTTTATTATTAACTGTTCTAGAACTTTAAAAAAATTAAAAACATTTTAATTGCAAGTAACTTTATTATAAAACTCAAAGAAGCAAAAAACGTACAACGAAATATTTGCCTTTACCCTTTTAAAATAAAAAATACTTTTATATCATACTACTGTATTTAAAAGAGACGACTATAAACGAAATCTAAGCGAGTTATTTAGCATAAGAAGCAGTAAAAAAATCATCATGATTTTTGAAAGTTTTATATTGCTAAGCGTTTAACAAGTTAACTTATAATATGCGTACCAAAAGTACAACGCCACCCGTTAAGAATTATTAATTAATACTATTAATTTGTTCATCAAAATTTCCAACTAAAAGTATCTTTCACCAAATTTTTTCCTTTTACTTGTTTTCCTTTTTAATTTTTATTTTAAATCCTTCCTTATTTTTTTACCTGTATATTCAGCTGCAAAAACCTGTAATAAAAGTTATAATTTACCTTATTTTTAATTACTATTAAAATGTCAAAACAAACTAACTGTTAAAGGTAATTTTCAATAATAAAAGAAAAACTTGGTCAAAGAAAAACGTTAGGTCATTTTTATAGTTACTTACATAAGTAATGAACACATGTAAAAGTTTATATTACTTACAAAAATAAATATTATGTTTACAAAGCAGCATAGAACAATTCAACAAACGTTTTCGGCCTTTTCCCTATCAAACCCATTGACACGCATGATTGCGTAAATGACCGCTTCAGGATAGAACACGTGATTAGCGTAGTCGCTTTCTTTCCGATTTTGCGCCGCATTGTATCCTCTCCTGCAATATAATTTTTGTTATTAATAAATTTAACTTTAGCATGCAAACTTTCAAACCTGAAAACTCTGAATTCACGGACAGAACTTTCTATCACGACGTCTTTTGGACAGTCAGGAAGTTGAACTGTCGTTTCGTATCTTCTTATCAGATCTTTAGTCACTCTATTGTTGTGGCGATCTTCCATTTTCGCGTACATATCTCGGCAAAATCTTTTAACCTGTAAAATCTGGTTGTCATTTTCAAAGAACACTGTGGGAAGGTTGTTAACATCGTAATTGTTCATCGTTTTGTCGATTCTTCCCTCAACAAAGTCTTTGTGTCTGAAAATTCATAAAATTTTGTATAGTATGTTAACAAAGTTTCACAAAATTAAGCTTTTCATGTAACCTTATCTTTTTTCATGTAAAAAAAAATTTAGTTACTAATAACCTATAGAGATATTAACGTTTCAAGTATCTGTTATCTAACATCACTTAAAAATCGAACACTTTTTATTGTAGTTAAATATTTAAGTTAATTACCTTTTCAAAAATAAGTAACTGTAATAGCATTAATCTAAACTTTTAAAATAAATATCTAAATCCGCCAAAATTATCTTATCAGGAATCACAAAAAACGTGTATTTTAATTGGTCAAATAGAACTAAAAAATTAATTTATCAACAATGAAAATAAACCAACATTTTTGATTTTACTTTTTTGAGGTATATGTTATAAAGTTTTTTTACACATTTCCCCTTCAATATGAAATCAACAATAGGCTGACACTCTTCCTTGAATTTTTTAATTTCATTTCTCGCCTCATTGTTATGCTTTCTCAGCTGCGTTTCTGATTGGTTAAAAGAAGTACTTTTCCAACTGTGAGATTTGTCAGAATTTTCTATGAGGCCATCGACGTATGTTGTTAAATTATTTAATTTTTTGTTCAAAACACTCTCGTCTGTAGAACTTTCCAGACTTTGGTAGCTTTTGTTGGCAGATTTATTACTTGACAACTTTCTTTCTAACCTTTGTTTTATGCTCTGTAGGTTTTTATCGTTGTTTGGTTTGTTTTTCTTTTTTACTTCATTTATCAGGCCATTTGCAACCTTATCTTCTATGTGATGACCTGTGTATTCATCAATATGGCTTTCTCCCTGAAAGATTTTATTAGATAAAATATTTACTAAAACTAAGTTTATATAAGTTGAATAGGTTATCTACATTACAGGATTTGTTTTCTTATCTGAAATTGTAGATTAAATATTTTATTCAACATATATGTTAGTTGTTACCATGTAAATAGCTTAAAAATTAAAATTTATTTTATTTAAAAGTGTGAATATCTTACAAGTTGCAAAGTTGTTAATGAAGTTCAATTTCCATTCTACGAATTTTTATTACTTTTTTACAGTTTTAGTTTTAATTCAGTACAATCAATAAACTTTTTGAACAAGTAATAGTGAATATAATATAATAAGTGCAACCTGTATATACTGAAAAAAGAAAAACGTTTTTATTTTATTATACGCACTTAAGAGCTCTTATTTACATTTTAAATAATGTTAACAAAACTGTACAAACTTTAACTTCTTCATAATTTTTAGTTGAGTTTTTAATTCTTTTCTTTTTCTTCTTATTTTTGGACGATGTTACTTCTAGTTCTTTCTATAAAATTGAAGTGTGATAATATTTCATATTCTGTATTTTATATTTTCTATACAGCTTTGTGGTTACAATATTTTTTAGAAATTCTTCGTACATTTCAACAAAAATAAGTTGAAGCAATTATTTATAGTCCTTTTTCTTTAGAAAACTTTTAAACAATAAATTTTCGTTAAAGTTTCATAATAAGAAAACAGAAAAAAACTTATTAATTTGATTTAAGAAAAATTGGAATTATTTTCTTTTGTTTAACACTTCTATCCTCCTTGATACTTAACTAATTTTAAACGAATACGTTAATGTCTTCATTTGTTTAAAAAGTTACAAAAACGGTGCACCTTTTAACACCCTTTTCAATTTGAAACTTCGCTGACTTATGTGATTTACTTTTGTTTTGAATCTTTGTTGTTAGTTTAATACTCTTATTTGGTGAATGACTGATGATTAAGATGAAAAACAATGAACAACTTCTAACTGTATAAGTAAAACCTAGCTTTTGTTTTATTTTGTTGTACAGATGTTATCATTCTTGTAGTTAGTTCGTAAATACACTCAACTAATAAGAATATTTACTTATATATTAATAACTTAGCTGAATTGAATTTTGCCTGTGAGTAAATGCTCAATCTTGCCTGTGAGAGTTGCACATATGAAACACCAGACATCGATGCTTCTGTAGCTGCCTCTTTGCTTATCATTTACAACAATGTTCACATTAATGCAAATTCTTCAAAACCAAAGCCTCCAAAGATGGACCGTCTTCGAATAGGGAGAGACTGAAATGAAGAAGGTTGGAACATATTTGTGCAAAAGAGAACTATTTTTAAAGAAAGCATGGAGATGACAGAGGTAGAAAAAGGCCGTCAACTGTACCAGTGCTGTGAGGAAGATTTAGGCGATGCTATTCTGAAGGGACATGCAGATGTAGTAAATTTAAGTGAGCAAGAGCTTTTAAGTATGATCAAGCAGCTTGCAGTTATTCCTGTTTCAGTTGACGATCAGACTTTCTTAGTACAAGACAGGATTTGATTGAAAAAACTTGATCATTTGCTGCCCGTTAAAGGGAAAAGGCAGTACATGCTCTTACACATGTACTTACCCGAGGATGACTGTAATCACACAGTAGACTTCACAGAAATAAACCTAAAAATGTCAATGTGACTGGTCTAGTATATGAGGATATCCGCAAATAGGTGTTAGGATGGGAAGTCTAGACAAGAAAGATGTCAATGAGACAATTGGTTATTTTGAAGCAAAAAGATGGCACGTGATGCAATGACACAACCTACTGTTACGGCCTCAGTTTCCTCATACAAATCCTTAAGGAAAACTATTAAAAAAACCAAGTGGTAAAATAACTTGTAATATATGTAGTAAAATATCTACAAAATTTATTTGGAGCAGAAAAAATAGCAAACATATTGAGTGTTCTACCTGTAAACAATGCTGGATAAAATTCCGGAAAAAAAGATTATCAATGAGACAACAAACGTGCAGATGAGACGAATGCACTTCTAGTTGGTGGATCATATACACAAAATTTTGGCAGTTGATGTTTATGATAGTATCAATGTGGTAAAACTTGATCACTACGTCTTTGATCCTTTGAGTGGATGGAAAGAATCAGTGTCACTGAAATATCCTACAATTCATTTAAAAGCTTCTCTTGATAGTAAAGATAGCTTCACTTGATTGATAAATAAGCATACACTCAGATGGATATAAAATTCCCGAGGCAAAATTATTGCAAAATCAACGTTGTTACAGATACAGGTGCAAAGTCATGCTTATGGGACCTTAGTAGTTACCTCAAACATGGTTTTAAGAAGTCTAATCTTGAACCAGTTGAAAGGAAAATGGTAGCAGCCAACAGAGAACAGATAAAAATAACTGAGGCTATCTTTATGGAATTGATGGCTAAAGATGTAAAAGATAAAGATCATATATCAAAAGAAGTGGTTTATATCAGTCCATGTACTGACAGGTTTTTTCTTTCAAGAAGTACCTGCATAAAACTTGGTATAATAAGTCGTGATTTTCTTCGCATTGGTGCGACCATTAAATCCTGCACTGTATATGAGGAATTGTAAACTTGTGATTGTATACCTAGAACTCTTCCCCCTGATAGGCCAAAGGAATTACCATTTGCTTGCGTTCTGCAAACAATCAAAAGATGGGAGAGTGGCTTTTAGAAAGGTACGCATTATCTACATTTAATAAATGTACTTACCAATTGCTTCCAGAAATGAGAGATTCACCTTTGAAAATTCATTTTGACTCAAATACCATTCCTAAGGCAATATCAACTGCTTAGCCAACTCTTTGAGATAAAAGATACTTTGGTTAGGGATACTCGATTAGGTGTACTTGGTAGAACTCCAGTTGGTGTTCCGTCTACTTGGGTACATCGTATGGTTGCGGTTGCTAAAGCTGATGGTAGCTGTAGAAGAGTTGTTGACCTCTCGTTTTTAAATAAGTATTGTGTACAAAAAAAAACATCATGTAAAGCCTCAAGCATTCAAGTATGTAAAATTCCAGTAAACACTTGGAAAAGTGTGACTGATGTATGGAATGGGTTTCATTCAGTACCACTTCGCCTAGAAGATCAATATCTCACAACATTTCTTACTCCATGGGGAAGGTACTACTACAAAGTGGCAACACAAGGTTATTTGGCTAGTGGAGATGCATATACGCGCAGGTATGATGAAATTATAATTGACATACCTAGATAACAAAATGCGTTGATGACACTGTTTTATGGGATGAGAAGTTGGCTGATCATTGGTGGCGTTTGATTGACTATTTAGACCTAATGGGAAAAAAAAGAGTTGTACTCAATCCTGAAAAGTTTCAATTTGCACAAAAAGAAATTGACTTTGCTGGACTTACTAATACCAAATTTGAAATAAATCCACAAGAAAAGTTCATAAATGTTACAAAGTATTTTCCTATACCCAAATCAATAATAGATGTTAGATCATGATTTGGTTTAGTGCACCAAGTTTTACATTACAATCAATTGACATCTTTAATGACTGTCTTTAAGCCCAAAACTAAGTTCTACTGGAAGGATGAGCTAGATGATACATTCTAAAAACCAAAAGAAGCTTTAGTTGCAGCCACAACAAATCAAAAGAAGCTATAGTTGCAGCCATAACAAAGGGTATACAAATTTTCGATGTGGGAAAGCCCATTTGTATACAGTCAGACTGGTCCACAACTGGTATTGGTCATTTTGTGTTGCAGAAATATTGATTATAATAAGCTTCAATCACCTAGCAGTATATTTCTACATGATGTGTGTAGAACTGTTATCTTCCATTATCAAGAAAAGAGGTTCTTAGAGTGCTGCATTCTGTTCATCAAGGGGCCACTGCAATAAACGAGCAAGCAAAATCGATTGTTTATTGGCCGGGAATAACAAATGATATTCAAGGTTGTCGGGAAAATTGCAATAGTTGTAACTTTATTGCACCAAGCAATCCTTGCCTACCTCCAATTAAACTATTGATTCAAAAGTAACTTTGTGATTATTTTCATTTCAAAGAGTGATATTATTTTGTAGCTGCTGACAGACTTTCAGGTTGGACACAACAACAAAGAATCAAATTAGGTACAAATGAATCTGGTTAAAGAGGGCTATGTAAAGCTTTGCGTCGTATTTTTGTCACTGTTGTTGGTGTTCCAGTTGAAGTATCTTCAGATTGAGGTCCAGAGTTTTCTGAAAAAGTTACCAAAGATTTTCTAAAACGATGGGGTATACACCATCTTATGTCATCTGCTTATCATCCAATGTCAAACGGTAGGGCGGAATTAGCAGTAAAGGCCTCTAAGCGATTGTAAATGGAAACTTTTGGTTCTAATGGTAGACTAAATAACGACAAAATGGTACAAGCATTACTTAGGCAGAGAAATAAGCCTGATCAAGGATGCCAACTATCTCCTGCACAGATCATTTTGGTACGAAATTTAAAAGACTCATTGCCTTACATCAGAAAGAGTGTTATGGCTTACAATAACTCGCAGATCTTAAACATTTGTCGTAACGCATGGAGTAGAAAGAATAAAGCTCTTAAGTTATTATAAGTCTCTCGAAAGTTTAAATGAACACACAAGATCATCAAAATTACAGTGATCATGTCATGATCATGTCATATCCAGAACCAAGCAGGTAAATTCCCTAACAAATGGGAAAAAAGTGCAATAATAGAGGAACTAAAAGACTATCATCTATATGTTGTCAAGATTGATGTATCAGGTCGCTTAACTGTACAAAATGCCAGTTTTGCATGTGTACCTAAGAAAAAAAATAAGTTCGGGTATTTGTGACTTTACAAGGTTGTACAAACACACTCGCCCATTATCTTATTCACTACCTTGGGTTTATGAACTGAAATAATTCTAGGAGGAACAAAGTTTTTCAGCCTTGAGCCTAAAAGAAAAATATTACGGCCTCCCTATTGGGGTAAAGTCTCAAAAATTAGCAGCTGTTGTTTCTAATAGGGTTGGTCACATTATAGGGTTGTTTCTTAATTTAAACCCATTTTCAACATATGATGGATGACAAGTTTATGGGTTGTAAAGGGTAAACATACATCTATCTTGATGACATATTAATATTTTCTAAAACTTGATATGTACATTTTTATCACCTAACGCGTGTCTTAAAAATTATTTCCATAAATTGACTATGCCTTAATATATAAATAAACGTTTTTACAGGTAGAGTTCTCAGGACATAATATTGGGATTAAAGGGATAAACGTAAAAACAAAAAGTAGAATTTTTTAGAGACTTCCCACTGTCCAACACAAGGAAGGAATTAAAACGCTTCATAAGCATTTCTTTCACAGATTTGTGCCAAATATAGCTGAACAAATGCCCTTTAAATGATATTTCTAGGGGAACTAAAACAAATAACAAAAAAATCTTGACACAGCTCAAATTCAGGCGTATAATAAGACTTAGCCTTGAAAATATTTCGAAAAAATTGTTTTTAAATTTTTTGATAGATTAAACAAATATATTTAATTTAATAATAATAACAATATTGATTTACTTTAAAAATATTTTGAAAGTTAGATTAAAAATATTTTAGATAAAATGTACACAATTTATTAATTTTACTGAGCAAAACTGATTTACTGTAAAAATCTTTTTGAAATTAATTAAAACAGTCAAATGTTCAAAACTAATTTTAGTCTTTAATTGTAAGAATAAATTAATCGTTATTGTATATTAAATTTAATTAATAAAACAAACTTTTTCTACTTCATTTTCATTTGATTTTCTCTTTTTACTTTTCTTCTTTTTCTTTTTGGTGCAGTTTTGACTCTATAAGTTGGTTTTTTTTATAATATAAGTTAACATTAACATATAATATTTAAAATACACAGGTGTACTGTTTTTGTTCGTGTTCAGATTTAACTTTCAGATTTTGACTAATTACTTAAACTTTTAAATAACCAAATATACCTTAACTATATTTGAGACTTTATTGAAGTTATTAAAAAAAGATAGTTTTGATATCAGGGTTGTCAAATGTTTTTGGCAAATTTTCTAAAAGTATTTATCATTTATTCCTTTTTTTTTAATCATACGTTATTAGGTCTTTTTTTATAAGTAATTATATGACAAAAATTGAGTTAAATAGTAAGACGATATACAATAGATCCTGTATTAATGTGTTTCTTTATAAAATAAAAAAAGTATTTAAAGATGACAAAGAAAAGTTTTCTAGATTTCTCGTGTTAATTCTGAATTTTACTACTTAACATGTAAAAATTGTTTGAAATGCCAGGTTTTTAGTGATTATTGTTCAAAATTCCAGGTTTTTTCAGATTTTGTGGCAACCCTGAAAAACATTAAACTCAACGAGCCAGTTTTTAGCAAAAACTAAAATAATTATATTTTGTGCTGCTTTTTCACATTACTAGCAACTTGAAAAAATAAATCACTACCAAACTCTATATGTCAGAGCTACAGATGCACTAAATATTTTAAGAAATTGTTTTTATATTTTTGATATATTGAGCAAATAGATGTAATTTAATGTATTCTAATAATTACCCTAATAAATTACTTAAAAAATATCTAAATTATTAAGTTAAAAATATTTTTACAAAAAGTGTAATCAATTTATAAATTTTACTGACAATAAATGTTTTACTATATAAATCTTTTTAGAATTTACTAAAATAGTTAAAATGTACAAAGACATTTATAATCTTCAATAATATATATTAAGTAATCATATTTTATTTTAAATAACATTAGTAAAACAAACTTTTTCTACTTCATTTTCATTTGATTTTCTCTTTTTACTTTTTTACTGAATAGTTTTAGTTTAGTTTAAACTATAAAATTTTTTAATAATTTAATAAAACAATGACATATAATACTTTATAAGATCAAAATTAACTGTTGTACTGTTTTTTGTTTGTTTCTTTATTTTATTTTGAGATTTTAGACTAATAACTTAAACTTATAAATAACCAGTTAAGTCTTAAATTTATTGGAAATTCCTTTAAAGTTGCTTAAAAAGATAGCAATAATATCGAGGTAGTCAAATGTTTTTAGCAAATTTTCTTTAGGTTTAAAAAAATTTTTCCTCTTTATTTTTAATAACACGTTTCAGTGATCTTTTTCGTTTAATATGAGATTTAAGGTAAAAAACTGTGTGAAAAAGGAAAACGATATAGAAAACATATTGTAAATCTTCTTTAAATGTGTTTTTTAATAGAAAATGTGTTTGATGATGACAAAAAAAGTTATCTATATTTTTAGGGTCAAATCTCACTTTTATTACTTAATATGTAAAAGTTGTTTGAAATACCAGATTCTTTTTTTCAAAATTACAAGATTATCCAGTTTTTGTGGCAACGCTAACATCAAACTCAATCAGCTAATTTTGAGCAAAAAAAAAAATACTATATTTTGTGCTGCTTTT
This sequence comes from Thalia democratica, assembly GCF_965202585.1. NCBI lineage: Eukaryota > Metazoa > Chordata > Thaliacea > Salpida > Salpidae > Thalia > Thalia democratica. The sequence continues at coordinate 2,932,556 of NC_139172.1, read as the reverse complement.
TTAGATTATTAGCAACTTAAAAATATAAATCACCACCAATCTCCAGAAGTCAGAGCAACAGATAAAATTTTTATTTTTATTTTGATTTAAAAATTGTTTATATATCTTTAGATAGATTGAGCAAATAATTGTTATTTATTGCATTCTAATAATGACCATACTAATTTATTTAATAAATATCTAAATAGTTAGGTTGAAAATTTTTTAGATAAAATGTACACAATTTATTATTTTACTGAGCAAAACTGATTTACTGTAAAAAACTTTTTGAAATTAATAAAAACAGTTAAATGTTCAAAACTAATTTTAGTCTTCAATTATATGAATTAAGTAATCGTTATTGTATTTCAAATTTAATTAATAAAATAAAATTTTTCTACTTCATTTTCATTTGATTTTCTCTTTTTTCTTTTCTTCTTTTTCTTTTTGGTGCAGTTTTGACTCTACAAGTTGTTTTTTTTTATAATATAAGTTAACATAAACATATATTACTTAAAATACACTGTTGTACTGTTTTTGTTCTTGTTCAGATTTAACTTTTAGATTTTTACTAATTACTTGAACTTTTAAATAACCAAATATACCTTAACTATATTGGAGATTTTATTAATGTTATTAAAAAAAGATAGTTATAATATCAGGGTTGTCAAATGTTTTTGGCAAATTTTCTAAAAGTATTTATCATTTATTCCTTTTTTTTTAATCATACGTTATTAGGTCTTTTTTCAAAAGTAGTTTTATGACAAAAATTATGTTAAATAGTAAGATGATATATAATAGATCCTGTAATAATGTGTTTCTTTATAAAAGAAAAAAAAAAAGTATTTGAAGATGACAAAGAAAATTTTTCTATATTTCTTGTGTCAATTCTGAGTTTTACTACTTAACATGTAAAAAATTGTTTGTAATGCAAGGTTTTTTATTGATTATTGTTCAAAATTTCAGGTTTTTTCAGAATTTGTGGCAACCCTGAAAAACATTAAACTCTACCAGCCAGTTTTCATAAAAAAAACAAAAAAAATGTTTGTGCTGCTTTTTTAGATTATTAGCAACTTAAAACATAAATCACTACCAAACTCTATATGTCAGAGCAACAGATGCACTAAATATTTTAAGAAATTATTTATATATATCTATAGATAGATTGAGAAAATAGATGTAATTTATTGTATTCTAATAATTACCATAATAAATTACTTAAAAAGTATCTAAATTATTAAGTTAAAAATATTTTAGACAAAAAGTGTACATAATTTATTAACTTTTCTGACCAAATTGTTTTACTGTATAAATCTTTTTAGAATTACTAAAACAGGTAAAATTTACAAAACACATTTATAGTCTTCAATAATATAAATTAAGTAATCATGTTTTATTTTAAATAACATTAATGATACAAACCTTTTCTACTTCATTTTCATTTGATTTTCTCATTTTACTTTTTTCCTTGACAGTTTTTGTTGATTTCAAACTCTAAAAGATTTTTTAATAATTCTATTAAACAATAACATATATTACAATAATTATTCAATTATCCGGACTTTTATTATCTGGATAGTTTCAGTCAGATAAAAATTCAAAAATTTTCAAAAGTAAACACAAACATTCATTCAAAAAGTGTCACAACGTTTTAAACTCTATGAGTTTTCTACTGAATAACGTGGAAAAACTTATAAAACAAACATCTATTATTTCTTATTTTAGTAAAACTTCCAATAAATACTAGTTTGTTAAGAGTGATACAATTCTATTAAGTTGACTTTAAACTTAGTCAAAGTTACTCGTTTTCTTTCTTCCTTTTTTTTAAGTTTTTATTTTTCATTTATAGGGAAAGGTTTATATTATGTATTTTTTCTAAAAATAAATTTAATTTGTTTTTCTTTTAAACAAAAATTTATCTTTTTTTAAATTTGATAGTTAGGGCAGGTGGAGTTGCAAATGGAAAATTTTACTTGTTTGACCCTCAAAAAACATATAAAGTTGCAGAGGTTAGTAAGTCTGATGTTTTTCTACCTTGGAAAAAATAAATTAATTAACTTTAAGCTCAGTTTTTATTATTTATCATTCTATTATATATTACTCACAATTACTATGTAATTTTTTTACCATAACATTTTTTTTATGCATTGCATCATATGCAGCAGCTATATTGTTATGTGAAAAAATTGATTTTTTGTACTTATCCGGAATTTTAGTTATCCGGACATGTTTAGAGAAAATCATGCCAAACGTGTCTGGATAAGTGAATAAGCATTGTACTTAATAAAATCAAAATAAACTGTTATACTGTTATTTGTTTGTTTCTACATTTGATTCTGAGATTTTCGCCTAATAACTTAAACTTATAAAAAACCAATTAAGTCTTAAAATTATTGGAAATTACTTCAAAGTTGTTTAAAAAGAAGATAGTAATAACATCAGGGTTGCCAAATGTTCTTGGCAAATTTTCTCAAGATTTTCAAAATTTTTTGACGTTTTTAAAATTACTTGTTTCAGGGATCTTTTTTTTAATATAAGATTTAAGGAAAATAGTGTGTTAAAAAATAAAACGATATAGAAAACATACTGTAAATCTTCTTTAAATGTGTTTTTTAATAAAAAAAGTGTTCGATGATGACAAAAATAACTTATCAAGATTTTTAGGGTCAAGTCTAACTTATACTACTTCACATGTAAAAGTTGTTTTAAATACCAGGTTTTTTAGTGTTTTTTTTTTAAATTACAGGTTTTTCTAGGTTTTGTAGCAACCCTGAAAAACATCAAACCCATTCAGCTCATTTTCAGCAAGAAAATAAAATAAATATTTATTTTATGCTGCTTTTTCATGTTACTAGCAACTTAAAAAATAAAATCACTACCAAACTCTGTATGTCAGAGAAACGGATGCACTAAATATTTTAAGAAATTATTTATATATCTATAGATAGATTGAGCAAATAGATGTAATTTATAGTATTCTATTAATATACATAAAAATGTATTTAAAAAATATCCAAATAGTTAGGTTTAAAATATTTTAGATAAAATGTACACAATTTATTAATTTTACTGACCAAAACTGATTTACAGTATAAACCTTTAAAATTAATAAGAACAGTTAAAATGTGCAAAACACAATTTTAGTCTTTAAAAATATGAATTTAGTAATCATAATTGTATTTTTAATATAATTTATAAAACAAACTTTTTTTACTTCAATTTCATTTGATTTTCTCTTTTTACTTTTCTTCTTTAATGTACTACTTGAGTTTTGTATCTGTAAGTTTTTTTATAATGATAATAAACATTAACATATCACTTAAAATACATTGTTGTACTGTGTTTTGTTTTTTTCTATATATAACTTTAAGATTTTGACTAATTACTTGAACTTTTAAATAACCAAATATACCTAAACTATATTGGAGATTTTATTAAAGTTTAAAAAAAAATACAGCAATAATATCAGGGTTTTCAATTGTTTTCGGCAAATTTTCTCAAGATTTTCAAATTTTCTTCCATATTTTTAAAATCATACGTTTTAGGGTCGTTTTTTTTATAATAAGTTTAAGCCTAAAAATTGTGTTAAATAGTAAAATATTATATAAAAGATCCATTATAAATGTGTCTCCTCTTAATAAAATTTAAAAAAAAGTATTTGAAGATGACAAAAAAAAGTTTTCTAGATTTCTTGTGTCAATTCTGAGTTTTACTACTTAACATGTAAAAATTGTTTGAAATTCCTAGTTTTTTAGTGATTTTCTTTTGAAAATTCTAGGTTTTTTTAGATTTTGTTTGAGAATTTTCAGATTGTGTTAAATAGTTTAACGACATAGAAAAGATACTCTAAAGCTACTTCAAAAGTACATGTAAAAATTATTAAAAATTAAAGGTTCCTTACAGACTTTTTAGTAAATTTTGTTCAAAATCAAGATTTTTTAGTAATTTTTGTTAAAAATTTCTCAAATTCATGGTTTTTAGCCTAAATAGTTAAAATTCAGGTTTTTCTAGGATTTTAGGTTTTTGGCAACGCTGTAATATGTGTAAATATATATATTTATATATAAATATTATTATTTTAACATCTCTTCACTCTTCCAGATTAAGATCATATTCAGCAAAGCATTTTTTACATGTTGATTTTATTTTAAAGATCTTTAACTTAGCTAGCTATTGCATTTTAATATTTTGTAAAAGGGGACAAATTTAGAGTACTATATAGGTTCCTTATAGAAGGACTACTTAAAAGTTAAAATAAATGCAAAAAAAAAATCATTAGAAATTTATTTTTTTTCTAAGAAATGCTTCTTAAACTTTCCAGTTTAGAATTGACTTAACAATAAATAATAAAATGTAGGAACAGTGTAAGGATTTTTTGTATACTAAAATAAAAGTATTTTTTTTTTATACTGCTCATAAAATTCTAAAACTTAATAACTCTAAGTAAGACTTTTAAAATCAGTACAAATTTGCGATGATATTATTTTTCATAATTTAATCTGGAAAACTTTACATAACTGATTTTATCTTAAAAGTCAGTCATTGTTTGTCTATTCTTTGAAAAGTATCTTATTGTACAAAAATTACATTTTATTTAAGGGGCATTGTTTACTTTTGTAGAAAATTTTATGAAATATTCAGTAGTATTAAGTAGTTACATCATTAAAACAGTGTAAAAATAAATGGTGTAAACATTACATGTTTCAAAATGGATTAACTAGATTTTTAATTAAGATGTTATGTTGGGTATTTAGCAAACAAAATAAAAACCTCATCTTCTTCTCCACAAAGATCTTTCATTTTATTTTTCTTTTTTTTCTTCTTCTTTTGTTAATTAGATTAATAAACTTAAAGAAAAAGTTATACTCATTGATATTATAAAGTTCAGATGATAGAAATTATTATATATACATAAGTTTTGAATAAAACACAAAAATACTGAATGATTGTAAATTTTTCTTCTAAATTTTCTTTTGTCTAATTACTTTCAAAAACCAATGTTAAACATATTCATCATCTTATTTGAAATTAAAACAACAGCTCTTGAATTCTTTTCTAATTTAAACACTATACTATAAAACATGCTACAACCAAATTAAGTTTTTCCTGATATATAATAAAGCACAACTATAAAAATATTTGTTAAACAAATCAAGATTTTCAAACTTTTTTATTGATAGTTTATTTTTGCTATTAGTTCTATCTAACATCTACTACACATTTTTTAACAAAATATATCTTCTTACAAGATAATAATGTTGGGATGCAAGTTAATGATATGTTAAAAAATTCTTTCTCAATTTTATTTAAGAAACTTGTATATATTTTTTTGTTATTTATTTTATAAATTTTCCAGAAACCCTTTTAAATTTTGATCATATACAAATTTCAATACAAAGTATATTAAATAATTGTTTTGATAGTTTTTCTAAATGTTTAGGTTTAATAATGTCACTTTAAAAAACAGAATTTATTTGAAATATTTAAATGTATTTTATATACCTTTGTCTTTGTAAACTTGTTTTATTCCTTAAACAAGAATTGTCAAATTACTTTATTAAAAGCTGATTTAACAATATATAAGCCTAATTTTTTTTATTTGTTTAGTAAAAATACTCAATAAGTATTCTAGTATTTAAGCAATGTATTATACAATTAATTTAACATTGTAGTTTTTATACCTAAAATATACTTGAGTTTTAATAATAAATAAAATACATTAAATAATTAAATAAATACAGCTAAAAATAACTTTCATTCATAACTTATTTTTTAAAGGTTCAACTTAACAAAATTTAAAAAAAAAAATTTCAATATATTTTCATAACTTAATTATTTATAGATAAGTAAACTACTAACCTAGGATCAATACATACTGAGTTTAAATAGGCTTACAATTTTAATAAACATAATTTTTTTATGGTCTATAATATAAGCAAAAAAAATATATAGTTAAATTAGCCTTTTGTATACTTAAACAACTACATTAAGACAAATATAATAATTATTATTTTACACTTATGAAAATCTTTAAAAAAAATAATTTTACTTTTATTCCCATATTAATGATGATTAGCTTAAATTGGTTTTGACTCAAGGTTGATATCAGCAGAAATGGATAGAAAAAATAGTGTTTTTTTTGAGAATTAATCTCATTATTGAATATAAATAAAGTACAAAAACCGAATTTATTTTGTAGTCGTCTGAAAGGATTTTCTTTTTCTAGTTTTAATGAAAATTGCTCAAAAATTGTATTTAAAATATATGGTGTGAGGCTTGATTACCAAAAGGTCTTCCTCCACATCATAGTTGTACTATTGACCATAGTTGTACAATTGACCATAGTTGTACTATAGACCATAGTTGTACAATTGACCATAGTTGTACTATTGACCATAGTTGTGCTATAGACCATAGTTGTACTATTGACCATAGTTGTGCTATAGACCATAGTTGTACTATTGACCATAGTTGTGCTATTGACCATAGTTGTACAATTGACCATAGTTGTACTATTGACCATAGTTGTGCTATAGACCATAGTTGTACTATTGACCATAGTTGTGCTATTGACCATAGTTGTGCTATTGACCATAGTTGTACTATTGACCATAGTTGTACTATTGACCATAGTTGTGCTATAGACCATAGTTGTACTATTGACCATAGTTGTACAATTGACCATAGTTGTACTATTGACCATAGTTGTGCTATTGACCATAGTTGTGCTATTGACCATAGTTGTACTATTGACCATAGTTGTACTATTGACCATAGTTGTGCTATAGACCATAGTTGTACTATTGACCATAGTTGTGCTATTGACCATAGTTGTACAATTGACCATAGTTGTACTATTGACCATAGTTGTACTATTGACCATAGTTGTACTATTGACCATAGTTGTACTATTGACCATAGTTGTACTATTGACCATAGTTGTTATCATTTACCAGGGAGGATAAATGTTTTTGATGAATTTTACAAGGTTTTTGATATTCTTTTTGCATTTGAAAAAACACGTTTTTGGGTCTATTTTTAGTTAAAAATTGATTTCAAGGTAAATGATTGTGTTAAAAAGTATTGTAAAAAAAAAAACACTCTAATGCTTTTTCTAATGTTTCTTTTAATAAAAAATACTTTGTTGTTGACAAAACATTTTTCTATATATAATACATTTTTTGTGTCAACTTCAAATTCTTCTACTTAACATGTAAAAATTATTTAAAACTCCAAGTTTTCTAGTTTTTTTTTTAAGGGTGCTTAGATAACAGGTTTTTTAGCCTTTGATTTACATTTTTATTTATTTTTTTTTCTGGTTTTTAGGCCATTAAGCTGCATAAAATTGTTTTGAGCAATTTTAATAAATTTAAAACTTTAAAACTAGTTATGTTTACAAGTTTTTTTAACAGTCAAAATGTTAGAAGTTAAAATTTATAAGTAATTTGTTTTAAAACCATTACTGCCATTATTGACTATGAATACTACAGTCTGTAATGTTATTATTATTTATTTTTATAAACATTTAAGTTCAGATTTGTATTGTTGTCTATTCTTTAAGAGCTACTACAATAAACTCAAACAACAAAGCAATAATAAAATGAGAAAGTAAAGTTATGATGTCATTTTAAACAAGTTGTTTATTTCAATCATATAACTGTAAAAGCAAAATTTAATTTTAAGTTTATAAATAATTAAATTGTATATCAGCTTGTATACAGATAAAATAAAAAAGCTGTTTAAGATTTTCATAGCTTTTATTCGATAATATATATATAATGTAGTGTAAAACCACACTAAAAACCATTATTATACTATAATTAAACTTAAAACTAAATTTTACTTAAAGGTATTCTATAGTATATTCTATAGTATTCTATAGAATCTATACTACTCATATAAATTAGGCATGATTTTGGTGGTTCTATTTTATGTTAAAGAACATATCAAAAACTAAAAAAAAGCCATCAGACAAAAAAATACTTAAAATGTTATTGAACCTCTAGTTATGAACCTATTGTTTTATTTATATTAACTTGTCTTTTAATTTAGCCTTCATGATAATAATTTATATAATATTAAATATAAACAAAGAATTAAAAAAAAAACATTCTTACTGCTGCTGACCTAGGCTTTTTAGTAAAATGATAAAAATGGGTAATACCCCACTCTGTTTTATCATTATAAACAAACTCTTCTTTAATGTAAATAAGACTAAGTGTTTCTTATTCAAATCATAAACAGGTTACATGCAAAAATCTACCAGCCCTTCATTAAAGAAAAATATTATGTAAAAACCTTGACACAACACATAAAATATAAACATTAAACCTCACAATTTGTGGAAAAATCAGGAATTTTTATTCCTTAATCAAACCCAAAAAAAAAAAAAATAGGTCCAAGGATCTGGTGTACAAAAGGACCTCTTAGTAATCAAAGCATACATATTTACAATAATATTTACAAAGTAAACTCATTAAAAAAACAGTATACTAAATATTAGGCAGTAAAAATTTAGGTAATTACCTGGCATGATGTTGCACCAATATCAAACTGAAATCGTACTTTATTTGAGGTCTATTTTAACTATAGTTTCAGGCTAAAAATGACATTTTATAAATATTTAAATAGTAAAATCAAGCTTTTTTATCTTAAAACAATAAAATTTGCTGTAATTTTACAATATAAATTAATTATAACAATACAATACTTTATATTAACTACAAACCTGTAAAATAAAACGATTAAATGTTAAGGTTTTAGCAGTTTATAATAAATAAATTATGTTTATTTTTAAAGCTTATTTAAACAAATCACCTTTTAGACTAAACATATAAGGCATTAAACTTAGATTTTTAGCCTAAAAGTATGGTTAAAATAGACCTTAAACATAGTGTAATTTCAGTTTGATATTGGTGCAACATCATGCTAGGTAAATATCAAAAAATGATATTAAAATTCAACTTCAACTATCTTTGGTATCTAAAAATAATTTATAGACATAACTCAAATATATTAACTGAAACTTTTACTAGTTTTTTTATCAGTGTTCTATTTTTATTCACAGGCTGACCATTAAACCTGTTACTCCTGGTAAAACCTTAAGTTTGACAATTAAGGATAAAAAACCTGAAATTTGTGAAGACTGAAAAAATATAATTTAATTTTTTCAAGAGTTTGGTAGTTAAATTATGATTAAAAACAAAACATCTTTCCTGTATACAAATTTAATTTTATTGAAGCCAAATTTAAATTAGCTTACAGTATATTTTTAATGTTGTTATACTATTTAACATAGTTTTTTACCCTAAACATAATTTTTAGCTAAATAAAGACTCAAAAACACCAGAAACTTCCAAAAACATGGAAGAAATTCAAAAAACTTAGAAGAAAAAATCAGTGGCCACCTTGTATCAGTTGGCCAGGTCTTAATTTCTACAGTGTGCATTTAAAAACTAAAGACTACTTGCACTTTAAGAAGCAGCCATTGTTTTGAATTAAACAGTTTTTGTTATATTAAACAAACTAAATATTTTTAACATTATTTTAAATCTGGGTATTTCAAACCAGGTCAAGTGGTCCCCTTGGGTACCATTACAGAAATTTAAGGGGGCCATGAGGAGCGAAGGGGCCAAAGTGGGGGGATAAGGTCATAAATTGTAACTTACACTAGATATTTTGGAGTTGATAATGGAAAGAAAAAAAAAGGGTTTTTAGACATTTTTAATAGTAGTTTGTTTAGAAATCTTGTTGAAGGAGGCTAATCTTTTAGAATTAAAAAAAAAGTTTTGGAAACCCTGTTTTAAATTATCAAAATTAAGAATTTTTGTTTAATGTAATTTTGAGTTTAGTTTAAAATAAATAAAAATTATCAATTTGAGAATTTTTGTATATTTCTTGATAAAGTTAAACATGTAGATGTTTAAATGTTGAAATGTCACCAGAATTATTTCATCTTTTCTCTAAAAGATTGTTTTCTTTTGGATCTGTAAATAAATAATCTTGTAAATAAAGCTTGTTTTATGATTTCTATCCTGTTTAAAAAGCATACTCTGGAAGTAAGGACATGGTAGTAAATAAAAACAGAACGTCAATAAAAAAACAGTTCTTGTGAAAATAGTTTAATAAAGTGTGTGATTTTGTAAAAAAACTTAATAAATATTCTGAAATTTACTTATTTTGTTTCGCAAATAAGTAGTTATTATATTGATAAGTGCAGAAAAAATGGTACAAAACTTATCTACAAAAACAATGAGACCAGTCAATTTGCACACGACATTTCTGCACAAGGAGTCAGTTTTGCACTTTGTGCACTTATTTAAGTCCCCACCAAGGAAAATATTTAAAACAAATTAGAAGTAACTTGCTTATAAAAAAGTTACTGACCAAAGATTATAGGTAACAGTGATAGAAAAAACTATTAAAAAATAGTTTAAACCCCTGCAAAAATGTCTTTATAGAAGTGTGACAAAGTGCAAAAACATCAATCTGTGTAAAAGTGACTTTTTGTACAAATGACACTCACATTATATACAACAACTACTTTTTTTACTTTTATACAACAACTACTTTTTTATAAATCAAAAAACAAGAGATAAAAGAGATCTTTTACAAACTTCAACATGCAGAAAGATATAAATTTAACATACAATTTGAAAAACTTTAAATTTCCATATCATTGCTATTTAATTAATAAAATTGTATGAAAATATTTATTTATATCTGCTTTTAAAACTTCCTGGAACACAAATCTAAAACTTGCAACTTAAACATCTTAAATGTTTAAGCAAGTCTTGCCCCAGGTGTTCCAGTTATAAAATTTATTTTCTTTTTAAACCTTGTGTAAATGATCAGCAAGTGTAAGGCTATTTTATTCAATTTAAAATCTATTATTGTTTATTTATATCAACCTTATTTATTGAATTAATTATTTTAAATGGTGTTTTGATCACTTAATTAACAGTTTGTTTAGTAGCAAGTCTATTTTACTCAGCATCAAATGCTGTTATATAATCACTATACAATACATAGAGTATAAATGTTCTACAAAGAATGTAGGTTTTTCTTTTTATTTAACAGAAAGCTTTTTATTTTTGAACTTTATTATACATCAGGGTGACTATGCACTCTAAATACTCAGTACATTCACAAATAATTTGGAAATTCTGGAAAAACCTTAATTTAACAAGTTTTGAAAATAACCTGAAGAAAACTGGAATTTTTAACAAAAGTTACTATAAATCAGAGAGAAAGCTGGCATTTTGAACAATTTTAAATGTAAAATGATAAAAATTTTATTAGTTTCATAAAATTTATTATTTTCAAGATAAAATTTTTGTATCATTTAAGATTTAATTTGTTAAAAACTACATCTAAAATAGCATTACATTAATTTAATATTTTAATATTATTTAAGACAGCATTTAACATTAAACTTATTTTTATACTAAAATAATAAAAAAAAACTTCTACTTTCCAAACCTTTAAAAAAAAAATTAAAAACACCTTAAAAAACCTTTGGCAACCTTAATCTCAACTTAAAAAATTTTAGAATTTTATCATTTTTTAAACTCAGGCTGACTGAGCATAACTATTTTTTGTAAAAATCAGGATAGTTTTGATTTTTTTTGTTATCTCAGGACCTATATTTTTCTTGTTTTTGAATGAGATTTAGATGATCCAGTTTCAACGTTTTTTTATCTCCTTGTTATTGTATTATGTTTGTTTAAACATCAAATATTGAAAAATTAGATAAAGATCCTTATTTTATTAAATAGAAGAAAAATCAACATCAAGTATAAGAAGTTTGCATTAAAGAATTAAAACAAAACTCTGTATGATTCAGGATTGTTTAAAGTCACTCAGTGCAGTATTTGGTCACATAGTTTTTTGATTCAAAAATTGGTAACATTGTATATTTTATAATGATAAAGTTTCAAAATTTAACAACACAAATGAATATGTTTAATAACAACTTTTTACAGAATATTTTAATAGTTAGCTTGTTTTTAGAAATAAAAATGAATAAGCTAGAGAAAGCATTTTATTGAAAGAAAATACTTTATATCAGTAAAAAATAACATTAACTTTAATACATTACTAAACAGATTGACAAACATTTTTCCAGACATAACTCAAGCAGAGAAAATAATGTCAGGATACAAAGAAGTGATTGAAAGTCAAAATTTAGAAATCAAATTTTTACAGGAAGAAAATTGCAGATTGGAAAAAAAAAGGAGAAAAATTTGCTGATAAAAATTTAAAGCTTTTAATCCGAATAAACGAAATAAAAGCAGATAATAGTGTAAAAAACTCTGAGTTGGTTTTAATTTTATTTGTTTAATATGTTGTAAATATTTTCTTTGAAGAATAACTCCTAACCTAATTTGTAAAGTTTATTTATTACATTAAATTAGAAAAAAATCATGGCTGTATAGATTTTTTAATAGCATATTTTTTAAAGAACACCTGTGAACCTCCTTTTACTATACTTATTGGTACTTTTAATTCACTGTATTAAACATTTAAATATCTGCTGCTCTTGTATAAGGTGTTGAACTTAGTATTGACTTTTTTGAGGAGGCTTTGTATATTTTCAGTTTCTGTTTCTACTTCTGAGAACTTCCCTTGTGTTTCAGGTTAAAAGTTTCCTATGTGTCCCTTGTAGGTTTAAACTGTAAAAATAAAAAAAAGGATTTCCACATTGTTGCTGACAAATTCCATTTATAATGAAGCTTAAAATCCAACAGTTTACAGTATATGTTTTGTTTTCTACACATATCTTATATTTTATAAAGTTATTTAGTAATTTCTTCATAAGCTCTGTTATCAAATTTAAAATTATTGCTGGGACTGCCTCAAACTGTTTTGAAGCCCATCTTCTTCCATACTAACCTCATAATTTTTCTTCTCTACCAGTAAATTTTTTATTTACCTGTGGATCTGTTTTGTCAAACATTAGATCTTCCGCATTGGTTCCTATTTGACCTTAGAATCTTTGTTATCAACCAAAGGATCTTCTACAACATGTACATTATTTATTGAACAGAATTGACATTCCACTAGAATCTTGTTTTAAGTAATGAAAAATTTGCTAAGATAATTATTCTTAGTCAAATACGATACAATGAGCTAAACAACTCTGCAATAACATATAAGGCAAATTATTATATAAAAACTTTATTATAAAGAACTACCATGTCACTGATTAAAATTTCTACATATTTACAGGTTCAAAATGCAAGATAGAATAATGTCTGAAGCATTTGCTTTGTTAGTCAAAAAGATTAAGTCATTAGAGAATGAGTTCAAGTTAGAAAATACAAATTGAATATTTATATATACATAATACAGTTTATTTCAGAAATTTATAATTATTTTATCAGAACACAGTAACTTACTGAGGAGTACATGAAACTTTATATTTCATGTATGAAACATCTGTATAAATTATAGTTTTTATATAATCAGATAAATAATACAGTTTATTATATACACAAACAATAAAAACATTTATAACTTCTACATAAGTTTACATTAAGATTAGCTACCTAAATTTATTAATATTTCTTTGAAACATCATTATGTGGATTTTTGTATCTATTTAAAAAGTTTTGCTGTTAATTTTTTTATTGTTATGATGACACTTAAAGCATAGATAGTAAACAATAGAAAAATAGTTGTTTTTCTACTATTATTTAACAATTTGTTTTATAAACGTTAAGTACATTATTACAACCTTATAGGTAAATTAATAAAAATTATACCTAAAAAAATTTATTAAGATTTGAAAAAACGAAGTTTTACTTATCTTTTGTACTCAGTTTTCCTACTATTTTTTACTTAGTTGTATAAATGTGTAGTTTGTTATAGTTTTAAACTAATCAATAATGATTAATTTAATGTGATAATAAATAATTATTTTATAAAAATATTTAGAATTTGTTAAAGTTTTTTTTTTTTAATTTCAGTTACTTAGTCTGCTCAGAGTAAGTAACTAATTAAATAATAATATACACAGGGTTCGTGCGCGTCACGCTAAATCAGTTTTTTTGAAAAAGGTTGAAAAACATCAGGCTAAATCAGTTTTTAAAGTTTGAGAATCTCAGTTCTTCTCAGTTCAAATGCTTGAAAATTTTTGATTAGAAAAAATTGAGAAATCTTTATAAGATCAAATTAAAAAGTGAATATATTTCTAAACAAACATTTAGTTATTAAAGACAAAATCAGTCAATATTTGTAAATACAAATGCTTAAGACCTTTTGTTGAAAATCTAAAAAGTTTTTAAGAATCTTCATTATTTTGTTTTGGATAGATTTTATACGTCATAATTATGAAACTTCATAAAAAAAATACAGTTTAACATTACAATTTAGTTCAACAACTTAGCTGTTTGTTTGAATTTGTTTACGTCAGCTATGTTTTTCAGAGCTTAGTTAGTTGCACTGTTTTAATTTCTAATTTAAAGGCACTATACCAAATACTTTTTAGATTAAAACTCTTAGCAGTTTATTCATTTGTTTTACTGTTTGTTTAAAGTTATAAGAGATATTCACAACACTAAAACTTAGTTTTAAGATATAAGTACTAAGTTTTGTGGGATTACAAATTTTAGGTATAGTTAATTTTTCTTTACAAGAACAAAACATTAAGGGTTTTTTTTATTTAAGTGTAAGCTTTTTAAATCTGATACAACGTCAACAATCACTGTATTTATTTAGAGCTTAGGATCTATAATTATGTATCACTTTAAGTATTAGTCAAAATACTATAATAAACATTTTTGCTTATTTTAATACTTAATACTCGTGTGAGCATTTCATTTAAAATTTTAATAAAACACGACAATGCACGGGGTATAAGGGGGTCAAATCACCTTTTTTACAATTTAGTCTTATTTTATTGAGTTGTAATTAAGCTATGAGTTGCTTTTTTGCAGATTTTTAATGCTCAAAATATTTTTTAGATAAAGCTGGTTGAAGTCAGAGACTACAATAGTAGTAATCAAGTAGTTACCAATACCTAAATTGACTTCTAAAGGGGATTTTCCTTACTTTGAAAAAATGTCAGGCTAAATTGTTCTCAGTCAGGCTAAATGAAAAAAAATTCGCGCATGAACCCTGTATACAGTTTTAAAAATAAAAGTTTATTCTAAACGCAGTATATCATGTGTAGGACATTCTTCACGATAACAAATTATACAAAAAACTGTATATTGAAAATTCTAAATGTAAAGTTGCATATTTTCATTTGAAATTTTTTCTCTAACAAACTAATTATTTTAGACAAAAAGTCAAAAGTTTTTCATATGATTGTAAATCAACACAAACTGTAAGTACAATGGACACTCAAAATTGTGAAGGTATTATTTACTTTTTATTAACTTAAACTGCTCAAATGTAACCTATGTTTTGGTTTATTTAAGTTTTTTTTTTTAATTTAAAAATATTTTTTGTTAACGAACAGCTAATTCTCTAAAAATCTAATAAATAAAAAGGAAATCAATTAACAGAAATAAAAAAAGAATCAAATGCTATTCCCACCAAAGAAAATGAAACTAAAATCAATAGTTCAAAGATGCTTCAAAATATTGACTTACATCACAATAATAATACTGGTAAATTTGTTTATATTTTTAAAGCAAGGACTGGCATAACGTAGTTCAAGGGCTATAGGTAGAAAGTATATATAAATGATAATTCTGTGGCCTGCAAGTATATTGATTTGACAAACTAAAAATTATACTTCAAGTTAACTTTTTTTGATTAAATTTAACAGGATCGCCCAAAAACTTGGATCCTGGGTTTTGTCAATTTAAGCTAAAAAAACTTGAACTTGAGAAATTAAAAAAAAAAACCTGGAAATGAGTTTTAAATTTTTTTACATGTTAAACAGAAAAATTTTGATTTATCACAAAAAAGTACCATATAGATAGAAAATATTTTCATAATTGAAAATCATTTTTATTAAAAAACTCATTTGAAGTAGCTTTACAGTATCTTTTCAATGTTTTTATATTATTAAACACAGATTTTTACCTTAAACTTAACTTTAAACTAAAATTAGACCAAGAAGTGTGTACTTTTAAAACCTGAAGGAAATTTGCCAAACACATTTGGCAACCATGATTTTAACTTATTCCATTTATGTCCATAATAGAAAGAATTGTATTAAATTTACCACTTAAATTTGAAAAGTTAAAATAGACAGATTGTCCTTTTATGAGTATTTTTTAAAGTAGAAACATCAGGGTTATTTTTAACATCTGTAAGTGTTAACTAGTAAAAGCTATGAAATACTGTTCAATCTTGGGTTCTTTTTAAACTTTGTAATTATAAAATTTAACACTTATTGAATAGTTTTAGTTATTGCACGTTTTCGTGGATTCCAATATAAACTTAAGATTTGCACAGTGCTTAACTAAAAAGTTAATTCTAATCACTCTATGTATTTTGTTGAAGAGTTAATTTTTAGTTATTTTCCATCAAATAACTTTTTTCATTACACTTTTAATTCATTTTAAAAGAAACATTTAAAAAACCTCAAGAAGTTGTTGTGTTGATAAGAACCTATTTTCATGTTTTTTAAAAAGTTTACGTACAGAAAACAATATTTAGAAAAATGTACTAATGTGTAGAGTATTATAAATTGATTATTTTAGGCGTACTTTTACTCAAATGGATTTAAATACTGCATTTAGTTATATGAATTTGATTTCTTGTTTAACTCATGTTATATTTATATTATTATGGTTAATAACCAACAATATTTTATTTCAATTATAAGTTATTAAAAAGGTATTATTATTTGTCATTTATAACAACAAATAAAACCTTTATAATAATATTAATGTATAAATTGATGATTTTAGGCATACTTTTTCTTAAATCGATTAAAGCATTGCACTGAAATAAGATAACTTTATTTTTTTGAAAACTCATTTTGTTTTTACCTTATTGTAGTTAGTAAGTAATTATAGCTATTTAAGTATAAATTATTAAAAACGTGTTATTAGTTGTCATGTAGATTAATGGTAGAATTAAAAGCTTTTAAGTAGGTTTTCTCACTTAAAGTTCATCAGATAGTGAAAGTTATTAAACAATAAGTAGGACAGGAAACTAAATAATTTTTAATGTGTGATTAAAAGAAATTGCAACCCACGAAAATGCTTCAAATTCGAAATTTTGCCAGCGAGTAACTCCAGCCTGCCAACCCCTGGTTTCAAGTTTTTGAAAATTTGAAATTTTAATATAGCAGATTGTAAAAGTCAAAACGTGTAAATTTAAGTGATCATAATTAAAAATCATCAATTTTATACAAATCAAAACTAACAATCTTGCTAAAATTTTGGTTTATGTATATATTAGTAAAATATAATTTTTTATATCCAATTACTTAAATATTACAGGAAAAACAAGTGAAAGAAGTTCTGAGGTTTTAAATCTTAAACTTAGAATCATTTCAACCTTATATCTCCAACAATCAAAGTAAGTTGTTAAAACTGTGATAACAAATTTTAAGCAATTTTTACTGTTTCACTGTAAATCGGTATTTTTTATAGTACGAAATCAACTGTTTAAATTTTTCTTAGCTTAAAAAATTGTTATTCGTTTATTTAGTTTATTGCTAGTTATAATTATAAATTTATATTAATTTTTGTCTGATTTATCATTTTTAAAATATGTGTTTACATATTTAACTAAATCATATAATTTTCAAGTATTTCGAAAACTTGATCATTGTAGATTTTTTATTGATTAGTAATTAAGTTTTGATGTTTTTATAGCTTTATAAATATTAAGTGTTATAGTATTGTGAAACAGTTTGTATTTCAAACAGTTTTAAACATCAAACTTTTAAAAGAAATTAACTTCTAACAAATAAGTGTTGCGCAAAAGTGTACCTATATGCTTTTTACACAACTACTTTTTTTTACTTTTATACAACAACTACTTTTTTATAAATCATAAAACAAGAGATAAAAGAGACTTTTTACAAACTTCAACATGCAGAAAGATATAAATATATCATACAATTTGAAACACTTTAAATTTTCTATAATTGCTATTTAATTAATAAAGTTGTATGACAATATTTATATTTTATATCTGTTTTTAAAACTTTCTAAAACACAAATCCAAAACTTGCGACTTAAACATGTTAAATGTTTAAGCAAGTCTTGCCCTAGGTGTTCCAGTTATAAAATTTATTTTCTTTTTAAACTTTATGTAAATTATTAGCAAGTGTAAGGCCATTTTATTCAATTTAAAATTTATTATTGTTTATTTATATCAACCTTACTTATTGAATTAATTATTTTAAATGGTGTTTTGATCACTTAATTAACAGTTTGTGTAGTAGCAAGTCTATTTTACTCAGCATCAAATGCTGTTATATAATCACTATACAATACATACAATATAAATGTTCTTTAAAGAATGCAGATTTTTCTTTTTATTTAACAAAAAGTTTTTTTTTTTTGAATTTTATTATACAGGAATTTTTAACAAGCATTACTAAAAATCAGAGAGAAAGCTGGCATTTTTAACAATTTTAAATGTAAAATGATAAAAAATTTATTAGTTTCATAAAATTTATTATTAGAAGATAAGGGTTTTGTATCATTTAAGATTTAATTTGTTTAAAACTACATCTAAAGTAGCATTACATTACTTTTAATATTTTTATATTGTTTAAGACAGCTTTTAACATTAAAATTATTTTTATACTAAAATAAAAAAAACTTCTACTTTTCAAACCCTAAAAAAGTATAAAACACCTATAAAACCTGTAAAAAACCTTTGGCAACCTTAATCTCAACTTAGAAAATTTTGGAATTTTATAATTTTTTAAACTCAGGCTGACTGAGCATAAGTGTTTTTAAATAAAAGGTTAAATTAAAAAATATTTTGTCATCTCAGGACAGATATGTTTCTTGTTTTCGAATGAGACATAGATGATCCAGTTTCAACGTTTTGTTATCTCCTTGGTATTGTATGTTGTTTGTTTATACATAAAATATTGAAGAATATAAATGAGGGTTTTTACTTTATTACATAAAAGAAAAATAAACACCAAGTTAAAATAGTTTGTACTAAAGGATTAAAACATATTTTAAATAATTTAGGACTGTTTGAAGGTCAGTACAGTATTTGGTCACATTGTTTTTTGATTCAAAAATTAGTAACATTGTATATGTAACAATGATAAAGTTTCAAAATTAAACAACACAAATGAATATGTTTAATAACAACTTTTTACAGAATATTTTAATAGTTAGCATGTTTTAAGATATAAAAATGAATAAGCTAGAGAAAGCATTTTATTGAAAGAAAATACTTTATATCAGTAAAAAATTACATTAATTTTAATACATTACTAAACAGATTGACAAACATATTTCCAGACATAACTCAAGCAGAAAAAATAATGTCAGGATACAAAGAAGTTATTGAAAGTCAAAATTTAGAAATCAAGTTTTTACAGGAAGAAAATTGCAGATTGGAAAAAGAAAGAGAAAAATTTGCTGATGAAAATTAAAAGCTTTTAATCCAAATAAACGAAATAAAAGCAGATTATAGTGTGAAAAACTCTGAGTTAGTTTTACTTTTATTTGTTTAATATGTTGTAAATATTTTCTTTGAAGAATAACTCCTAACCTAATTTGTAAAGTTTATTTATTACATTAAATTATTAAAAATTCATGGCTGTATAGATTTTTTAATAGCATATTTTTTAAAGAACACCTGTGAATCTCCTTTTACTATACTTATTGATACTTTTAATTCACTGTGTTAAACATTTAAATATCTGATGCTCCTGTATAAGGTGTTGAACTTAGTATTGACTTTTTTGAGGAGGCTTTGAATATATTCAGTTTCTGTAAAGTCCTACTTTTAAGAACTTCCCTTGTGTTTCAGGTTAAACGTTTCCTATGTGTCCCTTGTAGGTTTTTACTATATTTATAGGTACGTGGAATTCTACTGTGTTAATCATTTTGATATCTGCTGCTCTTGCTATATGGTCTTGGACATAGTATTGACTTCTTTGATGAGGCTTTTAATATCTTTAGTTTCTGTAAAACAAGTATGTGTTCCTATGTGTCCCTTGTAGGTTTAAACTGTAAAAATTAAAATTTAGGATTTCCACATTGTTGCTGACAAGTTCCATTTATAATGAAGCTTAAAGTCCAACAGTTTACAGTATATGTTTCGTTTTCTACACATATCTAAAATTTTATAAAGTTATTTAGTAATTTCTTTATAAGCTCTATTAGCAAATTTGAAGTTATTGCTAGAAATGCCTCCAACAAGCAGCTGTTTTGAAGCCCATCTTCTCCCATACTAACCTCATAATTTTTTCTTCTCTACCAATGGATTTTTAATTTTTACCTGTAGATTTGTTTTGTCAAACATCAGATCTCCGCATTAAATTGACCTTAGAATCTTTGTTATCAACCAAAGGATCTTCTACAACATGTACATTGAACAGAATCGATGTTCCACAGTAAACATTCAGTACTCACTAAATTCTTGTTTTAACTAATGAAAGGTTTGCTATGATAATTATTCTTAGTCAAATACGATACAATGAGCTAAATAACTGTGGAATAAAATAAAAGGCAAATTATTATATAAAAACTTTATTTTAAAGAACTACCATGTCACTGATTAAAATTTCAACATATTTACAGGTTCAAGATGCAAGATAGAATAATTTCTGAAGCATTTGCTTTGTTAGTCAAAAAGATTAAGTCATTAGAGAATGAGCTCAAGTTAAAAAATAGAAAGTGAATATTTATATATACATAATACAGTAACTTACTGAGGAGTACATGAAACTTTATATTTCATGTATGAAACAGCTGTATAAATTATAGTTTTTATATAATTAGATAAATAATACAGTTTATTATATACACATACAATAAAAACATTTATAACTTCTACATAAGTTTATATTAAGATTAGCTACCTAAATTTATTAATATTTCTTTGACACATCATTATGTGGGTTTTTGTGTTTATTTAAAAAAGTTTTGCTGTTAATTTTATTATTGTTCTGATGACACTTAAAGCATAGATAGTTAACAATAGAAAAATAGTCGTTTTTCTATTATTATTTGACAATTTGTTATATAAACGTTAAGTACATTATTACAACCTTATAGGTAAATTAATAAAAATTATATTCAAAAAAAAATTATTAAGATTTGAAAAAACAAAGTTTTACTTATTTTTTGTACTCAATTTACCTACTATTTTTTACTTAGGTGTATAAATTTGCAGTTTGTTATAGTTTTTAACAAATCAATAATGAATAAATTAATGTGATAATAAATAGTTATAATATAAAAATATGTAGAATTTGTTAAAGTTTTTATTTTAATTTCAGTTACTTAGTTAAAGAGTAATTAACTACTTAAATATTAATATACAGTTTTACAAATAAAAGTTTATTCTGAACACAGTATATCATGTGTAGGACATTCTTCACAATAACAAAATATACAAAATACTGTATATTGAAAATTCTAAATGTAAAGTTGCATACTTTCATTTGGAATTTTTTCTCTAACAAACTAATTATTTTAGACAAAAAGTCAAAAGTTTTTCATCTGTTTGTAAATCAACACAAACTGTAAGTACAATGGACACTCAATATTGTGAAGGTATTACTTACATGTTATACTATACTTCTCAAATGTAATCTATGTTTTGATTTATTCAAGTTTATTTTTTGTAAAGTTGTTTTAAAATATTACGTTTTGCTAACAACAAAGTCTCTAACAATTTAATAATTAAAAATTTAATCAATTAGCAGAAATCAAAGAAGAATCAAATGCTATTTCCTCCAAAGAAAATGAAACTATATTTAATAGTTCAAAGATGCTTCAAAAGGTTGACACACATCAAAATACTAATACTGGTAAATTTGTTTATAAGTTTAAAGCAGGGGCTGGCAACATCACGAGGGCCCTTAGAAAGTATATCTGCGCCCCACAAATGATAATTCTGTGACCTGCAAGTATATTAATTTGACACACTAAAATTTATACAAAAGTTAACCTTTTTTGGTTAAAGTTTCCTATTCACCAAAAAACTTGGAAACCTTGGTTTTGAAAATTTAGGCTAAAAAACCTGGAATTTGAAAAATGGAAAAAATAGGAGTTTTAAATGTTTTTACATGTTAAATAGAAAAATTTTGGTTTGACACAAAAAAGTACCATATAGATAGAAAATTATTTCATCATCAAAAATAATTTTTATTAAAAAACACATTTGAAGTAGCTTCACAGTATCTTTTTAATGTTTTTATACTATTCAACACATATTTTTACCTTAAACTTAAATTTAAACTAAAATTAGACCAAAAATATGTACTATTAAAAACCTGGAGAAAAATTGCCAAACACATTGGGCAACCCTGATTTTAACTTATTCCATTTTATGTCCGTGATAGAAAGTATTTTATTAAATTTACCACTTAAATTTGAAAACTTAAAATAAACAGATTGTCCTTTTATGAGTATTTCTTCAAAGTAGACACATCAGTGTTATTTTCAACACCTGTAAAAGTTAGTTAGTAAAAACTATGGAATACTGTTCTATGTTGGGTTCTTCTTAAACTTGTAATTTTAACACTTATTGAATAGTTTCCGTGGATTCCAATATAAACTTAAGCTTTGCACAGTACTTAACTAAAAAGTTTATTTATATCACTCTAAGTATTTTGTTGAAGAATTAACTTTTAGTATTTTCCATCAAAAACTTTTTTCACTTCATTTTTAATTAATTTTAAAACAAACATTTTAAAAGCCTCAAGAACATTGTTAAGTTGTTGTATTGATAAAAACCCATTTTCATGTTTTTTAAAAGTTTTAGTATTGTTAGTAGTTTTTTTAGAATTCAATATTTAGAAAACTGTACTAATGTGTAGCGTATTATAAATTGATTATTTTAGGGGCATATTTTTGCTTAAATGGATTTAAACATTGCAATGAAATAAATTAACTTTATTTTTTTTTAAAGTTATAATAAATACCTTATTATACTTAAGCTATTATGCTTTTTTTCAAGTATAAATTATTAAAAAAGTATTATTAGTTGTCATGTAGATTTCTGGTGGAATTAAAAGCTTTTTAGTAGGTTTTTACACTTTGTAGAAACTTTTCAAATTGTTAGATTAATTATAGGGCTAACTTTATTGTTTCAAAATGTTGCCCTTGTTGAAAAATAAACAGTGTACTGAAAAGTTAAAATGTATTTTTCGAAATGTAAGCAATTTTTATATTACAAGTAAATAATTTTGATTTATTTATCTATTTTAATTAATTACTCTGCCTACCCCTGGTTTTAAGCCTTTGAAAATTTAAATATAGCAGATTGTAAAAATCAAAACGTGTAAATTTAAATTATCATAATTATAAATGATCGATTTTTTGCTAATCAAAACTAACAATCTTGCTAAAATGTTGGTTTTATGTATATATTAGTAAAAATTATGTTTTTATATTCAATTACTTTAAAATTACAGGAAAAACAAGTAAAAATAGTTCTGAGGTTTTAGATCAGATCTTAAACTTAAAATCATTTCAACCTTATATCTCCAACAATCAAAGTAAGTTGTTAAAACTGTGATAAAAAATTTTAAGCAATTTTTATTTTTCACTGTAAATCAGTGTTTTTTACAGTACGAAATCAACTGTTTAAATTTATTTTAACTTAAAAAAATTGTTATTCGTTAATTTAGTTTATTGCTAGTTATAATTATAAATTTATACTAATTTTTGTCTGATTTTTCATTTTTTAAATATGTGTTTACATATTTAACTAAATCATATAAATTTTAAGTATGTCAGAAACTTTAATTGATCATTGTAGTTTTTTATTGATTATTAAGTCAGTTTAGAAGTTTTTAATACTTTATCATTATTATGTATTACAGTATTGTGAAACAGTTTGTATTTCAAACAATTTAAACATGTAACTCTGAAAAAAAATTAAATTCTAACAAAAAAATAAGTTTAATAATTTTGTAATTTTGGTTTTAACATTAGCAAAATTAAGAATAATTTTATTTTAATGATATTTTCGCTTATTTAGTTTTAGCTTTAGAATGTACATAATCTGAGTAAAACTTATGAATTCTTAGTGATTTTATAATGATTTTAATTCTCTTGAAAAATAATTCAAAAGAAGTATATTTTACTTTGAAAGATTATTGTAATACTTTTAAATCATCTATAATTAATAGTGTATACAGGGTGGCCACTTAACCTGGAATCCTGAAATAACCTGGAATTCGACAATTTAGGCAAAAAAATCCGAAAAACTTGGAATTTAAAACAATTTTTACATGAAGTAGTAAAATATTGATTTTACACAAAGAATATATCATAAAGTAGACTAGAAATTTTTGTCATCATCAATTTTTTTATTAAACAGTAAATTTAAAGTAGCTTTACAGTACCTTTTCAATTTATACTAATTTAGACAGTTTTTTACTTCAAATTAAAATTAAACTCAAAAACGAGTACTTTTGAAAACCTGAAATAAATTTAGAAAACCGGGAAGAAATTGCTAAAACCCAAATCCCACCCTGTGAATATGTTTTTTTTTTTTAATTTTCAACTGATTAATTTAAAAGTGTAGTTTTTTTCATATTAATAAATCTACTTCTTGTAAGCTAGTTGTGCTTTTATATTCAAAACTATAAAATCACTTTTATGTAATTTGATTTTTCACTTGAATATATTTAAAACTTGTAACTATAAAATTCGTTATTGTAAGTAATACATTTTTTGTTATTATTTTATAGTTAAAATAAAATAACCTATAGTATAATAAAAGTTTGTAACTGTGTTTTTGTTATAATTTTTTAGTTATATATAATTATGAGTCAAAACGTTTAAATTTAAATATTTAAACTTCTTAGTATTAAAAATAAAGTATTACAATCTTATTTAAGTTTTAAAAATAACTTTGTTATAAAAAACAATCAAATTTATACTTCCTTCAATTAATAAATTTTACAGAATGCAAAATTCCCCTTGAAAAATTTGTATGTTTAATCTGCAAAAAGAAGTTTGCTGTTGATATTTCAAAGGAAGTAAATGATGAAATATTTCAGTGTAAAAATTGTGAAAAAATGTTTAACGATAAAGAAGATCTCGATGTTCACAATAAAACACATTCAAGTGAACATGTTTGTTATGTGTGTAATAAAAAATTTGGTACAAAATATCGTTTGAAAACACACATGACAATTCACACAAATGAGAAAAAATGTGTTTGCCAAATATGTCCTGACAAAAGACTGTTTAAAACAAAAGGCCAATTAAAAAGTCATATGGTGCTTCATTACGAGCCACAGTTTTCTTGTCCTAGATGTGGCAATAAGTTCCATACATTGGGTAACACAAAACAACACGTTAACAGAAACATCTGTTAAGGTGTTGTTTTGAACTTCATTGTTTATGTTAAAACTGTTATTTTTCCATATAATTTTTATCTTAATTTACGATACTAGTAAGCATTAAATATTTGCCACCATCTCAAACATTAAAAATTTTCTAATATATTAAAAATATTTTTTTGTTTTTCTTTTAAAATTTTAAATAAATCTAATGTAAAAATTAGCATTCTATCATTTTATATGATTTTGTTAGAAATGTCATTCTTCTTTAAGGGTGGTAAGATCAAGAAAAGCTAAATATTTTTATGTTAACAGTTAAACAACATATCTACAATTCTACAGTTTAAGTTAACAGTGTTTAACCTTTTTTTAATTATTTTTAGACAAATAAAGTCTTTTTTGATAATAGTTTGTAGTTTCAATTTAGTGTTTTTAAGTTTGAATTTAGTTGTATACTACACAAAGTTAGATATTTTTATGACATATAAGCAACAAACTTAAAATGAAAAACATTAAATTTGTTCTAGTTTATTGTGAAATTTCTGTAATAAATCTAAAGTTTCTGTTCGAAATTGTAAAGTTTTATCTTTATAAATTGAGTTCTTAATTTTACAGAATCGTGCTAGTTAGACCAGTCAGTTCAAATGTTCAACTGAAAGAAAATTTTATTTGAATTTATCGTTGATGTTAGTTGTTAAAATTTGTTTTGGTTGCTTTTTACGTTTGTTTATATTTATTAATTAAAGCCAAGTATACCAAACCTTTTGGATAAATTGTAATATTCAACAACATATTAATAACTATAAAATCAATAAACTTATAAAAGTTTACAGTAAACTTATTCTTGTTATTGCAAGCTTATACTTAAAAACGCTATTTTGGTGTTCAAAGTTCAAAACTTATTTGAACTTGTTACTTTATTAAATTTTGTCTGCTTAAGTTTATTTAAAATACTTACTATAAAAACACACATTTTTTTGTGTAAATGTTTTTTATAGTTTCATACAAACATGTTATTTTGTTGCTATTGTAATAACGTTCTCAAAGTGCAAATTTCAAACTTTTATTGATTTTTTTACTTGCATTAGTTCAACTTTTTTTGTAATAAATAAATACCTTAATATCTATTTAATTTTATGTTACCTATTGTTAGTTGTAAGTACTTGTAGAATTATTTTAAGTATAAAATTAAAAGTGTTGAGGCCAATTATTAAAGCTACAATCGAAACATTTCTTTCAAGGTAAAATTTATTTAGTTACATATAACTTTAAATAACAAAGTGTTATTCTTTTTTTTTGTAGGTAATTTCTCACTATTAAAAATTAATTGTTATAAAAACTAATTTTAAATTAAACTTTTAGAATTACTTTAAAAAAA
The DNA here is from genome assembly GCF_965202585.1 of Thalia democratica. Lineage (NCBI taxonomy): Eukaryota > Metazoa > Chordata > Thaliacea > Salpida > Salpidae > Thalia > Thalia democratica. Next base: position 2,905,782 of record NC_139172.1, on the reverse strand, counting down.
CAAACTTACGTAAAAAGTATAACACATCTTTCAATTCAATAATACCGTTGAAGCTTGTTTTTCTGACTTTTTTATGTTGTAGAAATAAAAAGCATAGTTGTACAGCTCAAATATTTGGTCCAAGGACCTGGTGTACGAAAAAACATTTCGGTTAGCGAGGCATACACCAGAATACAGTTTAATGTCATGTCCGGGACAAAATTACTAGTGAACAAATTTTATCAAATGATCCACTTTTAAAATTTTTCAAATATACTTTTAACATAAAGTTATTAGAAAGTAGTTTTTTAGACATTAATAAAAACATATATTTTTGTTATGCTTGTTAGTAAAAAATTCAAAATGAAAGGTGGTATAAGTCAATTATAGCAAATTATCAAAACACAAACATTACATAATTATTTTAAATTTTTACAATATTAATATACATACAAGGTTTATTAATTGTTATTGATTAAAAATAAGTCTCAATGTTTTTTTTCAAATCATACTCAATTTAGAGATTTCAGAAATCTAAATTCGGACGAAATCTTAGAAATAAACAATAAAACTTTATGCTATAACAACTACCAAACTTACTAGAAACGAAATACAGATATTTAATTCTTATTTATCGGTTTTTTATTTGGTTTTAACTCTGCTGAAAAAAAGTTTAAACATAATTATTATTTTAATAACAAAATATAATAATAACAAAATAAGGAAGCTAATTATTAAATGAGTTTACTTAGTTTGTGTAAATATGTATTTAGTTTAAAAGAAACAATATTTATATACATATTAAATTTTCCATACGTACTCTTTTAAAAACATGATAATAAAGTTACTAAAAATATAACTAATTAGTTTGACTAAACTAGCTTTAGCATATTTTTTTATAAGTGTAAGAAATATAGCAGATGAATAGTTATTTTTTTAAAACTATTAGTTGTACTCATTGCTTATCTCAGCTAATGAAATAACTTATTTTCTAACATATTTATTAGTAAAACATCATTCTGACAATAATCGTTTTACATGTTTAACTGCTTTTGACTACAAATTTCACTATTCCAGCTAATCTACGCACTCGTTTAATACGCTTTTTTGATGTGGACACAATGTGCCTAGATTTGCAAAAGTTGACTGTGTTTAACTTTTTTTTTCATTAGTGTCACAGTACAAGTGTATCAAAATACTTATGCCTTAAAAAACTTAACAATTAGTGAGTAAAACCTTGAAAATGTGTATCTTGTAATTATATCAAAGTCTCTTTGAACATCGTTTATTACTTTCATATATGCAAGCAAGTAAATCTGATACAAGTTTTTTCTTCATATATTTATCAAAAAAAAAGTTAATTAAAAGCCGCAATACCAACATTTTGTAGAGTGTTTTTGTTTCTTTTATAGATAACGCGAATGTGTTTAGCTATATTTAAACTTGTACGTATACAACCTTACCAAAATAAGCATTCATTTATTTGTTTTATTTAAGTCGCTTATGTTTTTTGAAGTTTCATAGTTTTATGTTATTATACTCTTATATTTTACACTTATTTTTTTAACAGTTATTCATTACCAATCAACATTATCGATAGCCAATCTCCCCAAAACAACAACCACTAGAAATTCCTCGAAAATAAAAAACTGATTATCTAAAAATATTTTTTGCTTAAAATCGTAGATTATTGACCAAAAATTCACACAGGGTTTCCAAAAAACCTGGAAATTGCAATTTAGACTAAAAAAAACGTAAAAACCCTTAATTTGATAAACTGGTAATAAAAAACTGAATTTTTGAGCAAAATCACTAAAAATCGTAAAATTTATTTTAAAAAAATTATCTAATGTCATTTAGTAAAATTTCGAGTTGACACAAAAATCAATTGCATAATTTTTTTTTGTCATTATCGAAAGATTAAAGAAGCTTCAAGATATCATTTTAATATCGTTAAAACAGCTTTTTACCTTAAACTTAATTTTAAACTAGAAATAAATTCTAAATAGTGTAACTTAAAAAACCTAAAAGAAACTTTGAAAACCTAAAGAAAGTTTTCCATCGGAGAAAAACATCGGGCAACCGTGTTTACAACTGGCTCAAAGGTTAAAAATTAAACTCACTTACAATGTTTATAAACAATTAAAATTATTTTTAACAAACTAAAATACTGTTTTTATCATTTTTTATAATTATAGCAAGTAACAAATACATCGGCGATAGTCTGCATAGAAGTCTGGACTTTCGTATGCCGAGAAACAAGCTTATGTTTAGTTTTTTACAAAAGAGTTGATCATACAAATTCGATCATCAGACTTCAAACATTCGGTAGATTGAGACCAATTTCGTCCAGATTTTGCAAGTATTATTTTTTTATTATTTGCTGTCGGTCATGTAAACTTTTTTTTTGTTTTAATAAAACAATGCATTAATAAACTATAGTTTTCCAACAAACATCTAAAGTTTATAATATTTTAATTGCCTAGTTTTTTAACATTTTTAATGATGATTTTTATATGTACTTAATAGTTGTACCCTAATTTAATTGATTAGAAGAATGACAAAATGTTTTTCTAAAAAATACTTTACAACAAAAAACAATATTTAACTTAGCAAAGTTTTTTTAGAATAGTTAATTTTTTTTTTCTTAACTTGAGTCAAGAAAACAAACAAATATTATTGATATTTTCAAACATACCAAGTAAGTTCTAAGAAGTTTAATTACATTTAACTTGAAAACATTCAAAAAATACATAAGTTTTCGCGAAGACTGCTAATTGCTTTAAACTAAACAGAATTTTATGTTAAAACAAAAAAATAAGTAAAAATAAGTAAATCTGAAGCTACTTCAGTTGCATCTTTAGTTAAATTTTAAGTTGGTTTTAATGTAAGTTTTGAAAAAACAAACGGTAAATTGCATTAAGTTAGAATTGATGCATTTGTTTGATGAAATAATGATATAATTTAAAAAAACAGGTAATATTAATAGCAGCAATTTTAGACTTTTAGTTACAACAATTTTAGTTTATTCTTAAATTTACAACTTTACTTAAATTTTAGTTAATTGACGACTTCAAGTCTAAAAACTTACTACCAAATTAATATAAATTTACATTTTGATTGTAAACAATAGTCAGGAGTCTTTATTGTAAGCTTAACTACAAAGTAATCTAAGAAATAATAGACAAAACTGTTAAATTTAATTTTAAATTCGTATATTGATTTTAAACTATGAGTAATTAAGTATTAAGTTTTGCAAAAAAGTCCTTTAAATTAAAATTTTTCAAAATTTAAAAGAATTTGAGTTCCATAACAGCACTTTAAAAAAACATTTAACTATGTAAAAATAAAAAAAAAATTGCGCTTAAATCTAGCAGCGTTATGAGAACTTCTAAATCTTCAATATTTTAAATTTTTTGTTTGAGTTTCAATGTAAAAGTTTAAGCTTTAAAACTAAACCAACTTTGTAAAGTCTGAAGTTGATTTAAACAAACTAATAAAGCAAAATCTCGATTGCTTTAAAAACGGAAAATAAGTTTTGAATGAAACAAATCAAAAAATCTCAGCTTTTTCTTAGAGTAAATGAAAAAAATAAGAACAAAACTAACATTGACTTAACATTAAATAAAATACTTAAGACTTAAAAAGTCTTTTAGAACTCTAGAAATGATTGCAATCAAGATTTATACAATTTTAGCTGGAAATTATAGCTAAATATTTTCTACTTTTGTAGAGTATCTAGAAATAAACAATAAAGTAAACCTTTAAAAGTTAACTGATAAATGAACTGAATAACAAAACTGAATTGGATCCTGCAAAAAAAAATAGCATTTTTATAATAAAACAACACACTTATTTTTAAAAACCAATAAAGCTTTCGAATGACACTTTGCATTTAAAAAATGCTTTCCTTTACAGCGAAAAGTTCTTGAAAATATTTGATTTTTGACAAGTTCAGGAAGTTGTTTTGATTTTGTTCAATTTATTAGTTCTTAAACAAGCAATGGTTTAAAATTTTTCAAAATGTGAAAAAGTTGCAAAAAGTAAAAGTTTTAGCAGCGGGTTTCAAATAGCAGTTTAACTGACAAAATTAAGTTCACAAAGTCACAGTAGAACTGACAAAATATTAGTATAAATAAGTCACAAAAAGTGGTGAACAATTTCAAATTACAGACCTACAAAATAAGTCTACTAAGTCAAAGATATTCTAAAAAGATTCAAGTCTAAAAATTTAAAGTATAACTTATACTTGAAATTTTTAGACTTGAATTTTTTTAGAATATCTTTGACTTAGTAGACTTATTTTGTAAGTTCTTGTTTGAACTTTTGGACTTAAAATTAAAAAAAAAAAAAATTTTTTTATACAGTAGAATATTATAGTTTCAAGTATCTCAAATCTACCCTTGGTTGTGTGTTGTTCTTCGTGATTTTTTTGTCTTAATCAAAATCGTTTTCAATAAAAAATGCCTACTGAAGAAGAATTTTTGAAAGTTTTTTAGCCAATATAACGAGTACTTATAAGTTTAACGATTTTTTTGTAAAATAAAAAAGGACTTTTTATACCAAATTTTACAGTTTTACTTTGACTTTTTGGACTAAATTTTGTCAGAACAATTGTGGTTTTTTTGGCTAACACTGCTAAAATAGCCTCTGTGACTTGTTTGACTAAAACTTTCTCATCTACTTTCTGTGAATGTAGACTTGAATTTTGTATTGATACCTTTGTGGTTTACTTTTTTATCTCCGTGTGGAATTTTTATCATCAAGACCCTTTCTTATAGTAAATGTAAGTGTTACTTCTTAAAAATTAAATGGAAGATCTATTGTTAAATAAAATACACTAAAAAATAAAAATGACAAAAACATAAGAATGCGAAATAAAACTGTTATATTAATGTTATTAAAATAAAAGGTAGTACACTAGTGATTTTTTTTTTTGGTTAGAATACTGTCTTGGTTTTAATTAACTTATTTAACGTAAAAAACAGGCGATTCTTTACCTGAAGGACACTAATTAAAAAAAAAACAGAAAAAATATGAGAAAAAGATAATAAATATTATGGTTATAGTATACTTTGAAGCTACAATAAACCTCATAAATGAGTAAGAACATTAATTTAACTAATACTGTTACTAAATAATAATCTCTACTACTTTATAAAAAACTAGGCATGACATTTAATTAACATATTGTATTATAGAGCGATGTAAACAACAATAATAAAATAAAAGCTTTACTTTATAATGTTTTAAATTGGAATTAAAGCTTTAAACAAAATTAAGTCTGAAAGAATATACTTTTGTAAATATATAAAACATATTATATAAATGATACATTTTAACATAAAAACAAAACTGCTTAACAAAAATGAAAAATTGTTTAAAAAAGAACTTTACAACAAACATTTAATAATACAAATGTCTACACGTTAGCAGCAGCAGCAAGATAGTTTATAATTAATACCTGCTACAAATGATGAGAGTTTATATATGTCTGTAATATGAAATGCAAACTTGCATCAGTAAACTTGTGACTGCTCTTTAATTTTCTCCTTATGCAACCTCTAACAAAATTTCAACAGTAAAACATGTAACCTTGCGAGCGTTTTTTGAAACGCTTAGATGAACAAGAACTTTAATTTGAATGTTCTTTTAAGTTTAAATAGTTATAAAGTGCAGATTGATATTTGTTTAACATGTTGTTATAATACTTCTATTTAAAGTTTTGGTCCATGACATTATACTTTATATTTACAATTATTTATTTGATTTTTATTTAAATTAAGAAACTGTTTATTTGGCCTCCCTCTTCTGTTTGAAACACAGTCATTATGTAAAAAAATTTTCAGAGATTTTATGTCTAGCAGGAAGCAAAAGTAATAAATAGTTTCAATAAAGAAAATTCATTGTAATCTGAAATATTCGAGTACCGTTGTTCTACTTTATACAATTTATTAAAATGTTAATTGACTCTGTAAAGTATAGATTCTATAAAAAAAGATTTTGCTATAGTAGTTAATTTGTCTATTCAAAGCAAAGTCTGAGTAAATTTTTTATTCTACTTTTTATTTTTATTGATTTTTTTTTGAAAAATATTACAGGTTTTAAAAGATACTTTTTGTATTTAGATACTATTACCTGTAGTTTGTTTTACAAATGCTTTGCTAAGCAAGACTGAACTTTATTCTTTCATATTACTTATCTGAAAAAAATATTTATTTGAACAATGTTAGATGTAAGACATTAATCATTTTCGTAATGTTTCCCTGCAAATTATTTACTTTATATAAAAGATGCTGTTTATTACTCAATTAAATGTTGTTGTAAAGTATTAAATTTATTTTGGCAAGTTTATATTTGTGCAATTACAGATAGTATAATCGGATTTTATTTAAAAAAAACTATGGATGTAAAAATGCTACAATTTAAAACAAAAAGGTATTTTTTCGATCAGTTCCTTAGTCTCTTTTGTAATTCTTTTTAGTTTAAGTACTTTAATAGGATTTTTAATAAATTAAAGCAAAAGTTTTAATTTAGAGGATTACTTTAAATTAAAAAAAATAGGGCACCCTTAACAAAACTGCACTGTTACATTCTGCACTACAAAAATTTATAGCAAAAAAATCATTTATATTTCAAATTAGTAAAAGAGTAATTACTTCACTAAAAATAAATTTCTTCGGTGCAGAGTAATCGATACCCTTTTAAAAGATAAAAAATATTTTATGAGGTGCTTAGTCTTGAAATATAAAGCTTTTAAAAATAAAGATTACAACTTCAATTTTTTCAACTTGCTATTGTAAACTAAACTAAAAATAACGTGAAAACGTATAAAAACCAATATTTTCTACTTTATACTAGATTTTAACTGTTTTTAGTTCTTTTTTTTTGTTATAAATGTTTACTGTGAGTTTTTATTGCAATCTAGTATTTGTTTTGTATGTTACCAATTATTAAAATGATAGTTTATATACAAGCATCTGGACTCAATAACCAATATGTCTTTTTGTACATAAGATACTAAGTTTTAATTTGAGTAATTTCGCTTCCTTTTTTATGTTCAAAAATTTTAATACTACCCTTAAAAAAACAAACAAATATCTAATAAATATTCGATGGAATTAATTGAAGATTGTCATTTTTATATTTTTAGTATTTCAAAAAGTATTAATCTTTAAAATTTGAGAAATCTATCTTAAAATTATGTTTTAATATTTGTATTCTGAGTTTAAAATGAAAACTGCTAATTGTTCATCGTTAATTGTGTTTAAGAAATTTATAATTACGAGTAAAAATCAACGGTTGAAAAAAAACATAATCATTAAATAAACTTATCTATTCAATAGTAACGTAAATAAACAGAACTCTTTAATAATTAAACTAACAGAACATAGTATATCAATGGTTTAATAAAGAAAGAGTATTGTTAAAGATTTTCATTTTTGTATATTTCAGTGAACTTGTTTTGCTAGGATCTTTATTAGCAAGCATTTAACTTTAACATTTGGTTAGTATGAAGTTGTTTTTCGATTATAAACTATACACTGCATCTTCAGAAAAAAACAATTCTTGAACATTTTAAAGGAAACAAGATGTTAACATCTAAAAGTTATAAAAACTTTGGTTTCAAAAAGCAAAAATTGTGAGAAAGTTTTCTTTGTAATTATAATAATTCCAAATTGAAATTCAAAAATATATCTAAATAATATGTTTTAGTTGTTTAAAGTTTAGTCACAAATGAACAATAGTAAAGTTATAAATCTTCTTTTTTTCTGGTCTTTAACAAAGATGTTCTAGTTGTCAATTTCGATCTATTTTACCTTACAATTTATTTTACTTTTATTGAGCAGTTAAAAGTGTCTGAATTTAAACTCTTCAAAAAATAACTTTCATGTAAAAAGCAAACAGATTAAGAATTTCGATTGATATATCGTTTTTAAATTTCTATAATTCCAATATCTTGACAGCCAAGTTTTAATATAAATCAACTTTTCATACTACATTCTACTAAACCTGAATAAAACTTAGGGAAACTCTTATGCACAGTAGATCATAAACTGGTAAAAAAGATTTTTTTAAATATTAGTTTGCAGAAATACTAGGTTCTAGCGCATTTAGAGCTTCAAAATAAATTTGAAAATTCCATTACCGTGAATGTTAGGTCAATTGGTGTTAGGCATTTGAATGGTTTTTGCATAAATTAAGTTTTAATAATTTTATTTAGTTTTTTAGGTTGTATTTATTTAGAAAACTAAATACAAACAAAAACATTGCATTTTTGCACTTTTTATTTACGTTTGTTTGAATTTTCAAAGATTCATTATGATAATATGAAAGATATTTGTTCACGTACAATGTTTTGAAATATTTCTGTGTGTTTAATTTAACACATGCTTTAAAGCAGTTTATTTTATTTAAAACACATGGTTAAATTGTGTAGCTTTGTAAAACTTGGTAATAGCTATGTTGTGCTGAGTTAAAAAAAACTTAATCACAAGTCTATATGGAGAATTTTTTTTTAGTCTTAGCTGATAAACGGTTAAGGTTTAAGTGTTATATAATTTAAGGTAAATTCAAGTAAAACTAACACAACAAATGTAAACACGTTTAAACTAATATAGATGTTTACATTTATTGTTAAAAGCCTATCTAATAAACAACTGACTGGTCATTATATCTTTACTCAAGTTTTAGTTGCTATATAATAATATTTATAATAATTACTTATAGCATCAAGTTTTCAAACAACAGTTTTTTTAGTTTAAGTCTTGAAAAAGAGCTTGTAATGATTTTGTTAAATTAAATATAAATTATTCTAACAAACGGTTTTTACGTTTTAGATTAGCTTTAATCACTTGAAAAATATACATTGATATTCTCGTTATTAATATAAATATTTATAAATAAGCTGATTAGAGCCGTGGAAAGTATAATATTAAAAGACATTACTGTTTAATTAAATTTTTAACAAAAGTATGTTTGCTTTAATTTGATGTTGACGTTAAGAGAAATTTTATTTCAAACATCTTAATTAAAAAAAAATTTATAAGATTTTAAATAGATATTAATTTGTATCTCACTCTACTAAGAAATTGTAAAAATTAATTTAATTTTTAACAATAGCATTTTGTTAAATATTATTTTGAGTTTTTTTACTTTTCCAATTGAAATTATTAATTTTGTGGCAAGTATAAACTTAAACCAAGTAAGGTTGGGATGAAATCTTACAATAAATGTATTTGAATGTATGCTATTAACATACAATACATTAGTTTTTGGTTCTTTCACGAAACAAGTTAGTTGTAATTTAAATTTAAACTTTAAAAAAAATATAATTTATTTTTATAATGCACAAAATAATAAAATATTTTTAAAATGAAAAAAATCTTTATTTAGAGTTATCAATGTTTCATAGAATTTAAACCTGGTTTTAAAAACTAAATATTACTTTACAAACTAAGTAATTTTTATAAGTATTGGTAAATTTTCACTATTAATATTAATTTCTATCGTCGAAGAGGTATTTTTAATTTACGTCAGTAATCAACTAATTAAAGCTCTATTAACAATTTTACAAAATATATTGAGAAATAACTTTATTTCCAAAAATTTTTTTAATAATTTGTGTGAAAACAATTTTTAAGTCAATTATATTTTATTTTGATATTAGAAAATAGTTTTACAGTAGGAATTTAACATAAGAATATAGATATCGATTGATAGACTTACTAATCTATATAAGAACATATATGTTTTTATCTATTAAAATGTGTCATTAAATGAATATTTAAATTCAAGTTTTGAAGAATTTTTTTCAAAAAGTACTTTGTTTAACTGCATATGGACACCAACGCTGTAATTCTAAATTATCTTACATATTTATCTTTGCTCGGAACTAAAAGCAGAATAAATACCATAAATTTACTTTTTGGGGTCTATGTTGTCGGAAATTGTTGTCGTTAAATAAATGGTATAATAAAATATGTATTTGTTAAAATTAAGAATTGAAACGAGTGGTTCTTATGATCTGTTAATGTTGGTGTGTCAGCAGTCAAAGACTCAGTTATGTCTCGTCGACTTTCTGGGGCAGATTGTTTGTACTCTTTGCTATGCTTTTCCTGCAGACGGGGCTTTTATGTTTAAAACTTTCTGCATCAATGTATCAATTTTTTAACCGGTTTAAATATTTTTATTGTGTAAGTATGTTTTTATAAATTCAAAAATCTACATCGACAAAATATCTCGTTTTAAATATTACAATAAGTATTTATTTTGGTCATCATCAACAAAGTTGAGATGCTTCGCGCCATCAACAATATATAATGAACTTGTATCGTTTTGTGTGGTAAAGTTCAATATTTATTGTTTTGATTTTGAAATGAATTTTAAATATTGCGAATATATATAAATTGTCAGTTACATACTCAAAGATGGTAACAATTAAATTTTTCACATTCAACAAATCCCCGACAGTACGATTTCTTGATATCAAGTGTAAATAAACATACACAAAATATTTTTAAAAATATTCTTTTTTTCTTAAGATTGATTTTCTCATTATCTAAATATCAAAAATAAGTTAAGCAAAATTATTTTTAGTTTCAGCATTAAAATTCTTGATTTATATTACAGCCACAAAGTTATACTTTGTAGTTATTTCTTTAGAAAAATACAGCCTATAATTTACAACTCTCATTTGTGAACACAGCATGCGCAGAAAAAAAAAAAAAATTACTTTAAATAAAACATTAAAGTATTTCTCTGAAAATGTTTTTTTTAGCTTTTGTTAATTAATAAAGATATTAAAATGTTTAAGTCTGTTGTACCTTGAAGAACTTATGTATTTAAATTAAAAAAAAAAGTTAGACAAAGAAAATTACATGTCTATAAATAATAATTTTGAATAAAATATAAAATAACAAAAGAATATTATTTTATACTTTAAAAATAGTTGTATTCTTTCTTTTCAAGCTTTAAGCTAAAAATAACATAGAAGAACTTCTTTTTTTCTTTGAAAAAAAAAATAAATTCTAAAATTTTTAAATATTATATTCAAAGTGTTAAAATAATTAAGTACATTCTAAATTAAGACTAATGTATTGTAAAACATAATTGTAAATGTATTATATCAAAAGTAATAAAAATTAAGTTATTAAATTTAATCCATATGATTAAAAAATATGATTAAAATTAGCTATAATTTGTTACTTCAGCTTTTTAGTTACTATAGCGATAAAACAGCTGTAACTAGTGGTTTTCAAATTTTACCATGTCTTACATACTTATGGTTTTTAAAACATTTTAAATGGCATTAATCGATTTGTTTTACTCATTTTTAACACGCTTTTACAACAAGTTATTTGTATGACTTATTTTGTATATTAAACTTTACAAGAACTTTTAATATTCAAGTTATTGGTAAGAGAACGTTCGTTTGCTTATATAATGTGTCATAAAGCGCTATAAATCATAATTTGTTTAGTTTGCAAATAAATGAAAAACTTACTTTATTGAGTACATGTAAATTGGTACTATAAAGGTTACTATAAAGTTTTTTTATAGTTTATTTGTTTTTATTGTATATTTATTTGCAATCTGATAAGTTTGTATTTTTTTATTTGTCATTACGTTAAAATTGTGAAAACCAGTCGAAGTGTTTAGAAATATATTTTAAAATGAAAAAGTGTTATTTACTGCAGCCAAAATACTCAAAAAATTTTTTACTTTTTTATTCGGAAAGTTGATTTCGATGATACTTAAGCTAGACGGTTTACGTTGAACAATTTGAACATAGAACAAATGTTACTTTTATAAATAATCTTAATGTTGTACTATATACGTTTATGTACAAATTCGATATATAATAAACATCGTGAAACTAAAGTATATTAAAACTTTAGAATTTTTTGAAATCTACATTTTGATAATTTTGCTTTTAATCAGACGTTCTTAACTTCTAAAAATATTTAAGACACAATGCTTATACAATGTGAAATTAAATACATTTATAAAAAATTAATAAAAAATACATTCCTGTGATAAATTAAAGATGTCGTCAACAAAATCAAAATTAAACTTTCAAATAAAATATTTTTTTGTTAACATACCGGCTTTAATTTAAGCCTCGTTTAGTTTAATTAAAAGAATACTCAAACAGGCTTTAGTAAAACCTTTTAATTTTAAAAACTTTATTAAAAAGTATCTTTAAAACTAAAAAAGATAATTTAACTTTTTGTACAATAGTTTTAATATAAAAAATCATTAATATTAAGTAATGAATATAAAAACTATTTTACTTATACCAATGAAATAAAATATAGTTATTTAGATTAAGACTGTTCTAAGTAAAGCTATAAAAATTTTCAGATAAATCAAAAAAGAAAGTTATGTTGTATATTTAAACTGATAGATAGTTACAACAACAACTTTCTTTAGTGCTTACATGAGGCTGGTATGTCAGTTTTTACTACTCAGCGTGATTTATTAGTTTAATCAAGTATATAAAAAGTAATTTATTCTTTCTGTTGAAACTACCTCTTTCTTTTAATTTTTTATGTTTTGTTTTATAGTGAAAAGCAGAACTGCCAATTTATCCTTCTACTCTAAATGCTTTTAGGGTACAACTAAATAAACCTTTTCCTATTCACATAAGTTTTTAAGCGTTGTTGTCGTAGGTTTCTGAGTTGCAAGTTGACAATAGTTTTCTACAGTACCCTATATTAACTATAATATCTATATATTTATTGATATGAATTCAACTTAACAGTCAACTTACTTGTAGTTTCCCGGAAGTTGTTCTATTTTTTATTTATTTTAAGTAAACTACACTGTTCAGTTTATAGCGCTTATTTTTTGCATTAACATTATAGTTTTTATTGTTTTTTTTTATCTTTGACACTTTACATGGTTCAGCCCACCAAGCTACTATTTTCTCGCAATGTTCAAACATTTTTAAGTATAATAAGACTTTGTTTTTTTTGAACGCTCTGTAGTTATCATCAAATGTTCACTTTTAATATCTTCCCTATAATTGACATTAAAAATGCATAGAAAAACTATTATAAAACCAACTATGTTAATATTTTATTTAAATACTTAATAAAGATTTAATTCCCTAACCTAAAATTCCAAGTTTAATTCCCATGGTTAAATAAAACTGTACTATTATAAACTGGTAGCCTAATAAAATCTTATACAAACACATGTTGTAGTTAATATTTATTGAATATAACAGGCACAGCTAATAAATATACTTTGTCAAAAAAGGAGAATGGAACAATTAGTTTTGCAGCGTAAACTGTAACACATTTGCCTGGAACTTTTGTATTGTTGATATAATCAACGAGCAAGCAGAGAAAAGCAAATAAAAGGTTTAAAGAAAATTATTCAGTTGATCTTATTACATATAAAGTTAAGAACTAAGTTTTACTATATATTTTCTATCAAAGGTAGTATAGTAGAGAACTTAGAAACAAATCAAGTTAAATTTTCCAGCTAAATAAAGCACAAACTGTTTTAAACAAGAACGTTAAATGTTATTACACTATAAAACTAAAAAGAATATTAAAATGGTTTTTAAAATACATGTAGCTAATACAAATGCTGGTAAATAAACAAAACACAAACTTTACGTTTAGCTAAAAGACATTCAATTGCAAAGTTATTATTTTTTGTCATACTATGCAATTATCAGTACTGAAGTATTGTTTGGTAAATTTTTAATTAACAGATTTTTCTTTTTTCGTGTTTTTTCAAATCGGTTGAGGTATAAAACTTTTTACCACATTTTGGACAAAAATGTTTAGGCTCATAATGATAACGCAAATGGTTGGTCAACTGATGTTTAGTTTTAAAACTTCTATCATCAGGGCATATTCTGCATTTGAACTTTCTCTCATCACTGTGAGTTGCTTCATGTCTTTTTAAATTTTGCTTTACAAAAAACCTTTTACAACAAGTTTTGCACTGATAAGGTTTTTCACCTGTATGAGTTTTATTATGCTTATTAAGATCTGATTTATTTCCATAACATTTCTGACAAACTTTACATTGATAAGGTTTTTCACCAGTATGAGTTCTGATGTGTATAACAAGTTCAGATTTACTTCGAAAACATTTCAGGCAAGTTTTACATTGATGCACCTTATCATGTATGTTTTTGTGTTTTTTAAGGATATTATTACTAGAAAACTTCTTTTTACATATCGTACATTCAAACTTATTATCATTCTTAGTAATGTTGGCTCTAAAACCTGGAAAATTAACGCTTAAATTTTTTAACTTGGTTAGAATATTTATTTATTTGTATAAACTATATAAAAACTTAAACTGATCTTTATGCTTAATATATATTTAAAATACTAAGCAGGTAGTTACAATTAATTTAATACAAAATGCTTCTTAAAAAAAATATTAACTATTGAAAACGTTATTTTTTGAAATAAACTACTTATAATTAAAAGTATAGTTTATTTAAATGTATAGTTCATTTGATAGCATTTAAAAAAAAAACAATCTTACAAAATGATCTTATTCGATTAAATTTGATACAGTGTATATATATATACATATATATTAGTAATAGGCAACGTAAATCTGATCCTCTAAAATAAATTTAAAAGCTTTCACTAAATATTCGGTTTTGAAATGAACATAAAGTTAAGGTCTTAGGTATATTTTACAATAGACTTGAGACTCACTTTAGATTAGGTAATGAAAAAGTTCACACATAATTATAATTATGTTTAAACGAATCGGATAGTAAGATTTTCGAGAATACTAAATATTTACTTCTTATTTTACTACTATATGCTTATTTTTTCCCACATATCCACAAATAATTGCTTACTTAATACTCTTATAAACATGATTATTTATTGCTTTTCAACATATTTACACGATATATGAAATTAAATAAACTTATTTTGAATCTCAGTATCAAGTTCATGAAGAATTTCCTGAGACATTGATGTCTTAACTTGATAGTCACCAATACTGTCACCTGTAATATTAAATAAGACTTCAAAAAACAAAATTAGAATTGACTACACTTTAATTAAATTAAAAGGTAAAAGTGTAAAAATTAGATTAATTAATTTAAACAACTATAAACCCTTTTTGGCTCAAGTCTAATACTTCGAAAAAAAAATAAACAAAAAGTTCCGACTTAATGCATTATATTACAAAACTTTAAATATTTCAAAACAACAAACTGTCACCTGTACTGTCTTTTGATTGTGTATCAAAATAATTTGAATTTTCACCATCAGAAGACAAGTCATCAGGTTTACTTTTCATTTCTGTTGTTTCAATGTGAGCATTATTTTTGTTTCTTAAATGTGGAACTTCACTACCTGTTAAAAAATTTTAATATATTTTTAGTAAAATTAAAATATTACATCTAATATAAAACTTACCAGTTATTATATCACAATTTTTGTTACTTTTTTGTAAAGATTTAAAGGTACTACAAGTAGTTTCAGTTTCTTTAGTTTGAGTAAAACTTGAGTCACATAATTCTTCTGCTTCCACTTTTATTACACTCAGTTGTTTACTTTTTTCAACATCATACATAACTCGTATTGGCCCTATTTTTGTGTGAACATATTCTTTTTAGTGTTTCAAAATAACTTTTAATAATCTAATAAACTAACAATATAAACAAAATTTTGTGTAATACAAAAACTTAGTATTATAAATACCTTCACTTTTTCGAATGTCTTTTGAAATAGAGTCTTTTTGATTCCTTTTATCAACAAATGAAGATTGGAGACTTTGTAATCTTTATAAGTATTACATTTTGTATAATTAAATAAAACTAAACTTATAGGTCTTTTAGTTTTAATAAACAACAAAACCACTTAAAACTACACATTTAAAAAAAAGTAGATTTACTTTTAGAAAAAAACATGAGTATAAAAATTTAACTATAACTATAAACTTTGATAACGAAATTTCAAAATAATTTTATCAAAAGCTTTATATACTCCCTAAATTTATGAAAAATTACACTAAATTCATGTAGTGAGTTGTAAATATAAATTAAAATTTACTTTGTATTTTTCAACTTCAGGTCTTTCTCCAATGACTTAATTTTTTCCACTAATAGAACGTATGCTTTTGTCATTATCTTATCATGCACTTCGAAACTGTGAAAACATAGTTAACTTACTTCATGGTATAATAATTTTTTACTAAAATGCTTAATTGCTTATTTCAACATTCATTAGTACTTAAAACTTATAACTTATTATATTTTATCTTACACTTCAAAACTGTGAATATATAGTTATTTTAATTTATACTTTATAGTATCATACTTTTTGACTTATTTTTTGCATTAATTGCTTATTTCAAAATTAGTTCTTAAAAAGTTGAGAACAAGTATACATATAAAGTACAACTAATATAATAATAAAACTAGTATAACTAGTATAATAAAAGTTATACACAACTAACTCATCGCTTTTTGCACTAAGTTCTTTTTTTAACTTTTCATTTGTTTCCAATAATTTAGAATTTTCATCAGCAAGATTTTCTTTTTCTTTCTTTAATCTGCAATTCTTTTCTTGTAAAAGTTGAATCTCTAAGTTTTGCTTTTCAATAACTTCTTTGAAACCTAACATCAAGGATTCAGCTTGGGTAAATTCTAAATAAATTTGTAATTAATGTACAAACAAACTTATTTTTAAACAGAAAAACTAGTACATACATAAAGTGACGTTTAATTTTGATAAAATTTTAATTCAGTAAAACATTGAAAAATTTTTTAAATTATAACTATTTAATTAACCAGAAAAAAAACTAACTTTCATTTAATTTGTTGCTGTTTGAGAGTCTATCCATTGTTATATTAAAAATTATTAATACATAAAACTTCTAGAAAAAACTACTATAAATATTCATTTATTTTTTAGGTATTGTAATTTTAATGTAATAAAGTTACTGAAAAGAAACTTTTTTTATTTTGTATAAGATAAACTTGTTTCACTACATCTTTTTATTGTACGGTTTACATGTATTCTAATATAAGCCTGAATAAAACAAACATTTTTGATTAACAAGATTAACACATAAGAAATTTTAAACTTTAGTTCTTGAGTTTTTATCATGCAAAAATTTGTTTTACTTCTTATATATAAAAATATATCTAAAATATATTGCATGTTTTAGACAAGAAGAAAAGAAATCTAATATTATAAACTTTATTTAAAAATAAATTTGTATTTTCTAGGATGTAAGTGTATCTGAAAATTTAAAATCAGTAAAATGTTATTGAAACAAAAATATTTAAAAACTGCCTCTACTAGATAAATACAAAATTTGTTTTTATAAAATTATGTTTAATTATACTCTTTGGTCTTTAAAGATATGAAGTTAAATAGTCATAAACTTAATTATTTTAACCATTTTAAATATAATTCATATTTAAGTAATAAATTTATAGTAAAAATTTTTATGAACTTTTAAAGTAAAACTGGTCTACTCATTTATCAGCATAATTATATAAATCTGTATCAATATAAAAAAATAATACTTTTAATAATCATAAATCTATAAAAGTTGTGGCACTGCATATTAACAAAGCTAAAACATAACAAACTACACTTTTAAAGTTCAAAAGTATGTTGTGTTTATAATATTGGAAAAACATTTTAAAGTTAACTTAAGAAAATTGATATTTTGAAATAAACTCTTGCTCAATTAAAAGATTATGGGTAGGTATAATATGCTTTAATATAAGATATTCAGCCTCCTTCTATTTTTGATAAGTGGCTGATTTATGCTTAGGAAATTTCCAAACTAGTAGACTTTATTGTTTCTGCATTTTCCTAGATATAAAAACTATAAAACGTACCTATGAAATTTGTCAGAATTTATTAATAATTATATAGGGTGAACAAACAAACAATCTTAATTTAAAAAAAAAATTATACAATTGATATTATAAAGGGTTGCTACTCTTTGAGTAAAAAATAAAGCCCTGAAACTTTTACAATCTTCAAAAAAATCTGAAAAAATTTCATAATTAATAAAAAACTACTTCTTAAAAAAATTTTGTTATAAAATAACAAAATATAAAAATTAAATCAAATAAATTTTATCTAAAATCTGTAACAAAATAGCCTAAGATTTTTTAAAAATCTATAAACTACCCTGAAATTAAAAAAAAGCTGCCCCGAGTCACCCTGTGTTTTTAGGAAAAAAAACAAAATATTAAGAACTTCCATGAGTCATTCAAAATTCAAAAATTCATTTAGTTTTTCTAAGTACCTTAAGTGTGTGGCAATCCTGAATATACCTAAAAAAAATTTAAAAGATTTTTAAGAACAAAAAACTTAATTTTATCAATAATTTTATGGTCAGTTTGTTTTTATCAAAAAAGTATTATTTTAAAATTAATGTTAATTAGACTTAAAAGATATCAAAAAAAATCTGGCTATTTTTTAAAATCTAACAAATTTACTGATTTTGTTTCTATTTTGCTCTCATTTTTATTTATCTAATAAACTTTATTGCTAAATGGTTTAATAATTTATAGAACCTTATACTTTAAATATACTGTCTATTTTGGCGTTTTACAATTTTGGTCTTTTTTTTCAGGTCTTTATTGCAGGATCTCTAAAGTTGTTTTTTTTAATAAAAGTGAGTCATTTTAAAAACATTGAATTGTGCTAATTTGTTTTAAACCGAGCAACTTATGTTAGTTGAATAAAGAAAAGTAGTGTGCAAACTGTTATTTTTATAAAGATATAAAACGAAAAAAAACTTTATTTATCTACAAACTATAATTAAAAAGCAAACACTTTTGTTATATATTACCTTAACTAAATAGAACATAAATGGTCGTAAGTCAGGGGAATGTCTAGACTTTTTTCAAAGGGGGTTCACAATTTTTTAGTTCTTTATTTCCCGCTTAAGTAAGTATTTCTTAGGTCTGCACTGCTAGCTAAATACGCAATATTTTGCCGAAAAAGTGTTTGTTTAAAATGCCTTTTTCTGCTTAGAAATAAGAAAAAAACATACAAGCAGTAATGGGAAAATATTATATATTTTTATATGTTATACTGTACTAAATTTAGATAAATTAAAACTAAAAGAGCCGAAAAAAATATAATTAAGGTAAAAAAAAATTTTCAAGTATATTTTAATTGTACTCAAAAAATGGTTAATTACCTAAGATGATGTCGCACCAATATCAAGCTGAATTCATATTAATTTCAATGTTGTTTTTTACCATATTTATAGGCTTTAAACTTATGCTTTATAAATACATAAATAAAACTTATTTATTATAAACCAATATAACTTAAATATTTAACTCCTTTTTATTTTAAAACAAAGCAAATGATACTCATATATAACTTATATTGTAAAATAAAATCAATTAAGTATTTTAGTTTATAACAATTGAATTTAATTCTAGCTATGTATTTATATAGCTTGTTTAAAACGAAGTATAATTTTAGATCAAACATACAAGGCTTAAAATATTTATTTCAAGCCTAAAATCATGGTTCAAAAAGATATTAAACAAAATATAATTTCAGCTTGATATTGGTGCAACATAATCCTAGGCTAACACCAAAAAATGTTTAGACTTTTACAACTAAATTAAAAAATCTTTAAAATTTAACTAAATGGTGCCTGATGGTGCAGGAATTTAATAAAGATTTTGAAATCTATCTGAATTAAAAATTTCAAAAAATCAAGAACAAAATTTGTGGCTAACACATATACAAAAATAAAACAACTTAAAGAAATTAATATTAAAATATATAATAAAAAAAGAAATGATAAAAGAATAAATTGGCAGGTCTAAAGATAATTTTGAAAACTCTATTAATTGAACTTTTCTAGGTTTAAACCCAGTTGGTTGACACATAAACAAAAAATATAAATTTTAAAGTACAAAAGCTCACACAACATTATTATATACAACTAAATAAGTAAAATAAAGTTTTAGTGACTATATTGGACATTTTTTAAGTAAAATTGTACTTACTAGTTCAAAAACAATACTGTATTAAAAATTATTTACACTAACTAACAACTTTTAGTGGGAACTAAGAGCATCATAGTAAATAGTTTCCTAGAAAGAAAATGCTTCTTTAAAAATTTTAACGATTGTGAAGTTACAATTGAAATTTTATTTTAAATCTATTTCAGCTGGGCAAAAAAGAGCATTTTTTGTTAAGGAAACTTTTTTATCTTTCAGTGTTATAAATCCAACATTCATCATTCAAAGCTTATCAAGTAACCAAAACAAAGTCAAAAAACAACGTTTTTAATGATATTCTAAGATTTTTTTCCTCTTTTATTTCACTTTTTTCATGTGTTTCACAGGAAACAGGAAACCAGTCAAAACACTCTCCTGTCGTAAGTATTATTTTATAGTTTTTATAACAACATAATTTAATGTTTTTATTTTATTATGTTATACATAAAAGTGTTCATAGTTAGGTATTAATAGATGTTTTTAAGAGATTATTTTTTTTGACCTTTCAAGATATCTCAGTAAAAAAATAAACTTTAAAACTTAAAATTGGTCGTTACACATCAAATAAATGAACATAAATGAAACATAAGAAAAAACCTCAACAAGTAAAATTTTGTAAACTTAATAATACTGTTAAAAAGAAACAAAGATTAATTGAATGTATTTCTTACGATATTTTTTCGGAAAAAATCAAAAATGTTAAATTTTGCTCCAGCACTGACTTAAAAACTATACATTAACTATATATGCTAAATTAGTCAGTCTATAAAGCTGTATTAAATATACTTAGTAAAGTTAAGAAAATGTATGTGTTTAAGTTTATTATACAAAAAGAACCACAACCACATTTTTTATCATTATAAAGACTTATTAAACAGTTGTCACTTTATAAAGAGAAAAATTAGGACTTAGTCACAAAAAACATATATTTTATTCTTTATGTAAGTGAATAACAGCCTGTTTACTAAAACAGTATACAATAAATAGTGAGTTGAGTATGTTGCAATAAGATAAAGTTAGTATGAAACAAATTAATGACTGATTATTTAATATAAATATATTAATAGTCAATTTGTGATTGTCGCGGGGAATGTCCTGGGGTGGTGGACACATTAGTGTCTATGGTAAACCGTGGGGAAGGTTTTCTATGGGGTAGTTTTGCTAAATTTAGACTAGATGTGGGTAAATAGTTAGGGTCCATGTCAAGTAAAATTTGAAACTAAGATAATTTAATTTAATATGGAATGTACAAAAAAGCCATAAATAGACTGATACCAACACTCATATCCAAATATCAAATTGACATCACAATCTCCAAATTGATAGACTTTTATGTTTCTGCATTATCATAGATATAAAAATTATAAAAGGTAGCTAAGAAATTTTTCAGAAATTATTTTTAACTATATAGGGTAAACAAACAAACAATCTTAATTTTTAAAAAACAATTATATAATTGTTATTCTAAAGGGTTGCTACTCTTTGAGTAAAAAAAGTGCCCTGAAACTTTTACAATCTTCAAAAAAATATTAAAAAATTTCATATATAATAAAAAACTACTTCTTAAAAAAATTTGGTTATAAAATAACAAAATATAAAAATTAAATCAAATCTATCTTATATAAAATCTGTAACAAAACAGCCTAAGACTTTTTGAAAATCTATAAACTACCCTGAAATAAAAAAAAAAAAGCTGCCCTGAGTGACCCTGTGTTTTTAGGAAAAAAATTAAAATATTAAGAATTTCTTGATTCATAAAAAAATTCAAAAATTATTTACTTCTTTTGAGTACCTTAATAGTGTGGCAACCCTGAATATAGCAAAAAAAAGTTTAAACGATTTTTAATAACAAAGAAGCTAGTTTTGTCAATAGTTTTAAGGTCAGGTTGTTTTTATTAAAATAAGTACTATTTTTAAGTTAGTGTTAATTAAATTTAAAATAGATAAACAAAAAAGCTAGCTTATTTTTAAATATCTATCAAAATCGAATGATTTTTTTTATTATGCTTTCATTTTGTTTATCTAATGAACTATATTGCTAAATGATTTAATGTTTTATACAAACTTATACTTTAAATATACTGTCTATTTTGGCCTTTTAAAATTTTGGACTTTTATTCAAGTCTTTTTTGCAGGGTCTGTAAAGTTATTTCTATAAAAAGAATAAACGTAAATAATTTTTAGAACATTACTTATCTACAAAAAAGTAATTAAATTACAAAAAAGCTGTAAAAGAACTGATACCAACATTCAAATTCAAATATCAAACTGTGTTCAAAAAACGCAGTAGTTGCTGCAAGCCAGTTATAAAACATGTGTACATGAACTAAGCCAAAGATAAAGAGTGGTAATAATATCATGTAATAAAACAGCGAAAAAAGGCTAGTTTGTTTAAAATCTATCTCCTTCTACATTTTTCAAGTAATCTTTTTTAAACTTTAACAGTTTAATATTTATAAAATAACAAAAAACTTTACTTGTGAATTTAAATATTTGTAGTAAAATATTTAAAAAAAAAGACTGGTCACATTTATTTTTAATTTTTTTTATAAAATTTTTATTTATTATAATTATCAAAATTCTTAAGTAAAGTTTTTTTTTGTAATTTAAGAATATTTTCTAAAATTAGAAGAAGATTGCTTAAAATACGAAATTGAAGATAGTTTTTTAGTAAATTTTTAAATTTACGAGAAAACTGACCCCGAAAAGTTTGCAGCCCAAAAGTTTTAATTTAGGGGACTTTTTGAAAAAAAATTTGCGCACCCCCTGACCAAAATACCACGTTACGCCACTGCCCTGAATGTGTACCAGAATTTTTACTTAAGAACTTGGGAAAGTTCAAAAAATTAACAAAACAAGTTTATTTATATTTAAAATTTATAAAATTATGATATATTTATACTTTTTAATTTTCAATATATCGTGTAAACAGCTACTAAAAAGTTATGTTACTTTAATTATGTATAATATTAAAGATACTACTTAAATATCTTTTAAATAAATAAATATTATTTTATATTACAATACATTATTTGATTAGGACTTAGTTTTAAACAATAGTTAGAAATTTACTAGTTAAGATTAATATAAAAAATTAAATAAAGTTATAAAAATATATCTAAATATTCTAATGATTGTTTTGTTTTTCTAATTCCTAAATCTATATATTAAATATATAAAGAAAAAAAATCGGAAATTTGTTACACTGATATTAAAATTGTTAAGGTCTACAGGTTATTTTCTTTAAGTTTTTAGTTTCTTAAAAGAAAAAAATCGTGATAAGCTGAAATATTTTTACGTCAAATTTCATCATAATTTTGTTCTAAAAGTTTAAGTTATTTTTTTTAAATAATTGATTGTAACACTAAATGAAGTCAACTTGAAGAAAAATTTTCTATACGATTTCAAATAAAATAAAATTAAAAGTGAATTTAAGCATTACCTCAACTTAACTTTTATAACCATAATATAGGTATAAATACTATAACATTTATACCTTATACATTTTATGAGAAAAAAATCTATAACATTGAATAATAACAACAAAAATATTTTTTTTCTAATAGTTTTTCTTAATAATTTTTAAGCCCAAAAATCAAAATAAAAAGAAGCAAATAATATTTGCAAATCTAAAAATAAATAAAATCATTTTAGGTTTTCTCACAAAATTAGTTTAATTGATTTTAAGTTAAACTGACGCAGTAATCTCAGCTTACCATTTATTTATGTACTTAACTCTTTGTTAAAAGAAATTATCTATCACTAAATTTTTATATGAGCATACTAGAAAAAAAAATGTATAAAGAAGTTTGTAAATATTATTATGTTAGGTCAAAATAGTAATCTTAATGAATAATATAAATAATAGTAAGATAGAAAACGCTGCAATTTAGAATTAGACTGAACGACTGTTATTGTAATTAAAAAAACTAACAGCACAACAAACAATATCTGATATTGCTTACACGAAGAATAAAATAAGTAAATATAATTATTTTCTATTAAAAAAAAAACATCTTATTTTACATTGTACACCAAATGGTTTTTGTAAATTTGTTTTTATAGTTTCTCTGTCTTCTAATTATTTTAAATATCTGTCTATACCTATTCTCAAATATTTATAAACATATGTCTTTTTTTATAACTGCATTACCTATTTTAACATTAACATCTATATTTTTCCAAAAACTATTTTTTGGTTGATGTAGAAACATACTTTTGGTTTTATAAAGGTTTAATTTGAGTTTGTCTGATATCTTTCGTAGTTCTGTATTAAAATTTTCATTGTCACCGAATCTTTTGTATAACATTGTATTTTCTACAAAGTTTAGACTAGTTTTGATCTGTAAGTCATCTATATCAAGTAATGTTAGGAATAACAACTTTCCTAACACTGAGCATTGGGGTACCCCAATTTCAGTTTTTTAACAGGTTGACTCATATCCTCCAAAGCTAACAAACTGTTTCCTTCCATCTAGAAATGAAATAGTTAGTAAATGCATATTACCTCTTACACCATTACACTCAAATTTTCTTAATGAGATATTTTATTTACACTATCAAATGATTTACTTAAATCCAAAAACACTGCACAAACTGCATTTCCTTAATCAAAATTGGATAGTACCCCTTTAACAAACTCTTACAATAAACATTTGTTTGATGGAATCTCACATAATAAGTGATTAACCAATAAAAGCTTAAACTCCGATATATTGTTCAAAGTTAAGCTACTTTTAACAAAAATCTAGCTGTGGTGATGCGTATTACTTATCTTAGCATAATTTTGCTATATCTTTTTAGCTTAGTTTGTTATAAATTTTTATAACAAGTTTGCAACAATTCTGTTTTTATTAATCATATTCTCTCTTTTTTTTAGTCTAAAGACTTTGTGTGAAGACATTTTTAATTTTCATATAAATGCTTTTAATTTAAAAAGCATACTAATTTAAATTAAGATAACTTAAATCTATGTTATTCAATAAACCGGCAGTGGTATGTCAAACTATTATTTGTTTAAATATTTGATCTTAGTAGTGCTAATTTAATTTTTACGGAACAAAATGAACAAAGTCGTTCTAAGCATTTTTGCACAGTGACGTTTTTGCACAGTGACGTTTTGGCACGATGATTTTTTGCACAGTGCATCAGTTTTGTGTTCAGACCGATTTAATGTATTTTAGTTAGTACCAAATTTATAACATAAAAAAAAAACTCAAAACTAAAATTTTATAGCCGACTCATATCAAAGATAATAAATCTAAGATTTAAAATGTTAAAAAGTTAATATTAATGTTAGAAACGCAAATTAATTAAATTAAAAAATAAAACTATTAAAAAAAATTATACTAGGAACTAAAAACTAAATTTATTGTAAAACTAAAATAAAAAGAATACTAATAGTTTAAGTAAATTGTTCTAATTTATTTAAGTTAAAGTTTAAGTCATGAAAAAAGCGCTGTTTTTATTGCCTTTTTTTATTCTCACTAAAAAAAAACCATAAAATTAAAAAATAATCATCAAGTAAAATCTGAAATACCTCTAATTTTCATAAAATAACTAAGTCTTTTTTAAAACAAATTATACAGTAATCTTCCTTTATTTTGCCAACATATGTTTCTGTGTGTCAACGAATCAACACACTTCAACTGGGTTCTGTAAAAAAATAATTACTGTAATGAGAGAATAGAAGCATAGAATAAAGTAGGTGTATACATGTTTTCATTAAAATAAGATATTTTCTACTGATAATAGTTATTAATAGGTGAAATACTTAATATTAAATCCGACTGTTATAAAACTATATGATATTTGTAATTACTAAGTCTAAAATAAATAAGTAAGCTAAATTATGCACCAAAACATAATATAAACAAACAACTCACGTTAATAGGAAAGATAACTAAATCAAAATTTACTGTTGTTAACTAACGAAAAAAATACATTCGTTACAACTAATAATTACGTCAAAATGTAAATGAGGTTATTTAAACTATTTAATTTGTATTGTAAAGAACATTAATTTTGTTTTAATGTAATATCTATTTTGAACAAAAATAAAACATTAACCATTAGTTAGTAAATCAATAAAATTTAATAAAACTTAACGACGCTGAAGGCAATAAAAGTAACAGAAAATCGGTGTAACATGTATATTATATATTGAATGTTAGTAATGATTGAATCAAAGTTGTATAGAACTAGGAAGCATATTTAATTCAAATGTAAAAATCAAAAAGTAAAAAAATGAAAAAATTAAACTTTAAGGAAAAACAAAATACAAAAAACATAACTATTATTAGGCTTACAATGTACTGACCGATAATTAATTTACAGCGACATACATAAAATCATAATGACCTGAATTAAATATATATTGTATTTTATAATTAATAAAATAATTAATTGGTAAAGTAGGAGTCGGCTGTTTAATTTAAATATCTCATACAGATGTTTTATATATTTGATAAGTGAATTGTGTTATATATGAAAGTTAAAATGTTAAACAACAAGGTAGTCATATGCAGTAAAAATAAACAAGATTGTCAGATTTCGTTTGGCAGTATTTTGATAGGTATGGAACCAAACCAGAAATGGAATGGAGCATCCTCCACCACGCCAACAATAACATCAGTAGCGCGAGCAAGATCTGCCAAATATGCAACCTTGAACGAATGGCAATTTTAGCAGAAGATAGTAAACAATTACTAAACAAAAGACGTGATATTTCAAACAACTGTGCACACAATCGACGGTTCTTCTTCAAATAACACCTTGGCGCCTTCTCACCTTTCATACTTTTCATTCACCTTCCACATCCACTTAACATATATTAATATAATTATATATCCTTAGTAAGATATAGTTTTATTCATTTATTATTTATATTTATTTCACACAAGTCACTTTCTATTCTCTGAAATTTCATATATTCACTTTACCCTCCGACTATAATTCTTCACACCTTTATATGGTAAGTTCCAAGTTTAATTGGAAGCCTGTATTCAAATCACAGATAAACCGTGCTTTTTTACCTACTACGCCCAAGAGAGCTAGTAGGATTTTTACTGCAGGTTTATACTTAGCATATGACTACCTTGTTGTTTTACATTTTAACATACATTTATAACATTTATAAAATACAATATATATTTAATTCAGATCATTATGATTTTATGTATGTCGCTGTAAATTAATTATCGGTCAGTACATTGTAAGCCTAATAATAATTATGTTTTTTGTATTTTGTTTTTCCTTAAAGTTTAAATTTTTTCCTTAAAGTTTAATTTTTTCATTTTTTCATTTTTTGATTTTTACATTTGAATTAAATGTGCTTCCTAATTCTATATAACTTTGATTCAATCATTACTAACATTCAATATATAATATACATGTTACACCGAGTTTCTGTGACTTTTATTGCCTTCAGCGTCGTTAAGTTTTATTAAATTTTATTGATTTACTAACTAATGGTTAATGTTTTATTTTTGTTCAAAATAGATTACATTAAAACAAAATTAATGTTCTTTACAATACAAATCAAATAGTTTAAATAATCTCATTTACATTGTGACGTAATTATTAGTTGTAACGAATGTATTTTTTTCGTTACTTAACAACAGTAAATTTTGAATTAGTTATCTTTCCTATTAATGTGAGTTGTTTGTTTGTATTATGTTTTGTTGTATAATTTAGCTTACTTATTTATTTTAGACTTAACAATTACAAATATCATATAGTTTTATACAGTCGGATTTGATATTAAGTATTTCACCTATTAATAACTATTATCTGTAGAAAATATCTTAGTTTAATGAAAACATGTATACACCTACTTTATTCTATGCTTCTATTCTCTCATTACAGTAATTATTTTTTTACAGAACCCAGTTGAAGTGTGTTGATTCGTTGACACACAGAAACATATGTTGGTAGAATAAAGGAAGATTAATGTATAATTTGTTTTTATTTATATTCCAATGAAGTTACTTCACTAGGATCTTTTGTTAGCAAACAATTAAAACTATATTTTGAACAGTTTAGTTTTTTTTATTAATTAAGCGTTTTTAAAAAATTAAAATAAACTTAAGATACTTGATTAAACAACTAATCAATGCTAATTTTCACATCAAGAGACTATAAGTAAAAAACTAGTCTCAATATTCGTGTTCTGAAGCCCTACTAAATTAAGTTTATATTTCTTTTTAAAAGTTAACGAAATTCAATATCAAAAATTGTTTTAGTTTAAAACTAAGAAATATGTACTTTACCAGTTCATTGAAATTAAGATAACAAATAGGATTAAAGTTAATTGTATACGTTATCATATTGCTCAAGGTAAAACTATAAGTAAAAACTTTAGGTTGAAATTTCTTTACAAGACTATCAAATTTTATTCATTCAAAATAATTTGCGTTTAAAGAAAAATCTTTAAGTTAATAAAAATAAAATTTATAAAATTATTTAATAAAATAAAAGTTAAAAGCGTGCAAAAGTGAAGCTCCGTTCAAAATTGACCAATTGTTTAAAAATTTTGCAATGAATAAATATTTACGAGGCTGAAGTTTGATAGACATTTAAATATAAGATTTTTAACACATTCAAATTTTTTACTTACAGTCATTACCGAACTATACTACCGCTCGTACTTACATTAGAACAATGAAACTCTAGAACCTTGTTCCATGTGCGTAGAACTACGTCATCAAAAAAAAATTAGCTTTCTACTATAAAAAATAAAATATTTATGGTACGCCGAAAAATATCGAATTTATTATTAAAAAATAGAAGAAGCTTAGCAAACACTCTTTAAAACCGCTCGTACTTACATTAGAACAATGAAACTCTAGAACCTTGTTCCATGTGCGTAGAACTGCGTCATCAAAAAAAAAATTAACTTTCTACTATAAAAAATAAAATAGTTATGGTACGCCGAAAAATATCGATTTTATTATCAAAAAAATAGAAGAAGCTTAGTAAACACTCTTTAAAACCGCTCGTACTTACATTAGAACAATGAAACTCTAGAACCTTGTTCCATGTGCGTAGAACTACGTCATCAAAAAAAAAACTTAACTTTCTACTATAAAAAATAAAATAGTTATGGTACGCCGAAAAATATCGAATTTATTACTAAAAAAATAGACGAAGCTTAGCAAACACTCTTTAAAACCGCTCGTACTCACATTAGAACAATGAAACTCTAGAACCTTGTTCCATGTGCGTAGAACTACGTCATCAAAAAAAAAAAAAACTTTCTGCTATAAAAAATAAACTAGTTATGGTACGCCGAAAAATATCGAATTTATTATTAAAAAAATAGACGAAGCTTAGTAAACACTCTTTAAAACCGCTCGTACTTACATTAGAACAATGAAACTCTAGAACCTTGTTCCATGTGCGTAGAATTACGTCATCAAAAAAAAAAAACTTTCTACTATAAAATATAAAATAGTTACGGTACCTTCAAAAGCACTTAAATATTCGAATTAAAGTCACAATCTATTTGTTTTAATACACATACAACAAAGTAAATAAATATTATTTTATTAATGTACACGAATAAAGAACTGTATGATTACGCTAAAGAAGCATTGGTACAAAAACAAATTTGAAGATTCGGTCAATAACGTTTTTAACAACTTTTAGTTTTAAATTAACTTTGAAAAAAAAGAACATATATATAAGCGATAAATATTAACGCATAATGAACTTAAAAATCACTAATATTAATGCAAACGAACAACGAGCTGTATAATTACGCTGAAGCAGCATTTGTTTAAACTAACATTCGTGTCCTGCATTGTGTCATTTTTTTCTTTTTCTTCCGACTTACCCACCTTTAAGGTATTTAAAATTTATTAAGTAATGAATGTTGAGCTATTTGTTTAATTAAAAGATTCATATTTTTGAGTAATATTTTAAATAAATAAGATTAAACTAACAATTGTGTCTTTTTTTTCTTTTGCAACCAGCTAATTATCCTCCTTGAAAATAAATTATTATATGTTCAATAAATAGGATTTTTATTACGGTAATAAATTTCCATATAAAAATTACAAGTTGTGTAGTAATTTATAACAGTTAAGTCATCACAATTATAGTAAAAAAATTACTGGTTAGATTTTATAAAAATCTAGCGAAAATTCTGAAGTTTAGTTTTTTTGTTTTAAACTACACAATTTTATACAATTTTAGTATGAAAGTTATTTTTTTTTATTTTTAAAATAAGTATTATCAATATTAGGATAAATTTTACTATAAAATTATATATTTGTCATCAGTTTGAAATAATTATATACTAGTAGACAATACTTTTTGAATAGTCATCACATTACTTAAATATTTCCTTTTTAAACTTACACTTGCTTTGTATCTAATTAACGCTTTCCTAAAATTTTCATTAATTTGGTTTTTCTCATACTTGCTTGCCTTTTGAAAATCTAAACCTAGACCTTGATATAGTTTTGAAAAAGTTTCTGATCTATTTTTTCTTCTAATAATGTAAAAAAAAAATTACACTTGTCCGCCTCTTTCAACAATTCTTCCTTTTTCAAGAGAGTTTTCTTTACTAAGTTTGTATATCTTTTCTTTGGCATTGGCATACTTAATTGTTTGTTTTTATTAGAATATATCTAAGTATATTAATATTTGACAAAAACTTTTAAGTAAGCTTAATAAAATGCAGCAACATATTTAAACCTTAATATTTAAGAATAATAATTATTACCTAGCCCATTAACAAATCCTATTTATTCTGTTCAATTTAAAAAGTTAAGTATAAGACAGGGTTGCAACTCGTTTTTTCAAAAATTTTTCCAGGTTTTCCAAATTTCTTCCAGGTTTTTAAAAGTACACATTTTTAAGTCTATATTTACTTTTAAGTTTATTTATATGTAAGAAACTGTGTTAAATAGTATAAAAACATTGAAAAGATTTTGTAAAGTTACTTTAAAAGTGTATTAATAAATGTCTGATAATGACAAAAAATCTTATTTATATGATAGATATTTTGTATAAAATCAAAATTTTACCACTGAACATGTTAAAATTTATTTAAATTCCAGGTTTTTCCAGGATTTTGATCAAAATTACAGGTTTTTCCATTTTTTTTTCAAAATTTCGCAAATTCCAGGTTTTTCCAGGTTATTTTAGCCTAAGTTGTCGAATTCCGAGTTATTCTAGGTTTTTCCAGGTAAAGTGGCAACCCTGATAAGATAAAAATTTCTGTCCTCAAATAAATATAAACAAATTTAATTTAATAAAAGTAAAGTTTTTTATTCCTAAACATTATACTGGTACTTTTGAAATTACAGAATTTCCACTCTTTAAGTCAAGTAAAGGCCCTATTGACCTAAAGCTGCCCTGAATGACCTTAAAATGCCCTGAGATTTTTCAAATATAATAATTGCCCTGAGTTTGTAAAAAAAATACAATATACACTAAGTTTCCTGAGACTTCCTTACTTTCCACAATATTTTCTAACATATAAAAAAATCTTGAGTTTCCGAGTACTCTGAGTGTGCAACAGTACTTCAAAATTAATCAATTAAAAAAAATTAAATTTAAAATTAATTAATAACTATCTTAAGATCTTTATCAAATTCAATTTTTGAAAGTCTTTATTTTCTGTAACATGGTATCAAGTTGCACTTGATTACTGGTTGGATTTGACGAAATATTTGAGTTACAATCCATGTTCATCCAAGCGTTAACGAGAAAGCTCGCAAGGTCAAGTTTTTTACTGATGCAAGTTAACATAAGGAGAAAATAAAGTGAAGACAAGAAATTATTGATGTAATGTTGCAAAATTTAAGACGCTGATGTATAAACGCTGCGGTTTTAAAGAGTGTTTACTAAGCTTCGTCTATTTTTTTAATAATAAATTCGATATTTTTCAGCGTACCATAACTATTTTATTTTTTATAGTAGAAAGTTAATTTGTTTTTGATGACGTAGTTCTACGCACATGGAACAAGGTTCTAGAGTTTCATTGTTCTAATGTAAGTACGAGCGGTTTTAAAGAGTGTTTGCTAAGCTTCGTCTATTTCTTTAATAATAAATTCGATATTTTTCGGCGTACCATAACTATTTTATATTTTATAGTAGAAAGTTAGTTTTTTTTTGATGACGTAGTTCTACGCACATTGAAGAAGGTTCTAGAGTTTCATTGTTCTAATGTAAGTACGAGCGGTTTTAAAGAGTGTTTGCTAAGCTTCGTCTATTTTTTTAATAATAAATTCGATATTTTTCGGCGTACCATAACTATTTTATTTTTTATAGTAGAAAGTTATTTTTTTTTGATGACGTAATTCTACGCACATGGAACAAGGTTCTAGAGTTTCATTGTTCTAATGTAAGTACGAGCGGTTTTAAAGAGTGTTTGCTAAGCTTCGTCTATTTTTTTAATAATAAATTCGATATTTTTCGGCGTACCATAACTATTTTATTTTTTATATTAGAAAGCTATTTTTTTCTGATGACGTAGTTCTACGCACATGGAACAAGGTTCTAGAGTTTCATTGTTCTATTGTAAGTATGGGCGGTTTTAAAGAATGTTTACTAAGCTTCTTCTATTTTTTAATAATAACTTCGATATTTTTCGGCGTACCAAAACTATTTTATTTTTTTTAGTAGAAAGCTAATTTTTTTTTTGATGACGTAGTTCTACGCACATGGAACAAGGTTCTAGAGTTTCATTGTTCTAATGTAAATACGAGCGGTTTTAAAGAGTGTTTACTAAGCTTGTCTATTTTTTTAATAATAAATTCGATATTTTTCGGCGTACCATAACTATTTTATTTTTTATAGTAGAAAGCTAATTTTTTTCTTTGATGACGTAGTTCTACGCACATGGAACAAGGTTCTAGAGTTTCATTGTTCTAATGTAAGTACGAGCGGTTTTAAAGAGTGTTTACTAAGCTTGTCTATTTTTTTAATAATAAATTCGATATTTTTCGGCGTACCATAACTATTTTATTTTTTAATAGTAGAAAGTTAATTTTTTTTTGATGGCGTAGTTCTACGCACATGGAACAAGGTTCTAGAGTTTCATTGTTCTAATGTAAATACGAGCGGTTTTAAAGAGTGTTTACTAAGCCTGTCTATTTTTTTAATAATAAATTCGATATTTTTCGGCGTACCATAACTATTTTATTTTTTATAGTAGAAAGCTAATTTTTTTTTTTGATGACGTAGTTCTACGCACATGGAACAAGGTTCTAGAGTTTCATTGTTCTAATGTAAGTACGAGCGGTTTTAAAGAGTGTTTACTAAGCTTGTCTATTTTTTTAATAATAAATTCGATATTTTTCGGCGTACCATAACTATTTTATTTTTTATAGTAGAAAGTTAATTTTTTTTTTAATGGCGTAGTTCTACGCACATGGAACAAGGTTCTAGAGTTTCATTGTTCTAATGTAAATACGAGCGGTTTTAAAGAGTGTTTACTAAGCTTGTCTATTTTTTTAATAATAAATTCGATATTTTTCGGCGTACCATAACTATTATATTTTTTATAGTAGAAAGCTAATTTTTTTTTTTGATGACGTAGTTCTACGCACATGGAACAAGGTTCTAGAGTTTCATTGTTCTAATGTAAGTACGAGCGGTTTTAAAGAGTGTTTACTAAGCTTGTCTATTTTTTTAATAATAAATTCGATATTTTTCGGCGTACCATAACTATTTTATTTTTTATAGTAGAAAGCTAATTTTTTTTTTGATGACGTAGTTCTACGCACATGGAACAAGGTTCTAGAGTTTCATTGTTCTAATGTAAGTACGAGCGGTTTTAAAGAGTGTTTACTAAGCTTGTCTATTTTTTTAATAATAAATTCGATATTTTTCGGCGTACCATAACTATTTTATTTTTTATAGTAGAAAGTTAATTTTTTTTTTTGATGGCGTAGTTCTACGCACATGGAACAAGGTTCTAGAGTTTCATTGTTCTAATGTAAATACGAGCGGTTTTAAAGAGTTTTTACTAAGCTTGTCTATTTTTTTAATAATAAATTCGATATTTTTCGGCGTACCATAACTATTTTATTTTTTATAGTAGAAAGTTTTTTTTTTTTTGATGGCGTAGTTCTACGCACATGGAACAAGGTTCTAGAGTTTCATTGTTCTAATGTAAGTACGAGCGGTTTTAAAGAGTGTTTACTAAGCTTGTCTATTTTTTTAATAATAAATTCGATATTTTTCGGCGTACCATAACTATTTTATTTTTTATAGTAGAAAGTTAATTTTTTTTGATGGCGTAGTTCTACGCACATGGAACAAAGTTCTAGAGTTTCATTGTTCTAATGTAAGTACGAGCGGTAGTATAGTTCGGTAATGACTGTAAGTAAAAAATTTGAATGTGTTAAAAATCTTATATTTAAATGTTTATCAAACTTCAGCCTCGTGTTTTTTAGTGGAATTTCTTGATTTTATGTAACTTTTACCACTTTTTGTATATTTTCCAGAATTTTCAGATTTTTTAATAAATAAGAAATCCTACCATAAAATAAAACTTTCTTTAAATTGTTTTAAATTGTTTACAGTGTGTTTGTGTGATAATTAGACACATCAAAAAAAAATTAAAGTTAAAACTTTAAGGTCGCAGTTTTTGGATCATATACATTTCGCATTGGGGTGGACTTTAGATAATTGGTTGAACCTTAGGTCAAAGTTTCTTCAAGTCATCTAAAATTTTGCATAGGGTATTTTTATGATATTTCCCAAAAAAAAAATCAGCCGGATAATCAAAAGTAGCTGTAAAAATAAGCACCCTAATATATAAATATATTATATTATAATTATATAGTACCAAAAAAATACACATGTGCGGACAATTGGGATGGGGGATCTAATGACGGCTTTAAACTCTCTGATTTTAACTAGATTGAAACCCAGTGGTCAACACTGATTTGTTTTTTTTGTGTCTATCTAACCCTATAAATTTGTTATTATAACCTCTAACCCATCAGGCCACATATATTTCATCTAATTATGTGTCCTGGACAAGACCGTGGTGTGCGACTCAATCTAAAAAGTTTTTTGTACACCAGATCCTAGGGCCAAATATTCTGAGGTTCTTTTTTTGGCTTTCAATAAACTATATGTTAAATGTATTAAATAATTATTAAGGTAAGCCCTTTTTTTTAAACATTTACTGCCAGTATTGACTGTGAATACCACTGTCAGTGTCTACCATGGGCATCACACCATTCTCTCCCTTTGATTTTGATCTGTTTAATTACTCATTTACAAAAAATACTGAATTAATAATATTTTAAATAATAATGTTTGCCACTTATAATCACACAAGTTACTTCACTAGGATCTTTTGTTAGCAAACAGTTAAAACTATATTTTGAACAGTTTAGTTTTTTTTATTAATTAAGCGTTTTTAAAAAATTAAAATAAACTTAAAATACTTGATTAAACAACTAATCAATGCTAATTTTCACATCAAGAGACTATAAGTAAAAAACTAGTCTCAATATTCGTGTTCTGAAGCCCTACTAAATTAAGTTTATATTTCTTTTTAAAAGTTAACGAAATTCAATATCAAAAATTGTTTTAGTTTAAAACTAAGAAAAATGTACTTAACTAGTTCATTAAAACTAAGATTACAAATAGGATTAAAGTGAATTGTATACGTTATCATATTGCTCAAGGTAAAACTATAAGTAAAAAGACTATCAAATTTAATCATTTAAAATAATTTGCGTTTAAAAAAAAATCTTTAAGTTAATAAAAATAAAATTTATAAAATTATTTAATAAAATAAAAGTTAAAAGCGTGCAAAAGTGAAGCTCCGTTCAAAATCGACCAATTGTTTAAAAATTTTGCAATGAATAAATATTTCCGTAAAGATATATCCCCGTGCAAAAGTAACACTTTGCAAAAATGTTTCCATGCAAATATAACGTCATGCAATAAGTGATGCCGTGCAAAAATTTCGACGTGTAAAAATGTCGTCGTGCAAAAATGACCCTCCTGCAAAAGAATTGCTGTTCAAAAGAGTCGCCGTACAAAAGTGACACCTACCAATTTGTATAACGAGCATAAAGTTATTGTTATAGGAAAATTTATTAATTTTTCAAAAAACATAAAACTTTAATGTCAATTATTTTACTTATCTTAAAAGCTATCTAAATTTTTTTTTTTATTTTAGAGAATGCACCTTTGCCTTTAATTTAAAAAAAAAATATTTAATTTGGGGTTGGAATTATTTCATGGGGTCCCTCCAAAAATAAAGGTTTTTTTTCGTTTTTTTTCATCAAATGGTATTAGAACCAAAAATAAATATTTTTTTTTAATTTTGTTTTTTGATTTCCCTTAGTTTGCATGTTATAAAAACTAGTAAATAGTTATTTTATAAATAATGTTAATATCTTTTACGATTTGGCCCAAAATCAAAATGTAGTATATTACACTATCATTTGCCTTGGCCATTTCCTAGATAAAAAATTGATAAAAGGAAAAAAAAAGTTAATAAGAATGTGAATTACATCAAACTTAATAAAAATAAAATAATTTAATTAAATTTGTTGTTTATTCACATTCTTATTAACTTTTTTTTTCCTTTTATCAATTTTTTATCTAGGAAATGGCCAAGGCAAATGATAGTGTAATATACTACATTTTGATTTTGGGCCAAATCGTAAAAGATATTAACATTATTTATAAAATAACTATTTACTAGTTTTTATAACATGCAAACTAAGGGAAATCAAAAAAAAAATTAAAAAAAAATATTTTTTTTTGGTTCTAATACCATTTGATGAAAAAAAACGAAAAAAAACCTTTATTTTTGGAGGGACCCCATGAAATAATTCCAACCCCAAATTAAATAATTTTTTTTTAAATTAAAGGCAAAGGTGTGTTCTCAAAAATAAAAAAAAATTTTAGATAGCTTTTAAGATAAGGAAAATAATTGACATTAAAGTTTTGTGTTTTTTGAAAAATTAATAAATTTTCCTATAACAATAACTTTATGCTCGTATTTGTATACTTGGGGTTAAGTTTTTAATTACCTTCCAAAACAAGGTAAGTTTTGCAAAAAGGGGTAAGAAAAAAGTAAAAAGTTAAAAACTCCTGATTTACGTTAACAATACATTAGTGACTTATCAACATTAAAATAAACGTTACCAAGTAAGTGAAATCAGAGTTTTTTTTTCCTTAGAAAGATATTGCATTATTGTCAGATCCTAAAATTCCTCAACTTTTTTTTTTGTTTTTAATGATATTTATTATTTATATATTGTTTTTATCAAAGATATTTCAAACAATTTAGTTTTGCCTTATCGGGCATCAATATATAAAGTACTACTGAAAAATATTTAGCTATACAAAACATATTTAAACTACTCTACCAAAAAAAGATTTAACAGCAATAAATTTTCCCGGCAATTATTTTTAGTTTGTAGTCTCCCTTTAGCCAAAAATAAGTACCTTAAGCTAACTTTAACTTAACTTTAAAAGTATTTAAGTGTTAATTACTAAAATAAATTGATCAAAAAGTATTTAAATAATCTATTTATAGAATATTGTTTTGCACTGTAGGATTAATCAATTTTAATTAAATTCTAATCAACTTAGAATTCTATTTGAATTCCCTATAAGGCAAAACATTTTGTTGTAAATAATTTTTTTGAAATCCTTAATTTCTGCTTAAACACTAACTTTGTAATCAAATTAAATGATGCAATTATAGTAAACTAAAAGTGTATATTATGCACTAATTTAGATATTAGTAAAACTTAATAAAATGTAAAATATTAATCAAATCAACTCAAACATGATATGAATTAAACCATGATATGTACTTAAACTAAACTCTAAACTTTAAACTGACTACTTATGAAATTATCTTTGACATGCAGGGAAATAAATAGTTTTGTGCTTAATATCTTTAAAAAAAAATATTTTTTTTATGATTTTTTGAATAAAGAATTGCGCTTTACTAAAGTTCTTAATATTTTTTTGGAAATAAAAATCAGAAGGAATTATCTCGTTATATTATAATTTAATAAAGTTTTGAAATGACACAAAACTGTTAAAAACTAGATTTTTAGGTGCTGAATTTTTATCAGCAAGTGGACATACATTTAACCAAGCATAAATAAAATGTTGTTTTAGTAATCAGAACACAAAACACCTGAAATTAGCTTCTTATATTAATTAATAATAATAATAATTATTAATTGTACTTCTTTGTTTGTTTTGTTTCATTTTTTATTTTCTGAATTTTCGTACAAGTAAGTTATTTGCAATAATTCTATTTTTATTATTCTTAAATTTACAAAACCATCGCTATGTAAGGATTATTCAAAAAAAAAGTAAAAAAATTGGCATCTTTGAAATAAGCGAAAACTGATCTTTAAAGTTATTTTCATGCTAATAACAATAATGAACTTTAAAAAAAAACTAATACAATTTTTATACATAGATATTTCAGTAAAAAACTGTGTGTGATTTGTATTATATCTTTATTTAAATCTTATTGTTGTCTACAGACTAATACAACTATTTGTATTTGTAAAAAAATATAAACTTAAAATTAGGTCAAATATATATTGTATATGTTTGTGAAGAAAAAGAATCGAACTTTAAAGATTGTCTAATACAAGGTTTTTCTAACTTATTTATATGTGGAATAGTTGCTCTTTGATTAAAAGTTTAAATTAAGGTATTTCGTATATTTTTGTTCTATAAAACGCGCTTTTAAAGTATTTCCGCTACTAGTTATGAGTATAATTTAATCATTAATTTTATAAAAAAAATTTGAACGAAATAAGTTAGAGGCGTGTTACTTGAGCAAACTTCAAGTTTTTTATATTAATGTAATAACAAATAATATTAATGAAATAATAGCAATCTAAACACACATAAACTTTAACTGTAAACTTAAATATACTCTTTGTATATGTGAAAACTATACTTTAAGAACAAAGAAACTGTTGTGTTTTGATTTTTTTATGTCAAGAAAAATGACTCAAGTTTCCCTTTTTTAGAATGATTGTCGTGGAAAAATTTGTATTTTACTCTTTTTTTTTTTTTTTGCGGAAAGATATTTAGCGCTACTACATAAAGTTGTAAGAAAAACAAGCTATGTTATTAATTTTAAATGAAATTTCTGTAAACTACTACTTACTGGCATCACACAATTGGATTGTTGGTGTATATTTTGTTGTAGTGACAGTAGATACTTGCTGTTGCATTTGAGCTTACAGTTTCATAATTTTTCCACATTATAGTTAAATTGTGAGCTTGCATAAATATACAATTTACAATTTTATGTATACTTATGGAATAATTAAAGTATTTTAAATTAAACATTTGTTTTTAAATTCAGACTGCTCTGAGTGAAACTAAAAGAGTTTTGACATAAACTTATAAACAAAGTTATTTTGTTTATTTAAACTTGCAGATAGTTACCAGAATAAATTTTAATGCTGTAATTACGTGATGCTATTATGTCAGTTTTTACTATTCAGCATGACTCATTAGTTTAATAAAAACAAATAGAATCTCATAATTATTTTAGTTAAAATTTATTTTTTTATTTTCTTCATTTAACTTAATTTGTTTTATTTTATAGTTAAAGGCATAGCTGCGAATTTATACTTTTATACTAAACGCTTTTAAGATACTTTTAACATTAACTTTATAGTTTTTGATGTTTTATAACTTATACACCTTCTACCCACCAAGCTATTATTTTTTGCGTAAAGTACATTTTTCAGTAGAATTGATTTATTTAATAGGCTTTGTAGTTGTAAAAAATTTTTACTTTTAATATTTTCCTTATAAATGATCATAAAAATGCATAGAAGACTTTAATAGATAGAAACTATATTTATATTTTAATTTAAATATTTAATAATGGTTAAATAAACTATACACTGATTGCCTTATACAAGCAAATTTCAAAAACATACACTTTTTTATTAAATACAACAAACATGCTAATCAATGTACAGACTGTGTCACAACAAAGAAAAGGTAGAAAGGAAACAATTAGTACTGAAGTACAAAGCACTCTTACAAACTAAACACATTTGTCTGGAATTTTTGTATTGTTGGTGTAATAAACTAGCGAGGCAAAGAAAAGCAAATTAAACTAAAAAAGCAAATCATTTAAGGTTTAAAAAAGCCTGATCTTAACACATAAAAAAGTACCAACAAAATTTGACTATATATTAACTATCAAAGGTTATATAGTACAGTCCTTAGAAATAAATATAGAAAATTTTTTCTGAAAATTCAAGTACAAACTATTTCAAAAAAGAACTTTTCAAATATATAAAAATTTATATACTAAAAAACAAAAAGAAAAATTAAAACGGTTTTTAAAAATACACCTAGCTTCTATAAATGCTGGTAAATTAACAAAAAAACAAACTTTACGTTTAACTAAAAGACTTTGAAGTTTAAAATTATTAATTTTTGTTATACGATGTAATTATCAGTACTAAATTATTATTTTGAAAATATATAATTAACATACTTCACTTTCTTTGTGTCTTTTCAATTGTGCTGAAGTAAAACACTTTTTACCACACTTTTGACAAGAGTATCTAGGTTCATAGTGATACTTCAAATGATTGTTCAAGTTTGATGAAGTATGAAACTTCATTTTACAAAGATTGCACGAGTATCTAGGTTCATAATGAAACTTCATGTGAATATTCAATTGTGATGAAGTATGAAACTTCTTTTCACAAAGTTTGCACGAGTATTTAGGTTCATAGTGATACTTCATATGTTTTTTTAAGTCTGATGAATTATGAAACTTCTTTTCACAATGACTGCACGAGTATCTAGGTTCATAATGAAACTTCATGTGATGTGACAAACCATCTTTAGTTTTAAAGCTTCTGTCATCTGGGCATATGCTGCATTTGTAATTTCTATCATCACTGTGAGTTGCTACATGTCTTTTTAAGTGTTCTTTCTGAGAAAACCTTTTACCACAAGTTTTACACTGGTAAGGTTTTTCACCTGTATGAGTTCTGATGTGAATAACAAGATCTGCTTTACATTTAAAACATTTCAGGCAAGTTTCACATTGATGCACCTTATCATGTATGTTCTTGTGTTGTTTAAAAGTTTTATTACTAGAAAACTTCTTTTTGCAAATTTGACATTCAAATTTATCATCATTGTTAGTATGGGTAGCTTTACAATCTATAAAAATTATTTTGCTAATAAATGTAATTTAGTTTTGCTTAAAAAACTTACGTAATTTTTCAAACTATATAAAATTTTGATCACTTGTTTTACTAAACATTACTTTACAACTAATAGATCAATAGAGGATTTTTTACAAGTAAAACTTGATTAAAAGCTTGAAAACTTTTTTCTTCAAGAAATACTAAAACATAAGTTTTAATAGTAATGTATAGAAAAACAGTAATATAATGGTTTAATTATATATATACAACAGATTAAATGAGTAAAATAAATGTAGATTATAATTACATATTACTAAATTTCTTTTTGACTTAGTAATAGAATGACGTTTTTTTTAGAATAAATAACTAAATATTAAAAGAAATTTAGTTATGAAAATTAAAGCAAATAAAACACTTATAATTAGACTTGCTTTTTGACATAAAATTAGGTTACTAAATTATTTTATTAACCTTGAACATTAGTCTCAATTTGTTGCTGACAAGTTTTTTCCTTAGTTCCATTGTCACCAACTATGACTTCTGAAATTTGTAATATAGATCTCCAGTCGGTAATAATCAGTAGTTAAGTTAACTTTAAAAAAATCTTATATAACTTATTGACTGACAATTCTTTAACATAAAACTCAAAAAAAGTTTTAAATGATTGAATTAAAAAAACTCAATTAGTTTTTATTTAATTACTTATAAATTCAACAATCTTTTACCTTCAGATTCTCTTCGGTTTAAATCATAAATATTTGAATTTCCACCATCACAGTCCAATTCATCTGATCTAGATTTATTTTGCATTTCTACATTGTGACAATCGTTTGATGTGGTTTTTGTTAAACTTAAAGCTCCAATATCTGTTTAAAAAAGTTCTTAACATTTTTTAGTAAAATTAGATTTTTACATCAAATGTAAAACTTTTCAATTATATCACAACTTTTGTTGCTTTTTTGTAAAGATATAGAAGTACTACAAGTAAAATTTGAGTCGCATAATTCTTCTGGTTTTACTTATTTTTTTAACTAAGTTTTCTAATTTTTTCAATATCAGAAATTATTCTTATTGGCCGTGTTATATTTTAAATATATTTAAAAGGTAACAAAATAAGTTCACAAAATCTAATATGTTAATAATCTAATTAAGTTTTAGTAATTCAATTGTTAAATATTCAAAAATACCTTCACTATTTCCATTGACTTTTGAAATTAAATCTTTTTCAGACAATTTATCAACAAATGAAGATTGGAGACTTTCCAATCTTTAAAAAAGTTTAAGTTGTGTTAGTAAATAAAACTAAGCTTATAGGTTTTTAAGTTTTAATCAACAACAAAACTATTTAAAACCACTCCTTTAAAACTAAGTAGCTATTAAATTTAAGAAGAAACGTGAGTATAACATTAAATATAATATTGACTATAAATTTTTACAATGAAAAACTCAAAAATAATCATATAAAAAGCTTTATATACTTCCAAAACTTATGAAAAATTACACTAAATTCGTGTAATCAGCTGTAAATAAACTGAACAAGTTAAAAACTTACTTTGTGTTTTTCAACTTTAGGTCTTCCTCTAATGACTTAATTTTTTCCACTAACAGAACATATGCTTTTGTCATTATTTTATCTTGCACTTCAAAACTGTCAATATTTAGTTATTTTAGTTTATGGTATAATAATTTTATACTAAAATTCTTAATTGCTTATTTCATAATTGGTTCTTAAAAATTAAATAACAAGTACACATATATAATACAATTAATATTTAATATGAGTTACACATAACCAACTCTTCGCTTTTTCTATGAAGTTCTTTTGCTAACTTCTTATTTTTTTCCAACAATCTACAATTTTCACCAGCAAGATTTTCTTTTTCTTTCTTTAATCTGCAATTTTCGTCTTGTAAATGTTGAATATCAAAATTTTGCTTTTCAATAAGTTCTTTGAAACTTGACATCAAGAATTCAGCTTGGGTAAATTCTAAAAAAATATATAATCAATCTACCAACAGATAATATTTTTAGGTAGAAAAACTAATATATATAACATGACTTTTTATTTTCAGACTTTTAACTTAGTAAAACAATAAAAGGTCGTAAAACTTATAACTATTTAATCAACCAAAATTAAAACTAACTTTCATTTAAATTGTTGCTGTTTGAGAGTTTATCCATTGTTATAATAAAAATTATTATTATATAAAACTTCTAGAAAAAATTATTAAAAGCTTTATTAATTTACTTTTTAATGATTGTAATTTTATTGTTATAAAGTTACTGAATAGATACTATTTACATTTTAATAAAACAAACTTATTTCACTATTCTTTTTATTTTATGTTTCACATGTATTCTTACATAAGCCACAATAAAACAAACATTTTTTATTAAGAAGTTTAACACATTATTATTTAATTTAAAACTTTGGTTCTTGAGTTTTATCATGTAAAATTTTGTTATATATGTTATATATAAAAATATATAATAAAAATATTGCATGTTTTAGATAAAAAAATAAAATATATAAATATAAAAGAAATTTTAATTTCAATTAAATTTGTGTTCTCGGGGATGTAAGTATATCTAATTTGTTATAAGAATTAAAAACTGCCTCTACTGAATAAATACATATTTTTCTCAGAAATTAATGTTTTATAATATATCTTTAAAAATATGAAGTTAGATAGTCTTAAGTTTAATTATATTAACCATTTTAAATATAATTCATATTTAAGTAAGAAATTTATAATAAGAATTTTTATGAACTTTTTAACTTAAACTGTTCTATTGTTTATCAGCAGAAATATATAAACCTGGATTAAATTTAAAAAACTACTTCTAATTACTACAAATCTTTAAAAGTTTTGGCAGTGCATATTAACAAAGATAAAACAAAACAAACTAAACTTCTGAATTTCAAAAGTATGTAGTGTTTTAAATATTGAATGAACATTTTTAATTAAACTTAAGAAAATTGTTGTTTTGAAATAAATTCTTGCCCGGTTAAGAGATCGGGGGTT
Organism: Thalia democratica; assembly: GCF_965202585.1. Taxonomy (NCBI): domain Eukaryota; kingdom Metazoa; phylum Chordata; class Thaliacea; order Salpida; family Salpidae; genus Thalia; species Thalia democratica. Next base: position 2,861,614 of record NC_139172.1, on the reverse strand, counting down.
GGTATAGTCTGTTTTAATATATCTCTTATCAGTCAGTTAGTTTTGATAACTAGCTGATTTGTGCGTAGAAAATATCCAAACTATTTGAATTTTGTTTTCTGCATTTTCCTTTTTATAGTTATGAAAGCTATAAAAAGTAGCAAATAAATTTGTCAGCAAATTTTTAAAAAACATATAGGGTCAACAAATAAACAATCTTAACATTTAAATAACAATTACATAATTTATAAAGTAAAGGGTTGCTCAATTTTCAGTCAAAGAACTACCCTGAAATTTTTACAATTTTAAGAAAATCTAAAAACTTATCAAAATCAATTGAAAATTACTTCTTTAACTAAATTGGTTATAAAATAACAAAATATCAAAACTAAATCAATAAAACTCATCTAAAATCTGGAAAAATTTTTCCAAATTTTTTGAAAATCATTAAACTACCCTGAAATTATAAAAAAAATAAATATGTCCTTAGTCACTCTGTGTTTTTAGGAAATAATCAAAGTGTTAAGAAAATTCATAAGTTGTTTCAGAATTCAAAAATTTCCTTAGTTTTTCAGAAAACTGTGAACCTAGAGTGTGTTGCAACTCTGAATACAGCTAAAAAAGTTTAAAATATAACTAAAAACAATAGACTTAATTTTATTAATAATTAAAAAGGGTATCAATATGTTTTTATTAAAAAATAATTTTATTATTAAGTTTAAAAACAACTGGACTTTTGCCATATTCCATCTACTTTAGATAAAGAACTTATTTTATTTAGTTTTAATTTAGCTACAAGTATTTCTTATACCAAAAAAAGTATTAACTATTTAGAATGGTTAGGCAATTCACAGTTATACAGTTTTAAAGAATCCTTTTTATAAGCAAAAGTCAATTTTTTAAATACTAAGACAAAAAAAGTTATAAATACTTTATTTGAAAATTTGAAACGTCCCTCAATAAAAAAAATTAAATTTCATTAAGATTAGGCTAAAAATGTTTTATAACAATTATTTTTAATTTGAAGAAGAATAAAGGTTTTTAGTAAAATATTATTTCTTGCTGTCTTAGATTTTACCCACCATAATAAACCTATTGTCGTTGACCGGTTGTATCTAAAAATCTAAGCTGATTTTTCGAGTGTATTAAAAAATTTTATTTATTTTTCTATTATTTATACAAATTATAAGCTGCTATTTTCTAGCCTATCCAGTATTATAATAATAGACCTTCTTAAACTCTTTGTAAGTAATATTAGACTTGATAATTAATTTTATTAAACATTATTATTTCAATGTGGTAATATCATGGAATAAAAAAATTAATTTTAATATAGTATTCACCTTTTACTATATTTCAGTGTTATAATATTTACACTATATACATTTTAGTAGAAGGGTAAATTTAAAAAGTTTTCTCAACTTATAGAATTCAAAAAACAAGTGCTTCTTAATATTAATTTAAAAAATATTTTTAATTCAAATTTTTCTTTGAATTATTTAGCTAGTTATATTACATACTAGTTTTAATTAAATATAAAAGAGATCAAAAAAAAAAGTAGGATACTTATTTTTAAAAATCTAAAAGTAATGTACTAAAAACATTTTTTCTATGCATTTTCATAGCTTATTTATAGAAATTTAACAAAATCTACTGAACTTTATTTCATTGTGCTTTTAATTTTGTTTATCTAATGAACTTAATTGCTAAATGATCTAATGTTTTACACTTTGAATATGCTGTCTATTTTGGCATTTTACAAATTTGGCCTTCTGTTCATGTCTTTTTCGCAGGGTTTCTAAAGTAATTTAAAAAAATTAAATAAACGTGAGTCGTTTTAAATACATTAAATTTTGGTAAAAGTTCAAATCGGAAAAACATATGTTAGTTGAATAAAGAAAATTAGTATGCAAACTGTTGTTTTTATAAACAAACCGGTTAAATTTGAAAAACCGGTTAAATTTGGTCCTAGAAAATGCCCTGTATATTTGAGATTGCCATATCTCGGTAAAGTAGCAACTGCTCTAGAAAAGACTGTAAAATACACTGTGAACTCCACTTTTAACTCTGTACAACTAAGAATCAGTCATGCTACAAGAAAGCCCTTAAATGGAATTTGTAAAGACCGTACTGCCGATCAGGAAAAAAGCAAAATTATTTATATGTACAAGTGCCACTGTGACAGTGAGTACATTGGCAGAACGTCTCAAAGATTCCATATTAGAAGGGACCAACACGTTTTTAATTCCCTCAGAAGATGGATAGACACTGGTTTAAAAAAACCATCTAGTAGATCATCAGCGATAGCTGAACACTTATTAAACAATTCAGATTGCGCAAAGAACTATAGTGATAGTAACTTTTCAATTTTAAGTAAAGCTCGTAACGATTATCACCTTAGTGTTTTACAATCTCTATTTATAAAAACATGTAAACCTAAATTGTGTAAGCAACAATACGTTTATAAATCTAATCTTTATAAGTTGTTATAGATTTTATTTGAATTTTGTCGCTTATTTTTATTTTATTTTATTTTTAATGTTGCTTATCTTAGTTAAATTACTGATAAACTGTTTTATATATGCATTTATGAATTGTGAATGTCTAATTAATTTTGCTCAATTATGCTAATTAGTGTTAATTGATTTTTCTGATATTTCTGATGTAACCTCTAACTATTTATATAGTCAAAATTTAATCTTAAAATTAGTTGCTAACTAAAGTAATTGAAAAGCGTTAGCCGAAATCGATTTTACTTGTTTGTTGCTTTAATAAAGATGTTTTTGAATGAATTTTGTCTTAGATTTCTGTACAAGATATGTTTTTATAAAGATAAAAAATGAATCACAACTTATTTCAACTACAATTAAAAAAAAAACTTTTGTTATATATTACCTAAACTAAATAGAACTAAATAGTCATGAGTATTATTATTTAGTTTTTGTCACAACATAATTTAATGTTTTTATTTTGTTATGTTAAACATATAAGTGTTCATAGTTTAGTGTTTATAGTTGTTATATAAAAATATTTTTTGACCTTCCTAAAAGACTTCGATAAAAAAATTAACTATGAAACTTAATTTTGGTCGTTACAAATACAAAATTATTAAATTTAAATGAAAAAAAAAAACATGAAAGTTTTACAACTTAATAATGATGTTAAAAAGAAGATAAACTAAATGTATTTGTTACGATAAGTTTTCGGAAAAATCGAAAATGTTCAATTTTTTTTCTCTTGCACTGACTTAAAATAATTTTATTATTCTTTTTTTTCAACAACTGCTAACCTCAAGTATCAAAACAAATAACAAAATAAGGGATGTTTTAAAGTTTTAATCTTTTATGTCCTATTTTAGCAGCTTAAAAATTATTTTTAATTTTTTTTTAATGCAGTACAGATTGTTGATCTACCAGCTTGTTCAAAGATAAATTCAAAACTAGGTCAATAATATATATAAGTAAGTTTCAATTAAGATATAAATGTTCATAAAAACGTTTTTATTTTATAACTTAAGTTTAAAATTTTCAAGCTCATTAGTAGAGCATTTATTAAATAAAAAATTAATAGATTATTAATAATTATTAGTGCATGATTAAGCAATTAAGACTCAATTCAAAAACATATAGTGATTTATTGGATCCACTATTTAGGATTCGGCTAGATCTGGATCTAACTTTTATATAAAGATCCAGCTGAAACCGGATCTATTTAAAAAAAAATTAAGATCCGGTCGGAACCGGATCCTAAATTTTTCAAATTTTATTTAGTTTTAATAGAGAACAAACACAAGTAATACTCATTTTTCAAACAATATGCAGTGTTGACATTAATGTAATCAAATCACTAATTAATGATCAAAACAACTGTCCTTAATGAACTTAAACTGTTTTGAGTAATCCAGACTTTTTGAATTTCTTTAAAAACGTTGGTTTTGTTAAAAAAAAACATTAACTATCAAGTTACTCCATAAAACTTGTTATGTTATAAAATAAAGGCTATTGATTCTAAATCAACAAATCTCATTTAAAATATAGTAAAGAATATGTTTACATTTTGGTTCATCAAAAGAACTATTTTTAGTCAGTCTGAGTTAAAAAACAATACAATAGTTTTTAAGTTTCAAAATAATTAAAATATAACCAAATTTAGAACACCGTAACAAGTCGTTGATGAGATTTGAAAATTATTATAACTTGTTTAAAAAATATTAACTTTTATATTCTTGTTATTAGCCTTAAAACCTAGATCAGCTGATTTAAATGAAAACTGAATTTTGAGTGCTTGCATGTCTTGATAATGTTTTTATTTATCAAAAATACATATTTCTTGCAATTTGATGTTGAAATCAACATAATAGTATTTAAATTTGTGTTTATGTTTTATTAATTTCTTTAACTACCATAGCTCCAACTTGTACTAAAATTAGTCAAAATTGACAAGATTTTTTTTCAAAAAATTGAAGTAAAGCTTTGTTTTGTTTAATAGTAGCTATTGAGTTTAGTACTAGTGTATCAGGTAAATTTTACATTTTGTTTAAGATCTAAAGAAAAAATTTCTATAAGATAGTTCAATGTTTTAGAAACCTACATAGTAAATATTAATTAATGAACTAAAGTTTTTAAAAAGTATTTCGTTTGTTTTAAACTCGTTTTAGTCATAAAAGTGAGTCTTTAATGAAGAAATATAACTTTATAAAAAATACTGACAAAATGTTTTTGACGTTTTAGAGTATCTTTTACCACTCTAATAATGAAACATTGATATCAACGTTAGTGTGATTTAATCAGCTTATTATAAATATCATAGAACTACTCAAATTTCTAAACAGTTAACATGCCACAACTGACGTCATAGTAATTTAAACAGAAGGTTTACTTCAAACTAAGTACACATATAAGATTAAGTATTTTAATCTACGTAGACGTCCAAGTTATTTTTAGAAATCTGAAAAAGTAACTTAGAAAGTACTTTCGTTAGACGGTTTACGTTGAACAAATTGTGAAGTTGTGAGCTTCTTAAACCTTTTAAGAAACAATGCTTATACGATGTGCAGTTAAAATCTATTTATAAATAAAAAATAAATACCGTGATAAATTAATGATGTTGTCAACAAAAAGAAAATAAAATTTTCATGTAAAATAATTTTTTATAGTTTTGTTAACATACCGGCTTTAATTTATATTTCGTTTAGTTTAATAAAATTAGTACTCCAACAGGCTTGGGTTTAAACATTTTGAATCTTAAAAATTTTATCAAAAAGTACCTTTAAAACTAAAATAAATAATTTAGCTTTTTGTGTAGCACTGCAGTTTTAATAGAAATTAACTAACAGTAACGAATGCATAAAATTATAATTTTAATTATAAGATGTAACGTTAATTCTGGAGATCCTGGTAAGCTAAGCTGATCGGAATATATACCATAGATATTTTTGTGTTAAAACTTTATTCCGACTAACGGCGTTTCACTGCTCTCAGATAAATTTAACAACATATCTACGGAGTCTCAAAAAGCTCTAAGAATAGATAATATTTTATAGATAATAGAATAAATAATATTTAACTATTCTTAGAGCTTTTTTGAGACTCCGTAGATCTGTTGTTAAATTTATTTGAGAGCAGTGAAACGCCGTTAGTCGGAATAAAGTTTAAACACAAAAATATATGTGGTAATTATAGTTATATTAGTTGAATGAGATGTAATTCTTTAAATTAAACATTTGTTTTCAAATTAAGACAGTTCTAAGTAAGCTTTAAAATTTTAATACAAACTCAAAAAATAAAGTTATATTGTACTTTTAAGTTATAAATACTTACAACAATAATTACTTGAGGCTGGTATGCCAGAATTTACTTTTCAGCATGATTTATTGTTTTTATCGAATCTATTAGAAATAATCAACTCTTTTTGTTGAAACTTACTTTTTCTTTTCACTTTTAACTTTATATGTCTAATTTTAAAGGCAATTAATTTGTTTATAAGTTATTTAAATATGGTTATTTTGTTCTTATATTTATAATAAATTTTCATTTTTGTATCAAAAGGCATAGCTGCAAGTTTATATTTTTGTACTAAACGCTTTTAAAATACTATCAAATATACCTTTTTATATTCATAAAATATTTTAAGTAATGTTGTCGTAAGTTTCTAATTTGAAAGTTAACTATAGTTGTTTACTAATAATCGCTATAATTCGAATAATTAAAAAGATTTTATATTAACTTACTTATGTTTTTGGAGTACTTTCCTGGAAGTTGTTCTTTTTTTGTTTATTTTAAGTAAACTACACTTTTCAGTTTTTAGCACTAATATTTTATATTAAATTTATTCTTTTTGATGTTTTATAACTTTAACACCTTTTATAGTCCATCCCACCAAGCTATTATTTTTCGCGTAATGTAAATTTTTAATAAAACTTTTATGATTTATTTGATACGCTGTGTAGTTATCACAAAATTTTCTTTTTTATTATCTTCCCAATAACTGATCATACAATTGCCTAGAAGAAACTACTATAAATAAATTGTGTTTATATTTCAATATAAATAATTAACACATCCCAAGGTTAAATAAACTATCCTTTCATCAACTACTTGGCTACTGTATTTACTAAATACAATAAACATGGCTAACCAACGTACAAACAAATAAAAGGTAGAAAGGAAATAAATTTTATACAAACACATCTTGTAGTTATTATTTATTTAATATAACAGGCATGGCTAATAAATATACAAACTTTGTCAAAACAAAAAAAAAGGTGGAAAGGAAACAATTAGTATTGAAGCCAAATCACGTACACAAACTGAACACATTTGTTTCGAACTTTTGTTTTGTTGGTGTGATAAACGAGCATGGCAGAGAAAAGCAAATAAAACTTTTAAAACAATTAATTAAATATTTTCAAAAAGCCTGCCCGTATCACATAAAAAAGTACCAACAAATTATGATTATATATTTACTACCAAAAGTTATATAATTAACAACTATTTACGTATACAACTTATAAAAAAAGTTATTAAAAATTTCTCGCAAATTGAAGTACAAATTATTTTAATTAAGAACGTTTTTATAAAGTATGAACTTGATTACTATAAAAGTTTTTTTTTAAATACACTTAGCTTAAAAAATGCTGGTAAATTAACAAAAACAGACTTTAGGTTTAAATAAAAGAATATCAAAGGTAAAATTACTTTTATTCTCAGAACTTTTTAGAACTTTTATAATTTACATATTTTTGTTTTTTGGTGTCTTTTTAAATGTGCTGAAGTAAAAAACTTTTTACCACATTTTGGACAAGAGTATCTAGGTTCATAATGAAAAACCATGTGTTTGTTCAAATCTCTTTTAGTTTTGAAGCTTCTTTCATCTGGGCATATTCTGCATTTGTAATTTCTCTCAGACTGTGAGTTGCTTCATGATTTTTTAATTGTTCTTTTCGAGAAAATCTTTTACCACAAGTTTTGCACTGGTGAAGGTTTTCACCTGTATGAGTTTTAATGTGCCGATTAAGAACAGATTCATCTCCGAACCATTTCTGACAAACTTTACATTGATAAGGTTTTTCACCCGTATGAGTTCTGATGTGCCGATTAAGAGCTGATTTACTATTAAAACATTTCAGGCAAGTTTCACATTGGTGCACCTTATCATGTACATTCTTGTGTAGTTTAAGAGTATCATTACTAACATACTTCTTTTTGCAAATTTGACATTCAAACTTGTTATCATTGTTAGTATGGGTACCTCTACAATCTAGAAAAATTATTTTGCTAATAAATGTAGTTTAGTTTTGCTTAAAAATCTTACTTAGTTTTTCAAACTATATAAAATTTTGATCATTTGTTTTACTAAACATCACTTTAAAACAAATAGCTCAAAACAAAATTCTTCACAAGTAAAAACTTGTAAAGTTTGATTAAAAGCTTGAAAACTTTTTCTTCATAAATAGTAAAAATAATATAAAAATTTAGTTTATATAGTTCTGTTGTAGAAAAACAAAAATACATACATAAGTTTAATTATATATACACAATAGATTACATGAGTAAAATAAATGTAGATTATAATTACACATTTCTATTTTTTTTAACTTAGTAATAGCATGACGTTTTTCTTCTTTTAGAAAAACAATTAAATATTAAAAAAAAATTAGTTATAAAAATTTGAGCAAATAAAACACTTATAAACTAGACTTGCTTTTTGACATAACTTAGATTACAAAATTATTTTATTTACCTTGACCATTAATCTCAATTTGTTGTTGAATTTCCTGACAAGTTTTTTCCTTAGTTTCATTGTCACAAATTATGTCTCCTGTAAATTTGTATTATTAAAATTCAGTAAACTTACCGATTGATAATTCTAATACATAAAACTCAAACACATTATTATACCACAACATTTTTTACTTTTTTGTAAGGACTTAGAAGTACTACAGGTAGTTTCGGTTTTTTTAGTTTTTGTAAAACTTGAGTCACATAATTCTTCTGGTTCTATTTTTATTACACTCAGTTGTTTACTTTTTTCAAAATCAGAAATTGTTCTTATTGGCCCTGTTTTATGTTAAACAGTTTTTATTCTTATTTTTTAAAGCTAACTGAATAAGTTAAAAAATCTAATAAATTAATTAATCAACTAAGTTTTAGTAATTCGTTTGTTAAATGTTTAAAAATACCTTCACTATTTCCATTGACTTTTGAAATTATATCTTGTGTAATATGTAATCAATGTACAAACAGAAATCATTTTAAAGCAGAATATTTAAAAAAATACATACATATAACTTATGTAGTTTAACTTTTGTTTGACTTTTAACACGGTAAAACAATAAAAATTGGTTAAATTATAAATATTAATGTATAAAAATTAAACTAACTCTCATTCAAACTGTTGATTTTTGATAATTTATCCATTTTTATTACTAAGAATATTAATAAAAAAAATTTCTAAAAAAACTTTTTTATTTATTTATTTCTTAAGATGGTAATTTCAATTTGGTAAAGTTACTGAAAAAAAAGAACTAACTTATTTCACTGTATGTATCTTTTATACAATTTACATGTAGTCTAATATAAAGATGAATAAAGTAAACATTTTTTAGTATGAAGTTTCACACATTAATCATTCTAAACTTTAATTCTTGAACTTTTATCATGCAAAATTTGTATATGAAACAAGTTCACTGTAAAATAAATAAAAATCTAATTATACAGTAATCTTACTTTATTGTACCAACATATGTTTATGTGTGTTAACGAGTCAACATACTTTAAATGGGTCTTTAACGGAAAGGATAACTTATTATTATTCTTTCCATTAAAAACACACTTAAAGTGTGTTGATTCTTTAACACACAGAAACATATGTTGGTACAATAAAGTAAGACTACTGTATAATTTGTTTTTATTTAATTTTTATAAAAAATATAAGTTGTTTAAAGATCAAAATACAAGAAACCTAATTATGTAATCTTTTATTTCTAATAAATTAGTTTTCTCTAGGATGTAGGTATATCTGAATACTTAAAATCATTAAAATGTTATCGTGATAACAATAAATAAAAACTGACTCTACTGAATAATTTAAGAAATATACATACTTGATCAAATATTAATGTGCATTTATACTCTTTGTTTTTTTTTTAAGATGTTAAAGCAACTTTTATTAAAGTTAAACAGTCATGAATTTTACATTATTAAGTACCTTTTATGTGATTCCTATTATGTAAAAAAATGTTATAATAAGACAATATACAGAACCATTACTTAACTTTTTAACTATTTAACTGGCTTAGTTATTTATCAGCATAAAAAAACTAAATCATGATTAAATTTTTTTAGTTAACAACTTCTAACAACTATAAATTTTTAAAGTTGTGGCACTGCATATTAACAAAGCTGAAACATAACAAACTACTTCAATAAAGTTTTAAAAGTACGTAGTGTTTAAAATATTTAATGAATATTTTTAATAAAAAAAATATTTTTTTTTTAATTAATTATTGCCTAATTGAAAGAACTAGGGTAACCCTAGTAGGGTTTTCCATTGTTGTTTTAGTTAAAGCTTTTTAGCCTCTGTTAGTTTTGATAACTTGCTGATTTAAGCTGAGAAGCTGTCCAACTTACTTGACTTTTATTTTTGTGTATTTTCCTAGATATAAAATCTATAAAAAATACCAATTACGTTTTTTTCAAAACTTTATTTGATTATACAGGATTAAAAATAATCAATCTTAACTTTAAAAAAAAATAGACAAATGATTATAAACAGAGTTGCCATTCTTTCAGTCACCATAAATTGCCCTGAGATTTTAGATAATATTTTAGCAATTTTACTTATTTAAGTACATTGTTTAAGTACAATAACAATTACTTTAAATTGAAAGTGAATATAAGATTTTTGAAAAAATAGTGTACATTGCTGTTTTAATTTTTTCATACCATAATAAACCTATTGTACTCTCTGACTTTGAAACGTTGTATCTAAAAAGTTAAATTGAAATTATAAGTTTATCAATAATAACTATTATAACTATTAGCTATTATTTATACAAACTGTTAGCTAATGTTTTCTAGCTTATCCAATATTCTAAAAAAAGAATTAATAATAAACTTTTCGAAAAATAATAATAGACTTGATCATTAATTTTATTAAGCATTATAATTTCAATGTGGTTATGTTGTGGAATAAAGAACTGAAATTTACTAGAATATTTTCATCTTAATATAGTGTGTTTTATGAGATTTTTGTATAAGGTAAAATTAAGAATTTTTGTTAAGTTATGAATTTCAATAAATAAGTGCTTCTTATTTTTAATTCTTATAAAATATTTTTAATTTAACTTTTCTTTGAATTGTTTAGCTCACTATTTTCTCAAATTAGTTTTAATTAAATCTAAAAGAGATCAACAAAAGTTCTCGATTTATTTTTAAATATCTAAAATAATTCACCAGATACTTTTTTAGTAGACTTTTATTGTTGTAAAACTAATAAACTCTATAGCTAACTGATTTAATGTTTTATACAAACTGATCACATTAGAAATTGATTCCTTTTCCTGAAAAGAAAATCCCCAACTATAGTTAGTATATAAAATTCTAATATCAAGGGCAAACTTCTTAAATTAAAAATGTTTAAATAGTAAATTATAACTATAATATCACAAACAAAATCTTCAGTTATTAATTATTGTAACATTTATAACATCGTTCCGTGAAATTAAATCTTAAAACCGCTAATCGACTTAAGATAAGAGTTTAGGGTTAAAAAGAAGTAGAATATTAAATAAACAATATACAAAAGATTAAGTTAGGTAGGAATTGATAGCATGTGGTTTCAATTTTCCAGGACGGATTCTAACCCTTGGTTTGTATACTTCATTTCACTTATATTAAATTTATACTATGATATGAAAATAATTAGAAAAATGTAGTAAAATCTTTACTATTTTTCTAAAATAAGTTAAACTTAAAATTTATATAATTAAAACAAATAACTAAATATAATTAAAAAATAAATCTTTTAATCAGTAATTAAGTATTAGTAACAACTATTTTTGAGTTAAAAGTAAAATTGCAATTGTCAAACTAATTTTAAATCAACGATAATTGTTTAAAGCAAATTTTATGATTTTAATCTTTGAAGCCTTTAATCTACAAACTAAGTTTCGGTCAAAGACCTCGTCAATGTTTATTTAAAAAAATATAAAAAGATATGTAACAATCATGAAAAATAGAATTAAGACAATTAAAAAAAAACAATTTTTTGCTTAAAAACAAAAAAAAAATATAAAATTAAGATTTAAACTATTAGCAAACTTTATGACTTAAACAAAGAAATTTTCATTAACAAATCAGATTTTTGGTTATTGCACTAAATTTTAAACATTAATATCGGTATTTACGTTATAAAATTGATTTCACTCAATAATTTCTAAAAAAAAAAATTTACTTTGTTTAAAATTGTAAAGCTAAACAAATTAAGTTTGTAGTAAATATAACAAAAACCTTAAAACATAATTTACAGTTTAAAATTTACTATAAAAAACGCCTTTTAATATTATTCTATTTACCTTAGCAAATTTACTGTAGCTAAAACTGTATAGCTTTGAAATAAATAGCCTAGTCCACTTAAGCATATAAGATACAATTTAAGCTTACTTACTTATAAATTAACGAATAAGTTAACACAAAACTTCATATTTTTAAAATGTTTTCAAATATTTTGTTTAGATTATTTAAAGTATTTGTAAAACTGTTAAAATATTTAAAATATACTAAATCTTACACTTTTTACACTTTACTTTACATTTTTTTACATAAACAACTTTATATATAGTTAATTTAAATAATTTCAATAAAAAAAAGTTTACGTTTTATTTTGGTCGTAATATTTGTTTAATTAATCATTAAAATTATATCTTCAAAGTATGCCTTTCAAGACATCATCCTATTTGTAATTATTACATTATTAGCATAAAATTTTAAATTGAAAGCTTGCGGCTTGATACATAGAAAAGCATTTAATTTCTTTTAGTTTTAAATTTTTTTTTTTGAATTTTAACATCTAGATCAAGCTAGATGTATATTTTGGCGTTTTAAAATTTTGGTCTTTCTTTCAAGTCTTTTTTACAGGGTCAAAAGTTATTTTATGAAGAAAATAAATGTAAGTCATTTTATGAACTTTTAACGACTCCATAGAATTGTGCTAATCGGTTTTATTCGATGAAATATATATTAGTTAAACAAAAAAATAACCTGTGCATATCATTGTCTTCATAAAGAGGAAAAACAAACCAAAAACTTTTTCATTTACATTTTAAATTGTTTAAATGCGAACTGATTTTTTTTGTTTTTTATATAACACCAATTAAATAGTACAAAATGGGTGTAAACATTTTTTTAAACTTTTTGTAACAATTAGAATTTTCTTTTCTATTGTTTTATTCAACATATAAGTTTTATGTCTGGTCTTAATGGTTTAGCTTTAGTGTTTATAAAAGTCTTTTAAAAAATATTTCTTTTACCTTACTAAAAAAATTTAATAAAATGCCAAAAGAAAAAACTTTAAATTGTTCGATATACCGAAAAAAAAATAAACATCAAACAATTAAGGGATATTTAGTCTAACATTGTTTAAAATTTAAGCACCAAATTTATATAGATTAAATTAAAAACAATACATTAGTTATTAATGAGCCAAAATTATAAAAGTATTTATAAAAAAGTAGTTAAAATAAAACAGGTAAAAAACTACTTAAAATTAGTTATCACAAAGTCTAACGAACGCTGTTTTTATAAGAATTTTTTATAAGTATAACAAAATCAAATACTTTCCTTTGATGAACTTTTTTATGTAAGATTGTTTAAAACTGTAAAAGAAAACAAAATTTAACTATTTGTTTTCACTTATTTTCTTACAGCAACAAAAACGAGCTGTTTTTTATAATAAAAATAAAAATAAAAATGACTTAAATATTAAAGATAAGTAAACTATAAAAAATAAAACAGCTACATTGACCTCTAAAAATTAAAATATTTTATAAATAATTGATGTTCACATGAAAATTGTCTTTTTCTAGTTAACTATAACATTTATAATAATATACTTGTGTAGAGAAGATAGAAAAAGCTTAAAACTCAAAATACAAGATAAACTAAAGTACTTCAAAAAAGAAAAGCACTTAAACAAGTTTAAACAACATAACATTTTGTTAAATTTGTCTGGACACATGTATACATAAAGATAAAACAGTAATTTTGTTTTGTAAAATTACTTACTGGAAATCTTTAAAATCGTGTTTAAGTTTACAAAAACAACTATTAAAAACTTTGTTTGTTAACAAACTACAAACTAAATACATCAAATTGCTTTTTGAGTGTAATAAGTCTAGGTAAAAAGAGTATATGTATAGTCATAAAGAAACATTTAAAACAAGATTTTAAACATGGTCAAATATACCTAATAATTTTTTTTTAGTATTAATATCTGTTTCTCTTTTTTTATTTGTTTATTTTCTGTAAAAAAAGTTACAGTTACTTCAAATAAATTTTTAATTTAAACTTTTTATTTAATATTAGCAAAATAGGCTTAAAAAAAATATACTAAAATAAAGAAACTAATGATTTGGTAAAAAATCTTAAAATGCTATATTTAAGATATAAGTTAATATAGTTTGAATAAAATTCTGGAAATGAAAAACAAGCTCAAGTAACACTAGAACTAAAAAAATACTTACATCACGTTAAACTTTGATAAGGATTTTATAAGTTAATATTTTACTAAACAACGTATAAAAGATACGAAAAAGACACTTCCAAATGGAGACATTATTAGGAGAAATAATTGAGCGCTAATATGTGTCGTCACTATTTACTTGGTTACACGAACAAGTTAGCACAATAAAAAACATATTATTTAATTTTGGTATCTCTTAAACAAGTTCTATAAACTTTACAGTAAATGTAGAATATTTCTTTTTGTTTTATGTTTTTACTTGTTCAGTAAAAATAAAATCTTTTAAAATAAATAAAATATTTATCATTATTTTTTTAGGTTTTGACTACATTTGTTATATTAACACTTCAAAATAAACTCTTTCAGCCTGATAAAACGTCTTGTCAGAAGACTCTAGGATCGAGTCCTGGCGTAAACTCAAAATTTCCTTTTATTTTAATCTCAGATATTTATGCAGATGTGCTTGTCACATTAATTTTGTTTTAAAGTTTAAAAAATCTACAGTCCAAATCTTAAAGTCTAAACTTTACTGACTAAACCAGTTTTATTATTTGTAATATATTTGTTTTTTTTTAAGTATAACTTATTTTTTAGACTTTATTTTGTTATAAAAATTTTTATGCAAAATACATTTCAGTTTATAACAAAAATAATTTATACTAAATAAAATTGTTAACATTATTAAATAAAGTATATTTTCCCGTTTCAATATATGAAGAATTTCTAAGACACTTTATAAATTAATACAAGCAAATGTTCTCTATATCTTAATTTTATGTCGTCAATTTTTAGTACCAGTAAGAAGTTTTAGACAAACTCATTATTAAACATATTTTTTATGCAAGGAAAAGTACTGTAGTAGCATTAAGTTATCGAGTTAATCCTTTTGCAAGAAACTTGTATTCAATTAATATTGATGACAAATTAGACATCTAAATTTAATTCATCATAATCTTTGTAGATTAGTTATGCTAAAATAAAAATTTGTATCACAAACATAATTAAGTTAGTAGCGTTAGAAATTTTTTATATTTAATGAATGTAAGTGTGTTTAAAGTAGGTTGGTTACATATTTATGATTGCATACCTATTGTTTCATGAACTATGGTTTTCAAAATATTACTATTTAGAAATATTTTATTAAGAATTCAAATCTATATTTTTAACATTTAATATCAAACTAAGTTTAATTCATATTTAAAAAAAAAATTAAAGTTTTAAATTTATAAATTAAATAAATGATAAATTTTGCCTTTCATTTTAATCTTAACTGCATAACGAAATACTTTATATATAATATAAAAAACTTAAAACCGAGTACTAATAAATATTAATAAACATCTTAAAAATCGATAATTATATTCAATGATATGTAAACAAATTACTTTGTCAATCAGTTTCATTTAAAATAGTTTAGCTGAATTGAATTTAAATCAAAATAAATTAAACGTTTTAAAATAAACTTATAGCAGATGTAAATAACTATTTTACAATTTGGTAAAAAATTGTAAAATACTGTTTTTAATGCTTTTGAAATAAAATAAAAATATGATTTTTTCAAAAATTCCAAAGCTAAAAATAAAACCCTCAAGTTAAATAATCATTTAAAAGTTGTTTTAATGAAAATTTTTGATAGGTGAATTTTAAATAAAAAGTTTTAGTTTCCAAATTGTTCTATTACAAAGTTATAAAATTTATATAAAATCTTTTTTTTTTAATTAAAAACATTTGTCATTTTTGATCTAGTTCTTTAAAAATATGAATTAATTATTTTTTGATACTAAATTAAATATTTAAATTTGTATTCGTAATAATATTTCATTATATTAGAATGGTCAAAACCTTTATACATACGTTGAATGATTGAATATAAAAATGTTTCTAAAGCTACTGACTTAATTATGTTTGTGCTACTAATTTTTATTTAAGCATAATGCCATATAGATTATGATAGATTAAATTTATATGTCTAATTTACCATTACTATCAACTAAAGTGAAGTTTTTAAATGTGCTTTATATTACAGTTTAGTTTGCTGTACTAAGCTAAATATTTTGGTTCTACACAAGTTTAAACAATAAGACGCCAGACACCTTCTCCATTGGGAAACGCCATCAACTGATGTAGTTGAACTTGTAACGCTTTTATTAATAAATTCTACATAAGCTTAAAAACTGGGATAACGCCGGGAAACCAGTCCGGAATCTTCTAATTAAAAGTCAGAAGCCATCTCCATTTATCCAAGCGGTTGTCCGAGAGAATTTAATTTGTTTTATTTATAAAATAGTTCAACTATTTTTTTAAATACTGGCTATACTTTATTTTTTACTGGAGAAAAACAAGAAAAACTTTGAAAGTGATTTTATTAATATGTAAGACCACTGCAAATTTAGTTCTATCAAAGTAATTTGTGGTTCTTTGTAGAAATCTTTTGTAGACATAATTGTATAAACATTACAAATTCAAACTTCTCAGTCAAACGCGTGACCCATTTGGATAAGGCGTCTGATGTGGTTAAATTTTCTAGCGTGGTCGTCTTTTTTATTTATGTAGAATTTATCTAATAAAACTATACTAATACAATTCCCTCAGGCAACTGAGTGGTCCAATTGAGAAGGTGTTTTACTTAAAAGGCCTACTAGTCGCGGCCGGTCTGGTCTCTTTTTTAAACTTATGTAAACTTGTAAATAGTATGGTTACCTAGATTTGAGTTGTTACTTGTCTGTAAATGAGCTGGATTTAGGGACACATCATTTATGAGATATTGTTACAAAAACTAGTTAACATTTCCACATTTAAAAAGCTGCTCTATTTTAAAATAAAAACCTGCTCGCGCCCTACATTCTATGAATAAATTTTCCTGTTATAAAACAGCTAATAAGTATATAATTATTTAAGGTAAAATAAAACCCTTTTTTTTTGCGTATTATTGAGTTTATAAAGTATTACAAAAAAAATTTTTCAATTATTTATTTAGTTGAAATTTATTTTAAGGCTGAATTTTGGCTCTGGGTTGCAATTTGCGACTCTGTTTTAAATTTAAGGTTTATAGAAACTTTAAAGTGTCAAACTTACCTCATATGTTATGTTTACGCAATACTTTACAAACGTGTCTAGACAAATAGTGAAAAAATTTAGTAACTAACTATTGTTAATAATCAATAATTATGTTGAATGATATGTAGACAAATTACTTTGTCAAACAGTTTCAGTTAAAATAGTTCAGCCAAAAATTAAATTTAAATCAAAGTAAATTATACGATGAAAACATTTTATAGCATTTTATAACAATTATTTTATAACTTGATGGAAAATTGTAAAACAACTATTTTAATAAAGATTTTAAAGTTAAAACAAATCATGTTTTAATCTAAGATTTCCAAAAAAAAAAACACCTTTTTAGTTGTATAATCGTTTTGAAATTAATCAGCCGTTGTGAACTTCAAAAATTATTTAAGACACAATGCTTATACAATGTGAAATTAAAAACATTTAAATATATTATTAAAAAATAAATACCTGTGATAAATTAATGATGTTGTCAACAAGAAAAAAAAATGTAGAAAACATTTTTATATTTTTTTAACACACCGGCTTCAATCTAAATCTCGTTTAGTTTAATTGAAAAAATACTCAAACAGGCTTTGGTACAACCTTTTAATTTTAAAAAATTTATCAAAAGTATCTTTAAAACTAAAAAAGATAATTTAACTTTTTGTACAATAGTTTTAATATAAAAAATAATTAATTAACTAATGCATAAATATATTATTTTACTTATATTAATGAAAAAAAATAATGTTCTTTAGATTAAGACTGTTCAGAGTGAAGCTGCAAGGATTGAAGCTATATGAATTTTAATATAAGTTAAAAAAACAAAGTTATGTTGTATATTTAAACTGATAGATAGTTACAAGAATAATTTTCTTTAGTGCTTACATGAGGCTGGTATGTTAGTTTTTACTACTCAGCATGATTTATTAGTTTATTCAAGTATATTAGAAGTAATCTATTCGTTTTGTTGAAACTATCTCTTTCTTTTTATTTTTTATGTTTTTTTTATAGTGAAAAGCAGAACTGCCAATTTATACTTCTACACTAAATGCTTTGAGGGTACAACTAAATTAACCCTATTCATAAAAGTTTTTAAGCGTAGTTATACAAGTTTCTGAGTTGCAAGTTGACAATAGTTTTCTACTGTACCCTGTATAAACTATAATATCTATAAATTTATTGATATGAATTCAACTTGACAGTCAACTTACTTGTAGTTTTCCGGAAGTTGTTCTATTTTTTTTCGTTTTAAGTAAACTACGCTGTTCAGTTTATAGCATTTATTTTTTATATTAAACTTTATAGTTTTTGATGATTTATAACTTAGACACTTTTCATGGTTCAGCCCAACAAGCTTTTACTTTTTGCGCAATGTACAAACATTTGAGTATAATAGGACTTTGATTTATTTGAACGCTCTTTAATTATTATCAAATGTTCACTTTTAATATCTTTCCAATAACTGACATCACAAGTTCATAGAAAAACTATTATAAATAAACTACATTGATATTTTATTTAAATACTTATTAAAGATTTAATTTCAAAATTAAAAATTTTAATAATTCTCATGGTTAATAAAAACTATACATTTATAAACTGGTTGCATTAATAAATCTTATACAAACACATCTTGTAGTTATTATTTATTAAATATATTAGGCATGGCTAATAAAAATACAAACTTTGTCAAAACAAAAAAAAAAGGAGAATGGAACAATTAGTATTGAAGCGTAAATTGTAACACATTTGCCTGGAACTTTTGTATTGTTGATATAATCAACGAGCTACCAGAGAAAAGCAAATAAAAGGTTTAAAGCAAATTATTCAGTTGATTTTATTACATTAAAAGTTAAGAACCAAGTCTTACTATATATTTTCTATCAAAGGTAGTATATTAGAGTACTTAGGAACAAATCAAGTTAAATTTTCAAGCTAAATAAAGTACAAACTGTTTAAACAAGACCATTTAAAAAACTAAATGTTATTAAACTATAAAACTAAAAAGAATATTAAAATGGTTTTTAAAAATACACTTAACTTCTACAAATGCTGGTAAATAAACAAAGCACAAACTTTACGTTTAGCTAAAAGACATTCAATTGCAAAGTCATTATTTTTTGTCATACTATCATTACTACCATTATCAGTACTGAAGTATTGTTTAGAAAATTTTTAATTAACACATTTTTCTTTTTTCATGTTTTTTCAAATCTGTTGAGGTATAAAACTTTTTACCACATTTTGGACAAAAATGTTTTGGCTCATAATGATAACGCAAATGGTTGGTCAACTGAGGTTTAGTTTTAAAGCTTCTGTCATCTGGGCATATTCTACATTTAAACTTTCTCTCACCACTGTGAGTTGCTTCATGTCTTTTTAAAACTTGCTTTACAGAAAACCTTTCACCACAAGTTTTGCACTGATAAGGTTTTTCACCTGTATGAGTTCTAATGTGCCGATTAAGATTTGATTTATCTCCGAAACATTTCTGACAAAATTTACATTGATAAGGTTTTTCACCCGTATGAGTTCTGATGTGTATAACAAGTTCTGCTTTACAACTAAAACATTTCAGGCAAGATTTACATTGATACACCTTATCATGTATGTTTTTGTGTTTTTTAAGAATATACTTATTAGCAAACTTCTTTTTGCATATCGGACATTCAAACTTGTTATCATTCTTAGTAATTTTGGCTCTAAAACCTGGAAAATTAACACTTAAATTTTAAACTTGGTTAAAATACATATTTATTTCTATAAACTATATAAAAACTTATATTGATCTTTATGCTTAATATACATTTAAAATACTAAGCAAGTAGTTACAATTAATTTAATACAGAATGCTTTCTAAAAAAATATTAACTATTGAAAACGTTATTTTTTTAAATAAACTACTTAGAATTAAAAGTATAGTTTATTTATATGTATAGATCATTTAATAACATTTTGAAAAAAAACAATCTTACAAAGTGATCATATTCGATTAAATATATAAGAGTGTATATATATATATACTAAAATAAATAGAATAACTTTCACTAAATATTCCGGTTTTGAAATGAACATAAAGTTAAGGTCTTAGGTATATTTTACAATAGACTTGAGACTTACTTTAGATAAAGTAATGAAAAAGGTCACATATAATTTTAATTATGTTAAAACGAATCGGATAGTAAGATTTTCGAGAATACTAAATATTTACTTCTTATTTTACTACTATATGCTTATTTTTTCCCACATATCAACAAATAATTGCTTACACCTAATACTCTTATAAACATGATTATTTTTTGCTTTTCAACATATTTATACAATATATAAAATTAAATAAACTTACCTTGAATCTCAGTATCAAGTTCATGAAGAATTTCCTGGGACATTGATGTCTTAACTTGATAGTCACTTATACTGTCACCTGTAGTATTAAATATGACTTCAAAAAACAAAATTAAAATTGACTTCACTTTAAACAACTTTAAACCCTTTTTGGCTCAAGTCTAATACTTCGAAAAAAAAATATAAATAAAAAGTTCCGACTTAATGCATTATATTACAAAACTTTAATTATTTCAAAATAACAAACTGTCACCTATACTGTCTTTTGATTGTGTATCACAATAATTTGAACTTTTACCATCAGAAGACAAGTCATCAGGTTTACTTTTCATTTTTGTTGCTTCAATGTTAGCATTATTTATATTTCTTAAATGTGAAACTTCACTACCTGTTAAACATTTTTAATATATTTTAGTAAAATTAAAAAATTACATCTAATAAAAAACTTAACAGTTATTATATCACAATATTTGTTACTTTTTTGTAAGAATTTAGAAGTACAACAAGTAGTTTCAGGATTTTTAGTTTTAGTAAAACTTGAGTCACATAATTCGTCTGGTTCTACTTTTATTACACTCAACTGTTTATTTTTTTCAACATCATAGATTACTCGTATTGGCCCTATTATCGTGTGAACATATTCTTTTTAGTATTTCAAAACAACTTTCAAAAATCTAATAAACTAATAATCTTAAAAAAATTTGTGTTACAATTACTTAGTATTAAAAATACCTTCACTTTTCCGAATTTTTTTTGAAATTGAGTCATTTTCATACCTTCTATCAACAAATGAAGATTGGAGACTTTGCAATCTTTAAAAAAGTTTATTTTGTATAATTAAATTAAACTTACAGGTTTTTTAGATTTAATAAGCAACAAAGCCACTTACAACTACTCATTAAAATTAGTTCTTAAAAAGTTGAGAACAAGTATACATTTTAAGTACAATTAATATGTAATAAAAGTTATACACAACTAACTCATCGTTTTTTGCATTAAATTCTTTTTTTAACTTCTCATTTGTCTCCGATAATTTACAATTTTCATCAGCAAGATTTGCTTTTTCTTTCTTTAATCTGCAATTCTTTTCTTGTAAATGTTGAATTTCTAAGTTTTGCTTTTCAATATTTTCTTTGAAACCTGACATCAAGGATTCAGCTTGGGTAATTTCTTAATAAATTTGTAATTAATGTACAAACAAACCTTTTTTTTAAGCATAACTAGTATATACATAAAATGACGTTTAATTTTGATAGATGTTTAATTCGGTAAAACATTGAAACATTGTTTTAATTATAACTATTTAGTTACCCAGAAATTAAACTAACTTTCATTTAATTTGTTGCTGTTTGAGAGTTTATCCATTGTTATAATAAAAATTATTAATATATGAAACTTCTAGAAAAAGTACTATAAACTTGTATTTATTTTTTAGGAATTGTATTTTTAATGTAATAAAGTAACTGAAAAAAAAAACTATTTTTTATTTGTATAAAATAAATTTATTTCACTTCATCTTTTTATTGTTTGTTTACATGTGTTCTAATATAAGCTTAAAAAAAACAAACATTTTTTATTAACAAGTTTAACACATTAGTAATTTTAAACTTTAGTTCTTGAGTTTTTATCATGAAAAATTTGTTTTTTTTTGTTGTAAATAAAAATATATGTCAAAAATATTGCATGTTTTAGACAAAAAGATAAGAAAGTCAATTTTATAAACTTTATTGAAAATAGAATTTGTGTTTTCTAGGATGTAAGTGTATCAGAAAATTTAAAATCAGTAAAATGTTATTGTACAAAAATAATAAAAAACTGCCTCTACTAAATAAATACAAAATTTGTTTTTAGAAAATTGTGTTTAATTATACTCATTGGTCTTTTAAGATATGAAGTTCAATATTAATAAATTTAATTATGTTAACCAACACTAATATAATTCATTTAAAGTAATAAATTTATAATAAGAATTTTTATGAACCTTTTAAATAAAACTGGTATACTTATTTATCAGCATAAGTATATAAATCTGTATCAAATTAAAAAAAACAACTTTTAATAATTATAAATCTTTAAAATTTGTGGCACTGCATATTAACAAAGCTAAAACAAAACAAACCAGACTGTTAAAGTTCAAAAGAATGTTTAAAATATTGGATGAACATTTTAAAGTAAAATAAAGATAATTGTTATTTTGAAATAAACTCTTGCTCAGTTAAAAAATTATGGGTTGTTATAATCTGTTTTAATATAAGATTTTCAGCCTTCTATCAGTAAGTTATTTTTGATAACTGGCTGGTTTATGCTTAGAATTTCCAAACTAATAGACTTTATTGTTTCTGCATTTCCCAAGATATAAAAACTATAAAAAGTAGCTATAAAGTTTGTCAGAATTTATTATTAATTATATAGGGTGAACAAACAAACAATCTTAATATTCAAAAAACAATTATATAATTGATAGTATAAAGGGTTGCTACTCTTTGAGTAAAAAAAAGAATGCCCTGAAACTTTTAAAATTTTCAAAAATATCTAAAAAAAATTCATAATTATTAAAAAACTACTTCTTAAAAAAATTTTGTTATAAAATAACATAATATAAAAATTAACTTAAATAAATTCCATTTAAAATCTGTAACAAAACAGCCTAAGATTTTGAAAAAAATCTATAAACTACCATGAAATTTAAAAAAAAAAGCTGCCCTGGGTCACCCTCAGTTTTTAGGAAAAAAATTCAAATCATAAGAATTTCCATGATTCATTCAAAAATTCTCTTAGTTTATTTGAGTACCTTAAGTGTGTGGCAACCCTGAAGATAGCCTAAAAAGGTTTAAAAGATTTTTAAGAACAAAGAACTTTATTTTATCTATAATTTTAAGGTCAGTTTGTTTTTATTAAAAAAGTATTATTTAAAAATTAATGTTAATTAGATTTAAAAGATATCAAAAAAAAAGCTTGCTTATTTTAAGAAATCTAACAAACTAACTGAATTTTTTTTATTGTGCTTTCATTTTTGTTTATCTAATAAACTTTATTGCTAAATGATTAAATATTTTATAGAAGCTTACATTTTAAATATACTGTCTATTTTAGCGTTTTACAATTTTGGTATTTTTTTCAGGTCTTTATTGCAGGGTCTCTAAAGTAATTTTATTTAACAAAAGTTAGTCATTTTTAAAACATTGATTTGTGCTAATTAGTTTTGATAGCAACATATTTTTTTGAATAAAGAAAAGTAGTGTGCAAATTGTTGTTTTTATAAAGATAGAAAACGAAAGAAAAATTATTTTTTATACAAATTCTTTTTTATTAAGCAAACACTTTTGTTATATTTTACCTAAACTAAATAGAACAAAAATGGTCGTAAGTATAGTTTTTTTAGTTTTTATAACAACATAATTTAATGTTTTTACTTTATTATGTTGAATATAAAATTGTTCATAGTTTAGTATTTATAGATGTTTATAAATAGATTTTTTTGACCTTTTAAGATATCTCAATAAAATAAAAAACTATAAAACTTAAAATTGGTCGTTAAACATCAAATAAATGAAAAGTAAGAAAACACTCAACAAGTTAAAATTTTCTTAACTAAATAATACTGTTAGAAAGAAATAATGATAAATTGAATGTATTTCTTACGTTATTTGTTCGGAAAAAATCAAAAATGTTAAATTATGCTCCAGCACTGACTTAAAAACTGTACATTAACTATATATGCTAAATTAGTCAGTCTATAAAGCTCTACTACTTATACTTAATAAACTTAAGAAAATGTATGTGTTTAAGTTTATTATACAAAAAGAACCGCATATTTCTCATTATAAAGAATATTTAAACAACTTTTACTTAATAAGGAGAAAAATTAGGACTTAGTCACAAAAAACATACATTTTATTGTTTATGTAAGTAAATAACAGCCTGTTTACTAAAGCAGCATACAATAAATATTGAATTAGATATGTTGCTATAAGATAAAGTTAGTATGAAACAAAACAATGATTCATTTTTTAATATAAGTATATTGATAGTCAATTTGTGATTGACGTAGGGAATGTCCCGGGGTGGTTGACACATTAGTGTCCATGCTAAATTGTGGGGAAGTTTTTCTATGGGTAGTTTTGCTACATTTAGACTAGATGTGGATAAATAGTTAGGGTCCATGTCAAGTAAAATTTGAGACTAAGATAATTTAATTTAATATGGAATGTACAGATAAGCTTATAAGTAATTTAATTACAAATAAGGTGTAAATGGACTGATAAAAACACTCATATCCAAATATTTAATTGACATCACAATCTCTAAATAAATAGACTTTTATGTTTGTGCAATATCATAGTTATAAAAACTATAAAAAGTGGCTAAAAAAATTTTCAGAAATTATTTTTAACTATATAGGGTAAACACACAAATATTCTTAATATTTAAAAAACAATTATATAATTGATATTCTAAAGGGTTGCTACTCTTTGAGTAAAAAAAATGCCCTGAAACTTTTACAATCTTCAAAAAAATCTAAAAAAAATATATAATTAATAAAAAACTACTTCTTAAAAAAATTTAGTTATAAAATAACAAAATATAAAAACTAAATCAAATATATCTCATACAAAATATGTAAAAAAACAGCCTAATATTGTTTAAAAATCTATAAAATACCCTGAATTTAAAAAAAAAGCTGCCCTGAGTCACCCTGAGTTTTTAGGAAAAAAAAAATTCAAATCATAAGAATTTCTTGATTCATTCAAAATTCAAAAATTCTCTTAGTTTATTTGAGTACCTTAAGTGTGTGGCAACCCTGTATATAGCAAAAAAAAGTTTAAACAATTTTTAATAACAAAGACTCTAGTTTTTTCAATAGTTTTAAGGCCAGGTTGAAATAAGTAAAATTTTTAGTTAGTGTTAAATAAATTTAAAAGAGATAAACAAATAAGCTAGCTTATTTTTAAATATCTAAAAAAATCTAACGATTATTTTTTATTGTGCTTTATAAATTTTGTTATGCTAATAAATAAAAGTAAGTAAAAAGTAGAAATGTTTATTTATGATCTTGATAATCACTGTTTAAATAATAATTTATAAGTTTATCCTTGAACTTTATGATATGACTTAAATTTTTAAACATAGCTGTACCTAAGATCATAATTAACTACCTTGGTAAGCTAACAATTTATGACCATTCTTGTTTTTGAATCTTGGAAAAATATAAATTGTTTCTTAAGACATCCTGTTATAACTATGGATATGTTTTACACTTTTAAAGTAATCATTAAAGTTAGCTGGTAACAAATTATTGTTAAATTTAAATATAATAATATCTAATTCATATAGATTCAGACTTTAAACATTTCAGTTTTTATTTTTCTAACGTTATCATCATGTTTCTTATAATATATGTAATTTAATGCTCTTTTTATGAAAACATTGAACTCAACTATAATTCTTAATTTTCTCCCGACCACAACAAACCGTATATGATATAGCTCATAAACGAAGAATTAAAAAAAGTAAATATAATTATTTTCCATTAAAAAAAAAACATCTTATTTTACATTGTACACCAAATGTTTTTTATATATTTTCTTTTATAGTTTTTAAGTGTTCTAACCATTTTAAATATCTGTCTATACATATTCTCAAATATTTATAAACATTTGTCTTTTTTTATAACTGCTATACCTATTTTAACATTAACATCTATATTTATCCAAAAACTAATTTTTTGGTTGATGTAGAAATATACTTTTGGTTTTATAAAGCTTTAATTTGAGTTTGTCTGATATCTTTCGTAGTTCTGTATTAAAATTTTTATTGTTACCGAAGGTTTTGTATAGCATTGTATTTTCTACAAAGCTAAGACTAGTTTTAATCTGTAAGTCATCTATATCAAGTATCGTTAGGAATAACAACGGTCCTAACACTGAGCATTGGGTTTGGGATAACCCAATTTCAATTTTTTAACAGGTTGACTCATATCCTCCAAAGCTAACAAACTGTTTCCTTCCATCTAGAAATGAAATAGTTAGTAAATGCATATTATCTCTTACACAATTACATTTGAATTAAATTCTTAATGAGATATTTTAATTACAATATCAAATGATTTACTTAAATCAAAAAACACTGCACAAACTGCATTTCCTTAATCATAATCGGATAGTACCCCTTAACAAACTCTTACAATAAACATTTGTTTAATGGAATCTCACATAATAAGTAATAAATAAAAAAAAGCTTAAACTCCGATATTTTGTTCAAAGTTACATTAATTTTAACAAAAATCTAGCTGTGCTGATGCGTATTACTTATCTTAGCATAATTTTGCTATATCTTTTTAGCTAAGTTTGTAAGAAATTTTTATTTATTTTATAAAGTTTGCAACATTTCTGTTTTTATTCTTCATATTCTGTCTATTTTTTAATCTGAAGAATTTGTGTGAAGACATTTTTAATTTTTATATAATTTTTTTTAATTTAAAGAGCATATAGAATTTAATTTAAGATAACTTAAATCTATGTTATTCAATAAACCGGCAGTGGTATGTCAAACTATTATTTGTTTAAATATTTGATCTTAGTAGTGCTAATTTACGTTTTACGAAAACAAAATGAACAAAGTCGTTCTAAGCACATTTTTACAGTGACATTTTTGCACAGTGACATTTTGGCACGATGATTTTTGCACATTACATCACTTTTGTATTCAGGCCGATTAAATGTTTTTAGCTAATACAAAATCTGAAACATAAAAAAAACTCAAAACTAAAATTTTATAACAGACTCATATCAAAGACAAAAAGTCTGAAATCTAAAATCTTAAACAGTTAATATAAATGTTAGAAACAAAAATTAACTAAAGTATAAAATTAAATTACTATTAAAAGATTCATACCAGGGACGAAAAACTAAATTAATTTTGAAACTAAGATAAAAAGAATACTAATAATTTAAGTAAATTGTTATAGTTTGATTTCATCAAAAATTAACTCATGAAAAATACGCTGTTTTTATTGCCTTTTTTATTCTCACGCAAAATAAAAAATAATATTCCATAAAACAAAGAAATAAACATCAAGTAAAATCTGAAATACCTTTAAACCTTATAAATTAACTAATCCTTTTTATTAGTTTAACCGTTGTTAAAGATCAAAATAAACTTTAAATCCTTTTTTAAACAACTATTAAACTTTTATTTTAACATCAAGAGAATATAAATAAAAAATTAGTCTCAAGATTCGTGTTTTGAAGCTCTTCTAGATTAAGTTTATATTTCTGTTAACGAACTTCAGCATCAAAAATTGTTTTAGTTTAAAACAAAAAATATTTACTCATTTAGGACGTTAAAATTAATATTCTAAATATGATTAATATGAATTGCAGTTCGTTATTATATTGTTCTAGGTCAGGGCTGTATCTACGGCCCGCGAGCATGTTTTTTTTGAATTGAATGCGGCCCGAGAAGAAATTTTTGTGGCCCGCTGAGCAAAAACATGTTGTTATTTAAATTTTTCTAATAACTTGGTTTTATTTGATTTTGTTTTAAGTTCCTGTATAAAATTAAAAATAATTAATAGACTTTACTGTATTAGCTTAAAAGTATGAAAATGACAGATTATTTTCTAACAAGGTTTTTTATCATGTTTATAATAACTTTCTTCTTACAGCAGCAAGTAATTATCTAAAAAAAGGGTGTAAAGAATGCTTAGATTTTGTAAGTTAGTTATATAATACCTACTTAGTAAACAAACCAAATGCAAATGTTTTCCATTTTGTACAAAAGTAATGCCTAGTAATTAGTTAAAATAGCATTTCTTTACAGTTTAGGTATCCATTTTGAATGTATTTTATACCTAAGTATCTTTTACAGATGTACTACTACTAAATATTATATTTGAGTGTGCACAAAAACCAATAATATAACATAATAATAAGAAATAAATCTTATTTGTTTTGGTTTGACACATTTTGATTTTAAAGGTTTTTTTTTTGAACTTAAAATTAATTCCAATCCACACCAATGTACAAAGATGCTCATGTTTTAAACCACTTTTTATTTAATACTTAATTTAGATTAGGTTTAGTTTATGTTTAATTTTCTAACATAATTGTTTCTACATGTAATATCTAAGTGCGTTCAAAAACATTTAAAACAAACATATGACATAAATTAAAATATTTTGTTATTTACACTTTTTTTTTCAAACAGTGTTTTTTGCCAAATTAAGTTATTTTGTATGCGTTGTATACTAATATACACAACTGTTGTTTTTGGAAACTACCTATTTAGTACAAGCTAGATTAATAGATGGTAAATTTATTAAGTTTGTACATTTTTAATCAAATTAGTTCAAATATAATTAAATAAATAACTAAACATTGCTACAAACTATGACCATTTAAAGACTTCAAATCTCAGGCCAATTCAGTCTTTTTTTCAGTTATTGGCTTGAATTGCTTTTTGTATACGAAAATATTAGGCTAGTTTTTTGTCACTCAGTCTGGCTTTTCTTACTTTAATGTGTGGCAAATTAAACTTATGATGTATGTTTTGGTCAATACGCAGTGTTAATTTGAATTATGATATATGTTAAATTTTAAGTTTTGCAGCTGATATAGTTAAAATACTATTTATACTACTGTATACATATAGGTGAAAATAATCAGTGTTGCAAAAAAAATTGAATCCCGGTAAATATTGGAATTTGACAATTTTTAATGAAATAATCTGGAAAAAGCTTGAATTTGAGAATTAAAAAATAAACCTGGAACTTCAAACAGTTTTTATATGTAAAGTAATAAAATTTCGTTTTGAAACAAAAACGTACCATATAAATATTTTTTATAAAGAAACACATTTAAAGTACCTTAAGAGTATCTTTTTAGTATTGATATTATATTTAAGAGAGTTATTTTTTACCTTTAACTTAGTTTTATACTAAAAATAGAATAAAAATATTTGTTCTGCCACAAACCTTATATTTGTGCATTGCACCTTTGCTTTTAAAATATATTTACCTATTGCTGTGCTTTGCATTGGAAGTAAACCTAGAAATTATTCTAAACTTTCAAAGTTAGTAAAAACACCTCTAATAAAAATTTTCAGAAGTACAATAATTGTTGTATCAGTGCCCTCATCTTAACAGATTGATTAAGGTCCTAATTTGATTTATACGCCTTTATAATCTTCAGTCGTTTATTAAGCACGACTTTTTGTTGTCATTGAAGAAATAAACAAATATCTTTTACTACCGCCAACATAAACTCTAAAAAAAAATTCTAAACGGTATCTTATTTTTAGTAATTAATTTTGCCACTTTATAACTTGTCTAAACATTTTTTTCGATCAGTCTGTAGTTACTGGAGATTATCATTTGGGAACTGACTTAAACAATTTTTGTTTTGTTTCTCGCAATAACTCCTAAATAACGTTTTTTAATGCTAATAGCTTGTCTTATGTTTTACATTTACTCTTTATAAATGCAAGATTTTTATTGCAGATAAAGAATCGCAATAATGCTCGAAAAGAAAAAAAAGAGTTTTTCTATTTCATAAACGGATTAATAAACTTTTTTACTTTTGATAAAAATGTTTAATAAACGTAATTGTCCATTGAAGCTGACTTCTAGTACCTTTTTTTGCTACATATTTAGTTTACTGTTAATAAACTTCGTTATTTATTTTTTTTGAGAACTTTCTTTTAAACAGGGTTGCCAAAAAACAGGCTAGTTTAAAAGTTTAAAAATTCAGACTAGGTTAAACCTGTTTAATGCATATTTTTAACTTGATTGTGTGTGAAACTTTTATTTTAAACACTTGAATAAATCTTCGAACTCTCAGAATAGTTTACTAGTTAGAAAATACTCTAATGTAGTTTGCTAATTGTAATTTTCTTTCTTGGCTTCTTACATATTGTGTACTTTTTATAATGATGGTATTTTAATTAGGTATTTAAGCTTAATAAAACTAAGTTTTAAGCTTACATAATATTTAATAAACTTAGGCTGGTTTGTATAATTCAGACATTTTTGCGTTTAAATACGCAACCATGTAAAATACTAATTAATTGCTAATAAGGTATTTATTAAAGTTTTTGAGAATTAATCATATAATTTTTTTTTTAGCTTCTACAATACAAATAGGTTTTAGTTTATTTAGTTAATTGATTACAGAGTTTTTTAAAGACGGTAAACTATTTTAGACGAAAATATTATTTCTAAAAGTAAAAATCTTCAGAAACATGAAAAAAGGGTTAATAGTAAAAAAATGCATTAAATTTTTTAAGCTCGGTTTTTATAGAGATTAAGGTTGTAAGTAAAATTACAAAAAACATAGAGTTTAACTTATCAGTCTTTAGGAAAGTACATATTTTATTTAGACTTAAGTACATAAGTCAATGTAAATTTTGTTCTATTTAGTATTTATGGTTTAAATTTTAAATAGACTTATATGTATAACTAAAGTAATTTAAAATATCAAAGTGAATAAAAGTAAAACTTTTTCTAGTATGACTGAAACCAAAATATTTTTCAAATGTCACTGAAACTGCGGCCCGAAAAGACTTTGAAAACTTGAATTTTGGCCCGCGAGCACCAACTGCCTGCCGAAACTAGTAAAACTTGGAATAAAAACTTTAGATTAAAATTTCTTTAGAAAACTATCAAATTTTATTCATGTAAAATAACTTGCTTTTAAAAACAAATTTTATTTAAGTATATAAAAAAAAATTATTTAAGAAAATAAAAGTTAGAATCGTGCAAAAGTGAAGCACCATTCAAAATTGACCGACTGTTTAAAATTTTTGCAGTGAATAAATATTTCCGTAAAGATATATCGCCGTGCAACAATGACGCTTTGCAAATATGTTTCCAAGCAAATATAACGTCGTGCAATAAGTGACGCCGTGCAAAAATTTCGACGTGTAAAAATGTCGCCGTGCAAAAGTTACACTCGTGCAAAAGAGTTTCCGTGCAAAAGTTTCCTTGTGCAAAAGCGACACCTACCAATTTCGTATACTGGGGTAAATTTTTTAATTACCTTTCAAAAAAGAGGTAAGTTTTGCAAAAAAGGTGAAAAAATAATTAAAAGGTTAAAAATCCCTGATTTACGCTACCAATACATTAGTGACTTATCAGATTATAATGAACGTTACCAAGTAAGTGAAATCAGATTTTTTCCTTAGAAAGATATTGCATTATTGTAAGATCATGAAATTCCTTATTTTTATATAAGGGAAGTTTTGTTTTTAATGATATTTATGATTTATATACTGTATTTAACAAAGATATTTCAAATTATTTAGTTTTGCCTTATCGAGAACAGAATTAAGTACTACTGAATAGTTTTCAGCTATACAAAATATACTTAAACTCCTCTACCAAAAAAGATTGAACAACAATAAATTTTCCCAGCAATTATTGTATTTTTAATATTTTTAGAGTAAACCGTTTTGTGTACACAAAACTAATTTTTCTTATTAGGTGCCTGATTTTTATCAGCAAGTGGACACACATTCAACCAAACAGAAAATAAAATGTTGTTTTAGTAATCAGAATACAAAACTCTTGAAATTCTTAGCATTATACTTCTTAGTTAGTTTTGCTACGTTCTTTAATTTCTGAGTTTTCGTAAAAGTAAGTTAATTTGAATAATACTTTTTTTTTTATTCTTAAACATACAAAACCATCGCTATGTAAAGATTATTCATAATAAAATGTATAAAAATTTGCAGCTCTGAAATAAGCAAAAACTAATCTTTAAAGTTATTTTTATTCTAATAACAACAATAAACTTTAAAAAATATTTAAATATAACCTAAATACATTGATAGTTCAGTAAAAAACTGTGTATGATTCGTATTATATCTTTATATAAACCTTATTGTTGTCTGCAGATTCATACAGCTATTTGTATTTATACATGTAAAAATATAAACTTAAAATTAGGTCAAATAGAAATTATATATGTTTGTGAAAAAAAGAACTTTAAAGATTGTTTAACACAAGGTTTTTTTTTTAATTTATTTATATGTGGAATAATTGCTCTTTGACTAAAAGTTTCAATTAAATTAGTTCGTATGTAGAACGAATGATTTTTAAAGCAAAAAAAAACAGTAGATATTTTTTTTGTTCTATAAAACGCGCTTTTAAAGTGTATCTACTACTAATTATGAGTATAAATTAATAATATTAAAAAAATTTGAACAAAATAAGTTAAAAGCCTGTTACTTGAGCAAACTTTAAGTTTTTCAAAATAATGTAATAATAGCAATCTAAAAAGACATACATTTTAACTGTAAACTTATGTATACTTTAAGAACAAAGAAATTGTTGTGTTTTGAATTTTTTATGTCAAGAGAAATGACTCAAGTTTCCCTTTTTCAGAATGATTGTCGTGGAAAAATTTACATTCTACTTTTTTTGTTTGTTATATAAAGATATTTAGCGCTTCTACATAACGTTGTAAGAAAAACAAGCTAGATTATTTATTTAAATGAAATTTGTGTAGTGGCATTGGATTGTTTGTGTTTATTTGTCGTAGTATTTTGTTGTGGTGTCAGTAGATACTTGCTGTTGAATTTGAGCTTAAAGTTTCATAATTTACCCACACTTTGTGGTATTTATAGTTGAGATTTTAATCTTAATAGTCTTGACCAAATGACAAAACACCAACGGTTTGTTTTTTGGTCAATATATTTATTTATATTTGGTTAGTTTAATGTTAAATTTAAAAAGGCATGTAGAACTACAATAGAAACAACTTGCTTTTAAAAAACGTTTATTGTTGTAAAGGGAAGAGTGAAACTAATACTTTCTACCATAAAAATCAATATAATTTTGATAAACCGATAAAAACGCTATAAGACTCAAAAACAAAAACAGTAAATTTTTCTATTTTAGCACCTCTTTTTAGCAAGGTTTTTCGGATCTTTTTGTCGTAATATCTTAGTTCAAAAATGTTATATCTACAATTTTAACAGAAAGTGAATTCATATTAATATTTTTTAAACTTTGTTTTAAACTTACAACTTTCTGTTAATTATATTTTATAGAAAAATTAATTAGTATCATTTAATAAAGTTAAGAGCTAACTACCGAAAAAAAACCTAAACCAATAAATAGTATGTTATTTTACTGCATCAGAAGAGCTTTATTTTTCTCAAGTAAACATTACAAGAATCTAAAAGTTAGTCTGTATATTGAAGTTAGTGTTAACTGCATAACAGACAAAAATACATTACTTTCTTTTATAGGTGGGCTAAGTTGACTAGCCAGCTAACGAAAAAAACTTAGTACTTGGTGGGCTAAAGCATTTATTTTAACTAATTTACGAAAATTAATTAATTAAAAAATCCATTCGAAGAACGTTAAATATATGTGTACTTTTTTAACTATATTAAGTGTAAGTGTAAAATTTCTCTGAATATCTAGTGGAAGATTTATATTTTAATTAATGTATATACATTTTCAAACACAATAAGACTTTTATGATTTATTTGATACGCTTTGTTTAGTAATCACAAAATTTTTCTTTTAATATCTTCCCCATAACTGATCATTCAGTTGCATAGAACACTGTATTATAAATAAACTATAGTTATATTTAAATTCCAAAACTAAATACATATGGTTGTAGAATTTATACATTTATTAACTAGTTGCCTTAATAAATCTTATACAAACTTATTTTGTTGTTATTATTTATTAAATACAACAGACATAGCTAATCAATGTACAAACTGTGTCAAAAAAAAAGAAAAGGTATAAAGGAAACAATTAGTACTGAAGCCAAAGCACTCTTAAAAACTTAACTCTCGAATTTTTGTAAATGTAATAAACGAGAGAGGTAAAGAAAAACCAACTGGGGGATCGTTTAATAGCATTTGTAACTTATGGAGCAAATAATTCAGGGTTTAAAAAAGTCTTATTAAAAAAAAAAGTTTCCAACAAATTTTGACTATATATTAACTATCAAAAATTATATAGTAGAGTACTTAGAAATAAATCAATAGTAGTTTTTCTGCGAATTCAAGTACAAACTATTTAAAATCAGAATGTTTTTTTAAATTATAAAATTATCTGCTATAAAACTAAAAATAAATATTAAATGGTTTTTGAAAATACACCTAGCTTCTACAAATGCTGGTAAACTTTTTATTTAACTAAAAGACAGTCAATTGCAAAGTTATTATTTTTTGTCATAATATGTAATTATCAGTACTGAAGTATTGTTTAGCAAATTTATAGTTAACATATTTTACTTTTTACGTGTCTTTTCAAATGAGTTGAAATATAAAACTTTTTATCACATTTTGGACAAGAATGTTTAGGTTCATAGTGATACTTCATATGAATGTTCAATTGTGATGAAAAATGAAACTTCTTTTCACAATGACTGCACGAGTATCTAGGTTCATAATGATAAACCATGTGTTTTGATAAATTGCTTTTAGTTTTAAAACTTCTGTCATCTGGGCATATTCTGCATTTGTAATTTCTCTCATCACTGTGGGTTGCTTCATGATTTTTTAAGTGTTCTTTTCGAGCAAATTTTTCACCACAAATTTTGCACTTGTAAGGTTTTTCACCAGTATGAGTTCTGATGTGTACAACGAGTTTAGATTTACTTTGAAAACATTTCAGGCAAGTTTCACATTGATGCACCTTATCATGTATTTTCTTGTGTAGATTAAGAATATACTTATTAGCAAACTTCTTTTTGCAAATTTGACATTCAAACTTATCATCATTGTTAGCATGGGTAGCTTTACAACCTGATAAATTAATTTTGCTTATAAATGTAGTTTAGTTTTGCTTAAAAAACTTACTTAATTTTTCAAACTATATAAAACTTTGATCATTTGTTTTAATTACATCTTTTTATAACTAATAGCTCAATACAGAATTAACTTAAAAACTTGTAAAATTTCTTCAAAAAATACTAAAAATGTAGTTTATTTAGTTCTGTTGTAGAAAAAACATAAATACAAAGGTTTAATTACATATATACAATAGATGACATGAGTAAAATAAATGTAGATTGTAATTAAACATTCCTAAATTTATTTTTTACTCAGTATTAGAATGACGTTTTTTTCTTTGAGAATAATGAAACTTTTTAAGTTCTAATCAATAACAAAATTATTTGAAACAAAACATTTAAAATCAAGTAGATATTGTATTTAAGAAAAAACATGAGTATTACCATTTGATAATGACTAAAAACTTAACCAATTTAAAACTCAATATAATTTTATAAAGAGCTTTAAACTTTTTTTAAACTTATGACAAATTAGAGTAAGTTCGTGTTGTAAGTAATCTTTTCAAATAAAAACTACTTCAAGTTAGAACTTACTTTGTATTCTTCAACTTTAGGTCTTTCTCTAATGACTTAATTTGTTCAACTAATAGAACATATGCTTTTGTCATTATTTTATCTTGCACTTCAAAACTGCAAATATATAATTATTTTAGTTTATGGTATAATAGTTTTATACTAAAATTCTTAATTGCTTAATCAACAATGGTTTTTAAGATATTCTCCTATTTAATAACAAGTACACATATAAAGTACAATTTATATTTATTAAAATTATACATAACCAACTCTTCGCTTTTTTTATGAAGTTCTTTTACTAACTTCTTATTTGTTTCCGACAATTTACAATTTTCATCAGCAAAAATTTCTTTTTCCAATATGCAATTATTGTCATGTAAATGTTGAATCTCTATATTTTGCTTTTCAATAACTTCTTTGAAACCTGACATCAAGGATTTAGCTTGGGTAAATTCTAAATGAATATGTAATCAATGTACAAACAGAAATCATTTTAAAGCAGAAAATTAAAAAAATACATACATATAACTTATGTAGTTTAACTTTTGTTTGACTTTTAACACGGTAAAACAATAAAAATTGGTTAACTTATAAATATTTAATGTATAAAAATTAAACTAACTCTCATTCAAACTGTTGATTTTTGATAATTTATCCATTTTTATTACTAAGAATATTAATAAATAAAATTTCTAAAAAAAACTTTTTTATTTATTTATTTGTTAAGATTGTAATTTCATTGTGGTAAAGTTACTCAAAAAAAAAGAACTAACTTATTTCACTGTATGTATCTTTTATACAACTTACATGTAGTCTAATATAAAGCTGAATAAAATAAACATTTTTTATTATGAAGTTTCACACATTAATCATTCTAAACTTTAATTCTTGAACTTTTATCATGCAAAATTTTGTTATATAAAAAAACTTCACTGGAAAATAAATAAAAATCTAATTGTACAGTAATCTTACTTTATTGTACCAACAAATGTTTCTGTGTGTTAAAGAATCAACACACTTCAAATGGGTTTTTAATGCTGTTTTAATTTTTTCTTACCATAATAAACCTATTGTACTTCCTGACTTTGACAGGTTGTATCTAAAAAATTAAATTGAAACTTTAAGTTTATCAATATTAGCTATTATTTATACAAACTGTTAGCTAATGTTTTCTAGCTTATCCAATATTCTAAAAAATGAATTAATAATAAACTTTCGAAAAATAATAATAGACTTGATCATTACCTTATCAAGCATTATAATTTCAATGTGGTAATGTTGTGAAGTAAATCAATTAAATTTACTAGTATATTTTGATCTTAATATAGTGTTTTTTATGACATTTTGGTATAAGGTAAAATTAAAAAATTTTGTTAACTTATGAATTTCAATAGATAAGTGCTTCTTATTTTTAATTCTTACAAACTATTTTTAATGCAACTTTTCTTTGAATTATTTAGCTCATTATTTTTTTTAATTAGTTTTAATTAGATCTAAAAGGGATCAACAAAATTTCTCGATTTATTTTTAAATATCTAAAATATTTTACTAGATACTTTTTAGTGGACTTTTATTGTTGTAAAACTAATAAACTCTATTGCTAACTGATTTAATGTTTCATACAAGCTTATCACATTAGAAATAGAGTCCTTTTTAGTTTAAACGAAAATCCCATACTACAGTTAGTATATGAAATTCTAATATCAGGGGCAAAACTAGTTAAATTTAAAATGTCTAAATACTAAATTATAACTATAATATAACAAACAAAATCTTCAGTTATTAATTATTGTAACATTTAATAACATCGTTCTGTGAAATTAAATCTTAAAACCGCTAATCGACTTAAGATAAGGATTTAGGGTTAAAAAGAAGTAGAATATTAAATAAACAATATACAAAAGATTAAGTTAGGTAGGAATTGATAGCATGTGGTTTCACTTTTCTAGGACGGATTCTAACATTTGGTTTGTACATTTCATTTCACTTTTATTAAATTCATACTATGATATGAAAACAATTAGAAAAATGTAGTAAAATCTATGTTATTTTTCTAGAATAAGTTAAACTTAAAATTTATATAATTAAAATAAATAACTAAATAAAATTTAAAAATAAATCTTATAATCAGTAATTCAGTATTAGTAACAACTATTTTTGAGTTTAAAGTAAAATTGCAATTGTCAAACTAATTTTAAACCAACGATAATTGTTTAAAGCAAATTTTATGAATTAAATCTTTGAAGACTTTAATCTACAAACTAAGTTTCGGTCAAAGACCTCGTCATGCTTATGTAAAAAAATATAAAAAGATATGTAACAATCATGAAAAATAGAATTTAGACAATTAAAAAAAAACAATTTTTTGCTTAAAAACAAAAAAGAATTTATAATTAAGATTTAAACTATGAGCAAACTTTATGACTTAAACAAAGAAATTTTCATTAACAAATCAGATTTTACGTTATTGCACTAAATTTTAAACATTAATATCGGTATTTACGTTATAAAATTGATTTTACTCAATAATTTCTAAAAAAAAAAAAACTTACTTTGTTTAAAATTGTAAAGCTAATTAAATTAAGTTTGTAGTAAATATAACAAAAACCTTAAAACTTAATTTACAGTTTAAAATTTACTATAAAAAACGCCTTTTAATATTATTCTATTTACCTTAGCAAATTTACTGTAGCTAAAACTGTATAGCTTTGAAATAAATAGCCTAGTCCACTTAAGCATATAAGATACAATTTAAGCTAACTTACTGATAAACTAACGAATAAGTTAACATAAAACTTCATATTTTTAAAATGTTTTCAAATATTTTGTTTAGGTTATTTAAAGTATTTGTAAAACTGTTAAAATATTTGTAATATACTAAATCTTACACTTTTTACACTTTACTTAACATTTTTTTACATAAATAACTTTATATACAGTTAACTTAAATAATTTCAATAAAAGAAAAGTTTACGTTTCATTTTGGGCGTAATATTTGTTTAATTAATCATTAAAATTATGTCTTCAAAGTCTGCCTTTCTAGTCATCATCCTATTTGTAATTATTATATTATAAGCATAAAATTTTAAATTTAAAGCTTGCAGCTTGATACATAGAAAAGCATTTATTTTTTTTAGATTTTATTTTCTTTTTTGGAATTTTAACATCTAGATCAATCTAGATATTTATTTTGGCGTTTTAAAATTTTGGTCTTTCTTACAAGTCTTCTTTGTAGGGTCAGAAGTTATTTTATGAAGAAAATAAATGTAAGTCATTTTATGAACTTTTAACGACTCCATAGAATTGTGCTAGTTGGTTTTATTCGGGGAAATATATATTAGTTAAATAAAAAAATAAACTGTGCATATCATTGTCTTCATAAAGAGGAAAAACAAAGCAAAAACTTTTTCATTTACATTTTAAATTGTTTAAATGCAAATTGAATTTTTCTGTTATTTATATAACACCAATTA
This sequence comes from Thalia democratica, assembly GCF_965202585.1. Classification (NCBI taxonomy): domain Eukaryota; kingdom Metazoa; phylum Chordata; class Thaliacea; order Salpida; family Salpidae; genus Thalia; species Thalia democratica. The sequence goes on along the minus strand of NC_139172.1, from coordinate 2,822,187 downwards.
AATAGTACAAAATGGATGTAAACATTTTTTTTACTTTTTGTAACAATTAGAATTTTCTTTTCTATTGTTTTATTCAACATATAAGTCTTATGTCTGGTCTTAATGGTTTAGCTTTAGTGTTTATAAAAGTTTTTTAAAAAATATTTCTTTTACCTTACTAAAAGAATTTAATAAAATGCCAAAAGAAAAAACTTAAAATTGTTCTATATACCGAAAAAAAAAAAATAAACACTAAGTAATTAAGGGATATTTAAAATTAAATCCATTGTTTAAAATTTCAGCACCAAATTTATATAGATTAAATTAAAAACAATGCATTAGTTATTAATGAGCCAAAATTTTAAAAGTAATTATAAAAAAATTCTTAAAATAAAACAGGTAAAAAACTACTTAAAATTAATTATTACAAAGTCTAACGAACGCTGTTTTTATAAGAATTTTTTATAAGTTTAACAAAATCAAATACTTTCCTTTGATGAACTTTTTTATGTAAGATTGTTTAAAACTGTAAAAGAAAACAAAGTTTAACTATTTATTTTTACTTATTTTCTTACAGCAACAAAAACGAGTTGTGTTTATAATATAAATAAACATAAAAATGACTTAAATATTAAAGATAAGTATATTATAAAAAATAAAACAGCTACATCGACCTCTAAAAGTTAAAATATTTTATAAATAATTGATGTTCACATGAAAATTGTCTTTTTAATATTTTTAATTGTCTATAAATGTCTAACATTTATAATAATATACTTGTGTAGAGAAGATAGAAAAAGTTTAAAACTTAAAATATAAGATAAAACAAAGTACTTCAAAAAAGAAAAGCACTTAAAGAAGTTTAAACAACATAACATTTTGTTCAAATTTGTCTGGACACATGTACACATAAAGCTAAAACAGTAATTTTGTTTTGTAAAATTACTTACTAGAAATCTTTAAAATCGTGTTTAAGTTTACAAAAACAACTATTAAAAACTTTGATTTTTAACAAACTACAAACTAAATACATCAAATTGCTTTTTAAGTGTAATAAGTCTACGTAAAAACAATATATGTATAGTCATAAAGAAACATTTAAAACAAGATTTTAAACATGGTCAAATATACCTAATAATTTTTTTTTAGTATTAATATCTGTTTCTCTTACTTTTTTTGTTTATTTTCTGTAAAAAAGTTACAGTTACTTCAAATAAATTTTTAATTTAAACTTTTTATTTAATGTTAGCAAAATAGGCTTAAAAAAATATACTAAAATAAAGTAACTAATGATTAGATAAAAAATCTTAAAATACTATATTAAAGATATAAGTTAATATAGTTTGAATAAAATTCTGGAAATGAAAAACAAGCTCAAGTAACACTAGAATTAAAAAAATACTTACATCACGTTAAACTTTGATAAAGGTTTTATAATTTAATATTTTACTAAACAACGTATAAAAGATACGAAAAAGACACTTCCAAATGGAGACATTATTAGGAGAAATACTTGAGAGCTAATGAAGTGACGTCACTATCTGCTTGGTTACACGAACAAGCTAGCACAACAAAAATTATATTATTTATTTTAATTTTTGTTAAACAAATTCTATAAACTTTACAGTGAACGTATAATATTTCTTTTTGTTTTATGTTTTTAGTTGTTCAGTGAAAAAATCTCGTTAATTAAATAAAATGTTGAAAACTCGTTTTTTAGGTTTTGACTATATTTGTTATATTAACACATCAAATTGGAATCTTCCAGATAACTGCGTAGCCTGACGACTTTAAAACGTCTGATCAGAAGAATCTAGGATCGAGTCCTGGCGTGAACTGAAAATGTCCTTTTATTTTTTTTCAGATATTTATGCAGATATGCTTGTCACACTTAATTTTGTTTTAAAGTTTCAAAAATCTACAGTCAAAATTCTGCTGACTAAACCAGTTTTGTTGTTTGTGTTACATTCGTTTTTAATTAATTATAACTTATTTGTTTGATTTTCATTTGTTTAAAAAATTTTTATGCCAAATACATTTTAGTTTATAACAAGAATAATTTATACTAAATAAAATTGTTAACATTATTTAATAAAGCTTATTTTCTCGTTTTACTCGATCAATAACTTTTAAGACACTTTTTAAGTTAATAGAAGTAAATGTTCCCTATATCTTAATTTTATGTCGTCAATTTTTAGTACAAGTAAGAAGTTGTAGACAAATTCATTATTCAACATATTTTTATGCATTAAATTATTGATTTAATCCTTTTGCAAGTTAATGTTTGCAAAAACAGACTTCTATTCAATTAATAGTAATGAAAAATTAGACATCTATATTTAATTTATTATGATCTTTGTGGTTTAGTTATGCTAAAATAAAAATATTTAGTACAAACATAATTAAGTTAGTATCTAAAATAATGTTTTACTAAATGAATATTTAAACTCAAGTTTTGAAGATTTTTTTTCAAAAAGTTTTTCTTTAACAACATATGGACACCAACACTGTAGCTGTCAATTATCTTACATACTTATCTTTGCTCGGAACTAAAAGCCGAATAAGTAGCGTTAATTTATTATTTTAGGTCAATGTTGCCACAAATACTTTAAATAAATTGTGTTATAAAATATGCATTTGTTAAGAATTAAAACAAGTGGTTCTTATGATCTGTGAATGTTTGTGTGTCAACATTCAAAGACTCAGTTATGTCTCGTTGACTTTCTGGGGCAGATTGTCTGTACTCTTTGCTTATTCTTCTTCTGCAGACGGGGCTTTTATGCATAAGACCCGCTGCATCAATGTATTAGTTTAAAGATTATTGTTATGTAAGTATGTTTTTATAAATTAAAAAATATACATCAACAAATATCTTGTTTTGAATGTTTTAACATGTATTTATTTCAGCCATCATCTACAAAATTAAGATGCTTCGCGCCATCAACAACTAAATATTGAACTTTTACTAGTTTGTGTGGTAAAGTTCAATATTTATTGTTTTGATTATGAAATGAATTTCATACATTATGAATTAAGGATTAATAAATAATTTTCTTTTACAAACATTTAAGATGGTATTGGTCGATAAATAAGTATTTACAATAAGTTGTTTGAACGATTCTTAGTTATATATTAACTCTTACGAGATATTTTAGTGTTTAAGTTAATGGTAAGAGAACATTCGTTTGTTATATAATGTGACACAAAGCGCTATAAATCGTAATTTATTTAGTTTTAATAGTCAAGTAAGTAAAAAACTTGCTTTATTAAGTACATATAAACTGCTACTATAAAGGTTACACTTCTACATTAGTTTTTACAGATTTTTTTATAGTTTGTTTGTTTTTATTGTATATTTATTTGCAATCTGATCACTTTTTTTATTAGTCATTACGAAAGAGTTTTTAAAACCAGCCGAAGTGTTTAAGTATTAGAAATATATTTTAAATAGAAAAAGTAATATTTACTGCAACCAAAATGATCAAAGTTTGTTTTTTGTTTTTTTAGTTGGAAAGTTGATTTGGAAGCTAGACGGTTTACGTTGAACAAACTGTAGATAGAACAAATGTTACTTTTATAAATAATCTGAATGTTGTACTATATACGTATCCGTCATCATCGATGTAATATAAACATCGTGAAACTAAAGTATATTAAAATTTTAGAATTTTTTGAAATCTACATTTTGGTAATTCTCTTTAATAATTAAAAGATTTTAATCAGCCATTCTGAGCTTCTAAAATTATTTAAGACACAATGCTTATACAATGTTAAATAAAAAACATTTATAAATATTAATAAAAAATACATACCTGTGATAAATTAATAATGTCGTCAACAGAATGAAAATTAAACTTTCATATAAAATATTTTTATATTTTTTGTTAACATGCCAGCTGTAACTTAATTTAAATATCGTTTAGTTTAATAAAATTAGTACTCCAACAAGCTTTGCTATAAACTTTGAATTTTAAACATTTAATCAAAAAGTAATTAAAACCTAAAAAAGATGAATTAACTTTTTGTATAACAGTTTTGATATAATAAAAAATCATTAATTAACTAATGCATAAAAACATTATTTTACTTATATTAATGGAATAAAATAAAGTTCTTTAGATTTAGACTGTTCTGAGTGTAGCTATACGAATTTTAATATAAGTTAAAAAAAAAGTTATATTGTATAATTAAACTGATAGATAGATACAACAACAATTTTCTTTAGTGCTTACATGAGGCTGGTATGTTAGTTTGTACTACTCAGCGTGATTTATTAGTTTAATCAAGTATATTAGAAGTAATTAATTCTTTTTGTTGAAACTACCTCTTTCTTTACACTTTTAATTATATACGTTCGATTTTATAGTGAAAAGCAGAACTGCCAAAATATACTTTTACTTCAAATTCTTTCAAGATACTACTTAATAAACATTTTTCTATTCATTAAAATTTTTAAGCGTTGTTGTCGTAAGTTTCTGAGTTGCAAGTTAACTATACTTTTTTACTGATAATAACCAAAATTAACAATTTTAATTCCCATGGTTGAAAAAAATATATATTTATCAACTGGTTGCCTAAATAAATTTTATACAAGCACATTTTGTAGTTATTTATTTAATATAACAGGCGTAGCTAATCAATACACAAACTGTGTCAAAACAAAGAAAATATAGAAAGGAAAAAATTAGTACTTAAGCCAAAGCAGTCTTACAAATTGAACATATTTGTCTGGAATTTTTGTATTGTTGGTATAATAAACGAGCGAGGCAGAGAAAATCAGATAAAACTTATAAAGCAAATTATTTAGGGTTTACAAAAGCCTGATCTAATTACATGAAAAGTTAAATCAAATTTTCACTATATATTTGCAACCAAAGGTATACAATATAGTAGAAAACATAGAATGAAATCAAGTATTTTTTTCCAGCTAACTGAAGTACAAACTATTTTAAAAAAGAACATTTTAAAAATAAAAGTTAATCTACTATAAAACTAAAAAGAATATTAAAATGGTTTTTAAAAATACACTCAGCTTCTACAAATGCTTGTAAACTAACAAAAAACAAATTTGACGTTTAATTAAATGACTTTCAGTTGCAAAGTTATTATTTGTTGACATACTGTGTAGTTATCAGTACTAAAGTATTGTTTAGCAAATTTATAGTTAACATATTTTACTTTTTACGTGTCGTTTCAAATGTGTTAAAACATAAAACTTTTTACCACATTTTTGACAAGAATGTTTAGGTTCATAGTGATACTTCATATGTTGATTCAATTGTGATGAGGTATGAAACTTCTTTTCACAAAGTTTGCACGAGTATTAAGGTTCATAATGATACTTCATATGATTGTTCAAACTGTTTTTAGTTTTAAAGCTTCTGTCATCTGGGCATATACTGCATTTGTATTTTCTCTCATCACTGTGAGTTGCTACATGTCTTTTTAATTGTTCTTTTCGAGCAAATCTTTCACCACAAGTTTTGCATCGGTAAGGTTTTTCACCTGTATGAGTTTTAATGTGACTATTAAGACCGGATTTATCTCCGAAACATTTCTGACAAACTTTACATTGATATGGTTTTTCACCCGTATGAGTTCTGATGTGTATAACAAGTTCTGATTTACATCTAAAATATTTCAGGCAAGTTTTACATTGATGCACTTTATCATGTATGTTCTTGTGTTTTTTAAGAGTATTATAACTACGAAACTTCTTTTTGCAAATCGTACATTCAAACTTACTATCATTCTTAGTGATGTCAGCTCTAAAATCTGGAAAAAAATTTATTGTTAACGCGTGAATTTTTATACTTCAAACACATTACATTGACTATTAATTTAATACAGAATTTTTTCTAAAATAAAAATATTAACTATTAAAAACGTTATTTATTAAAATGTACTACATAGAAATAAAAGTATAGTTTATTTATATGTGTAATTCATTTATTGACATTTTGATAAATGCAACAAGATGAACTGATTCGATTATATATATTATAATGTATTATAATGGATTAGTAGTAGGCAACGTAAATCTGATCTGTTAAAATAAATTGAAAAACTTTCACTTAATATTCCAGTTTTGAAATGAAGATAAAGTTAAGGTTTCAAATTTATTTTACAATAGACCTAAGACTTACTTACGACAATAAATAAAATTAAATAAACTTACCTTGAATCTCAGTACCAAGTTCATGAAGAATTTCCTGAGACATTGATGTCTTAATTTGATAGTCACCAATACTGTCACCTGTAGTATTAAATAAGACTTCAAAAAACAAAATTAAAATTGACTACACTTTAAACAACTTTAAACTCAAATCTAGCAATTCAAAAAATAAAAAAAAACAAAAAATTCCGACTTAATGCATTATATTACAAAACTTTAATTATTTCAAAACAACAAACTGTCACCTATGCTGTCTTTTAATTGTGTATCACAATAATATGAACTTCCACCATCAGAAGACAAGTCATCAGGTTTACTTTTCATTTCTGTTGTTTCAATGTGAGCATTGTTTTTGTTTCTTAAATGTGGAACTTCACTACCTGTTAAATTTTTAGTAAAATAAAAATACCACATCTAATATAAATCTTACCAGTTAATATATCACAATAATTGTTACTTTTTTGTAAGGATTTAGAAGTACTACAAATAGTTTCAGTTTCTTTAGCTTGAATAAAACTTGAGTCACATAATTCTTCTGGTTCTATTTTTATTACAATTAGTTGTTTATTTTTTACAACACCATAGATTATTCGTATTGGCCCTATTTTAGTGTTTCAAATTAACTTTTAAATATCTAAAAACTAATAATCTTAAAAAAAATTGTGAAATACAAATACTTAGTATTGAAATTACCATCACTTTCTCGAATGTCTTTTGAAACAGAGTCATTTTCATACCTTCTATCAACAAATGAAGATTGGAGCAGACATGTTAAAAAGCTCTGCTTTGTTTACTCAAGCGTGAAATTACTAACTTAAAACAAACCAAAAATAAAACACTTCATTGCTGAATTACCATAGTAACTTTTAGCATTTTAACATCTCTGGATTGGAGACTTTGTAATCTTAAAAAAAAAATATTTTGTATAATTAAACAAACTTAATCTAATAGGTTTTTTTAGTTTTAATAAACAAGAAAACTACTTTAAACTACACATTTAATAAAAAAGAAGATTTACTTTTAGAAATAACATGAGTATAAAAATTTGACTATAACTATAAACTTTGATAACGAAATTTCAAAATAATTTTACCAAAAGCTTTATATACTCCCTAAACTTATGAAAACTTACGATGAATTCGTGTAGTAATGTGTAGATATATATTAAAACTTACTTTGTATTTTTCAACTTTAGGTCTTTCACTAAAGACTTAATTTTTTCCACTAATAGAATGTATGCTTTAGTCATTATCTTATCTTGCTCTTCGAAACTATAAAAACATAGTTAATTTACTTCACGGCATAATAATTTTTACTAAAATTCTTAATTGCTAATTTCAACATTCATTGGTACTTGAAATTTTTATCTTAATATATATTATCTTGCACTTCAAAACTGTGAATATATAGTTATTTTAATTTATACATTACGGTATCATAATTTTATACTTTTTTTATTATTTTAATTTACTTATTTAATTATAAAGTGCAACTAATATGTAATAAAAGTTATACACAACTAACTAATCGCTTTTTGCACTAAATTCTTTTTTTAACTTCTTATTTGTTTCCGATAGTTTACAATTTTCATCAGCAAGATTTTCTTTTTCTTTTTTTAATCTGCAATTTTCGTCTTGTAAATGTTGAATCTCTAATTTTTGCTTTTCAATAACTTCTTTGAAACCTGACATCAAGGATTCAGCTTGGGTAAATTCTAAATAAATTTGTAATTAATGTACAAACAAACTTATTTTTAAGCAGAATAACTAGTATATACATAAAATGACGTTTAATTTTGATAAAATTTTTATTAAGTGAAACATTGATAAATTGTTATAATTATAACTATTTAATTAACCAGAAATAAAACTAACTTTTATTCAATTTGTTGCTGTTTGAGAGCTTATCCATTTTTATAATAAAAATTATTAATATATAAAACTTCTAGAAAAAACTACTACAAACTTTTATTTATTTTTTAGGAATTGTATTGTTAATGTAATAAAGTAACTGAAAAAAAAATTATTAATGTTTTGTAGAAAATAAACTTATTTCACTACATCTTTTTGCTGTATGGTTTACATGTATTCTAAAATAAGCCTGAATAAAACAAACAATTTTTATTAACAAGTTTAACACAATAATAACTTTAAACTTTAGTTTTTAAGTTTTTATCATGCAAAATTTGTTTTACTTCTTATATATAAAAATATATTGCATGTTTTAGACAAAAAGATAAGAAATCTAATTTTATAAACTTAATTTAAAAATAAATTTGTGTTTTCTAGGATGTAAGTTTATCTGAATATTTAAAATCAGTTTAAGGTTATTGAAACAAAAATGATTAAAAACTGCCTCTACTAAATAAATACAAAATTTGTTTTTATAAAATTATGTTTAATTATACTTTTTGGTCTTTTAAGATATGAAGTTCAATAGTGATAAATTTAATTATGAAAACCAACACTAATATAATTTGTATTAAAGTAATAAATATATAGTAAGAATTTTATGAACTTTCTAACTAAAACTGGTATACTCATTTATCAGCATAAGTATATAAATCTGTATCAAATTAAAAAAAAACTCTTTTAGTAATTATACATCTTTAAAAGTTGTGGCACTGCATTTTAACAAAGCTAAAAATAAACAAACTAGACTGTTAAAGTTCAAAAGTATGCAGTGTTTAAAATATTGGATGAACATTTTAAAGTATACTTAAGAAAATTGTTATTTTGAAATAAACTCTTGCTCAAATAAAAGATTATATGTCGGTATAATCTGTTTTAATATAAGATTTTCAGCCTTCTATCAGTAAGTTATTTTTGATAACTTGCTGATTTATACTTAGAAAATTTCCAAACTAATAGACTTTTTTGTTTCTGCATTTTCCTAGTTTTAAATAGCTATGAAATTTGACAGAGTTTATTGATAATTATATATGGTGAACAAACAAACAATTTTAATATTTAAAAAACAATTATATAATTAATAGTATAAAGAGTTGCTACTCTTTGTGTTAAAGTACTGCCCTGAAACTTTTACAATCTTCAAAAAAGTCTAAAAATGTTTCAAAATTATAAAAAAAATACTTCTTATAAGAATTTGGTTATAAAATAACAAAATATAAAAATAAAATCAAATAAATTCCATCTAAAATCTGTAAAAAAACAGCTTAAGATTTTTTAATAATCTATAAACTACCCTAAAATTTAAAAACAGCTGCCCTGAGTCACCCTGTGTTTTAAGGAAAAATATCAGAATATTAAGAATTTCCATGAGTCATTCAAAATTCAAAAACTCTTATAGTTTTTTTGAGTCCCTTAAGTGTGTGGCAACCCTGAATATAGCTAAAAAAAGTTTGAAAGATTTTAAAAACAAAAAACTTAATTTTATCAATAATTTAAAGGTCAGTTTGTTTTTATCAAAAGAATACTACTTTAAAATTAATGTTAATTAGGTTTAAAAGATATCAAAAAAAAGCTTGCTTATTTTTAGAAATCTAACAAATTTACTGAATTTTTTTTTTATTGTGGTTTCATTTTTGTTAACTAATAAACTTTATTGCTAAATGATTTAATATTTTATAAAAGTTCATACTTTAAATATACTGTCTATTTTGGCGTTTTACAATTTTGGTCTTTTTTTTCAGATCTTTATTGCAGGGTCTCTAAAGTAGTTTTTTTAATAAAAGTGAGTCATTTTAAAAACATTGAATTGTGCTAATTTGTTTTAAACCAAGCAACTTATGTTATTTGAATAAAAAAAGTAGTGTGCAAACTGTTATTTTTATAAAAATAGAAAACGAATCTTTAATTATTTTATCTGAAAATTATAATTCTCAAGCAAACACTTTTGTTATATATTACCTAAACTAAATAGAACAAAAATGGTCGTAAGTATTATTTTTTAGTTTTTTACAACATAATTTAATGTTTTTATTTTGTTATGTTAAACATATAAGTGTTCATAGTTTAGTATTTGTAGATGTTTTTAAAAAAACTATTTTTTTGACCTTTCAAGATATCTCAATAAAAAAAAAAACTATAAAACTTAAAATTGGTCGTTAAACATCAAATAAATGAACATAAATGAAAAGTAAGAAAATACTCAACAACTGAAAGTTTGACAACTTAATAATACTATTAAAAAGAAATAATGATTAATTGAATGTATTTCTAACGATTTTTTTCTCGGAAAAAATCAAAAATGTTAAACTTTGCTCCAGCACTAAAATGACTTAAAAACTATACATTAACTATATATCCTAAACTATCCAGTCTTAAAAGCTCTATGACTTATACTTAGTAAACTTAAGAAAATGTATTTATAATTTTATTAAATTTGTTGTAATTTACATTCTTATTAATCGTTTTTCTCCTTTTATCAATTTTTTATCTAGGAAATGGCCAATGCAAATGATAATGTAATAGACATCATAATGTTTTGGGGCCAAATCGTAAAAGATATTAACATTATTTATAAAATAAATATTTAAGAGTTTAAATAACATGCACACTAAGGGACATCAAAAAAAAATATTTAAAAAAAAAATATTTTTGGTTATAAGGCAATTTGAATGAAAAAAAGAAAAAAAAAACCTTAATTTTGGAGGGACCCCGTGAAATAATTTAAACCCAACACTAAATTTTTTTTTCTTAAACTAAAGACAAAGGTGCGTTCTCTAAGATAAAAAAAAATTTTTACAAAGCTTTTAAGATAAGGAAAATAATTGACATTAAAGTTTTATGTTTTTTGAAAAAATTCATAAATTTGCCTATAAAATTAACTTTATGCTTGTGTTTTATCAATACTTTTAAGGTCAGGTTGCTTTTATTAAAATAAGTATTATTTTTTTAGTTAGTGTTAATTAAATTTAAAACAGATAAACAAAAAAGGTAGTTTTTTTTAAATATCTAACAAAATCTAATGATTTTTTTCGTGCTTTCATTTTGTTTATCTAATGAACTATATTGCTAAATGATTTAATGTTTTAAACAAGCTTATACTTTAAATATACTTTCTATTTTGGCGTTTTACAATTTTGGTCTTTTATTCCGGTCTTTTTGCAGGGTCTGTAAAGTTATTTTTATAAAAAAAGGAAGTCATTTTAGAACATAATTTATCTACAAAAAAGTAATTAAACTACAAAAAAGCTGTAAAAGAACTGATACCAACACTCAAATCCAAATATCAAACTGTGTTCAAAAAACACAGAAGTTGCTGCAAGCCAGTTATAAAACATGTGTACATGTGTGTGTGTATGTATTTCTTGCTTCACAATCAACTTTTATGCAAAATAATAAGTGATTTTCCAATTAGTAATGTGCTAATTAGATTATATACACAGCTTCACCCTGATATTCATAACCCAACATCAGGGATGCATTACCAATGCATTACAAATTCAATAGTTAACTCAATTCATTTAATATAAGCATATTGAAGTTAAGGTTATCTAGTTTTCACACCAAATTTAATTTTCATTATTCTTTTCTTTTAAAAACCGCTAGCTCCAATATCATAAAAAAATATAAGGGATGTTTTAAAATTTCAATCATTTGTTTATTTATTTTTGCAATTTACTTTACTTATTTTATTTTATAAATGCAGTTTTTTAAAGAAAATGTTAGTTAACTATGTTTTTATACAAGTTAACTAGATTAGAAAATAACTTTGAAAGTAAGTCAATGATATTTATATTAAAAAACTTAGTTAAATTTTATAGTTTTATAAAATAATTCTAACTTTATATTCAATGTTAAAATTTTTATGCTTATTAGTAAATATATTATTGAAAACAAAAAGATTCATAGAAAATTAAAAAAATACTAGTCATTGAATAATAAACTACCACTCAAAACAAAAACATTAAGTGGTCTACCGGATCCACTGTTTTCAATTATGTTTATATTAATCCTTTTAAAGTAACACACATAATTTTTTTAACAATGTGCAGAGTTGAAATTATTTTAATCAAAAAAGTGTCCTAAGTGAACTAAGACTGTCTTGAGTAATCCTGATTTTTTGCTTTTCTTGAAAATTGCTAATTTTAACATATATAAATTGTTAACAATAATGTTTTCTACAAATTTTGTTATTATAGTATCTACGTGTTCTGACCATTTTAAGTTTCTGTATATAATTATTTTCGAATATTTATAGCTTTTTGTGTTTTTTATAACTGTTTTTTGATTGATGTTGAAGCATACTTTTGGTGTAATAAAGGTTTAATTTGAGTTTGTTTATTATAAGCCAATCTAATACCTTTCATAGTTCTGTATTATATCTGGTCATCTAAGTATGTGTTAATTGTGAATATTTTGTATAAGTTTGTACTTCTACAAAGTTTAGGACGCTAAGACTAGTATAATTATCTTACTAATTTGTATATATTAGGAATAACAACAGCCCTAACACTGAGCCTTGGGATACCCCAATTTCAATTTTTAACAGATTGAGTCATATCCTCCAAAGCTAGCAAACTGTTTCCTTCCATCTAGAAATGAAACAGTTAGTAAATGCATATTACCTCTTACACCATTACATTTAAATTTTCTTAATGAGATATTTTTATTTACACTATCAAATGACTTACATAAATCCAAAAACACTACACAAAATGCATTTCCTTTATCAAAATTGCATAGTACCCAATTATTGTATTCTGACAAAGTCATATAAACACTCGGTTGATGAAATCTCACATAATAAGCGTTTTCACAAAAAAGCTTAAACTCCGATATTTTGTTCCAAGTCAAAGTCATAAAAAATAAACTGTTTTCATTGCTTTTTTTATTCTCACGCAAAATTAAAAAAAAAATCCATAAATCTAAAAATCAAACATCAAGTAAAATCTGAAATACCTTTAAAGTTCATAAATTAAATAAAATTTTCTTTTAGTTTAACAGTTGTTGAAAATCAAAATAAATTTATAATACTTTTTTTAAAAACTTTTAAATTCTTATTTTAACATCAAGAGAATATAAGTAAAAAATTAGTCTCAAGATTCGTGTTTTGAAGCCCTACTAAATTAGGTTTATATTTATGTTTAAAAGTTAACGATATTCAGTATCAAAAACTGATTTAGTTTAAAACTAAAAAATGTACTTATCTTGTTCGCTAAAATTAAGATTCTAAATATGATTAAAATGAATTTCAGTTCGTTATTTTATTGTTCTAGATCTAGGTAAAATTTTAAATAAAAACTTCATATTAAAATTTCTTTAGAATACTATCAAATTTTATTCATTTAAAATAATTTGCGTTTAAAAACAAATTTTATTTAAGTAAATAAAAATAAAATTTAAAAAATTATTTATAAAAATAAAAGTAAGAAGCATGCAAAAGTGAAGCTCCGTTTAAAATTGACTGATTGTTCAATTTTTTTGTAATAAATAAACATTTTCGTGAAGATATATCGCCGTGCAAAAATGTCACTTTGCAAAAATGTTTCCATGCAAATATAACGTCGTGCAATAAGTGACGCCGTGCAAAAATTTCTACATGTAAAATTGCCGCCGTGCAAAAGTGACACCTACCCATTTCGTATACTCGGGGAAAATTTTTTAACTATCTTCCAAAAAGAGGTAAGTTTTACAAAATGGGGTAAAAGTAAAAGGTTAATAACCACTGACTTACGCTTTCAATACACTAGTGACTTATCAACATTATAATAAACGTTGCCAATTGAGTGAAATCAATGTCTCTTTTCCTTAGAAAGATATAGCATTATTGATAGATCCTGAAATCCTTTATTTTTATACAGGGGAAGTTTTGTTTTTAATGATATTTATTATTTGTATATTGTTTTTATCAAAGATCTTTCAAATTATTTAGTTTTGCCTTATCGGGCAATAATATATAAAGTACTACTGAAAACTTTTCAGCTATACAAAACAAATTTGAATTCCTCTACCAAAAAAGATCGAACAACAATAAATCTTCCCGGCAATTATTGTAAGTATAAGTTTATAGTTTCCTTTAGACAAAAAAAGTACCTAAGCTAACTTTAACTTAGCTTTCAAAATATTTTAGTGTTAATTACTAACAGAAATTGATCAAAAAGTATTTAAACAATTTATTTATAAAATATTGTTTTGCACTGTACGGGTTCTTCAATTATGGTTATATTATAAATAACTTAGAATTCTATTTAAATTCCCTACAAGGCATAACATTTTGTTGTAAACAATATTTTGGACATCCTAAAGTTCTGCTTAACGCTAGTTTTGTAATCAAACTAAATGATGCTTTTAAATAAAACTAAAAGTGTATATTATGTACTAATTTATATATTAGTAAAACTTAAGAAAATGTAATTAATTAATCAAATCAACTACAACAATATGTACTTAAACCAAACTTAAAATTGTAACATGACTACTTATGAAATAATCTTCGTCATGCAGGGAACTAAATAGTTTTGTGATAAATATCTTTAAAAATAAACTAATTTTTATATGATTTTATTAAATAAAGAATTGCGCGTTAGTAAAGCTCTTAATATTTTTTTTCTCAGACAAAAACATCAGAAACTTTTATCTTATTGTATTTTAAACTGATTAAGTTTAGAAACGACACAAAATTGTTAAAAACTTGATTTTTTAGTCTTATCACTATGTTAAATGTAACAAAACTACGGAGTTAATCTTTGAATTTTTTCATAAACTATTAAGTTAATTGAAATAAGTTTTTTAACTGAAAAGTTTTCAATATTTGTAGAATAAACTATTTTGTGTACACAAAATTTTTTTTTCTTATTAGTTGCCAAACTTTTATCAGCAAGTGGACGGAAATTCAACCATTGACTATGGACGGACACATTAAATAAAATGTTGTTGAACACAATAATCTTGAAACTCCTGAGCACTATACTTTCTAGTTTGTTTTGTTACATTCTTAAATTTCTGAGTTTTCGTACAAGTAAGTTATTGGCAATAATACTATTTTTTTTAAATTCTTAAATATACAAAACCTTCGCTATGTAAAGATTATTCAAAATAAGATGTAAAAAAAATGGCAGCTCTGAAATAAGCGAAAATAATCCTTATTATAATTATAAAGCAACAATAAAATTTAAAAAAGATACTAATCAAACTTATATACATAGATATTTCAGTAAAAAACTGTGTGTGACTTGTATTATATCTTTTTATAAATCTTATTGTTGTCTGCAGATTAATACAGTTATTTGTATTTGTAAATGTACAAAATATAAACTTAAACTTAAATAGAAATTGTATATATTTGTGGAAAAAATAATCGAACTTTACGATTGTCTAATACAAGGTTTTTTTTTAATTTATTTATATGTGGAGTAGTTGCTCTTTGATTAAAAGCTATAATTAAAGTAGTTCGTATGTTGAACGAATGATTTTTAAAGCAAAAAAAAACAGTAGATATTTTTAAAGAATATCTGCTATTAGTTATGAGTATAATTTGATTATTAATTTTATAAAAAAAATTTGAATCAAATAAATTAAAGGCGTGTTACTTGAGCAAACTTTAAATTTTTAAAATTAACGTAATAATAGCAATCTAAAAAGACATACATTTTAACTGTAAACTTATATATACTTTTAGTACAAAGAAATTGTTGTGTTTTGAACTTTTTATGTCAAGAAAATGACTCAAGTTTCTCTTTTTTCAGAGAGATTGTCGTGGAAAACTTATATTTCACTTTTTTTTTTGCTAAAAGGTGTTTAGCGCTATTACATAAAGTTGTAACAAAAACAAGCTAGATTGTTAATTTTAAATGAAATTTCTGTAATCCACCATTTACTGGCATCACACAATTGGATTGTTGGTGTGTATTTTGTTGTAGTGTCAGTAGATACTTGCTGTTTAGTTATACAGTTTCATAATTTTCCCACACTATGTGGTTTTTAGTGTTGAGATTTTTATCTTAATAGTGTTGACCAAATGATGAAGCACCAACAGTTTTTTTTTTCGGTAAATATATATATATATATATATTATTTTGGTTAGTTTAATGTTAAATTTAAAGAGGCATCTAGAACTACAACAGTTTTGATTTTTTCATATAAAAAAAAATGACTCAAGTTTCCATTTTTTAGAATGTTTTTCGTGAAAGGTTTATATTTTACTCTTTTTTTTTTTTGCGGAAATATATTTGGCGCTAACACATAAAGTTGTGAGAAAAACAAGCTAGACTCATTATTTTGAATGAAATTTCTGTAATCTACTAGTTACTAGCAGTGATCAACTGGATTTTGTTTTGTTGCAGTTTCGGCCAGTGGCGTAGCGTGGTACTTTGGTCAGAGGGTGCGCGAATTCTTTTTTTCTCGAAAATCCTCAACTTAAAACTTTTGTATTTGGCTTTAAAAACATCTTTTTTAAGTAATATAATTGAATTAAATTTATTAAGTAAAATAAATTTGAAGTTCCTGATTTAAAAAATACTTATATATTTCAAAATTTAACCAGTTAAAAAAATCTTCATTAGAATTACTTATACTTGCACAAATATAAACTTACTAAACACAAGTTGTTTTTTACTAATAACAATAAACTTCACATCGACAAAAAATAATATATTCAATAAAACAAAAGTATCTGTTTAATCAACTAAAAAAATATCAATACTTTTAATATACAATACAACACTGATAACAGCACCTCATTGCACATTATATATAACACACAAGACTATTTTTCAGTAAAAGAAAGTGAAATTTTATTATTAACATTGCTAGCTAAAAATGATTGCTAGGTTAGGGATTAATGTTAGAAAATTATCTTTGAGTTATAAAAAAGTTAAAGCAAGATGAATTTAGCTTATTGAGTATATTTAAATTTAGATTAAATACAAATCTAAAGTTGTCAAAAAAGAAATGACAAATTTAAAACGCAAGACATAGTGAAAAACTGTTTTATGACAAGTTTAAAACGTAAGACTTAATGACAGTAAAACTAAATATCTAAAGATCAAGTAAAAATAAATAAATAAAATTGTTTTTAATGAACTAATATAGTACAAACTTTTTTATAATTTAAAAATGTTCTATTCCAGTAACATGAAAGACAATACCAAAGTTATCAATACATATTAGAAACCGAGAACATTATACAAAATAGCTAAATCGTTTCAAGTTAACGAAAAATAAAAATCTATATCTATTTTCTATCAATAAGACAGAATTTTATTAAACTCAAAATAACTCATACTTTTATATATCGCAGATTATACTACTTCTTCTTCTGTACTATATTCATTTTTCTAGATAATTTTTTAAACATAAATGTAAAAACTTAGGTATTAAAACTAAAAGTTTTAATTTGTTTTTTAATTAAAGCTAATAAGCTAGTTTTTTGTCTAAATCTGTATATCTTAGTTTTATTACATTATAAAACTGTAAATAAATCTAAACAAATGAAGGAAATGTGAAATATAAATAATGTTAAAAGTATAAAATTCATATCACTTGAACTGCAGTCTTGAGCAATATCTGATGTTGGTCAGCTATTTTTCAATTTGAGCTTTTAAACCTTAGACACTTTTCCAACCTGACATTTTTTTAGATTTGCAACGTTTCATACACTACAACTTTTGGTACTTTGCATTTGTTTTAGAATAAATCTAAAAGTAAATCAAAACAAATTTTTACGTATTTAAAAAGATACATAATACACATTTTATAAAATAAAAAAGTCAATTATGTTTGAAAATATCAGAATTTCCACTCATTGAGTCAAAAACCTGTCATGAGTTAGTTGAAAATGTCCCGAGTCATCATAAGCATTTTAAATTCTTTTCAAGTTCAAATTTTTTTTTAAATAATAAAACTAAGCTCATTAACCAAATTGATTAGAAAACAACATATAATGCAACTAAATTAACTAGATTAAACTCATAATCTATAAAAAAAAAAACTTTTATGAAAGCTTTTAAAAGCATTAAAACTATCCTGAGTTATTTTAATAAAAAAACAGAGCTATTCTAATTCTGCCTGAGTTAATAAAAATTAAAATATTCAATGTTATCTTGAGTCATATTAAAGTTTTTGAAAACTGAATAAAATCCTGAGTTATCCTGAGTGTTTGGAAAAAGTTTACTTAAAGTTTCTGATACAAAACAAAATGTTTAAAAGATAAATTTTTAAGTTAACTTTTCTAAGTTTAAAAATTTACAAAAAAGTTATAACTTTTCCTTTATCTTAAAATCAGATTATCCAAGATATTTAGAAGATAGCATTTTTAAAAGGTTACAAACAGTTTGAAGAAAAGCAGATTTTATAAATAATATTTTTAAATGTAACTTAAAATTGAATAAATTTAAAGTTAATTAACTTCGTCTTTAAGATAAAAAAAAATTTTAATGATTTATATCTAAAAGTTTCTTAAATTTATTCATGATCTGACTGAATAGTCTTTGAAATAATTTTCTACAAAAGTTGATATATTTTTCAACTCTATGGTTGATAGAATAACAATGTTTGATTTTTAATTATCTAAGTAAAAACGAAAATACTTTTACTAAGAAACTTAAATTTTTGAAATTAAATATAATTTATTGTAAAGTGAGGTTAACACTGTAACCTCAGTATGGATTGTATATTTAGTGTTTTTTTTATAAAAATTTCTTTTGTTTTTTATTATTTATGTTATTAATATCATTGATTATTAATTAATTTTTACCTTATAAGTAGTTATTTATTGCTATTTTTGTTGCAATTGTTTATTCTTGAATCATTATCACCAATGTAAAGATGTAGCTTAATGGTTCGTTTACAAAACTTTAGCATTTTTCCTAGAAGAAGATCAATTATAATTGTTATACTACTGTGGTGCACTACGAAAGTTGTGCGCTTTTCGAGTTTTTATGAAGTTTTTGGAACTATAAAAATCTTCTTTATGGAGTTTTCATCAAAGCCGGTACAAAATAATTTCTACGCACTGGAACTCGGCTATGCATATTTGTTTATTTTATTGAGTACTACATAAAGACAGATAAAAAAAATTAAGCATTGAAGTTGGTAAATAAAAGACAAAGATAAAACGTCCTTTTTTTAGGTGGTACGCCAGTGTCCCTTCCCACGCTACGTCCCTGGTGTCAGTAGATACTTGCTATGGGCTTCATAATTTTCCCACAACTTGTGGAGATTTTAATCTTGTTAGTGTTTGCCAAATGACGAGTCACCAACAAATTTTATTTCGGTTAATATATAAAAGTTTATTTATTTGTTTTAGGTTATTCTAATGGTAAGCTCAATAGGGCAGGTAGAACTACAATAAAAACAACATACTTTTTTGACTTTCAAAAAACGTTTATCGTTGTAGAGGAAAGAATTAGTCTGATGTTTTTCTATTATAAAAAATATTACAAATTTGGTAATCCACTAGAATACGCTACAAAACATAAAAAAATAAAACAATAAACTTTTTTAGCATTATACAAAAACAAATGATTGTTTAAGTAAAACCTTTGGTGGGCTAAAGCATTTATTTTATTTTATTCACGAAAATTAATCAATTATAAAATCCATTCGGAAAGTGTTAAATATATGTGAGTTTTTTTTAACTATATTAAATGTAAGTATAAAAAAGTGTCTTGTGAAAGTTTTATATTTAAATTGACGTACTTAAACTTTTGAATATGCTAAGACTTTTATGATTTATTTGATACGCTGTGTAGTTATCAAAAACTTTCATATAAAACTGATCATATAATTGCATAGAAGAAACTGACTATATTAACTAAACAAAGAAATATGCATATTTTTCTCATAGATTAATGTTTAGTTATAACCTTTGATCTTCTAAAATGTTTTAGCAATTAGTAATAAAGTTAGATAATCATAAATTGCCTTATATTAGACATTTTTAATCTAACTATCATTAAGTAAGAAGTTTATCATAAGACTGTCTATTAAACTATTCAACTGGCTTAATCATTTATCAGCATAAAAGTATAACACTGGATTTTTTTTTTATATTAACAACTTCTAATAACTATATATCTTTTAAAGCTTTAACACTGCATATTAACAAAGCTAAAACAAAACCAACTACTCTTTTAAAGTTTTAAAAGTATGTATATTTAAAAAATGTTAATAAAAATTAAAAATTAAACTTAAATAAAATAACATTATGAAATAAATTATTGCTTGATTAAAATATCAGGGATTTTCACATTTTGTTTCAATTTCAGCTTTTAACTTCTGTTTTTCTTGATAACTGGCATCATTTAACCTTAGAAAATGTCTAATTCACTTAACTTTTATCTTTTTGCATTCTCTTAGTCATAAAACTTATAAAAAGTAGAAATTAAGTTTTCGAGTAACCTTAATATAAATTATTCAGGGTAAACATATAAACAATTTTATCAAAAAAAGTTAAGCTAAAATAACAGATTTGATAATATACAGGGCTGCCATCTTTGAGTCGAAAAAAACTTCCTCGAGTCATCCTGAAAATTTTATGATCCTTAGAAAAACTGAATAGCTTTTCAAAATCAGTAAAAGTTTACTTTTTAAGGTAAGTAGTTACAAACTAACAAAATATGAAAACTAAATCTCATCTAAAATCAACAAAAAAATATCCTGAGATTTTATGAAATTGTTTAAACTAACCTGAGATTATAATAAAAGTTTAAAAATGTCCCGAGTCACCCTGCGTTTTTATTAAAAATCAAAATATCCGAAATTTTGCTGAAATATTTTAGAAATTAATATTTTCCCCTAGTTTGTCTGAGTACCCTGAGTGTGTGTCAACCCCGAAGATAGCTAAACAAGTTTAAAATAATTTCAAAAAAAAAGAATTTAATTTTTAATATATTTAAGAGTACTAATATGTTTTTTTGTAAAAAAAAAATTACTATCAAATTTCAAAAACAACTGAAACTTTGCTATACCTGAAGAAAAAACTTTGCTTCGAACATCTACTTTAGAATAATTTTGCAGACTTTATTTTATACCGTTTTAACTTAGATGTAAGTTTTCTTTTAATAAAAATTTAAAATTATATATTAACTTTTAAGACATGGTAATTTACAGACAGATAGTACAAAACAGTCCATATTGAAATGGAAAATAGATTTTTTAAAGCTAAGAAAAGAAATTTTTGACAAAAATTATTCACAAAACATTTTTTTCGTATATATATGTAAAATGTAATATAACAACTTTAAATGAAATAAACTTAGAAGCTAAAAATTTAACAAAAACACTTAAAATACACGACAGAATAAAAAAACTACCATTAAAAAGTGCATATATAACGGTTAAAGACCACAAAGAGAATTTTTTAATACACCCTAAATGTAGACTGATTAACCCCACTAAGTCTGATGTAGGACGTATATGTAAGGTCAAAATCAACCGCATCAACAAAGCTGTGCGTCTGAAATCAAAACTTATGCAATGGACCAACACAGACCAAGTCTTAAGTTGGTTTATTGGATTGGTGGAACAGAAGTACAGCTTTTTCAAGTTCGATGTGGTCGATTATTATTCTTCTATTAGTGAAGAGTTGGTGATTAAATCACTGAACTTTGCTAATAATTACATTAGCGTACCTGCCGAGGACTTAAGTCTGATAAGAAATGCCTGCAAATCGGTACTCTGCGAACAAGGAGCTCTGTGGCGTAGAAAAGGAGTAAATACCACCAACTCACTTTTTGAGGTAGCACAGGGATCTTACATGGGCGAAGAACTATGCGAACTTGTTGGACTTTTCTTGTTAGACGGGTTAAAAAATATCTTTGGTTTAAATAGAGTTGGGCTATACAGAGACGATGGTTTAGCTGTATTGCCCAACTCTTCTGACTTTAAAGTTGAGAAGCTAAAAAAACAAACCCATGCCTTCTTCAAATCTATGGGGTTGAGAGTCACTGTGGAATCTCCACTAGTGATAACTGACTTCCTAGATGTGAAGCTCAACTTGAATGATATCTCTTTTATGCCTTACAGGAAACAAAACGCTAAAATTATGTATGTCAACAAACAATCAAGCCACCCTAAAAACATTATAAAACAAATTCCTAACATAATAAATCAACGCCTAAATAAACGATCAAGCAAAGAAGAAAATTTTCTAAAGACTAAAGATGAATATGAAAAAATAATGAAAAAATGTGGATACGACAACAAACTTAAATTTGAAAATCCTGAGCAACAACCTAATAATCAAAAACACAAAAGAAAAAGAAATGTAATCTGGTACAACCCTCCTTTTAGTAATTCTGTAAAAACTAATTTTGGAAGAAAATTTATAAATCTAGTCAAAAAACACTTCAATAAACAAAATCCGCTAACAAAAATTTTCAACAAACATAATATGCGAATAAGTTATTCGTGTACGGCAAATTTAGAGAATATCATTAAGGCACACAACCAAAAAATTTTAAATCAAAACTCAGGAATTCAAAGTCGGTGCGGCTGCGCTGGTAGCTGTAAATATAATTTGAAAGGGGGTAATTGCCGTTCAGAGAACATCGTCTACAAGGCCACAGTTAACTCTGGCGTTGAGACGAGGTTCTATGTCGGCTTGTGCTCGACTCAGTTTAGATTCAGGTATGCCAATCATAAAAAATCTTTTAAAGGCGGCATATATGAAAATGACACTGAACTTTCGAAGTATGTTTGTGGCTTAAAGCGCAGCGGCATTGACTACGAAATATCCTGGGAAGTTATAAAAAGAGCACAGCCAATAGCCGACGGCAATAGCCCAATATGTAGGCTGTGTCTCAAAGAAGCATCAGCCGTTGTATATGCACTGAAAGACAAGAGATGTTTAAACAAAAGAAGCGAGTTTGTATCGTCTTGTAGACATATAAAAAAGTCGCTTTTAAAGTTTAACAAGTTTTAATTTCATCTTAAAATAAACTAAATTTCAATTTGCATCTTAATTTTATCTTTATCTTCTCAATTATCTGTCCTAATATATAGTTACTCACTGAAATTATATGAATTTTTGCTAGTTTATTGTCTGTTGGTAGATTAACTTTTGCACAAGCCGTTTTGCATGGTTTTTGATAGTTTCAAAATTACGTCATAATCTTTTTATGCAAAAGAAATTTTACTTTCATTAGTGATTTTGTTTTGTGCTTTATTTTAAACTTGTTTTGAAGCTGATGAGTGAATAGTCACGAAACTCGAGTCCTTTGAGTTTTGCATCTTTAAATAAACTTTTTTATTAATTAAGCCCTCAAGGTGGGCTCAGTGTGAAAAATTTAATTTATTAAGTTAAATGACTTAATTCTATATATATACATATATATATATATATATATATATATATATATATATATATATATATAAATATATGTTTTTAAATAAAAAATTCAAACTTTCCTTTAACAAATATTTTATTTTAAATATTAGGCTAGAAGTGTTTAAAAACAATTACTTTTTAATTGAAGGAGAATAGAGGTTTACTACTTTTTTGTTGTATTATGTTTTCCACCATAATAATCGCTTTGTACTGTCTGACTTTAACCGGTTGTGTCTAAAAAAATATTTTAAAATTTTAAGCTTATTAGAAACTAATATTTAGCTTGCTATTATTTGTTCAAGTTGCTGCCGCTTTCCAGCTAATTCATTTTTATATATAAAACCAAACAATCTAAAAATTTATTGAAAATAATATTAGATTGATCATCTTATGATTGAAGCATTATAATTCCAATGGGGTAATGTTATCAAATTAAAAAAAAAATTGCTTTAATACTCTCATATTACTATATTTCGTTTTTATAAGATTTACACTACATACAAATAAGGTTAACTTTAAAAACTTTTTAAAACTTAAAAAATTTAGTGTGCTTCTTAGTAATTAGTTCTTCTAAGTTTTAACTCTTAAAAAATATTTTTAATGTAATTTTTCTTTGAACTATATACCTAGTTGTTTTTCAAACTAGTGATAATTAGATATAAAAGAGATCAATAAAAAAATGAAATCTAAAAGTAATGTAGTAGAAACATCTTTTTTTATTTTGCGTTAAACTGATTAGCTTAAGTGCTAAAATTAATGTTTTATACAAGCGTAAGACTTACAAAATTCTGTCAGTTTTGGCGTTTAACAGTTTTGGTCTTATATTCAGGTCTTTTTTGCAGTGTCTCTAAAGTAATTTTTACAAAGCTAATAAACAAAAGTCATTTTCTAAACATTGATTTAAGCTATTTTTTTTTAAACAGAGAAACATATGTTATTTTAATAGAGAAAAGTATTGTGCAAATTATCGTTTTTATAATGAGGAAAAACGAAACACAAGTTATCTTATCTAAAATTTCTTTTTTTTTAAAGCAAATTAAGATTTTTTTGTTACATATTACCTAAATTATATAAAACAAAGCGGTCGTAAATTTTATTTTCAAGTTTTCGTTTAATATAATTTTGTTTTAACATTCCTAAACTTGAAAACTACACAGTAGTTATTTAAACTAAATTAATCAGCTAAAAATGCTGTATGAAGTGTATCTCAAAAACTAGAAAAATGGTATGTTTTTAAATTTTTTAAATGAAAAAATTTACATATTTTCTTAATATAAACTTCTAATAAACTATTGTCAGGAGGACAATAGGAGATAAATAAGGACTTAGTTACGAAAACATAGCCGGTGTTAGTATTCTAAATAAGGTTAGAACCCGCTGAAAATTTCCAAAAATTAATTAGTTAGAAAGGTTTTTTTTGGTAACTTAAATCTTAAAAATTTTAAGAAAAAATAAGTTTGCTTGAGTTAGTTTGAGATTTTCGAAAAAGTTATAACAATAGAATTAATCAAAAATGTGGAACCTTTACTATATGAACTTATTAAATTAGCAACCTAAATTATTACCTAATACATATAAAATTAAAGTAAAAGAGCGGAACAAAAATTATAATATTTGATCTTTAATAAATTACAAGTACAAAAAACTTTTTAAAACATTATAATTAAACACAGATCAAAAAACACTCAATTTTTTTAACTAAACTGATATTTATAATATATTGTAATACTTCTTTACAAAATACATACACTACACACTGATGTTTTCATTCAAACTTTTAATTTTAAACTTAATCTGTTCATAGTTTATAATTCATAGCGATTTATGAAGCAATATTTTTAATTATATTTTAATTTTTTATTTTTTATGTATTACTAACTAAC
Organism: Thalia democratica; assembly: GCF_965202585.1. Classification (NCBI taxonomy): domain Eukaryota; kingdom Metazoa; phylum Chordata; class Thaliacea; order Salpida; family Salpidae; genus Thalia; species Thalia democratica. The sequence goes on along the minus strand of NC_139172.1, from coordinate 2,796,915 downwards.
TTTTAAATTATTTTAAATACTTATAATTAGTTATATAACTAAAAATATACGTAGAAAAAGCTAAAAACGACATAGTGTTATTGACTTAAAATCAAGTACTGTCTTACTTATAAATCATTAAAAAAATACTATTGAAGAAATACTTAAGCAAAAAAACATTACATAAAAAGTGATAGAGAATCTTTCGAAATCTTTATTTTCCACCATTATTTTCTTAATTTTTTCTGCAGCTTGTATTGCACTACCGCTAAAATAAGAATGATAAAATATAATTATTCTCTGAAAATTTTATTTCACCTAAAACTTTAAATTTGTTAATGAGTTTAATTGTACCTTTTTGATACATTTTTAAATAATGAATGTTTTTTATACGATAAAAATATTATTAACTTTCTAACATTTGCTAGTGCATTATTAGCTGTCTTAATAAATTTATATTGTAATCAAATTTACATCAAATAAATTTTTAAAAGGATTCAGTAAATTGGTCAAAGTTTTGAAATGGAAACTATTTTTTAAGTCAATGAATAATGATTATGCATTGTTTTCAAAATGAAGACAAAAGTTAAGTTACTTTTAATAAAATTTTTGTCAATATAAAAATGTAATTAACTACTAAAGGTTATTTACAATTTGGTTTTAATAGAATAATTAAGTGAAATTTTAAACCGACATCAACTTAGTTATACTTGAGTATATTCCACCATACTTAGCTTACATATTTTAGCATAGGGTAGGGAGAATTCATATTTCGACAGTTTAGTCTGATTAGTTTATATAATTTTTTTTGATGTTATTTTGTTTACATTCAACAAAGTTTCGATTATAATGTTTATACAGACTTTCGACTTATTTTTTTAACTGTTTGTTATGGCATGTTTATGGCACGTTATATAGCTAATCATATACTTGTAACTATATTAGTAAGCTGAAATTAAAAAACTTATTTTTATATAAAGTTAATGATTGCTTTTATATCTTATTCTTACATAAAATTTAAAAGATATTCAAAATAAGTTGTAGTATTTTTCTCATATTTACTTTAGTTAAATCTTTATGCAAGTAAATAATAGCGTGCTTACAGCAAAGTATACAGTTAACATTTGTTATAAATATGTTGTTATAAGATAAAGTTAGTATGAAACAAATTAAAGTACTCATTATTGAATAAAGGCACATGAATAGTCGATTCTATAATTAACTCAATTCATCTTATATAATTAATGAATTTAAGGTCATTTAGTTTTCAAAACGTATTTAATATTGAAACAGCAATATTCATTTTTATTGTTCTTTTCTTTCAAAAACTACCAAGCTAAAATATCAAAACAAATATAGGATGTATAATAATTTTAACTATTTCTGATTTTATTAATTTTAACAGTTTTTAGATCATTTTTAATTGTTTTCATTTTTTAAATGTAGTTAACAATGTTTATCTAACTGTTATTTAGAGGATAACTTTAAGAGTGTGCTGACTTGACATTATTTTGATTAAAAAACTGTTCTTAAAGAACAGGATTAACAAATTTAAACTGTATTGAGTCATCCTATTTTATTTTCCTTTGCTTAAAAAAGTTAATTTTAAATTTTAAAAGTTGTTAAACAATCAAGTTTTTTTTTATTAAACTTTTTATGTTATAAAATAAAAGCTATTGAGTCTAAATCAACAAAACTAATTTAAAATATAGAAACGAAAATTTTATGATTTTTTTTATCATCATAAAAACTATACTTAGTCAGCCTAAAAAAAAATTCAACAGCTTTTAAGTTTTAAATAGTTAGAACACTACTAAATCATAACAAGTCGTTGATGGCATTTGAAAATTATTATAACTTGTTTAAAAAGTATCTAATATTTCTTGTTATAATCATTTGAACCTTGATCAGCTGGTTTAAATAAAAACTAAATTTTGAGTACTCGGATGTCTTAAAAAATGTTTTTTTTTGATGTACTCGGATGTCTTAATAGTAGTTATTGATTTAAGTAGGAACGTATATTTTACACTTTGTTAAGTTTTAATCTAAAGAAAAAAAAAATCTATTTCATAATTCAATGTTTCAGAAACCTAAATAGTAGATATTTATTAATTTTAAAAAGGTTTTTAAAGCAATTTTGTTTGTTTTAAACTTGGTTTAGTAACAAAAGTATTTTTTTTTTGGAAGCAATATAACTCAATAAAAATACTGAAAAGATTTTTTTGACGTTTCGAGTAGCTTAGACCACTTTAGAGATGAATTATTTATACTAACGTTAGTGTGTAGTAATCAGCTTATTAGAGCTGTATAAAAATAAAATGTCATCAAACTACTCAAGTTTCCAAAAAGTTAAAATCAAATAACTGGCGTCATTGTAATTTAAACAGAAGATATTACTTCATACTAAGCTCATATATAAGATTGAGTATTTTAGTCTATGTAGACGTCTAAGTTATTTTTAGAAACATTAAAAGTTATTTTGGAAGATACTTTCGTTAGACGTTAAACAAATTTAAGACACAATGCTTATACTATGTGAAGTTAAAATCTATTTAAAATGAAACTTGAAATTCATATAAAATAGTTTTACAATTTTTTGTTAAAATACCGGCTTCAATTTAAATCTCGTTTAGTTTATTGAAAATAATACTCCAACAGGCTTATGTTTAAACTCTGAATTTTGTACATTTATCAAAAAACATATTTAAAACTAACAAAGATAATTTAGCATTCTGTCATTACAGTTTTGAAAATATATCATTAATCTTAACTGATGCATAGAAATGTTATTATTTTTATATTAATAGATTGAAGTACTTTAAATTAAACATTTGTTTTTAAATATAAACTGTTCTGAGTGAAGTTATAAGAGTATTAATAAAAATTAAAAAACAAAGTTATTTTGTTTATTTAAGCTTGTAGATAGTTACAAGAATAGTATTTTTTAATGCTGTAATTATGAGATGGTATTATGTCAGTTTTTACTATTCAGCATGACTCATTAGTTTAATAAAAACAAATAAAATCTCATAATTATTTTAGTTAAAATTTATTTTTATTTCACTTTATAACTTTTCTTCATTTAAATTAATTTGTTTTATTTTATAGTAAAAGGCATCGCTGCGAGTTTATAATTTTATACTAAATGCTTTTAAGATACTTTTAAAAATTCCTTTTTATATTCATAAAAGCTTTAAGCGTTGTTGTCATAAGTTTCTGAATTGCAAGTTAACTATACTTTTTTACTGATAATAACTTTAATTCGAAATAATTAAAAGTTTTTATATTAAACTTAACCTTCAACTTACTAATAGTTTTAAAGACTTTCCCGGAAGTTGTTTTATTTTTTGTTTTATTTAAGTTAATTACACTATTAACTTAATAGCACTTATTTTTATATTAAATTTATATTTTTTGATGTTTTTTAACTTTAACACATTTTATGGTTCAGTCTACCAAGCTTTTTTTTTTTTTGCGTAATGTACATTTATGAGTATAAGTGATTTATTTGATACGCTTTGTAGTTATAAAAAAAATTCACTTTTAATATCTTCCTTATTACTGATCATAAAAATGCATAGAAGACACTAATAGAACCGTATTTATATTTTAATTTAAATATTTAATACACCGAATGGTTAAATAAACTATACACTGACTGCCTTATACAAGCAAATTTCAAAAACATATTCTTATTTATTAAATACAACAGGCATAGCTAATCAATGTACAAACTGTGTCGAAACAAAGGAAATATAGAAAGGAAACAATTAGTACTTAAGCCAAAGCACTCTTACAAACTGAACACATTTGTCTAGAATTTTTGTATTGTTGGTGTAATGAACGAGCGAGGCAGAAAAAATCAAATAAAACTTATAAAGCAAATTAATCAGAGTTTACAAAAGCCTGATCTTAACACATAAAAAAGTACCAACAAATTCTGATTACAAGCTTACTATCAAAGGTTTTACAGTAAAGTACTCAGAAATAAATCTATAAAATGTTTTCTGCAAATTCAACTACAAACTATTTAAAAAAAAAGACATTTAAAATATATAAAAATTAATATACTATAAAACTAAAATTAAATTAAAACGGTTTTTAAAATACACCTAGCTTCTCCAAATGCTGGTAAATTAACAAAAAACAAACTTTACGTTTAACTAAAAGACTTTGAAGTTTAAAGTTGTTATTTTTTGTTATACGATGTAATTATCAGTATTAAAATATTATTTAGAAAATATATAATTAACATACTTTACTTTCTTTGTGTCTTTTCAAATGTGCTGAAGTAAAACACTTTTTACCGCATTTTGGGCAAGAGTATTTAGGTTCATAATGATACTTTATATGATTGTTCAAGCTTGATGAAGTATGAAACTTCTTTTTACAATGACTGCATGAGTGTTTAGGTTCGTAATGAAAAACCATGTGGTGTCTCAAACTATGTTTAGCTTTGAAGCTTCTGTCATCTGGGCATATACTACATTTGTAATTTCTCTCATCACTGTGAGTTGCTTCATGGTTTTTTAAGTTTTCTTTTCGAGAAAATGTTTTACCGCAGGTTTTACACTGACAAGGTTTTTCACCAGTATGAGTTCTGATGTGTCTAACAAGTTTAGATTTACATTTAAAACATTTCAGGCAAGATTTACATTGATAAGGTTTTTCCCCAGTATGAGTTCTGTTGTGTATAACAAGTTCTGATTTACATCTAAAACATTTCAGGCAAGTTTTGCATTGATGAACCTTATCATGTATGTTTTGGTGTTGTTTAAGTATTTGCTGGGTTGCAAACATCTTTTTGCAAATTAGACATTCAAATTTAGCATCATTGTTAGTATGGGTAGCTTTACAATCTGAAAAAAATAGTTTTGCTAATAAAAGTAGTTTAATTTTGCTTAGAAAACCATAGTCGTCTTTTTTGACGAACTTTTTCGACGAACTTTTGCTAATTTGCATATATCAAGCCAAACTACCGACGAACTTTTTAAAATTTGTCAATCTTTACGAAAGAACTTTTTAAATTTTAGAAGTATGTTTTTTTAATCAAGGTTGACAAGTCTGGACCGGAATCACAAAACCAAACCCGAAACGAGCCACCTAGCGGTTATTTTTTTTATTGATGAAATAAAATGTAAAAAAAAATATAATTAATATAAATTAAAAAAAAGATGAACATCAGTCAAAAGGAATCACAAAACCAAACCCGAAACGAGCCACCTAGCGGTTATTTTTTTTATTGATGAAATAAAATGTAAAAAAAATATAATTAATATAAATTAAAAAAAAAGATGAACATCAGTCAAAAGGAATCACAAAACCAAACCCGAAACGAGCCACCTAGCGGTTATTTTTTTTATTGATGAAATAAAATGTAAAAAAAAATATAATTAAAAAAAAGATGAACATCAATAAAAATAATAATAGAATAAATATATATAATCGATCTATATCATAAAAATTTTAATATAGATAGATAAAGGAAATAATAATATAACTATGAAAATATTAAATTAAGAAATATTTAACTGTAACAAAATATAATAAATAAAATATAAAAATTTATTAATAATCGGTAAAAATTAATGCAATGATATAAACTTATAAATAAAAATAAATAAATAAACATATGTAGAAAAAAAAAAATCCTAAAAATAAGAAAATTTAATCGATAATGATATGAAAGTTTATTACCATTCACATTTGAGTTTAGGTTATAAACCTCTTTTTATCAAACTCCCATTTTTTACCCCTTTCTTATACTCTTAAACTATTGTAATAAGTACAACTTTTTAATCTATAATATTTTTTTATATAGTTTTTTTAAATTTAGTGTATTGAAAATTTTACGGTCTTCAAAAATTTTATATTTAAAAAAGCCTATGCTTACTTTTGTTAAAGTAAAAGCCATACTTTTAAGCACTCTCACACAAACAATTCTTAACATAAACAGTTAGAACTTTGCAAATATGTTGTTTAATGAATTGGCTACGTTAAGCTTTTTTTATTTTTGCTTTAAATAAACTAGAAAAATTTTTATGGTTTTTTAAAACATTTTACTTTAAAAAAGCCTATGCTTACTTTTGTTAAAGGAAAAGCCTATGCTTACTTTTGTTAAAGTAAAAGCAATACTTTTAAGCACTCTCACACAAACAATTCTTTAAAGAAACAGTTAGAACTTTGCAAATATGTTGTTTAATGAATTGGCTACGTTAAGCTTTTTTTATTTTTGCTTTAAATAAACTAGAAAAAATTTTACGGTCTTCCAAACATTTTACTTTAAAAAAGCCTATGCTTACTTTTGTAAAAGTATTAGCCATACTTTTAAGCACTCTCACACAAACAATTCTTAACAGAAACAGTTAGAACTTTGCAAATATGTTGTTTAATGCATTAGCTAGGTTACACTTTTTTTATTTTTGCTTTAAATAAACTAGAGAAATTTTAACGGTCTTCTAAAAATTTTACTTTAAAAAAGCCTATGCTTGCTTTTGTTAAAGGAAAAGCCTATGCTTACTTTTGTTAAAGTAAAAGCCATACTTTTAAGCACTCTCACACAAACAATTCTTAAAAGAAACAGTTAGAACTTTGCAAATATGTTGTTTAATGCATTAGCTAGGTTACGCTTTTTTTATTTTTGCTTTAAATAAACTAGAAAAATTTTTACGGTCTTCTAAACATTTTACTTTAAAAAATCCTATGCTTACTTTTGTAAAAGTATTAGCCATACTTTTAAGCACTCTCACACAAACAATTCTTAACAGAAACAGTTAGAACTTTGCAAATATGTTGTTTAATGCATTAGCTAGGTTACGTTTTTTTTATTTTTGCTTTAAATAAACTAGAGAAATTTTTACGGTCTTCTAAACATTTTACTTTAAAAAAACCTATGCTTGCTTTTGTTAAAGGAAAAGCCTATGCTTACTTTTGTTAAAGTAAAAGCCATACTTTTAAGCACTATAACACAAACAATTCTTAAAAGAAACAGTTAGAACTTTGCAAATATGTTGTCTAATGCATTAGCTAGGTTACACTTTTTTTATTTTTGCTTTAAATAAACTAGAAAAATTTTTACGGTCTTCTAAACATTTTACTTTAAAAAAGCCTATGCTTACTTTTGTAAAAGTATTAGCCATACTTTTAAGCACTCTCACACAAACAATTCTTAACAGAAACAGTTAGAACTTTGCAAATATGTTGTTTAATGCATTAGCTAGGTTACACTTTTTTTATTTTTGCTTTAAATAAACTAGAGAAATTTTTACGGTCTTCTAAACATTTTACTTTAAAAAAACCTATGCTTGCTTTTGTTAAAGGAAAAGCCTATGCTTACTTTTGTTAAAGTAAAAGCCATACTTTTAAGCACTCTCACACAAACAATTCTTAAAAGAAACAGTTAGAACTTTGCAAACATGTTGTTTAATGCATTAGCTAGGTTACGTTTTTTTTATTTTTGCTTTAAATAAACTAGAGAAATTTTTACGGTCTTCTAAACATTTTACTTTAAAAAAGCCTATGCTTACTTTTGTAAAAGTATTAGTCATACTTTTAAGCACTCTCACACAAACAATTCTTAACAGAAACAGTTAGAACTTTGCAAATATGTTGTTTAATGCATTAGCTAGGTTACGCTTTTTTTATTTTTGCTTTAAATAACCTAGAGAAATTTTGACGGTCTTCTAAACATTTTACTTTAAAAAAGCCTATGCTTGCTTTTGTTAAAGGAAAAGCCTATGCTTACTTTTGTTAAGGTAAAAGCCATACTTTTAAGCACTCTAACACAAACAATTCTTAAAAGAAACAGTTAGAACTTTGCAAATATGTTGTTTAATGAATTGGCTACGTTAAGCTTTTTTTATTTTTGCTTTAAATAAACTAGAAAAAATTTTACGGTCTTCTAAACATTTTACTTTTAAAAAGCCTATGCTAACTTTTGTAAAAGTATTAGCCATACTTTTAAGCACTCTCACACAAACAATTCTTTACAGAAACAGTTAGAACTTTGCAAATATGTTGTTTAATGCATTAGCTAGGTTACGCTTTTTTATTTTTGCTTTAAATAAACTAGAAAAATTTTGACGGTCTTCTAAACATTTTACTTTAAAAAAACCTATGCTTGCTTTTGTTAAAGGAAAAGCCTATGCTTACTTTTGTTAAAGTAAAAGCCATACTTTTAAGCACTCTCACACAAACAATTCTTAAAAGAAACAGTTAGAACTTTGCAAATATGTTGTTTAATGCATTAGCTAGGTTACGCTTTTTTTATTTTTGCTTTAAATAAACTAGAAAAATTTTTACGGTCTTCTAAACATTTTACTTTAAAAAAGCCTATGCTTACTTTTGTAAAAGTATTAGCCATACTTTTAAGCACTCTCACACAAACAATTCAAAACAGAAACAGTTAGAACTTTGCAAATATGTTGTTTAATGCATTAGCTAGGTTACGCTTTTTTATTTTTGCTTTAAATAAACTAGAGAAATTTTTACGGTCTTCTAAACATTTTACTTTAAAAAAGCCTATGCTTGCTTTTGTTAAAGGAAAAGCCTATGCTTACTTTTGTTAAAGTAAAAGCCATACTTTTAAGCACTCTAACACAAACAATTCTTTAAAGAAACAGTTAGAACTTTGCAAATATGTTGTTTAATGAATTGGCTACGTTAAGCTTTTTTTATTTTTGCTTTAAATAAACTAGAAAAATTTTTACGGTCTTCTAAACTTTTTACTTTAAAAAAGCCTATGCTTACTTTTGTAAAAGTATTAGCCATACTTTTAAGCACTCTCACACAAACAATTCTTAACAGAAACAGTTAGAACTTTGCAAATATGTTGTTTAATGCATTAGCTAGGTTACGCTTTTTTTATTTTTGCTTTAAATAAACTAGAGAAATTTTTACGGTCTTCTAAACATTTTACTTTAAAAAAGCCTATGCTTGCTTTTGTTAAAGGAAAAGCCTATGCTTACTTTTGTTAAAGTAAAAGCCATACTTTTAAGCACTCTAACACAAACAATTCTTAAAAGAAACAGTTAGAACTTTGCAAATATGTTGTTTAATGCATTAGCTAGGTTACGCTTTTTTTATTTTTGCTTTAAATAAACTAGAAAAATTTTTACGGTCTTCTAAACATTTTACTTTAAAAAAGCCTATGCTTACTTTTGTAAAAGTATTAGCCATACTTTTAAGCACTCTCACACAAACAATTCTTAACAGAAACAGTTAGAACTTTGCAAATATGTTGTTTAATGCATTAGCTAGGTTACGTTTTTTTTATTTTTGTTTTAAATAAACTAGAGAAATTTTTACGGTCTTCTAAACATTTTACTTTAAAAAAGCCATATTTGCAAAGCAAAGCATATTTGCAAAGTTCTAACTGTTTCTGTTAAGAATTGTTTGTGTGAGAGTGCTTAAAAGTATGGCTAATACTTTTACAAAAGTAAGCATAGGCTTTTTTAAAGTAAAATGTTTAGAAGACCGTAAAAATTTTTCTAGTTTATTTAAAGCAAAAATAAAAAAAGCTTAACGTAGCCAATTCATTAAACAACATATTTGCAAAGTTCTAACTGTTTCTTTTAAGAATTGTTTGTGTGAGAGTGCTTAAAAGTATGGCTTTTACTTTAACAAAAGTAAGCATAGGCTTTTCCTTTAACAAAAGCAAGCATAGGTTTTTTTAAAGTAAAATGTTTAGAAGACCGTAAAAATTTCTCTAGTTTATTTAAAGCAAAAATAAAAAAAGCGTAACCTAGCTAATGCATTAAACAACATATTTGCAAAGTTCTAACTGTTTCTGTTAAGAATTGTTTGTGTGAGAGTGCTTAAAAGTATGACTAATACTTTTACAAAAGTAAGCATAGGCTTTTTTAAAGTAAAATGTTTAGAAGACCGTAAAAATTTCTCTAGTTTATTTAAAGCAAAAATAAAAAAAACGTAACCTAGCTAATGCATTAAACAACATATTTGCAAAGTTCTAACTGTTTCTTTTAAGAATTGTTTGTGTGAGAGTGCTTAAAAGTATGGCTTTTACTTTAACAAAAGTAAGCATAGGCTTTTCCTTTAACAAAAGCAAGCATAGGTTTTTTTAAAGTAAAATGTTTAGAAGACCGTAAAAATTTCTCTAGTTTATTTAAAGCAAAAATAAAAAAAGTGTAACCTAGCTAATGCATTAAACAACATATTTGCAAAGTTCTAACTGTTTCTGTTAAGAATTGTTTGTGTGAGAGTGCTTAAAAGTATGGCTAATACTTTTACAAAAGTAAGCATAGGCTTTTTTAAAGTAAAATGTTTAGAAGACCGTAAAAATTTTTCTAGTTTATTTAAAGCAAAAATAAAAAAAGCGTAACCTAGCTAATGCATTAGACAACATATTTGCAAAGTTCTAACTGTTTATTTTAAGAATTGTTTGTGTGAGAGTGCTTAAAAGTATGGCTTTTACTTTAACAAAAGTAAGCATAGGCTTTTCCTTTAACAAAAGCAAGCATAGGTTTTTTTAAAGTAAAATGTTTAGAAGACCGTAAAAATTTCTCTAGTTTATTTAAAGCAAAAATAAAAAAAGTGTAACCTAGCTAATGCATTAAACAACATATTTGCAAAGTTCTAACTGTTTCTGTTAAGAATTGTTTGTGTGAGAGTGCTTAAAAGTATGGCTAATACTTTTACAAAAGTAAGCATAGGCTTTTTTAAAGTAAAATGTTTGGAAGACCGTAAAATTTTTTCTAGTTTATTTAAAGCAAAAATAAAAAAAGCTTAACGTAGCCAATTCATTAAACAACATATTTGCAAAGTTCTAACTGTTTCTTTAAAGAATTGTTTGTGTGAGAGTGCTTAAAAGTATGGCTTTTACTTTAACAAAAGTAAGCATAGGCTTTTCCTTTAACAAAAGTAAGCATAGGCTTTTTTAAAGTAAAATGTTTTAAAAAACCCTAAAAATTTTTCTAGTTTATTTAAAGCAAAAATAAAAAAAGCTTAACGTAGCCAATTCATTAAACAACATATTTGCAAAGTTCTAACTGTTTATGTTAAGAATTGTTTGTGTGAGAGTGCTTAAAAGTATGGCTTTTACTTTAACAAAAGTAAGCATAGGCTTTTTTAAATATAAAATTTTTGAAGACCGTAAAATTTTCAATACACTAAATTTAAAAAAACTATAAAAAAAATATTATAGATTAAAAAGTTGTACTTATTACAATAGTTTAAGAGTATAAGAAAGGGGTAAAAAATGGGAGTTTGATAAAAAGAGGTTTATAACCTAAACTCAAATGTGAATGGTAATAAACTTTCATATCATTATCGATTAAATTTTCTTATTTTTAGGATTTTTTTTTTTCTACATATGTTTATTTATTTATTTTTATTTATAAATTTATATCATTGCATTAATTTTTACCGATTATTAATAAATTTTTATATTTTATTTATTATATTTTGTTACAGTTAAATATTTCTTAATTTAATATTTTCATAGTTATATTATTATTTCCTTTATCTATCTATATTATTAATTTTTATGATACAGATCGATTATATATATTTATTCTATTATTATTTTTATTGATGTTCATCTTTTTTTCAATTATATTTTTTTTTACATTTTATTTCATCAATAAAAAAAATAACCGCTAGGTGGCTCGTTTCGGGTTTGGTTTTGTGATTCCTTTTGACTGATGTTCATCTTTTTTTTTAATTTATATTAATTATATTTTTTTTACATTTTATTTCATCAATAAAAAAAATAACCGCTAGGTGGCTCGTTTCGGGTTTGGTTTTGTGATTCCTTTTGACTGATGTTCATCTTTTTTTTAATTTATATTAATTATATTTTTTTTTACATTTTATTTCATCAATAAAAAAAATAACCGCTAGGTGGCTCGTTTCGGGTTTGGTTTTGTGATTCCGGTCCAGACTTGTCAACCTTGATTAAAAAAACATACTTCTAAAATTTAAAAAGTTCTTTCGTAAAGATTGACAAGTTTTAAAAAGTTCTTCGGTAGTTTGGCTTGATATATGCAAATTAGCAAAAGTTCGTCGAAAAAGTTCGTCAAAAAAGACGACTATTAGAAAACCTACTTTATTTTTCAAACTATATAAAACTTTGATCATTTGTTTTACTAAACATTACTTTATAACTAATAGATCAATACAGAATTTTTTACAAGTAAAACTTGATTAAAAGCTTGAAAACTTTTTTCTTCAAGAAATACTAAAACATAAGTTTTAATAGTACTGTGTAGAAAAACAGTAATATAATGGTTTAATTATAAATATACAATAGATTAAATGAGTAAAATAAATGTAGATTATAATTACACATTACTAAATTTCTTTTTGACTTAGTAATAGAATGACGTTTTTTTAGAATAAACAACTAAATATTAAAAGAAATTTAGTTATGAAAATTAAAGCAAATAAAACACTTATAATTAGACTTGCTTTTTTACATAAAATTAGGTTATAAAATTATTTTATTTACCTTGAACATTAGTCTCAATTTGTTGTTGAATTTCCTGACAAGTTTTTTCCTTACTTCCATTGTCACCAACTATGACTTCTGAAATTTTTAATATAGATCTTCAGTCGGTAATAATAAGTAGTTAAATTAACTTTAAAAAATTTTAGGTAACTTACTGACTGATAATTCTTCAACTTAAAACTCAAACAAAGTTACAAACGATTAAATTAAAAAAACTCAATCAAATTTATTTAATTACTTATAAATTCAACAATCTTTTACCTTCAGATTCTCTTCGGTTTAAATCATAAATATTTGAATTTTCACCATCACAGTCCAACTCATCTGATCTATTTTGCATTTCTACATTGCGACAATTGTTTGATGTGGTTTTTGTTAAATTTAAAGCTCCAATATCTGTTAAAACAAATTCTTGACATTTTTTAGTAAAATTAAAGTTTTACATCAAATTAAAATTTACTAGTTAATATTTCATAACTTTTGTTACTTTTATTATATGTTAAACAGATTTTTTTAAGTTAACAATTTAAGTTCTAAAAATCTAATAAATTAATAATCTAATAAAATTTTATTAGTTTAATTGTTAAACATTCAAAAATACCTTCACTGTTTCCATTGAATTTTGAAATTAAACCTTTTTCAGACAATTTATCAACAAATGAAGATTGGAGACTTCGCAATCTTTAAAAAATTAAGTTATATTAGTAAATAAAATTAAGCATATAGGTTTTTAAGTTCTGATTAACAGCTAAACTATTTAAAACTACTTATTTAAAACTAAGTAGATATTAAATTATAGAAAAAACATAACTTTAACAATTTGATAATGACTGTAAACCTATACAACAAAAAACTCAAAAATAATTTTATAAAAAGCTTTATATATTCTTTAAACTTATGACAAGTTACAGTAACCTCTCGCTTATTTACGCACATTGTGTCCACAGAAAAAGTGCGTAAAGATATGAGAGATCGTAAAGAAACGAGAGGTACTAAATATACTCACTATAATGGCTGTTTTTTAATATTGCTTCTAGTTAAAAGCAGACTGGGCACTTTCTCACTTTTAACTATTTGTTTACTTTATTTATAAATATGAAAACAACAGATAGAACTATATATATATTAAAAAAAGGATTTGAATTTCTATAAAATAATAATACGAGTAGAAATAAATTTACTATTTTAATAGTTTGTAGAAATTATCTCTATCTTTATTTATATGTGAAATTTATATTCTATTCTACTTAGCAAATTCTTTTTATAATTAAGCATTTCTTTACAATTATAAAATGGTGTTTATTAATATATAGGGAAAGACTGCTGTATTATTTCTTTGTGCTTTAAACTCTCATTATACATTATACTTTTATTATTAAACACAAACATGTTTATTTCAGAAATTTGATTGTATCTCTTATTGTTAACAAAATTTCTGATATACTGAGGTATAACTAAATGTTTATCAATTAGTCAAGGAACATAAGTTTACAAAGTCTTAAGATATAGAGAGGTGTGTTAGCATTCAAAAACATATTTTAATTTAAAAATATACATTAAACCTAATTTGTGCAATATTAAAAAAAATTAAAATTTTTATTTTCTGAATTTTATAGAATTCTGAAATGCGTAACTAAACGAGAGTGCGTAACGTCACGAGTGCGTAAAGATCCGAGAGGTTACTGTACAGTAAATTCGTGTTGTCAGTTGTAAATAAACTGAACAAGTTTAAAACTTACTTTGTGTTTTTCAACTTTAGGTCTTGCTCTAATGACTTAATTTTTTCCACTAATAGAACGTATGCTTTTGTCATTATTTTATCTTGCACTTCAAAACTGTAAATATATAGTTATCTTACTTCATGGTATATTAACCTTATACTATAATTCTTAATTGCTTATTTCAACATTAGTTCTTAAACATTTAAGAACAAGTATACATATAAAGTACAACTAATATGTAATAAAAATTTTATACTACTAACTCATTGCTTTTTGCACTAAGTTCTTTTTCTAAATTCTTATTTTTTTCCAACAATTTACAATTTTCATCAGCAAGATTTTCTTTTTCTTTCTTTAATCTGCAATTCGTGTCTTGTAAATGTTGAATCTCAAAATTTTGCTTTTCAATAAATTCTTTGAAACCTGACATCAAGAATTCAGCTTGGATAAATTCTAAATAAATATGTAATTAATGTACAAACAGATAATATTTTTAGGTAGATAAACTAACATATATATAATGTAAATTTTCATTTTTAATAGACTTTTAACTTAGTAAAATAAAGAAGGTCGTATGACTTAAAACTATTTAATTAACCAGAAATAAAACTAACTTTCATTTAAATTGTTGCTGTTTGAGAGTTTATCCATTGTTATAATAAAAATTATTAATTTATAAAACTTCTAGAAAAAATTACTATAAACATTTACTCATTTTTAGGAATTAAAATTTTAATTCAATAAAGTTACTGAAAGGAAACTCATTTTATTTTGTACAAAATAAACTTATTTCACTACATCTTTTTATTGTATGGTTTAAATGTATTATAAAATAACCTTAAATAAAACAAACAGTTTTTATTAAGAAGTTTAACACATTAGTAATTTTAAACTTTAGTTCTTGAGTTTTTATTATGCCAAATGTTTTATTCGTTATATATAAAATATATCTTAAGAATATTTTATGTTTTAAATTGAAGATAAGAAACATAAATTTATAAAATTTAATTAAATTAAGTTTGTGTTCTCTAAAATGTATCTGAATATTTAAAATCAGTAAAATGTTATTGTGACAACAATAATTAAAAACTGCCTCTACTAAATAAATACATATTTTTCTCATGAAACAATGTTAAGTTGTGCTCTTCCGTCTTAAAAGATATGAAGTTAAATAGTCATAAATTTAATTATATTAACAATCTTTAATATGATTCATATTTAAGTAAGAAACTTATAATAAGAATTTTTACGGAACTTTTTAACTAAAACTGGTCTACTCATTTATCAGCATAAGTATATAAATCTGTATCAAATTAAAAATAAAACTACTTCTAATAACATAAAATCTATTAAATACGTTGCACTGCATATTAACAAAGCTTAAACAAAACAAACCACATTTTTGAATTTTAAAAATATGTAGTTTTTAAAATATTGGATGAACATTTTCAATTAAACACAAGAAAATTGTTATTTGAAATAAACTCTTGCTCAATTAAAACACTATGGGTTGGTGTAATCTGTTTTAATATAAGATTTTCAGCCTTCTATCAGTCAGTTATTTTTGATAACTGGCTGATTTATGCTTAGAAAATTTCCAAATTAATATACTTTTATTTTCTGCATTTTCCTTTTTATAGTTATAAAAACTCTAAAAAGTAGCAATTAAATTTGTCAGCAATTCTTTTTTATAACTATATAGGGCAAAGAAATAAACAATCTTAATGTTTAAATAACAATTACATAATTTACAAAATACAAATATAAGGTTGCTACTTTTTCAGTCAAAGAACTACCCTGAAATTTTTACAATCTTCAGAAAATCTAAACACTTTTAAATAATCAATTAAATATTACTTTTTTAACTAAATTGGTTATAAAATAACAAAATATTAAAACTAAATCAGTTAAATCTCATCTAAAATCTGGAAAAAATTTTCCTGAATTTTTTGAAAATCTATAAACTACCCTGAAATTAAAAAAAAATAAAGCTGCCCTGATACACCCTGTGTTTAAAGGAAATAATCAAAGTATAAGAATATTCATGAGTTGTTTCAGAATTCAAAAATTTCCTTACTTTTTCAGAAAACAGTGGACCTTAAGTCTTAGGCAACTCTGAATACAGCTAAAACAACTAAAAAAAAAAGTTTAAAATACTATAAATAACAAAGACCTCAATTTTAAAAGTAATTAAAATGGGTATCAAAATGTTTTCATTAAAAAAACGATTTTATAATCAAGTTTAAAAACAACCGGACTTTTGCTATATCTCATCTTATTTAGATAAATTTTGCTGAACTTATTTTATTCAGTTTTAATTTAGCTACAAGTATTTCTTTTACCAAAAAAGTATTAACTATTTACAATAGTTAGGTAATTTACAGTTAGAGAGTTAAAAAAATCCTTATTATAAGGGAAAATCAATTTTTTAAACACTAAGACAAAAAAAGTTATAAATACTTTACTTGAAAATTTGAAACGTCCCTCAACTAAAAAAATAAAATTTAATTAAGATTAAGCTAAAAATGTTTTAGAAAAATTACTTTTAAAATGAAGAAGAATAAAGGTTTAAGTAAAATATTATTTCTTGCTGTCTTAAATTTTACCCACCATAATAAACCTATTGTCTTTGACCGGTTGTATCTAAAAAATTAATTTGATTTTTTAAGTTTATTAAAAATTATTATTGAGCTTTCTATTATTTATACAAACTATTAGCTGCTATTGACTAGCCTATCAAGTTAAATAATAGACCTTCTTAAACTTCTTGTAAGTAATATTAGACTTGATAATTAATTTATTAAACATTATTATTTCAATGTGGTAATATCATGGAATAAAAATAATTAATTTTAATAGAGTATTCACCTCGTATCGTACTATATTTCATTGTTTTTATATTTACATTATATACATTTTAGTAGAAGGGTAAATTAAAAACTTTTTACAACTTATAAAATTCAACAAATAAGTGCTTCTTAATTTTAACTCTTAAAAAATATGTTTAATATAATTTTTCTATGAATTACTTAACTAGTTATTTCATTCTATAAATTATTTACCCAGTCATATTTCAAACTAGTAATAGTTAGATATAAATGAGATCTACAAAAAAATGTTTTATACAAGTTTATACTTTGAAAATACTGTCTATTTAGGCATTTTACATTTTTGGCCTTTTATTCAGGTCTTTTTGCAGGATCTCTAAAGTAATATGTATAAAAAAAATAAACGTGAGTCATTTTAAGAACATTGAATTGTGCTAATTAGTCTTAATCGGAAAAACATATGTTAGTTGAATAAAGAAAAGTAGTGTGCAAACTGTTATTTTTATAAAGATAGAAAACGAAACTAAAAAAATGGTTAATTAACTAGGATGATGTTGCACCAATATCAAACTGAATTCATATTAAATTCATTGTTGTTTTTTACCATAACTACAGGCTTAAAACTTATATTTTATAAATACATAAATAAAACTTAAATATTTAATTCCTTTTTATTTTGAAACAAAGCAAATGATACATAACTTATATACATTACTGTACTGTAAAATAAAATCAATTAAGTATTTTAGTTTATAACAAATGAATTTAGTTCTAACTATGTATTTATATAGCTTGTTTAAAACGAAGTATAATTTTAGATCAAACATACATGCCTACAAGCCTAAAATCATGGTTCAAAAAGATATTAAACACAATATTATTTCAGCTTGATATTGGTGCAACATCATCCTAGGTAATTACCAAAAATCTTTAGACTTTTACAACTAAATTTAAAAAATCTTTAAATTATAACTAAATGTTACCCATTATCATAAATAATGACTTTGAAATCTCTCTGAGCTAAAATTTTTAAAAAAGCAAGAACAAAATTTGAACAAAAATAAAAAAATTTAAATAAAAAAATATTAGAATAGCAATAAATGATAAAAAAATAAATTTGCAGGTCTAAAGATAATTTTGAAAACTCTATAAATTAAACTTTTTACGGTTTAAACCCAGTTGGTTGACACATAAACAAAACATATAAATTTTAATTTACAAAAACTTCACACAACATTATTATAGTTATACAACTAGGCACGTAGCTAGGTAGGTTTCTGCGAATCTACAGAAACGTAAACAATTGTGCAAAAATACTTGCTTTTTCCCGATTACTCAGCTTTTTAGTCCTTGTTTGAACAGCTTTAAGTATTCGTTTATACTTAGTTTTGCACTCCTGAGAGATAATTTCTAAAAATTTACGTACTTACTAGCACTTTTAGTGTCATAAATATCTAACAAATTGAATTCATCTAAATTTTATGCAAATAGGATAGTATAGATTCCTGTTATTAAATAGCAAACTATTGTAAATGAATCAATTTGGAAGCTGTAGATTTGTTTTAAATGATTTGGGAAAATAAAAAAAAGTAAGTGTGAGAGAGGATATTGTACTATTGAAATGTTTGTGGTGAGTCAAAGAAAACTTAACATTTTTTGAAATTTACATTTTTTGTGTTTTAAAAGAGCAAATACAGATAGAAGATATATAAAATGATGAATTTTAAAGAAGATGATTCTCAAAATAAACTAACATGAAGAATTAACTTTTGTTTTAAATCAAATTGACTCCTGAGTTGAATGTTTTAAGATTAAATCTCTGTGGTTGACAAATATACAAAAATAAAAAACTTTTGAATAAGTGATGACAATATCATTTCCTGAAGTTTTATCAAGAAGATTAGAATCCATTAAATCAGAAAATATAACACAATAATACAAAAAGCTTGCAAAAAGAAGACAAACTGAAAAACTCAATAATATATTATTTTTTAAGGAATAATATAAACAAATTATAGTTTACTTTTGTATTATAGAACCATATTTTTTAATTAAAACTTGTTTTAAAGATTTTATTAGTGCTTAGGTTAGTTAAAGTTATTATTTTTTCAAGATTAATATAAACAAATTATAGTTTTATTATCGTATTTTAGAACTTTATTTTTTAATTAAAACTTGTTTTAATGATTTTATAAATGCTTACCTAAGTTTAAGTTTTTATTTAATTTTTTAGCAAAGTTGAAAGATTTAAATTGTACATTGTTGCCACACACTCAAAGTATCCTGGATAACTCTAGGATATTTAGAGTTTTATTTTTGAACTCAGGCTGACTCAGTATAGTTGTTTTTATCTATGAAAAACTAAGGACATTTTTAGGTTTGTTAATAATGTCATAACAGATGTTTTTCTAAATTTGAATGAGATTTTGCTGGCTAGTTTTAATAAATTTTTACTTTATAACCAATTTTGAAAAAAACATTGATAAATTTGAAAAGTTAGTCTTGTTTCAAAAAAAAAAAGAAAAAAATTCAAAAAAAATCCTGGAATTGGTGTTGGTCATAGGGTAGAGCTGTTGTTAATACCTATTTTACTTGTATTTTTATATTATTTGTTTACAATGAGTTTGTTTTCTCTGCATATTGTTTTATTATATGAAGATTTTTCAGATTTTTTCGTTTTATTCCTAACTTTCAAAGGTTTTTCATTACCTCTGTTTTTTTCATCGTTATAAAAACAAGATTTAAGTAGTTTACAAAATTACAAAAAAATAATATAGTACATTTGCGTTTTCTACTTAGCTTTACATTTTGAAAAATAGTTTTTGAGTTTTACTTGTAGTACTACTGTAAATTTGGTACACTATGTGCGGATTTTAACAAATTTAGTTCTTTTATAGATTTTTAAAACTAAGTTTAAAAGTTAAGTTTTCTAAGGTTAAAATTATGCAAGTATAATTTGAAAGTAAAATCACTTACTTGGTACCATTGAATCTCAAAGCTATTAACAAAGTGAATCAATCTGAAGTTCAGTTTGTTACAAAAAGTTCCAGATAAGTACTTCAAGAAAAAGCTCTTTGAATGATGTTTTCAGACAACTATGTAAAATATAAAGTTTGTTTGAACTTGTTTTTAAATATTAATATAAATTATATTTTTCTACTAGCATTGTTGTTTACAATATGAAGATTTTGTAATTTATATTTTCTTTAAATGTATCAAGAATATGGGTTGTATCTGTTGTTTTAAATTAAGTTTAATGTAACTTTTTTAATCTAAGATTAAAAAGAATAAGTTAATAATATTTATATTAACAAGTTTATAGTTGTTTTATTAATTCGTAACAATTAAAAAAAAATTAAATGTATTTTATGTTTAAAAACCTTTATGTTTGCATTTATTTATGTTTTACATCGTATCTGAAAACTATTGATGTTTAATATTCAAAGTTTTTGGTTATTTTACTAAGTTGTTTTATTTAACAAGTTTGTTTTGTAAAATAAAAGTTTGACCTTTTTTTACAGCTTTTGTTTAACAATTTTTTTTTATAGTAAGAAAATGTTTAATTCTTTTTTACAGCTGAAATCTTTTTGCTACCAAAGCTAGTAATAACATTTACATAGACGTATACTCTTCCTTACTTTATTAATTATTTTTGACAAAATAAAGTAATTGTGCATCTGAATTTTTTGTAATGTTGTGAACTTTTTAATTTTATATTCGTTTGTTTTTTATTTAACTCCTAAAGTTTATGATTTGTATCTGATAAAAGCTACAATTTTTGCAAATTATTTCTGAATTGGGGAAACTGTTTTCAAGTTTATATATTTTAGGACTATTATTAATACTATTAAAGTTAAATTCTTAATTAATATTTTTATTTTAAGTTAAAGGTTTTATAGGTTTATAAAAGTCTCAACACATAAAGAATATTAGGGGGCCAAGAGCAGTACAAATTGCCTTGTACTCAGTTACTCATTATACTTCAACATTCAATTTATTTTTAAGAAAACTGCACACATTCATATAAAATTAAAGGTAGTTAAAACTACTCTATTCCCGTAATGACGTCATCACACGTTATCATTGATTTTTTTTTTTGTAGATGCGTAACTTTTTTGAGCTAGCTACGTCCCTGTAATACAACTAAATAAGTAAAATAAAATTTTAGTGATTATATTGGACATTTTTAAGTAAAATTGTACTTACTAGTTCAAAAACAATACTGTATTAAAAGTTATTTACACTAAGTAACATTTTATAATGGGAAGTAAGAGCATTATAGTAGAAAATTTCCTAGATAGAAAATGCTACTTTATAACTTTTTCCTATTGTGACGTCACAATAGAAATTTTATTTAATATCTATTTCAGCTGGGCAATAAAGAGCATTTTTTGTTAAGGAAACTTTTTTATCTTTCAGTGTTATAAATTCAACATTTATTAATCAAAGTTTATCAAAAAAGCAAAACAAAGTAAATAAACAACGTTTTTAATGATATTCTAAAAATTTTTTTCTCTTTTTTCGTTTCTTTTTTTTATGGGGTTCACAGGAAACAGTAAACAGGTCAAAACACGCCCCTGCTTTATATTTATACTTGTTCTAAACTTTTAAGGATTATATTTGAAATAATCAATTAAAAATTATAGTATTAAGTTATTGTACCATTAACTAACAAAAAACTATATTTTTACAATTTTGATGTTCAAGATAAGATAATGACAAAAGCATACGTTCTATTAGTTGAAAAGATTAGTCATTAGAGAAAGACCTAAAGGTGAAAAATACAAATAAGTTTTAACTTGGAGTAGTTTTTACTTGTTCAGTTTATTTACAATTGACTACACGAACTTACTGTAATTTATTATAAGTTTAAATAATATATAAAGCTTTTAATATTTCTTTAGTATATTTATTGTTTAAGCTTATAGTTATATTCAAATTGTTATACTTAATTTTTTTTTTTGTAAAAGTAAACATTTACTGAGTTATGAATGTGTAGTTACAAATAGTTATAGTGTTTATAAAATCTAAAAAACCTATAAGCTTAGAATAATTTAATTTATTTTATTTATACATTTTTTTAAAGATTGCAAAGTCTCCAATCTTCATTTGTTGATAAATCGTCTGAAAACTTTTCCATTTCAAAAGACATTCAAAAAGTAAAAAAGGTCATTTTTAATTCTAATTTTCTGTGTTACGAAAAATTTTATTATGATATTAATTTATTTTATTTTTAAAACTTATTATGAAAGGCAAAAAAAAAACTTTAAAACGGGGCCAATTAAAACTAATTTTCATATTGAAAAAAATAAATAACTTAGTTTAATCAAAGTAGAACCAGAAGAATTATGTGACTCAAGTTTTATTCAAACTAAAGAAACTGAAACTTCTTGTAGTACTTCTAAATTTTTACAAAAATAGCTATATTTAAATATTTATATAAAAATAAAAAGATAAATATTGTTATATAATAACTGGTATGTTTCATATTAGATGTAATATCTTAGTTTGCTAAAATTTTTTAATTACTTGTTTTTACAGATATTGAATCTTCAGTTTTAAGTAACATCGCATCTAATGATGGTTCCAATGTAAAAATTCAAAGAAAAATCGGATGAGTTTGGTTTTCATAGTGAAAATTCAAATATTTTTGATATAAACTCAAGAGAATATGAAAGTAAAAGAATGTTTCTTTTATATATAATTTATTCAAAGTAAAGTTTTGTATTTTATTCGTTTTAAACTTAACTTGAGTTTTATTTATTATACTTGTCAATTTGTTAAACCTAGTTTATTTATAACATAACATTACAGGACACAAATTTAATAGTAAAAGAATTAAGAAAACAAACTCTAAGGAAATTCAAAAAGAAATTGATAATCAAGGTGAATTATATTTTATCATAACCTAATTTAAAGTCAAAAGAAAGTATATGCTATCAATGTTTTTTACTCAAATTTTCATGTTTAGTTTATTTACTTATTTAAAATGTACTTAACTACAATTTAATCGAATTACAATTTTATTTACAGTTTTAGTAGTTTATCATAAAAAAAAAGTTAATCTATTAACAATTATAGGTCAAAACGATAGCTAGTAGTTATCATGTAATCTATTTATATATATAACTTCTAATTTTGGTTTTTACAAAACAACTAAAAAAAACTACTTTTTTTTATGTTTTTTTATGTTTTTGATAAAAAATTTTAAATTTGTAAATAAAACTTTACATGTCTTTATTCGGTGTTGATTGTGTAATGAACTAGTAGCTATAAAATTATGCTAAAGAAAAGATAATCAACTTGTTTGATAATTTAAAATATTACGTAATTTTTTTAAGAAGAATTAAATTACATTTAAAACATTAGTTCTCAGATTTTAAAGCTACCATTCCTAAGACTAATAACTTGTTTGAATGTCCGATATGAAAAAAAAGTATTCAACCAAGGACAATTTAAACAACACAAGAACATACATGATAAGGTGCATCAATGTAAAACTTGCCTGAAATGTTTTCAAAGTAAACATAAACTTGTTATACACATCAGAACTCATACTGGTGAGAAACCTTATGCTTGTTCGGTTTGTGGCAAAAGATTTTTCACCAAACAAACGCTTAATAGACATGTAGACAGTGATGAAAGAAATTACAAATGCAGCATATGCCCAGATGAAAGAAGCTTCAAAACCAAAAGTCAATTGTATGATCACAAGAAGTTTCATTATGAACCAACTTATCCTTGTCCTAGATGTGGTAAAAAGTTTCATACATCTAGTGATATGAAAAAACATTTGAGTAGAAATCAGAGATGCTAAATCGCAGAGCACAAAATCCCCGAAGTAGAATAAAAAATAAAAAGCATGGCAATAGAATTAAAATTTCTTATGAAAGCAAAAGCTGTATTATACAAGTTGAGAACATAAAAGTTTCATATATTCAATTACACCAACATATTTAAAAGCATATTGTTTTTATAAGTATGAATGCCTTAAATGTAAGTTTATGTTTTTTATTTTCATAAGGTTAATTTTATTCACTTTATTGTTAATTTAATCAAATAGAAATGTATGTAAAATGTGTATTTTTTGTTGATTTCAAGCTATATTTCTTTATTTATTGAAGTTTTCTTTTTGCATTAACTATTATTTTCGACACCTAAATACTTGTTCACACTTCGTGATATTTTTTTTTATACTTTTAACAATTATACAATCACATGAAGTTCCATTATAAACCTAAGTATTTTTGCACACTTAGTGAAAAGAAGCTATACTTTTTCATAATTGTATCATTATATAAAATATGATTACGAACCTAAATATTATGTACACTTAGTGAAAATATGTTATAAACTATAAACTTTCACAATTGTATAATCACATGAAGTTTCATTGTGGACCAAATTATTCTGTCTCGTAAAATCGTAACTAAAAATTGTAACATTTTCATTTTGAATTTTAAAAACAAGTCTTTTAACACACATCTCAACTTTATACAATATAAAATAAGCTTAAAATTATAAGGTTTTCATTTTCGTTTTCCCTATTGTAGAAACCTTTTAACTAGCTAAAAAACTACTAAACTAAATTTTCTTTTGATAAAAATTTTCTACAAAATTTTTCATACATCAACAGTAATATTCAGAAATATATATATAAATTAAGATTTAAACTAAAACTAAATTTTTGCACATGATGTTTTATTTATTATATATATAATATTACAGGGCGCTATCGACCAAAATTTTTCAAATTAATTTTAATATATATATATAAATATGTAAACAATTTATATAAAATTATAATTCACAAAATTGTTTTTGCTCGGGACAGCTATTACTGCGTTTTACACGCGTCTTCAGTCAAGTATTTCATTCAATGAAGAGCAAATTTGTGAATACAGCAATAAAGTTATACAAAGTTAGGTATTACTTAATAATAAAATAGTTAGTTGATTTCATACAAAATTATTAACAGAGTTTTTAAATAATTTTTTTACGGTAATGTATACAGCCAGTTTATAATTAATTTCTTTTGTTTAAATATTCTGATTTATAACGTTTAACATTTCAATTTTTTCTGCCTTGCACAATTTACATCCTTTTTTATACTGTATTTGATTTTCAATCTTGTTAATATTTGCCATCAAATTTTAAAACTAACTTTGTTATTTTTTAGTTTCCAAATGTACTGTGATAAAGAGTTGATTTCCATGTTTTTCTTGTTTGAAGCTGTACTTGTGTTTCGTTGAGCGATTCTTGAACAATAGTCTAGTAGAGCCAACATAAAACTTGGTCTGGTTTTCTGTTATGACAGTCGCTTTACAGATAATATTTTCCATTAGGCAACTTCCATTTACCGGGCGTTTTTGTTTTTTGCATTCGTCTCTCTTTGTCCGGCGTGACTAATATCTTTCGATTGTGTGCCATTATAAGTTGTTTCATATTTAAAGGAATAAGACACTTTTAGTGTCTTCCTGTTGAATACTTTACAATATGAATGGTTGATAGTACATTTTTACCCACAATCTCTAGGAAGCATTATCGTTTCCGCGTTGCCACGCTTTTGCAGAATAGAGCATTGAAATATAAAATATTTATTCTCCCTTTTGTTCTTACCCTTCTTGTGTTTTTGGCTATAGGCTAACTCGTGATTGTACCCACTTGCTCTTATAGCTTTCTGGTATTGTTGGATTGTTTCTTTGAAAATGCTTTGACTGCTAGAAACCTTTTTGAGGCGGTTATTCACTGCGAACGGTATTTGTTTTAACACATGCTCTGGATGGTTTGACTTAGAATTCACAAATACCTTATGCGCATTTGGTTTTCAGTACAGCTTGTGGCTTTCATTTTGTAGCCCTAAAGTGTGTAAATTATTAATATTATTTCTTTTTGTAAAATTTTTTTTTGTAATATTGACACTTGGTACAAAATCGTTTTCGTGAAATATTGTCTTCGTGATATTTAAACCCGTTCTCTGTTTTACTTACACTATAATCAATTTTTCCAGTTTAAAATCTTATATATAGAAGCTTTAAATTATCTTAATATCTTTATCTTCTTAATTATCAATTTATTGTAACATCACGACTCTATTTGAAATAAAATCAACTTTACATTGTTAAGTTGTTCATATTAGTTTTTTATTACTCATCTAAAATTTATGTATAACATTTTTTTTTGCAGATTAATAAAACAACACAATAATTTATTTATACAGTAATCTATTGGAAATCTTCAGTTGTTCAATAGATATTATTTAAACTTTCATTTTTTTAATTTCCAGCTTTATATGTAGGAGGAACTTAACTTCTCAATATAAAAATTCAAATTTTGTTCAAAACAGTAAATGAACAATAATAAAGAACAGTTTTGGACATTGTTTAGAAAATTTTTACACAAGATAATAATTTGGAAGGTATTTATTAAACAAGTGAATATCTATAAATAGAATTTTCTATTAAGTATATTTCGGTGAAAAAGTAAAACTGTTTTTTTAATCTTAAATAACAAAACTTGTTCAATAGTATAAGTATTATTCTTGGTTTAATTTTTATTATACTTTAATATACTTGCAAAAATGTTCTAATCTTTGAAGATGAAAATTAACAGTTTTATCTTTTATTTAACTTTAAAAGTAATACTGAGATGTGTTTTTTAATATAATCTACAAATAACAAACAGTTCCAATAATTAAACATTTATAAATATAAGCATAAAAACTAAAAGAACTTAAGTTAACTGAGCATAAAAATTTTATACAAAATACTTTTTAAAAATTTAATGAACCCTCACAAGTCACACCCTTTTATGACTAATTTATCATTCATTTCGCTACCAAGGACTCCTCTTGAACAAGGTACCTCCAAACTACTTCCAAGTGATCCATTAACTCTAATATTTCAATAAACTCCTTCTTGTGTTTCACCCTTTATTAGTCTTCAGCCATTTTACTTCCATTTGGGTGACCATTTACAAGTTGAGTTCTTAACAAACAGTGATTTCGTGTATTAACTTCTCATACTTTTGTTCTAAGGCTTGCGTGAGTGCGGTGATAACAGAGGAAATTTCAGTTGTTATTGTTTTTTGTCTGTACTTCTTTGAATCTCCATGATAAGTTATCTTTTTCCCACCACACTCCATATCCTGTTCTGGTGTTTTTCATACCATTTTGTGTACAAGCTCCAGCAGCAAAAGCTTTAGGATAATCGTCAAGACTGTGATCTAAATTCGAATGCTTTCTTGCATAGAATGTACAGTTGTGCTTTGTTGGTGATCAACATCCGAAAATTCATCTTTATCTGAAAAATTTATCATCAAGACTTATACTTTTTAGGTAAAGAACAATAAAGTACCTAGAAATAACTAAATTTGCATCTGCAACGAATTTAACTTCCTGATTACAAAAATCAACTGGGGTATTTCTACAACTTCTCCCGCACGTTTTTGCAATCATGTTCACGTTTGTGCAAACAATCATTGTATGTTTTTCGAATGGATGCGTATAACGATGTCGTTTAGTGAAACGATGTTGCCTATCAAGATCACATTGGCCATTCTTAATAGTTTTCAGAGTGTGCGAGTAAAGAACTTCATTGACTAATATTTAATTCCATGTGAGGAATAATCATAAGTAACCACTAAACAGTCGGTCATCCAAACGACCGGCTTTCAGAGTTTTCAAAATCTTCCTTTAAAATTCCTTGCGTACTCTTTTCTGTTGTGCCATGAAACAACATCAGATTGTTACTAATTTCATCTATTACGCTACAATTGTTTTTAGTTATTTTGAATACTTCAAATATGAAACAGTTATGCTTTTTCTCTTCAATTGATGATTGTTGCATTGTTGTATCAAAAAATTTCTTTAGAAAAATATACTCATACGATCAATAATAAAGTTTTAAAAACTGATATTTGTAACCTATCTTCCAACTTCTGTTTAACTTCTGCTACCACTTCTTTCAGTACGGCAACCTGTATATCCTTTTTGTTCAAAAACTTAAGCTTCTTCGTTTGTAGAAAATATTGTAAAGATTGCTCTTTGAAAGTTGTTTTACTTGTTTTAAGCAAGATTTCCTATCATGGTAGACACCAGGATTCCTAACTTTGTAGACAGCATAAAAGAACATTTTTAGTTTCGTAAGTGAATACTAAATAAAAGCTGAAAAATATCAAATTATTTTGTAAGCAAATAAACTGTGACTTCATAAAAACAAGTTGCTTCATTTATTAAGTATATAGTTTGATATGATAATGATTAGTAATAGCGTAGTATTTTATTAAGTTTAAAGTAAAAATATACTTAAAGGTCAGTCTGAGTCAGCATTTTTAAAAACAAATTTGATTTTTTGATTATACTCTTATCATTAACCACCTTAACCAAACATATCAAAAGTTTATCAAAAAATTCAGTTTTGATATTTAACATTTCAAAAAACATAACAAAAAACTTATTGCTGGCTCAGCTAGTACGCAAATCAGACTGACCTTTAAGTAAACTAGCCATTAAAAAAAAATACTATTATCTAGAATAAATAAAGTTTTTAAAATGATATCCATAATAAATGTAAAGTTATGGTTATTAGTAATTATAAAAAAGTTAATAGTTAAACATATTTTTAGTAAGTTGAAATATATTAGTAGTAAATGGTAAGAATGGTTAGTACTTTATCAGTATTTTGATTAGTTGTTTCAATTTCAAGCTATAAGTAAACTATTTGTTACTTTCTAAATATTAGATTCATAAAATTTAGTCAATGATATTACTGTTGTAACCCATGGGTGTAAGTTACTTAACTTAATAATCGATATGGATAAAATTTTAGATTTCTTTATTGAAAACATAAATAATTAATAGGGTATATGTAGTTATGGAGATATAAATTTTAACTCTTTAAAAATTCAGTTAACAAATCAGTGAAAATTACTTAAATGAAATCAACAGTTTTTGTCTAACAAATCTGGTCAAGGTAGTAACTAGAAAATAATATGGGAGGTACATTGATTGATGATTTTTATTGTTCATGTCCAGAAAAAGTAACTCATTCTACTTTCTATTACTTAGTAATACATATCTACTAAGATACGTATTACTATATATAAGTCAACAGTATATGTATATTATATATTATGTCGATTAATTAGTAAATTTATTGCTAAAAAATAGTTGATACACACTACTACTTAAAATTTTTTTTAAAACCCTACAACTTATTCGGTACTTTAAAATAGAAACACTGTTATTGTAATTGAAGTATTTTTTTATTTTACTATCTTAGATGCGACCATTTATCAATATCGACAAGTACCAATTACTTAGTCATTAAAAGCCATTTTAAAACATTATTTTTTTACAATAAAACTAACACTAGTTTTCAAACATACATAACTGTAAAAAATATTAAAAATTATAGACTAACTTCTTAAGTTTTCTTCTAACTTTCTTTTAAATAATGGTAAAGTGCATTATAATTTAAGCTTGTTTTAAACTTAATATGATGATAAACTTAAAAAACAAGTAAAAAACTAATGCAGTATCTTATCTTTTTTAGATGATTTAGGTTAGAGATCTTTGAAAAAAAGGAATAATAGAGATTAATGTTCTTCTTTATCTAATACTCAATATTTCTAAATTCGAAATTAAAACATTATTAGTTTGATCACAAACTCAGTATGGTTTTAGTTATAAAGAATGATATTTAGTTTAACTTTCATATAAGTTATAATCTTATTTGTTTTTATTCCGTTTAGAATTTTTCGATAAATTTATATCGTGCTTTAACTTTTATCTAAAACAACTAAAAATTGTAAATCAGAATTGCAGGGATACCATAAGGAAAGAATTCTAAGAAATTTTTATTTTTTTTGATTTATATTGTCGTGCTCAAATAGTTATATTAAAATTTTTCATATCTTTGAAATTTGTTTAACTCTTTTTAAACCTTATTGGAGCTCCTAATTAACTTTATTTAGTATTGTGTTATTGTAATCTTTTTATTTAAACAACTTTATAGATATCAAAAACTTATAATTTATTACTAAAATTTGTAAATTTATAAACAAGTGACAACTGCATTAAATGTTTTTCATTTGTTTAACCTTATAAGTAGCTTTTTTAAATGTCGACAACACGACAACATTCCTCTTGTTTAAGCAACCTTGTTTTTTCAACGCACACATAACGGCAGTTGATTCTTTAATTAACCTACAGACAGGGTTATTACTATCTGTATTGCATACTATATTTATTTATAAGTAATTAAAGTGATATTAAAATATCACTATCTTTAACGGGTATAAATAGGTATAGCAACTTAATTTAGTTATAAAATAAACAACAAAAACTATGTACAATTCCTTCACAAACAAAACATACACAATGGTGCGCGACGCTTAAGTTTTCTAGACATTAATCTTATACGAACTTCAATATTAATAAAGGTGTAAAAGACGATATTTATGAACGTAGAAATCCTATTAAAATTGTTTCATATCGTACCACAGCTTACGTCTTCGGCCTCGAAGTCTCACGTAAGCTGTTTTATATCGTTCTCTAGTTAAAAACTGTCGCCGCACAGTCCCAAGCCAACTAATTTGTATCGTACTGCCATTCACGTCTCCGGCCTCGAAGTCTCACGTGAAAAGCTGCAACTACTTCCACGAAGGAAGATTCGCCCCGTTGAAGCGGCCTAGGTCCGCTCCGTAGGGTAGTTGAGGTGTAATAACCTGTTTGTAGATATGCTTCATTGTTTATATACACTTTTACTCTCTCTTTTACAGGTGGCTTGACATGTTGACAGTTGCAGGTGTCTCGGTGTGTTGGAATATGCATGTTAGAATCTGCAGGTGTCTCGGCACGATTTTAATAGTTAGCTTATATACTCACCTGGCTTTGCACACGGTAATTAATAAATACTAAATTGTATTTATTTTGCCTTTGTCAATCAAAAAATATCGAGTAGAATTTAAAATATAAATTAGAGAAGTGTTGTCATTATTTATTTGAAACTTGTCTTTTAAAAATAATTTTTAATTAAAAAAGTTTTTAAATTTATTCTAATGTATGCATCGATATTTGGACAATTGAAGTGAAATAAATATAATTTCACATAAATTTCCAACATCTGCTATAAATGTGCTCTTTTTATTACTTCATAATTATTCTCCAAATTTTTTTTTTTTGCTTTAGATCAAAACTATTTTAATTCAGAAGCTTAGTCTCATTTTTAAATACACCACTTTTCAATATTTTCATGGTTAGTATATCGGAATCTGAACTGACTTAAGCATAAGTCATACTTAGAATTTTTTCTCAAGGTCACAGCTAAATTTTGCCGTGTAAACAATGTTCTCCAAACGGCATTTGCCCCCTTTCAAATTATATTTGCAGCCACTTGCGCAATTACATTGATTCTGGGTTTAAAGAACTTGATTGATATTTTATGGTCATGTGACATAATTAATCTCTCCAAGTTAGCCGTACATGAATAACTAATTCACATATTATGTCTATTTAAGATTTTGTATAGTTGATTATATTTTAAATGTTTTTTACTAAATCTATAGATGCTCTGCTGATGATTGTTTCAACTTAGTAACTAAATAGGGCCTTTTACCAAGTTATGACTTTTTTTTACTACAACTCATTATTTGTTTTGTAATATTATTTTAATAACTTAAATTTTTGTTATTGCGTTTTGTTTCTTACAAAACATATAGGAGAGACCATAAAATTTGAGCTTCACATCCAGCCAACAACTCTGACCTTTTACTCAAGCGTTAAAAAAAAACAAAACCTTTTATGGTTAGAAGTACTCATTTCTTATTACAATTTTTCGATTCAAATGTTCACTTATAATTATCAGTAATGTTCACAAACAATAATTTTATTACAATTTTACAAACGTTTATTCTATAATTTTAAACTTTGACCATATAACTTTCAAGGTTATTTCGACTTTAATTACACTATTCATGTTGTTCAAATAAAGTTGACTCGCAGTTAAAAAAGTTTACTAACTTATGATCGCATACTATAGGAAAACGAATGAATAGTGAATGCCTAAACTATTGTCGTATAATATTCTTAAAACATTGGGAAATAGTTAAGTAACAATTACAACTCAAAATTATTTTTTGAATTTTTGTTTCATTAACTTAATAAAAAGTAATGAACTTATTTAAATTGTTTGTAACTAATAAACAATCTTCTTTTTGCGTTATTCTATATTTCTATATCACTTTATACCAGGTTTCCCGAAAAAGGACGGAAAATAAGAACATTTTTTTTGTAGCTTGTAGTTAATGATTGTAGCAATGAACAATTTTTTTTTCTATTCTTATTTTTTCTAAAAATATAATAATTTAAAACTATTTTCGCAGTACTTTGTTTTTGTTGAACTAACATATTTTTCTGTGTGTTAAACGAGTTAATACACTTCAACGAAGATTTTTAATAATATTGAATTATTTAAACATTAAAATATTCAATTAAATATTGAATATCAATTAAATATTGAATGTTAAAGGTATGTAACACATATGCTGGTAACTAAAAGTTGAAGGGCAAGTAAACAAGTATTTATAGTATATCTTTACTTCTTATGTACTTTTTGTATGAACAATACCGCTACAAAATAATTACTTTATCTATTTACACTTAAAATAAATTAGTTATTAAATTCCGGCTTGAAAAAAGTTATTAAAAAGAAAAACAGGAGATTCAACGTTTACAGGAGAAAATTACAGAGTAGATATTAATGTTATCTGTCTAAATAAAAAAACGTCAAACGAATTGAGTTAAATACAAAAAAGTACAAAAAAGCTATAACTTTTTAAATATACGCTGTTTACAAAATAATGACCAAAGCAGTGGAAAGCTTGAGCACTATAAAATGATTATACTTATTTAAAAAACTGCTTATGTAAAACTTATCTGACTTTGTTTAGTCACTCTAGTATAAGTATATACCAGGTGACGTGTAGTGTTGCATAAACTTATTGAAAACAAATCTGTATAATGTATCAGTTTTGCTTGTGAAGTAACCCTTGTATATAACTTTCAAATTAACTATGAGTTTTTTCTTTAAAATCAATCACAGCTCACTTTCGGATAAAATATTCATATCAATGACTTAATTCCATAATTAAATAATAAAGTTTAAATTGCCGAATACAACTCTGATAGTTTTATATTTAAAGAAATATAT
The DNA here is from genome assembly GCF_965202585.1 of Thalia democratica. Lineage (NCBI taxonomy): Eukaryota > Metazoa > Chordata > Thaliacea > Salpida > Salpidae > Thalia > Thalia democratica. Next base: position 2,763,710 of record NC_139172.1, on the reverse strand, counting down.
ATTTACAAAGCCATAAAAGTGTATTAAAAAATAAATTATTTGTGTGCAATTTTTGCAGCAGCAGCCATCCAAAAATATATCAGTATCTCTTCTAACTCAACTGCAGTAAGGTCATGCATAAGCTTTAAAATATAGTTTAATGTAAAAACTTACACTGTTATAAACACTGTTATAAGTGAGTAAACTTCAAAATTAAATATTTTCTTTTGCCAGTAACCTTAAGCCATTTGAATTGAACTTTACACTCAAACATCAGATTACAAAATAAAAATAATATTGTGACATAATTTTAAATTATGTTCGTAATAGTTTTATACAAAAGTTTAACTTTGCTTTGAAATAACTTAAAAAAATTAAATAAGATACTTGAAATGTGTAAACTTTAATAGTATTTTTTTTAGTTTATCCACAAAAAGAAACAAACTCGTTTCTCTTGTTTAGCTCAAGTTCAACATAAAAGTTTGATGCAAATCGATCATATTACCTTCGATAGACGTAGTGGTATGATAAAACCTTGTGTAAACTTTAACTTGCCTCAAAGTATATGAAAGTCAAGGTTTAGGCTCTATAGACTTTCGCCGATGTTTTTATTGCTCCTTATCTGAACTTTTTATTTGAAGGCTTCTTTTATGCTTCAACATACCTGGATATTACCATTAGCTATAGTCTGTACTACTTTTAAAAGCCTTCCATGATATTTGTAGTCATTATTTTGTGCGGTTTAAGACGAAAACAAATATAAAAATTGCTGTCGTTTTCACACACTGCACCTTTAAATTATTTATCATAGTTTGTACAGTGTGAATTTTAATTAAGCATAAGTAGAGCTTCTTCTCAGAATCAAAGATCCTTAAACTTAATATTTTAATTTTATTACATTATTATTTATTTTATATTAAATGTTTATAAAAAGAAACATAGTTTTCAGTTTAGTATTATTATTAAGAAGGCAATAGTTAACTGAGAAAATTATTTTCATCGGCTTTTGATCAACTTATATGTTCTATTTATTATAAGTAGATACATATGTTACATTTTATCTAAACAATATTTTTTTCGAGTCCTCCGTGAATGTTTAAAAGAAATATTGTTAACTAAGGTTTATATACATTTTGTAACAGTTTAAAGAAGCGTTTTCAAAGATTTAAACAGTATTGTAAAAACTTTTATAGGTGATCTACTTGTGCTCATAGATATATTATAAACGTATATATAAACATATATATATATATATATATATATAAAGTTTAATCAATTTAATAACTGATTCAAACTTCACTTGTTCCGCTGTAAAGGATTTTAAAAACGTAATAAAAAAAAATATAAAAAATGTAGAACAACTGTTTTCACTAGTTAAAATTAATAATTGTAGCAGTGAAGAATTATTTTGTTTATTTTGTATTATAAACATAATTACTATTTGCGCAGTACTTTTTTTTATTAAGTTAACATATTTTATTTTGTGTTAAACGAGTTAACACACTTTAACGGAGTTTTGTAAAAAATATAATTGTGTTAGTACAGTATGCTGTTAATTTAAAGTTGTTGGTAAATAAGTATTTATAAAATATATTTATTTCTTAAATTTATATGACCAACACTGCTGTAAAATGAAATGCTGTATTTATTTACACTTGAACCAAGTCAATATCTTGATTTTGAGCTTGAAAGAAAATATTAAAAAGAAAATTACGAAGATTCAATGAATACAGTTCAAAAACCACATATAAGTTTGTAAACAAAAAAAAAGTTAAATGAATTGTTTTTGATAAAAACAAATCCAGACAAAAGCAGAGTGGAAAATTCAGTTTATTTTTATTGGTGTAATTTGATATTGAAATTAGTTCAAGTAGTTTAAATAAAAAAATTGTAAAACAAATGTCAATAAAAATTTAATATTTTTGTTAAGTCATTTTTTATGCTTATTTTTATAACTTAAAAATAATAATAGTGTTTAAGTGAACTATAGAATGCTATGTTTTTATCAAAAGTTAAGATGCGTTAAAAAGGATTGTGTTAAAAATTAAAAGTAAGTATTTATTTAAAAACATGTTAGATTTATTAAATGTTTAATTTAAAAATATTTCGATATACCAAGTTTTTGAACTCGGGCTTGAAAGATATTATTAATGAAAATTTTACATAAATTCAATATTTACGAGAATCGCAGATTACACATTAAATGAAACTGTACAAAAGAAATATTTTAAGCAGTAAAGAAAAAATTTAAAGAAAAACCCATGAAAACTATCTTATGTTGAAAAAGTAAACTTGTTTTATTTCAATTATTTTTTTATGTTGTGCTGAGAAAAAAATCAGTTAAATAAAGTTTATTAAAATAAGCCTAGCATTTTTTTTCATGTTTTTTCAAATCTGAGAAAGTATGGAACTTTTTGCTACATTTTACACAACAACAAGTAGGTTCAAAATGGTACTTTTTATGCTGATTCAAATGTGACATAGAATAAAAGTTCTTATTACAATGTGAACACGAAAACTTAGGTTCATAATGAAGTTTTTGATGAATTTTTAATGCAGCTGAAGTTTTAAAGCTTCTTCCATCTGGGCATTTATTGCATTTGAAATTTCTCTCATCACTGTGAGTTGCTTCATGGTTTTGTTTAATGTATTTGCGAGTAAATTTTCTATCACAAATTGCACAGGCATACGGCTTTTCTCCTGTATGTGTTTTAATATGCCGTTTTAGGTTGTATTTTGTTTTGAAACACTTCTTGCAGGTATTGCATTGATGCACAGCTCTACAACCTGAAAAAAAGCATAGTTTTTTGTATTAAATTTATTAGGATATATAACTTACTAAATAATTTTAAGTTTATAAAACTATAGTTTTTTTGATTGATCTAACTTTTAACTAAAAAGTAGAACTTTTTGATAATTTTATACACAATCCACCTAAAAAGACATAAAATTATCAATTTGAAAAACTTACAAAAAAACTTTTTTTTTAATACCTTTAAAACATAAAAACACGTAGTTCATACTGTTGTAAAAGAATCAATATTTAGGTGTGTAGGTATTTCAGCAAATAAAAAGTTAGTTAACTTTTTTGTAAAAAAATAATTGTCAAAACAAAATCAAAATTCTATTGAACTATTTATTAAAAAAAACTGTACTCTTACTTGCGATAAACTGTTTATCATTGAGCTTATTAGCATTTTTTACAACAAAAAAACCCAATTAGAAATAATAAATATATTTTAGTATATTAGTATTCATTTTTACTAATTAGACAGAGGTTTTGCCTTATTTAATTAGCGGCTAAATATTCTAGAAAATTTTTTTTACGGTCTACAATGAGTAAAAACAATTGATTTTAAGTAATTGCAGGAATCAATCAAAATATATTTTATAGCAAAATGGTAAATAAATCAACAAGAATAGTGCACAAATAGTTACTAATTGTTAAAAAAATATCGTTATTGTAAGTTGTTATCATAAGCATTTTTTTTTAAGTATTTATATAGTTGAAAATTAAATAAATAGGAGCTGTTTCTGTAACTAAAATAAAAAGTCAAACTATGTAACTGAGTTATTATTGCTTTTGAAAAAAAAACTACGTAATATTTTTTGCTTTATATATGGTTCTATATTGTTGTATAAGAGATAAGTGTTATTATGTTTTGTTACTATGTATTAACTGTAACAAAGTATAGTAATTAACTGAAAAAGCAATACTTTTTTTTATAACTTTTATTAGCAATTAATAATAAAAAAAATTGTCAGTACATAAAGTTGACATTGTTTTATTTTAAAGAGTTTTACATAAAGTAAAAACATATAAAACTATTATTTTTTTTATTTATTATTTAATTATCAATTCAATAACTAACCATTAATTATTCCTCCCTTTCCGCCTTTATTCCTATGACCCGCAGAATTCGAAGATTTTTTCTCGGTTATTCTGAATAGAGTAATTGAATCTTTAAACACAATCTTTTAAAGTATTTAGAAAAATTATAAAGTTTTCATTTTCTGTAGTGGCTATAGGACAATAGAAAATTAAATCAAAGTTTGATTATTATATACACTAATATTAAAATACTCATAGCTATTCTTTTTGTATCTAAAAATTTAACTCATATAAATTCAAAAGAAAAGTCATATGACAGCTTATAAGGATGCAGCGCAACAATAAAATGTTTTTCAAGTGGTGTTTTTAAAGACTTAATAGTAAATTAAATTTCTTCCTTAATTTTTATACTCAGTCTGGTCCGCGAAAGACTTTCTTTGGTAATTTAGGTAAACTACAAAAGCAGCCTACACCTAATCTATCAAATTCAATATGTATGTTATTGAGTGCAAAAGTAAAAAATATTGTTTATTATAAGTCTTACTTATAAAACTCACTGCAAAATTTCGTCATCAACTATTGCTTTCTTTTCTTCGATATCTTCTGCTTCAATGATTTCTTCTGATTGCATATTGCTGATACCCTAAATATTTTATTTAAATAACAATTTAGTTCGTTTAACCAAAAATAACTAATTTTTACATTTTGATATGGTGATACCATCTTATATGACAATAATAACTATTAGTAATCGACTACAGAAGTATAAAATTTATTATAAAAAAATATTTATTAAGTCTTTAAATCTAAAATTTTATTATCATAACTACAAGTTGTACTGATATATTATAGCTTGAAGAAGGCGTGCGTTTGTTTTTTTAGCCTTTCAACTTTTAAGCCTGAAGAATTGGGCAGTACAGATATATAAGTATATTTGGTTTAGAAAGAGTTGGGTTGTACAGGGACGATGGTCTAGCTGTACTGCCCAATTCTTCTGGCTTTAAAGTTGAAAGGCTAAAAAAACAAACGCACGCCTTCTTCAAGTCCATGGGGTTACGAGTCACTATTGAATCACCAATGTTGACGACTGACTACCTGGATGTGAAGCTCAACTTGTATGATCTCTCCTATATGCCTTATAAAAAGAAAAACGCAAAAACTATGTATATAAATGTTCTAGCTACCCTAAAAATATTATAAACCAAATACCAAACATAATTAATCAACGTTTAAATAATAGATCAAGCAACGAAGAAAACTTTTTAAAGACGAAGCAAGTTTACAAATTGATAATGAAAAAATGCGGTAACATAGATAAACTTAATTTTGAAACAACGGAGCAAAAAATCAAAACGACCAATAAAAATAAAAGAAAACAAAATATAATTTGGTATAATCCCCCATTCTGTACTTCAGTCAAAACAAATATCGGTAGGGAATTTATAAATCTAGTAAAAAACATTTCAACAAAAATAACCCATTATCTAAGATCATTAACAAACATAATATGCGAATCAGTTATTCATATATGGCGAATTTGTAGAGATTAATTAAGTCACACAATCAAAGGATTTTAAACAGAAGTAATTTAATCAAAAATCAGTGTAATTGCGCTGGTAGCTATAAATATGATTTGAAGGGGGGTAATTGCAGTTCAGAGAACATTATTTACAAGGCAACAGTTAACTCTGACCTTGAAAAGAAGTTCTACATCGGCTTATGCTCCACTCAATTCAGATATCGGTATGCTAACTATGAAAAATCTTTAAAAGGTAGTGTATACGAAAATGAAACTGAGCTTTCGAAGTATGTTTGCGGCCTAAAGCGCAAAAACATTGATTTTAAACTAACTTGGAAGGTGATTAAAAGAGCGAAGCCGATAGCAGATGGTAATAACCCTGTTTGTAGGCTGTGCTTAAAAGAATCAACAGCCGTTATGTATGCGTTAAAAAAGGAAGGTTATTTAAATAAGAGGAGTGAATTCATATCATCTTGTCGACATATGAAAAAGCTGATCTTAAAATACAAAAAATTTTGAAGTATTTTATAGTCACTCAACTGTTGTTTTTGTTAAAATTTAGTTCTTTGAAAGTTGGATGGTAGATCGATTTTTGTACTGAATTCTTGTAATGCACAATATAACGTCATACTGTTTTTTTCTATAACTTTTACTTCTACGTTTAGCAAATTGCTTTTATTTTAAATTTAGCTGGCTGAAGATTAAGGCGTCTAGTCTAATGAAACTAGTGATGTACCGGACTCACTATCCGGGTCCGGGTCCGGCCGGATATTGCCATTTTTGTCTGATATCCGGATCCGGCCGGATTCTAATTCGAAAAAAAAGTCCGGTTCCGGCCGGATCCTAATTCGAAAAAAAAGTCCGGATCCTGTTCCGGCAAAATTCTAATTTGAAAAAAAAATCCGGACCCGGATCTAGTTAGTAAAAAAGAACATACTGAAAAGTATTTTTTCAAAAACAAACCCTGTGTAAATTAAAAAGAGTCATTTTCGTCAGTTAAAATTAAACACCTACCGTGATTGGCTCGTTTTGTACACGTGACTAATTTACATTTAAACTATGAAATAAACATTTCAGAAATGCAACTCTTTACATATGTTGTAAAATTAAAACTTTGGAATGACTACTTGCATTATTTATTGTTTAAAGTTGAGCTCAGAGAATATTTAGAGTTAATAAGGTTGAATGTACGAAACAATGAGAATCATATGACGATATGTTTCAAACTAAATATTGATGCAACAAAACATCAGAACATGACAGGCAGTTTAAATGTAAACAGTTAGTTAGTTCGGTGTGCAGCTTGAAGCAACAAAATATATTGAACTTTTTTGTGAATGCTTGTTGTAAGTAGTGGTTTGTTTTAAAAGTGAATATTTCAACTGGTGTTTAACTGTTTAAATATTCAAGCCAGGTTTATAGTTTGATACTTTATTTAAAATTTTACAGTTTCTTGTTTACTATAAGTTTTATTTAATCTTTAGTTTATCGTTTTAAGTATTTTGATGTAGATTTAAGTAGCTTCCAGTTTTTAAAGTGTTACCAAAGTAATTAATAATTTTGTATATGCTAGTATTTCTTGTTGTGTTTTATATAAAAAATTCATCATTCAAAACTGTCGTGTTTCATTATAAAAAGTAGTCTCAGTTAGAATTTAGTATTTGTTAGATATTAATTAAATAAGGTAGGATTTAGTTATGATGGGTAGTACTAATATGTTAAGTGTACCACAATCAGTCCACAACTTAACTACCAAATTGTCAACCTTTGCTAGCTGTTCTACTGATTATTAGGTTAAAGTAATTTTTTCAGTTTTTAAAAACCTCATTCTGACTCAGGCTTGTTTATACTCACTCTAGCTAGTTTTATTGACTTAAACACTGGCAACTCTGCTAGTTTGAAAAATTTTGGAAATTTTAGATAATCTTGGACTGCCTCAGGCTAGTTTAGTTTTTTATATAAACTCAGGCTACTTTTCTTTCAGATTTTGAATGAGTTTGAGCTGATCCAGTTTTCAATATTTTGTAATTTTCTAATTAATTTTGTTCAAGAACTTGATTTCAGATTTTTAATTGTAAATAACACCTAAATTTGTAAACCTTGTGGCTAGCTGTTCTACTTATTATTAGATTAAAGTTTTTTTTTTCATTTTTTAAAAACCTCATTCTGACTCAGGCTAGTTTATACTAGTGATGTACCGGACTCAATATCCGGGTCCGGCCGGATATTGCCATTTTTGTCTGATATCCGGATCCGGCCGGATTCTAATTTGAAAAAAAAAGTCCGGATCCGGTTCCGGCCGGATTATAATTTGAAAAAAAAGTCCGGATCCGGTTATGCCGGATTCTAATTTGAAAAAAAAGTCCGGATCCGGTTCCGGCCGGATTCTAATTTAAAAAAAAAAGTCCGGGTCCGGTACATCACTAAATGAAACACGTGTACCAGTTTTTTTGAAATCTTATTTTTCTAATAAATTATATATATATATATATATATATATATATATATATAAAAGATTTTATAAAATTGAAAAATCAGATAAGAACGTAACACTTAACAAGAAAAGCGAAAGACAAAACATGTGTATCGATTATCAAAAATACTTTTTTAACAAAATTAAAACCAACTAATAATTAAAAAAATAAAATCTAAGCAGCAAACACGAGTGTTTTATAACTTTTTTTAACAGACCAAACATTTTCAAATAGCTTAAAACACTTTTCTAAAAGAATCTTTTTAAACTTTCCTAAAATGCATAAATTAACAACTACAGCTTACTAATTTCAAATTCAGCTAACTGTACAATAAACTGTATCATTACTACGTCACAATTATTCTAAAATTTTCAAAATCTAAATTTCTGTTTACTATTGTAATAAACTATAGCTTACTGAGGAGTGCATAAAATTTTATATTTTATGTATGAAACAGCTGTGTAAATTATAGATTTTATATCTTTAGATAAATAACTGTTTAGCAAAGTATTTTATATTTTAAATTTAGCTGGCTGACGAATAAGGCGTCTAGTCTTATGAAACACGTGTACCAGTATTTTCAAAATCTGATTTATTCTAATAAATTATTTAAAAGCTCTTCAAGTGGGCTCAGTAGAAGGTGTTCAAGTTTAAATAACAACCTTATTTTATATATATATATATATATAGAATTAAGTTATTTAACTTAATAAATCAAATCTTTTACACTGAGCCCACCTTATTTTTATTATATTTATAACTTCGATAGTTTCAAAATTACGTCATAATCTATTTATGCTAAATTTTTAACTTTCATTTGTGTATTTTGTTTTATGCATTATTTTGAACTTGTTTTAAAGCTGATGAGTGCATAAGCACTAAACTCGAGTCCTTTAAATTTTACATCTTAAAAAAACATTTTATTTTACAAAGATATATATATATATATAGTTTATGCTTAAGCGGTAATTTTAAGTAAAAAAGTGAACGATATGAATTTAATCCTCTTATTAAAAAAATCCTATTTTTTCAGAAATGTCGTGTATATAAAAAAAAGATTGAGCTTTTTAAGTACATTTGCGACTTAAATTGCAAAAAATTGATTATAGAGGGAGGTAATAACATGGGAGGTAAAAAGAGCACAGTCTTAATAGATGATAGTAACCCTGTTTGTAGGCTGTGCTTGAGATAATTAACGGCCATTGCTTAAATAAGAGGAGTGAATTCATATCGTCTTGTCGACAAATGAAAAAGCTCTTCTTAAAATCCAGTAAATTTTAAAGTATTTAAAGTATCAGTTACTTATTTGTATCAATTTCAGTGTTTGTTTAAATCAATGGTTCCCAAACTTTTTGATGCCCCGCATCACTGAAATGTTTTAATTTGCTCCCTTGCAGTAATAATAAGAATATTTTGAAATAGAAAGACGCAAAATTTGTTTATAATATTTTTTTGTATTGCACTATATTACCAAAAATTTAATATATGGAAACTAAAAATACAACAGACTGTGTTTAAATAAGAATAATTTATTCTTTGTAAGGTTGAAAACATCAGAACTCACTCTCTCCTCTGCAACGATAAACGTTTTCTGAAGGTTAAGCGAGTTAATTTTTAGCTCATCACTTGTTCTATCTTTAGATTATTTTTTCTAATTAATTACTTTTTAATGAAAAAAATAATATCTATTTTTAAACAATCTTTTTTAACAAAACAAGGAAACACAAATATGAAACTAATTCTATATCACCTAATGACAAAACACCTAATGACACGTCGTTTGGCAAACGCTCACAGGTGTCTAACGAAACATCAAATTTATATTTATGCAGTAATATTTGAAATAGTTATAAATTCTTTTTTAAATCTTCTTTAAATTTAATTACTCTTTTGTTGTAGTTTATTACACAAAACTTTCTCAAAACGTGGCATGTCTCTGATAGTAATTTGCATGTCTGCCTGTGAATTCAAGCGATTTCTAGATTTTGTTTTGATTGATAATAGAATACTAAATCGAGGCTCGTACAAGTAGGTCATCGCGAATGGAATGAGTGCATTTTCACAAAGTCTTGGAAACATTGCACAGCACAAATATTGTTCCAGAATTTTGCTTTAAAAATGCATTTTTAGAAAACAATTCATCATCCAGTATTTAACACAAATTAAGAGTTAATTAACTTATTATCGATTAGCAGTTTTTAGTTTTCCTACTCCAAAATACCCATCAAATTACTTATATAGTAGTTCCAAATGATTCATAACTTCTTCACCCACACTTAGAAATTAATAACTCATCTTCATCAGTGATGAAAAAATTGAAAAACTTTCTTTTTTAATTCGTCGACATCAGATATGTAACTTTTGAAAGCATTTAAAACTTCACAACATTTTTTTTTTCTTCCTTACATAGAAACACTCAGGTTGTACATACGGCTTAAAATGGCACTCAAAAAAGCATTTGACTGAATTCTTTTGACTTCATTTCTTTGACATGGTTATAGTCACGTTCCTCAAGAAAAGCTTTGACTTCTTTTCGCAATTCAAAAAAGCGCATTAAATCTGTTCCAAGTGATAGCCAGTTAACCTCCCAATGGAAAAGTAAAAATGAGTGCTCACTACCATAATCTTGACACAACGACTTAAAAAGGCGGTGATTCAGAGCATGACATCTAATCTAAAATGGCCTTTAGGGAATCATAAGGTCATTTTTCAATTTTGAGAGCAATGTTTTTGATGATAAAGCATGTTGATGAAGAAAACAGTAAGTACCCTGCAAGTGCAAAATATCATGTTTTAACGAAGAAAACAAAACTTATTTTCCAACATAGCAGGGGCACCGTCAGTACACACAGAACCAATAACTTGGATGTCTAGATCATGTTTAAAAGAAAAAATCTTGACATCACTGGTATCATCATGTTTCAACATGATGGTGGTATCATGTTTCCAACAAAACTCGTCACAGATTGGAAGATGTCTTTTGCTTTGGTGGTTCTCTTCAGATCTTCACAAAATAAAAATCTTCTGTTATGGTACCATCATGCACATATCTAATTTAAGCGATCAGTGACTGCAGTTTTCAGCATCGGGTGTTTCGTGGAAAGAGATTTTCAAGGGACTAGCTTTGATTTCTGCGATAACTTGGTTTAAAGTATCTAAACTTAGATCACTAATTCGACTCTAAACAACATTATTTGATAACGGTAATAATTCAAGATGTTCTGAAACTTCTTTTAAAAGAACAATTTTAGTAATTTTAAATACACATGGCTTTATATCACAATTATATAGTACAAAAATTGATCTTCCATCTAACTAATCAAACAACTAAAATTAACAAAGACAACAGTTAATAACTATAAAGTACTTCAAAATTTATTGTATTTTAAGAACAGCTTTTTCATATGTCGACAAGACGATATGAATTCGCTCCTCTTATTTAAACAACGTTCCTTTTTTTAACGCATACATAACGGCTGTTGATTCTTTTAAGCACAATATATATATATATATATATATTATTTTCACGGTTGAAAAACTTTTGTGTTTAGGAAATATCAATATTGCAAACATTTAGATGATTTGAAGGAACTTTCACTTCGGCTAAATCGCTTTAAAAAAAAACATTCCAATGAAAAATGTATGGGATTCAAAATTTTTGACATTGGTGGATCAAGAAATTTCACAAAAAAACCTTCCTTAAATCGTTTTAAATTGTTCACAATTTTTGTGTAATCATTAGCCAAATGTAAATAAAAAATCAGCTTAAAACTTCAAGGTTGCAATTTTTGGATGCTGTACATTTTGCATTGGAGTGGTTTTTATAAAATTGAATTAGCCGAGGTAAAAGTTTCTTAAAATCATCTAAAATTATGCAATTATCTAAAAAATTTCACTGAGTGTTTTTGTATATTTCCTTCGCACAAATTATTTTAAGCCGGAAAATAAAAATTTGCTTAAAAAATAGCACCCAAATATATATATAGTTTATGCTTAAGGGCTTTAATAATAAAAAAATGTATTTCAAGATGTAAAACTCAAAGGACTAGAGTTCCGTCCCTATGCACTCATCAGCTTCAAAACAAGTTTAAATTAAAGCACAAAACAAAACAAACAAATGAAAGTTGAAAATTTAGCATATATAGATTATGATGTAATTTTGAAACTATCAAAAATCATCCAAAACGGCTTGTGCAAAAATTAATTTACCTATCGACAATAAACTGGCAAAAATTCATAAAACTTCAGTGAGTAAATATATATTACGACAGATAATTGAAAGAGATAAAGATAAAATTAAGGTACTAATTGAAATTTAGATTATTTTAAGATGAAATTAAAACTTGTTAAACTTCAAAAGCGTTTTTATATATGTCTACAAGACGATACAAACTCGCTTCTTTTATTTAGGTATCTCTTGTCTTTCAGTGCATATACAACGGCTATTGCTTCTTTGAGACACAGCCTAAATATTGGGCTATTGCCGTCAGCTATAGGCTGTGCTCTTTTTATAACTTCCCAGGATATTTCAAAGTCAATGCCGCTGCGCTTTAAGCCACAAACATACTTCGAAAGTTCAGTGTCATTTTCATATATGCCGCCTTTAAAAGATTTTTATGATTGGAATACCTGAATCTAAACTGAGTCGAGAACAAGCCGACATAGAACCTCGTCTCAACGCCAGAGTTAACTGTGGCCTTGTAAACGATGTTCTCTGAACGGCAATTGCCCCCTTTCAAATTATATTTACAACTACCAGCGCAGCCACATTGACTTCGAATTCCAGAGTTTTGATTTAAAATTTTTTGGATGTGTGCCTTAATGATATTTTCCAAATTTGCGGTACACAAATAACTTATTCGCATATTATGTTTGTTGAAAATTTTTGTTAGCGGATTTTGTTTATTAAAGTGTTTTTTGACTAGATTTATAAATTTTCTTTCAATTAGTTTTTACCGAGTTGCTAAAAGGAGGGTTGTACCAGATTACATTTCTTTTTCTTTTATGTTTTTGATTATTTTTTGGTGTTGCTCAGGTTTTTCAAATTTAAGTTTTACAAAAGCTAGCATTTCATATAAAAGCTTGACTAACATTTTTCTTGATGACGAAATCTTTTTTGTCTTCGTCTTCGCTGCAGACAAGTATGACGTCATGTTGGTTTGATGACGTCGCATTTTGGTCTTGTGCTGTTAAATTTTAATGAAAATTATCAAGAACTGCATTTTTTTTTTTAATCTCAACAATAAAGTACTATACAACAAAAATAAGAAAGAAGAAGAATGTGTACGTGAAGCAGAACAGATGATACCCAATAAACTATTAGCAAGCAACCTAAATGACAAAATCACAATAAAATCAAACAACAATAGAAAAATTTACATAGGTTTGTCTAGCACATCATTAAAAAATAGATATTAGAATCACATAAATTAATTCAACAACAAAACAAAGCACAGAAGAACAAAAAAAGTTCACAAAAATAAGTTTTAAAAAGTTAACAAACAACTTAAACCTGGTGTTAAACTAGAAGAAATAAGTGGCTTGCACCTTTACAGCTTTGATGAGTTTTAAAGAGATAAATCATTTCAACAAAATAAAACAAAACCTCCACAAACAAACCATTTCTTTTAATTAGAACTTACAACTTAATACAAAAACAACTTTTAAAAAGTAACATTAATTGACATTTTTAAAGTTAATATATTTTTTTTTACATATGCTAAACAAAAACATTTACTTTGTTTGTCTAAGTCATAATTAATATGTGTTTATTCCTTACTTTGTTTCTTTATTTCCTGCTTTCAAAAAAAAACAAGCAGTGATTTATTTTTAAGCAAAATTTAGAAATAGTAGAAATCATTTACAGAAGATAAAAGTAAGGTAAATTAAGCATAAACAGAATAAAATAAAATCAAAATTGAATTAAGTATTTTTAAATACATGAGAACAAAAACTCATATATCAATAAAAGTTACCTGTTCTATTTGAAGCAGGCCAATCATCATTGGTTTTAGCATAACTGCTGAAAAGGTCTCTAGACGACGTGTCCAAGTCTACCAAGTCTTCGAATTCTAAAAATTTTAGAGTTGAATTAGAAAAATTTTATACAAAATATCCTGACTATATTTAAACTTTTATAGTTTATTACTTTCTGTGTAAAAATAACACTTTTAAGTAGATTATAATTTTTAATTTTAAGTTGTCTTTAATGAAGAACATTGTGTTTTAACTTTCTAAACCAGGGCTTCCCAACTAGAGGCGATTTTAGTTAGTTGGGGGGAAATAATTAGTAAAGGGGCAAAAGATAGGCGATTTTGAAACTTACACTAGGTATTCATGAGTTGCAGATGAAGAACAAAAAAAAAGTATTAGATGTTTTAAATGGTAGTTTTTTTGGAGGGGGCAATAGCCTTTTTATTTTCTTCATAGGGGGCAATTTGAAAAAAGTTTTGGAAACCCTGTTCTTATAAGGTTTAGGTTTAAAATTAAAAAGAAAAGACTTTTAAATTTAATATCAAGTACATTTTTAATAAAATATGCCTTTACATATTGTATAAATGTAATTACAAGAAGTTTTTATTACAACTTGTCTTAAAAACTTAAAATATACTTTATATTTTTTAAATAAAATGGGCGTAAATTACTATTAAATATCTTTTACAAAGTAGTTTTTTCATAAAAAACTACTAGACCACTACCTTAGCATAAATTAAAGATATAAGACAATTACAAAATACTTCTACTTGATTTTATACAATTATAAAAAATACAACAGTTTTAATTGAGACAAATTATTATTAGAAGCAAAAGGTAGAATATTAGTTAGATTACCTCTGTTTTATTTTGTAAATTAAAACAAAAAGATAACAAATGTTTTAAAGCTAGTTTTTTTTATTACTATATAAATATTCTATATTTGATAAACAGGGTTTATTAATAAATACTTTAAAGTAGTATTATTTTTTGTTTTTATTCATTTCTCTTACTTATTCAGAATAACAATAGGGAGTCAAAAACTATTGTGTAAAAAAATTTTTAATTGAAGAAATGTTATTAAACTTAACTTACTTAGCAAATATTAATAATTAAAATAAAATAAAATTTAAGCTAATAAATAACAATTTTATTAAAGTTTTAACAAAAATTTATTAATCTGGATTTAATAAATTAATTTTTATCATAGTTAAGAATTCTAAAAGCTAACAGTGTGATTAGTACTAGAGGCAAAAATCAGTTTAATGCAATAAAATTTCATAGTGGAACTGACAAATCAGAAAGGCAAATATGAACTTATAATTTTTCTTTATTTTTCAAAGCTAATAAAATACTTGACACTAATTAAAATATTATTTGAAAGTTTTTAAATGTATAAAACAACAGTAAAGTTAAAAACAATATAAATGCACCACAATTGAAGTTTTTGAAAATAATTTTAAAAGGCCACAAATCAAAAAGTAATGTATATTTGTATAATATAAAAAATAACATATTTAGGTCTCATTTATATCAAAAATCCAATGTTTAATTTTATTATTTTATTTGAATTTACTTTTGGATATGGCTTAAATAGTTTTTAAAATACAATTATTTTAAATAACTTATAACTATCTAAAAACTATTAAAAACTTTTAAAAAGAAAAAAATGGCTTTTGAATATTAATATGACTTACAATTTATATTTTCCAATGTATATTACTTTTTAAGATATGGTCTTTTAAAAACTGCATTAAGATTTTAAATTGAAATGCAAAAAGTTCAACGCATCTGTAAATAGAAATAAATAATGAAATATCTCACCTTCATCACAACACGAAGTCTCTTCCATAGTTGTTATTTTTGAGTTTAAATTAGCTCTAAAATTAAAACATATAAATGACATAAAACTTAAAAGATAAGTATGATTGTTTTACAATTAAACAAACATAGATAAACTTAACAACCATATGTTCAAAATCTACGTAGTAACTTCAAATTTTTTTTTTTTACTTAAAACTTTAAACAAACTACATCAGTATAGAATTTCCTGTAAATTTAAGGTTTAAAAACACAAAATAAATATCTTATAAAATTAAAAATGTTAGTATGTTTGTTGTGCGTTTGTTAAACTTATCGTCCTCTGGCACAATAAAGACATCTTTTCTCTAGTACTATAAACTTTAAAATGATATCTGCATTAAAAAAAATAGATTTTTGATTGAAAATCTAGTATATTGTTAGACAATAACTTCTTTTTGGTTAGTAAGAAATTTTCAAGCTAAATTCAGACCCACCCAAACTTTTTAAACAGTTTGAGAAGCTTCTGCAATATAAATATATTTTCTTTTCTTTTATTCTCTGTTTGAGCTTAAAGTTTTTAGTCTGTCTTTTAGTTTGTTTTGACTGATTACATTCGGAAGTATCTTCTTTTATCATTTTTAGCAGTTTCTTCAAGATTTTCAAAATTACAAGCTTTTTTGTTTATTTTTCTAAGAAAAATTATTTTTCATAAAAAACTGCTTTATATAGTATAATAAAATCTAAAAAGATACTGAAATGCTACTTTAATAAGTTTGATGATAAATGAAATAACAATTAAAAAAAATGTATATAACATTTTTTCTTATGTAAAAAAAAATCCTCGTTATTGTTCAATAACCTGTTTTTTTTTTTGCCTTTTCTAGGTTTTTTGAGAATATTTGGTTAATTGGTCATATAATTTGGTCATAATATTTGTTAATTGAAATATTTTTCAGCTCAAAGTGAAAAGAAAGAAGTATGAGTAATTTACAGGTGTTTTCTTTTTAATTTTTATGTAAAATTTGGTTCCTAACTTTGACACTGTTAATATCTTTAAGACAAAATACTGTTTGGGAGTTCTGCAAGTTTATAATTAGCTAAATAAATTATGAGCTTTACTGAACTAAAAGCTCAGTAAGTTTCTAATTCAGAGAATTTACTGAACTAAGTAGTAAATTTTGTCTAAGTAATAAATAGAGTTATATAAGAGAATTAAGAAATTTAAGCAGACTAATATAAGCAAGTTATTAAGTAACAACTAAGTTGTTAAAATAAAGTTTAATGTTTAAACTGAAAACTTCATTAAATATAATTATTAAGCTGCATAAACAAAATTAAACGTAATTTTTATCAGTTTAATAAAAGTTGTAGAC
This sequence comes from Thalia democratica, assembly GCF_965202585.1. Taxonomy (NCBI): domain Eukaryota; kingdom Metazoa; phylum Chordata; class Thaliacea; order Salpida; family Salpidae; genus Thalia; species Thalia democratica. Next base: position 2,746,757 of record NC_139172.1, on the reverse strand, counting down.
TGATTTGACATTTCAAAATTGCAAAAAGTGAAAAATTACACATAAACTTACAAGTCAAGACAAGACGTCACATTTAAAAAAATTAATTTTATTGTTTTTAAATAGATGTTTGTGAAAGTAAGTTTTCGTTTAAGACATAAGTTTATAAGTTTAGGACATGTAAAAATGACTTAAGTGTTATTTAAGTCAATACCAGAAAATTTATGATTTTTGGGGTCAAATCAGATTTTTAGGGTGCAATTTAAAAACAAAAATGTTTAAGCTTGTTTGAAGTCAAAACACATCTGTATCATACTTTAGTGATGCCCATGGACATCACTTGAGTCCCCAAACACCTATAATTCAGAAATTTTTTTTAAAGGACAGTGTAAAATGAAACACAAAATATTTTCAAATGTATTTGTTCTTTTATAGAAAATTAGTACATTTTATTGACATCAAGTAAACCAAAAAAATGATGACATCTGAATCAAATTTATAATTAAAGTTTGATTTTAAGAGTGTTTTTCAAAGATGCATCTTTTAAAGCTAGACTAAGTTTGATTTTCTTTAAGTTCAAACTTTTCAACAAATATTGCATTTAAATGATTTTGTGTAGATAACGATTTTTTCCTGTCAATTAGGCCTTTCTTACTTGAGAGCTTTTCTACAAACACAATAATTAAAGGCATTTTCACAAAAATTTTACATTAATTAATATATGTTTAATATGAAAAAAAAGTTAATCTAAATTGGTACTTATCTCTTTGCCTTTTTAATATTTTAAAAAAGTTTAATTGTAATGAATTATCTAGGGTTATATCTCAAAAAAACTACTTGAAACTGAAGTACCTATTGTACCAGAATGCTTGATTAACAATAATTTTATTAGCTATATTTAAAACTGTTAAAAAAATCATCTCATATATGTAATAAATTAGATTGTAGGAATTTGAATTGTGGTTTACTATATTTATAATATATAAATCTATACTTTAATCTAGGTATGGTAAATGTTTACAGTTGTTTTTTGTCTTTAAATTTTAATGTGTAAGGGTGTAGGGGAGTTAACTAATTTTCGTACTTAATGGAAATTTTTAATTATTGGAATAAGTATATATGAAAAGCTTAATGTATATAATGTAATTAAATATTTAAAGAACATCATAAATTAAATTGTTTTAAAGACATTTTTTAAGCTTTTACTGAAAAATAAAACTTGAAGTTGTTTCATGTTGTAAATATATGTAAACATTATCACAAACAAACTGTTAATATCAAAATACAGAGGCTTCAAAACAGAATTTTGTAATTTTGACTGTGAAAATTTAGAAAACAATAAAAATAAAATCAGAAAATGTAAATTTAGAGCATTTTGAGATACTCTACCTGAATATATAACCAAACATTTTTTAGTGAAAGTATACACTATTAATATAATTTGTGTAACACTATAATGATAAAAAAAATATATATTGAAATATATTGAGAGACCTTTTTATTTGTTAATAGTTCAATTTAAAGTAAATATCAGCATTTTTTTGTTAAAGTTTTGTAACTGAAACTAGGCATTTCTACACTAGTTTTTATCTGTAAAATGGTGAGTGTTGTAAGTATTTTAGAAAAATTTCAAAACTTTCATATTTACTCTTTTTTATATTGATGTATTATATGATGTTTTGAAATTATAAAAAATAGATCTGTTAGTGGCTTTACTATTTTGTAATTTATATTTTAAACATATTGTGCTTATTTGTTGTTATTAACAAACATTCTTTGAATAAAATGGATTTTTTTGATATAAAGCTTTAGAACTAAAACAAAACTAGACAATATAAAAACAGAAAAAATTCTTAAGGTAAAATCTGGTATACAATCAAAACATTTAGACTTAAATATATCTTAATTTGTGATTTAGATATAATCAAAACATTTCAAAACATTTTAGAATAAATATGCATTTTTGTAAAATAATCAGGCAAAACAAAAGACAGTTCAACTTATAACCATCTGACCTATTATCTATTATTTCTATTACAATAAAGATCTGACTTAGTATCATAAATATCTGACGTAAAGTCAATATGACTAAAAGGTCTATAATGGTTATGAGGAATAAAGGACATGTTAGGGGAGCGAAATAAGGAAGTTAAATGTTATAATATCATTAATGCGCTACCAGAACTAAGTAATCGTATATGTGCTACTTAATTTAAAACTTGTATTTTAACTTATACTAAAAGGTTATAATAAGGTCTTCATGGCAAAATCGATTTAAGTTAAAACACTCAAAGAGTAAGTACTTAATAACTTTAGTAGTATTAGAAAACTCGAAAACTAACAACTTTAGTTATCGATCTGGTTAAAAAACTAATTTTAACTCAAACAAATATATGTTAAACAACTTTCAAACAACATAATAGTTCTTACTATTTAAAACTATAATTATTAGTATAGTTTATATACTTACGTTATAGCAAATTTTAAACAAGTAATACACACTAACAAATTTATTACAAAATTCTAAGAAATACAGACAAGACTCTAAAAAACGATACAACTACTTACAGCACAATTAAAAACGTAAAGATAATACTAACTATCTTTAAACAGTTTAAAAAAATGCAAAACAAAGTTTACTAACTCAGAAGTTGGCTAGACTCGATAAAGAATACTTGATACACGATGCGATTGACCAAAGAATATACTAAAATACGTGTTGAATTTAAAATGACCGTCAAATTGGTGGACTGGTTATTCCGAACGGCGATATTAAATATGGAAGTTTTAGCACTTTTGTGTGACTTCTGACGTACCTAAGTTAGCGTAATTGAAGCTCTGTATTCGAAAAAACGCCTAGACTACTCAAACATAAAAAGCCTCTGTGGCATAAAGCTTATGCGTAGCAAAAAATAAAGTTGCAATTCATCTAAACTTGTCGTTTTGTGCTAAAATTTTTCCAGAGAAATCGTTTTTCTTTTGGAAAAGTTTCAATTTGCTCGTAATTCTTAAACTAAGTCCTTAAAAAACATTTTTAAATGTCATTTTTTAGTATGACGGTAAATATTTTTTAGACAATGCTTTTATAAAAAAGACAGGTGGAGAACTGTCCTTACAAACTTAAAAAAATTTTGAAATAAAATTTTATATTACTTCTAAAAATTTCTCAAAAGTTTAACGACAAGTTCAACAACCCTTATACTTGTGAATTTTGAAAGTTATCTAAAATGAATTTGGGTTTACATAAATTAATTCTGTTTAATCTTATAAAAGTTTTAATTTAAACAGTTGTTCGTTTTGTACGTAAATACTGAAACAGCTCGCGACAATTCGCATCCGCACAATGTCCACCCGATCAAATCCCAACTGATCAATTTCCACCAGTTTGTACGTAAATACAGACAAAATATTTTTAGTTAGTAAAAAATAAAACAAAGCACTAAAAACGTACTACTTAAGGAAGCACATTTCCTTTGATAAAGTATGACCTAGTTTATAATCTTATTTGTTATATTATTTTTTAAACTTTGCGTCTGACTCTAAATAAATTTAAAAGTAATACTATTTAAAGTGTACAATGTTAAAACAACAAAAGTGATAAGTTTAAGATCTAAATTAAGAATAACAATTTGAGAACATAAAGTGTGAAATTTAACTAGGATATTTGGTATGTTAAGTATAACTTATTAACTAAAAAAAACATTTCACATCTAAATAACTTATTTTTGTAAAATATAAATGAGAGAAACATTTTAATATAGTAAAAAGTATTTAGCAGTCTATAAGATTTTGTTTCATATTTAATTTTTAAAAATTTGTAAAAATCAGCTATAACAAAGTAAAAAAAGTTTTATGAAACTTATAGCGCAATTTTTAGTATCATATTAATATCAATTTATTACATGAAATAGTTAAAATGTAGTAAAACATTATTCATTGCTAGACAGGAAGTTAAAAGTTATTTAAATGGTGTTATACTCGATAACCGAAAGTTTTTTTCGTACACAAGGTCTTTAAACAAAACTTTTTTGTTGTCCTTCGACAAACTACGTATATCTTTTAACTTCAAATAAAACTTTAGTTACTTATACTTTTCGGTATAAATAAATTTACTTTTATTTTAACAAAAACCGACAGTCAGCTACAAAAATTAAGAAAATAACTTGTATGCATAAAATATAAAAATAGATTAACAGTTTTATTCTTTACTACTAAATGTTTAAATAAAAGTGCACAAAAAGTTAGTTCTAACGACCTGGTTTACGAGGAAACCTTTCGGTAGTCGAATCAAATCCACTCTAAAAAAAAAGGCTAGTTATGTATTTTCAAAACTTAAAATTTTATATTTGTTTTGTTTTTAATTTATTGATTTGCATCAATTAAATTGACTTCGAAATACTAAAATTAAATCAAGTGTATAAAATTTAAAAAATAAAAAGAAGCATTAAAAGTTAATATGAAATTGATAGAGATTTTAATCAGTATGCAATTACCAACTGTAAGCTTTAATGAAGTTTAAGAGTAACCATTCTTTTCTAAAATTTTAAATTTGAAAACATATCTAAAGTATTGCAACAACCTTTGAAATACTAAGCGCTATTGTAAAAAGTCACCTAATAAAGTTTTAAACGTTCGGTGTTTTTAAATTTTCAAACAATGTCTAACTTATACGAGTTTAGCAAAATTATAAAGTGTTTCTGAAAGAGATGCTTAAAAACTTGTGTTTTAACTCAAATTTCAGTTTGTATCTATATATTCAAATTTTTTCTACAAATGATTTTATTTATAATATAATAAGTACTAGCTACTTATTGATTTTAGAAGAAGTCTTTAGAACAAGACTATGAAATATAATTTTTCATCTTGTAATGCATTTGTAGTATCTCAATAAACAGGGATGGGCAATTGGAAAAAGAAAGGGAACAACAGAAGATATTTAAGATTGTTATACAAATCGAATGAAACTCATCTACTATTTACATGAAATAAAAAGCACAAAGATACATGATAGCTACATCAAAATATAATAAAATGTAGTTGAACACAAATGATAAAAAATATTAATAAGTATCTTAAAGCTTAAGTCAAAAAATATCTTGAATCTAATGTGTTCGTAATAAAACTTACTAAAACACATCGCCTTCACCAACTACTGCCAAATGCACAAAAACTTTCAAAATTTTGTCTGTTTTATATAAAAAGCAAAGAAAAATTTTCTTTAATTACGTACTCAATGAAAATAAATTAACTCCTTGGAATAAACAATGTTGTTTTGAAAATTTGAGAAATGTTTTGAAAAAGCTTAGAGAATGTTTACAAGAAATCACATATTTATTCACAAGATTTGAAACTTTAAATTAAATGTGATTTCATAACAGTAGTTTAAAAAATATTAACTTTATATATCAATTATCTTTAATTTAATTTTTATTTAAGAACAGCTTTTAAAACAATATTTTTTTTAATAGAACCTATCAACAAAATAAATTATATTTGTTATTAACATTCATTAAAAAGAAAGAAGCTTTTTGTGATAATTGACTATGGGTTGTTAGATATTTTGAATTAATTCTATAAATTAAATCTTTTAAATGTTATTTGTTCGTCATTGTGAAACTAATAAACTCTTTATGGTGTTTGATTGTGAAGCTTTTCTAAATATTTAATCAAGAAAATTTTCAGACAATTTAATTCTTCTGAAAGCCATACTTTATTGTTTCTAGTCGCAAGAAGCTGAAAACTATATTAAAATATTTCTGAGAGTCTCAGCTTTCTGACCGTATCTTTGGATCAACTAAAGACCAATCTATAGATTAAAGAGCAAACGTAAAGTCATCCTGCGAAAGTGCTATGTGTTGTGAACATTTTGGTTTGACTTATTTTTAATTTCAGTAAAAGTTTACAGCATACTCTTGCCGTTTGCCCGCATTTTTGAATTCTTACAGTACCATTGTTTGTTTTAAAGTATGCTTGAAGTACTTTAGTTTTTTGTTTGACAACAAATTAGCTTCCTGGTGGTGATACTCACCTTTTTTCTTTGTGAAAATAAAAAACAAACTAAAAAGATTTTTTATAAATAGGGGTTATTAAGTCTTTAGCATCGTTTTTATTTGGTGTGGTATTTTTAATACTAACTGTTTTAGAACTTTATAAAAATTAAAAACAATTTAATTGCAAGTAACTTTATTATAAAACTCAAAGAAGCAAAAAAAGTACAACGAAATATTTGCCTTTACCCTTTTAGAATAAAAAATATTATTAAATCATACTACTGTATTTAAAAGAGACGACTATAAACGAAATCTAAGCGAGTTATTAAGCATAAAAAGTAGTAGAAAATTATCATGATCTTTTAAAGTTGTATACTGTTAAGCATTTAACGAAATAACTTATGATATGCGTACAAAAAGTACAACGCCACCCGTTAAGAATTATCAATTAATACTGTTAATTTTTTCATCAAATTTTCAACAAAAAGTATCTTTTACCAAAGTTTTTCCTTTTACTTGTTTTCCTTTTTAATATTTATCATAAATCCTTTCTTATTTTTTTACCGGTATATTCAGCTGCAAAAACCTGTAATAAAAGTTATAATTTACCTTATTTTTAATTACTATTACTATGTCAAAACAAACTAACTGTTAAAGGTAATTTTCAATAATAAAAGATTATCGCAACAACTTGGTTGAAGAAAAATGTTAGGTCATTTTTATAGTTACTTACATAAGTATGAAACACATGTAAAAGTTTATATTACTTACAAAAATAACTTAAAAACAAAAAAATATTATGTTTACAAAGCAGCATAAAACAATTTAACGAACATTTTCGGCCTTTTCCCTATCAAACCTATTGACACGCATGATTGCGTAAATGACTGCTTCAGGATAGAACACGTGATTCGCGTAGTCGCTTTCTTTCCGATTTTGCGCCGCATTGTATCCTCTCCTGCAATATAAATTTTGTTATTAATAAATTTAACTTTAGCATGCAAACTTTCAAATTAACCTGAAAACTCTGAATTCACGGACGTGACTTTCTATCACGACGTCTTTTGGACAGTCAGGAAGTTGAACTGTCGTTTCGTATTTTCTCATCAGATCTTTAGTCACTCTACTGTTGTGGCGATCTTCCATTTTCGCGTACATATCTCGGCAAAATCTTTTAACTTGTAAAATCTGGTTGTCATCTTCAAAGAACACTGTGGGAAGGTTGTTAACATCGTAATTGTTCATCGTTTTGTCGATTCTTCCCTCAACAAAGTCTTTGTGTCTGAAAATTCATAAAATTTTATATAGAATGTAGCATGTTACAAAGTTTCACAAAATTAAGCTTTTTATAACCCTTACTTTTTTTAGTGTAAAAAAAACATTTTATTTAGTAACTAATAACCTATAGAGATACTAACGTTTTAAGTATCTGTTATCTAACATCACTTAAAAATCGAACACTTTTTATTGTAGTTAAATATTTAAGTTAATTACCTTTTAAAAAATAAGCTACTGTAATAGCATTAATCTAAACCGTTAAAAAATATCTAAACCCGCCATCATTATCTTATCAGGAATCACAAAAAAACGTGTATTTTAATTGGTCAAATACAACTAAAAAATTAATTTATTAACAATTAAAATAAACCCACATTTTTGATATTTCTTTTTTGAGGTATATGTTATAAAGTTTTTTTACACATTTCCCCTCCAATATGAAGTCAACAATAGGCTGACACTCTTCCTTGAATTTTTTAATTTCATTTCTCGCCTCATCGTTATGCTTTCTCAGCTGCGTTTCTGATTGGTTAAAAGAAGTACTTTCCCAACTGTGAGATTTGTCAGAATTTTCTATGAGGCCATCGACGTTTTTGGTCGAACTATTCATTTCTTTGGTCAAAATACTCTCGCCTGTAGAACTTTCCAGACTTTGGTAGCTTTTGTTGGAAGATTTTTTACTTGACAATTTTCTTTTTATACTCTGTAGGTTTTTATCATTGTTTGGTTTGTTTATTTTTTTTACTTCATTTATCAGGTCATTTGCAATATTATCTTCTACGTGATGACCTGTGTATTCATCAATATGGTTGTCTCCCTAAAAATTTTATTAGATAAAACATTTACTAAAACTAAATTTATATAAGTTGAATAAGTTATCTACACCACAGGATTTATTATCTTGTTTGAAATTGTAGATTAAATAATTTATTCAACATATATGTTAGTTGTTACCATGTAAATAGCTTAAAAATTTAAAATTATTTTATTTAAAAGTGTGAATATCTTACAAGTTGCAAAGTTCTTAATGAAGTTCAATTTCCATTCTAAGAATTTTTATTACACTTTTACACTTTTAGTTTTAATTCAGTACAATCAATTAACTTTTTGAACAAGTAATAGTGAATATAATATAATAAGTGCAATGTGAATATATTGAAAAAAGAAAAACGTTTTTATTTTATTATATGCACTTAAGAGTTCTCATTTACATTTTAAATAATGTTAAGAAAACTGTACAAACTTTAACCTCTCCATGATTTTTAGTTGAGTTTTTAATTCTTTTCTTTTTCTTCTTATTTTTGGACGATGCTACTTCTTGTTCTTCCTATAAAATTAAAGTGTGATAATTTATCATATTCTGTATTTTATATTTTCTATACTGCTTTGTGGTTACAATATTTTTTAGAAATTCTTCGTACATTTCAACAAAAACAAGTTAAAGCAATTATTTATAGTTTTTTTTCTTTAGAAAACTTTTAAACAACAAATATACGTTTAAGTTTTATAAAAAGAATACAGAATATAAAAACTTATTAATTTGTTTCAAGAAAAATTTGGAATTATTTTCTATGTTTAACACTTCTATCCTCCTTGATACTTAATTAATTTTAAACGAATACGTTAATGTCTTCATTTGTTAAACAAATTACAAAAATGGTGCACCTTTTAACACCCTTTTCAATTTGAAACTTCGCTGACTTATGTGATTTAGTTTTGTTTTGAATCTATGTTGTTAGTTTAATACTCTTATTTGGTAAATGACTGCTGATTAAGATAAAAAACAATGAACAACTTCTAACTGTATAAGTATTTACCTAGTTTTTGTTTTATTTTGTTGAACAGATTTTATCATTCTTGTAGTTAGTTCGTAAATACACTCAACTAAAAAGGATATTTATTTATGTATTAATAACTTATCTGAATTGAATCTTGCCTGTGAGTAAATGCCCAATCTTGCCTGTGAGAGTTGCACATATGAAACACCAGACATCGATGCTTCTGTAGCTGCCTCTTTGCTTATCTTTCACAACAATGTTCACATTAATGCAAGTTCTTCAAAACCAAAGCCTCCAAAGATGGACCTTCCTCGAATAGGGAGAGACTGCAATGAAGAAGGTTAGAACATATTTGTGCAAAAGAGAACTATTTTTAAAGAAAGCATGGAGATGACAGAGGTAGAAAAAGGCCGTCAACTGTACCAGTGCTGTGTGGAAGATCTAGGCGATGCTAGTCTGAAGGGACATGCAGATGTAGTAAATTTAAGTGAGCAAGAGCTTTTAAGTATGATCAAGCAGCTTGCAGTTATTCCTGTTTCAGTTGTTTTACGACGATCAGACTTTCTTAGTACGAGACAGGATTTGACTGAAAACACTTGATCATTTGCTGCCCGTTAAAGGGAAAAGCCAATACATGCTCTTACATATGTACTTACCCGAGGATGACTGTAATCAAACAGTAGACTTCACAGACATATTCCTAAAAAATGTCATGGTGACTGGTCTAGTAAATGAGGATATCCGCAAATAGGTGTTAGGATGGGGAAGTCTAGACAAAAAAGATGTCAATAAGATAATTGGTTATTTTGAAGAAAAAGAGATGGCATGTTATGCAATGACACAACCTACTGTTACGGCCTCAGTTTTCTCATACAAATACTTAAAGAAAACTATAAAAAACCAAGTGGTAAAATAACTTGTAATATATATAGTAAAATGTCTACAAAACTTATTTGGAGCAGAAAAAATAGCAAGCATATTGAGTGTTCTACCTGTAAACAATGCTGGATAAAATACCGGAAAAAATATTATCAATGAGACAACAAACGTGCAGATGAGACGAATGCACTTCTAGTTGGTGGATCATATACACAAAACTTTGACAAGTTGATGTTTATGATAGTATCATAGTCAAACTTGATCACTACGTGATGTGAGTGGATGGAAAGAATCAGTGTCACTGAAGCATTACAATTCAAATAAAAGCTTCTATTGATAAATAAGCATACACTCGGATGGATATAAAATGCCCTAAGCAAAATTATTGCAAAATTTACGTTGTTACAGATACGGGTGCACAATTATACTTATGGGACCTTAGTAGTTACCCCAAACATGGTTTTAAGAAGTTATATCTTATACCAGTTAAAAGGAAAATGGTAGTAGCCAACCAAGAACAGATCAAAATAACTTGGGCTATCTTTATGGAATTGATGGCTAAAATTGCAAAAGGTAAAGCTCATAGAGCAAAAGAAATGGTATATGTCAGCCCATGTACTGACATATTTTTTCATTAAAGAAATGCCTGCATAAAACTTGGTATAATAAGTCGTGATTGGTGCAACCATTGAATCCTGCACTGTTTATGAGAAATTGCAAACTTGTGATTGTATACATATAACTCCTCCCCTGATAGGCCAAAGGAATTACCATTTGCTTGCATGCCTGCAAACAATAAAAAAGATGAGATAGTGGCTTTTAAAAAGTACCCATCATCTACATTTAATAAATGTACTCACCAATTGCTTCCAGAATTGACAGGTTCACCTTTGAAAATTCATGTTGACCCAGATGCCATTCCTAAAACAATATCAACTGCTTTCCCAATTTCAAAAAATTAGGAAAATGAGGTAAAAGAAACTTTGGATAGGGATACTCGATTAGGTGTACTTGGTAAAACTCAAGTTAGTGTTTCGTCTACTTGGGTACATCGTATGGTTGTGGTTGCTAGAGCAGATGGTAGCTGTAGAAGAATTGTTGACCTCTCACCGTTAAATAAGTATTGTGTACGAGAAACACATCATGTAAAGTCTCCATTCATTCAAATATGTGAAATTCCTGGAAACACTTGGAAAAAAGTGACTGATGCATGTAATGGGTTTTGTTCAGTACCACTTTGTCCAGAAGATTATCAACTCTCAACATTTTTTACTCTATGGGTAAGGTACTACAAAGTGGCAACACAAGCTTACTTGGCAAATGGAGATGCATATACGCGCAGGTATGATGAAATCATAATTGATATACCTAGAATGACAAAATGCGTTGGTGACACTGTTTTATGGGATGAGAAGTTGGTTGATCGTTGGTGGCGTATGATTGACTACTTACATAGAATTAATGGGAAAAAAATGGAGTTGTACTCAATCCTGAAAAGTTTCAGTTTGCTCAAAAATAAATTGACTTGGCTGGATTTACTATTACAAAATCTGAAGTTAAGCCAAAAGAAAAGTTCATAAATGTTATAAGGGATTTTCCTATACCCAAGTCAAAAACAGATCATGGTTTGGCTTAGTGCACCAAGTTTCACATTATAACCAATTGACATCTTTGATGACTGTGTTTAAGCCGTTATTAAATCGGATAACTAAGCTCTACTGGAATGATGAGCTAGATAATGCATTCTACAATTCAAACGAAGCTATAGTTGCAGCCATAAAAAAGGGTATTCGAATTTTCGATTTGGGAAAGCCCACTTGTATACAGTCAGACTGATACACGACTCGTTATTTTTTGTTGCAGAAACATTGCTCTGTAGTTCTGCTGTAGTGTCAAACTGTATGGCGTATTGTTTTGACATGCTCTCGCTTTCTTAAACCTTCAGAATCACGTTATACTGCGGTAAAGAAAGAAAGCCTGGCAATTGTTTGGGTACTTAAGCAATTACGGTACTTTACACAAGGATGTGATAATTTGTTGGTTCTGACTGATCACAAACCACTGGTAAAATTGTTTGGAGACAGAACACTTGATGAGATTGCAAAACCTCGCCTTTTCCGGTTAAAGCAGAAAAGTTTTTTATGACTTTTCCAGATTCTACATAACCCTGGAAAAATACACCTTGCTCCAAATGCAACGTCATCCAGTTTTTAAAACAAAAGATGAAGTTGAGATAAGTGCTTCTAAAATTTTAGCTGGGATACGTTTACCAGACGGTGAGTGTATCATTGCAAGTAATCAAGTAAGTGACAATTTTCAAGCTGTGACTTTTAACCGAGTTAAAGTAGAAACTTTGAAAGATAAACAAATGATGAATTTTATTTATTATATTCAAGCTGGTTTTCCAGAGACCAAAGACCACCTATCATTAGAATCGCATGATTTTTGGATAGTTCGCTTTCTTAGTTTATGATGGATAGGGTCAACATGTGTGATGATCGTAAAAGAAAACATGATCATAATAAGCTCCTATCACCTAGCAGTATATTTCAGGATAATGTGTGTAGAATTGTTATTCCTCCATTTTTAAGAAAAGAGGTTATTAGAGTGCTGCATTCTGATCATCAAGGGGTCTTTACAATGAACGAGCGAGGAAAATCGATTGTTTATTTGCATATAATAACAAATAACAAATGACATTCAAGGTTGTCAGGAAAATTGCAATAATTGTAACTTAATTGCACCAAGCAATCCTCGCCTACCTCCAATTAAACCATTGATTCCAAAAGTTCCTTTTGAATCAATTGTTTGCGATTATTTTCAATTCAAAGGTTGGTATTATTTTGTAGCTGCAGACAGACTTTCAGGTTGGACAGCACAACAAAGAATCAAATTAGGTACAAATGAATATGATTCAAAAGGGCTATGTAAAGCTTTGCGTCGTATTTTTGTCACTTTTAGTGTTCCAATTGAAATATCTTCACATGGCGGTACAAAGTATTCTGCAAAAGTTACCAAAAGTTTTCAAAAACGATGGGGTATACAACATCGTATGTCATCTGCATATCATCTTGTGTCAAACGGTAGGGCGAAATTAGCAGTGAAGGCCTCTGAGCGATTGTTAATTGAAAATGTTGGTTCAATGGTGAACTAAATAACGACTGAATGGTACAAGCTTTACTTACGCAGAGAAATACACCTGATCAAGGATGCAAACTATTCCCTGCACAGATCCTTTTTCGATGAAATTTAAAAGACTCATTGCCTTACATCAGAAAAAGTGTTATGGCTTACAATAACTCGCAGATCTTAAACATGTGGCGTAACGCATGGATTAAAAAGGACGAAGCTCTTAGGTCTCGTTATGTTAAGTCTCTCGAAAATATAAGTGAGCACACAAGATCGTTTCCACTACTGTATTGCAGTGATCATGTCATAATACAGAATCAAACAGGTAACTTCCCTAACAAGTGGGAAAAAGTGGAATTATAGAGGAACTAAAAGACTATCATCTATATGTTGTCAAGATTGATGGATCAGGTCGCTTAACTGTACCAAATTGCAAGATTTTAAGAAAGTTTAAGAAATTTAAGAAAGTTTAATCCTCCTGTTTACAAATCTCGAAGTAGTATCCCTTAATTGAGAATTTATATTTAATCAGTAAATCTGATTTAAACTTGATTTACTGTTTATTATACCACAAGCTGTATATTTGGCTTTGAGTAATTGAAGCAGTTCATTTATAATTGATTTGTATTCAAAATTACTGCTCATTGGAACACAAGATGTATATTTGGCTATAAGTAGTTGAATTGGAACCTAGAAGTTTGTTTCAAGTTTGAACTTAAATAACATTTTGAACTGCTGTAGTATATAATTTAATTAGGGCTTTTACTGGTTTTAATTATTACATTGACAAATTGCAAATTGCAAAGTTTTATATTTGATTGACTTGCCAATTTTCTAGACTATTAATTATTTTTATTGATTTTATAGCTGTATAAATTCGTTATTTAACATTGCTGCTTGCCTTAATTTTATTTATTAATTCAAAAAATCTTAGAATCAAGGATTTATCTAACATGGACCCTATTTGTAAACCAGAATTTTGAATATTTGAATATTTGAATACCCCCACCAGACTAGATTTGACAAAGCTACCTTCTAGAAAACCTTCACCGCGGTTAAGCATGGCCACTAATGTTACCATCATTACGGGGTATTCCCCCACGAGTTTCAAGGAGTCCTTGACCTTCGTTGACAGTAAACAATAAGTTAAGGGTCCAGACGAGCTAAATTTGAGTCAGTCTGGCAGGCCTCTTGCAGAAAATCTTTAATAAGAAGTGCCAACAAATCAAATTTCTGCAACTCAAGATGAGATTGAATCAAAACCAAGAAATCTTAAACATATTAGATACACTTAATATTTGAAATCAGTGACATTGAATTGGGGAATATTAACTTGAATAGTAACTCGTCAAACACTTTAAATTTGGAATGCCCACCAACTTGTAGGCAAATTAACCCCCAAAAGTATGATATGAATCAAAAAGTTTCTCAGCTAGAGAACAACTTGAAAATAGATGAAACAAATGAAATAAGAGACGAACTTTTTTTTTTTGATGTGTCATATAATGTTTTAGACATTCGCAAACTAAACGACAAATATAAGATATTAACGGTAGTTTGATCTGCAAAAGATATCAATACCTATTGGGCTATAACTGAGGGGGAAAATCTTTTGAATCCTAAAAATAACTTTTACTAACCAAATATGGGGATTTTGGAGGAGTTTTTAGGCCTAAACCAGAATGGAAAACAGTAAATGTTCTAACATTAGATATTGAAGTAAAAATGGGAGAACGAGCTCAAAACAGGTAATAACCTAACTAATTTCCTTGATTTACATTTAGCCCCGAAAGAATTAAAACCAAAATGAGAAAATAGTTGTGCCTAGGTGTGAAAGTTTCAAGATCAGCTGTGAAAAAATCTGCGATGTAAAACAAAAGCAAGAAGGGGTGATAAATTTAACTATTAGGAAATCCGCAACTAACATTTCAAATATTTTCATTACAAAAAAAGAAATAACTTACAGACATCATCAAACAAATAACTCATGATTTTGAACATAAAATGCATCACGTTAATGGAAAGCATAATAATGGCAATGTTAATTACCATAAATTAAATAATTATGATATATTTAATAAAGCTTTTGATAATTCAACGAATTGCGAAATCTTCCCTACACTTCAAAGCTAGAAAGAAAAAACGTTTAACGGTTACCGGCCCAACGATTGTAATATGGCTGGTACATTTGAAACCTATAAGCCAAAAAACGTCGACCTGTCCTGTTCGAAATGATAGGCAGAAAGGATGAGAGTAGTAAACCTCTCAAAGAATTACTTTCAACTAATACTAACTTTAATAACACACTCTAATGGATATTGTTGAAACCGTGACTAAAAAACATAATTCGTTTTTAGTTGTAATATATGATGCCACTTTCAATTACAAAGATCCTTTCAATGATTAATCAAAAAGCTACCCAACAACAAAACTACATTATAATTTTAAGACCCACTAGCTCACTGGTAACAACAATGTATTAAGGAGAAACGCAGATTTTTTCAAATAAAAGATAAATTAGCAGTAAATACAACAACTTTACTTCAAGGCCTTCAGCTTGTAGTTCATTTAAAAACCAATATTCTCTTTTTATTAGATTCGGGTAGTGAAATATCATTAATTCCACAGTCACTTACAAATGGAATTAATAGACACTTTCCCTGTAAAAATAAAGTAATTCAAGGGATTGGAGACAAGGAAATTATACATCCTATAGGTACTAGGTACAGTAAATATACTGCTAAGACAAAGGTTGGAACCTATTAAACACAACTTTGGGTTATCAAAGATGTGGGAACTCGATGTGCCCTTCAACTTCAAAAGTAAACTCCTTAACATCTAATAATATGACCAATTTTTTTAAATACAACCATTTAGTCATATCTCATGAAACCATGGAACAATTTTACGGTAGCTTGGAAAAAGAATGTTAAAAACTATTAAAAATATCCCTCAAGCTATCGCAGAGCTAGATTATAACTTGCCACCCAAACAAAATCATTTTATGGATATCATCGTGGACAATTAACTGACCACTGAGACTTTAAAATTAAGTAATGACCAAACCTTGGAGGTACAACGGTACAAAGGAGGTATTAAGTCATCAATTTTTCAGTTTGTTTCAGTTGTTTGCTGCAGCCGGAGCCTCGCCTGTGACACGCCTGTGTACCTATAAAAAATAAAATAATTTCGGGTATTTGTGAATTTACAAGGTTGAACAACCACACTCGCCCATTATTCTATTCACTACCTCGAATTGATGAATTGTCTAAAATAATTTCCAGGTGGAACCAAGTTCTTCAGCACCCCTTTACCTAAAAGAAACATATTACAGCTTCCCTATTCGGGTAGAGTCTTAAAAATTAACAGCTGTTGTTACTAATAGGGGAGTCTTAATTTTAACCCATTTTCAACATATGAAGGATAACAAGTTTATGGATTGTAAAGTGTCCACATGCATATATCTTGATGATATATTCGAGTTGCCACCCGTTTTTTCAAAATTTTTTCCAGTTTTTCCAAATTTCTTCCAGGTTTTTAAAAGTAAACATTTTTGGGTCTATTTTTAGTTTTAAGTTAGTTTCTATATAAGAAACTGTGATATTTAGTACAAAAACATTTAAAAGATGCTGTAAAGTTACTTTAAAGGTGTACTTTAATAAATAAAAATTTTGATCATGACAAAAAAAAATTTTTTATTGATAGATTTTTTGTGTCAAATTGAAATTTTAGTACTAAAAATGTTAAAACTATTAAAAATTCCAGGTTTTTTGATCAAAATTCCAGGTTTTTTTCGAAATTTCTCGAATTCCAGGTTTTCCAGGTTATTTTTGCCTAAATTGTCGAATTCCAGGTTTTTCAAGGTTTTTCCAGGTTTCCATGTAAAGTGGCAACCCTGTATATTAATATTTTTTTTAAATGATATGTATATTTTCATCACCTAACACGTGTCTTAAAAATTGTTTTCATAAATAGACTATGCCTTAATATATAAATAAACGATTTTACACGACCCCAGGTAGAATTCTCAGGACATAATGTTGGGATTAAAGGGATAAACGTACAAGACAAAAAAGTACAAGTTTTTAGAAACTTCCTAGTTCTTCCTGCCCAACACAAGGAAAGAATTGAATTTGAAAATGCTTTATAAGCATTTCTTTCACAGAATTGTGCCAAAAATATAGCTGAACAAATGCCCTTTAAATGAAATTTCTAGGGGAACTAAAACAAATAACAAAAAAATTTTAACACAGCTCAAATTCAGGCGTATAATTAGACTTAGCCCACAAAATATTAAAAAAAAAATTGTTTTATATTTTTAGATAGATTAAACAAACATATGTAATTTAATAATAATAACAATACTAATTTACTTAAAAATATCTTTATAGTTAGGTTAAAAATATTTTAGATAAAATGTACACAATTTATTATCTTACTGAGCAATACTGATTTACTGTAAAAATCTTTTTGAAATTAATAAAAACAGTTAAATGTTCAAAACTAATTTTAGTCTTCAATGATATGAATTAAGTTATTGTATATTAAATTAAATTCATAAAATAAACTTTTTCTACTTCATTTTCATTTGATTTTCTCTTTTTTCTTTTCTTCTTTTTTACTTTACTTGAGTTTTGACTCTACAAGAATTTTTTATAACATAAATAAAGATTAACATATTTTACTTAAATTACACTGTTGTACTGTATTTGTTAGTATTCAGATTTAACTTTGACATTTTGAATAATTACTTAAACTTTTAATTAACCAAACACACCACTATATTGGAGATTTTATTAAGTTATTAACAAAAGATAGCAATACTATCAGGGTTGTCAATTGTTTTTGGCAAATTTTCTAGAGATTTAAAAACTTCTTCCATGTTTTTGTAATCATACGTTTTTGGGTCGTTTGTTTTTAATAAGTATAAAAAAAAAATGTGTTAAAAAGGAAAACGATATAGAAAAAATACTGTAAATCTTCTTTAAATGTGTTTTTTAATAAAAAAAAAGTGTTCGATGATGAAAAAATTGTTTAGATTTTTGGGTCAAATCTAACTTTTACTACATAACATGTAAAAGTTGCTTTAAATACGAGGTTTTTATTGTTTTTTTTCAACATTACAGGTTTTTTCAGGTTTCATAGCAACCCTGAAAAACATCAAACTCAATCAGATAATTTTCAGCAGAAAAAAACTAAAATAACTATATTTTGTGCTGCTTTTTTACATTATCAGCAACTTGAATAAAAAAATCACTGACAAACTCTAGATGTCAGAGCAATAATGATTTAAAAAATTGTTTTTAAATCTTTAGATAGATTGAGCAAAGAATTGTTATTTATTGCATTTTAATAATGACCATACTAATTTATTTAAATAATATCTAGATAGTTAGGTTAAAAATAGTTTAGATAAAATGTACACAATCTATTTTTACTGACCAAACTGTTTTACTGTGTAAATCTTTTTGAAATTAATAAAAACAGTTAAAATGTGCAAAACACATTTTTAGCCTTAATTGATATAAATTAAGTATTCGTTATTGTATTTTAAATTAAATTCATAAAACAAACTTTTTCTACTTCATTTTCATTTGTTTTTCTCTTTTTTCTTTTCTTCTTTATTTTTTTGTTGCAGTTTTGTCTCTATAAGTTTTTTTATATTATAAATAAACATCAACATATATTACTTAAAATACACTGTTGTACTGTTTTTGTTAGTATTCAGATTTAACTATGAGATTTTGACTAATTACTCAAGGTTTTAGATAACCAAACATACCTTAACTATAGTGGAGATTTTATCGAAGCTATTAAAAAAAGATAGTTATAATATCAGGGATGTCAAATGTTTTTAGCAAATTCTTAAAAGATTTTCAAAATTTCTTAAATGTTTTTAAAATCATAAGTTTTAGGCTATTATTTTTTTTATAAATAAGTTTAAGACAAAAAATTGTGTAAATTAGTAAAACGATACGTAAAATCCTCAATAAATGTGTTTTTTAAGAAGGAAAAGTATTTGATGATGACAAAGAAAAGTTTTCTAGATTTCTTCTGTCAATTCTGAATTTTACTACTTAACATGTAAAAGTTGTTTGATATGCCTGGTTTTTTAGTGATTATTGTTCAAAATTTCAGGTTTTTTCAGATTTTGTGGCAACCCTGAAAAACATTAAACCCAACAAGCCAGTTTTCAGCAAAAAAACTAAAATAATTATATTTTGAGCTGTTTTTTACATTATTGGCAATTTAAAAAATAAATCACTACCAAACTCTATATGTCAGAGCAAAAGATGCACTAAATATTTTAAGAAAGTGTCATATATTTTTGATAGATTGATCAAACAGATGTAATTTATAGATCAAATAGATGTAAGCATAAAAAATTACTAAAAAAAATATCTTAGTTATCAAGTTAAGTTAGACAAAAAGTGTACATAATTTATTAACTTATCTGACCAAACTGTTTTACTGTATAAATCTTTTCAGAATTAACTGAAACAGGTAAAATTTACAAAACACATTTATAGTCTTCAATAATATTAATTAAGTAATCATGTTTTATTTTAAATAACATTAATAAAACAAACCTTTTCTACTTCTTTTTCATTTGATTTTCTCTTTTTACTTTTTTCCTTGACAGTTTTTGTTGATTTCAAACTCTATAAGTTTTTTTTATAATTTTATTTAACAATAACATATATTACAATGGTTATTTACTTATCCTGACTTCACTTATCCGGATAATTTAAGTCAGATAAAATTTTAAATTTTCAATAGTTAACACAATAATTCATTCAAAAAGTGTCACAATGTTTTAAACTCTATGAGTTCTCTACTGAAAACGTAGAAAAACTTATAAAACAAACATCTATTATTTCTTATTTTAGTAAAACTTCCAATATATACTAGTTTGTTAAGAGTGATATAATTCAATTAAGTTGATTTTAAGCTTAGTCAAAGTTTCTCGTTTTCTTTCTTCCTTTTTTTTTTAAGTTTTTATTTTCATTGAAAGGGAAAGGTTTATATTATTTGTTGTTTTTAAAGATAAATTTAATTTATTTTTTCTCTTAAACAAAAATTTATCTTTTTCTAAATCTGATTGTTAGGGCAGGTGGAGTTGCAAATGGAAAATTTTACATGTTTGACCCTCAAAAAATATATAAAATTTAAGAGGTTAGTAAGTCTGATGTTTTTTACCTTGGAAAAAATAAATTAATTAACCTTAAGCTCAGCTTTTATTATTTATCATTTTATTATATATTACTCACAATTACTATGTATTTTTTTACCATAACACTTTTATTATGCATTGCATCATATGCAGCAGCTTTATTGTTATATGAAAAAATTGATTTTTTGTACTTATCCGAAATTTTTATTATCTGGACATGTTAACAGAAAATCATGCTAAACGTGTCTGGATAAGTGAATAAGCACTGTACTTAATAAAGTCAAAATAAACTGTTATACTGTTATTTGTTTATACACTTGATTCTGAAATTTTCGCCTAATAACTTAAACTTATAAATAACCAGTTAAGTCTTAAATTTATTGGAAATTACTTTAAAGTTGTTTAGAAAGAAGATAGTAATAACATCAGGGTTGTCAAATGTTATTGGCAAATTTTCTCAAGATTTTCAAAATTTCTTCCACCTTTTTAATATTACATGTTTCAGGGACCTTTTTAGTTTGATCATGGTTGCCACTGATCAAGCTGGAAAAAATTTTCTGACTTTTCTTGACTTTTTGCCAAAATTTTCCTGACTTTTCTAAATCAAACTCTTAAACTAAATTAATTCTAAAATAAATAATCCAACACTTAAAACTATATAAAGCTTTAAATCTAATATTAATACAGGTTAAAAACAATAGTTTTTTGCTGAATTCTATCAAACTTCCAGTACATCACTTTAACCATCTGTGTATGATTCATGTTTGTAATAAACAGCTCATCACAAAATACTTGTACTATCACCTTATAAACACAGCTTGTCTGAAAAAAGACACATTTTTTAGCATTTCACAGCATAAAAATATCTAGATAAACAAATGACATATAAGGAACTTTTAAAATGTTTGTGTATATATCACAGTTTCACTATGGAAGTATCCTTGCTACAAATGATCAATACTAAAAAGCTTACAAAATCTGCTTGTTCAAGTAGGGTACTTGTTCAATATATTAACAGAAAATTTTTGCAGTTTTATAAAGAATGTTCTACTAATTTATACCAGGTGAAAGCTTTGGAAATAAAATAAAATGTTTTTTTTAATTTCAAGGAAAATTTTGGAATTTTTTTCTGACTTTAAAGGACTTTTAATCAATTTTTACCATTTGAAGGCTTTGAAAAACAAAGAATTTTGTAAACTTAAACTGACAAAATCTGATATTTTTTTTTTATTTTTATAAATTTTCCTGACTTTTTTTCAAAACCCCCCAATTTTTCCTGACCTATATCATTTAAAAAAATTTTTCCTAAATTTTCCTGATATTGACTTTTCCTGACTGAGTGGCAACCCTGTTTGATATAAAATTTCAGGAAAATAGTGTGTTTAAAAAATTAAACGATACTGTAAATCTTCTTTAAATGGGTTTTTTAATTGAAAAAGTGTTTGATGATGACAAAAAAAAAATTATCAAGATTATCATTTACTACTTAACATGTAAAAGTTGTTTGAAATACCAGGTTTTTTAGTGATTTTTTCAATATTACAGGTTTTTCTAGGTTTTGTGGCAACCCTGAAAACATCAAACCCAATCAGCTAATTTTGAGCAAAAAAAAAATATACTATATTTTGTGCTGCTTTTTCTAATTAGTAGCAACTTAAAAAATAAAATCACTACCAAACTTTGTTAATCAGAGAAACAGATAAACTAAATATTTTAGGAAATTATCTTTATATCTTTAGATAGATTGAGCAATTACATGTAATTTATTGTATTCTATTAATATCCATACTAATTTACTTAAAAAATATCTAAATAGTTAGGTTTAAAATATTTTAGATAAAATGTACACAATATATTAATTTTATTAAGCAGAACTGATTTACAGTGTAAATCTTTTTGAAAAAAGTAAAAACATTTTAATGTACAAAACACAATTTTGGTCTTCAAAAATAAGAATTTAATAATCATAGTTGTACTTATAATAAAATTCATAAAACAAACTTTTTTTACTTCAATTTCATTTGATTTTCTTTTTTTACTTTTCTTCTTTAATGTACTACTTGAGTTTTGACTCTATAAGTTTTTTTATATTATAAATAGTATCAACATATATTACTAAAATACACTGTTGTACTGTGTTTTGTTTGTTTCTATATTTAACTTTGAGATTTTGACTAATTGCTTAAATTTTTAAATAACTAAATATACCTTAACTGTATTAAAGATTTAATTGAAGTTTTTAAAAAAGATACTTATAATATCAGGGTTGTCAAATGTTTTTGGCAAATTTTCTCAAGATTTTCAAAATTTCTTCCATGTTTTTAAAATCATACTTTTTGGGTCGTTTTTTTTATAATAAGTTTAAGACTAAAAATTGTGTTAGATAGTAAAACAATATATAATTTATCCTTTATAAATATGTCTCCTCTTAATAAAATTTAAAAAAAAGTATTTGAAGATGACAAAGAAAAGTTTTCTAGATTTCTTGTGTCAATTCTGAGTTTTACTACTTAACATGTAAAAATTGTTTGAAATTCCTGGTTTTTTAATGATTTTCTTTTCAAAATTCTAGGTTTTTTTAGATTTTGTTTGAGAATTTCAGATTGTGTTAAACAGTATAACGACATGGAAAAGATACTCTAAAGCTACTTTAAAAGAACATGTATAAGTTATTTAAAATTAAAGGTTCTTACAGACTTTTTAGTAAATTTTGTTCAAAATCAAGATTTTTTAGCCTAAATATTTAAAATTCAGGTTTCTCTAGAATTTTAGGCTTTTGGCAATGCTTCAATATGTATACATATATATATATTTATATATAAATATAAGTATTTTAACATCACTTCACTCTTCCAGATTAGTCATATTCAGCAAAGCATTTTTTACTTGTTGATTTTTTTTAAAGATCTTTAACTTAGCTAGCTATTGCATTTTAATATTTTGTAAAAGGGGACAAAGTTAGAGTACTATATAGGTTCCTTATAGAAGGACTACTTAAAAGTTAAAACAAAAGCAACAAAAAAACATTAAAAATATATTTTTTTCTAAGAAATGCTTCTGAAATTTTCTCAGTTTAGAATTAACTAACAATAAATAATAAAATGTAGGAACTGTATAAGGATTTTTTGTATACTAAAAAGATTGTAATTTTTTTTATACTGCTCATAAAATTCTAAAACTTAATAACTCTAAGTAAGACTTTTAAAATCAGTACAAATTTGCGATGATATTATTTTTCATAAGTTAATCTAGAAAACTTTACATAACTGACTTTATCTTGAAAGTCATTGTTTTTCTATTCTATGAAAAAGTATCTTATAGTACAAAAAATACTTTTTAATTAAGGGGCATTGTTTACTTTTCTAGAAAATTTTTATGAAAAATTCAGTAGTATTAAGTAGTTACATCATTAAAACAGTGTAAAAACAAATGGTGTAAACATTAAATGTTTCAAAATGGATTAACTAGAACGGTGATTTTTAATTAAGATAAAATGTTAAGTAAATAAAATAAAAACCTTATCTTCTTTTCCACAAAGATCCTTCATTTTGTTTTTCTTTTTTTTCTTCTTCTTTTGTTAATTAGATCAATAAACTTAAAGAAAAAGTTATACTTATTGATATTATAAAAGTTAGATGACAGAAACTATTATATCTACATAAGTTTTGAATAAAACACAAAAGTACTGAATTATTGTAAATTTTTCATCTAAATTTTCTTTTGTCTAAATACTTTTAAAAACCAATGTTAAACATATTCATTATCTTATTTGAAAATAAAACAACAGCTTTTGAATTATTTTCTAATTTAAACACTATACTATGAAACATGCTACAACCAAATTAAGTTTTTCCTTACAGCTAAAATACAGCTAAAAACAACTTTCATTCATAACTTATTTTTTAAAGGTTCAACTAAACAAAATTAAAAAAAAAAAAAAAAATTCAATGTATTTTAATAACTTAATTATTTATAGATAAGTAAACGGGTGGGTGTCAGAATGACACGGCGACAAAATGACACGGTGCGTCACTTTGGCACAGCGACAAAAAGACACGGTGGGTCACTCTGGCACGGTGCGTCACTTTGGAACGGAGGGTCACTTTGGCACAGCGACAAAATGACACGGTGCGTCACCTTGGCACGGTGCGTCACTTTGGCACGGAAGGTCACTTTGGCACGGCGACAATATGACACGGTGCGTCACTTTGGCACAGAGGGTCACTTTGACACAGCGACAAAACGACACGGTGCGTCACTTTGGCACGGAGGGTCACTTTGGCACAGCGACAAAATGACACGATACGTCACTTTGACACAGAGACAAAATGACACGGTGCGTCACTATAGCATATATAAACAAACTTATAAGCAAAAATAAACTTTTTCAGTAATATAACTTTTAATTGTAAAACTTTGATAGTAATTATTTAAACAAAATATTTATTATACTTTTTCCAAACTATAGTAGCTTGATACATTTCAAACTATATATGATACAATGCTTTAAAATTTAAGTCCAAGTATAAAAACAAAAATATTCTTAAGTTTTGTTTTTTACGTTTCACAACTTTTCATATTTATGTAATGAACAAAATTTACTATTTTTTGTTAAACGTTTAATTAATTATTATCAGGAATTGTTATAAAAAATAACTAAGATTTAATTTTATACAGTGTTATTTCGTTGTAAGAATAAGTCATGCGTGTTTTAACTCTAGTTTTTGAAAATACAGAGTTTAGCCTGAGTTTTAGTTTATAAAACAAATTATCCTCTGTGTTAACACCTACTAGTTTATTGTTTTGATATGCTGAATGATTGATCTAAAATGTAGATTGTATTTTTTAAACCAGAATGTTGCTGAAGTTTAAAAAATAGGTTTGTATAAGTTTTTATCTTTTTAGTTGTAAAATGGCAAGTCATTTTTTAGTTTTTATTACTCGTATCAAGTTCTAGTACAAAACTGTGTTTAAGTTTTTCCATTCGAAAGAAATCAAAAACAAATTCCCTTTAACTTTTGCAGTCGTATTTTGTTTAAAAAGTTGCTGCTTTTGCATCTTTGTGAACTTTGTTTTTAACAAATAATTATTTGTCGTTTATTAAGCACAGCTTTTAAGCATACCTTACACCTTGCTACTGCTTAAAAATGAGTATGTTGTTTATAAGTACAACGATGGACAATAGAAGGTATAAACATTACGTGTTTCACTTTATTTTATGAAATCACAATCAAAAATTCCTGCGGTCTTTGTTTTTAAAGTTAATCAATGTGATTGTTGCTGATTCTACAAAACCGGTTAGAAGACAGAACACCAAAAAGTTTCCTAGAAAAACAAGATCGTTGTCCATACCAATGAAGATTGAAGTTTCACAACAAATCGTTCCCTCTCTATTAACCACCGTGTCATTTTGTCGCTGTGCTAATGTGACCCTCCGTGCCAAAGTGACGCACCGTGTCGTTTTGTCGCTGTGCCAAAGTGACCCTCCGTGTCAAAATGACGCACCGTGTCGTTTTGTCGCTGTGCCAAAGTGACCCTCCGTGCCAAAGTGACGCACCGTGTCGTTTTGTCGCTGTGCCAAAGTGACCCTCCGTGTCAAAGTGACGCACCGTGTCGTTTTGTCGCTGTGCCAAAGTGACCCTCTGTGCCAAAGTGACGCATCGTGTCATTTTGTCGCTGTGTCAAAGTGACCCTCTGTGGCAAAGTGACGCACCGTGTCATTTTGTCGCCGTGTCAAAGTGACCCTCTGTGCTAAAGTGACGCACCGTGCCAGAGTGACCCACCGTGTCATTTTGTCGCTGTGCCAAAGTGACGCACCGTGTCATTTTGTTGCCGTGTCAAAGTGACCCTCCGTGCCAAACTGACGCATTGTGCCAAGGTGACGCACCGTGTCATTTTGTCGCTGTGTCAAAGTGACCCTCTGTGGCAAAGTGACGCACCGTGTCATTTTGTCGCTGTGCCAAAGTGACGCACCGTGTCATTTTGTCGCCGTATCAAAGTGACCCTCTGTGCTAAAGTGACGCACCGTGTCTATTTGACGACCGTGTCATTTTGTCGCTGTGTCATTCTGACCCGCTCCCAAGTAAACTACTAACCTAGGATCAATACATACTGAGTTTAAATAGGCTTATAATTTTAATAAACATTTTTTTATGGTCTATATCATAAGCAAAAAAAATATATAGTTAAATTAGCCTTTTGTATACTTAAACAACTACATTAAGACAAATATAATAATTATTATTTTACACTTATGAAAAACTTTAAAAAAGTTATTTTTACTTTTATTCCCATATTAATGACAATTAGCTTAAATTGGTTTTGACTCAAGGTTGATATCAGTAGAAATGGATAGAAAAAAGAGTTTTTATTTTTGAGAATTAATCTCATTATTGAACATAAATAAAGTACAAAAACCGAATTTATTTTGTAGTCGTCATGAAAGGATTTTCTTTTTACGGTGTTAATAAAAATTGCTCAAAAATTGTATTTAAAATATATGGTGTGAGGCTTGATTACCAAAAGGTCTTTCTCCACATCATAGTTGTACTATTGACCATAGTTGTACTATTGACCATAGTTGTACTATTGACAATAGTTGTGCTATTGACCATAGTTGTTATCATTCACCAGGGAGGATAAATGTTTTTGATGAACTTTACAAGGTTTTTGAAATTCTTTTTGCATTTTGAAAAAACACGTTTTTAGGTCTATTTTTAGTTTAAAATTGATTTCAAGGTATATGATTGTGTAAAAAAGTATTAAAAAAAAAACTCTAATGCTTTTTCTTATGTTTCTTTTAATAAAAAATACTTTGGTGATGACAAAACTTTTTTCTATATATAATACATTTTTTGTGTCAACTTCAAATTCTTCTACTTAACATGTAAAAATTATTTAAAACTCCAAGTTTTCTAGTTTTTTTTTTTAAGGTTGCTTAGATGACAGGTTTTTTAGCCTTTGATTTACATTTTTCTTTAATTATTTTGTTTTCTGGTCTTTAGGCCATTAAGCTGCATAAAATTGTTTTGAGCAATTTTAATAAATTTAAAACTTTAAAATTAGTTATGTTTACAAGTTTTTTTAACAATCAAAATAATAGAAGTTAAAATTTATAAGTAATTTGTTTTAAAACCATTACTGCTAATATTGACTATGAATACTACAGTCTATAACAGGGTTTCCCAAAGTGGGCCAAGTGGCCCCCTAGGGGTCCATGACAGATACTCAGGGGGCCATGAGCAGTAAAGGGGGGAGGGGGGGCATGAGACCATAACTTGAAACTTACACTAGATATGCTTGAGTTGCAGATGAAGAGTAAAAAAAAAAGTCTTATGTGTATTTTGTGGTAGTTTAGAAACTTACACTAGATATTCTTGAGTTGCAGATGAAGAGCAAAAAAAAAAGTCTTATGTGTATTTTATGGTAGTTTAGAAACTTACACTAGATATTCTTGAGTTGCAGATGAAGAGCAAAAAAAGAAAGGTCTCATGTGTATTTTATCTTAGTTTATGAGTAACCTATATGTTGAAGGGGGCCATTGCTTTTTCAAACTCTTTAAAGGGGGCCATTTGCAAAAAAGTTTGGGAAACTTTGGTCTATAAAGTGATTTTGATTTATTTTTATAAACTTTTAATCTGAGATTTGTATTATTGTCTATTCTTTAAGAGCTACTACAATAAACTCAAACAACAAAGCAATAATAAACTGAGAAAGAAAAGTTATGATGTTATTTTAAACAAGTTGTTTATTTCAAACATAAAACTGTAAAAGCAAAATTTAATTTTAAGTTTATTAATAATTAAATTGTATATCAGCTTGTATAAAGATAAAATTAAAAAGCTATTTAAGATTTTCATAGCTTTTATTCGATAATATATATATATAATGTAGTGTAAAACCACACTAAAAACGATTATTATACTTTAATTAAACTTAGAACTAAATTTTACTTAAAGGTATAATATACTACTTGTATAAATTAGGCATGACTTTTGGTGGTTCTATTTTATGTTAAAGAACATAACAAAAACTAAAAAAAGGTCATCAGACAAAAAATATACTTAAAATGTTATTGAACCTCTGGTTATGAACCTATTGTCTTATTTATATTAACTTGTCTTTTTATTTAGCCTTCATTATAGTAATTTATATAATATTAAATATAAACGA
The DNA here is from genome assembly GCF_965202585.1 of Thalia democratica. Classification (NCBI taxonomy): domain Eukaryota; kingdom Metazoa; phylum Chordata; class Thaliacea; order Salpida; family Salpidae; genus Thalia; species Thalia democratica. The sequence goes on along the minus strand of NC_139172.1, from coordinate 2,718,378 downwards.
AGAATTAAAAAAAACATTCTTACTGCTGCTGACCTAGGCTTTTTAGTAAAATGATAAAGATGGGTATTACCCCACTCTGTGTTATCATTATAAACAAACTCTTCTTTAATGTAAATAAGACAAAGTCTTCTCATTCAAATCATAAACAGGTTACATGCAAAAATCTACCTGCCCTCCATTATAGAGAAATATTATGTAAAATCCTTGTCACAACACATAAAATATAAACATCAAAACTCACAATTTGAGAAAAATCAGGAATTTGTAATCCGTAATAAAACCAAAAAAAAAAGGTCCAAGGATCTGATGTACAAAAGGACCTCTTAGTAATCAAAGCATACATATTTACAATAATATTTACAAAGTAAACTCATTAAAATAAAAGTATACTAAATATTAGGCAGTAAAAATTTAGGTAATTACCTGGCATGATATTGCACCAATATCAAACTGAAATCATATTTTATTTGAGGTCTATTTTAACCATAGTTTCAGGCTAAAAATGACATTTTATAAATACTTAAATAGTAAAATCAAGCTTTTTTATCTTTAAACAATAAAATTTGCTGTAATTTTACAATATAAATTAATTATAACAATACAATACTTTATATTTACAACAAACCTGTAAAATAAAACGATTAAATGTTAAGGTTTTAGCAGTTTATAATAAATAAATTCTGTTTATTTTTAAAGCTTATTTAAACAAACCACCTTTTAGACTAAACATATTAAACATTAAACTTAGATTTTTAGCCTAAAAATATGGTTAAAATAGACCTTAAACATAGTGTAATTTCAGTTTGATATTGGTGCAACATCATGCTAGGTAAATATCAAAAAATGACATTAAAATTCAACTTCAACTATCTTTGGTATCTAAAAATAGTTTATAGACATAACTCAAATATATTAACTGAAACTTTTACTAGTTTTTTTTATCAGTGTTCTATTTTTATTCACAGGCTGACCATTAAACCTGTCACTCTTGGTAAACCCTTAAGTTTGACAATTAAGGATAAAAAACCTGAAATTTGTGAATAATGTAAGAATATAATTTAAATTTTTTCTCAAAAGCTTGGTAGTTAAATTATGATTTAAAACAGAAATTTATCCTGTATACAAATCTAATTTTATTAAAGCCACATTTAAATTAGTTTACTGTGTATTTTCAATGTTGTCACACTATTTAACATAGTTTTTTACCTTAAACATAATTTCTAACTAAATAAAGACTTTAAAACACTGGAAACTTTCAAAAACATGGAAGAAGTTCAGAAAACTTAGAAGAAAAAATAAGTGGCCACCTTGTATATACTGCCAGGTCTTAATTTCTACAGTTAGCTTTTTAAAAGTTAAGACACACTTGCACTTTAAGAAGCAGCCATTGTTTGGAACTAAACAGTTTTTGTTAGATTCACTAAAACAAATATTTCTTTTTAACATTATTTTAATTCTGGATTTTCCAAAATGGATTAAGTGGCCCCCTTTGATGCCATTAAAGAAATTTAGGGGGCAATGAGAAGCGAAGGGGTCATTGTTTTCAATTAAACAGTTTTTGTTATATTAAGCAAACTAATTTTTTTTTTATGATTTTTTTAATCTGGGTATCCCAAACCAGGTCAAGTTGCCCCTTGGGTACCATTACAGAAATTTAGGGGGCCATGAGAAGCAAAGGGGCCAAAGGGGATGAAGTCTAATTTGAAAATTACACTAGATATTCTTGAGTTAATAATGGAAAGCAAAATAAAGGTCTTATACGTTTTTAATACTAGTTTGTTTAGAAAACTTGTTGGAGGGGGCCAATCTTTTAGAATTTCTTTAAAGGGGGCCCTTTGAAGAAAAGTTAAATTATCAAAGTTAGGAATTTTTGTTAAATATAATCTTGAGTTAAGTTTGAAATAAATAAAAATTATCAATTTGAGATTTTTTGTATATTCAGGGTTGCCACACACTCAGGGAACTCAGGGAATCTCAGGGAATTTTCAAACTGTAGAAAATCTCAGGGAAACTCAGGATAGTTTTGACTTTTTCTCTAAATTTCAGGGAAGTTTTTGAAAATCTCAGGGAATTTTTTTTCTAGATCTAGAATGAGGTTTAGTTAATCCACTTTCAATATTTTGTTCAAAAGTAGTAATGTTTATTATTTAAGTGGTTATTTAGAATTTTTTTAGCCTTGCGGCTAGTTCTTCAATATTCTTAGTACTAACATTGTAGTTTATTTAAGTTTTAAATTTATATTTACTTAAGTAAAATCAAACAGTTTAGAGAAATGAAAGTTGTTGTTAACTATTCATTGAAAAGTTCTAATAAACTTTTTATTTTTAGTTACTTATGTAGTTTTAAAAACACTATGTTGTACTATTAGTTCTTATTATTTAAATAATAAAGTTATTTGTTATTTGTTTACAACTACTTGTTTTCAGTAAAAAAAATTAAAATGAATACAGATTAGTGTTGTATTACTTTTGTTAAAAAAATAGAGGTTAAATTTTTGGCCCAATATTTGGCATATCTTGAGCAACAGCGCTTTGCTAAAAATGTTCCAAATAAAGGTGATGCTTTGAGCAAGTTAGGAGAACAAAAAAGTAAACTTACAAAGCAACTCAAATGTTTGAATGAAGACTATGACAAATATACTGCAGATGCCAACAAACAGTCTGATTTAAAAGCAATGAAAGAATTATTAGCAAGAGGAATAGCTGCTAAGGACAACGCAAATAAACTTGAAAATAAAATTAAAACTATTGATTTAGAAATTGCATACTTAATAAAACAGTATTAAGATTTTTTTATTAGGTAATGTGAAATTGTTTTAAAATCAAAATTATGTTTACAGTTATTTAAAAATAGATCGTGTATGAACATCTAAAAGACATAAAAAAAATTTTAATTTTAGATTATTTTGTATCAGTTGTTAGGTATTAAGTTGTACTATGATATGAGATATTTCTTTAGCTATTTCTTTAAACTTTCTTTTTGCAGGTTTTTTTACAATAATGTTAAGCTTTTAAGTTTTATTACTGCATTCAGAACAGTTGCTATGAAAGACATACAAGTCATAATGAAGTTATTATGTATGCATTTAAATGAGTTCTTCATGTGAAACTATTATTATAGTGTAATTAAATTTTGTCAATTAAAATGACAAACAAATTAAACTTAATTCTTTTATGTAGAAAGTTAACTAACAAGTTTACACAAAGTTGTGCAAAAATTTAATTTTTAATTTTAATTGGTTTAAACCTTTTAAGATTGAGTTTTTGAAAACAGTTTTTTTCATAAATTTAATGCAGAAGCATACACATACAACCTTCCTTTTATTATTAAAGAAGAAAAATGAGAATGAGGTATTAATAATTTGTGTTAGAAGAGAAAATTTTTTTCTAAGATTTGAAAAATACTCAGGGAAACTCAGGGAAATTTAAGGTTACTCAGGGAAATTTTTGGTCACTCAGGGAAGATTTTTTGGCTCAAAGAGTGGCAACCCTGTATATTTCTTGATAAAATTAAACATGTAAAAAGTTAAAGACGATTTCTTGTTAAAGTTAAAGATTTGTTTAAAAATTGAAATGTCAACAGAATTATTTCATCTTTTCTCTAAATGATTGTTTTATTTTGGATCTCTAAAAAATTTATTTTGTAAATAAAGCTTATTTTATGATTTCTATACTTTTTAAAAAGCATACTCTGGAAGTTAGGACATGGTAGTAAATAAAAATAGAACATCAATAAAAAAACAATAACTAGTGAAAATAGTTTAATAAAGTGTGTGATTTTGTAAAAAACCTTATTAAATATTCTGAAGTTTACTTGTTTTGTTTTGCAAATAAGTATTTATTATATTGATAAGTGCAGAAAAAATGATACAAAACTCATCTACAAAAATAATGAGACCAGTCAATTTGCACAAGACATATCTGCACAAGGAGTCAGTTTTGCACTATTGTCTTGTTTAAGTCCCCACCAAGGAAAAAGTTTAAAAAAAAATTAGAAGCAACTTGCTTATAAAAAAAATTATTGATAAAAGATTAGGGTGACAGTGATAGAAAAAACTTAAAAAAAAGTTTAAACCCCTGCAAAAGTTTCTTTATACAAAAGTGACAAAATGCAAAAATATTAATCTGTGCAAAAATGACACTGTGCAAAAGTGTACCTATTTGCTTTTTACACAACTACTTTTTTTACTTTTATACAACAACTACTTTTTTATAAATCAAAAAATAAGAGATAAAAGAGACATTTTACAAACTTCAACATGCAGAAAGATATAAATTTAACATACAATTTGAAACACTTTAAATTTCCATATCATTGCTATTTAATTAATAAAATTGTATGACAATATTTATTTATATCTGTTTTAAAACTTTCTGGAACACAAATCCAAAACTTGCAACTTAAACATGTTAAATGTTTAAGCAAGTCTTGCCCTAGGTGTTCCAGTTATAATTTTTTTTTTTTTTTTAAACGTTTAAATGGTGTTTTGATCACTTAATTAACAGTTTGTTTAGTAGCAAGTCTATTTTACTCAGCATCAAATGATATTATATAATCACTATACAATACATACAGTATAAATGTTCTACAAAGAATGTAGGTTTTTCTTTTTATTTAACAGAAAGCTTTTTATTTTTGAACTTTATTATACATCAGGGTGACTATGCACTCTAAATACTCAGTACACTCACAGATAATTTGGAAATTCTGGAAAAACCTTAATTTAACATGTTTTGAAAAAATCCTGAAGAAAACTGGAATTTTTAACAGTGAATTACTAAAAATCAGAGAGAAAGCTGGCATTTTGAACAATTTTAAACGAAAAATGATAAAAATTTTATTAGTTTCATAAAATTTATTATTTACAAGATAAAATTTTTGTATCATTTAAGATTTAATTTGTTAAAAAATACATCTAAAATAGCATTACATTAATTTAATATTTTAATATTATTTAAGACAGCATTTAACATTAAACTTATTTTTATACTAAAATAATAAAAAGAAAATTTCCTTTCCAAACCTTAAAAAAATTTAAAACACCTTAAAAAACCTTTGGCATTCTTAGTCTCAACTTAAAAAAATTTAGAATTTATCATTTTTTAAACTCAGGCTGACTAAGCATAAGTTTTTTTTTGTAAAAATCAGGATAGATTTAACAATTTTTTGTCATCTCAGGACATATATTTTTCTTGTTTTTGAATGAGATTTAGATGATCCAGTTTCAACGTTTTAGCTCCTTGTTATTGTATTATGTTTGTTTAAACATCAAATATTGAAAAAAATAGATAAGGATCTTTATTTTATTACATAGAAGAAAAATAAACATCAAGTTTAAGAAGTTTGTATTAAAGGATTAAAACAAAACTCGAAATGATTAAGGATTGTTTGAAGTCACTCAGTACAGTATTTGGTCACATAGTTTTTTGATTCAAAAATTAATAACATTGTATATTTTATAATGATAAAGTTTCAAAATTTAACAACACAGATGAATATGTTTAATAACAAATTTTTACAGAATATTTTAATGGTTAGCTTGTTTTTAGATACAAAAATGAATAAGCTAGAGAAAGCATTTTATTGAAAGAAAATACTTTATATCAGTAAAATATTACATTAATTTTAATACATTACTAAACAGATTGACAAACATATTTCCAGACATAACTCAAGCAGAGAAAATAATGTCAAGATACAAAGAAGTGATTGAAAGTCAAATTTTAGAAATCAAGTTTTTACAGGAAGAAAATTGCAGATTGGAAAAAGAAAGAGAAAAATTTGCTGATGAAAATTTAAAGCTTTTAATCCAAATAAACGAAATAAAAGCAGATTATAGTGTGAAAAACTCTGAGTTAGTTTTACTTTTATTTGTTTAATATGTTGTAAATATTTTCTTTGAAGAATAACTCCTAAACTAATTTGTAAAATTTATTTATCACATTAAATTATAAAAAAATCATGGCTGTATAGATTTTTTAATAGCATATTTTTTAAAGAACACCTGTGAATCTCCTTTTACTATACTTATTGGTACTTTTAATTTACTGTGTTAGACATTTAAATATCTGCTGCTCTTGTATAAGGTGTTGAACTTAGTATTGACTTTTTTGAGGAGGCTTTGTATATTTTCAGTTTCTGTTTCTACTTCTGAGAACTTCCCTTGTGTTTCAGGTTAAACGTTTCCTATGTGTCCCTTGTAGGTTTAAACTGTAAAATTTAAAATTTAGGATTTCCACATTGTTGCTGACAAGTTCCATTTATTATAAAGCTTAAAGTCCAACAGTTTACAGTATATGTTTCGTTTTCTACACATATCTAAAATTTTATAAAGTTATTTAGTAATTTCTTCATAAGCCCTGTTAGCAAATTTAAAATTATTGCTGGGAATGCTTCAACAAGCAGCTGTTTTGAAGCCCATCTTCTTCCATACTAACCTCATAATTTTTTCTTCTTTACTAGTTTATTTTTAATATTTACCTGTGGATCTGTTTTGTCAAACATCAGATCTTCTGCATTGATTCCTATTTGACCTCAGAATCTTTGTTATCAACCAAAGGATCTTCTACAACATGTACATTGTTTATTGAACAGAATTGACATTCCACAGTAAACATTTGATACTCACTAAATTCTTGTTTTAAGTAATGAAAGGTTTGCTAAGATAATTATTCTTAGTGAAATACAATACAATGAACTAAATAACTCTGCAACATAATAAAAGACAAATTATTATATAAAAACGTTATTAAAAAGAACTAGCATGTTATTAATTACAAATTTATTATATTTACAGGTTCAAAATGCAAGATAGAATAATGTCTGAAGCATTTGCTTTGTTAGTAAAAAAGATTAAGTCATTAGAAAAAGAGCTCAAGTTAAAAAATAGAAAGTGAATATTTATATATACATATTACAGTTTATTATATACTCAAAAAATAAAAACATTTATAACTTGTACAAAAGTTTATTTTAAGATTAACTACCTAAATTTATTAATATTTCTTTGACACATCATTATGTGGATTTTTGTTAAAAAAAAGTGTTGCTGTTAATTTTATTATTATTCTGATGACACTTAAAGCATAGATAGTAAACAATAGATAACAAGTTTTTTTTCTCTTTATTATTAAACAATTTGTTATATAAACGTTAAGTACATTATTACAACCTTATAGGTAAAACAATAAAAGTTAATATTAAAAAAGTTATTAAGATTTTATAAAACAAAGTTTTATCAAATCTTATGTACTCAATTTTCCTACTATTTTTTACTTACTTGTATAAATGTGCAGTTTGTTATAGTTTTTAATTGATCAATAATGTATCAATTAATGTAAAAATAAATAGTTATAATATAAGAGTTTTTGGACTATGTTTAAAGTTTTTTTTTTTTTTCAGTTACTTAGTCTGTACAGAGTAAGTAACTAATTAAATAATAATATACGGTTTTACAAATAAGAGTTTATTTTAAACACAGTGTATCATGTATAAGACATTCTTCACAATAACAAACTATACAAAATACTGTGTAAAAATTCTAATTGCAAAGTTGTATACTTTCATTTGGAAATTTTTCTCTAACAAACTAATTGTTTCAGACAAAAAGTCAAGAATTTTTCATCTGATTGTAAATCAACACAAACTGTAAGTACAATGGAGACTCAAAGTTGTGGAGGTATTATTTACTTTTTATTAACTTAAACTGCTCAAATGTAATCTATAATTTGGTTTATTTCAGTTTTTTTTTATGATTTAAAATGCTTTTTGTCAACAAACAACAAAGTCTGTAAAATCTAACAATTAAAAATGAAATCAATTAAGAGAAATTAAAGAAGAATCAAATGCTATTCCCACCATGAAAATGAATAGTTTTGAAATGAAATCATACAATAGTTTGGAGATGCTTCAAAATGTTGACACACATCACAATACTGATACTGGTAAATTTGTTTATATGTTTAAAGCTTGCAACAAGGGCTCCTAGAAAGTATACCTGCGACCCGCAAATGATAATTCTGTGACCTGCAAGTATATTGATTTGACAAACTAAAAATTATACTTAAAGTTAACTTTTTTTGGTAAAAGTTTTGTATTTAACGGGGTCACCCAAAACCGTTGAATCCTGGGTTTTGATAATTTAAGCTAAAAAACCTGGATTTTGAGAAATTTTAGATATAAGTATTGTACTCTAATTTTACTGCTTATATTTGAAAAGTTAAAACAGACATATTATCCTTTTATTAGTATTTCTTCAAAGTAGAAACATCAGGGTTATTTTCATATCTGTAAGTGTTAACTAGTAAAAACTATGAAATATTGTTCTAACTTGGGTTCTTTTTGAACTTTGTAATTTTAAAATTAAACACTTATTGAATAGTTTTTGTTATTGCTCGTTTTCATGGATTCCAATATAAACTTAAGCTTTGCACAGTACTTAACTAAAAAGTTAATTCTGATCACTCTATGTATTTTGTTGAAGGATTAATTTTTAGTTATGTTCGATCAAATAACTTTTTTCACTGACTTTTAGTTCATTTTAAAAGAAACATTTAAAAACTTAAGAATATTGTTAAGGTAAGTTGTTAGGTTGATATGAACTTGTTTTCATGTTTTTTAAAAGTTTACGTACATTAAGTAGTTTTGTTAGAACCCAATATTTAGAAAAATGTACTAATGTGTAGCGTATTATAAATTGATTATTTTAGGCATATTTTTATTCAAACGGATTTAAATACTGCATTTAATTATATGAATTTGATTTCTTGTTTAACTCATGTTATATTTATTTTATTATGGTTAATAACCAACAATATTTTATTTCAATTATAAGTTATTAAAAAGGTATTATTAGTTGTCATGTATAACAACAAATAAAACCTTTATAATAATATTAATGTATAAGTTGATGATTTTAGGCATACTTTTCCTTAAATCGATTAAAGCATTGCACTGAAATAAGATAACTAATACAATTAATATTGTATTAGTTAATTTTTTTGAAAACTCATTTTATTTTTACCTTATTGTAGTTAGTAAGCAATTAGAATGTTTTCAACTATAAATTATAAAAAAACGTATTATAAGTTGTCATGTAGATTAATTGTGGAATTAAAAGCTTTTTAGTATGTTTTTTCACTTTGTAGAAACTTGTCAAATTGTTAGATTAATAATAAGGCTAACTTATTGTTTCAAAATGTGGCCCTATTTGAAAAATAAACAGCGTACTGAAAAATTAAAACGTTTTTTTGGGAGGTAACTAAATTTCATAATACAAGTAAATAATTCTGGTTTATTTATCTATTTTAATTTATTGATTTGATTTATTGAAGTTCATCAGACAGTGACAGTTATTAAACAATAAGGGATTGTAATCAAGTTATATGAAGATTTTTTAAATTCTTGTCTGTTAAGGTGCTAGCTGATAGCTAAGTCGTTACTAAGCATAAAAATATTAGTTTATTAGACGGATAGTGAGTTCATGGAGACAAACTTTGCAAATTTATCTTTAAATAATCATATGAATATTTAAAACTTAAACTGACTCTTGTAAAATATTGATTGAAACTAAAACTAATTAATTTTTAATCTGTGATTAAAAGAAACTGCGACCCACGAAAATGCTTCAATTTCAAAATTTGATCCAAAGGTACATCCAGCCTGCCAACCCTATAAATTGAAAATTTTAATATAACAGATTGTAAAAGTCAACGTGTACATTTAAATGATCATAATTAAAAATCATCAATTTTATACAAATCTAAACTAACAATCTTGCTAAAATTTTGGATTTATGTATATATAAGTAAAAATATTTTTTTTATATCCAATTGCTTTAAAATTACAGGAAAAACAAGCGAAAGAAGTTTTGAGGTTTTAAATCAGATCTTAAACTTAGAATCATTTCAACATATCTCCAACAATCAAAGTAAGTTGTTAAATTAATAAAAATTTTAAGCAATTTTTATTGTTTCACTGTAAATCAGTATTTTTTATCAACTGTTTAAATTTTTCTTAGCTTTAAAAAATGTTATTCGTTTATTTAGTTTTTGCTAGTTATAATTATAAAATTATATTCATTTTTGTCTAGTTTGATATTTTTAAAACATGTTTTTACAAATTTAACTAAATCATATAATTTTTAAAGTTTTTCGAAAATTTTAATTGGTCATTGTAGTTTTTTTTATTGATTAGTGATTCAGTTTTGATGTTTTTATAGCTTTATCATTATTGAGTATTACAGTATTGTGAAACAGTTTGTATTTCAAACAATTTAAACATCAAACTCTTAAAAAAAATTAACTTCCAACAAATAAATAAGTTGATAAATTTTGTAATTTTGGTTTTAACATTAGCAAAATTCAGAATAATTTTATTTTGATGAGATTTTCGCTTATTTAGTTTTATCTTTAGAATGTACATAATCTGAGTAAAACTTATGAATTCATAGTGATTTCATAGTTATTTTAATTCTCTTAAAACAAATTTCAAAAGAAGTATATTTTACTTCGAAATATTATTGTAATACTTTTAAACCATCTATATTAATAGTTTATACAGGGTGGCCACTTAACCTGGAATCCTGAAATAACCTGGAGTTTGACAATTCAGGCAAAAAAATCCGGAAACACTTGTAATTTTAAATAATTTTTACATGAAGTAGTAAAATCTTGATTTTACACAAAGAATATTTCATAAAGTAGATTAGAGATTTTTGTCATCATCAATTTTTTTATTAAAAAGTACATTTAAAGTAGCTTTACAGTACCTTTTCAATTTATACTAATTTAGACAGTTTTTTACTTCAAATTAAAATTAAACCCAAAAACGAGTACTTTTAAAAACCTGAAATAAATTTAGAAACCCGGGAAGAAATTACTAAAAAACCAGTGCCCACCCTCTGAGTATGTTTTTTAAAATTTTCAACTGATTAATTAAAAAGTGTAGTTTTTTTCATATTAAGAAATCTACTCCTTGTAAGCTAGTTGTGCTTTTAGATTCAAAACTATAAAATCACTTTTATGTAATTTGATTTTTCACTTGAATATATTTAAAACTTGTAACTATAAAATTCGTTATTGTTAGTAAGACTTTTTTAATTTTTAATTTTTTTATAGTTTAAAATAAAATAACCTATAGTATAATAAAAGTTTGTAACTGTGTTTTTGTTATAATTTTTTAGTTATATATAATTATGAGTCAAAACGTTTAAGTTTAAATATTTAAATTTATTAGTATTAGAAATAAAGTATTATAATCTTATTTAAGTTTTAAAAATAACTTTGTAATAAAAAACAATCAAATTTATACTTCCTTCAATTAATAAATTTTACAGAATGCAAAAATCCCCTTGAAAAATTTGTATGTTTAATCTGCAAAAAGAAGTTTGCTGTTGACATTTCTGAGGAAGTAAATGATGAAGTATTTCAGTGTAAAATTTGTTAAAAGATTTTTAACGATAAAGAAGATCTCGATGTTCACAATAAAACACATTCAAGTGAACATGTTTGTAATGTGTGTAATAAAAAAATTGGTACAAAAGATCGCTTGAAAACACACCAGACAGTTCACACGAATGAGAAAAAATTTGTTTGCCAAATATGTCCTGACAAAAGACGGTTTAAAACAAAAGGCCAATTAAAAAGTCATATGGTGCTTCAATACGAGCCACAATTTACTTGTCCTAGATGTGGCAAGAAGTTCCATACATTGGGTAACACAAAACAACATCTTAACAGAAACATCTGTTAAGGTGTTGTTTTGAACTTGAATATTTTTGTTAAAATTGTTATTTTTCCATATAATATTTTTTGAGAAATTTACAATACTAATATGCAGTAAATATTTACCACCATCTCAAATATTAAAAATTTTTATATATTAAAATCTTTTTTTTGCTTTTTTCTATTAAAATTTTAGATAAATCTAATGTAAAAGTAGGCATTCTATCATTTTATATGATTTTGTTAGAAATTTCATTCTTCTTTTAGGATAAAGTAAAAAAAAGCTAAATATTTTTATGTTAACAGTTAAACAATATATCTACAATTCTACAGTTTAAATTAACAGTGTTTAACCTTTTTTTGATTGTTTTTAGACAAATAAAGTCTTCTTTGATAGTAGTTTGTAGTTTCAATTTAGTGTTGTTAAGTATTAAATTAAGTTGTTTACTACACTAAGTTAAATATTTTTATGACATATAAGCAATAAACTTAAAATGAAAAACATTAAATTTGTTCTAGTTTATTGTGAAGTTTCTGTAATGAATATAAAGTTTTTGTTCGAAATTATAAAGTTTTATCTTTATAAATTAAGTTCTTAATTTTACAGAATTGTGTAAGTTAGACTAGTTAGTTCAAATGTCCAATTAAAAGAAATTTTGTTTTTTTTTAATTTAGTGTTGATATTAGTTGTTAAAATTAGTTTTGGTTGCTTTTTACGTTTGTTTATATTCATTAATTAGAGCCAAATATACCAAATCTTTCGGATAATCTGTAATATTCAACCACATAACATTAACTATAAAAACAATAAACTTATAAAAATTTACAGTAATCTTATTCTTAATATTGCAAGCTTATACTTTAACACGCTATTTTGGTGTCAAAGTTCAATACTTATTAAATTTATTACTTTATTAAATTTTGTCTGCTTCAAGTCTATTTAAAATTCACTTACTATAAAAACACACACTTTTTTGTGTAAAATATTATATAGTTTCATACAAGCATGTAATTTTGTCGCTGTTGTAATAACGTTTTCAATGTGCAGATTTCAAACTTTTATTGATTTTTTTTACCTGCATTACTACGACTTTTTTTTTGTAATAAATACCTTATAATTTATTTAGTTTTATGTTACCTATTATTAGTTGTAAGTATTTGTAGAATTATTTTAGGTTTAAAACTAAAAGTTTTAAGGCCAATAATTAAAGCTGCGATTGAAAATTTTATTTTGAGGTAAAATTAGCTGTTTTAATTTAGTTACATATAACTTTAAATAACAAAGTTTTAGTCTTTTTTGTAGGGAAGTTCTTACTATAAAAAAAAAATTGTTTTGAAAACTATTTTTAAATTAAACTTTAAAAATTACTTTAAAAATAAACTTACACAAAAAGTATAACACATCTTTCAATTTAATAATACCGTTGAAGCTTGTTTTTCTGACTTTTTTTATGTTGTAGAAATAAAAAGCATAGTTGTACAGCTCAAAAGGTTTGATCCAAGGACCTGGTGTACAAAAAAACATTTCGGTTAGCGAGTCATACACAGGGCTGCCACTTTACCTGGAAACCTTGAAAAACAAATTCGACAATTTAGGCAAAAATAACCTGGAAAAACCTGGAATTTGAGAAATTTTGAAAAATACCTTGAATTTTAATAATTTTAACATTTTCCGTAATAAAGCTTCGATTTGACACAAAATATCTATCGAATGAATAAGATTTTTTTGTAATCTTCAAAAATTTTTTTATTAAAAATCACATTTAAAGTAACTTTACAGTATCTTTTCAATGTTTTTATACTATTTAACACAGTTTCTTGTGTATAAATTAACTTAAAACTTAAAATAGACCCAAAAATGTGTACTTTTGAAAAACATGGAAGAAATTTAAAAAAAAACGAGTGACAACCCTGCATACACCAGGATACAGTTTAATGTCATGTCCAGGACAAAATTACTAGTGAACAAATTTTATTAAAGGATCCACTTTTAAAATTTTCAAATATACTTTTAACATAAAGTTATTAGAAAGTAGTTTTTTCGACATTAATAAAAAAATATCTTAATTTTTGTTATGCATGTTAGTAAGAATTCAAATTGAAAGGTGGTTTTAGTTGATATAAGTCAATCATAGCAATTTATCAAAACATTATATATTGATTTGAAATGTTTACATTATTAATATACATACAAGGTTTATTAATTATTATGGATATAAATTAAGTGTCAACGTTTTTTTTTCAAATCATACTCAATTCAGAGACTTCAGAAATCTAAACTCGGACGAAATCTTAGAAATAAACAATAAAACTTTATGCTGTAACAACTACCAAACTTACTAGAAACAAAATATACAGATATTTAGTTGTTATTTATTGTTTTTTTTTTTGGTTTTAACTCTGCTGAAAAAAAGTTTAAAAATTATTATTACTGTTATAATAACAAAATATGAAAATAAAAAAAGCTAATTGTTAAATGAGTTTAATTAGTTTGTGTTAATTTATATCTAGTTTAAGAGAAATAATATTTATATACATATTAAATTTTCCAAACCTACTCTTTTTAAAAAATTATAAAAAAGTTACCAAAAATATAACTGATTGATTCGACTAAACTAACTTTAGGATAAGTATAAGAAATAAAGCAGATAAATAATTTTTTTTTACTTCTTAGTTGTACTTATTGCTTATCTCAGCTATTGTAATAACTTACTTTCTAACATATTTAATAGTAAAACATCATTCTGACAATAATCGTTTTACATGTTTAACTACTTTTGACTACAAATTTCACTACTCCAGCTAATCTACGCACTCATTCAATACGCACTTTTGATGAGGACACAATAGATTTGCAAGTGTCACATTGTTTTTTTTTTTAAGTGTCACAGTACAAGTGTATCAAAATACTTATGTTTTTCAAAACTTAACAGTTAGTGAGTAAAAAAGTGACCTTGAAGATGTGCATCTTCTAACTATATTTAAATTTTTTTGAATATAGTTTTTTACTTTCATATATGCAAGCAAGTAAATCTGCTACAAGTTTTTTTTTCATATATTTATTTAAAAAAAAGTTAATTAAAAGCCGCAATACCAACATTTTATAGCAGGGTTTCCCAAACTCATTTACTAAATCGCCCCTTTTTCATAAATTTGAAAAATAATCGCCCCCCACGATTTTACAAAGTAGTTTTTCTATGAGTACAAACTTTTGAGCCAAAAAAGTTGTGTTTGAAATGTAATTTAGTCTGGTATTTCTTATGCAAGAGTTTTTGTGGCTGTTTTCAAAGTAGTTTACAGGGCTTGAGAAAATAAGTTACAGTTGATTTCTTATACGCCCAGTAAAGTGTATTAAAATACTTGATTATTAAAAAGCCTTGTGTAATCTGTAATCAATCCTGTTTAAATATGAATTGTTTTGAAACTAATTAAAATTTTTGGGTAGTGGTGGACAACTTTTGTAACCAGCAATTAATATTTACTAAAAAAATCTTTTCTAGTTTCAACTCGTTAAAAAAATGTAGTTGCGGGCTGCATAATTTAATAAAATAACATTTAAGAAAATCAAACAACTCGATCAAAATTGTAATAAAATAATTTAGTATTATGTGATCTAGGAAATACTATTGTGAACTGAAAGCCAAATTGAAAGTGTATTTTAAAATATTAAGTATCAAAAAAATATTTTTTTTATTTTGCACAAGTAGTTTTCAAGTTATTTAGCGGGTCGAAATTTGAATGTATCTTAACCGTACGTTACCGATCTGAAATCTTAACTGAAACCTGACATTTTAATAATCTCTCATATAACGAATTTCGGACATTTAGAAATTAGTACTAAATAACTTAATTAAGCCGTTAGTTATTAGCCTATAATAATTTACTAGAAGTAGTGAAAAACTAAAAGCTAGTGTTGAACTAATAAAATAAACAACACATTCTAATTGTTAATATATTAAAAACTAAGATAAAACAATAAACAGTTGTATTAATAGTTTAAAATTCCTTAGTATACAGATTTTTTAACAATAATAAATCAAGTTAGAAAATAATATTGAGTTTAAGAATCTTTCAAATGAAAAGTTTGAAGTCATTTAAATAGAGACTTCAAATCTATACTCTTTTAAAACCAAAAAAAAAATAAATAAAAACTTTAATGGTTATCAAGATTTTTTTATTTATACAGATTAAACAAGTAATAACAAAAGTATGTCAAATATATTTCTTTTAAACAAATACTTTTATTACTACGCTATAAAAACTTTTAGTGTAATATAAAACGACAAATATAAACTACAAAATTAACCAGGTCAAAATAGAACTATTGACAGATTTAAAACATAAACCATTTAATAAATACAGTAGACTTCCGCTCGAAATCGCACTTTGAACAAAATAAAAAAGTGCAAACTCAAAAATTATTACCTTTTTTTTTACAAAATGATAAATTTAAATATGTTATATGCAATAACGTTATGAATAAACATAAAATCAACTAAAACATAAAACGAACATTCATTAATAAAAAATCTATATAAGATATTAAATATTATGTATTTTTTGTTTTATTAACAATTAGTTAGTAATAGACTTTATTTAAGTTAAATTTTAGAAAATATAAATTTTCAGTTTTTTTGGGTAAAAAGTGCGAAATCAAGAGGAAGTCTACCGAAATTAATATTAATTAGGCATTATTCAAACATGTTGTAGAATAAATAACTTAATAAATTTTTTATTAAAAAAAGACTTTTTAAACACATTACAAACCAGGTTAAATAAGAAATATTTTAAAAGATCAAATAAAATAAAATAAAAACTTCAATAAAATAATGTCTGCTACTGAAGTCTAATATAATGTTAAGGATGAGGTTCATGACTGCTTGCAATTTTTTTTCAATCTGATTCTTAATCAGTAAAATAAAGCCTCCTTTACAAATATCTAGATTAGATCTTTTGCTCAAGATGTTGATACTGAACTGAAAGTTTTTTCAAAAACATAGCTAGAAGGAAAAACTATAAACAACAATCTAAATTCCTCTCAAATGATTGGATACTTTTGCCTTTTTTTTGTTGAGTCCAAAAGCTTTCATATCGTTCTTTGGAAAAATTTACTTTAAGTTCAAGGTTAGTTTGTAAGTCAGAGAAGGTTTCCTGTAAGTCGTTTACTTCAAAAAGATCTGCCTCGAGAAGATCCATGTTTTTATCTATATGATAGCTTTTTTAACAAAAGGGTTGATCATGCCAATTCGATCATCAGACCACAAGTTTCGGTAGACTGAGACCATTGTACAAGTTTTTCGGTTGTGTCTATTTGATGAGTCCTAATAAGGACGAAACCGGTCTCAGTCTACAGAAACTTGTGGTCTGATGATAGAATTGGCATGATCAACCCTTTTGTTAAATTTTAGCTTGTCTCACGGCAAACAAAAGTCCGAACTTCTGTTCTGCAGACTTTCGCCGATGTTTTTTGTTGATAGCTTTTTTGTGTCAAATCAAAATTTTAATCTATAATATGTTGAAATAGTTAAAAATTCCAGACTTTTTAGGTTTTTTTTTTGCCTAAATTGTCAAATTCCAGGTTTTCTAGGTTTCTGGGTAAATTGGTAACCCTGTATAGTTTTATTTCTTAGTCTAACTTAGTGACTTTTCAAAAAACAATTGAAAATGTCATGAGGTGATAGTTGATAGTTGATAATAGATAACATATATTTTTACAAACCATTTATGATCCGAAATAACATATATGTCAGGTTATAAAGTGGTGAGAGGGATTCTGATCGTCTATGATCTATGTAATTGTCAAATAAAAAAACATATAAATGAAAATATGTAATTTACTTGAAAGTAGGAGTCATAAGTAGTTGATTTTTTTCTCTATATTTTACATAAAAAAAATAGTTTCATTTAAGTGTTATCTCAGGCTCAAATATTTAATAGCAAGCTAAAATTAGTAACATAGCAAGACAAAAAGTAAAAATTTTCTGACAGCCAAAAATTTTTAATTTGCACCCTTTTCGCCCCCTTACTAGTTATCGCCCACCCTTTCGCCCCCTTACTAATTATCGCCCCCCGACTTACTAAAATCGCCCCCAGGGGGGCGATATCGCCCACTTTGGGAAACCCTGTTTTATAGAGTGTTTTTGTTTCTTTTATAGATAACGCGAATTTGTTGTGTTTAGCTATATTTAAACTTGAATGTATACACACTTACCAATATAAAAACCCATTTACTTGTTTTATTTAAGTTGCTTATGTTTTTTGAAGTTTCATAGTTTTGATTAATAATGCTTTCAAATTTTACATTTAATGATTGTACAGTCATTCAGTACCAATCAACACTATCGATAGCCAATCTCCCCAAAACAACAACCACTAGAAATTACTCGAAAACAAAAAACTGAAAAAAATATTTTAAGCTTAAAATCGTAGATTATTGAACAAAAATTTACACAGGGGCGCAAAAAAACCTGGAAATTGCAATTTAGACTAAAAAAAACGGAAAAACCCTGAACATGGTAGACTTGTAATAAAAACTGAATTTTTGAGCAAAGTTACTAAAAAGCATTTAATTAAAAACAATTTTTTTTGTGTCAATTAGTAAAATTTCGATTTGACACAAAAATCAATCGCATATTTTTTTTTTGTCATTATCAAAAGATTTTTTTATTAAAAAAAATCTTTTAAAGAAGATTCAAGATATATTTTTAATATCGTTATACTATTTGTAACATCTTTTTACCTTAAACTCAATTTTAAACTAGAAACAAACTCTAAAAAGTGTAATTTAAAAAAACCTAAAAGAAAACTTTGCAAACTTAAAGAAAATTTTCTAAAAACATCGGGCAACCGTGTTTACAACTCAAAGGTTTAAAATGTTCAACTAATCCCACTTACAACGTTTAAAATCAATCAATATTATTTTTAACAAGACTAAAAAAACTGTTTTAATCACTTTTGATAATTATAGCAAGTAAGAAAAACATCAGCGAAAGTCTGCAGAGCAGAAGTCTGGACTTTCGTATGCAGAGAGACAAGCTTAAGTTTAGTTTTTTACAAAAGAGTTGATCATACAAATTCGATCATCAGACTACCGGTAGATTAAGACCGGTTTTGTCCAGATAATACTTTTTTATTGTTTGTTGTCGGTCATGTAAACTTTTTATAACTTAATAAAACAATGCCTTAATAAACTGTAATTTTCCAACAAACATCTAAAGTTTATAATATCTTTAGTTGATAGTTTTTTTAACATATTGATATAACTAATTTTATACACTTAATAGTTGTACCCTACTTTAATTTGTTAGAAGAATGACAAAATGTTTGTCTAAAACATACTTTACAACAAAAAACAGTATTTAATTTAGCAAAGTTTTAAAGAATAATTAACCTTTATTTATTTTTTAACTTGAATCAAGAAAACAAACAAAAATATGAATATTGATATTTTTAAGCAGACCAAGTAAGTTCTAAGAAATTCAAATACATTTAACATAAAAACATTCAAAAAAATTTCACAAAGACTACTCGTTTGCTTTAAACTAAACAGAATTTTATATTAAAACGAAAAAAAAAACGTAAATTAAAGTAAATCTGAAGCTACTTTAGTTGCATGTTTTGTTAAATTTTAAGTTGATTTTGAAAAAATTGATGCATTTGTTTGATAAAAAAATTAAAATATTAATTAAAAAAATAATTAAAATAACAGATGATATTAAAAGCAGCAGTTTTAGATTTTTAGTTACAATAATTTTAGTTTATTTTAAAATTTATTGAGGTAAATTAACGACTTCAAGTCTAAAAATTAAAACCAAATTCATATAAATTTACATTTTGATTGCAAAAAATAGTTAGGATTCTTTACTGTAAGCTTAACTACAAAGTAATCTAAGAAATAATAGACAAAACTGTTATTTTTAGTTTTAATTTCGGGTGTGGATTTTAAACAGCGAGTAATTAAGTATTAAGTTTTGCACAAAAGTCCTTTGAATTAAAATTTTTCAAAATTTAAAAGAATTTAAAATCCATAACAGGACTCTGTAAAAAAATTTAACTATGTAAAAAACAAAAAAATAAGTTTCGCTTAAATCTGGCAGCGTTATGAGAACTTCTAAATCTTTTAATATTTAAAATCTTTTCTTTGAATTTCAATGTAAAAGTTTAAACTTTAAAAACTAAACCAACTTTGCAAAGTCTAAAGTTGATTTAAACAAACTAATACAGCAAAAATCTCGATTGCTTTAAAAACGGGAAATAAGTTCTGAATGAAATCAGAAAACCTCAGCTATTTCTGGAATTAAATGTTAAACTAAAGAAAAACATAAGAAAAAAACAAATATTGATTTAACATTAAAATAAAACATACAACACTAAAAGTCTTCCAAAACTCTAGAGATGGTTGCATTCAAGATTTATACAATTTTAGCTTGAAATTGTAGCTGAATATGTTCTACTTTGTAGAATATCTGAAATAAACAATAA
The DNA here is from genome assembly GCF_965202585.1 of Thalia democratica. Taxonomy (NCBI): domain Eukaryota; kingdom Metazoa; phylum Chordata; class Thaliacea; order Salpida; family Salpidae; genus Thalia; species Thalia democratica. The sequence continues at coordinate 2,698,174 of NC_139172.1, read as the reverse complement.
AGTAAACATTTTAAAGTTAACTAATAAAAGAACTGAATTACAAAACTGAATTGGAACCTGCAAAAAAAATTATTATAATAAAACACCGAACTTATTTTTAGAAACCAATAAAGCTTTCGAATGACACTTTGCATTTAAAAAAAGTTTTCCTTTACAGCGAAAAGTTCTTGAAAGTTTCTGATCTTGACAAATTAAGGAAGTTGTTTTGATTTTGTTCAAATTATTAGTTCTTAAACAAGCAATCAGTTTAAAACTTTACAATATGTGAAAAAGTTGCAAAAAGTAAAAGTTTTAGCAGCGAGTTTCAAATAGCAAAGTGTAAATGAGGTTAGTTTTAGATCTTAAAAAAGAAACCAGAATTCTGGCTTCCAATGTATAAACTTCCAGTGCTACACATCATCAGTTAACACTTTACAAACAATTCTGCAATGAACTATATAAGATAAAATAAGATTTCATTTTTAATTAAGATTTTATTTTATGCTATATCATAGTAAATTTTTATAAAAAAATGTGTTGTTGTAAATTTGGAAGAACTTTATGAGGGTTAAACTTTTTGTAACGATAAAAAAAACACTAATTAATGAAACCAATCATACTTTCATTTTAACCAACAACTTTTAATAATTTATATTTTCAAGAAACATACCTTTACACCTTTATTTTTTTCCTATAAAATAAAAACTGACCGTTACATTTAGTTGTAGAGGTCATTTTTGCTTTAAAATTTTTACATAATATTTGATTTATCTGATGTTAGATTTCGAATAGTACTTATTAATATATTTAACAGTAAACTTTTTAAGTTTATTCCAAGGATTTAATACCCACATCTTTACAATTCGACAGAAAAAAAGTAAAAAATGTATAAATTTTCAAAAAAATTGTAATTTTAAACAAAAATCACTACACAACCTTGAAAAACTTAAAATTTTAAACAGTTTTTATATGCATAATAACAAAAAATAGACTAGATACGTAATATCCATCATATAAAATAAGTTTTTTATGTATATTTAACTTTTGTTTATTATGGAAAACATCTAAAGTAGGACTACAGTATGTTACTTTTCAATAATCTTATACAATTTAACACTTCAAACTTCATTGTATACTAAAAGTAGACTAAAAACTAAGACGTTTAATAAACTCCAAGAATATTAAAAACATTGAAAAATGTTTCCAAAAGTTTAAGCATCCCAGTTATTTATAGTTAATTTTAAACTATTTAATATTACTTAATACAAATTTTCAAATTTAAAGCATCCCGAGAAAGACTCTTGCTATTTAATCTAGTCTACTACTTATAAAAGAATACTTACACTTGAAATTTTGTAGCCATTAATTAGATATATGTTGTATTTAATATTTATAAACTTTTGAATGTTATTTATATAATTTATTCTTTTTGTAGCAAATGTTGTAAGATTATACACTTAATGTTTAAAATCTGCATGAAATAAATTTGAATTTGAAAATACGTTTTCAATATTAAGAAGAGTAAGTTGAAATGAGTAAGTACTAATTTTTATAAATCTTCTGCTACTAGCGTGTTGAGAAACAGCCCGTTCATGTTAGAGGTGAAACAATCACAAGCATTTAACAGTTGACTCTAGTAGAATATCTCAGTAGAGATTCCACCACCTAGAGAAATATTGCTTAGTAAACCACTAATAATTTCTCGTAGGCCCAGCAAGCCAACCAGTAAACTTGATACTGGCGGGATTTGAACCCGCAACCTGATCGTACACCGCGCTCAGCAGTCGGCGTATTAACTCCTCGAACCATCCTGCCTCGCATTTATAGACAACTATTAAAGATTATATAACAAAAATGTTATATAATTCTATATAATATAATTAATAATAAATACTATATAATTATATAATAATCAAAGTTTCGGTCGAAAATTTGAATTCTCATTCTAAGTTACTCTCAAGACCGTCTGCGTCATTTAATAACTTTGGCACTGGGGGGAGGGGGGGGGGTCCGAACCCACCGCGCTTAGCAATCGAAATAGTAATGCCTCGACCCATACTGTAAGACAATATTGTAAGCTTTAAATATTGAAGATTTTAACATTAAATCGTTTTTTTTTCTTTCTTTTTTTTTACTTTTAAAAAGTAAACTAACTTTTAATGTAACAAAAAACTTCAGAGAACTAAAGAATATGTTTAAAAAATGTTTACGAAATCAAATATTGTATGAGTATCTTTTTGAATAGGAAGAATAAAGTATATACTTGTATAAAAAAAACTTTGAAGACAAAGTTTTGAAGACTTTTGAAGATCAACAACAATTTTAGTACAATCGACGACTACATAAGTTATAGCAGATTTTATTTTTTGTCATAAATGTAAATTTGTTTGTAATATGTCTATCAAGCTTTTCTATTTTTTCACATTTCGTTTTCTTTCTTAAATTAATTTTAATTTGTTCTAAGTTGTTTAAAAACTTTTAAATATGAAAACTTTAGCTTATAATTTGATTTTTTAAAACCGTTTAAAATTTTATTGTTTAAACTTTAAATTAAGTTCTATTTATTTTATTTTAAGCAGCAGCAAGATAGTTTATAATTAATACCTGCTACAAATGAAGAGAGTTTATTTATGTATGTGATATGAAATGCAAACTTGCATCAGTAAACTTGTGACTGCTCTTCAAATTTCTCCTTGTGCAACCTCTACCAAAATTTCAACAGTAAAACATGTGACCTTGCGAGCGTTTTTTAAACGCTTAGATGAACAAGAACTTTAATTTGAATGTTCTTTTAAGTTTAAATAGTTATAAAGTGCAGATAGATATTTGTTTAACATGTTGTTATAATACTTATGTTTAAAGTTTTGGTCCCTGACATTATACTTTAAATTTACACTTATTTGTTTTATTTTTATTCAAATTAAGAAACTGTTTTTTTTGGCCTCCCTCTTCTGTTTGAAACACAGTCATTATGTAAAAAAACTTTTACAGAGATTTTATGTCTAGCAGGAACCAAAGGTAATGAAGAGTTTCAATTAAGAAAATTCATTGTAATCTGAAATATTCGAGTACCGTTGTTCTACTTTATACAATTTATTAAAATGTTAATTGACTCTGTAAAGTATAGATTTTATAAAAAAAGATTTTGCTATAATAGTTAATTTGTCTATTCGAAGCAAAGTCTGACTAAACTTTTTATTCCCTTTTTAATTTGTATTGATTTTTTTTTTTGAAAATTATTACAGGTTTTAAAAAATACTTTTTGTATTTAAATACTATTACCTGTAGTTTGTATAACAAATGTTTTGCTAAGCCAGATTGAACTTTATTCTTTCATATTACTTATCTGAAAAATAATTGTTTTATTTGAAAATTTTAGATGTTAGACATTAATCATTTTCGTAATGTTTCATTGATTTTAACTGTTTTAAGTTCTTTCTTTGTTATAAATTTTTACTGTGAGTTTTTATTGCAATCTAGTATTTGTTTTTTATGTTACCCATTATTAAAATGATAGTTTATATACAAGCATCTGGACTCAATGACCAATATGTCTTTTTGTACATAAGATCCTAATTTTTAATTTTAGTAATTTCGCTTTCTTTTTTAATGTTCAATAGTTTTATTACTACCATTGAAAAATCAAACAAAAATCTAATAAATATTGGATGGAATTAAGTGAAGATTGTCATTTTTATATATTTAGTAATTCAAAAAGTATTAATTTTTAAAATCTAAGAAAAACTATTTCAAAAGTATTTTTGACTAATTATATTCTAAGTTTTATTTTAAAAACTGCTAATTGTTCATCTTTAATCGTGTTTAAGAAATTAATAATTACGGGTAAAAATCAACGGTTGAAAAAAAAACACAATCATAAAATAAACTTATCTATTCAATAGTAACGTATAAAAACAGAACTCTTTAATTATTAATCTAACAGAACTTAGTATATGCATTGGTTTAATAAAGAAAGAGTATTGTTAAAATTTTTATTGTTGTATATTTCAGTGAACTTGTTTTGCTAACATCTTTATTAGCAAACATTTAATTTTAACATTTGGTTAGTATGAAGCTGTTTTTCGATTATAAACTATAGACTGCATCTTTAGAAAAAAAACAATTCTTGAACGTTTTAAAGGAAACAAAATGTTAACATCTAAAAGTTATAAAAACTTTGGTTTCAAAAAGCAAAAATTGTAAGAAAATTTTCCTTGTAATTATAATAATTCCTAATTGAAATTCAGAAATATATTTAAATACTATGTTTTAGTTGTTTAAAGTTTAATCACAAATGAATAATAGTAAAGTGTTAAAGTAAAACTATTTTATTTTTTTTCTGGAATTCAACAAAGATGTTATAATTGTCAATTTCGATCTATTTTACCATAAGAATTTATTTTACTTTTTTTCAGCAGTTTAAAGTGTCTAAATTTAAACTCTTCAAAAAATAACTTTCATGTAAAAAGCAAACAGACTAAGAATTTTGATTGATATATCGTTTTTAAATTTCTTATAATTCCAATATCTTGAAAGCCAGGTTTTAATATAAATCAATTTTTCATACTACGTTCTACTAAACCTGAATAGAACTTAGGGGAAAATTTATGTACAGTAGATTATAAACTGGTAAAAAAGATTTTTTATATATTAGTTGGCAGAAATACTAGGTTCTAGCGCATTTAGAGCTTTAAACTAAGTTTGAAAATTCCATTACCGTGAATGTTATGTCAGTTGGTGTTAGGCAATTGAATGGTTTTTGCATAGATTAAGTTTTAATGTTTTTAGTTAGTTTTTTAGGTTTCATTTATTTAAAAAATTATAAACAAACAAAAACATTGCATTTTTGCACTTTTTTTTACGTTTGTTTAAATTTTCGAAGATTCATTATGATAATATGAAAGGTATTTGTTTACGTACAATGTTTAATTTAACAGATGTTTTAAAACAGATGCTTTAAAGCAGATTATTTTATTTAAAACATATGGTTAAATTCTGTAGCTTTGTAAAACTTGGTAATTTCCATGTTGTGCTGGGTTAAAAAAAACTTAATCATAAGTCTATATGGAGAATAGTTTTAAATCTTAGCTGATAAGCGGTTAAGGTTTAAGTGTTATATAATTTATGGTTAATTCAAGTAAAACTAACACAACAAATGTAAACACGTTTAAACTAATATAGATGTTTACATTTCTTGATAAAAGCCTATCTAATAAACAACTGACTGGTTAGCATGTTTATACTCAAGTTTTAGTTGCTACATAATAATATTTGTATTTACTTATAGCATCAAGTCTTCAAACAGCAGTTCTTTTAGTTTAAGTCTTGAAAATGAGCTCGTAATGATTTCGTTAAAATCAAGTGTGAAATATTCTGTAAAAATGATTTTTATGTTTCAGATTAGTTTTAATCACTTAGAAAATATACATTGATTTTCTCGTTATTACTATAAATATTTATAAATAAGCGAATTAGAGCCGTAGAAATTATAATCTTAAAAGACATTACTGTTTAATTAAATATTTAACAAAAGTATGTTTGCTATAATTTGATGTTGACGTTAAGAGAAATTTTATTTTAAACATCTTAATTTAAAAAAATTTTATAAGATTTTAAATAGATAAAAAATTTGTAACTTACTCTACTAAAAAGTTGTAAACATTAATTTAATTTTCAACAATAGCATTTTGTTGAATATTATTTTGAGTTTGTTCACTTTTCCAATTGAAATTATTAATTTTGTGGCAAGTATAAACTTAAACCAAGTAAGGTTGGGATGAAATCATACAATAAATGTATATAAATGTATGCTATTAACATACAACACATTAGTTTTTTGTTCTTTCACAAAACAAGTTAGTTGTATTTTAATTTTAAACTTAAAATAAAATATACTAAATTATTATAATGCTCAAAATAATAAAAAACTTTTAAAATAAAGAACTGATTATTTAGATTTATCAATGTTTTATAGAATTTAAACCTGGTTTTAAAAATTAAATTTACTTTACAAACTAAGTATTTTATATATATATATTGGTAAATTTTACTATTAATATTAATTTCTACCGTCGAAGAGGTATTTTGAATTTACGTCAGTAATCAACTAATTAAAGCTCTATCAACTGTTTTACAAAATATATTGAGAAATAACTTTATTTTCAAATTTTTTTTTAATAAATTGTGTTGAAACAATTTTTAAGTCAATTATAATTCGTTTTAAATAATAAATAGTTTTACAGTAGGAATTTGACATAAGACTATAGATATCGATTGAGAGACTTACTAATCTATCTAATAACATATATGTTTGTATCTATTAAAATGTGTCATTATATGAATATATTTATTTAAGTTATTTTCAAAAAGTTTTTGTTTAACTACATATGGACACCAACACTGTTGCTGTAATTTATCTTACATATTTATCTTAGCTCGGAACTAAAAGTCTATTAAGTACCATAAATTTACTTTCTGGGTTCAATGTTGTCACAAATACTGTTTATATAAATGGTATAATAAATTATGTACTTGTTAAAGTTAAGAATTAAAACGAGTGGTACTTATGATCTGTCATTGTTGGTGTGTCAACATTCAAAGACTCAGTTATGTCTCGTTGACTTTCTTGGGCAGATTGTTTGTACTCTTTGCTTATGCTTTTCCTGCAGACGGGGCTTTTATGCTTAAAACCTGCTGCATCAATGTATCAGTTTAAAGATTATTGTTATGTAAGTATGTATTTATAAATTAAAAAAATACATCAACAAATGTCTTGTTTTGAATATTTTAACATGAATTTATTTCGGCCATCATCTACAAAGTTGAGATGCTTCGCGCCATCGACAATAAATATTGAACTTTTACTAGTTTGTGTGGTAAAGTTCAATATTTCTTGTTTTGATTATGAAAGGAATTTCATACGTTATGAATTAAGAATTAATAAATAATTTTTCTTTCACAAACATTTATGTTATTGAAAACATTTTAGATGGTATTGATCGATAAATATTTAACATGTTTTTACAGTAAGTTGTTTGAACGATTCTTAGTTATATATTAACTCTTACAAGATCTTTTAGTGTTTAAGTTAAGGGTAAGAGAACGTACGTTTGTTATATAATGTGACACAAAGCGCTATAAGTCGTAGTTTATTTAGTTTTAATAGTCAAGTAAGTAAAAAACTTGCTTTATTAAGTACATATAAATTGCTACTATAAAGGTTACACTTCTACATTAGATTTTACAGCTTTTTTTTACAGTTTGTTTGTTTTTATTGTATATTTATTTGCAATCTGATCACCTTTTTTTATTTGTTATAACGATAAAGGTTTGAAAACCAGCCGAAGTGTTTAAGTATTAGAAATATATTTAAAATAGAAAAAGTAATATTTACTACAACCAAAATGCTCGAAACTTTTTTTTTGCTTTTTTAGTTGGAAAGTTGATTTGGAAGATAGACGGTTTACGTTGAACAAACTGTTGATAGAACAAATGTTACTTTTATAAATAGTCTTAATGTTGTACTATAAACGTTTCCGTCATCATCGATACAATATGAACATCGTGAAAGTAAAGTATATTAAAATTTTAGAATTTTTTTGAAATCTACATTTTGGTAATTCTTTTTAATAATTTAAAGATTTATATCAGCCGTTCTGAGCTTCTAAAATTGTTTAAGACAAAATGCTTATACTATGTTAATTTAAAACCGTTTATAAATAATAATAAAAAATACATACCTGTGATAAATTAATGATTTCGTCAACAGAATGAATATTAAACTTTCATACAAAATATTTTTATGTTTTTTGTTAACATACCGGCTTTAATTTAATTTAAATATCGTTTAGTTTAATAAAATTAGTACTTCAACAAGCTTTGGTATAAACTTTGATTTTTAAACATTTAATCAAAAAGTAATTTAAAAACTAAAAAAGATGAATTAACTTTTTGTACAATAGTTTTAATATAAAAAATCATTAATATTAACTAATGCATAAAAAATTATTTTACTTATATTAATGGAATAAAATAAAGTTCTTAAGATTAAGACTGTTTTGAGTAAAGCTATAAGAATTTTAATATAAATTAAAAAATAAAGTTATGTTGTATATTTAAACTTATATTGTAACAAAAACAATTTGCTTTAAAGCTTAGATGAGGCTGGTATGTTAGTTTTTACTACTCAGCATGATTTATTAGTTTATTATAGTATATTTAAGTAATTTATTCTTTTTGTTGAAACTACCTCTTTTCTTTATCAAAATTTAAGATAGGATGTTTAATAATCATAAATTTAATTATATTAACTATATTTAATATGAGTCATATTTAAGAAAGAAATTTATAATAAGAATTTATACTAAAGTTTTTAATTAAAGCAGGTTTACTTATTTATCAGCATAAATATATAAATTTGCATCGAATTGAAAAAAAAAACTACTTATAATAGTTATAAATACTTAAAAGTTGTGGCAATGAATAGTAACAAAGCTAAAACAAAACAAACTACACAAAAGTTCAAAAGTTTGTAGTGTATAAAATATTGAATGAACATTTTAAATTAAACACAAGAATATTGTTATTTTGAAATAAACTCTTGAGACCGGGGTTGGTATAGTCTGTATAAATTTCAGCTTTTTAGCTTCAGATTCAGCTTCACTTTTTCAGCCTCAGTTAGTTTTGATAACTAGCTGATTTTTGCTTAGAAATTTTCGAAATTATTTGACTTTTATGTTTCTGCATTTTCCGAGTAATATAAAAATTATAAAAAGTAGCTATGAAATTTGTCAGAATTTGTTCTTAACTATATAAGGTGAACAAACAAACAATCTTAATATTTAAAAAACAATTACAGAGTTGATAGTGTAAAGGGTTGCTACAGTTTGAGTCAAAAAACTGCTCTGAAACTTTTACAATCTTCAAAAGAGTCTAAATATGTTTCATAATTGAAAAAAAATTACTTCTTAAAACAACTTGGTTATAAAATAACAAAATATGATAATTAAATAAATGTCATCTATAATCTGGAAAAAAGCTATTAAACTTTTTTTTAAATCTATATACTACCCTAAAATTAAAAATAAAGAATAAAGCTGCCCTGAGTCATCTTATTTTTAGAAAATTCAAAATATTAAGAATTTCCATGAGTCAGACAATATTCGAAAATGGAAAAAATTTAATTGTGTGGCAACCCTAAATATAGCTAAAAAGAAGTTTAAAAGATTTTTAAGAACAAAAGACTTAATTTCATCAATAATTTTAAGGTACGTTTGTTTATATGAAAAAAAGTATTATTTTCAATTAAGTGTTAATTAGATTTAAAAAACATCAACAAAAAAATGGCCCAACTTTAGAAATCTAACAAAATCTAATATATACTGATTTTTTTTATTATTCTTTTATTTTTATTTATCTAATGAACTTTATTGCTAAATGATTTAGTGTTTATCAAAGCTTACACTTCAAATATACTGTCTACTTTGGCGTTTTACAATTTTGGTCTTTAATTCAGGTCTTTTTTGCAGGGTATCTAAAGTATTTTTTATAAAAAAAATAAACGTGAGTCATTTTAAAAACATTGAATAGTGCTAATTTGTTTTAAACCAAGCAACATATGTTAGTTGAATAAAGAAAAGTAGTGTGCAAACTGTTATTTTTATAAAGATAGAAAACGAAACGAAACAAAACTTATTTCATCTACAAATTCTTTTTTATTAAGCAAAAATTTTTGTTATACATCACCCAAACTATATAGAACAAAAACGGTCGTAAGCAGGCATGTTAAAAAGCTCTGCTTTGTTTACTCAAGCGTGAAATTACTAACTTAAAACAAACCAAAAATAAAACACTTCATTGCTGAATTACCATAGTAACTTTTAGCATTTTAACATCTCTGGTCGTAAGTAATATTTTGTAGTTTATATAACAACATAGTTTATTTTTTTTTTATATTGAACATATATGTGTTTATAATTAAGTATTTATAGATGTTTTTAAAAAGATTATTTTTCTGACCTTTTAAGAGACCTCAATAAAAAATAATCTATAAAACTTTAAATTGGTCGTTACACAACAATAATGAACATAAGAAAACACTCAACAAGTGAAAGTTTGTCAACTTAATAATACTGTTAGATAGAAGTAATGATAAATTGAATGTATTTCTTAAGATATGTTTTCGGAAAAAAACCAAAATGTTAAATTTTGCTCCAGCACTGACTTAAAAACTATACATTAACTATATATGCTAAATTAATCAGTCTATAAAGCTGTATGACTTATACTTAGTAAATGTAAGAAAATGTATGTGTTTAAGTTTATTAAATAAAAAGAACCACATAATTTCCAATTATAAAGACTTATTAAACAATTGTCACTTATTAACGAGAAAAATTAGGACTTAGTCACAAAAACATTTCAACCATTATGTAAGTGAATAACAGCCTGTTTACTAAAATAGTATATAAAAAAATTGAGTTGAATATGTTGATATAAGATAAAGTTAGTATGAAAGAAATTAATGACTCATTATTTAATATAAGTATATTGATAGATTAGCGCGGGGAATGAGTACATTTGGTGGTGGACACATTAGTGTCCATGCTAAATCTTAGGGAAGGTTTTCTTAAGGGTAGTTTAGCTACATTTAGACTAGATGGGGGTATATTGTTCGTGTCCATGTTGAGTAAAATTGAGACTAAGATAATTTAATTTAAAATGGATTGTAAAAAAAGCTAATAAGTAATTTAATTAAAAAATAGCTGTAAATGGTCTGATACCAATACTCAAATACAAACTGTGCCCAAACAACACAGAAGTTATAAAACTGCGGCAAGCCAGTTATTAAAATGTGTTCATGTGTGTGTGTATCTAATTCTTGCATCATCAATCAACTTTTAAGCATAATAATAAGTGATTTTCCAATTGGTAATGTGCTAATTAGATTATACACACAGCTTCACTCTGATATTCATAACCCAACATCAGGGATGTATTACCAATGCATTACAAATTCAATAGTTAACTTAATTCATTTAATATAAGCATATTAAAATTAAGTTTATCTAGTTTTCACACCAAATTTAATATTGTAAAAAGAATAACCGTTTTCATTATTCTTTTCTTTTAAAAACTCCTCAAATAAAAAAAATTATATAGGATGTTTTAGTATCTCAATCATTTATGTATTTATTTTTGCAGTTTTTAAAACACTTCTTATTTTATTTTATAAATGCAGTTTTTGAAAGAAAATGTTAATTTGCAATGTTTATCAACAAGTTAATTAGATTAGAGGATAACTTCGAAAATCGGTCAATAATATTTATATAAAAAAACTTAATTAATTTTTATATTTTTATAAACTCATTCTAACTTTATATTCATGTTAAATTTTTTTACGCTCATTAGTAAAAATATTATTGAAAACAAAAAAAAATCATAGAACAATTAAAAATTAGAGTCATTGAATAACAATTTATCACTCAAAACAAAAACATCAAATGGTGTATCGGATCCACTGTTTTCATTTATGTTTATATTAATCCTTTTGGAGTAACACACATAATTTTTTCAACAATTTGAAAAGTTAAAATTATTTTAATCAAAAAAGTGTCCTAAGTGAACTTAGACTGTCTTGAGTAATCCTGATCTTTTGCTTTTTTAGCTTGAAAACTGGTAATTATAATATCTATAAATTGTTAACAATAAAGTTTTCTACAAAACTTGTTATGTTAATAAAAGATACTAAATCAACTTAATTTCTCTCAAAACATATAATAAATTATGTTATGATATTTTTCAAAAAAAAAAAACTAAAATTAGTCAGTGTGATTTTTAATAAAATTAAAAATGTCTGAGTGTCCTAAGTGTATGACAACCTTGAATGTGTACCAGAATTTTTACTTAAAAACTTGGTAAAGTTCAAAACATTAACAAGACAAGTCTATTTATATTTAAAATTAATAGAACTATGATATATTTATACTTTTTTATTTTCAATATATCGGGTAAACAGCTATTAAAAAGTTATGTTACTTTAATTATGAATAATATTAAAGATACTACTTAAAAATTTTTCCATAATAAATATTATGTTTATATCACAATACATTATTTGATTAGGACTTAGTTTTAAACAATAGTTAGAAATTTACTAGTTAAGATTAGTATAGTAAATTAAATATAGTTATAAAAATATATCAAAATATTCTAATGATTATTTTGTTTTTCTAATTCCTAAATCTATATATAAAATCTATAAAGAAAAAAAAGCGGAAATTTGTTACACTGATATTAAAATTCTGAAGGTCTACAGGTTATTTTCTTCAAGTTTCTAGGTTCTTAAAAGAAAAAACTCGTGATAAGCTGAAATATTTTTACGTCAAATATCATCATAATGGGTAGGTGTCAGAAAAGCACAGCATCACTTTAGCACGGGGTGACACTTTAGCACGGTGTGACACTTTAGCACGGGGTGACACTTTAACACGGTGTGACACTTTAGCACGGGGTGACACTTTAACACGGTGTGACACTTAATCACGGGGTGACACTTTAGCACGGTGTGACACTTTAGCACGGCGTCACTTTAGCACGGAGTGGCACTTTAGCACGGAGTGACACTTTAGCACGGCGTCACTTTAGCACGGAGTGTCACTTTAGCACGGGATGACACTTTAGCACGGCGTCTCTTTAGCACAGGGTGACACTTTAGCACGGCGTCACTTTAGCACGGAGTGTCACTTTAGCACGGTGTGACACTTTAGCACGGAGTGTCACTTTAGCACGGCTTCACTTTAGCACGGGGTGATACTTTAACACGGAGTGTAACTTTATCACTGATTGATTCTTTTGCACAAAATGATTCTTAAGCACGGAGTGACACTTAAGCGCCATCGATAGTTTTAAGTAACTTAATCATATACGTGTAAAGTTTGTATTTAATAAAACGTTTAAAAATTTATTTATATAACCAGCATGCTGTTAATTATGCAATTTAGGCACTTTTAAGTGTGATTTCAAGAAAGAGTGTGTCTTCCAAAATTATTTTTAATAAAAATATTATTTAAGTAAGATGTAAATTGTAAGACAAAGTTTGGCAGTCTTTTCGAACTATATTTAGAAAAATCATTTGTAGGTAGCAAAACGTTAGAAAACATCTTTAGTGGCCTGTATCTTTTAAGAAAAACTATACTTAATAACAAAAATAAGTACTGAAAAACAAGAAGTTGGTAAATTAAATGGTAACTAGTTTTAAAAATCCTTAATTATATAAATGTTCTTATACTGTATTCTTTTTTACTTTTGTTAATAAAATAGTAATACTTTACTTACATTTTATTAAATTACTTTGCTCAGCTGACATGGTTAAAATAACTTTATTTATGTAAAACAATAATAAAAAATTTATGCATAGCACTAAATTTTATTATAAAAACGAACACAAACGAAATTTACAAATATATACATTTAATCTATATCAAAATTGTATTGAATACCGCATAGGTATTCAAGTATATTATTATTTTCATTAAAACTTGACACCAGATAAAACAGACGCTCATCTGCTTGTCTGAACCTTATTCTTTTGGGATCTGGTTTTATCCCTGCCAGAAGGTGTTCTAGTCCAATATCCCGAGAATTCTGAGTCGTTTTCAGAATATTTATAAAACTCCACAGATTGGGATGGTTTCCATTTAATACTGCGTACAAAGCTCGATGCGCTGCTTCCGCAATATTGTTCGTTCGATCACTTTTTGTAAGTACTCGTTCGTACTGACTCCACAAAGGAATTGGAAACAATGGCTCACCTCTAGCACCTTTAAGTTTAATTTTTTTTAACCTAAAGTTTATGTACATTTCAAAATATAAACTCATAATTTAAATTCAAAAAGTTACGCTTAAATTTTAAATAAATATACCAATCAAACATTAACAAATAAAATATTTATTTTTAATATTTACAATTTTTTTCTAACAAACTAAAAAACAAATTTAAATAGGCAATAAATTAAAGTGTACTTAACATTAACACAAATTTTTAAATGTATTTAACCTTCAACATAGTAGTGTCGAAACCACTCCAGAACTGTCACTAGTTCTTCAGAAATGTTAGCAATTAAAGCCTCTAAACCGTCAACAACTTTCTCTGTGGTTAAAAATGCTAATGACAGAATCATTTTTGCATCTCTTGCAAAATTAGAATCTGTTTGAAACCTAAAAAAAATGTAAGCTAGTTATTTGAATAATTAAAATAGTTGTGTTTATTTTTAAAGTGATAACATATGCGCTTTTAGTTTATATTTGTTGGTAAAATGACTAAAAACCTATCCTATCTATTTGAAATGAATTAGTTGACCGTAGTGTTTTAATAATAATATCTTAAAAACAAAATAGCTCTTGTTGTGGTAAAACAGATAGTATATGTAAATTGTAACCTTGATTGAAGACCGGGCCTTTGCAATTTTCTTAAAACATTTTGACCTAAATGAAAAAGGCACCCTCTAACATTACAGCTTGGAAACTCATTCTGATTCATACAAAGTTACATTTAGCTGAATTTATTACAATAAACTTTACAGTTAATATTACTTACTTTTACGGCATTTATTAATCCGAGCTCAAAATCGCAGGAAACGGCCGATGGTTGAATACCATGAATGATATTTTTAATCATTTGAAACATTGCGATGTAAGTTTGCTCAAACTTGTTCTGAAATGTTTTTCTCTTGCGCCATTATTATCTTGCTCAGTTGTTCAAGAATTTAGTTTAAACGAAAATTTTGTGTTCTGTTTCTTTGATTCGGTATTTCGATTAGTTGGAATTCATGTTCTTTAGTTTTTTATCATCTTTATGTTTCGCAGTTTATTAATTGTAAATACACCACTTCCTTGACTCGATTTTATTACAACTACTCTAAATTTAAATAGTTAACTGTTTTTTAAATCCTTTTTAATAAACAATAGTTCGTTTAGCACCTATAAAATATTAAGTTAATAGTAAAAGTTTAATTCGGATTTAATACATCGACTTTATTAACATGTCAACTTAATTTAAAAGTAACTTAAGAAACTATCTACGACCTAACTTATAATAACGTATTAAGTCAGTTAAACGCTAAACACGCATATATAAAAGTAACAATATCGGCAGATGGTAAAATGCAAACATGAGTACAAACACTTTTGAAACAATCGGCTTAAAATAATCAAATAAAAATTTTACTGATCAAACTTCAAATTGTACTATTTCTTAAAATTTAAAAGAATAGAAAACCTAAATAGACAGAGAAAATTGTAAAATAGTTTTATTTACTTTTGTTGCAGTCTATATATATATTTTACACATTTACACTGTTATTTAACGTATTTACTAATATACTAGTATTTATTAGTTGCTAGGTACTTTTGTTGCTAGGTTTAAACAAGTAGTTTTACGTTTAAAATATGATAGTAAATATTTAAATACGTTAGTTAAAATATCTTAATAAAATGATTTGATAGAATTTTTAGAATTATTTTTGTATTGTTATTATTAAGTTGAGGTTTGCCATAGAGTAACTAGTGTAATTCTATATTAAATACAAAGTTTTAGTTGAAGCTTTAACTTGAAACATATTAAAAGCTTGTAGTATTATGTTGCATAGTTTATTTTTATATTTTTAAACATAACATATAAGCATAAACAAATGTGTCATTCCATGCTAAAATGACGCCGTGCGAAAGAGTTAATACCAATTACATTTTTCATCTACACTTTTTTTATTATACAGGATATAAAAATAATTATTCTTAACATTAAAAAAAAGATAACTGATAATAAACAGGGTTGCCATTCTTTGAGTCACCTTAAACTGCCCTGAGATTTTAGATAATATTTTAGCAAATTTACTTATTTAAGTACATTAGTTATAAAATAACAACTTATAAAGCTAAGTTATCTAAATCTCATCTAAAGTCTATAAAAAAATGTCCTAAGATTTTTTAAAAACTGTAAACAACCCTGAGATTAAAAAATATAAAACTGACCTGTGTCACCCTGTGTTTTAAGAAAAAAATAAAGTTATTTAGAATTTTCCTGAGTTAATTCAAAGTTCAAAAATTTCTTTAGTTTCTCTGAGTACCCTGAGTGTGTGGCAACCCTTAATATAAGTAAAGGAAGTTTAAAATGTTTTTATAAACAAAGAATTTAATCTTCAAATAATTTAAAGGCTATTAATGTGTTTCTATTAAAAACAAAATTAACTATCACGTTTAAAAACACAAATTAGGTTTTGAAATTTTCAGCGACTTTGAGTTTTATTGATGTCTTGTTGACTCTTGGCTTGAAATTACATTTTATACAATTCTTATTTTCATTAAGATAAATTTCAAGGCATAACATTTTTTTTTAAGCGCAGAACTCATTTTTTTATTTTTTTTTCGAAAACTAGTACTAGTTTTATCTAATTATACTCTGACACGCTTGAATTTTTAAATATGCAACATTTTTGTTTTTGTTTATATTTTCACGCATGAATAAGTTTCAAAATAACAGTATAAATAACTAATATTGTTATATGCAGTTTAATATTTTATTTTTAAAAAGGTCGCAATGATTTGCCACCGAAACCAGTCACGAATAAAATGTACAATTTGCATAAATCTATTTAAATAAGCTCTTTACATCCCTGTAATTTGAGCTTTTTTATTTAGTTAAGGCAAATAACTATATAAATGTTAGGCTAAAAATGTTTGATAACAATTACTTTAAAATGAAGGTGAATATAAATTTTTAGTAAAATGGTATACTTTGCTGTTTTACTTTTTTCATACCATAATAAACCTATTGTACTCCTTGACTTTGACAGGTTGTATCTAAAAAGTTAAATTGAAATTTTAAGTTTATCAATATTAGCTATGATTTATACAAACTGTTAGCTAATGTTTTCTAGCTTATCCATTATTCTAATAAAAGAATTAATGATATACTACTGAAAATGATATTAGACTTAATCATTAATTTTATTAAGCATTATAATTCAATGTAGTTATGTTGGGGAATAAAGAAATGAAATTTACTAAAATATTTCAATCTTAATATAGTGTGATATATGAGATTTTTGTATAAGGTAAAATTAAAAACTTTTGTTATTTTATGAAATTCAAAAATAAGGGCTTCTTATTTTTATTAAAAAATATTTGTAATATAACTTTTCTTTGAATTATTTAGCTCATTATTTTTTCTAATTAGTTTCAGTTAGATCTAAAAGAGATCAACAAAAGTCCTCGCTTTGTTTTCAAATATCTAAAATAATTTACTTGATTCTTTTTTAGTGGACTGCTATTTTTGTAAAACTAATAAATTCTATTGCTAACTGATTTAATGTTTTATACAAGCTTATCACATTAGAAATAGAGTCGTTTTTAGTTCAAAAGAAAATCCCCTACTACAATTAGTAAATTAAAATAATAAATCGGGGACAAAACTTGTTAAACTTAAAATGTTTAAATAGTAAATTATAACTATAATATCAGAGACAAAATTTTCAGTTATTAATTATGTAACATTTAATAACATCATTCCGTGAAATTAAATCTTAAAACCGCTAACCGACTAAATGTAATGATTTAGTAAAAAGAAGTAAAAAATAAATAAGCAATATAAAAAAGATTAAGTTAGGTAGGAATTGATCGCGTTTGGTTTTAATTTTCTAGGACGGATTCTAACCCTTAGTTTGTATATTTCATTTCACTTATATTAAGTTCATACTATGATATGAAAATAATTAGAAAAATGTAGTAAAATCTTTACTATTTTTCTAAAATGAGTTAAACTTAAAATTTATATAATTAAAATAAATAACTAAATATAATTTAAAAATTAATCTTATAATCAGTAATTAAGTATTAGTAAAAACTACTTTTAAGTTTAAAGTAAAATTAAAACTGTCAAACTAATTTTAATTCAACGATAATTATTTAAAGAAAATGTCATGAGTTTATTCTTTCAAGACTTTAATCTACAAACTAAGTTTCGGTCAAAGACCTCGTCAGTGCTTATGTAAAAATTCTTAAAAGATATGTAACAATCATGAAAAATAGCATTTGAACAATTAAAAAAAATTATATAACAACTAGAAAAAAATTAACATTAAGATTAAAATTATAGGCAAACTTTATGACTTAAAAAAAGAAATTTTCGTTAAAAAATTAGATTTTTGGTTATTGCATTTTATTTGATTCATTAATGTCGGTATTTCTGTTATAAAATTGATTCTACTCAATAATTTCTAAACAAAAAAATAAAGTTTCACATTTTTTAAAATTTTTGAAGCTAATTAAATCAAGTTTGTAATAAAAATAGAAAAAAACTTAAAATTTAATTTACAGTTTAAAATTTACTATTAAAAAAAGTCTTTTATTATTATTTTATCTACCTTTGCACATTTACTTTAGCTGAAACTGTATAGCTCGGAAATAATTAACTTAGTCAACTTAAGAATTTAAAATACAATTTAAGCTAGCTAACTTATGAATTAACAAATAAGTTAACGAAAAACTTTAAAATTTTAAAATGTTTTCAAAGGTTTTGTTAAAATTATTTAAACTGTTTGTAAAATTGTTAAAATATTTAAAATATACTTAATATTTACACTTTTTACATTTTACTTTACATCTTTTTACATAAATAATATTTAATTACAGAATTATATATATATATTAATGCTCAGTAAACAATATAATAATAATAATAAACAACTTACATAGAGTTAATTTAAATATTTTCAATAAAAAACAAGTTTACGTTTTATTTTGGCCGTAACATTTGTTTAATTAAGGATAAAACTTATATTTTAAAGTCTGCCTTGCTAAGTATCATCCTATTTGTAATTATTATATTATTAGCATAAAAGTTTAACTTTAAAGCTTGCAGCTTGATACATAGAAAAGCATTTATTTTTTTTAAATTTAAATTTTTTTTTTGGAATTTTAACATCTAGATCAATCTAGATGTTTATTTTGGCCTTTTAAAGTTTTAATGTTTCTTTCAAGTCTTTTTTAGCAGGGTCAAAAGATATTTTATGAAAAAAATAAATTTAAGTCATTTTATGAATTTTTAAGGACTTCATAGAATTGTGCTAAATTGTTTTAATCGGTGAAATATATACACAAATTAAATAAAAATATACTGTGCATATATTGTTTTCATAAAGAGTAAAAACGAAGCAAAAACTTTTTTAAATACATTTTAAATTATTTAAATGCAAATTGAATTTTTCTGTTATTTATATAACACCAATTAAATAGTACAAAAATGGTTGTAAATATTTTTTGAAACTTTTTGTAGCAAATAATTTTTTTATAAATTGTTTTATTCAACATAAAAGTCTTATGTATGGTCTTAATGGTTTAGCTTTAGTGTTTATAAAAGTCTTTTATAAAATACTTCTTTTACCTTGCTAAAAGACTCCAATAAAAATCCAAAATAGAAAACTTAAAATTTTTCGATATACCCAAAAAAAAAAAAAATAATGAAAAATATTAACACTAAACAATTAAGGGATTTGCAATCTAACATTGTTTTAAATTTCAGCACCAAATTTATATACATTAAATTAAAAACAATATATTAGTTATTAATGAGCCAAAATTATAAAAGTATAAATAAAAAAGTAGTTAAATTAAAACGGGTAAAAAAACTACTTAAAGTTAATTATTACAAAGTCTAACGAACGGTGTTTTCATAGGAAATTTTATAAGTATAATAAAATCAAATACTTTTCTTTGATGAACTTTTTTATGTAACATTGCACAAAACTGTAAAAGAAAACAAAATTTAACTATTTGTTTTCACTTATTTTCTTACATCAACAAAAACCAGTTGTGTTTATAATGTAAATAAATATAAACATGACTTAAACATTAAAGATAATTATATTGATATATAAAAAAATAAAGTACCTATTTTAACCTCTGAAAATCAAAATATTTTAAAAATAATTGATGTTCACAAAAACGTTGTCTTTTTTTGTTAACTATAACAATTATTATAATATACTTACGTTGAGAAGACTTAAAACTTAAAATACAAGATGAATAAAAACACTTCAAAAAAGAAAAGCACTTAAACAAGTTTAAACAACATAACATTTTGTTAAAAATTATCTGGACACAAGTATACATACAGACAAAACAGTAATTTTGTTTTATAAATCAATCTTTAAAGTCTTTTAAATCGTGTTTAAGTTCACAAAAACAATTATTAAAAACTTTGATTTTTAACAAACTACGAACTAAATACATAATATTGCTTTTTGAGCTGTAACAAGTTTAAGTAAAAAGAATATATATGTAGTCATAGATAAACATTTAAAACAAAATTTTAAACATGGTAAAATATATATAATAATTTTATTAATAATATATGTTTCTCTTATTTTATCTTTTTTATTTTCTGTAAAAATATGTTACAGTTACTTCAAACAAATTTTTAATTTAAACTTTTTAATTAATATTAGCAAAATAAGCTTAAAAAAAGTATACTAAAATAAAGTGCTTTATTAAAGATATAAATTAATATATTTTAAACCAAATTCTTAAAATGAAATACAAGCTCAAGGAACACTAGAGTTAAAAAAAAATATGTACATCACGTTAAACTTTGATAAGTATTTTATAAGCAAGTTAATATTTTACTAAACAAAGTATAAAAAATACGAAAAAGACATGACACTTTCAAATGGAGATATTATTAGGAGAAATAATTGAGCGCTAATGTTGTGACGTCACTATTTGCTTGGTTACACGAACACAATAAAAAAACATATTATTTAATTTTAGTTTTTCCTAAACAAGTTCTATAAACTTTACAGTAAATGTATGATATTTCTTTTTGTTTTATGTTTTTAGTTATTCAGTAAAAAAAATCTCGTTAATTGAATAAAACTCGTTTTTTAGATTTTGACTTTATTTGTTAAATTCACAATCCAAATTGGAATCTTTCAGATGACTGCGTGTTTTAGACGACTTTCAGATGACTGCGATAGACGTTTCAGCCTAATGAATAAAACATCTGAACCCTGATCAGTAGACTCCAGGATCGAGTCCTGACTCAAAATTCCTTTTTATTTTTAAATATTTATGCAGATGTGCTTGTCACATTTAATTTTGTTTTAAAGTTTTAAAAATCTACAGTCAAAATCTTAAATGTTTAAATTTCACTGACTAAACCAGTTTTATTATTTGTATTACATTCGTTTTTAATTAATTACAACTTATTTGTTTGATTTTTATTTTGTTTAAAAAAAATTTTATGCCAAATACATTTTAGTTTATAACTAGAATAGTTTATACTAAATAAAATTGTTAACATTATTTAATAAAGTATACTTTCTCGTTTTACTAGATCAATAACTTTTAAGACACTTTTTAAGTTAATAGAAGTATATGTTCCCTATATCTTATTTTTATGTCGTCAATTTTTAGTACAAGCAAGAAGTTTTAGACAAACTCATTATTCAACATATTTTTATGTATTAAATTATCGATTTAATCCTTTTGCAAGTTAATATTTGCAAAAACAAACTTGTATTCAATTAATAGTGATGAAAAATTCGACATCTATATTTAATTTATTATAATCTTTGTGGTTTAGTTATGCTAAAATAAAAACTTGTAGTACAAACATAGTTAAGTCAGTATCTAAAAAAATGTTTAATTAAATGAATATTTAAATTCAAGTTTTGAAGAATTTTTTTCAAAAAATTTTTCTTTTACTACATATGGACACCAACACTGTAGTTGTAAATTATCTGACATATTTATCTTAGCTCGGAACTAAAAGTCTATTAAGTACCATAAATTTACTTTCTGGGTTCAATGTTGTCACAAATACTATTTTATATAAATGGTATAATAAAATATGTATTTGTTAAAATTAAGAATTAAAACAAGTGGTTCTTATGATCTGTGAATGTTTTTGTCTCAACATTCAAAGACTCGTTGATTTTCTGGGGCAGATTGTTTGTACTATTTACTCATGCTTTTCCTGCAGACGGGGCTTTTATGCCTAAGACCCGCTGCATCAATGTATCAGTTTAAAGATTATTGTTATGTAAGTATGTTTTTATAAATTAAAAAATATACATCAACAAATGTCTTGTTTTGAATATTTTAACATGTATTTATTTCAGCCATCATCTACAAAGTTGAGATGCTTCGCGCCATCAACAACTAAATATTGAACTTTTAATAGTTTGTGTGGTAAAGTTCATTATTTATTGTTTTGATTATGGAGTGAATTTCATACATTATGAATTAAGAATTAAAAAATAATTTTTCTTTTTTAAACATTTTTGCTTTTTAAAACATTTTAGATGGTATTGGTCGATAAATAAGTTTTTACAATAAGTTGTTTGAACGATTCTTAGTTATATATTAACTTTTACAAGATCTTTTAGTGTTTAAGTTAATGGTAAGAGAACGTACGTTTATATATAATGTGACACAAGGCGCTAAATCGTTATTTATTAAGTTTTAATAGTCAAGTAAGTAAAAAACTTGCTTTATTAAGTACATATAAATTGCTACTATAAAGGTTACACTTCTACATTAGATTTTACAGCTTTTTTTATAGTTTGTTTGTTTTTATTGTATATTTATTTGCAATCTGATCACCTTTTTTTATTTGTCATTACGATAAAGTTTTGAAAACCAGCCGAAGTGTTTAAGTATTAGAAATAAATTTAAAATAGAAAAAGTAATATTTACTGCAACCAAAATGCTCAAACTTTTTTTTTGCTTTTTTAGTTGGAAAGTTGATTTGGAAGCTAGATGGTTTACGTTGAACAAACTGTTGATAGAACAAATGTTACTTTTATAAATAATCCTAATGTTGTACTATATACGTTTCTGTCATCATCGATATAATATAAACATCGTGACACTAAAGTATATTAAAACTTTAGAATTTTTTGAAATCTTCATTTTGGTAATTCATTTTAATAATTAAAAGATTTATATCAGCCGTTCTGAACTACTAAAATTATATAAGACACAATGCTTATACAATTTTGAATTAAAAACGTTAATAATATTAATAAAAAATACATACCCTTGATAAACTAATGATGTCGTCAACAAAATGAAAATTAAACTTTCATATAAAATATTTTTATATTTTTTGATAACATACCAGCTTTAATTTAATTCAAATAGTTTAATAAAATTAGTACTCCAACAAGCTTTGGTATAAACTTTGAATTTTAAACATTTAATCAAAAAGTAATCTAAAACCTAAAAAAGATGAATTAACTTTTTGTATAACAGTTTTGATATAAAAAATCATTAGTTAACTAATGCATAAAAACATTTTTTTACTTATATCAATGAAATAAAATAAAGTTCTTTAGATTAAGACAGTTCTGAGTGAAGTTATGAGAATTTTCATATAAATTAAAAAAATAAAGTTATGTTGTATATTTAAACTTATATGAGTAACAATTTTCTTTAAAAATTTTCTTTAAAAACAATTTTCTTTAGTGCTTACATGAGGCTGGTATGTCAGTTTTTACTACTTAGCGTGATTTATTAGTTTAATCAAGTATATAAAAAGTAATTTATTTTTATCGTTTAAACTACCTCTTTCTTTTAATTTTTTATGTTTTGTTTTATAGTGAAAGGCAAAACTGCCAGTTTATACTTTTAAACTAAATGCTTTGAGGGTACAACTAAATAAACCTTTCCCTATTCATAAAAGTGTTGTCCTAGGTTTTGCAAGTTGACAATAGTTTTCTAAAGTACATTATATTAACTATAATATCTATATATTAATTGATATGAATTCAACTTGACTGTCAACTTACTTGTAGTATCCCGGAAGTTGTTTTATTTTTTATTTATTTTAAGTAAACTACACTGTTCAGTTTATAGCACTTATTTTTTAAATTAACTTGATAGTTTTGATGTTTTTATACCGTTGACACTTTAAATGCTTAAGCCCAAAAAGTATAATAGGACTTTGATTTATTTGAACGCTCTGAAGTAATCATTAAATATTCACTTTTGATATCTTTCCAATAACTAATATTACAAATGCATAGAAAAACTATTATAAAAAAACTACGTTAATGTTTTATTTAAAAACTTAATAAAGATTTAATTCCAAAATTAAAAGTTTTAATAATTCTCATGGTCAAAAAAAACTATACATTTATAAACTGGTTGCATTAATAAATCTTATACAAACATATCTTATAGTTATTATTTATTAATATAACAGGCATGGCTAATAAATATACAAACTTTGTCAAAACTGGAGAATGGAACGATTAGTATTGAAGCGTAAACTGTAACACATTTGCCTGGAACTTTTGTATTGTTGATATAATCAACGAGCAAGCAGAGAAAAGCAAATAAAAGGTTTAAAGAAAATTAGTCAGTTTATCTTATTACATATAAAGTTAAGAACTGAGTCTTACTGTATATTTTCTATCAAAGGTAATATAGTAGAGTACTTTGAAACAAATCAAATTAAATAAAACTTCTTAAACAAGAACATTTAAAAAACTAAATGTTATTATACTATAAAACTAAAAAGAATATTAAAACTGTTTTTAAAAATACACTAAACTTCTACAAATGCTTGTAAACTAACAAAAAACAAACTTTACGTTTAACTAAAAGACTTTCAGTTGCAAAGTCATTATTTTTTGTCATACTATGCAATTATAAGTACTGAAGTATTGTTGAGTAAATTTTTAATTAACACAATTTTCTTTTTTCGTGTTTTTTCAAATCTGTCGAGGTATAAAGCTTTTTACCACATTTTGGACAAAAATGTTTTGGCTCATAATGATAAAGCAAATGGTTGGTCAACTGAGGTTTAGTTTTAAAGCTTCTGTCATCTGGGCATATTCTGCATTTAAACTTTCTCTCATCACTGTGAGTTGCTTCATGTCTTTTAAAATTTGTTTTTCAGAAAACCTTTTACCACAAGTTTTGCACTGATAAGGTTTTTCACCTGTATGAGTATTAATGTGCCGATTAAGATTTGATTTATCTCCGAAACATTTCTGACAAACTTTACATTGATAAGGTTTTTCACCCGTATGAGTTCTGATGTGTATAACAAGTTCTGCTTTACAACTAAAACATTTCAGGCAAGATTTACATTTATGCACCTTATCATGTATGTTTTTGTGTTTTTTAAGAGCATTATTACTAGAAAACTTCTTTTTGCATATCGGACATTCAAACTTGTTATCATTCTTAGTAATTTTGGCTCTAAAACCTGGAAAATTAACACTTAAATTTTTAACTTCGTTAGAATACTTATTTATTTCTATAAACTATATAAAAACTTATATTGATATCTTTATGCTTAATATACATTTAAAATACTAAGCAGGTAGTTACAATTAATTTGATACAGAATGCTTTCTAAAAAAAATATTAACTATTGAAAACTTTATTTTTTGAAATGAACTACTTAGAATTAAAAGTATAGTTTATTTATATGTATAGTTCATTTAATAACATTTAAAAAAAAAACAATCTTACAAATTGATCGTATTCGATTAAATATATAAGAGTGTATATATATATATATACTAAAATAAATAGAAAAACTTTCACTAAATATTCCTGTTTTGAAATGAACATAAAGTTAAGGTCTCAAGTATATTTTACAATAGACTTGAGACTTACTTTAGATAAAGTAATGAAAAAGGTCACATGTAATTATACTTATGTTAAAACGAATCGGATAGTAGGACTTTCGAGAATACTAAATATTTACTTCTTATTTTACTACTATATGCTTATTTTTTCCCACATATTCACAAATAATTGCTTACACCTAATACTCTTATAAACGTGATTATTTATTGCTTTTCAACATATTTACACAATATATAAAATTAAATAAACTTACCTTGAATCTCAGTATCAAGTTTATGAAGAATTTCCTGAGACATTGATGTCTTAACTAGATAGTCACTTATACTGTCACCTGTAGTATTAAATAAGACTTCAAAAAATAAAATTAAAATTGACTTTACTTTAAACAACTTTAAACCCAGACTCAAGTCTAATACTTAGAAAAAATATATAAACAAAAAATTCCGACTTAATGCATTATATTACAAAACTTTAATTATTTCAAAATAACAAACTGTCACCTATACTCCTTTTTGATTGTGTATCACAATAATTTGAACTTTTACCATCAGAAGACAAGTCATCAGGTTTACTTTTCATTTCTTTTGTTTCGATGTGAGCATTAATTTTGTTTCTTAAATGTGGAACTTCACTACCTGTTAAAAAATGTTAATATATTTTTAGTAAAATTAGAATATTACATCTAATATAGAACTTACCAATTATTATATCACAATTTTTGTTACTTTATTGTAAGAATTTAGAGGTACTAAAAGTAGTTTCAGTTTCTTTAGTTTGATTAAAACTTGAATCACATAATTCTTCTGGTTCTACTTTTATTACACTCAGTTGTTTATTTTTTTTCAACATCATAGATTACTCGTATTGGCTCTATTATCGTGTGAACATATTCTTTTTAGTGTTTCAAAACAACTTTTCAAAAAATCTAATAAACTAATAATTTAAAAAAAAAATTGTGTAATACAATTACTTAGTATTAAAAATACCTTCACTTTTCCGAATGTCTTTTGAAACAGAGTCATTTTCATACCTTCTATCAAGAAATGAAGATTGGAGACTTAGCAATCTTTAAAAAAATTATATTTTGTATAATTAAATTAAACTTATAGGTTTTTTAGTTTTAATAAACAACAAAGCCACTTACAACTACTCATTAAAATTAGTTCTTAATAAGTTGAGAACAAGTATACATATAAAGTACAATTAATATGTAATAAAAGTTATACACAACTAACTCATCGCCTTTGCATTAAGTTCTTTTTTTAACTTCTCATTTGTCTCCGATAATTTACAATTTTCATCGGCAAGATTTTCTTTTTCTTTCTTTAATCTGCAATTCTTTTCTTGTAAATGTTGAATCTCTAAGTTTTGCTTTTAGATAATTTCTTTGAAACCTGACATCAAAGATTCAGCTAGGGTAATTTCTGAATAAATTTGTAATTAATGTACAAACAATCTTATTTTTAAGCAGAATAACTAGTAAATACATAAAATGAAGTTTAAAACATTGAAAAATTGTTATAATTATAACTATTCAATTGACCAGAAATAAAACTAACTTTCATTTAATTTGTTGCTGTTTGAGAGTTTATCCATTGTTATAATATAAAATTATTAATATATAAAACTTCTAGAAAAAACTACTATAAACATTAATTTATTTTTTAGGAATTGTATTGTTAATGTAATAAAGTAACTGAAATAAAAAACTATTTCTATTTTATATAAAATAAACTTATTTCACTTTCATCTTTTTATTGTTAATTTACATGTGTTCTATTCTAATATAAGCTTAAATAAAACAAACATTTTTTATTAACGAGTTTAACACATTAGTAGTTTTAAACTTTAGTTTTTGAGTTTTTATCATGGAAAATTTGTTTTATTTGTTGTAAATAAAAATATATGTCAAAAATATTGCATGATTTAGACATAAAGATAAGAAATTTAATTTTATAAACTTTATTTAAAAATAAATTTGTGTTTTCTAGGATGTAAGTGTATCTGAAAATTTAAAATAAGTAAAATGTTATTTAAACAAAAATAATTTAAAACTGCCTCTACTAAATAAATACAAAATTTGTTTTTATAAAATTATGTTTAATTATACTCTTTGGTCTTTTAAGATATGAAGTTCAATAGTCATAAATTTAATCATATTAACTAACACTAATATATTTCATATTTAAGTAAGAAATTTATAATAAGAATTTTTATGAACTTTCAAACTAAAACTGGTCTACTCATTTATCAGCATAAATATATAAATCTGTATCAAATTAAAAAAAAAACTACTTTTTGTAATTATAAATCTTTAAAAGTTGTGGCACTGCATATTAACAAAGCTAAAACAAAACAAACTAGACTGTTAAAGTTCAAAAGTATGTAGTGTTTAAAATATTGGATGAACATTTTAAAGTAAACTTAAGAAAATTGTTATTTTAAAGTAAACTCTTGCTCAATTAAAAGATTATGGGTTGGTATAATCTGTTTTAATATAAGATTTTCAGCCTCCTATCAGTCAATTATTTTTGATAACTGGCTGATTTATGCTTATAAAATTTCCAAATTATTTGACTTTATTGTTTCTGCATTTTCCTAGATGAAAAAACTATAAAAAGTACCTATGAAATTTGTAAGAATTTATTATCAATTATATAGGGTAAACAAACAAACAATCTTAATATTTAAAAAACAATTATATAACTGATAGTATAGAGCAGGGGTCGGCAAACTGCGGCCCGCGGGCCAATTGCGGCCCGCGAAGGGTAAATCTGCGGCCCGCGAGCACGTTATTTTTTTGAATGGAATGCGGCCCGCGAAAGAAAATTTTGTGGCCCGCTGAGCAAAAATATATTTCAAGTAAACTTTTTTCGGTAATTCGATTAAATTTGTTTAGTTTGGTTTTAAGTCTCTGTATAACATTTAAAAATAATTAGAAGAAGTTGCTACTTTAATTTAAAAATGTGAAAAAGACAGATTAGCATTCTAACAGGATACTTTTCTGAGTTTCATAATAACTTCTATTTTACAACAGCAAGTAATTATCTGAAAAAAAGAGTGCTTGAATTTAATAAGTTAGTTATATTATACCTATTTATCAAATAAACTAAATGCAAATGTTTTCCGTTTTGTACAAAAGTAATGCACAGTAATTAACTAAAGTGTCATTTCTTTATAGCTTAGATATTCTTTCCAATATTTTTTATACCTAAGTTTCTTTTATATATTTTTTATTTGTAAATGTTATGTTTTAGTGTGAAAACATTTAAAATAACATAGTAATAAGAAAAAAGTTTTATTTAAGTTTTGTTTTGACACATTTTAATTTTTTAGAAGTTTTCTTTGCACTTGAACTAATTTATATGCACACCAACTTAAAAAAATGCTCATATTTTAAACCACTTTTTATTTAATACTTTAGTTAGTTTAAGTTTAGTTTATGCATAACTTTCTAAGTTTGTTTTTTCTACATGTAATATCTAAATTTGTACAGACACAACTAAAACAATATATATGACATAAACTAATATAGTTTTTGTTAGGTATACATTTTCATTTTTCAAACATTGATTTTGTCAAACTAAGTTAACTTTTATGCTTTGCATATCAATACACACATTTGCTGTTTTTTGGAGCTACCTGTTTAATATAAACTAGACTTAGGGATAGTTTATAAACATTGACACACAATCAGACTATCACTGTTTGAATACTTCAAATCTCAGGCCAACTAAGTCATTTTATAAGTTTTTGGCTAGAATTGCTTTTTGTATACAAAAATATCAGGAATGTTTTTGTTAATTCAGGCTGGCTTTTTTGCTTAAAAGAGTGGAAAATTAAACTTATGATGTAAGTTTTGCCCAACCCAAAGTGTTAGTTTCAGTTATAATATATGTTATAATATATCAAGTTCAAGCTTTTAACTTGAAAATTTATGCTTAAAAATTTTGGAAAAAACTTGAATTTGAGAATTTTTGAAAAAGCCTTGAGTTTCAAACAATTTTTACATGTAAAGTAGTGAAATTTCGATTTGACACAAAAAATTTAGCAAATAATCATTTCTTTATTAAAAAATATACTAAAGTAGCTTAACAGTGTTTTTTAATATTGATATACTTTATAAGACACTTATTAAACTTTAATTA
Source organism: Thalia democratica (assembly GCF_965202585.1). Lineage (NCBI taxonomy): Eukaryota > Metazoa > Chordata > Thaliacea > Salpida > Salpidae > Thalia > Thalia democratica. The sequence continues at coordinate 2,668,385 of NC_139172.1, read as the reverse complement.
AACTTTATACTAAAAATAAAAGAAGGAATTGTACTTCTAAAATCTTTTGGTGCATTGCACCTTTACTTGTAAAATTTCACCGATTGTTGTGCTTCGTGTTTGAACTAAACCAAGAAATTATACTAAAGTGTCAAAATTAAAAAAACATCTCTAATAAAAATTCTCAGATGAGCAATAGTTTTTCTATCAGTGCTGTCATCTTAACATATTGATTAAAGTCATAATTTGATTTATGCGACTTTATAACCTTAAAGTATTTCCTAAATAGGACTTTTTGTTGTCATTGAACAAATAAACAAAAGTTTTTAATTACTGCCAACAAAAATTCTTTAAAAAAGTTTTCAATTATAAACGGTATCTCACTATTAATAATAAATTTTGCTACTTTATAACTTGCCCTATCAACTTTTTTCTGATAATTCTGTAGTTACTGAAGATAATCATGTGTTTTGTTGGAACTGACTTTGATGATTTGTTTTTTTATCGTTTCTCGCAATAACTCCTAACTAACGTTTTTTTTTTGTTGCTCGTCTTTTATTCTACAATTAATATTTTTAAATTCTTGTTGCAGATAAAGAATTGCTGTAATGCTTAATAAAAAAGAGGTTTTACTCTTTGCTAATGACTTAATTAAGTTTTATACTTTTGTTAAAAATGTTTAAGAAAGTTAATTGTCCATTCCAGCTGACTTATATTTTTTTGGCATGTAATTTGTTTACTGTTAATAAGTTTTGTTATTTCTTTATGTTGTGGACTTTGTTTAAACTGGGTTGCTACACAAACAGGCTATTTTAAAAGCTTGTAAACTCAGATGTGTTTGAAACTTTTATTTCAAACACTTTATATAAATCTTAGAATTCCCAGAATAGTTTTTATGACTGTAGTGTAGTTTACTAATTGTAGTTTTTTCTTGTTTTTTTACACTTTGTGTATTTTTTAATGATGATGATATTTTTACTAGGTACTTGAGCTTGATTTACAACGATTTACTAGCTTTTTAAACTTTTAATGAACTTAGGCTGGTTTGATACAACTCAGACATTTTTGCTTTTTAAGTGACAACCATGTAAAAGACTAGTTACTAATAAGATATTTTATTTAAGTATTCGAGAATTAATTATGTTAAAGAATTTATTCTAGCTTTCTATAATACAAACATGTATTAATTTTATTAATTTAACTAATTACTAAATTTTTTAATGAATGTAAACTATATAACACGCAAAAACTTTTTTTTGAAGTTAATATTCTTAGAAATATGAAAAAAGGGGTTGATAATAAAACAAATATATAAAAGTAACTAATAAATTGTCTTTCAAGTTTGGTTTTTATAGAGAGTTAAATTGCATGTAAAATTACAAAAGTATTAAATTTAACTTAGTAAGTGCTTATGAAGGTACATAGTTTATTAACACTTAAGTATACTAGTCAATGTAAATTTTATTCTAATTTTATTTAATTTAATTTAAATAGTCATTCTATGTATAGCTAAAAGTTATTTATAATGATAAGGTGAATAAAAGTAAAACTTTTCTCTAGTGTGACTAAAACTAAAACCAAAAGATTTTTCAAATGTCACTAAAACTAAAACTGCGGCCCGCGAAGACTTTGTAAACTTGAAATTTGGCCCGCGACCACCAACTGCCTGCCGACCCCTGGTATAGAGGGTTGCTACTCTTTGAGTCAAAAAACTGCCCTGAAACTTTTACAATCTTCAAAAAAGTCTAAAAATGTTTCATAAATAAAAAAATTACTCTTTATAAAAATTTGGTTATAAAATAACAAAATATAAAATTTAAATCAAATTAAATTTAAAATCTGTAAAAAAACAGCCTAAGTCAGTTAGTTTTGATAACTGTCTGATTTTTGCTTAGAAAATGTTTAAATTACTTGACTTTTATTTTCTGCATTTTCCTTTTTATAGTTATAAAAGTTATTAAAAGTAGCAAATAAATTTGTCAGCAAATTTTTCAAAAATATTTAGGGTCAACAAATAAACAGTCTTAATATTTAAATAGCAATTACATAATTTATAAAATAAAGGGTGATTACTTTTTCAGTCAAAGAACTACCCTGAAATTTTTACAATTTTAAGAAAATCTAAACACTTCTCAAAATCAATTAAAAATTACTTCCATAACTAAATCGGTTATAAAATAACAAAATATCAAAACTAAACCAATTAAATCTCATCTAAAATGTGAAAAATAACTGTCCTAATTTTTTTGAAAATCTGTAAACTACCCTGAAATTAGAAAAAAAATTAAAGCTGCCCTGATACAACCTGTGTTTTTAGGAACTATTCTAAGTATTAGAATATTCATGACTTGTTTCAGAATTCAAAATTTCTTCAGTTTTTCAGAAAACAGAGAACCTTGAGTGTGTGGCAACTCTGAATACAGCTAAAAAAAGTTAAAAATATTATTAAAAACAAAGAACTTAATTTTATAAATAATTAAAAAGGGTGTTAATATGTTTTTATTAAAAAAGAATTTTATTATTAAGTTTGAAAACAACTTGACTTTTGCTATATCTGATCTACTTTAGATAAATTTTGCTGAACTTATTTTATTCAGTTTTAATTTAGCTACAAGTATTTCTTATACCAAAAAAAAGTATTAACTATTTAGACCGGTTAGGTGACTTACAGTTAGAGAGTTAAAATGAATTCTTATTATAAGAAAAATCAATTTTTAAATACTAAGACAAAAAAAGTTATAAATACTTTATTTGAAAATTTAAAACGTCCCTCAATCAAAAAAAAAATAAAATTTCATTAAGATTAGGCTAAAAATGTTTTAGAACAATTAATTTTAATTTGAAGAAGAATAAAGGTTTTTAGTAAAATATTATTTCTTGCTGTCTTAGATTTTACCCACCATAATAAACTTATTGTCTTTGACTGGTTGTATCTAAAAAAATAAGCTGATTTTTAAAGTTTATTAAAAACTATTATTGAGTTTTCTATTATTTATACAAACTATTAGCTGCTATTTACTAGCCTATCCAGTATTATAATAACCTTCTTAATGAACTTCTTAAACTTCTTGTAAATAATATTAGACTTGATAATTAATTTTATTAAACATTATTATTTCAATGTGGTAATATCATTGAATAAAAGAAATAAATTTTTATAGAGTATTCACCTCTTACTATATTTTGGTGTTATAATATTTACAATATATACATTTTAGTAGAAGGGTAAATTTTAAAACTTTTCTCAATTTACAAAATTTGAAAAACAAGTGCTTCTTAATTTTATCTCTTTAAAAATATGTTTAATGTAATTTTTCTATGAAGTACTTAACTAGTTATATTTCAAACTAGTTTTAATTAGATATAAATTAGATCATTTAAAAAGTAGGATACTTATTTTTAAAAATCTAAACGTATTGTACTAGAAACATTTTTTCTATGCATTTTCATGGGTTATTTATAGAAATTTAACAAAATCTACTGACCCTTTTATTTATTGTGCTTTTATTTTTATTTATCTAATGAACTTTATTTTATTGCTAAATGATATTATGTTTTATACAAGCTTACACTTTGAATATGCTGTCTATTTTGGCATTTTACGAATTTGGCCTTTTATTCATGTCTTTTTCGCAGGGTCTGTAAAGTAATTTTTATAAAAAAAAAATAAACGTGAGTCGTTTTAAATACATTAAATTGTTGTAAAGGTTTAAATCGGAAAATCATATGTTAGTTGAATAAAGAAAATTAGTGTGCAAACTGTTGTTTTTATAAAGATAAAAAACGAAGCACAACTTATTTCATCTACAATTGAAAAAAAAAATTTTGTTATATTTTACCTAAACTAAATAAAATAAAATAGTCATGAGTATTATTTTTTAGTTTTTGTCACAACATAATTTGATGTTTTTATTTTGTTATTTTGAACTTATAAGTGTTCATAGTTTAGTATTTATAGATGTTATAAAACAATATTTTTTGACCTTCCTAAAAGACTTCAACAAAAAAATTAACTATAAAACTTAATTTTGGTCGTTACACCCACAAATTTAAATGAAAAAAAAAACTAAACATGAAAGTTTGACAACTTAATAATAATGTTAAAAAGAAGATAAACTAAATGTGATTGTTACGATATGTTTTCGCAAAAAACGAAAATGTACAATTTTTTTTCTAGCACTGACTTAAATAATTTTATTATTCTTTTCTTTCAAAAACTGCTAACCTCAAGTATGAAAATAAAAAACAAAATAAGGGATGTATTACAGTTTCAATCTTTTATGCTTTTATTTTAGCAGCTTAAAAATTATTTTTAATTTTTTTTAATGAGTACAGATTGTTGATCTACCAGCTTATTCGAAGATAAATTCAAAAGTAGGTGAATAATATATATAAGTAAGTTTCAGTTAAGATATAAAGGTTCATAAAAACGTTTTTTTTTATAACTCAAGTTAAAACTTTTCAAGCTCATTTTTAGAGCATTTATTGAATAAAAATTTTGATAGATTATTAATAAATAATAGTGCAGGATTAAGCAATTATGACTTAAATCAAAAACATATAGTAATTTTTCGGATCAACTATTTAGGATTTGGCTAGATTCGGATCTTACTTTCATACAAAGATACGGCCGGAATCGGATCTATTTTTTCAAATTAAGATCTGGTCGGAATCGGATCCTAAATGTTTAAAGTTTTATTTAGTTTCACTAGAGAACAAACATAAGTGTACGCATCATTTTTCAAACAATGTGCAGGGTTATTTTGATCAAAACAACTGTCATTAATGAAGTTGAACTGTCTTGAGTAATCCTGATTTTTTAAATTTCTTTTTAGCGTTTGTTCAGACTTTATAAAAATGTTAATATCAAGTTTTTTCATAAAAATTGTTATGTTAAAAAATAAAGGCTAAATCATTAAATTTCATTTAAAATATAGTTAAAAATATGTTTACATTTTGTTCATCAAAAGAACTATTTTTAGTCAGTCTAAGTTAAAAAACAATACAATAGTTTTTAAGTTTCAAAATAATTAAAATATAACCAAATTTAGAACACCGTAACAAGTCGTTGATGACATTTGAAAATTATTATAACTTGTTTAAAAAATATTAAGTTTTGTATTCTTGTTATTAGCCTTAAAACCATGATCAGCGGATTTAAATGAAAACTAAATTTTGAGTGCTTTCATGTCTTGAAAAATGTTTTTATTTATCAAATATACATATTTCTTCCAGTTTGATGATGACATCACAATAATAGTATTAAAATTTGTGTATATGTTTTATTAATTTCTTTAACCACCATAGCTCCAATTTGTACTAAATTAGTCAAAATTGACAAGATTTTTTTTTTAAATTGAAGTAAAATTTTGTTTTGTTTATAGTAGCTATTGAGTTTAGTACTAGTGTATCAGGTACATTTTACATTTTGTTTAAGATCTAAAGAAAAAATTCTATGACATAGTTCAATGTTTTAGAAACCTACATAGTAAATATTAATTAATGAACTAAAGTTTTAAAAAGTATTTCGTTTGGTTTAAACTCATTTTAGTTATAAAAGTGAGTCTTTAATGAAGAAATATAGCTTAATAAAAAATACTGACAACATGTTTTTGACGTTTTAGAGTATCTTTTACCACCCTAGAGATGAAATATTGATATTAACGTTAGTGTGAATTGTTCAGATTATTATAGCTGTATAGAAATATAAGTATCAGAGTACTACTCAACTTTCCAAAAAGTTGACATGGCACAACAGAAATCATTGTAATTTAAACAAAAGATATTACTTCAAACTAAGTTCACAGACAGGATTAAGTGTTTTAGTCTATGTAGACGTCTAAGTTGTTTTTAGAAAGACTAAAAGTTAATTTGGAAGATACTTTTGTTAGACGCTTTACGTTGAACAAATTGTGAAGTTGTAATTTTCTAAAATTATTCAAGACACAATGCTTATACAATGTGAAGTTAAAATATATTTATAAATGAAAAATAAATACCGTGATAAATTAATAATGTTGTCAACAAAAAGAAAATAAAATTAAAAAGTAAAATATTTTTTATAGTTTTGTTAACATACCGGCTTTAATTTAAATCTCGTTTAGTTTAATAAGATAAGTACTCCAATAGGCTTTGGTTTAAACATTTTGAATTTTAAACATTTTATCAAAAAGTACCTTTAAAACTAAAAAAGATAATTTAGCTTTTTGTATAGCACTGCAGTTTTAATAGAAATAAACTAACATTAACAAATGCATAAAATTATAACTTTAATTATGAGATGTAACGTTAAGAGGCGTTAAATCCTGGAGATCATGGTAAGCTAAGCTCATCGGAATATATACCACAGATAATTTTATGTTAAAACTTTATTCCGACTAACGGCGTTTCACTGCTCTAAAATAAATTTAACAACAGATCTACGGAGTCTCAAAAAGCTCAAAGAATATATAATATTTTATAGATAATTGAATAAATAATATTTAACTATTCTTAGAGCTTTTTTGAGACTCCGTAGATCTGTTGTTAAATTTATTTGAGAGCAGTGAAACGCCATTAGTCGGAATAAAGTTTAAACACAAAAATATATGTGGTAATTATAATTATACTAGTTGAATAAGATGTAATTCTTTAAACTAAACATACGTTTTCAAATTAAGACAGTTCTGAGTAAGCTTTTAAATATTAATACAAATTCAAAAAATAAAGTTATATTGTACTTTTAAATCATAAATAGTTACAACAATAATTACTTGAGGCTGGTATGCCAGAATTTACTATTCAGCATGATTTATTGTTTTTATCGAATCTTTTAGAAATAATCAACTCTTTTTGTTGAAACTTACTTTTTCTTTTCACTTTTAACTTTATATGTCTAATTTTAAAGGCAATTAATTTGTTTATAAGTTATTTAAATATAGTTATTTTATTCTTATATTTATAATAAATTTTCATTTTTATATCAAAAGGCATAGCTGTAAGTTTATATTTTTGTACTAAACGCTTTTAAAATACTATCAAAAATACCCTTTTATATTCATAAAATATTTCAAGTAATGTTGTCGTAAGTTTCTAATTTAAAAGTTAACTATAGTTGTTTACTAATAATTGCTATTATTCGAATTATTTAAAAGTTTTTATATTAACTTACTTATGTTTTGGAGTACTTTCCTGGAAGTTGTTCTTCTTTTTTTTTATTTTAAGTAAACTATACTTTTTAGTTTTTAGCACTAATATTTTATATTAAATTTATTCATTCTGATGTTTTATAACTTTAACCCCTTTTATAGTCCATCCCACCAAGCTATTATTTTTCGCGTGATGTAAATTTTTAATAAAACTTTTATGATTTATTTGATACGATGTGTAGTTATCATTAAATTTTCGTTTTTATTATCTTCCCAATAACTGATCATACAATTGCATAGAAGAAACTACTAAAAATAAATTGTGTTTATATTTTGATATAAATACTCAACACATCCCAAGGTTAAATAAACTATCCTTTCATCAACTAGTTGGCTACTGTATTTACTAAATACAATTAACATGGCTAATCAACGTACAAACAAATAAAAGGTAGAAAGGAAATAAATCTTATACAAACACATCTTGTAGTTATTATTTATTAAATATAACAGAACTGTTTCAAAACTAAAAAAAGGTGGAAAGGAAACAACTAGTACCGAAGCCAAATCACGTACACAAACTGAACACATTTGTTTTGAACTTTTGTTTTGTTGATGTGATAAACATGCGTTGCAGAGAAAAGCAAATAAAACTTTTAAAACAATTAATTCAATATTTTCAAAAATCCTGCCCTTATCACATAAAAACAAACAACAAATTATGATTATATATTTACTACCAAAAGTTATATAATTAACAACTATTTACGTATACAACTTATAAAGAAAGTTATAAAAATTTTCCTTCAAATTGAAGTACAAACTATTTTAATTCAGAACGTTTTTATAAAGTATGAACTTGATTACTATAAAACTTTTTTTTTTCAAATGCACTTCGCTTAAAAAATGCTGGTAAATTAACCAAAACAGACTTTAGGTTTAAATAAAAGAATGTCAAAGGTAAAATTACTTTTATTGTCGGAACTTTTTAGAACTTTTATAATTTACATATTTTTGTTTTTTGGTGTCTTTTCAAATGTGCTGAAGTAAAATACTTTTTACCGGATTTTGGACAAGAGTATCTAGGTTCATATAAAAAACCATATGTTTGTTCAAATCTGTTTTTAGTTTTAAAGCTTCTGTCATCTGGGCATATTCTGCATTTGTAATTTCTCTCATCACTGTGAGTTGCTTCATGATTTTTTAATTGTTCTTTTCGGGCAAATATTTCACCACAAGTTTTGCATTGGTAAGGTTTTTCACCTGTATGAGTTTTAATGTGCCGATTACGATCAGATTTATCTCCGAAACGTTTCTGACAAACTTTACATTGATAAGGTTTTTCACCCGTATGAGTTCTGATGTGCCGATTAAGAGCTGATTTACTGTTTTCATTTCAGGCAAGTTTCACATTGGTGCACCTTATCATGTACATTCTTGTGTAGATTAAGAGTTTGCTTACTAACATACTTCTTTTTGCAAATTGGACATTTAAACTTGTTATCATTAGTAGTATGGGTACCTCTACAGTCTATAAAAATGATTTTGCTTATAAATGTAGTTTAACTTTGCTTAAAAATCTTACTTAGTTTTCAAACTATATAAAATTTTGATCATTTGTTTTACTAAACATCACATTAAAATAAATAGCTCAAAACAAAATTCTTCACAAGTAAAAACTTGTAAAGTTTGATTAAAAGCTTGAAAACTTTTTCTTCATAAATAGTAAAAATAATATAAAATTTTAGTTTATATAGTTCTGTTGTAGAAAAACATAAATACATACATAGGTTTAATTATATATATACAATAGATTACATGAGTAAAATAAATGTAGATTAAAATTACACATTTCTATTTTTTTTTAACTTAGTAATAGCATGACATTTTTCTTCTTTTAGAAAAACAACTGAATGTTTAAAAAAAATTAGTTATGAAAATTTGAGCAAATAAAACACTTATAAACTAGACTTGCTTTTTGACATAACATTAAGTTACAAAATTAATTATTAACCTTGAACATCAGTCTCAATTTGTTGTTGAATTGCCTGAGAAGTTTTTTCCTTAGTTCCATTGTCACCAATTATGTCTTCTATAAATTTGAATTATAAAAATTTAGTAAACTTACCGATTGATAATTACACATAATACATAAAACTCAAATACATTATTATACCACAACAATTGTTACTTTTTTTAATGAATTTAGAAGTACTACAAGTAGTTTCAGTTTCTTTAGTTTGATTAAAACTTGAATCACATAATTCTTCTGGTTCTATTTTTATTACACTCAGTTGTTTACTTTTTTCAAAATCAGAAATTGTTCTTATTGGCCCTGTTTTATGTTAAACAGTTATTATTTTCATTTTTAAAGGTAAGAAAATGAGTTCAAAAATCTAATAAATTAATAAAATTTTAGTAATTTGTTTGTTAAATGTTCAAGAATACCTTCACTATTTCCATTAACTTTTGAAATTAAATGTTTTTCATTCCTTTTATCAACAAATAAAGATTGGAGACGTTGCAATCTTAAAAAAGTTTACATTGTTTAATTAACAAAACTAGGCTTATAGGTTTTTTATTTCTAATCAATAACAAAGGTATTTGAAACAAAACATTTAAAACAAAGTAGATATTGTGATTAAGAAAAAAACATGAGTATAACTTTTTAATAATGACTATAAACTTGAACTATAAAAAACTCAAAAATATTTTAATAAATAGCTTTAAATTTTCTTTAAACTTCAGACAAATTGAAGTAAATTCGTCTAGTCCAAGGGTCGGCAAACTGCGGCCCGCGGGCCAAATGCGGCCCGCGAAGGATAAATCTGCGGCCCGCGAGCACGTTATTTTTTTGAATGGAATGCGGCCCGCGAAAGAAAACTTTGCGGCCCGCGAGCATGTAAATGTGGCCCGCTGAGCAAAATATATTTTAAGTTAAATTTGTCTGATAAATTTATAATTTTAACACTTTAAAACATTTAAAAGACTTTACTGATTAAGCCTAAAAATGTGAAAAAGAGAGGTTAGCATTCTACCAGGTTTTTTTTCTCTATTTCATAATAACTTTCTTCTTACAACAGCAAACTATTTTCTGAAAAAAAGAGTGTAAAAAGTGATTTACATTAGTAAGATAGTTATTTATCTTTTTGGTAAAAGCTAAATGCAAATGTTTTCCGTTTTGTAGAAAAGTAATGAACAGTAACTAACTAAAATGTCATTTCTTTACAGATTATTATTTTTTACTCGTTTTTATACCTAAGTTTCTATTACAGAAGTTTTATTTCTAAATGTTATATTTTATTATTATGTTACATAATTTAGTTTACACAAAAACTTTTAAATAATATAATAATAATGATGATAATACTAATAACAATAATAATAATGATAACAATAATAATATTAATAATAACAATAAAAATAATAATAAGAAATAAGGTTAATTTTCTTTTGGTTTTGACAACTTTTTATTTCTAGGAAGTTTTCTTTACATTTTAAATTAATTCCTATGCACACCAACTAACAAAAATGCTCATATTTTAAACCACATTCTATTTAATACTTAACTAGATAAAACTTAGTCTATGCACAGTTTTTTAACATTATTGTTTCTACATGTAATATCTAAGTGTGTACAGACACATTTAAAGCAATATATATGACATAAATTTAAAAAGTTTTTGTTAGGTATACTTTTCGATTTTTCAAACCATGTTTTTTGGCAAAATAAGTTAATTTTTATGCGTTGCATACTAATATGAACAGTTGCTATTTTTTGGAACTACCTGTTTAATTTAAATAAACTAGATTGAGAAATGGTAATTAATAAAATTTGTACATTTTTAATATAGATAGTTCAAGTTCGTTCAAATAAACAAATAAAAACTGCCACACACTCTGACTATGACTATTTGAAGACTTTAAATCTCAGGTTAATTTAGTCATTTTTTAGTTTTTGGCTTGAATTTCTTTTTGTAAGCTTAAATATCAGGCTAGTTTTGGTCACTCGGACTGAATTTTTTGCTTTAAAAAGTGGTAAATTAAATTTATGATGCATGTTTTGTTCAATGCAGTGTTAGTTTGAATTAAAATATTTTTTAAATTTTAAGTCTTTTAGCTAACACAATTTAAATTATTATTTATATTAATTGTATACATATAAGTGTGAACAATTAGTGTTGCCAAAAAATCCCGGAAAATCTTGAAACTTGGCAATTTATACTTAAAATATCTGAAAAAGCCTTGAATTTGAGAATCTTGAAAAAACCTGGAATTTTAATCAATTTTTACACGTAAAGTTATAAAATATCGATTTGACACAAAAAAACTACAATATAAATATATTTTATTAAAAAAAAAACATTTAAAGTATTTTTTAATGGTATCTTTTAAATTTTTCTATATCATTTAAGACAGTTTGTTTTACCTTTAACTTATTTATATACTAAAAATAGAAGCAAAAAGTTGTACTTTAAAAAACTTTATATTGGTGCATTGCACCTTTGATTTTAAAATATCTTTACTTATTGTTGTGTTTTGTATTGTAACTAAACCTAGAAATTCTTCTAAAATGTCAAAATTAGTAAATCCACCTGTAATAAAAATTCTAAACTTAGCAATATTTGTTGTATTAGTTCTCAAATCTTAACAGATTGATTTAAGTCTTTTTTTAGTTTATGCGGCTTCATAATTTTCAGACATTTTTTAAACACGACTTCTTGTTGATATTGAAGAAATAAACAATGATTTATACTAAGGAAAACACAAATTACTTTAATAATTTTTTAACTCTAAACGGTATCTTTTTTTAATAATTACTTTTGCTACTTTATAACTTGCTTAAACAGTTTTTTCTGATCAGTCTGTAGTTACTGAAAATACGTGCGTTGTTGAAACTGACTTAAGCGATTTGTTTTTTTTTCGTTTCTCGCAATAACTCCATAATATGGCATTATAGTTCTTATAGCTCGTCTTATAATTCATTTTTGCTGTTTTTAAATGCAATATTTTTGGTGCAGATAAAGAATTTCTATTGTGCTTAAAAACAAACAGGTTTTTTAAGTCATTTATAGCTTAATCAACGTTTATACATTTGATAAAAATGTTTAAAAACTTAATTGTCCATTAAAGCTGAATTACAATATTTTTTTAGTTATATAATTAATTCATTGTTAATAAACTTCGGTATTGCTTTATTTTGTGAACTTTATTTAAAAAGGGTTGCCAAACAAACAGGCTAGTTTAAAAATTAAAAAAAAAAATCAGACTAGGTTAAAGCTGTTTAAGAAATTTTTATAAAACTCAAGTGTATCTGAAACTTTTATTTCAAACACTTTGAATAAATCCTCGAGTTCTCAGAATAGTTTTTATGACTGTAGTGTAGTTTACTAATTGTATTTTTTGTACATTTACATATTGTGCTTTTTTAAAATAATGATATTTTAGTTATGTATTTGAGCTATTATGTATTAACTAATGATTTGGTAAAAAATCTTAAAATGCTATATTAAAGATATAAGTTAATATAGTTTGAATAAAATTCTGGAAATGAAAAACAAGCTCAAGTAACACTAGAATTAAAAAAATACTTACATCACGTTAAACTTTGATAAGGATTTTATAAGTTAATATTTTACTAAACAACGTATAAAAGATACGAAAAAGACACTTTCAAATGGAGATATTATTAGGAGAAATAATTGAGCGCTAATATGTGACGTTACTATCTGCTTGGTTACACGAACAAGCTAGCACAACAAAAAAACATATTATTTAATTTAATTTTTGTTAAACAAATTCTATAAACTTTACAGTGAATGTATAATATTTCGTTTTGTTTTATGTTTTTAGTAGTACAGTAAAAAAAATTCGTTAATTAAATAAAATGTTGAATACTCGTATTTTAGGTTTTGACTATATTTGTTATATTAACACATCAAATTGGAATCTTCCAGAAAACTGCGTAGCCTGACGACTTTAAAACGTCAGAAGACTCTAGGATCGAGTCCTGGCGTGAACTGAAAATTTCCTTTTTATTATTTTATTATGCAGATATACTTGTCACATTTAATTTTGTATTAAAGTTTCAAAAATCTACAGTCAAAATTCTACTGACTAAACCAGTTTTGTTGTTTGTGTTACATTCGTTTTTAATTAATTATAACTTATTTGTTTGATTTTCATTTGTTTAAAAAATTTTCATGCCAAATACATTTTAGTTTATAACAAGAATAATTTATACTAAATAAAATTGTTAACATTATTTAATAAAGCATATTTTCTCGTTTTACTAGATCAATAACTTTTAAGACACTTTTTAAGTTAATAGAATTAAATGTTCCCTATATCTTAATTTTATGTCGTCAATTTTTAGTACAAGTAAGAAGTTTTAGACAAACTCGTTTTTCAACATATTTTTATGCATAAAATTATTGATTTAATCCTTTTGCAAGTTAATGTTTGCAAAAACAAACTTGTATTCAATTAATAGTAATGAAAAATTAGACATCTATATTTAATTTATTTTGATCTTTGTGGTTTAGTTATGCTAAAATAAAAATTTTTAGTACAAACATAATTAAGTCAGTATCTAAAAAATAGTTTTACTAAATGAATATTTAAATTCAAGTTTTGAAGATTTTTTTTCAAAAAGTTTTTCTTTAATTACATATGGACACCAACACTGTAGCTGTGAATTATCTTACATATTTGTTTTAGCTCAATATAAAGCTAAATTTTAGCTTTTAATAAATGGTATAATAAATTATGTATTTGTTAAAATAAAGAATTAAAACAAATGGTTCTTATGATCTGTGAATGTTGGTGTGTCAACATTCAAAAACTCGTTGATTTTCTGGGGCAGATTGTCTGTACTATTTACTCATTCTTTTCCTGCAGACGGGGCTTTTATGTCTAAGACCCGCTGCATCAATGTATTAGTTTAAAGATTATTGTTATGTAAGTATGTTTTTATAAATTAACAAATATACATCATTAAATGTCTTGTTTTGAATATTTTAACATGTATTTATTTCGGCCATCATCTACAAAATTGAGATGCTTCGCACCATCAACAACTAAACATTGAACTTTTACTAGTTTGAGTGGTAAAGTTCAATACTTATTGTTTTGATTATGAAAGGAATTTCATGCATTATGAATAAAAAATTAATAAATAATTTTTCTTTTTTAAACATTTTAGATGGTATTGGTCGATAAATAAATTTTTACAATAAGTTGTTTGAACGATTTTTAGTTATATATTAACTCTTACGAGATCTTTAAGTGTTTAAATTAATTGTAAGAGAACGTACGTTTGTTGTATAATGTGACACAAAGCGCTATAAATCGTAATTTATCCAGTTTTAATAGTCAAGTATGTAAAAAACTTGCTTTATCAAGTACATATAAATTGCTACTATAAAGGTTACACTTCTACATTAGTTTTTACAGCTTTTTTTATAGTTTTTATGTTTTTATTGTATATTTATTTGCAATCTGATCACCTTTTTTTTATTTGTTATTACGATAAAGTTTTTAAAACCAGCCGAAGTGTTTAAGTATTAAATTATATTTTAAAATAGAAAAAGTAATATTTACTGCAACCAAAATACTCGAAACTTTTTTTTTGTTTTTTTAGTTGGAAAGTTGATTTGGTAGCTAAATGGTTTACGTTGAACAAACTGTTAATAGAACAAATGTTACTTTTATAAATAATCTTAATGTTGTACTATATACGTTTCCGTCATCATCGATATAATATAAACATCGTGAAAATAAAGTATATTCAAATTTTAGAATTTTTTGAAATCTACATTTTGGTAATTCTTTTTAATAATTAAAAGATTTTAATCAGCCGTTCTGAGCTTCTGAAATTGTTTAAGACACAATGCTTATACAATGTTAAATTAAAACCATTTATAAATATTAAAAAAAATACGTACCTTATAATTTTATGCTTAAAAACTGCTGCATCAACATATCAATTTTAAAAATCTACATCGAGAAAATGTCTTGCTTTGAATATTTTAACAAGTATTTATTTCGGCCATCATCAACAAAATTGAGATGCTTTGCGCCATCAACAACTAAATATTGAACTTTTACTAGTTTGTGTGGTAAAGTTCAAAATTTATTGTTTAGATTATGAAATGAATTTCAAACATTGTGAATATATAAATTGTCAGTTACATACTCAAAGATGGTAACAATTAAATATTTAACATTCAAAAAATCCCCGACAGTAGGATTTCTTGATCTCAAGTGTAAATAAACATTTACAAAAAACTTAAAAAATTTTTTTTTTACTTAAGATTGATTTTCTCATTATCTAAATATCAAAAATAAGTTAAGCAAAATTGTTTTTAGTTTCATAATAAAATTTGTTGATTTATATTACAGCCACAAAGTTATACTTTGTAGTTATTTCTTTAGAAAAAGAGCCTATAATTTACAACTCTCATTTGTGAACACAGCATGCGCAGAAAAAAAATATTTACTTTAAATAAAACATTAAAGTATTTCTCTGAAAATGTTTTTCTAACTTTTGTTAATTAATAAAGATATTAAAATATTTAAGTCTCTTGTACCTTGAAGAATTTATGTATTTATTAAAAAAAAAATTAAACAAAGAAAATTAAATGTCTATAAATAATAATTTTGAATAAAATATAAAAATACAAAAGAATATTACTCTATACTTTAAAAATAGCTTTATTTTTTTTTAAGCTTTAAGCTAAAATTAACATAAAAGAACTTCTTTTTTTCTTTGAAAAAAAAACATATAACTCTAAAATTTTTAAATATTATATTCAAAGTGTTAAAATAATTAAGTACATTCTAAATTAAGACTAATGTAGTGTAAAACATAATTATAAATATATTATAACAAAAGTAATAAAAATTAAGTTATTAAATTTAATCTATATGATTAAAAAATATGATTAAAATTAGCTATAATTTGTTACTTCAGCTTTCTAGTTACTATAGCGATAAAACAGCTGTAACTAGTGGTTTCCAAATTTTACCATGTCTTACATACTTATAGTTTTAAAAGCATTTTAGATGGTATTAATCGATTTTTTTTACTCATTTTTAACACGTTTTTACAATAAGTTATTTGTATAACTTTAGCTATATATAAAGCTTTAGAAGAACTTTTAATATTCAGGTTAATGGTAAGAGAACGTTCGTTTGTTTATATAATGTGTCACAAAGCGCTATAAATCATAGTTTGTTTAGTTAGCAAATAAGTGAAAATCTTACTTTATTAAGTATATACAAATTGGTACTATAAAGGTTACAGTTTTTTTTTATAGTTTATTTGTTTGTTTTTATTGTATATTTATTTGCAAATTGATAAGTTTGTATTTTTTTAATTGTCATTACGTTAAAATTGTGAAAACCAGTCGAAGTGTTTAGAAATATATTTTAAAGTGAAAAAGTAATATTTACTGCAACCAAAATACTCAAAACTTTTTTTGCTTTTTTATTCGGAAAGTTGATTTCGATGATACTTTAGCTAGACGGTTTACGTTGAAAAAGTTGAACAAAGAACAAAAGTTACTTTTATAAATAATCTTAACGATGTACTACATACGTTTCCGTACAAGTTCGATATATAATAAACATCGTGAACTATTGTATATTAAAACTTTCGAATTTTTTGAAATCTTCATTTTGGTAATTTTGCTTTTAATCAGACGTTCTGAACTTATAAAATTATTTAAGACACAATGCTTATACAATGTTAAATTAAAAACATTTAAAAAATTTAATAAAAAATACATACCTGTGATAAATTAATGATGTCGTCAACAGAATGAAAATTAATTTTCATATAAAATATTTTTCATAAATTTTGTTAACATACCAGCTGTAATTTAAATCTAGTTTAGTTTAATTAAAAGAATACTCAAACAGGCTTTAGTACAACCTTTTAATTTTAAAAACTTTATCGAAAAGTATCTTTAAAACTAAAAAAGATAATTTAACTTTTTATATAATAGTTTTAATATAAAGAATCATTAATCATAACTAATACATAAAAAATATTATTTTACTTATACTAATGGAATAAAATAAAGTTCTTTAGATTAAGACAGTTCTAAGTGAAGCTATGAGAATCTTAATATAAATTAAAAAAACAAAGTTATGTTGTGTATTTAAACTTATAGATACAAAAACAATTTTCTTTAGTGCTTACATGAGGCTGGTATGTTAGTTTTTATTACTCAGCGTGATTTATTAGTTTAATCAAGTATATAAGAAGTAATTTATTTTTATCGTTTGAACTACCTCTTTCTTTTAATTTTTTATGTTTTGTTTTATAGTGAAAAGCAGAACTGCCAGTTTATACTTTTACACTAAATGCTTTGAGGGTACAACTAAATAAACCTTTCCCTATTCATAAAAGTGTTGTCGTAGGTTTTGAAAGTTGACAATAGTTTTCTAAAGTACATTATATTAACTATAATATCTATATATTTATTGATATGAATTCAACTTGACTGTCAACTTACTTGTAGTATCCCGGAAGTTGTTCTATATTTCTTTATTTCAAGTAAACTACACTGTTCAGTTTATAGCACTTATTTTTTAAATTAACTTGATAGTTTTGATGTTTTTATACCGTTGACACTTTTAATGCTTAAGCCCAAAAAGTTATTTTAAGTATAATAGGACTTTGATTTATTTGAACGCTCTGAAGTAATCATTAAATATTCACTTTTGATATCTTTCCAATAACTAATATTACAAATGCATAGAAAAACTATTATAAATAAACTACATTAATATTTTATTTAAATACTTAATAAAGATTTAATTTCAAAATAAAAAAATTTAATAATTCCCATGGTTAAATAAAACTGTACAT
This sequence comes from Thalia democratica, assembly GCF_965202585.1. Classification (NCBI taxonomy): domain Eukaryota; kingdom Metazoa; phylum Chordata; class Thaliacea; order Salpida; family Salpidae; genus Thalia; species Thalia democratica. Next base: position 2,650,400 of record NC_139172.1, on the reverse strand, counting down.
TTATAAACTGGTTGCATTAATAAATCTTATACAAACACATCTTGTAGTTATTATTTATTAAATATAACAGGCATGGCTAATAAATATACAAACTTTGTCAAAACTGGAGAATGGAGCAATTAGTATTGAGGCGTAAACTGTAACACATTTGCCTGGAGCTTTTGTACTGTTGATATAATCAACGAGCAAGCGGAGAAAAGCAAATAAAACGTTTAAAGCAAATTATTCAGTAGATCTTATTACATAAACATTTAAGAACTAAGTCTTACTATATATTTTCTATCAAAGGTAGTATATTAGAGTACATAAGAACAAATCAAGTTAAATTTTCCAGCTAAATAAAGTACAAACTGTTTTAAACAAGAACTTTTAAAGAACTAAATGTTATTATACTATAAAACTAAAAAGAATATTAAAATGGTTTTTTAAAATACATGTAGGTATTACAAATGCTGGTAAATAAAAAAAAAAAACTTTACGTTTTTCTAAAAGACTTTCAATTGCAAAGTTATTATTTTTTGTCATACTGTGTAGTTGTCAGTACTGAAGTATTGTTTAGTGAACTTTTAATTAACATATTTTATTTTTCACGTGTCTCTTCAAATGTGTTGTAGTATAAAACTTTTTACCACATTTTGGACAAGAATGCTTTGGCTCATAATGATAACGCAAATGTTTGGTCAATTGAGCTTTAGTTTTAAAGCTTCTGACATCTGGGCATATTCTGCATTTGTAATTTCTCTCATCACTGTGAGTTACTTCATGACTTTTTAAGTATTTTTTTAGAGAAAATCTTTTACCACAAATTTTACACTGGTAAGTTTTTTTATCTGTATGAGTTTTAATGTGCCTATTAAGATCTGATTTATTTCCATAACATTTCTGACAAACTTTACATTGATAAGGTTTTTCACCCGTATGAGTTCTGATGTGCCGATTAAGAGCTGATTTACTATTAAAACATTTCAGGCAAGTTTCACATTGGTGCACCTTATCATGTATGTTCTTGTGTTGTTTAAGTGCATACTTGCTGTGAAACTTCTTTTTGCAAATGGTACATTCAAATTTATTATCATTCTTAGTAGTTTCTGCTCTAAAATCTGAAAAAATTATACTATTAACACGTGAAGTTTTAACTTGATTATAAAACATACTTATTTTTATAAACTATCTAAAACTTTTGTTAATTTTTAGACTTCATAATAATAACTTAGACATCATATTTCATATGCATTTGAAATACTAACCAGGTATTGACTATTAATTTAATACAAAATGGATTTTAATAATGACAGAATTGTTAACTAAATTTTTAAACTTTTTAACTTGAAAACGTTATTTTTGTAAATAAACTACTTAGAAATAAAAGTATAGTTTACTTATATGTCTAGTTCATTTAGTAATATTTTGAAAAAATCAAAAAAGATGTAGAGATTCGATTGTATATACTATAATTTATATAGATTAGGGATAGACAACATAATCTGTTCTGCTAAAATAAATTGAAAAGTTTTCACTAAATATTCCAGTTTTGAAATGAACATAAAGTTAAGGTTTTAGTTATATTTTACAATAGACTTGAGACTTACTTTAGATAAAGTAATGAATAAGGTCAAATATAATTATAATTATGTTAAAACGAATCGGATAGTAAGATTTCCGAGATCTAAACAAATTCATAATATTTTCTTCTTTTTTTTCTACTATTTGCTTATTTTTCCATATATCAACAAATAATTCCTGACACCTAATACTCTTATAAACATTTCTTTTCAACATACATACGATAATAAATAAAATTAAATAAACTTACTTTGAATTTCAGTATCGAATTCATGAAGAATTTCCGGAGACATTGATGTTTTAACTTCATAGTCAACAATACTGTTACCTGTAATATTAAGTAAGACTTCGAAAAACAAAATTAAAATTGACTTCACTTTCAACAACTTTAAACCCTTTTTGGCTAAAATTTACTAAAATTCTTCGGTACTTCGAAAAAAAAATATATAAACAAAAAGTTCCAACTTAATGCATTATATTAAAAAACTTGGAGTTCAAAAAAACAAACTGTCACCTGTACTGTCTTTTAATTGTGTATCACAATAATTTGAATTTTCACCATCAGAAGACAAGTCATCAGGTTTACTTTTCATTTCTGTTGTTTCAATGTGAGCATTGTTTATGTTTCTTAAATGTGGTACTTCACTACCTGTTAAACATTTTTAATATATTTTTAGTAAAATTAATATATTACATCTAATATAAAACTTACCGGTTATTATATCACATTTTTTGTTATTTTTTTGTAAGGATTTAGAAGTACTACAAGTAGTTTCAGTTTTTTTAGCTTGAATAAAACTTGAGTCACATAATTCCTCTGGTTCCACTTTTATTAAACTCAGTTGTTTATTTTTTTCAACATCAGTAATTGTTCTTATTGGCCCTGTTTGAAAATGATTTAAAAATTTTAGAAGTATAAAGTGTAAAAATATATAATTATATATAATAGATGAAGTTCAAAAGTTGTTTATTTTTTTCAACATCATAGATTTCTCGTATTGGCCCTATTTTCGTGTGAACTTATTCTTTTTAATGTTTCAAATTAACTTTCAAAAATGTAATATACTAATAATCTAAAAAAAAATTGTTTAATACAAATACTTAGTATTAAAAATACCTTCACTTTTTCGAATGTCTTTTGAAATTGAGTCTTTTTCATACCTTCTATCAACAAATGAAGATTGGAGACTTTGTAATCTTTAAAAGAATTATATTTTCTATAATTAAATAAAATTAAACTAATAGTTTTTTTTTTAGTTTTAATAAACAACAAAACCACTTAAAACTACACATTAAAAAAAAAAAGAAGATTTACTTTTAGAAATAAAATGAGTAAAAAAAAAATGACTATAACTATAGACTTTGATAACAAAATTTCAAAATAATTTCACCAAAAGCTTCATATTTTACCTAAACTTATGAAAATTAACACTGAATTCGTGTAGTAAGTTGTAAAAATGTATTAAAATTTACTTTGTATTTTTTAACCTTAGGTCATTCTCTAATGACTTAATCTTTTCCACTAATATAACGTATGCTTTTGTCATTATTTTATCTTGTACTTCGAAACTGTAAATAAATTTTAACTTACTTCAGGATATAATAATTTTTTAATAAAATTCTTAATTGCTTATTTCAACATTCATTGGTACTTAAAAGTTTTTATCTTTTTATATTATATCTTGCACTTCAAAACTGTGAATATATAGTTATTTTAATTTTTACTTTACGGTATCATAACTTTATACTTTTTTTTTATATTAATTGCTTATTTCAAAATTAGTTCTTAAAAAGTTGAGAACAAGTATACATATAAAATACAACTAATATGTAATAAAAGTTATACACAACTAACTCATCGGTTTTTGCATTAAGTTCTTTTTTAACTTCTCATTTGTTTGCGATAATTTACAATTTTGATTAGCAAGATTTTCTTTTTCTTTCTTTAACTTGCAATTCTTTTCTTGTAATTGTTGAATCTCTAAGTTTTGCTTTTCAATAATTTCTTTGAAACCTGACATCAAGGACTCAGCTTGGGTGAATTCTGAATAAATATTTAATTAATATACAAACAAACGAATTTTTAAGCAGAAAAACTAGCATATACATAGAATGACGTTTAATTTTTATAGACTTTTAACTCAATAAAACATTGAAAAATTGTTATAATTATATCTATTTAATTTACCAAAAATAAAACTAACTTTCATTTAATTTGTTGCTGTTTGAGAGTTTATCCATTGTTATAATAAAAATTATTAATATATAACACTTCTAAAAAAAACTACTATCAACATTTATTTATTTTTTAGGAATTGTATTGTTAATGTAATAAAGTAACTGAAAAAAAAAAACTATTTTTATTTTGTATAGAATAAACTTAATTCACTACATCTTTTTATTGTATTGTTTACAAAAGAGTTGATCATACCAATTCGATCATCAGACCACATCAGATCTGTGGTCTGATGATCGAATTGGCATGATCAACCCTTTTGTTAAATTTGAGCTTGTCTCACGGCAAACGAAAGTCCGGACTTGTTCTGCATACTTTCGCCGATTATGTTGATTGTATGGTTTACACGTATTCTAATATAAGCCGGAACAAAACAAACATTTTTTATGAACAAGTTTAACACATTAGTAATTTTAAACTTTAGTTCTTGAGTTTTTATCATGCAAAATTAGTTTTACTTCTTATATATAAAACTATATCTAAAATATATTGCATGTTTTAGACGAAAAGATAAGAAATCTAATTTTATAAACTTAATTTAATATTAAATTTGTGTTTTCTAGGATGTTAGTTTATTTGAAAATTTATAATCTTTAAAGGGTTATTAGACAAAAATAATTAAAAACTGCCTCTACTAAATAAATACATATTTTTCTAAGAAAATAATGTTTAATTATACTCTTTGGTCTTTTAAGATATGAAGTAAAATAGTCATAAATTTAATTATATTATACATCTTTAATATGATTCATGTTTAAGTAAAAAATTTATAATAAGAATTTTTATGAACTTTTAAAATAAAACTGGTCAACTCATTTATCAGCATAAGTATATAAATCTGTATCAAAAATAAAACTACTTTTAATAATTATAAATCTTTAAAAGTTGTGGCAGTGCATATTAACAAAGCTAAAACAAAACAAACTACACTTATAAAGATCAAAAGTGTTTAAAATATTGGATGAACATTTTAACGTAAACTTAAGAAAATTGTTGTTTTGAAATAAACTCTTGCTCAATTAAAAGATTATTGGTTGGTATTATCTGTTTTAATCTAAGATTTTCAGCCTCCTATCAGTCAGTTATTTTTGATAACTGGCTGATTTATGCTTAAAAATTTCCAATCTAATAGAATCTGTTGTTTCTGAATTTTCCTAGATAAAAAATCTATAAAAAGTAACTATGAAAATTGTCAGAATTTATTATTATTTATATAGGATGAACAAACAAACATTATTAATATCTAATAAAACAATTACATAATTGATAGTATAAAGGGTTGCTACTTTTAAGTCAAAAAACTGCCCTGAAAATTTTACAATCTTCAAAAAAATCTCAATTTTTTCATAATTAAAAAAAATATTCTTAAAAAAATTTGGTTATAAAATAACAAAAAATAAAAGTTAGTCAAATAAATCCCATGTAAAATCTGTAACAAAACAGCCTAAGATTTTTTAAAAATCTATAAACTACCCTGAAATTAAAAAAAAAAGCTGCCCTGAGTCACCCTGTGTTTTTAGGAAAAAATTTAAAACGTTAAGAATTTCTTGATTCATTAAAAATTCAAAAATTCTTTTAGTATGTGGCAACCTTGAATATAGCAAAAAGAAGTTTAAACGATTTTTAAAAACAAAGAACTTAGTTTTATCAATAGTTTTAAGGTCAGGTTGTTTTTATTAAAATAAGTATTATTTAAAGTTAGTGTCAAAAAAAGCTGGCTTATTTTTAAATATCTAACAAAATCTAATGATTTTAATTGTGCTTTCATTTTTGTTTATGTAATGAACTATATTGCTAAATGATTGAATGTTTTATACAAGATTATACTTTAAAATACTGTCTATTTCGTCGTTTTACAATTTCGGTCTTTTTTTCAGGTCTTTATTGCAGGGTTTCTACAGTATTTTTTAATAAACGTAAGTCATTTTTAAAACATAGAATTGTGCTTATTAGTTTCAATCGCAACATATGTAATTTGAATAAATTAAATTAGTGAGAAAATTGTTGTTTTTTTAAAGATAGAAAACGAAACAAAACTTATTTTATCTACAAAGTCTTTTTTTTAAGCATTGAATTTTTTTTAAATTTACCTAAACTAAATAGAACAAAAATGGTCGTAAGTATTATTTTTAAGTTTTTATAACAACATAATTTATTATTTTTATTTTGTTTTGTTAAACATATAATTGTACATAGTTTAGTATTTATAGATGTTTTTAAAAAGATTATTTTTTTGACCTTTCAAGATGTTTTAATAAAAAATTAACTATAAAACTTAAAATTGGTCGTTAAACATCAAATAAATGAACATAAATGAAAAGTAAGAAAACACTCAACAAGTGAAAGTTTGCAAACTTAATAATACTGCTAAAAAGAAATAATGATTAACTGAATGTATTTCTTACAATATTTTTTCGAATAAAATCAAAAATGTTAAATTTTGCACTGACTTTAAAACTATACATTAACTATATATGCTAAATTAGTCAGTCTATAAAGCTGTATGACTTATACTTAGTACACTTAAGAATATGTATGTGTTTATGTTTATTATAGAAAAAGAACCACATATTTTCTCATTATAAAGACTTATTAAACAGTTGTCACTTAATAAAGAGAAAAATTAGGACTTAGTCGCAAAAAACATTTATTATAATGTTTATGTAAGTGAATAACAGCCTGTTTACTAAAGCAGTATACAATAAATATTAAGTTGAATATGTTGCTATTTGATTAAGTTAGTATGAAACAAATTAATGTCTGATTATTTAATATAAATATATTGATAGTCAATTTGTGATTGCCGCGGGGAATGCCCCGGGTGGTAGACACTTTAGTGTTCATGCTAAATCGTTGGGAAAGTTTTCTAGGGAGTAGTTTTGCTACATTTAGACTAGATGTGGGTAAATAGCTAGGGTCATGTCAAGTAAAATTTGAGACTAAGATAATTTAATTTAATAGGAAATGTACAAATAAGCTTATAAGTATTTAATTACAAATAAGCTGTAAATGGACTGATACCAACACTCATATCCAAATATTAAATTGACATCACAATCTCCAAATTGATAGACTTTTATGTTTCTGCATTATCATAGTTTTAAAAACTATAAAAAGTAGCTAAGAAATTTTTCAGAATTTATTTTTCACTATATAGGGTAAACAAAGAAACAATCTTAATATTTAAAAAAAATTTATATGATTTTATTCTAAAAGGGTTGCTACTCTTTAATTAAAAAAATGCACTGAAACTTTTACAATCTTCAAAAAAATCTAAAAAAATCATAATTAATAAAAAAACTACTTCTTAAAAAGTTTGCTTATAAAATAACAAAATATGAAAATTAAATCAAATAAATTCCATCAAAAATATGTAACAAAACAGCCTAAGATTTTTTAAAAATCTATAAACTACCCTGAAATTAAAAACAAAAGCTGCCCTGAGTCACCCTGTGTTTTTAGGAAAAAATCAAAATATTAAGAATTTCCATGAGTCATTCAAAAATCTAAAATTCTCTTAGTTCCTTGAGTACTTTAAGTGTGTGGCAACCCTGAATATAGCAAAAAAAAGTTTAAAAGATTTCAAAATTTAAGAACCTAGTTTTATCAATAGTTTTAAGGTCAGGTTGTTTTTATTAAACTAAGTATTATTTTTAAGTTAGTGGTAATTAAATTTAAAATAGATAAACAAAAAAGCTAGCTTATTTTTAAATATCTAACAAAATCTAGTGATTTTTTCTATTGTGCTTTCATCTTTGTTTATCTAATGAACTATATTGCTAGATGGTTTAATGTTTTATACAAGCTTATACTTTAAATATGCTTATAATTGTGCTTATACTCTTTTTTGCAGGATCTGTAAAGTTATTTTTATAAAAAAAAGGAAGTGATTTTTAGAACATAATTTATCTACAAAAAAGTAATTAAATTACAAAAACGCTGTAAAAGAACTGATACCAACACTCAAATCCAAATATCAAACTGTGTTCAAAAAACCGCATAAGTTGCTGCAAGCCAGTTATAAAACATATGTACATGTGTGTTCATGTAATTCTTGCTTCACAAAATATTTTCACAATGTTTATCTACCTGTTATTTAGAGGATAAATTCAAAACTAGTTCAATTAAAATATATAAACAAATAATATATGCTTTTTTAAATGTTTTTATTTTATACTCAAGGTTTAATTTTATCAATCTTATTAGTAGAACTCTTGATAAAAAACATTATTAAAATAATAATAAATACTAGTGCATGCTTAAGCAATTATGACTAAAAAAAACATCTATAATCTGCTGGATCCAGATATTTATTTTAATTTAAGATACGGCTTGAGTGTGCTGGGTTGGCATTATTTTGATTAAAAAACTGTCCTGGGAGAACAGAATTAAAGAACTTATTGAGTCATCCTGATTTTTTGCTTTGGTAAAATAAGTTGATTTTATATTTTAAAAGTTGTTAAAAATCAAGTTTTTTCATAAAACTTGTTACGATAAAAAATAAAAGCTATCGAATTTTAATCAACAAACTAATTTAAAATATAAAAAAGAAAATTTTTTGATTTTTTTTATCATTATAAAAACTACCTTTAGTAAGCCTAAAAAAATAAAACAGCTTTTAAAAATAAGTTTTTAAGTTTTAAATAGTTAGAACACTACTAAATCCTAACAAGTCGTTGATGACATTTGAAAGTTATTATAACTTTTTTAAAAAATATCTAATATTTCTTGTTATAAGCATTAGAACCATGATCAGCTGGTTTAAATGGAAACTGAATTTTGAGTACTTACATGTCTTAAAAAATGTTTTTATTTATCAAAAATACATATTTCTTCCAATTTGATGATGACATCAACACAATATTATTAAAATTAATTGTATATGTTTTATTAATTTCTTTAAACACCATAGCTTTAATTTGTACTGAAATTAATTAAAAATTGACAAGATTTTTTCAAAAAACTAAAGTAATAAACGCTTTTGTTTATATTAGTTATTTATTTTAGTAGGAACGTATATTTTACACTTTGTTAAATATAATCCTAGAGAAAAAAATCTATATCATAATTCAATGTTTCAGAAACATAAGTGGTAGATATTTATTAATCATTTAAAGGTTTTTAAAACGATTTTGTTTGTTTTAAACTCGTTTAAGTCATAAAAGTGAGTTTTTTAATGAAGCAATAAAACTCAATAAAAATACTGACAAGATTTTTTTGACGTTTTAGAGTATCTTTGACCTTTCTAGGAGTAAAAACATTGATATCAACGTTAGTGTGAAGTAATCAGCATATTAGAGCTATATAGTAATACAAATATTATAGAACTATTCAAGTTTGCAAAAAGTTACTGACGTCATTGTAAATTAAACAGAAGATATTACTTCATTCTAAGTTCACATATGATTATAAGTATTATAGTCAACGTAGGCGTCCAAGTTATTTTTAGAAAGATTAAAAGTTAATTTGTAAAATACTTTTATTAGACGATTTACGTTGAACAAATTGTGAAGTTGTGAGCTTCTAAAATTGTTGAAGACACAATGCTTATACAATATGAAGTTAAAATATATTAATAAAATAAAACTAATTACCTGTGATAAATTAATGATGTTGTCATCAAAAAGAAAATTAAATTTTCATGTAAAACATTTTTTATAGTTTTTGTTAACATACCGGCGTTAATTTAAATCTTGTTTAGTTTAATAAAATTAGTACTCCAACAGGCTTGGGTTTAAACTTTTAATTTAAACATTTTATCAAAAAGTATTTTTAAAACTAAAATAGATAATTTAGCTTTTTGTGTTGCACTGCAGTTTTAATAAAAAAATAATTAACATTAACTAATTCATAAAAATATAGTTTTATTTATATTAATGGAAAGAAAGGTAGTTTTTTAAATTAAATATTCCTTTTCAAATTAAGACTGTTCTGAGTAAAGCTTTAAAATTTTATTATAAATTCAAAAAAAAAAGTTATATTGTACTTTTGAATTATAAATAGTTACAACAATAACTACGTGAGGCTGGTATGCCAGAATTTACTATTCAGCATGATTAATTTTTTTAATTATATCTATTAGAAATAATTAACTCTTTTTGTTGAAACTTACTTTTTCATTTCAGTTTAAATTTATATATCTTTTTTTAAAGACAATTATTTTGTTAATAAATTATTAACATTTAATTAATTTATTCTTATTTTTATTATAAACTTCATTTTTATTGTAAAAGGCATAGCTGTAAGTTTATATTTTGAACTAAATGCTTTTAAAATACTATCAAATATACCGTTTTATATCTATAAAATCGTTCAACTAATGTTGTCGTAAGTTTCTAATTTGAAAGTTAACTATAGTTTTTTATTAATAATTGCTAGAATTCGAATTATTTAAATGTTTATATACTAAACTTGATATTAAACTTACTTATATTTTTGAAGTACTATCCTGGAAGTTGTTCTACTTTTTGTTTATTAAAGTAAACTACACTTTTCAGCTTTTAGCACTAATATTTTATATTTTTTTTTTAAATGTTTTATAACTTTAACACGTTTTATTTTTTATTTCACCAAGCTATTATTTTTTGCGTGATGTATTTTTTATAGTATAATAATACTTTTATTATTAATTGGATACGCTCTGAAGTTATCACAAAACTTTCTTTTTTATTATCTTCCAAATCATACAATTGCATAGAAGAAACTATTACAAATAAATTTATTTATATTTTAATATAAACACTTAACACCTCCCATGTAATATCCACTTACTAACTGGTTGTCTTGATAAATCTTACACAAGCACTTTTTATAAATATACACATTTTTATTAAATACAATAGACATGGCTAATCAATGTACAAACAAAGAAAAGGTAGAAAGAAAACAATTAGTACCGAAGCCAAGGCACGTACACAAACTGAACACATTTGTTTCGAACTTTTGTATTGTTGATATACAAGCGAGGAGAGAAAAGGAAATAAAACTTTTAAAACAAATAATCCAATATTTTCTAAAAGCCTGCCCTTATCACATAAAAAAGTACCAATAAATTATGACTATATATTTACTACTAAATGTAGTAGAGCACTTATAAATAAATTTATAAAAAAAATCCTGCAAATTGAAGTAGAAACTATTTCAATTAAGAACGTTTTTATAAAATATGAACTTGTTTACTATAAAAATGAAAGGTTTTTTTTAAATAGACCTAGCTTCTAAAAATGCTGGTAAATTAACACAAAACAGACTTTACGTTTAAATAAAAGAATGTCAAACGTAAAATTATTATCTTTGTAGGTACTTTTTAGAACGAATATAATTTACATATTTTTGTTTTTTGGTGTCTTTTCAAATGTACTGAAGTAAAATATTTTTTACCACATTTTTCACAAGAGTATCTAGGTTCATAATGAAAAACCATGTGCTTGTTCAAATCTCTTTTAGTTTTGAAGCTTCTGTCATCTGGGCATATACTGCATTTGTAATTTCTCTCATCACTGTGAGTTGCTTCATGATTTTTTAAGTGTTCTTTTCGGGTAAATCTTTTACCACAAGTTTTACATTTATAAGGTTTTTCACCTGTATGAGTTTTAATGTGACTATTAAGACCTGATTTATCTCCGAAACATTTCTGACAAATTTTACATTGATATGGTTTCTCACCAGTATGAGTTCTGATGTGAATAACAAGAGCTACTTTACTTTGAAAACATTTCAGGCAAGTTTTACATTGATGCACCTTATCATGTATGTTCTTGTGTTGTTTAAGTACTTGCTTGGTTGCAAACTTCTTTTTACAAATTTGACATTCAAATTTATCATCATTGTTAGTATGGGTACCTCTACAATCTAGAAAAATTATTTTGCTCATAAAAGTAGTTTAGTTTTGCTTAAAAAACTTACTTAATTTTTCAAACTATATAAAACTTTGATCATTTGTTTTACTAAACATCACTTTAAAACAAATAGCTCAAAACAAAATTCTTCACAAGTAAAAACTTGTAAAGTTTGATTAAAAGCTTGAAAACTTTTTCTTCAAAAATAGTAAAAATAATATAAAAATTTAGTTTGTATAGTTCTGTTGTAGAAAAACATAAATACATACATAGGTTTAATTATATATATACAATAGATTACATGAGTAAAATAAATGTAGATTATAATTACACACTTCTAATTTTTTTTTTTAACATAGTAATAGCATGACGTTTTTTTCTTTTAGAAAAACAACTAAATATTAAAAAAAAATTAGTTATGAAAATTAAAGCAAATAAAACACTTATAACTTAGACTTTCTTTTCGACATAACAATAAGTTACAAAATTAATTATTAACCTTGAACATCAGTCTCAATTTGTTGTTGAATAGCCTGAGAAGTTTTTTGCTTAGTTCCATTGTCACCAATTATGTCTTCTGTAAATTTGTAATATATAATTAAGTAAACTTACCAACTGATAATTATAATACATAAAACTCAAACAAAATATTATATCACAATAATTGTTACTTTTTTGTAAGGATTTAGAAGTAATACTAATAGTTTCAGTTTCTTTAGTTTGAGTTAAACTTGAGTCACATAATTCTTCTGCTTCTACTTTGATTAAACTAAGTTGTTTATTTTTTTCAATATCAGAAAATGTTCTTAATGGCCCTGTTTTTTTAAACCGTTTTTTTTTAAAGGTAACAAAATAAGTTCAAAAAATCTAACAAATTAATAATGTAATAAAGTTTTAGTAATTCGTTTATTAAATGTTCAAAAATACCTTCACAATTTTCATTGACTTTTGAAATTAACTCTTTTTCATTCCTTTTATCAACAAATGAAGATTGGAGACATTGCAATCTTAAAAAAAGTTTACATTGTTTAATTAACATAACTAGGCTTATAGATTTTTAAGTTCTAACCAATAACAAAATCATTTGAAACAAAACATTTAAAACTAGGTAGGTATTGTATTTAAGAAAAAACATGGGTATAACAATTTAATAATGACTATAAACTTGAATAATAAAAAACTCAAAAATAATTTTATAAGGAGCTTTTAACTTTCTTTAAACTTATGACAAATTAGAGTAAATTCCTGTAGTCAGTTGTAAGTAAACTTATCAAATAAAAGACCATTTCAAGTTAGAACGTACTTTGTATTTTTCAACTTTAGGTCTTTCTCTAATGACTTAATTTTTTCAACTAATAGAACATATGCTTTTGTCATTATTTTATCTTGCACTTCAAAACTGTAAATATAAAGTTGTTTTAGTTTTGATATATTAAACTTATACTAAAATTCTTAATTGCTTATAGCAACATTGGTTTTTAAAAATTTAATAACAAGTACACATATAAAGTAGAATTATTATTTAAAAAAATTTATATAACCAACTCTTCGCTTTTTTTATGAAGTTCTTTTTCTAACTTCTTATTTGTTTCTGACAGCTCACAATTTTCATCAGCAAGAATTTCTTTTTCTTTTTCCAATCTACAATTCTTGTCATGTAAATGTTGAATCTCTAAGTTTTGCTTTTCAATAACTTCTTTGAAACCCGAAATCAAGGATTCAGCTTGGGTAAATTCTAAATAAATATTTAATAAATGTAGAAACAGAAAAAATTTTAAAGCAGAAAATTGAAAAATACATATATATATATATATATTTTATGTAGTTAAACTTTTGTTAGACTTTTAACTCGGTAAAACAATAAAAATTGGTTAACTTATAAACATTTAATATACAAAACTAAACTAACTTTCATTCAAACTGTCGATTTTTGATAATTTATCCATTTTTATAACAAAAAATTAATAAACAAAATTTCTAAAAAAAACTTTTTTATTTATTTATTTCTTAAGATTGTAATTACATTGTGGTAAAGTTACTGAAAAAAAAGAACTAACTTATTTCACTTTATGTATCTTTTATACAATTTACATGTAGTCTAATATAAAGCTGAATAAAATAAACATTTTTTATTATGAAGTTTCACACATTAATAATTCTAAACTTTAATTCTTGAACTTTTATCATGCAAAATTTGTATATGAAACAAGTTCACTGTAAAATAAATAAAAATCTAATTATACAGTAATCTTCCTTTGTTGTACCAACATATGTTTTTGTGTGTTAACAAGTCAACACACTTCAAATGGGTTTTTAATGGAAAGAAAAACTTTTTATTATTCTTTCTATTAAAAACACAGTTAAAGTGTGTTGATTTTTAAACAAACAGAAACATATGTTGGTACAATAAAGGACAACTACTGTATAATTTGTGTTTATTTAGTTTTTATAAAAGGTATAAGTTGTTTTAGATCAAAATACAAGAAATCTTATTATATAATCTTTTATTTCTAATAAATTAGTTTTCTCTAGGATGTAGGTATATCTGAATATTTAGAATCATTAAAATGATTACACAACAATAAATAAAAACTGACTCTACTAAATAATATAAGAAATGTACATATTTTATCAAATGTTAATGTGTATTTATACTCTTTGTTTTTTTTTAAGATGTTAAAGCAACTTGTATTAAAGTTAAACAGTCATAAATTTCATATTATTAAGTACCTTTTATGTGATTCCTATTATGTAAAAAAATGTAATAATAAGACATTATACAGAACCATTACTGAACTTTTAAGCTTTTTAACTGGCTTAGTTATCTATCAGCACAAAATAATTAAATCATGATTAAGTTTTTTTAGTTAAAAACTTCTAACAACTATAAATTTTTAAAGTTGTGGCACTGCATATTAACTAAGCTTAAACATAACAAACTACTTCAATAAAGTTTTAAAAGTATGTAGTGTTTAAAATGTTTAATGAATATTTTCAATAAAAAAAAACAATTATTAAAAATAAATTATTGCCTAATTGAAAGATCTACGGTTGTCCATTGTTGTTCCAATTAAAGCTTTTTAGCTTCTGTTAGTTTTAATAACTGGCTGATATAAGCTGAGAAACTGTCCATTTTACTGACTTTTATTTTTGTGCATTTTCCTAGATATGAAATCTATAAAAAATACCAATTACATTTTACCTCAAAACTTTTTTTGAGTATACAGGTTATAAAATAATCAATCTTAATATTAAAAAAAATTAGATAACTGATAATAAACAGGGTTGCCATTCTTTGAGTCACCTTAAACTGCCTGAGATTTTAGATAATATTTTAGCAAATTTACTTATTTAAGTACATTGGTTATAAAATAACAAATTATAAAGCTAAGTTATCT
Source organism: Thalia democratica (assembly GCF_965202585.1). Classification (NCBI taxonomy): domain Eukaryota; kingdom Metazoa; phylum Chordata; class Thaliacea; order Salpida; family Salpidae; genus Thalia; species Thalia democratica. Next base: position 2,635,365 of record NC_139172.1, on the reverse strand, counting down.
AAATCTCATCTAAAGTCTATAAAAAAATGTCCTCAGATTTTTTAAAACCTTAAAACAACCCTGAGATTAATAAAATAAAACTGCCCTGTGTCACCCTGTGTTTTATGAAAAAAATAAAGTTATTAAGAATTTTCCTGAGTTAATTCAAAGTTCAAAAATTTCTTTAGTTTCTCTGAGTACCCAGAGTGTGTGGCAACCCTGAAAATAAGTAAAGGAAGTTTAAAATGCTTTTATAAACAAAGAATTTAATCTTCAAAAAATTTAAAGGCTATTAATGTGTTTCTATTAAAAACAAAATTAACTATGCAGTTTAAAAACACAAATTAGATTTTGAAATTTTAAGCGACTTTGAGTTTTATTGATGTGTTGTTGACTCTTGGCTTGAAATCAAATTTTATACAATTCTTATTTTCATTAATATAAATTTCAAGTCATAACATTTTTTTTAAAGCGCTGAACTCATTTTTTTATTTTTTTCTTCAACTCATTATATTAATATTAATTCAATTCTTTTTTTTAAAACTAGTACCAGTTTTATCTAATTATACTCTGACATGCTTGAATTTTTTAATATGCATCATTTTAGTTTTTGTTTCTATTTTCACGCATGAGTAAGTTTTAAAACAACAGTATAAATAACTAACATTGTTATATGCAGTTTGATATTTTATTTTTAAAAGGTCGCAATGATTTGCCACCGAAACCAGTCACGAGTAAAATATATAATTTGCATAAATTTATTTAAATAAGCTCTTTTCATCCCTGTAATTTGAGCATTTTTTTTAGTTAAGGCAAATAACTACATAAATGTTAGGCTAAAAATGTTTGATAACAATTACTTTAAATTGAAGGTGAAAAAAGTTTTTTTTTAAAATAGTATACTTTGCTGTTTTTATTTTTTCATACCATAATAAACCTATTGTACTTCCTGACTTTAACAGGTCTAAGAAGTTAAATTAAAATTTTAAGTTTATCAATAATAACTATTAGCTATAATTTATACAAACTGTTAGCTAGTGTTTTCTAAGTTATCCATTATTCTAATAAAAAAATTAATGATAAACTTTCGATAAATAATATTAGACTTGATCATTACCTTATCAAACATTATAATTTCAATGTGGTAATGTTGTGAAGTAAATAAATTAAATTTTCTAGAATAAATTGATCTTAATATAGTGTTTTTTATGACATTTTGGTATAAGGTAAAATTAAAAACTTTTGTTAACTTATGAATTGCAATAGTAAGTGCTTCTTATTTTTAATTCTTACAAAAAATTTTTATTGCTACTTTTTTTTGAATTATTTAGCTCATTATTTTTTCAAATTAGTTTTAATTAGATCTAAAAGGGATCAACAAAATTTCTCAATTTATTTTTAAATATCTAAAATATTTTGCTAGATACTTTTCAGTGGACTTATATTGTTGTAAAACTAACAAATTCTACTGCTAACTGTTTTAATGTTTTATACAAGCTTACCATATTAGAAATAGAGACCTTTTTAGTTTAAAAGAAAATCTCCTACTACAGTTAGTATATAAAGTTCTAATATCAGGGGCAAGACTAGTTAAATTAAAAATGTCTAAATAGTAAATAATAACTATAATATCACAAACAAAATCTTCAGTTTTTAATTATTGTAACAATATTAACATCATTCTGTGAAATTAAATCTTAAAACCGCTAATCGACTAAATGTAAGGATTTAGTAAAAAGAAATAAAAAATAAATAAACAGTATAAAAAATATTAGGTTAGGTAGGAATTGATAGCGTTTAATTTAAATTTTTTAGGACGGATTCTAACCTATGGTTTGTATATTTCATTTCACTTATATTAAATTCATACCATATGTAAATATTTAGAAAAATGTAGTAAAATCTTTACTATTTTCCAAAATAAGTTAAACTTCAAATTTATATGATTAAAAAAATAACTAAATAAAATTTAAAAATTAATTGTATAATCAGTTATTAAGCATTAGTAAAAACTATTTTTGAGTTTAAAGTAAAACTATAATTGTCAAACTAATTTCAATTCAACGATAATTGTTTAAAGCAAATTTTATGAGTTTAATCTTTAAAGACTTTAATCTACAAACTAAGTTTCGGTCAAAGACCTCGTCAGTGCTTATGTAAAAGATCTAAAAAGATATGTAACAATCATGAAAAATAGTATTTAAACAATTAAAAAAAAAAATTATATAAAAACTAAAAAAAAAATTAACATTAAGATTAAAATTATGAGCAAACTTCATAACTTAAAAAAAGAAATTTTCATTAAAAAAATAGATTTTTGGTTATTGCACTTTATTTGATTAATTAATGTCGGTATTTACTTCATAAAATTGATTTTACTCAAGAATCTCCGAACAAAAAAATAAAGTTTGACATTTTTTAAAATTTGTAAAGCTAATTAAATCAAGTTTGTTGTAAATATAGCAAAAACCTTAATATTTTATTTACAGTTTAAAATTTACTATAAAAAAAGCATATTATTATTTTTTTATCTACCTTAGCATATTTACCTTAGCTACAACTGTATAGCTTTGAAATAAATACCCTAGTCATTTTAAGCATATAAAATACAATTTAAGCTAACTAACTTATGAATTAACAAATAAGTTAACGAAAAACTTCATAATTTTAAAATGTTTTCAAAGATTTTGTTAAAATTGTTTACAGTGTTTGTAAAATTGTTAAAATATTTAAAATATACTTAAAATTTATACTTTTTACATTTTACTTTTAATTTTTTTACATAAGTAATATTTAATTACATAAATGCATATACAACATTGCACAATAAACAATAGAATAATAACAAACAATTTTATATAAAGTTAGTTTAAATATTTCCAATAAAAAAACGTTTACGTTTCATTTCGGCCGTAACATTTGTTTAATTAACGATAAAACTTATATCTTTAAAGCCTGCCTTGCTAAGTATCATCCTATTTGTATTTATTATATTATTAGCATAAAAGTTTAAATTTTAAGCTTTCAGCTTGATACATAGAAAAGCATTTATTTATTTCTAATTCTTAATTTTTTTTTAAGAATTTTTATATCTAGATCAATATAGATGTTTATTTTGGTCTTTTAAAACTTTAATTTTCTTACAAGTCTTTTTTGCAGTGTAAAACGTTATTTTATGAAAAAAATAAATTTAGGTCATTTTATGAATTTTTAAGGACTCCATGAATTATGCTAAATTGTTTTTTTCGGTGAAGTATATACATGAGTTAAATAAAAAGAAATACTGCGCATATTATTGTTTTCGTAGAGAGTAAAAACGAAGCAAAATCCTTTTGAAATACATTTTAAATTGTTTAAATGCAAATTGAATTTTTCTGTTTTTTATATAACACCAATTAAATAGTACAAAAATGGTTGTAAATATTTTTGAAAACTTTGTGTAACAATTAATTTTTTTTAAATTGTTTTATTCGACATATAAGTCTTATGTCTGGTCTTAATGGTTTAGCTTTAGTGTTTATAAAAGTATTTTATAAAATACTTCTTTTACCTTGCTAACAGACTCCAATAAAAATCCAAAATAGAAAACTTAAAATTGTTCGATATACCGAAATAAACACTAAGCAATTAAGGGATATTTAGTCTAACATTGTTTTAAATTTCAGCACCAAATTTATATACATTAAATTAAAAACAATTCATTAGTTATTAATAAGCCAAAGTTTTAAAAGTATTAATAAAAAAGTAATTAAAATAAAACATGTAAAAAAAACTACTTGAATTTAATTATTACAAATCCTAACGAAGGGTGTTATCATAGGAAATTTTATAAGTATAACAAAACCAAATACTTTCCTTTGATGTACTTTTTTATGTAAGATTGCTCAAAACTGTGAAAGAACTATTTGTTTTCACTTATTTTCTTACAGCAACAACACGAGTTGTGTTTATAATGTAAGTAAACATAAATATGACTTTTATATTAAAAATAAGTATACTATAAAAAAAATAGTTATATTGACCTCTAACAATCAAAATACTTTATAATCAATTGATGTCCACAAAAATAATTGTCTTTTTCTAGTTAACTATCATATTTATAATAGTATACTTTAGTAGATAACATAAAAGAAGCTTAAAATTTAAAATACAAGATATAATAAATAACTTCAAAAAAATTAAAGCACTTAAACAAGTTTAAATAACATAACATTTTGTTTAAACTTTGTCCGGGCACATGTTTACATAGAAACAAAACGGTAGTTTTATATTAGTAGTTACTGAAAATTTTTAAAAGCGTATATAAGTTTAGAAAAATAGTTATTTAAAACTTTTATTTTTAACGAACTACAAGTTTAGTTGATTTTTGAGCTGTAATAAGTTTAAGTAAAAAGATTAAACAAGATTTTAAACATGGTCAAACATACTTAATATTTTTTCAGTATTAGTATCTGTTTCTCTTATTTTATCTTGTTTATTTTCTGTAAAAATAAGTAACAGTTTCTTCAAAAACATTGCTAATTCTAATTTTATTATTTAATATTAGCAAAATAAGCTTAGAAAAAAGTAAACTAAAATAAAATTTAAATAGGTTTTAGAAAAAGTGTTTGGTAAAAATTCTTAAAGTGCTGCAAAAAAGATATAAATTAATATATTTTGAACCAAATTCTGGAAATGAAATACAAACTCAAGGAAAACTAGAGTTAAAAAATATGTGCATAAAGTTATACTTTGATAAGGATTTTATAAGTAAATATTTTACTAAACAACGTATAAAAGATACGATAAAGACTTTCAAATGAAGATATTATTAGGAGAAATAATTGAGCGCTAATGTTGTGACGTCACTATTTGCTTGGTTACAGGAACACAATAAAAAAGCATATTATTTAGTTTTGGTTTTTCTTAAACAAGTTCTGTAAACTTTACAGTAAATATATAATAATTCTTTTTGTTTTATGTTTTTAGTAGTTCAGTAAAAAAAAAAATCGTTAATTAAATAAAACTCGTTTTTTAGGTTTTGACTTTATTTGTTAAATTAACAGTCCAAATTGGAATCTTTCAGATAACTGCGTGTTTTAGACGACTTTCAGATGACTGCGATAGACTTTTTATCTTAATAGAAAAAACATCTGAACCCTAATCAGTAGACTCCAGGATCGAGTCCTGACTCAAATTTCCTTTTTATTTATTTTTCAGATATTTATGCAGATGTGCTTGTCACACTTAATTTTGTTTTAAAGTTTTAAAAATCTACAGTCAAAATCTTAAAGTTAAAATTCTACTGACTAAACCTTCGTTGTTTGTGTTACATTCGTTTTTAATTAATTATAACTTGTTTGTTTGATTTTCATATGTTTAAAAAATTTTTATGCCAAATGCATTTTAGTTTATAACAAGAATAATTTGTACTATATAAAATTGTTAACATTGTTTTATAAAAAGCATATTTTCTCGTTTTACTAGATCAATAACTTTTAAGACACTTTTTAAGTTAATAGAAGTAAATGTTCCCTATATCTTAATTTTATGTCGTCAATTTTTAGTACAAGTAAGAAGTTTTAGACAAACTCATTATTCAACATATTTTTAAGCATTAAATTATCAATATAATCCTTTTGCAAGTTAATGTTTGCAAAAACAAACTTGTATTCAATTAATAGTAATGAAGAATTAGACATATATATTTAATTTATTATAATCTTTGTGGTTTAGTTATGCTAAAATAAAAATTTGTAGTACAAACATAATTAAGTCAGTATCTAAAAAATTGTTTTATTAAATGAATATTTAAATTCAAGTTTTGAAGAATTTTTTACAAAAAATTTTTCTTTTACTACATATGGACACCAACACTGTAGCTGTAAATTATCTTACATATTTATCTTAGCTCGGAACCAAAAGTCTATTAAGTACAATAAATTTAATTTCTGGGTTCAATGTTGTCACAAATACTATTTTATATAAATGGTATAATAAATTATGTATTTGTTAAAATTTAGAATTAAAACGAATGGTTCTAATGATCTGTGAATGTTTGTGTGTCAACATTTAAACATTCAGTTGTGTCTCGTTGACTTTCTGAGGCAGATTGTCTGTACTCTTTGCTCATTCTTTTCCTGCAGACGGGGCTTTTATGCCTAAGACCTTCTGCATCAATGTATCAGTTTAAAGATTATTGTTATGTAAGTATGTTTTTATAAATTAAAAAATATACATCGACAAATATCTTGTTTTGAATATTTTAACATGTATTTATTTCAGCCATCATCTACAAAGTTGAGATGCTTTGCGCCATCAACAACTAAATATTGAACTTTTACTAGTTTGTGTGGTAAAGTTCAATATTTATTGTTTTGATTATAAAAGGAATTTCATACATTATGAATTAAGAATTAATAAATAATTTTCCTTTTTCAAACATTTATGCTTTTTAAAACATTTTAGATGGTATTGGTCGATAAATATTTAACATGTTTTTACAATAAGTTGTTTGAACGATTCTTAGTTATATATTAACTCTTACGAGATATTTTAAAGTTCAAGTTGATGGTAAGAGAACGTTCGTTTGTTTTTATAATGTGACACAAAGCGCTATAAATCGTAATTTATTTAGTTTTAATAGTCAAGTAAGTAAAAAACTTGCTTTATCAAGTACATATAAATTGCTACTATAAAGGTTACACTTCTACATTAGTTTTTACAGCTTTTTTTATAGTTTTTATGTTTTTATTGTATATTTATTTGCAATCTGATCACCTTTTTTTTATTTGTTATTACGATAAAGTTTTTAAAACCAGCCGAAGTGTTTAAGTATTAAATTATATTTTAAAATAGAAAAAGTAATATTTACTGCAACCAAAATACTCGAAACTTTTTTTTTGTTTTTTTAGTTGGAAAGTTGATTTGGTAGCTAAATGGTTTACGTTGAACAAACTGTTAATAGAACAAATGTTACTTTTATAAATAATCTTAATGTTGTACTATATACGTTTCCGTCATCATCGATATAATATAAACATCGTGAAAATAAAGTATATTCAAATTTTAGAATTTTTTGAAATCTACATTTTGGTAATTCTTTTTAATAATTAAAAGATTTTAATCAGCCGTTCTGAGCTTCTGAAATTGTTTAAGACACAATGCTTATACAATGTTAAATTAAAACCATTTATAAATATTAAAAAAAATACGTACCTTATAATTTTATGCTTAAAAACTGCTGCATCAACATATCAATTTTAAAAATCTACATCGAGAAAATGTCTTGCTTTGAATATTTTAACAAGTATTTATTTCGGCCATCATCAACAAAATTGAGATGCTTTGCGCCATCAACAACTAAATATTGAACTTTTACTAGTTTGTGTGGTAAAGTTCAAAATTTATTGTTTAGATTATGAAATGAATTTCAAACATTGTGAATATATAAATTGTCAGTTACATACTCAAAGATGGTAACAATTAAATATTTAACATTCAAAAAATCCCCGACAGTAGGATTTCTTGATCTCAAGTGTAAATAAACATTTACAAAAAACTTAAAAAATTTTTTTTTTACTTAAGATTGATTTTCTCATTATCTAAATATCAAAAATAAGTTAAGCAAAACTGTTTTTAGTTTCATAATAAAATTTGTTGATTTATATTACAGCCACAAAGTTATACTTTGTAGTTATTTCTTTAGAAAAAGAGCCTATAATTTACAACTCTCATTTGTGAACACAGCATGCGCAGAAAAAAAATATTTACTTTAAATAAAACATTAAAGTATTTCTCTGAAAATGTTTTTCTAACTTTTGTTAATTAATAAAGATATTAAAATATTTAAGTCTCTTGTACCTTGAAGAATTTATGTATTTATTAAAAAAAAAATTAAACAAAGAAAATTAAATGTCTATAAATAATAATTTTGAATAAAATATAAAAATACAAAAGAATATTACTCTATACTTTAAAAATAGCTTTATTTTTTTTTAAGCTTTAAGCTAAAATTAACATAAAAGAACTTCTTTTTTTCTTTGAAAAAAAAACATATAACTCTAAAATTTTTAAATATTATATTCAAAGTGTTAAAATAATTAAGTACATTCTAAATTAAGACTAATGTAGTGTAAAACATAATTATAAATATATTATAACAAAAGTAATAAAAATTAAGTTATTAAATTTAATCTATATGATTAAAAAATATGATTAAAATTAGCTATAATTTGTTACTTCAGCTTTCTAGTTACTATAGCGATAAAACAGCTGTAACTAGTGGTTTCCAAATTTTACCATGTCTTACATACTTATAGTTTTTAAAGCATTTTAGATGGTATTAATCGATTTTTTTTACTCATTTTTAACACGTTTTTACAATAAGTTATTTGTATAACTTTAGCTATATATAAAGCTTTAGAAGAACTTTTAATATTCAGGTTAATGGTAAGAGAACGTTCGTTTGTTTATATAATGTGTCACAAAGCGCTATAAATCATAGTTTGTTTAGTTAGCAAATAAGTGAAAATCTTACTTTATTAAGTATATACAAATTGGTACTATAAAGGTTACAGTTTTTTTTTATAGTTTATTTGTTTGTTTTTATTGTATATTTATTTGCAAATTGATAAGTTTGTATTTTTTTAATTGTCATTACGTTAAAATTGTGAAAACCAGTCGAAGTGTTTAGAAATATATTTTAAAGTGAAAAAGTAATATTTACTGCAACCAAAATACTCAAAACTTTTTTTGCTTTTTTATTCGGAAAGTTGATTTCGATGATACTTTAGCTAGACGGTTTACGTTGAAAAAGTTGAACAAAGAACAAAAGTTACTTTTATAAATAATCTTAACGATGTACTACATACGTTTCCGTACAAGTTCGATATATAATAAACATCGTGAACTATTGTATATTAAAACTTTCGAATTTTTTGAAATCTTCATTTTGGTAATTTTGCTTTTAATCAGACGTTCTGAACTTATAAAATTATTTAAGACACAATGCTTATACAATGTTAAATTAAAAACATTTAAAAAATTTAATAAAAAATACATACCTGTGATAAATTAATGATGTCGTCAACAGAATGAAAATTAAATTTTCATATAAAATATTTTTCATAAATTTTGTTAACATACCAGCTGTAATTTAAATCTAGTTTAGTTTAATTAAAAGAATACTCAAACAGGCTTTAGTACAACCTTTTAATTTTAAAAACTTTATCGAAAAGTATCTTTAAAACTAAAAAAGATAATTTAACTTTTTATATAATAGTTTTAATATAAAGAATCATTAATCATAACTAATACATAAAAAATATTATTTTACTTATACTAATGGAATAAAATAAAGTTCTTTAGATTAAGACAGTTCTAAGTGAAGCTATGAGAATCTTAATATAAATTAAAAAAACAAAGTTATGTTGTGTATTTAAACTTATAGATACAAAAACAATTTTCTTTAGTGCTTACATGAGGCTGGTATGTTAGTTTTTATTACTCAGCGTGATTTATTAGTTTAATCAAGTATATAAGAAGTAATTTATTTTTATCGTTTGAACTACCTCTTTCTTTTAATTTTTTATGTTTTGTTTTATAGTGAAAAGCAGAACTGCCAGTTTATACTTTTACACTAAATGCTTTGAGGGTACAACTAAATAAACCTTTCCCTATTCATAAAAGTGTTGTCGTAGGTTTTGAAAGTTGACAATAGTTTTCTAAAGTACATTATATTAACTATAATATCTATATATTTATTGATATGAATTCAACTTGACTGTCAACTTACTTGTAGTATCCCGGAAGTTGTTCTATATTTCTTTATTTCAAGTAAACTACACTGTTCAGTTTATAGCACTTATTTTTTAAATTAACTTGATAGTTTTGATGTTTTTATACCGTTGACACTTTTAATGCTTAAGCCCAAAAAGTTATTTTAAGTATAATAGGACTTTGATTTATTTGAACGCTCTGAAGTAATCATTAAATATTCACTTTTGATATCTTTCCAATAACTAATATTACAAATGCATAGAAAAACTATTATAAATAAACTACATTAATATTTTATTTAAATACTTAATAAAGATTTAATTTCAAAATAAAAAAATTTAATAATTCCCATGGTTAAATAAAACTGTACATTTATAAACTGGTTGCATTAATAAATCTTATACAAACACATCTTGTAGTTATTATTTATTAAATATAACAGGCATGGCTAATAAATATACAAACTTTGTCAAAACTGGAGAATGGAGCAATTAGTATTGAGGCGTAAACTGTAACACATTTGCCTGGAGCTTTTGTACTGTTGATATAATCAACGAGCAAGCGGAGAAAAGCAAATAAAACGTTTAAAGCAAATTATTCAGTAGATCTTATTACATAAACATTTAAGAACTAAGTCTTACTATATATTTTCTATCAAAGGTAGTATATTAGAGTACATAAGAACAAATCAAGTTAAATTTTCCAGCTAAATAAAGTACAAACTGTTTTAAACAAGAACTTTTAAAGAACTAAATGTTATTATACTATAAAACTAAAAAGAATATTAAAATGGTTTTTTAAAATACATGTAGGTATTACAAATGCTGGTAAATAAAAAAAAAAAACTTTACGTTTTTCTAAAAGACTTTCAATTGCAAAGTTATTATTTTTTGTCATACTGTGTAGTTGTCAGTACTGAAGTATTGTTTAGTGAACTTTTAATTAACATATTTTATTTTTCACGTGTCTCTTCAAATGTGTTGTAGTATAAAACTTTTTACCACATTTTGGACAAGAATGCTTTGGCTCATAATGATAACGCAAATGTTTGGTCAATTGAGCTTTAGTTTTAAAGCTTCTGACATCTGGGCATATTCTGCATTTGTAATTTCTCTCATCACTGTGAGTTACTTCATGACTTTTTAAGTATTTTTTTAGAGAAAATCTTTTACCACAAATTTTACACTGGTAAGTTTTTTTATCTGTATGAGTTTTAATGTGCCTATTAAGATCTGATTTATTTCCATAACATTTCTGACAAACTTTACATTGATAAGGTTTTTCACCCGTATGAGTTCTGATGTGCCGATTAAGAGCTGATTTACTATTAAAACATTTCAGGCAAGTTTCACATTGGTGCACCTTATCATGTATGTTCTTGTGTTGTTTAAGTGCATACTTGCTGTGAAACTTCTTTTTGCAAATGGTACATTCAAATTTATTATCATTCTTAGTAGTTTCTGCTCTAAAATCTGAAAAAATTATACTATTAACACGTGAAGTTTTAACTTGATTATAAAACATACTTATTTTTATAAACTATCTAAAACTTTTGTTAATTTTTAGACTTCATAATAATAACTTAGACATCATATTTCATATGCATTTGAAATACTAACCAGGTATTGACTATTAATTTAATACAAAATGGATTTTAATAATGACAGAATTGTTAACTAAATTTTTAAACTTTTTAACTTGAAAACGTTATTTTTGTAAATAAACTACTTAGAAATAAAAGTATAGTTTACTTATATGTCTAGTTCATTTAGTAATATTTTGAAAAAATCAAAAAAGATGTAGAGATTCGATTGTATATACTATAATTTATATAGATTAGGGATAGACAACATAATCTGTTCTGCTAAAATAAATTGAAAAGTTTTCACTAAATATTCCAGTTTTGAAATGAACATAAAGTTAAGGTTTTAGTTATATTTTACAATAGACTTGAGACTTACTTTAGATAAAGTAATGAATAAGGTCAAATATAATTATAATTATGTTAAAACGAATCGGATAGTAAGATTTCCGAGATCTAAACAAATTCATAATATTTTCTTCTTTTTTTTCTACTATTTGCTTATTTTTCCATATATCAACAAATAATTCCTGACACCTAATACTCTTATAAACATTTCTTTTCAACATACATACGATAATAAATAAAATTAAATAAACTTACTTTGAATTTCAGTATCGAATTCATGAAGAATTTCCGGAGACATTGATGTTTTAACTTCATAGTCAACAATACTGTTACCTGTAATATTAAGTAAGACTTCGAAAAACAAAATTAAAATTGACTTCACTTTCAACAACTTTAAACCCTTTTTGGCTAAAATTTACTAAAATTCTTCGGTACTTCGAAAAAAAAATATATAAACAAAAAGTTCCAACTTAATGCATTATATTAAAAAACTTGGAGTTCAAAAAAACAAACTGTCACCTGTACTGTCTTTTGATTGTGTATCACAATAATTTGAATTTTCATCATCAGAAGACAAGTCATCAGGTTTACTTTTCATTTCTGTTGTTTCAATGTGAGCATTATTTTTGTATCTTAAATGTGGAACTTCACTACCTGTTAAAAAATTTTAATATATTTTTAGTAAAATTAAATTATTACATCTTATTTATAACTTTCAAGTTATAATATCACAATATTTTTTACTTTTTTGAAGGAATTTAGAAGTACTACGAGTAGTTTCAGTTTCTTTAGTTTGAGTGAAACTTGAATCACATAATTCTTCTGGTTCTACTTTTATTACACTCAATTGTTTATTTTTTTCAACATCATTGCCTATTCGTTTTCGCCCTATTTTTGTTCGAACATATTCATTTTAGTGTTTCAAATTAACTTTCAAAAATTTTAATAAACTAATAACCTTAAAAAAATTGTTTAATACAAATACTTAGTATTAAAAATACCTTCACTTTTCCGAATGTCTTTTGAAACAGAGTCTTTTTCATACCTTCTATCAACAAATGAAGATTGGAGACTTTGTAATCTTTAAAAAAATTATATTTTGCATATTTAGATTAAATTAAACTAATTGGTTTTTTCAGTTTTAATAAACAACAAAACAACTTAAAACTACAGATTTAAAAAAAAGTTGATTTACTTTTAGAAATAACATGTGTATAAAAATTTGACTACAACTATAAACTTTGATAACGAAATTTCAAAAAAATTTTACCAAAAGGTTTTTATACTCCCTAAACTTATAAAAAATTACGATGAATTCGTGTAGTAATGTGTAAATATATATTAAAACTTACTTTGTATTTTTCAACTTTAGGTCTTTCTCTAAAGACTTAATTTTTTCCACTAACAGAACGTATGCTTTAGTCATTATCTTATCTTGCTCTTCGAAACTATAAAAACATAGTTAATTTACTTCACGGCATAATAATTTTTACTAAAATTCTTAATTGCTTGTTTCAACATTCATTGGTACTTGAAATTTTTATCTTAATACATTTTATCTTGCACTTCAAAACTGTGAATATATAGTTATTTTAATTTATACATTATGGTATCATAATTTAATACTTTTTTTTTTATTTTTAAATTACTTATTTAATTATAAAGTGCAACTAATATGTAATAAAAGTTATACACAACTAACTAATCGCTTTTTGCACTAAATTCTTTTTTTAACTTCTCATTTGTTTCCGATAGTTTACAATTTTCATCAGCAAGACTTTCTTTTTCTTTCTTTAATCTGCAATTCTTTTCTTGTAAATGTTGAATCTCTAAGTTTTGCTTTTCAATAACTTCTTTGAAACCTGACATCAAGGATTCAGCTTTGGTAAATTCTAAATAAATTTGTAATTAATGTACAAACAAACTTATTTTTAAGCAGAATAACTAGTATATACATAAAATGACGTTTAATTTTGATTAAATTTTTATTAAGTAAAACATTGAAAAAAAATTATAATTATAACTATTTAATTAACTAGAAATAAAACTAACTTTTATTCAATTTGTTGCTGTTTGAGAGCTTATCCATTTTTATAATAAAAATTATTAATTTATAAAACTTCTAGAAAAAACTACTACAAACTTTTATTTATTTTTTAGGAATTGTATTGTTAGTGTAATCAAGTAACTGAAAAAAAAACTATTTTTGTTTTGTATAAAATAAACTTATTTCACTACATCTTTTTGCTGTATGGTTTACATGTATTTTAAAATAAGCCTGAATAAAACAAACAATTTTTATTAACAAGTTTAACACAATAGTAACTTTAAACTTTAGTTTTTGAGTTTTTATCATGCAAAAAATTTGTTTTACTTCTTATATATCTATAATGTATTGCATGTTTTAGACAAAAAGATAAGAAATCTAATTTTATAAACTTAATTTAAAAATAAATTTGTGTTTTCTAGGATGTAAGTTTATCTGAATATATAAAATCAGTAAAAGGTTATTGAAACAAAAATAAATAAAAACGGCCTCTACTAGATAAATTCATATTTTTCTATTAAAATAATGTTTAATTATACTCTTTGATCTTTTAAGATATGAAGTTAAATAGTCATTAATTTAATTAATTTAACATTCTTTAATATGATTAATGTTTAAGTAATAAATTTATAATAAGAATTTTATGAACTTTTAATTAAAACTGGTCTACTCATTTATCAGCATAAATATATAAATCTGTATCAAATTAAAATAACTACTTTTAATAATTATAAATCTTTAAAATTTGTGGCACTGCATATTAACAAAGCTAAAACAAACTACACTGTTAAAGTTAAAAAGTATCAAGTGTTTATAATATTGGATGAACATTTTAAAGTAAACTTAAGAAAATTGTTATTTTGAAATAAACTCTTGCTCAATTAAAAGATTACGGGTTGGTATAATCTGTTTTAATATAAGATTTTCAGCCTTCTATCAGTCAGTTATTTTTGATAACTGGCTGATTTATGCTTAGAAAAATTCCAAACTAATAGACTTTATTGTTTTTGCGTTTTCATAGTTTTAAAAATTATTTAAAATAGCTATGAAATTTGTCAGAATTTATTAATAATTATATAAAGTGAACAAACAAACAATCTTAATATTTAAAAAATAATTATATAACTAATATTATAAAGAGTTGCTACTCTTTGAGTGATAAAAATGCCCTGAAACTTTTACAATCTTCAAAAAAGTCTAAAAATGTTTCATAATAAAAAAAAAATTACTTCTTATAAAAATTTGGTTATAAAATAACTGTTCAAAATATAGTTTTAATTGTTTGCTAATAAAAGATCCTAGTAAAGTAACTTCACTGGAATATAAATAAAAACAAATTATACAGTAATCTTCCTTTATTCTACCAACATATGTTTCTGTTTGTCAACGAATCAACACACTTCAACTGGGTTGTTAATAGGAAAGATAACACCGTTAAAGTTAAATTAATAGTTATCTTTCCTATTAACAACCCAGTTGAAGTGTGTTGATTCGTTGACACACAGAAACATATGTTGGTAGAATAAAGGAAAATTACTGTATAATTTATTTGTAGTTATAAAATAACAAAATATAAAATTAAATCAAATAAACTCCATCTAAAATCAGTAAAAAAACAGCCTAAGATTTTTTAAAAATCTAAAAACTACCCTTAAATTTAAAAAAAAGCTGCCCTGAGTCACCTTGTGTTTTTAAGAAAAATATCAGAATTTTAAGATTTTACATGAGTCATTCAAAATTTAAAAATTCTTTTAGTTTTTTTGAGTACCTTAAGTGTATGGCAACCCTGAATATAGCTAAAGAAATTTTAAAAGATTTTCAAAAACAAAAAACTTAATTTTATCAATAATTTTAAGGTCAGTTTGTTTTTATCAAAATAGTACTACTTTAAAACTAATGTTAATTAGATTTAAAAGATATCAAAAAAAAAAGCTGGCTTATTTTTAATAATCTAACAAATTTACTGAATTTTTATTGTGATTTCATTTTTGTTATATAATAAACTTTATTGCTAAATGATTTAATATTTTGTAGAAGCTTATACTTTTGATACACTGTCTATTTTGGCGTTTTACAATTTTGGTCTTTTTTTCAGGTCTTTATTGCAGGGTCTCTAAAGTAATGTTTTTTAAAAAAAGTGAGTCATTTTAAAAACATTGAATTGTGCTAATTTGTTTTAAACCAAGCAACATATGTTAGTTGAATAAAGTAAAGTAGTGTGCAAACTGTTATTTTTATAAAAATAGAAAATGAAACAAAACTTATTTAATCTACAAACTATAATTAAAAAGCAAACACTTTTGTTATATATTACCTAAACTAAATAGAACAAAAATGGTCGTAAGTATTATTTTTTAGTTTTTATAACAACATAATTTAATGTTTTTATTTTATTATGATAAACATAGAAGTGTTCATAGTTTAGTATTTATAGATGTTTTTAAAAGGATTATTTTTTTGGACCTTTCAAGAAATTAAAAAAAATAAACTATAAAACTTAAAATTAGTCGTTAAACATCAAATAAATGAACATAAATGAAAAGTAAGAAAACACTCAACAAGTGAAAGTTTGTAAACTTAATAATACTGTTAAAAAGAAATAATGATTAATTAAATGTATTTCTTACGATATTTTTTCAGAAATAATCAAAAATGTATAGTTTTGCTCCAGCACTCACTTAAAAACTATACATTAACTATATATGCTAAATTAGTCAGTCTATTAAACTGTATAACTTATACTTAGTAAACTTGAGAAAATGTATGTGTTTAAGTTTATTATACAAAAAGAACTGCATATTTTCTCATTATAAAGACTTATTAAACAATTGTCACTTAATAAGGAGAAAAATTAGGACTTAGTCACAAAAAACATATGTTCTAATCTTTATGTAAGTGAATAACAGCCTGTTTACTAAAGCAGTATACAGTAAATATTGAGTTATTTATGTTGCTATAAGATAAAGATAGTATAAAACAAAACAACGATTTATTATTTAATTTAAGTATATTGATAGTCAGTTTGTGATTGTCGCGGGGAATGCCCCGGGGTTGTGGACACATTAATGTCCATGCTAAATCGTGGAGAAGGTTTTCTATGGGGTAGTTTTGCTACATTTAGACTAGATGTGGGTATGTAGTTAGAGTCCGTGTCAAGTAAAATTTGAGACTAAGATAATTTAATTTAATATGGAATGTACAAACAAGCTTATGAGTAAGTATATAATCTTATAAGTAATTTAATTACAAATAAGCTGTAAATGGACTGATACCAACACTCATATCCAAATACCAAATTGACATCACAATCTCCAAATTAATAAACTTTTATGTTTCTGCATCATCATAGTTGTAAAAAATATAAAAAATAGTGATGAAATTTGTCAGAACTTATTTTTAACTATATAGGGTACTTAAATAAACAATCTTAATATTTAAAAAACAATTATATAATTAATAGTATAAAGGGTTGCTACTCTTTGAGTAAAAAAAGTGCCCTGAAACTTTTACAATCTTCAAAAAAATCTAAAAAGATTTCAAAATTAATAAAATACTATTTCTTAAAAAAAGTTGGTTATAAAATAACAAAATATATCTCATTAAAAATATCTAACAAAACAGCCTAAGATTTTTTAAAAATCTATAAACAACCCTGAAATTAAAAACAAAGCTGCCCTGAGTCACCCTGTGTTTTTAGGAAAAAAATTAAAATATTAAGAATTCCTTGATTCATTCAAAATTCAGAAATTCTCTTAGTTCTTTTGAGTACCTTAAGTGTGTGGTAACCCTGAATATCGCAAAAAAAAAGTTTAAACGATTTTTAATAACAAAGACTCTAGTTTTATCAATAGTTTTAAGGTCAGGTTGTTTTTATTAAAATAAGTATAATTTTTTAGTATTAGAGAGATAAACAAAAACGCTAGCTTATTTTTAAATATCTAAAAAAATCTAACGATTTTTTTTTATTGTGCTTTATATTTTATTGTGCTAATAAATAAAAGTAAATAAAAAGTAGAAATGTTAACTTATGATCTTGATAATCACTGTTTAATTAATGATTTTTAAGTTTATCCTTGAACTTTATAACATGACTTAAATTTTTAAACATAATGGTAGCTTAGTCCATAATTTACTACCTTGGTAAGCTAACAATTTATGACCATTCTTGTTGTTATATCTAGGTAGAAAATAAATTGTTTCTGAAGACGTCCTGTTATAACTATGGATATGTTTTACACTTTTTAATTATCATTACAGTTAGATGGTAACAAATTATTGTTAAATTTAAATATAATAATATCTAGTTTATATAGATTAACACTTTTAACACTTAATTTTTTTTCAGTTTTGAATTTTCTAACGTTATCACCATGTTTCTTATAACAAATATAATTAAATTCTAATTTTATAAAAACTTTGAATTCATTTATACTTCTTAATTTTTTTCCCAGCACAACAAACCATATATTATATTGCTCATATACGAAGAATTAAAATAGTAGATATATTTATTGTTTATTTAAGAAATATCTTATTTACATTATACTCTCAATGTTTTTTTATAATTTCTTTTTTTATAATTTCTTTGTGTTCTAACCATTTTAAATATCTGTCTACACCTATTCTTAAATATTTATAAATATTTGTCTTTTTTTATAACTGCTTTACCAAGTTTTACATTAACATCTATATTTTTCTAAAAACTATTTTTTTGATTGATGTAGAAACGTACCTTTGGTTTTATAAAGCTCTAATTTGAGTTTGTCTGATATCTTTCGTAGTTCTGTATTAAAATTGTCATTGTCACCGAATGTTTTGCACAACATTGTAATTTCTACAAAGCTAAGACTAGTTTTATTCTTTAAGTCATCTATATCAAGTAATTTTAGAAATAACAACAGTCCTAGCACTGAGCATTGGGGTACCCTAATTTCAATTTTTTAACAGGTTGACTCATATCCCCCAAAGCTAGCAAACTGTTTCCTTCCATCTAGAAATGAAACAGTTAGTAAATGCATATTACCTCTTAAACTATTACATTCAAATTTCTTAATGAAATATTTTATTTACAATATCAAATGATCTACTTAAATCCAAAAACACTGCAAAAACTGCTTTTCTTTGATCAAAATTAGATAGTACCTCTTTAATAAAATCTTACAATAAACATTTGTTTGATGGAATCTCACATAATAAGTGATTAACCAAAAAAAGCTTAAACTCCGATATTGTGTTCAAAGTTAAACTAATTTTAACAAAAATCTAGCTGTGGTGATGCGTATTACTTATCTAAGCATATTTTTGCTATATCTTTTTAGCTTAATTTGTTTTATTTTTTTATTTATTTTATAAAGTTTGCAAAATTTCCTGTATTTATTATTCATATTCTCTCTATTTTTTAATCTGAAGACTTTGCGTAAAGACATTTTTGATTTTTATATAAATGCTTTTAATTTAAAAAGCATACATAATTTAAATTAAGATAACTTACACCAATGTTATTCAATAAACCGGCAGTGGTAAACTATTATTTGTTTAAATATTTGATCTTAGTAGTGCTAATTTACATATTACGGAAACAAAATGAACAAAGTCGTTCTAAGCACATTTTTACACTGATATTTTTGCACAGTGACATTTTGGCAGGATGATTTTTTGCACATTACATCAATTTTGTGTTCAGGCCGATTTAATGTACTTTAGCTAGTACCAAATGTGTAACATAAAAAACCTCAAAACTAAAATTATATAACTGACTCACATAAAGCAGGGTTGCCACTCGGTCAGGAAAAGTCAGGAAATCAGGAAAAGTCAGGAAAAATTTGAAAAAATGACAAAGTCAGGAAAAGTCAGGAAAAAATGGGGGGTTTTAAAAAAAAGTCAGGAAAAGTCAGGAAATTTGTTAAAATTTAAAAAAAAGTCAGATTTTGTCAGTTTAAATTTACAGAATTCCTTGTTTTCCAAAGATTTCAAATGGTAAAAATTAACTAAAAGTCCTTTAAAGTCAGAAAAAAACTCCAAAATTTTCCTAGAAGTTTGCAAAAATATATAATTTTATTTCCAATGCCTTCACCTGGTATAAATTAGTAAAATATCCTTTATAAAACTGCAAAATTTTTCTATTAACATATTGAACAAGTACCCTATTTGAACACGCAAATTTTGTAAGCTTTTTAGTATTGATGATCTGTAGCAAGGACACTTCCATAGTGAAACTGTGATATATACACAAAAGTTTATCTAGCATAAATTTAGAATCAAAGTGTTTTTTGTTTTAATAATTGAGTTCTTTATAACTAAGCATTTAGTTTAGTATTCTATGTAACAAGTTAATGTGTATATTTTACCTCTTTTTAATTTTTTCAAAGTTGTTTAAATTTATAATTTAAGTTATAAGAGGATATATGCCAAAATTAATTTTACTTATTGTTTTTATTTTTTTGGAGTAACTTAAGTTTTTCAAGTAAATAAGAGGATATTTATTTCTTACAAACTTTATACTAAATGATAAGAGGAAATATTTTATACAACAGATATATAGTTTACTTTTTTATGTCTTTTTTTACAGTTACTTAAGTATATTCTTTTTTAATTGATTTCTAATTTAAGGATGTTATAATAAATAGTTTGGGTAGTATTTTATTAAACTTAGTGAACAATTTATATAAGTAAAACTGATTTGAAAAAGTCAGGAAAATTTTGGTAAAAAGTCAGGAAAAAGTCAGGAAAAGTCAGGAAATTTTTCTCAGCTTGATGAGTGGCAACCATGATAAAGACAAAAATCTAAGATTTAAAATATTAAACAGTTGAATTAATGTTAGAAAAGAAAAATAACTAAATTACAAATTTTTTTTTAATTCATACAAGGAACTAAAAACTAAATTTATTTTGAAACTAGGTTTATTTCAAAAATAAAATAAAAAGAATACTAATATTTTAAGTAAATTGTTCTATTTTATTTTGATCAAAGTTTAATTCATGAAAAAAGCGCTGTTTTTATTGCCTTTTTTTATTCTCACTCAAAAAAAAATCCATAAAACTAAAAAATATCATCAAGTAAAATCTGAAATACCTTTAAACTTTATAAATTAACAAAGTCTTTTTTATTAAATTAAAGTTTTTTTTAAAACTAAAATAAATTTAAAATACCTTATTAAACAACTATTCAATGCTAATTTGCATCAAGAGAATAAAAGTATAAAAATAGTCTCAAAATTCGTCGTCTAAAGCCCTACTAAATAAAGTTAAATATTTCTGTTTTAAAGTTATTGAAATTCAGTATCATAAGTTGTCTTAGTTTATAACTAAGAAAAATGTACTTAACTAGTTCATTAAAATTAAGGTTATAAATATAATTAAAGTGAATTGTAGTTCGTTATTATATTGTTCGTGGTAAAACTTTAAATAAAAACTTTAGGTAAAAATTTCTTTAGAAAACTATCAAATTTTATTCATTCAAAATAATTTACGTTTAAAAACGAATTATATTTAAGTTAAAAAAAACAAAATTTATAAAATAATTTAAGAAAATAAAAGTTAAAAGCGTGCAAAATTGGAAATCTGTTCAAAATTGACAAATTGTTTAAAAACTTTGCAATGAATAAATATTTCCATGAAGATATATCTCCATGCAAAAGTGACGCTTTTTAAAAATTTCGCCGTGCAAAAGTGACCATGTTGCAAAAATGTCCCTTCGGGCAAAAGAGTCGCCGTGCAAAAGTGACACCCACCCATTCTGTATACTTTGGGTAAAGTTTTTAATTACCTTCCAAAAAGAGGTAAGTTTTGCAAAAAAGGGGTAAAAAAAAGTAAAAGGTTAAAAACCCCTGATTTACGCTAACAATACATTAGTGACTGATTAACATTAAAATGAACGTTACCAAGTTAGTGAAATCAGAGTTTTTTTTCCTTAGAAAGATATTGCATTATTGTCAGTTCCTGAAATTCCTCAACTTTTTTTTTGTTTTTAATAATATTTATTATTTATATATTGTTTTTATCAAAGATGTTTCAAACTATTTAGTTTTGCCTTATCGGGCATCAATATATAAAGTACTATTGAAAAATTTTCAGCTATAAAAAACATATTTAAACTCCTCTACCAAAAAAAATTGAACAACAATAAATTTTCCCAGTAATTAATAAGTTTGTATTTTCCCTTTCGACAAAAAAAGTACCTTAAGCTAACTTTAACTTAACTTTAAAAGTATTTAATTGTTAATAACTAACAAAAATTGATCAAAAAGAATTTAAATAATTTATTTATAAAATATTGTTTTGCACTGTAGGATTATTCAATTTTAATTAAATTCTAATTACTTAGTATTCTTTTTAAATTCCCTACAAGGCAAAACATTTTGTTGTAAATAATTTTTTTGAAATCCTAAAATTTGCTTAACACTAACTTTGTAATCAAATTAAATGATACTTTTATAGTAAACTAAAAGTGTATATTATGTACTATTTTAAATATGAGTAAAACTTCAGAAAATGTAAACAATTAATCAAATCAACTCAAACATGATATGAATTAAACCATAATATGTACTTAAACCTAACTTAAAACTTTAAAATGAATACTTTTGATTTATGTTTGACATGCAGGGAACTAAATAGTTTTGTGCTTAATATCTTTAAAAATAAATTTATTTTTATATGATTTTTGAATAAAGAATAGCGCGTTACTAAGGTTCTTAATATTTTTTTTTTGAAAATAAAAATCAAAAGCAATTATCTCATTATATTTTAAACTAATAAAGTTTTGAAATGACACAAAATTTTTAAAAAATAGATGTTTTAGGTGCCAAATTTTTATCAGCAAGTGGACACACATTTAACCAAAAATTAAATTAAATGTTGTTTTAGTAATCAGAACACAAAACAAATGAAATTAGCATTATACCTCTTAGTTTGTTTTGTTAAATTCTTTATTTTCTGAATTTTCGTACAAGTAAGTTAATTTGAATAATACTTTTTTTTTATTCTTAAACATACAAAACCATCGCTATGTAAAGATTATTCATAAAAATTGGCAGCTCTGAGATAAGCAATAACTAATCTTTAAAGTTATTTTCATGCTAATAACAATAATGAACTGTAAATTAAAAACTAATACAATTTTTATACATAGATATTTTAATAAAAAACTGGGTGTGATTTGTATTATATCTTTATATAAATCTTATTGTTGTCTGCGGATTAATACAGCTATTTGTATTTGTACATGTAAAAAATACGAACTAAACTTAAATATAAATTGCATATGTCTGTGGAAAAAAAAATCGAACTTTAAAAATTGTCAAATACAAGGTTTTTTTTTTAAACTTATTTGTATGTGGAGTAGTTGATTTTTGATTAATAGTTTTAATAAAATTAGTTCGTATGTAGAACGAATAATTTTTAAAGCATATAAAACAGCAGATACTTTTTTGTTCTATAAAACGCGCTTTTAAAGTGTATCTGCTATTAGTTATATAAGTATAATTTGATTATTAATTAAAAAAAAAATTTGAACAAAATAAGTTAGAGGCGTGTTACTTGAGCAAACTTTAAGTTTTTAAATCAATATAATAATTGCAATCTAAAAACACATAAACTTTAACTGTAAACTTAAATATACTGTTTGTATATGTGAAAACTATACTTTAAGAACAAAGAAACTGTTGTGTTTTGAATTTTTCATGACTCAAGTTTCCCTTTTTCATGTCGTGAAAAACTTGAACTTTATTTTTTTTTTTGCGGAAAGATATTTAGCTCTACTACATAAAGTTGTAACAAAAACAAGCTAGATTATTAATTTTAAATGAAATTTCTGTAATCCACTATTTACTGGCATCACATTATTGGATTGTTGGTGTATATTTTGTTGTAGTGTCAGTAGATACTTGCTGTTGGATTTGAGCTTACAGTTTCATAATTTTTCCAAATTATAGTTAAGTTGTGAGCTTGCATAAAAATATAATTTTATTTATATTAATGAAATAAAGTAAAGTATTTTAAATAAAACTTTTGTTTTTAAATTCAGACTGTTCTGAGTAAAACTAAAAGAGTTTTTAGATAAACTTATAAACAAAGTTATTTTGTTTATTTAAGCTTGTAGATAGTTACAAGAATAATTTTTTTAATGTTGTAATTACGTGATGCTATTATGTCAGTTTTTACCATTCAGCATGACTCATTAGTTTAATAAAAACAAATAGAATCTAATAATTATTTTAGTTAAAATTTCTTTTTTTATTTTCTTCATTTAACTTAATTTGTTTTATTTTATAGTTAAAGGCAAAGCTGCGAATTTATACTTTTATACTAAATGCTTTTAAGATACTTTTAAATATATCTATATATTTATAGTTTTTGATGTTTTATGACGTATACACCTTCTACCCACCAAGCAATTTTTTTTTGCCTAATGTACATTTTTGAGTATAATTGATTTATTTTATAGGCTTTGTAGTTGTAAAAAAATGTTAACTTTTAATATTTTCCTTATAAATGATCATAAAAATGCATAGAAGACTTTAATAGATAGAAACTATATTTATATTTTAATTTAAATACTTAATACATCAAATGGTTAAATAAACTTTACACTGATTGCCTTATACAAGCAAATTTCAAAAACATACTCTTATTTATTAAATACAACAGACATAGCTAATCAATGTACAAACTGTGTCACAACAAAGAAAAGGTAGAAAGGAAACAATTACTACTGAAGTACAAAGCACTCTTACAAACTAAACACATTTGTCTGGAATTTTTTTATTGTTGGTATAATAAAACAGCGAGGCAAAGAAAAGCAAATTAAACTTTAAAAGCAAATCATTTAAGGTTTAAAAAAGCCTGATCTTAACACATAAAAAAAGTACCAACAAAATTTGACTATATATTAACTATCAAAAGTTATATAGTACAGTCCTTAGAAATAAATATAGAAAAATTTTTCTGAAAATTCAAGTACAAACTATTTCAAAAAAGAACTTTTCAAGTATATAAAAATTTATATACTAAAAAACAAAAAAAAAATTAAAACGGTTTTTAAAAATACACCTAGCTTCTATAAATGCTGGTAAATTAACAAAAAAACAAACTTTACGTTTAACTAAAAGACTTTGAAGTTTAAAGTTATTAATTTTTGTTATCCGATGTAATTATCAGTACTAAATTATTATTTTGAAAATATATAATTAACATACTTCACTTTCTTTGTGTCTTTTCAATTGTGCTGAAGTAAAACACTTTTTACCACACAATTTGACAAGAGTATCTAGGTTCATAGTGATACTTCAAATGTTTGTTTAAGTCTGATGAAGTATGAAACTTCTTTTCACAATGACTGCACGAGTATCTAGGTTCATAATGAAACTTCATGTGATGTGACAAACCATCTTTAGTTTTAAAGCTTCTGTCATCTGGGCATATGCTGCATTTGTAATTTCTATCATCACTGTGAGTTGCTACATGTCTTTTTAAGTGTTCTTTCTGAGAAAACCTTTTACCACAAGTTTTACACTGGTAAGGTTTTTCACCTGTATGAGTTCTGATGTGAATAACAAGATCTGCTTTACATTTAAAACATTTCAGGCAAGTTTCACATTGATGCACCTTATCATGTATGTTCTGGTGTTGTTTAAGAGTTTTATTACTAGAAAACTTCTTTTTGCAAATTTGACATTCAAATTTATCATCATTGTTAGTATGGGTAGCTTTACAATCTATAAAAATTATTTTGCTAATAAATGTAATTTAGTTTTGCTTAAAAAACTTACGTAATTTTTCAAACTATATAAAATTTTGATCACTTGTTTTACTAAACATTACTTTACAACTAATAGATCAATACAGGATTTTTTACAAGTAAAACTTGATTAAAAGCTTGAAAACTTTTTTCTTCAAGAAATACTAAAACATAAGTTTTAATAGTAATGTTTAGAAAAACAGTAATATAATGGTTTAATTATATATACAACAGATTAAATGAGTAAAATAAATCTAGATTATAATTACATATTACTAAATTTCTTTTTGACTTAGTAATAGAATGACGTTTTTTTTAGAATAAACAACTAAATATTAAAAGAAATTTAGTTATGACAATTAAAGCAAATAAAACACTTATAATTAGACTTGCTTTTTGACAGAAAATTAGGTTACAAAATTATTTTATTTACCTTGAACATTAGTCTCAAATTGTTGTTGAATTTCCTGACAAGTTTTTTCCTTAGTTCCATTGTCACCAACTATGACTTCTGAAATTTGTAATATAGATCTTCAGTCGGTAATAATCAGTAGTTAAGTTAACTTTTAAAAAATTTTATATAACTTATTGACTGACAATTCTTTAACATAAAACTCAAAAAAAGTTTCAAATGATTGAATTAAAAAAACTCAATTAGTTTTTATTTAATTACTTATAAACTCAACAATCTTTTACCTTCAGATTCTCTTCGGTTTAAATCATAAATATTTGAATTTTCACCATCACAGTCTAACTCATCTGATCTATTTTGCCTTTCTACATTGTGGCAATCGTTTGATGTGGTTTTTGTTAAATTTAAAGCTCCAATATCTGTTCAAAAAAGTTCTTAACATTTTTTATTAAAATTAGATTTTTACATCAAATGTAAAACTTTTCAATTATATTACAACTTTTGTTGCTTTTTTGTAAAGATATAGAAGTACTACAAGTAAAATTTGAGTCGCATAATTCTTCTGGTTTTACTTATTTTTTAAACAAAGTTTTCTATTTTTTTCAATATCAGAAATTATTCTTATTTGCCGTGTTATTTTTTAAATATATTTAAAAGGTAACAAAATAAGTTCACAAAATCTAATATGTTAATAATCTAATTAAGTTTTAGTAATTCAATTGTTAAATTTTCAAAAATACCTTCACTATTTCCATTGACTTTTGAAATTAAATCTTTTTTAGACAATTTGTTTTTTATGATTTATATTTACGCAATACCATGCTTTAAATACTTTTTTTATAATTTTAAGATTATTTAGTCACGACTTTTGTTTTAAAAAAACTTTCACTCTATTAATAACACCTTTGCTTAAAATAAAATTTAAAAATTTAGGTATATAATTATGACAACATTGTAACATATAATAAATTTATTGTTTATACCAAAAAACATAACAATTAACCATTAAAAATGGTGAAAAGCATAAGGCTTCAATGAATAAAACTACTTAAGAAGCTTGTAACATGTTATATACAAGGTGTGTACAACTTGTTAATGCCATAAGGGATCGAAATTATAAAAAAATATTGGCTATATTTAAAAAGAATTTGCTAGAACATACTTTCTAGATACATTTATAGAAAAAACTAAAAGTCTACCACCTTTTTCAACTTTAAAACAATTTACTTCAAACTCTCAGAAAGAGATCTTGATATTATTACAAACCACTTGTCATAAAAAGATTTATTAAAATTCAATTTATAATATTTTATGAACTATATAAAAAATTAAGTTCCTTTTTTTTATAAAAAAAAAATATGTCAAATTAATATGGAAAAATTAAAACTAAATGTTATAAACAGATTTCCCTCCCCCTCCCTATGGCCTCAATTAACCAAATGATTTAATTAATAAAATTACAAAACCAAGTTTTGCAAAATCAAAAAAAAAAAAACATCAAAAAGTTCAAGTCTAAGTATAGTAATAACATAAAACAAACTTGTTACTAAACTATTAAATAGTGCTTAATAATAGTATTTAATAAATTATGGAAACTATAATTGAAAAATATTAATGAATTTTAAAGTAATAAAATAAAAAGGTATTTAGACATTGCATAAAAATAATTGATTTCGCAATATTAAATTTCATTTATAATTTTTTGCTTTAAAAATCAAAGTTTAAATTAAAATAGAGAAATTTATAATAGTACAGTACAAAGCATGTTATGACCAAAGTTTTAAGTAAAGCTATTTGTTTATCTTATACTTCATAAAGAAATAACCGATATCGTAGTTAATTGAGTAAAAATAAAACTAAATCTTATTAACAAGTTGTTTGCCTCCCTTCATCCCTATGACTCCATTAAACCATTTAATTTACTTAGTGAAAAGCAAATTTTGTTTTGAAATGAAAAATTTTATTTAAATATTTGCAAAATCTGATTATAACCTTTTAAAAATTATAGTGTAAGTTTATGGAAAATATTGAAAATTGCATTGCTAACTGTTGAATAATAATACTTACAAGATTATTAAAAAATACCAATTTTCAAATAATAAGTAAAATAGGATTTTAGACTTTACATGATAAATAATTATTTATGCAATTTTAAACTCAAATTACAAATTATACTTTAAGAAGTAACTAAAAAAACATTTTTTATAAAAAACAGAAATGAAAATCTTACATCTGCTTTAAAAACCTTTGCTTTAAAATATTTAGTGAAAAAAGCTAAATTTTTCCAGAAAAAAAAAAAAGTGTAGTTGATTTCAAAGTATAAATACTCAAATTTGTATTTTAAATTACTATAAATTGTTACATATAAAAAAAAACCTTTTAAGTCATCAACTGATTTCCAAGATTTCAGATATCTCTATTTTTGGGTGGTTAAACATCTAAAGGTGGTTTATCCTCTGAGTCTGGTGAGTTTTTAAAAATATTATATTTACTCTGTAACTTAAATATTATTAGTACATTAAACAAAATAGTTAAGTTATTAGATACTTACCTAAACTATTAACTAAAACTTAAAGAGCTTAAAAAATTTCTCAAGTATTTACTGCAAACAAGATACATGGTTATCAACCTTTGATAACAGGGATACCCTCAACTTATATGAGCATTTACATATAGTTTATATAATTCAAAGATAAAACTACTACCAACTGACAATATATACATTAAAACAGCAATTTTATAAAATTAAGGCAATTAAATAATTTTAATTCAAGAAAAAGTTCTAATGACTAGCATAAGACTCATTAAGTGTCAAAAACAACTTAAGTTAGCATGAGATTCTCATCATTTTTTAACAAACATGAGTTTTCCTGCGTGTGTACAACTCATAAGACAAAAAAAAAAGGTTATAAGTGATTGAATTAATAAAAAAATAAGCAAAACATATTAGGTTTAAGAATAAAAAGCACTTTATTATACCTGTTTGCCACTCTTAATTTACAAAACTAGTTTTAAAAAACTTTAATTGTGTACTATAATTTTTAATAACACTATGTAGATCATACAGTAATTTACAAGATTTTTATAAAGTAAAATAGATCCAATGGCTTTCCCACCTTAAAAATTAAAAAAAAAATTATAATTCATCTAAATAAAGGATACTTTAAAGGTTGTAAATAAAATTATTAAGTTGTAAAAAAATGAATATATAGTGATTGTATTTCTTAAAGAAATAATTTTTGAAAAACTTACAACAAGTGAAAAATTCTTATTTTATATTTACGTTTAGAAATGAAAATTGTTTGATATATAAGTGAAAATAAAAGTAGATTTGAAAAAAGATGTTTAGCTAAAAATCATCAGTTTTGTCTATTTCATCAAAGTTGAGAAAAATAAAATCTTAAAGATGTAAAAATCAAAAACTTAAACAATCCATAACATTATTTATATTCAATACTATTAAGTTTTTAGTCAAGTTTACTATCTAATAGTGGAAGATACTTTTTTTCTCAAATTTACTATTCCATCATTACTTACAACTAACAGTTAACAATTTAGTTATGATTAATTTAGTCATTAGATGTCTAAAAAATTAACCTTATTAGTAAAAAAACATAAACTAACATTAGAGGCATTCATACTTTTAAAAATAATTTGTTTTTTTATTGTTAATCTAAATTATGTTTACAAAAATTGTGTTTTCTTCATGACTTGTTATATACAACATTTTCTTTCATAATAAATTTAAATCCTATTACCGGGGATTTCCATAAATTTGTTTTAGTTTTAATTAAAAGGCGGCGCTTGTTACCATGTCTGGTCGTAAGTTTCTAATTTGAAAGTTAACTATAGTTTTTTATTAATAATTGCTATAATTCGAATTATTTAAAATTTTTTATATTAAACTTGACATTAAGCTTACTTATATTTTTGAAGTACTTACTGGAAGTTGCTCTATTTTTTGTTTATTTTAAGTAAACTAAACTTTTCAGTTTTTAGCACTTATATTTTATATTAATTTTATATTTTTTTGATGTTTTATAACTTTAACACGTTTTATGGTTCAGTCCAACAATTTAGCGTGATGTACATTTTTAAGTATAATAACTCTTTTATAATTTATTTCATACGCTGTGTAGTTATCACAAAATTTTCTTATTTAATATCTTCCCAATAACTGATCATACAATTGCATAGAAGAAACGATTATAAATAAATTGTGTTTATATTTTAATGTAAACACTTAACACGTCCCATGGTTAGAGAAACTATCGTTTTATTAACTACTATGTCTACTGTATTTATTAAATACAACAGACATGGCTAATCAACGTACAAACAAATAAAAGGTAGAAAGGAAACAATTAGTACCGAAGCCAAAGCACGTACACAAACTGAACACATTTGTCTGGAACTTTTGTATTGTTGATATACAAGCGAGGCAAATAAAACTTTTAAAACAATAAACTCAATATTTTCAAAAAGCCTGCTATTATCACATAAAAAAAAACCAACAAACTATGATTATATACTTACTACCAAAAGTTATATAATAGAGTACTCATAAAAAAAATTATAAACATTTTCATGCAAATTGAAGTACAAAATGTTTTAATTCAGAACGTTTTAATAAAGTATAAACTTGATTATTATAAAACTTTTTTTTTTCAAATACGCTTAGCTTCAAAAATACTGGTAAATTTACAAATAACAGACTTTACGTTTAAACAAAAGAATGTCAAATGTAAAATTTTTTTTTATGTTGGTACTATTTAGAACATATATAATTTGCATATTTTTGTTTTTTGGTGTCTTTTTAAATCTGCTGAAGTAAAAAACTTTTTACCACATTTTGGACAAGAGTATCTAGGATCATAATGAAAAACCATGTGCGTATTTAAATTTCCTTTAGTTTTGAAGCTTCTTCCATCTGGGCATATTCTGCATTTATAATTTCTCTCATCACTGTGAGTTGCTTCATGATTTTTTAAGTTTTCTTTTCGAGTAAATCTTCTACTACAGGTTTTACATTGATAAGGTTTTTCACCAGTATGAGTTTTGATGTGCCTATTAAGATCAGATTTACATTGAAAACATTTCTGACAAACTTTACATTGATAAGGTTTTTCACCTGTATGAGTTCTGATGTGTATAACTAGATCTGCTTTACATTTAAAACATTTCAGGCAATTTTCACATTGATGCACCTTATCATGTATGTTCTTGTGTTGTTTAAGAATATACTTATTAGCAAACTTCTTTTTGCAAATTGGACATTCAAACTTATCATCATTGTTAGCATGGGTACCTCTACAATCTAGAAAAATTATTTTGCTAATAAATGTAGTTTAGTTTTGCTTAAAAAACTTACTTAGTTTTTCAAACTATATAAAATTTTGATCATTTGTTTTACTAAACATCACTTAAAAAAATAGCTCAAAACAAAATTCTTCACAAGTAAAAACTTGTAAAGTTTGATTAAAAGCTTAAAAACTTTTTTTTTCAAAAATAGTAAAAATAATACAAAAATTTAGTTTATATAGTTCTGTTGTAGAAAAACATAAATACATGAATACATTTGATAATATATATACAATAGATTACATAAGTAAAATAAATGTAGATTATAATTACACATTTCTAATTTTTTTTTTAACTTAGTAATAGCATGATATTTTTTTTCTTTTAGAAAAACAACTAAATATTTTTAAAAAAATAGTTATGAAAATTAAAGAAAATAAAACACTTATATACTAGACTTGCTTTTTGACATAACATTAAGTTACAAAATTAATTATTAACCTTGAACATAAGTCTCAATTTGTTGTTGAATTTTCTGAGAAGTTTTTTCCTTAGTTCCATTGTCACCAATTATGTCTTCTGTAAATTTGTATTATAAATCTTTAGTCAGTAGTAGTCAGTAGTTATGTTATAAAATTTTTTCTTGTGTTAAAAATCACTACATCTTTTTATTGTACGGTTTACATGTATTATAATATAAGCCTGAATAAAACAAACATTTTTGATTAACAAGATTAACACATAAGAAATTTTAAACTTTAGTTCTTGAATTTTTATCATGCAAAAATTTGTTTTACTTCTTATATATTAAAAATAAATTTGTATTTTCTAGGATGTAAGTGTATCTGAAAATTTAAAATCAGTAAAATGTTATTGAAACAAAAATAATTAAAAACTTCCTCTACTAAATAAATACAAAATTTGTTTTTATAAAATTATGTTTATTTATACTCTTTGGTCTTTAAAGATATGAAGTTAAATAGTCATAAATTTAATTATATTAACCATTTTAAATATAATTCATATTTAAGTAATAAATTTATAATAAGAATTTTTTTGAACTTTTAAAGTAAAACTGGTCTACTCATTTATCAGCAAAATTATATAAATCTGTATCAATTTAAAAAAAAAAATACTTTTAATAATCATAAATCTATAAAAGTTGTTGCACTGCATATTAACAAAGCTAAAACAAAACAAACTACACTTTTAAAGTTCAAGAGTATGTTGTGTTTATATTATTGGAAAAACAGTTTAAAGTTAACTTAAGAAAATTTATATTTTGAAATTAACTCTTGCTCAATTAAAAGATTATGGGTAGGTATAATATGCTTTAGTATAAGATATTCAGCCTCCTTCTATTTTTGATAAGTGGCTGATTTATGCTTAGGAAATTTCCAAACTAGTAGACTTTATTGTTTCTGCATTTTCCTAGATATAAAAACTATAAAACGTACCTATGAAATTTGTCAGAATTTATTTTTAATTATATAGGGTGAACAAACAAACAATCTTAATTTTAAAAAACAATTATACAATTGATATTATAAAGGGTTGCTACTCTTTGAGTAAAAAAACTGCCCTGAAACTTTTACAATCTTCAAAAAAATCTAAAAAAAATTTCATAATTAATAAAAAAATACTTTTTAAAAATTTGGTTATAGAATAACAAAATATAAAAATTAAATCAAATAATTTTCATCAAAAATATGTAACTAAATAGACTAAGATTTTAAATTATTGATTTAATTTTTAAGATTAAAAATCTATAAACTACCCTGAAATTAAGAAAAAAAGCTGCTTTCAGTCACCCTGTGTATCTAGGAAAAAAATTAAAATATTAAGAATTTCTTGATTCATTCAAAAACTCATTTATTTTTTTTGAGTACTTTAAGTGTGTGGCAACCCTGAGTATAGCTAAAAAAAGCTTAAAAGAATTTTAAAAACAAAAAAACTTAATTTTATCAATAATTTTAAGGTCAGTTAGTTTTTAACAAAAAATTATTATTCTAAAATTAATGTTAATTAGATTTAAAAGATATCAAAAAAAAGCTGGCTTATTTTTAGAAATCTAACAAAATATAACGATTTTTTTTATTGTGCTTTATTTTTGTTTATCTAATTAACTATAATGCTAAATTATTTAATGTTTTATAGAAGCTTATACTTTAAATATACTGTCTATTTTGGCGTTTTACAACTTTGGTCTTTTATTCAGGTCTTTTTTGCAGGGTCTGTAAAGTTATTTTTATAAAATAAATAAACGTAAGTCATTTTATAACATTATTTATCCACAAAAAAAAAATAAAATTACAAATAAGCTGTAAAATAACTGATACCAACACTCAAATCTAAATACCAAACTGAGTTCAAAAAACACAGAAGTTGCTGCAAGCCAGTTATAAAACATGTGTACATGTGTGTTTATGTATTTCTTGCTTCACAATCAACTTTTATGCAAAATAATAAGTAATTTTCCAATTAGTAATGTGCTAATTAGATTAAATACACAGCTTCACCCTGATATTCATAACCCAACATCAGGGATGCATTACCAATGCATTACAAATTCAATAGTTAACTCAATTCATTTAATATAAGCATATTGAAATTAAGGTTATCTAGTTTTAACACCAAATTTAATATTTTAAAAAGAATGACCATTTTCATTATACTTTTCTTTCAAAAACTGCTAGCTCAAATATCATAAAGAAATATAAGAGATGTTTCAAAATTTCAATCATTTATTTGTTTATTTTTGCAGTTTTTAAAACACTACTTATTTTATTAATAAAATAAGATAAATTTATAAATTGATTTTAAGTTAACTTAAAACAGTTTTAACAGTTTAGCACTTGTTTATATACTCAACTCTTTTTAAAGTAAACTTATCACTAAATTTATATACATAAAATATAGGTATGAAGAAGTTTGTAAATATTAAGAAGTTATTTCAAAATAGTCATCTTAATAAGTAATATAATGTTAAGCAATATAGAAAACGCTGCATTTTAGACTTAGACTGAACGACTGTTACTGTAACCAATCATTTTTAAATTTAAGTTATTTGGTATTAGATGACAATCATTATTAATTCCATAAACAAAAGTAAAAAACCAAGTAGAATTGTTAACTTATAATCTTGATAATAACTGTTTAACTAATAATTTATAAGTTTATCAGGAAACTTTATAATATGACTTAAATTTTTAAACATAATAGTAGCTAAGTCCATAATTTACTACCTTTGTAAGCTAACAATTTATGACCATTCTTGTTGTTGAATCTAGGTAGAAAATAAGTTGTTTCTGCGGACGTCCTGTTATGACTATGGATATATTTTACACTTTCAAAGTGTTTATTAAAGTTAGCTGGTAAAAATTTATTGTTAAATTTAAACATAATAACTTCTAATTTATAAAGATTCAGACTTTAAACATTCCAGTTTTTATTTTTCTAACGTTATCATCATGTTTTTTATTTCTTTTTATAAAAACATTGTATTTATTTATACTTCTTAATTTTCTCCCCAGCACAACAAACCATATCTGATATTGCTTACACGAAGAATTAAAAAGATAAATGTTATTATTTTTCATTTAAGAAATATCTTATTTTATATTGTACACTCAATGTTTTTTTTATATATTTGTTTTCATAGTTTCTATGTGTTTTGACCATTTTAAATATCTGTCTATATCTATACTCAAATATTTATAAACATTTGTCTTTTTTATAACTGCTTTACCTATTTTTACATTAACATCTATATTTTTCCAAAAACTATTTTTTTGGTTGATGTAAAGTAATACTTCTTGTTTTATAAAGGTTTAATTTAAGTTTGTCTGATATCTTTCATAGATCTGTATTAAAATTTTTATTGTCACCTAAGTGTGTGTTTTTGTGAATATTTGTATAACATTGTATTTTCTACAAAGTTGAGGACGCTAAGACTAGTTTTATTCTGTAAGTCATATATATTAAAGAATATTAGGAATAACAATGGTCATAACACTGAGCCTTGGTTAACCCAGAATTCAACTTTTAAGAGGTTGACTCATATCCTCCAAAGCTAGCAAATTGTTTTCTTCCATCTAGAAATGAAATAGTTAGTAAATGCATATTACCTCTCACACCATAACATTTAATTTTCTTTTAAAGATATTTTTATCTACACTATAATATAATTTACTTAAGTCCAAAAAGACTGCACAAACTGCATTTTTCTAACCAAAATTGGACAGTACCCCTTCAATGAATTCTGACAAAGTCATATAAACATTTGTTTGATGGAATCTCTCATAATAAGTGATTAACCAAAAAAAGCTTAAACTCCGATATTTTGTTCAAAATTAAACTAATTTTAACAAAAATCTAGCTGTGGTGATGCGTATTACTTATCTTAGCATAGATATCTTGATTTATTTTTTTAGCTTAGTTTTTTATAAACTTAATTTATTTTCTAAAGTTTGCAACATTTCTGTTTTTGTAATTTATACTCTCTCTATTTTTTTAAATCTAAAAATTTGTGTTTTACTTTTTTTTTAAATGCTTGTAATTAAAAAAGCATATATAATTTAAATTAAGAAAGCTTAATTCGATAACACCGGTATATTAAACTATTTTTTGTTCAAAACATGATCTTAGCAGTTTTAATTTAAGTATTAAATGATTGAAATGAAAAAAGTCGTTTTAAGCTACAAAATTGAAATAAAAAGTCGGTTTTTCAATTTTTTTTTTGCTTACGAGCTAGTATAATACAATACTATTTAAACATAATAGTAATGCTTTTAAATGAAATTTATTTTTAACTCTTACAATTTGATTTTTAAAGTTCTAGCCAATGTATTAATCGACCGGATCCCTTTACTATAATCTGGCTGAATCCGGAATTATTTTTAAATTTAAGATCTGGCCTAACCCGTATCTTTTTCTTATTTTAGTTCCAGATCTTTTAATTGAACAAGGATCCTAAATACTTTAAGTTTTATTTCAATTGTCAATAGAGTTCAATCTTAAAAGTTTACTATAATAATACCATTAGTTTAGAAAAAAAAAGTTTAATCATATACCTTGTTAAAATACAAACACATTTTTATTGTTAAACTATTTTATTTTAAAAACATAAAAACGTTGTACAAACATAACAGAAAAAATTTCTATCTATAAAAAATTTCATTTTAAGTTTTAAGATATGGTTTCAAGCTACTTAAACGATAGAAATTAAATTTCAAACTTTGAATGATGTAAAAATAAATATATTAAAGGCTTAAGTTCTTAAAAACTAATGATGTATTTTTTTATTTGTAATAAGCTTTAAATAAATCGTTATGTATAAATTTTTAACCAAAGTCTGATGGTTAACTTTTTTAGCCACTGTTTAGATAAATAAAAGTAGTAATTTTGTAAACAAAATTTATTCTTATCTACGCTATCAAGCTAAAAAGAAACCTATACTAGCTTTTAAAAGCTGTGATGAAGAAACAAATGTTTTTGGTGGGTTTTTAGCAGCATTCGATTTTGCTTTTTCTTGTACAATTTACCAGCCTCAGAATTTTTTTTTCCGAATAAACAGAAATTGGAGATACTTGATATGCACACCCCTTGATAGTTTTTTTTTAGACTTCAGCTTCTTTAATTTGTTAAAGTAAAACTTCTTTAGCAAAATAATAAAAAACTTGGGGTAGATTGTTTGTACTCTTTGCTCATTATTTTTCCTGCAGACAGGGATTTTATGCTTATTACCCGCTGTATCAATGTATCAACTTTCTTTTAACCAGTATAAAAATATTATATTATCTAACTATGTTTTAATAAATTAAAAAATTCTACATAGACAAAAATTCTTGTTTTGAATATTTTAACAAGTATTTGTTTCGGCCATCATCTACAAAATTGAGATGCTTTGCGCCATCAACAACTAAATATTGAACTTTTACTAGTTTGTGTGGTAAAGTTCAATATTTATTGTTTTGATTATGAAAGGATTTTCATACATTATGAATATTTATATAAACAATTAATATTTCTGCTATAAACACTTATGAGTTTTAAAATATTTTAGATGGTATTAGTCGATATTTTTTTACTCATTTTTAACATGTATTTACCGATAATTATTTGAACGATTGTTAGTTATGTATTAACCAAAACAAGAACTTTTAATATTGAAGTTATGGGTTAGAGAACGTTCGTTTGTTTAAATGTGACACAAAGCGCTATAAATCGTAATTTGATTAGTTTTAATAGTCATGTAAGTAAAACACTTGCTATGAATTAAGTACATATAAATTAGTACTATAAAGGTTATAGTTATACATTAGATTCTACGGCTTTTTTATAGTCTGTTTATATGTTTTTATTGTATAATTGTTTTCAATCTGATAAGTTTGCATTTTTTTTTATTTGTCGATAAAGTTTTGAAAACCAGCCGAAGTGTTAGAAAGTATTAGAAATATTAGAAATATATTTTAAAGTGAAAAAGTGTTAATTACTGCGACCAAAGTTCTCGAAACTTTTGTTTGCTTTTTTAGTTAGAAAGTTGATTTGGAAGATAATTTAGCTCGACGGTTTACATTGAACAAGTTAGACATAGAACAAAAGTTACTTTTATAAATAGTCTTATTGTTGTACTATATAGTATTTTGTCATCATCAAAATAATTCGAACATTGTTTTTTTCTGAATGATAAAAAAAAGCGCTCAAAAAGTTTCGTCTAAGGAGCTGGTGTACAAAGGAACCTTTTGGTTATCTAGTCGTACACCACATGCTTATAAGATTTCTTACGAGCTATTACACATAGTTCTTTTATCATATAAATCTTTAGTGTTAAACAATCAGTTAAACAAAAAGAAAAATGAAATAAAATAAAACTAAACAAAAATTAACGGAATTTTGTGTTTAATAATGTATTATGAATCTTGTTTAGTAACCAAAGAACTAAAAAATACGGGAGCCGATCATTTCTAACCCGATCGTTTCTAATCAGATCACTTCCATCCCGATCATTTCTAACCCGATCACTTCTAAACCGATCATTTCTAACCCGTTCTAACCCGATCCTTTCTAACCTGATCAATTCTAACCCGATCATTTCTAACCCGTTCTAACCCGATCACTTCTAACCCGATCATTTCTACCCCTATAACTTCTAACCGATCACTTCTAACCCGATAATTTCTAACCCGATCACTTCTAACCCAACCATTTCTAACCCTTTCACTTCTAGCCTGATTCAACTAACCCATTTAAATAATTTATTTTATTTATTTTTTTCTTTTTCGCAAAAACAAACTAATCTTAATGAAATTTTTAAACTATATAGCAACTTTTAATTTTTAGTTACTTTGAAACATAAAGATTTTAATGGGTTAATTAAAAAATCTTTTTAGTACAAATTTAATTTTAGTATTAAGATAACATAATTCTAATTACTTTTATTACATCATTTTTTAATTTTTTATTCTACTAATAATTTTAATTTTTTTTTTATTTTTTCGTATAAAGACTACTTTAACAGACGTTTTTCGTTAATCATATACAATTTACTAAACCGTTTATTTTACAATATTTTTAACTTTTATTTTTAGGATTTTAATGTAAGCAGTTATAACTGTATAAAAGTTAGATCTTATGGTAATTCACGTAATTAAAATATTTTTAACATAAGCAAATTTTCAAAAACAAACCTCTACGAGTATAATATTTAGATACAAAAATATTATATTACGATCTAAAAACTACATTGTAAGTCTGACGTAAATGTTGTACTATTTCTGACTAATGTATTAATGTTTTATAGAAGGTTAGATTTAAGTTTCATCACAATAACTTATACAAGTTGTTCTTCAACTTGCATAGGCCTAGAAAGATAATGGAATTCAAATAAACATTAATAGATATTAAATACTTTTGTTATATTAAGTGATAATCAATGATTTTAGACAAAGCTTTTAAAATAGTTATGTTGTAGGACACTTGTGCAAAATCATATTTTGCCTTGTGTCCAAATTTTTATAATTTAAAGGAATTAATGTTTTTCACTTGATATAAAATTTTTCCAAAAAGAAAACATTGAATAAATATAGTAAAACTGATTTCCGAAGAAAAAACTATTTTTCACAAACAAAATAAGTGCTAGTTAAAATGATTGTTGTCTTTGATTTCTTGATTAAACTGGAAATTGCTGTTCATGGGTGTGGCTAAGGGAAAATGAGAGAATAAAATGAGAGATCAAGTGATCTACAGTCTAAAGTCCAGGAAAATGAGAGAATCAAATGAGAGATCGCGTGATTTATGGAAAATTCTAGAAAAAGAATTCAAAATCTATAAATACGCCCGATCAGAGCATGAAGCGGGCAATCCACCACGAAACAAGCACGAAGCGACACTCTGCTCCGCAAAAGAAATAACATCGTCAATCTTCAAGCAAGGAGATTTCAACAACCATTTAATCGAAGAAGCCCACGCATTCTGTGGCATCGAGAATTTCAGTACTGGAAGTACTCTTTCATCAAATACTCTAAGTTGGACTCCACGATTGAGTCACAGCGTTCAATCAAATTAAAGTATACATTCATCTCAGCAAGTAAACCCACACAGACTGGGCGCCAACCTTAGCTACACTTCTACGAACAAGTTGTTTTCATACTGTTTGATTCTATCGTATTGTTTATATATTCATATTATCATATATACTCACTATTGTATTTGCATTGTAATATTTATATATATTTATATCACCGCATTTATTCACTATTGTATTTGTATTGTAATTATTATACATATTGATATCATCGTGCTTATTTAATATCGTATTTTATCGCCCGCTCTGCTTACGGAAAGGAAAGGAAAACAGACCACGCTACGTTTAGCAAGATTCTGCAAACGAGACGGACCAACGTCGAGTGCCAGGAGCTGAGCGAACGGAGACCAGTGACACGCCAAAGGGGGAATCCGGAGCGCGTTTCCTTCTATTTGTTAACATTAAGTGTCTAAACTTATTGTGAGCTGTCATTGCGTATTTGTACATAATAAACCAACATTATTTAGTTTCATTATATTTAGTTAAATAATTATATAATTATGTCCTTAAAACCCTTAAAAAAGGCATTAGTCCTGAAGGTACCCAGAACTCGGTCCAGAACCGAGATAAGTTGTTCCGAGACTACTGCTAACCTGGAATCCGATGAGATTGTTTAGACTGAAACCGAGGCAATTGCGAAGGAAACCAGTGAGGCTCCTAGTCTGGGTAACAATAATGTCATGAAACAAACCGAAAAAGTATCTTACATCAATTGACCGTCTTGATTTTATATCGTTAATAAGTTCCTACTAAGTCCTTGAGAAAAAAATAATTAAACAGACATGTTTAATTGTATAATAAGTCGGTAGGTAATTAAATCTCGCCTATGTAATCTTCTTCAAAATTTTCTTTTTAATTTATATATTATACAAAATGTTTCAATTGCGACTTAAATTATTTCTTTAATTGACAATTATTTATTTAAAGTTTACTTTATTATGAACAGTTGAAATAAACGTAAGTAAAAACAAAATAAGAACTAAAAAAAACATTTTGAAACAAAACAACAAATTAATTATAGTTGAATTAAGTATAACTAGAAGTAAAAGCTTACAAAACTCCTTTAAGTTCTTTGTTTCCTAAAAAAAATTATGTTTTCAGGTGATTGTTACACGCAACATGTTTACTTTTTATTCATTGAGTAAAGCCAGCTTGAAGTTTAATGACTTTATTCTCGGTCTTTTTTATTCACCTCTAAATTTCTATAAATGTCTTAAGTTTTTTCTTCATTAGAAAGTTAAACCTATATAATAGGTTTCACAATACAAACAATTATTATTATTTTAAGTTTCAAGTTATATAAACTTCTTTAAGACCTTATATTTATAACTCATATTAAATGATCGCTAAATAATCTAAAGTGTTTTTGGAAACTTGTGAAACAATAACTTTTAAAATAATTCATGCAGTCAAAATTATCTTTCAGTGCAAGAAAAATAAACAACTTTAATTTAAGTTTACTTGATAAAGTTAAAAAACTATTAGTAATTTACCAAATTTTAAACTTATAAACCATTGATTTATTATGAAGGATATTGTTCATTCTATAGTTTGATTATATAAGCAGTGCCTTTCTTCTTTAAATAATGAACCATTTTTAAAAGTTTTCGATAGATGTTTATTTGACCTGTATTCTTGATGTGCTTTGGACTTTAGGTTTTAAATTTAGTTACAACCAATAAACTTAAGTTTTTGATTTCTTTTTTACAATAGTCTGTACCTTAATTCCAATTATGTTTATTTTAATTTTATATATTATGCTTTGGCAAAGCTACAAAAATAACTGATAAAAAAACTCTGAAATACAAAACGGTTGCACAAATATGTAGAAACTAACTCTAAAAGTAAGGATGTGTATATCCGGTTGATGTTTGAACGAGAAGAAAATTTATCCATAACTTTTTGTAGTTTTTTTGAGTTCTGACATTCTGGTATGTTCTAAATGAATTTATTAAAAGTTACCCTGAACTTTATTTTAATGTGTAAGTGCGTGATTCAGACTATTTTGATTTTGCACTAAAATTATTGAAATAATTAAAAATTTTCTCAACATGTGTTGCTAAATTTTGCAGAGAAGGTTTTTTGTTGAAAATATTTTAGAAGTTAGTTCTATAATAAAAGATTGTGCATCTATGTTTGGTTTTGTTCAAACTCACTGATTGTTAAAAGAGTTGACGTTAAAATTGCTTATAATAAATTTAAACCAAATTTAAAAAAAACTTTCAACTTCAAATAATAGATCAGTTGATTAGTACTATACTAAAATGTCGATTTTTTTTGATGATAATCTATAAAAATTAAGTAAAACTGTAGTTTTTGAATTTAAAGTACATAAATTTTTGTCTCAGTTTAAGTGGCCCAGATTTTGATGCCTGCGTGAAGCGTAGGACAACAAACTTTCAATAATTATTAAATAATAATTTCAAACTAAAGCTATCTGAAAATTTAGTTTTTTTTTAAA
Source organism: Thalia democratica (assembly GCF_965202585.1). Classification (NCBI taxonomy): domain Eukaryota; kingdom Metazoa; phylum Chordata; class Thaliacea; order Salpida; family Salpidae; genus Thalia; species Thalia democratica. The sequence continues at coordinate 2,593,155 of NC_139172.1, read as the reverse complement.
CAAAATAAACTAAATTTCAATAGAAAACTACTTTTTTGAGATTAGTTTGTTTTTTAAACAAATCCTTTTTTTAAAACAATAATAAATAAACACACTAATACAGATTGAGTTGTCGGGTTAGATCTAATTAGAAACGTTCCGGTTACAAATGATCGGGTTAGAAGTGATCGGGATAGAAGTGATCGAATTAGAACTGATCGGGTTAGAAATAATCTTGTTAGAGATGATCTGGTTAGAAGTGATCAGGTTAGAAATGATCGGATTAGAAGTGATTGGGTTCGAAACGGTCGGGTTAGAAATGATCAGGTTTGAAGTGATCCGGTTAATAGTGATCGGGTTAAAAGTGATCGGGATAGAAGTGATCGAATTAGAACTGATCGGGTTAGAAGTGATCAAGTTAGAAGTGATCGTGTTGAAAGTGATCGGGTTAGAAATGATCGGGTTAGATATGATAGCGAGTTAGAAATGATAGTAAACCAAAAATACATATAACTTTAAATTAACTTTTAAAAAAAGATAAACAAAACTACTAACAAACGTGTGAGTACTTGATTTATAAGTTACAACATTTTTAAAGAAAGTAAAATGTATTACGCTGAAACCTTTTTACGAAATTTTATTTAATTAGTATTTTATTCTAAAAAGGTAATCTTTATTTTATTTAATAGTTTAACTTGAACAGTAAATACAGTTTTATTGTTAAAGTATTGAACATCGTGAAACTAAAGTATGTATAAACTTAAAGCATTTTTAAAAATCTTTATTTTAGCATTCTTGCTTTTAATCAGCTGTTGTGAGCTTCTAAAATTATATAAGACACAATGGTTATACAATGTGAAATTAAAACATTTATAAATATTAGTAATTAGTAGTATTTTCGGACTTTACCCACTAACGGTCGCTTCAGTACTTCGTACTTAAGCCCGCTTGGTTAGATCACAACAGCGGTTTCTCGCGACTATTCCTGCCTGATGAGTCCTAATAAGGACGAAACCGGTCGTAAGATTATCTCGGATGCTGTTTTTGTTGATCGTGCGGTTAAGTTCATTGTTTATAAATATTAGTAAAAAATGCATACCTGTGATAAGTTAGTGATGTGGTTAACAAGATCAAAACTTTCATATAAAACATTTTTATACTTTTTGCTAACATACCGGCTTAATTTTAATCTCGTTTAGTTTAATAAAACAATACTACAAAAAGTTTTGGTTAAAACTTTGAATTATAAACATTTTATAGAAAGTATTTTTAAAATAAAAAAGATTATTTAACTTTTTGTATAACAGTTTCGATATAAAAAATTAATAACTTAACTAATGCATAAAAACATTATTTTACTTATATTAATGGAATAAAATGTAACTCTTAGATTAAGACTGTTCTGAGTGTAGCTATAATAGTTTTAATAAAAAAAAAAAGTTATGTTGTATTTTCAAACTTATAGTTACAACAATAATTTTCTTTAGTGCTTACATGAAGCTGGTATGTCAGTTTTTACTACTTAGCGTGATTTATTAGTTTAATCAAGTATATTAGAAGTAATTAATTCTTTTTGTTGAAACTACCTCTTTCTTTTCACTTTTAATTTTATATGTTTTGTTTTGTAGTAAAAGGCAGAACTAACAATTTATACTTTTGCAATAAATGCTTTTAGGATACAACTAAATATACCTTTTTCTTACTATAAAAGCTTCTGAGTTGCAAGTTTACTAAAGTTTTCTACAGTACACAATATTAACTATAATATCTATAAATTTGAATGATTTAAGTTTAACTTGACTGTCAACTTACTTGTAGTATCCCGGAAGTTGTTCTATTTTTGTTTATTTTAAGTAAACTACGCTGTTCAGTTTATAGAACTTTTTTTTATACTAACTTAATAGTTTTTGATGTGTTAGAACTTAAAGACTTTTCATGGTTCAGCCCACCAAGCTTTTACTTTTCTCGCAATGTACCAACATTTTTAAGTATGATAGGACTTTGATTTATTTGAACGCTCTGTAGTCATCATAAAATGTTCACTTTTAATATCTTCAAAATAACTGTCATTACAAATGCATAGAAAAACTATTATAAATAAACTACATTTACCTTTTATTTAAATACTTAATAAAGATTTAATTCCCAAATTAAAAATTCCAAGGTTAATTCCCATGGTTAAAAAAATATACATTTATAAACTGGTTGCCTTAATAAATTTCATACAAACACATCTTTTAGTTATTATTTATTAAATATAACAGGCACAGCTAATAAATATACAAACTTTGTCAAAAAAAAAAGGAGAAAGGAACAATTAGTATTGAAGCGTAAACTGTAACACATTTGCCTGGAACTTTTGTATTGTTGATATAATCAACGAGCAAGCAGAGAAAAGCAAATAAAAGGTTTAAAGCAAATAATTCAGTTGGTCTTATTACATAAAAAGTTAAAAACTGTTACTATATATTTTCTATCAAAGGTAGTATAGTAGAGTACTTAGAAACAAATCAACTTAAATTTTCCAGCTAAATAAAGTACAAAATGTTTAAACAAGAACATTTAAAAATCTAAATGTTATTTTAATATAACTAAAAAGAATATCAAACGGTTTTTAAAAATACACTTAGCTTCTACAAATGCTTGTAAACTAACAAAAACAAACTTTACGTTTAACTAAAAGACTTTCAATTGCAAAGTTATTATTTTTTGTCATACTATGCAATTATCAGTACTGAAGTATTGTTTAGTAAATTTTTAATTAACATATTTTTCTTGTTTCTTGTTTTTTCAAATCTGTTGAGGTATAAAACTTTTTACCACATTTTGGACAAAAATGATTTGGCTCATAATGATAACGTAAATGGTTGGTCAACTGAGGTTTAGTTTTAAAGCTTCTGTCATCTTGGAATATTCTACATTTAAACTTTCTCTCATCACTGTGAGTTGCTTCATGTCTTTTTAAATTTTGCTTTACAAAAAACCTTTTACCACAAGTTTTGCACTGATAAAGTTTTTCACCTGTATGAGTTTTATTGTGCTTATTAAGATCTGATTTATTTCCATAAAATTTCTGACAAGTTTTACACTGATAAGGTTTTTCACACGTATGCGTTCTGATGTGTATAACAAGATCTGATTTACTTTGAAAACATTTCAGGCAAGTTTCACATTGATACACCTTATCATGTATGTTCTTGTGTTTTTTAAGAGTATTATTACTAGAAAACTTCTTTTTCCAAATCGTACATTCAAACTTATTATCATTTTTAGTAATTTTGGCTCTAAAACCTGGAAAATTAACGCTTGAATCTTTAACTTGGTTAGAATACTTATTTATTTCTATAAACTATATTAAAATTTGTATTGAACTTAATGCTTAATATACATATAAAATACTAAGCAGGTAGTTACAATTAATTTAATACAGAATGCTTTCTAAAAAAATATTAACTATTGAAAATTTTATTTTTTGAAATAAACTACTTAGAATTAAAAGTATAGTTTATTTATTTGTATAGTTCATTTAATAACATTTTGAAAAAAAAACAATCTTACAAAATTATCTTATTCGATTAAATATATTACAGTATATATATATATATTTATATATTAGTAATAGGCAACGTAAATCTGTTCCTCTAAATCAAATTGAAAAACTTTTACTAAATATTCGGTTTTTAAATGAACATAAAGTTAAGGTCTTAGGTATATTTTACAATAGACTTGAGACTTACTTTAGATAAAGTAATGAAAAAGGTTACAAATAATTATAATTTTGTTAAAACGAATCGGATAGTAAGATTTTCGATAATTCTAAATATTTACTTCTTACTTACTACTATATGCTTTTTTTTCCCACATATCCACAAATAATTGCTTACACCTAATACTCTTATAAACATGATTATTTATTGCTTTTTAACGTATATACGACAATATATAAAATTAAATAAACTTACCTTGAATCTCAGTATCAAGTTCATGAAGAATTTCCTGAGACATTGATGTCTTAACTTGTTGGTCACCAATACTGTTATCTGTAGTATTAAATAAGACTTCAAAAAACTAAAATAAAATTGACTTCACTTTAAACAACTTTAAACCCTTTTTGGCTCAAGACTAATATTTCAAAAAAAAAATATAAACAAAAAGTTCCGACTTAATGTATTATATTACAAAAGTTTAATTATTTCAAAATAAAAAACTGTCACCTATACTGTCTTTTGATTGTGTATCACAATAATTTGAATTTTCACCATCAGAAGACAAGTCATCAGGTTTACTTTTCATTTCTGTTGTTTCAATGTGAGCATTGTTTTTGTTTATTAAATGTGAAACTTCATTACTTGGTAAAATATTAAATATATTTTTAGTTAAATAAAAATATTACATCTAATTTATAACTTACCAATTATAATATCACAATATTTTTTACTTTTTTGAAAGAATTTAGAAGTACTAAAAGTAGTTTCAGTTATTTTAGTTTGAATAAAACTTGAGTCAGATAATTTTTCTGGTTCCATTACACTTAGTTGTTCATTTTTTTCATTATCAGAGATTATTCGTAAATGCTCTGTTTTAAGGTGAAGTGATTTTTTTGAAGTGAACTTTCAAAAATCTAATAAACTAATAATCTTAAAATATTTTGTGTAATACAATTACTTAGTATTAAAATTACCTTCACTTTTTCGAATGTCTTTTGAAATAGAGTCTTTTTCATACCTTCTATCAACAAATGAAGATTGGAGACTTTGTAATCTTTAAAAGTATTATATTTTGCATAATTAAATAAAATTAAACTAATAGGTTTTTTTAGTTTTAATAAACAACAAAACCACTTAAAACTACCTATTTAAAAAAAATGTAGATTTACTTTTAGAAATAACATGAGTATAAAAATTTGATTATAACTATAAACTTTGATAACGAAATTTCAAAATAATTTTGCCAAAAGCTTTATATACTCCCTAAACTTATGAAATTTTACACTGAATTCGTGTAGTGAGTTGAAAATATATATTAAAACTTACTTTGTATTTTTCAACTTTAGGTCATTCTCTAATGACTTAATTTTTTCCACTTCTAGAACGTATGCTTTTGTCATTATCTTATCTTGCACTTCGAAACTCTAAATATATAGTTAACTTACTTCATGGTATAATAATTTTTTACTAAAATTCTTAATTGCTTATTTCAACATTTATTTGTACATAAAATTTTTATCTTATTATATTTTATCTTGCACTTCAAAACTGTGAGTATATAGTTATTTTAATTTATGTTTTACGGTAACATAGTTTTATACTTTTTTTTTTGTATTAATTGCTTATTTCAAAAATAATTCTTAAAAATTCAGAACAAGTATACATATAAAGTACAACTAATATGTAATAAAAATTATACACAACTAACTCATCGCTTTTTCCACCAAGTTCTTTTTTCAACTTCTCATTTGTCTCCGACAATTTACAATTTTCATCAGCAAGATTTTCTTTTTCTTTTTCTAATCTACAATTCTTGTCTTGTAAATGTTGAATCTCTAAGTTTTGCTTTTCGATAATTTCTTTGAAACCTGACATCAAGGACTCAGCTTGGATAAATTCTAAATAAATATGTAATTAATGTACAAACAAGCTTATTTTTAAGCAGAAAAACTAGCTTATACATAAAATGAAGTTTAATTTTAATAAAATTTAAATTCGTTTATTATTAAATATTAAGTAAAACATTTATAAATTGTTATAATTATAACTATTTAATTTACCAGAAATAAAACTAACTTTCATTTAAATTGTTGCTGTTTGAGAGTTTATCCATTGTTATAATATAATTTTTTTATATAAAACTATAAAACTACTGTAAACATTAATTTATTTTTAGGAATTGTATTGTTAATGTAATATAGTAATTGAAAAGAAACTATTTGTATATAATAAACTTATTTCACTACATCTTTTTATTGTATGTTTTACATGTTTTCTAATATAAGCCTGAATAAAACAAACAATTTTTATTAACAAGTTTAACACATTAGTAATTTTTAACTTCATTTCTTTAGTTTTTATCATGCAAAAATTTGTTTTACTTCTTATATATAAAAATATATCTAAAAATAAATTTGTGTTTTTTAGGATGTAAGTGTATCTGAATATTTAAAATCAGTAAAATGTTATTAAAACAAAAATAATTAAAAACTGCCTCTACTAGATAAATACATATTTTTCTAAGAAAATTATGTTTAATTATATTCTTTGGTCCTTTAAGATATGAAGTTAAATAGTCATAAATTTAATTATATTAACCAACTACAATATAATTCACATTTAAGTAATAAATTTTTAATACGAATTTTTATGAACTTTTAACTAAAACTGGTATACTCATTTTTCAGCACAAATATATTAATCTGTATTAAAAAAAAAAAAAACTACTTTTAATAATTATAAATCTTTAAAAGTTGTGGCAGTGCTTATTAATAAAGCTAAAACAAAACAAACTACACTGTTAAAGTTCAAAAGTATGTTTCAAATGTTGGATGAATATTTTAAAGTAAACTTAAGAAAATTGTTATTTTGAAATAAACCCTAGCTCAATTAAAAGATTATATGTCGGTATAATCTGTTTTAATATAAGATTTTCAGCCTTCTATCAGTCAATTATTTTTGATAACTGGCTGATTTATACTTGGAAAATTTCCAAATTATTTGACTTTATTGTTTCTGCTTTTCCTAAATATAACAACTATAAAAAGTAGCTATGAAATTTGTCAGAATTTATTATTAATTTTATAGGGTGAACAAACAAACAATCTTAATATTAAAAAAACATTTAAATAATTGATAGTTTAAAGGGTTGCTACTCTTTGAGTCAAAAAACTGCCCTGAAACTTTTACAATCTTCAAAAAAGTCTTAAAAAGTTTTATAATTAAAAAAAATTACTTCTTAAAAGAACTTGGTTATAAAATATCAAAATATAAAAACTAAATCAAATAAATTCCATCTAATATATGTAACAAAACAGCCTAAGATTTTTTAAAAATCAATAAACTATCCTGAAATTAAAAAAAAAAAAGCTGCCCTGAGTCACCCTGTGTTTTTAGGAAAAAATTAAAATATTAAGAATTTGCAAGAGTCATTCAAAATTCAAAAATTCTTTTAGTTTTTTTGAGTACCTTAAGTTCGTGGCAACCCTGAATATAGCTAAAAAAAGTTTAAAAGATTTTTAAGAATAAAAAACTTAATTTTATCAATAATTTTAAGGTCAGTTGTTTGTTTTTATTAAAAAAGGATTATTTCTAAATAAGTGTTTATTAGATTTAAAAGAGATCAATAAAAAAAGTTGGCTTATTTTTAAAAATCAAACAATTTTTTTTTTATCATACTGTTTGTTTTGTTTATCTAATGAATTTTATTGCTAAATGATTAAATATTTTATAGAAGTTATACTTTAAATATACTGTCTATTTTGGCCTTTCACGATTTTGGTCTTTTTTTTCAGGTCTTTATTGCAGGGTCTCTAAAGTAATTTTTTAATCAAAGTGAGTCATTTTAAAAACATTGAATTGTGCTAATTTGTTTTAAACCAAGCAACTTATGTTATTTGAATAAAGAAAAGTAGTGTGCAAACTGTTATTTTTATAAAGATAGAAAACAAAACAAAACTTATTTTATCTACAAATTATAATTCAAAAGCAACACTTTTGTTATATATTACCTAAACTAAATAGAACGAAAATGGTCGTAAGTATTATTTTTTAGTTTTTATAACAACATAATTTAATATTTTTTTTTGATATGTTAAACATAAAAGTAAGTGTTCATAGTTTAGTATTTATAGATGTTCTTAAAAAGATTTTTCTTTTTGATCTTTCAAGATATCTCAATAAAAAAATAAATTATAAAACTTAAAATTGGTCGTTAAACATCAAATAAATAAACATAAATGAAAAGTAAGAAAACACTCAACAAGTGAAAGTTTGTAAACCTAATAATACTGTTAAAAAGAGATAATGAATTATTGAATGTATTTCTTACGATATTTTTTCGGAAAAAATCAAAAATTTTAAATTTTGCTCCAGCACTGACTTAAAAAGTATACATTAACTATATATGCTAAATTAGTCAGTCTATAAAGCTGTATGACTTATACTTAGTAAACTTAAGAAAATGTATGTGTTTAAATTTATTATTCAAAAAGAACCACATATTTTCTCATTATAAAGACTTAATAAACAGTTGTCACTTAATAAGGAGAAAAATTAGGACTTATTCACAAAAAACCTATATCTTTTAATCTTTATGTAAATGAATAACAGCATGTTTACTAAAGCAGTATACAATTAAAATTGAGTTAAATTTGTTGCTACAAGATAAAGTTGGTATGAAACAAAACAATGACTGATTATTTAATATAAGTATATTGATAGTCAATTTGTGATTGACGTAGGGAATGCCCCGGGGTGATGGACACATTAGTGTCCATGCTAAATCGTGAGGAAGGTTTTCTAGAGGGTATCTTTGCTACATTTAGACTAGATGTGGGTAAACAGTTAGGGTCCATGTCAAGTAAAATTTGAAACTAAGATAATTTAATTTAATATGTACTGTATAATAAGCTTATAAGTAATTTAATTACAAATGAGCTGTGAATGGACTGATACCAACACTCATATCCAAATATCAAATTGACATCAATCTCCAAATTAATAGACCTTTATGTTTCTGCATTATCATAGTTATAAAAACTATAAAAAGTAGCTAAAAAACTTTTCAGAACTTATTTTTAACTATATAGGGTTACCAAACAAACAATCTTAATATTTAAAAAACAATTATATAATTGTTATTCTAAAGGGTTGATACTCTTTGAATAAAATAAATGCCCTGAAATTTTTACAATCTTCAAAAAAATCTTTAAAATTTTTATAATTAATAAAAAACTACTTTTTAAAAAAATTTGGTTATAAAATAACAAAATATCAAAATTAAATCAAATAAACCTCATCAAAAATATGTGACAAATCAGCCTAAGATTTTTTAAAAATCTATCTGAAATTAAAAAAAAAAGTTGCCCCGAGTTACCCTGTGTTTTTAGTAAAAAAATTAAAATATTAAGAATTTCTTGATTTATTCAAAATTCAAATATTCTCTAAGTGGTTCACTCTTAGTTCATAGTCTATAGTGAGTACTTTAAGTGTGTGACAACCCTGAATATAGCAAAAAAAAGTTTAAACGATTTTAATAACAAAGACTCTAGTTTTATCAATAGTTTTAAGGTTAGGTTGTTTTTATTAAAAAAAGTATTATTTTTAAGTTAGTGTTAATTAAATTTAAAAGAGATAAACAAAAAAGCTAGCTTATTTTTAAATATCTAACAAAATCTAACAGTTTTTTTTTTATTGTGCTTTCATTTTGTTTATTTAATAAACTATATTGCTAATGATTTAATGTTTTATACAAGCTTATACTTTAAATGTACTGTCTGTTTTGGCGTTTTACAATTTTGGTCTTTTATTCAGGTCTTTTTTGCAGGTCTTTAAAGTTATTTTTATAAAAAAAAATAAACGTAAGTCATTTTTAGAACATTATTTATCTACAAAAAAGTAATTAAACTACAAAAAAGCTGTAAAAGATCTGATACCAAAACTCAAATTCAAATATCAAACTGTGTTCAAAAAACACAGAAGTTGCTGCAAGCCAGTTATAAAACATGTGTACATGTGTGTGTATGTAATTCTTGCTTCATAATCAACTTTTATGCAAAATAATAAGTGATTTTCCAATTAGTAATGTGCTAATTAGATTATATACACAGCTTCACCCTGATATTCATAACCCAACATCAAGGATGCATTACCAATGCATTACAAATTTAATAGTTAACTCAATTCATTTAATATAAGCATTTTGAAATTAAGGTTATCTAGTTTTCACAACTTGTTTTTTTATTTGTCTTTGAATATGGAGCCAACTATAGAATCGTCACGTTTTTGTTCGGAAACAAACTAGTTGTGTTCAGTTCAACCAAAATTTTGTTTTACGACGCAAAGACTGAAACGTGGCTCTTAATATTTTTTTAGGAAATAAAAATTAGAAGCAATTATCTCGTTATATTTTAAACTAATAAAGTTTTGAAATGACACAAAATTGTTAGAAAATAGATTTATTAAGTGCCAAATTTTTATCAGCAAGTGGACAGACATTTAACCAGGCATTAAATAAAATGTTGTTTTAGTAATCAGAACACAAAAAACCTGAAATTAGCTTCTTATATTAATTATTAATAATAATAATTATTATTATCAATTATATTTCTTAGTTTGTTTTTTTACATTTTTTATTTTCTGAATTTTTGTACAAGTAAGTTATTTGCAATAATACTATTTTTTTTATTCTTAAACATACAAAACCATCGCTATGTAAAGATTATTCAAAAAAAAAGTAAAAAAAATGCCAGCTCTGAAATAAGCGAAAACTAATCTTTAAAGTTAATTTCATGCTAACAACAATAATGAACTGTAAAGAAAAAACCTAATACAATTTTTATACTTAGATATTTCAGTAAAAAACTGTGTGTGATTTGTATTATATCTTTATTTAAATCTTATTGTCGTCTGCAGATTATACAGCTATTTGTATTTGTAAAAAATATAAACTTAAACTTAAGTTAAATATAAATTGTATATATTTGTGGAAAAAAGAATCAAACTTTAAAGATTGTCCAATACAAGGTTTTTTTTTTCAAAGCTTATTTATATGTGGAATAGTTGTTCTTTGATTAAAAGCTTTAATTAAAATAGTTCGTTTGTTGAACGAATAATTTTTAAAGCATAAAAAACAGCAGATACTTTTTTGTTCTATAAAACGCGCTTTTAAAGTGTATCTGCTATTAGTTATGAGTATAATTTCGTTATTAATTTTATAAAAAAAATTTGAACGAAATAAGTTGAAGGCGTGTTACTTGAGCAAACTTCAAGTTTTTAAAATTAATGTAATAATAGCAATCTAAACACACATAAACTTTAACTGTAAACTTAAATATACTGTTTGTATATGTGAAAACTATACTTTAAGAACAAAGAAACTGTTGTGTTTTGAATTTTTCATGACTCAAGTTTCCCTTTTTTATGATTGTCTTGAAAAATTTATATTTTACTATTTTATTTTTATGGAAAGAAATTTAGCACTATTACATAAAATTGAAACAAAAACAAGGTATATTCTTTTAAATTACTGTAATCTACTAATTACTGGCATCACACAATTGGATTGTTGCTGTATATTTTGTTGTGGTGTCAGTAGATACTTACTGTTGCATTTTAGCTTACAGTTTCATAATTTTCCCACATTATAGTTAAATTGTTAGCTTGCATAAAAATATAATTTTATTTAAGTTAATGGAATGAAGTAAAGTACTTTAAATTAAACATCTGTTTTTAAATTCAGACTGCTCTGAGTGAAACTAAAAGAGTTTTGAAATAAACTTATAAACAAAGTTATTTTGTTTATTTAAGCTTGTAGATAGTTACAAGAATAGTATTTTTTAATGTTGTGATTACGTGATGCTATTATGTCAGTTTTTACTATTCAGCATGACTCATTAGTTTAATAAAAACAAATAGAATCTAATAATTATTTTTGTTAAAATTTATTTTTCTTTTCACTTTATAAATTTTCTTCATTTAACTTTATTTGTTTTATTTTATAGTAAAAGGCATAACTGCGAATTTGTACTTTTATACTAAACGCTTTTAAGATACTTTCAACATTAACTTTATAGTTTTTGATGTTTTATAACTTATACACCTTCTACCCACCAAGCTATTATTTTTTGCATCATGAACATTTTTGAGTATAATTGATTTATTTGATAGGCTTTGTAGTTGTAAAAAAATGTTAACTTTTAATATTTTCCTTATAGATGATCATAAAAATGCAAAGAAGACTTTAATAGATATTTTAATTTAAATATTTAATACATCAAATGGTTAAATAAACTATACACTGATTGCCTTATACAAGCAAACTTCAAAAACATACTCTTATTTATTAAATACAACAGACATAGCTAATCAATGTACAAACTGTGTCGAAACAAAGAAAAGGTAGAAAGGAAACAATTAGTACTGAAGTACAAAAGCACTCTTACAAACTGAACACATTTGTCTCGAATTTTTGTATTGTTGGTTTAATAGACCGGCGAGGCAAAGAAAAGCAAATTAAACTTAAAAAGCAAATCATTTAAGGTTTAAAAAAGCCTGATCTTAACACATAAAAAAGTACCAACAAAATTTGACTATATATTAACTATCAAAGGTTATATAGTACAGTCCTTAAAAATAAATATAGAAAAATTTTTCTGAAAATTCAAGTACAAACTACTTCAAAAAGAACTTTTCAAATATATAAAAATTTATATACTAAAAAACAAAAAAAAATTAAAACGGTTTTTAAAAATACACCTAGCTTCTATAAATGCTGGTAAATTAACAAAAAAAAAAACTTTACGTTTAACTAAAAGACTTTGAAGTTTAAAATTATTAATTTTTGTTATACGATGTAATTATCAGTACTAAATTATTATTTTGAAAATATATAATTAACATATTTCACTTTCTTTGTGTCTTTTCAAATGTGCTGAAGTAAAATACTTTTTACCACACTTTTGACAAGAGTATCTAGGTTCATAGTGATACTTCAAATGATTGTTCAAGTTTGATGAAGTATGAAATTTCTTTTCACAAAGTTTGCACGAGTAACTAGGTACATAATGAAACTTCATATGATGTGACAAACCATCTTTAATTTTAAAGCTTCTTTCATCTGGGCATATGCTGCATTTGTAATTTCTATCATCACTGTGAGTTGCTACATGTCTTTTTAAGTGTTCTTTCTGAGAAAATCTTTTACCACAAGTTTTACACTGGTAAGGTTTTTCACCAGTATGAGTTCTGTTGTGTTTAACAAGAGCTGATTTACATTGAAAACATTTCAAACAAGATTTACATTGATGCACCTTATCATGTATGTTCTGGTGTTGTTTAAGAGTATACTTACTAGAAAACTTCTTTTTGCAAATTTGACATTCAAATTTATCATCATTGTTACTATGGGTAGCTTAACAATATAGAAAGATGATTTGCTTATAAAAGTAGTTTAGTTTTGCTTAAAAAACTTACTTAATTTTTCAAACTATATAAAACTTTGATCATTTGTTTTACTAAACATTACTTTATAACTAATAGATCAATACAGGATTTTTTACAAGTAAAACTTGATTAAAAGCTTGAAAACTTTTTTCTTCAAGAAATACTAAAACATAAGTTTTAATAGTACTGTGTAGAAAAACAGTAATATAATGGTTTAATTATATATAAACAATAGATTAAATGAGTAAAATAAATGTAGATTATAATTACATATTACGAAATTTATTTTTGACTTAGTAATAGAATGACGTTTTTTTTTAGAATAAACAACTAAATATTAAAAGAAATTTAGTTATGAATATTAAAGCAAATGAAACACTTATAATATAATATATAATTAGACTTGCTTTTTGACATAAAATTAGGTTACAAAATTATTTTATTTACCTTGAACATTAGTCTCAATTTGTTTTTGAATTTCCTGACAAGTTTTTTCCTTAGTTCCATTGTCACCAACTATGACTTCTGAAATTTGTAATATAGATCTTCAGTCGGTAATAATCAGTAGTTAAGTTAACTTTAAAAAAATTTTAGGTAACTTACTGACTGATAATTCTTTAACATAAAACTCAAACAAAGTTTCAAACGATTGAATTAAAAAAACTCAATTAGTTTTTATTTAATTACTTATAAATACAACAATCTTTTACCTTCAGATTCTCTTCGGTTTAAATCATAAATATTTGAATTTTCACAGTCACAGTCTAACTCATCTGATTTATTTTGCATTTCTACTTTGTGGCAATTGTTTGATGTGATTTTTGTTAAATTTAAAGCTCCAATATCTGTTTAAAAAAGTTCTTGACATTTTTTAGTAAAATTAGAATTATACATCAAGTATAAAACTTTCCAGTTATTATATCACAACATTTGTTGCTTTTTTGTAAAGATATAGAAGTACAACAAGTAAAATTTGAGTCGCATAATTCTTCTGGTTTTACTTATTTTTTAAACTAAGTTTTCTTTTTTTTTTAATATCAGAAATTATTCTTATTGGCCGTGTTATATTTCAAATATATTTAAAAGGTAACAAAATAAATTCACAAAATCTAATATATTAATAATCTAATTAAGTTTTAGTAATTCAATTGTTAAATATTCAAAAATACCTTCACTATTTCCATTGACTTTTGAAATTAAATCTTTTTCAGACAATTTATTAACAAATGAAGATTGGAGACTTTCCAATCTTTAAAAAAGTTTAAGTTGTGTTAGTAAATAAAACTAAGCTTATTGGTTTTTAAGTTCTAATCAACAACAAAACTATTTAAAACTACTCCTTTAAAACTAAGTAGCTATTAAATTTAAGAAAAAGCATGAGTATAACATTTAATATAATATTGACTATAAATTTTTACAATGAAAAACTCAAAAATAATCTTATAAAAAGCTTTATATACTTCCAAAACTTATGAAAAATTACACTAAATTCGTGTAATCAGCTGTAAATAAACTGAACAAGTTAAAAACTTACTTTGTGTTTTTCAACTTTAAGTTTTCCTCTAATGACTTAATTTTTTCCACTAACAGAACATATGCTTTTATCATTATTTTATCTTGCACTTCAAAACTGTCAATATATAGTTATTTTAGTTTATGGTATAATAATTTTATACTAAAATTCTTAATTGCTTATTTCGTAATTGGTTCTTAAAAATTTAATAACAAGTACACATATATAATACAATTAATATTTAATATGAGTTATACATAACCGACTCTTCGCTTTTTTTATAAAGTTCTTTTTCTAACTTCTTATTTTTTTCTAACAATCTACAATTTTCACCAGCAAGATTTTCTTTTTCTTTCTTTAATCTGCAATTCTCGTCTTGTAAATGTTGAATCTCAAAATTTTGCTTTTCAATAAATTCTTTGAAACCTGATATCAAGAATTCAGCTTGGGTAAAATTTAAAAAAATATGTAATCAATGTACCAACAGATGATAGTTTTAGGTAGAAAAACTAATATATATATATATATATAACATGACTTTTTATTTTCAGACTTTTAACTTAGTAAAACAATAAAAGTTCGTAAAACTTATAACTATTTAATTTACTAGAAATAACACTAACTTTCATTTAAATTGTTGCTGTTTGAGAGTTTATCCATTGTTATAATAAAAATTATTATTATATAAAACTTCTAGAAAAAATTATTAAAAGCTTTGTTAATTTACTTTTTAAGGATTGTTACTTACTACCAAAGGTTATATAATAGAGTACTTATAGAAAAAATTATAAACATTTTCATGCAAATTGAAGTACAAAATGTTTTAATTCAGAACGTTTAAATAAAGTATGAGCTTGATTACTACAAAACTTTTTTTTTTTCAAATACGCTTAGCTTCAAAAATACTGGTAAATTAACAAATAACAGACTTTACGTTTAAACAAAAGAATGTCAAATGTAAAATTATTCTTTTTGTTGGTACTATTTAGAACGTTATAATTTGCATATTTTTGTATTTTGGTGTCTTTTTAAATCTGCTGAAGTAAAAAACTTTTTACCACATTTTGGACAAGAGTATCTAGGTTCATAAAAAAAAATATGTGCCTATTCAAATCTCTTTTAGTTTTGAAGCTTCTGTTATCTGGGCATATTCTGCATTTGTAGTTTCTCTCATCACTGTGAGTTGCTTCATGATTTTTTAACGTTTGTTTTTGAGAAAATCTTCTACCACAAATTTTACATTGATAAGGTTTTTCACCAGTGTGATTTCTGATGTGCCTATTAAGATATGATTTACATTGAAAACATTTCTGACAAACTTTACATTAATAAGGTTTTTCACCTGTATGAGTTCTGATGTGTATAACTAGATCTGCTTTACATTTAAAACATTTCAGGCAATTTTCACATTGATGCACCTTATCATGTATGTTCTTATGTAGATTAAGAATATATTTATTAGCAAACTTCTTTTTGTAAATTGGACATTCAAACTTATCATCATTGTTAGCATGGGTACCTCTACAATCTAGAAAAATTATTTTGCTAATAAATGTAGTTTAGTTTTGCTTAAAAAACTTACTTAGTTTTTCAAACTTTATAAAATTTTGATCATTTGTTTTACTAAACATCACTTAAAAAAAAATAGCTCAAAACAAAATTCTTCACAAGTAAAAACTTGTAAAGTTTGATTAAAAGCTTAAAAACTTTTTTTTCAAAAATAGTAAAAATAATATAAAAATTTAGTTTATATAGTTCTGTTGTAGAAAAACATAAATACATACATAAATTTGATTATATATATACAATAGATTACATGAGTAAAATAAATGTAGATTATAATAACACATTTCTAATTTTTTTTAAACTTAGTAATAGCATGACATTTTTTTTCTTTTAGAAAAACAACTAAATATTTTAAAAAAATTAGTTATGAAAATTAAAGCAAATAAAACACTTATAAACTAGACTTGCTTTTTGACATAACAGTAGATTACAAAATTATTTTATTTACCTTGAACATTAGTCTCAATTTGTTTTTGAATTTCCTGAGAAGTTTTTTCTTTAGTTCCATTGTCACCAATTATGTCTTCTGTAAGTTTGTAATATAAAATTAAGTAGACTTACCAAATGATAATTCTAATACATAATCAAACACAATATTATATCACAATAATTGTTACTTTTTTTAATGAATTTAGAAGTACTACAAGTAGTTTCAGTTTCTTTAGTTTGATTAAAACTTGAATCACATAATTCTTCTGGTTCTAGTTTTATTACACTCAGTTGTTTACTTTTTTCAAAATCAGAAATTGTTCTTATTGGCCCTGTTTTATGTAAAACAGTTTTTATTTTTCTTTTTTAAAGGTAACAGTATAACCACTGACCGATGGCTCGGTCGTAGTTAGGTTAGGTAATTGCTTATTATTGCTTTTCGCCTTAGTTTGCGACCGCGTCATGCGTTTTATGTCGTCCATCGATAAGCGTTTGGACGACATGAAATCTTAGTTAAAATATATATATTTAATATTAAAACGTTCTAATATATATTCTAATATATATTCTAATATAATTATAAAACGTTCTAATGGAACGATCAATAACTTTAATGTATTGAGCTTATTTATAATCTAGTATCTAGAAAACAACTTTAAGTGAATGGTGAATTTATATACATTTAAAAACAAAACACGACAATGTGATAAAGTAACGTGATGAAGTTCTACCACAACTGACTCGAGGTTTTCTTAAGCTTAGTGACTGTACGCTGGTTACAATTTACAAAACTCACGCAATTCTACTATCCCTTGCAGAGCTTCTATTCCCTTTGGCCAATCCGTCAACAACCCCAACAACAACCCAAAACATCCTTTTAACACACTAAGAAAAACTTATTTATTTTTTTACTCTCTTCTCTACTTACTACGTCAAGCACAAGTCTTTCTGTAATTTTCCACTTAAAACTTTGACTCCTTTGATGTAAATTCCACTTAACTTATCTTTGACTCCTTCATTGTACTTCTCGAAACAAGTAGTAAACTACTACTTGTTATACTACCCTTCCTACCTTACTTAATTGATTTGTTTTTATCTTCTGAGTGCTAAAATATTTGAAGTTATTTTCTCGTTCTAGCTTTTGAAACAAGTAGAAGCTACTACTTGTTATACTACCCTTCCCTAACTTCGTTTTTTTTTTTTTTTAATAATCTAAATGAGCACTTGTAGTTTGTATTTACTTTTGCTATGCTAAAACCTCTACCCAACTTAAGACACTGCACCCAAAAAAAACCTCACTACAGTCGTTAGTAGAACTAAGAAAAAGTTAAATTACGAAATTAATTTTTTACAGGAAACTGTAAAACTTTACCTTAAAACATGAATTGTTCGAGACTCAAAATATGAGAAAATAAACACGAAAAAAAATGCTAGTATTTAAATTTACTGGAAGTCTCTATCACTTCTTAATCTAAGTTTGAACAATGTTAATTTGGTTAAGCATGACAAAATAAAAAAGTATTTTCATTGAAATAAAAATAAAATTCTTTAATAAAACAATAGTTTTCAGATTAATAGTTATTTTTAAATACTAAGAAAAACATTTTTTTGTAGAAATACACTAATATAGTTTTTAAAACGATTAAAAAAAATTAATTATAAGATGTTAGCAATTACACACAATTCGTAAGTTCACGTACACAGCTTCTCGTTGATAGGAACCTTCCGTTGCTGGAAAAGGAAATCTCTCGGACAAGGGGTTCGTTCTTCTGGGGAAAACTCGTAAAACACAGCTTCTCGTTGATAGGAACCTCCCGTTGCTGGAAAAGGAAATCTCTCGGACAAGGGGTTCGTTCTTCTGGGGAAAACTCGTAAAACACAGCTTCTCGTTGATAGAAACCTCCCGTTGCTGGAAAAGGAAATCTCTCGGACAAGGGGTTCGTTCTTCTGGGGAAAACTCGTAAAACCTTGGTGGAAAAGTGCTAGGGACTTAAAACTTAGCTTGATTGAGAGGAAAACAGAGTGCTACATTGAGCTCGGATTGTCTTGTCCGAAAAACTCTGGTGTATTTAAATTTGTCTCATTTACACAAGGGAACCAATGCGACATGTGATCTTCGTTTTTAAACGTTTCTTCTATTTCCGAAAAAGTTTTAGCTTCTTTAGAAACCGATTTCAAGGCCGTTCCCACCTGGAGGCAGTTCGAGATTCCGTGCGACTGTTCCATAATCTCGGCTGTCCCATCTCCTTCATCTCCATTTTTCCAAATCTTTGGTAATAACCCTCCGTCATTTGCTACTTTCTCTTTTCCTTTTTTTTTTCAGATGACTTCGAGATTCCGTGCGACTGATCCATAATCTTGGCTGTCCCATCTCTTTCATCTCCACTTTTCCAAGTTTTTGATAATAACCCTCCGTCATTTGCTACTTTCTCTTTTTCATTTTTTAAAGATGACTTTTGTTTTTTATTCAATTTTTTACTGTCTGTCTCAATCTCTTCCTTTCCTGTGTCTCTATATTTCATCTTGATATTTGGTTTATCCTCGGACGCAGTTCTTTTCACGACATTGATATCAATATCTCCACATTGAATAGAAAACAGGTGGTGTATATTTGTTTTTGCTTTGCAAAATCTCTCGAGTCCATCTTGAATGGTCAAGCAACTCATTTTTTCATCTTCTATATTTTTCAGTTTGAGCTCTTTAACTTGTTGTTTCCATTTGACTATTTCTTTACTATGTTTTTCTTCATGCTCTTTGTTTGCCTGTTTGAGTTCCTTTAACTCTTTCAAGAGATTTGTTATTCTTAGTTTTTTAGTTCTTAGTTTTTCTTGGACGTTTTCCTTTTTTCTCTTTTGCTTATTTAATCTTTCTTGCAATATTTCAATGGTATGGTTGGCGTTAAGTATTTTGTCACAAAGCTCAGTTCCTTCCTTTCTATAATTTATTTCGTCCTGCCTTAAGTCATTTATAACTTCACTTTTTTTTCTAAGTTCGGCTTTTAACCTTTCTACTTCAGTTCCCAAAAATTCCATTGCCCCTTTCACGATTTTTTATATCGGTTGTTTCTGTTTTATTTTCTAAAACTGAGCATTGTTTAACCGGAACATTACTTTTGTCCAAAACCAATTCGTTTATCTTTTTCAAAATATTTTCTAGATTGTTGTTTATTTGATCTGTATTTCCCGAACATGTAGGCATTGTACTTTCATGAATATCATTCTCTTTCGTTTCTTTCATGCTTACCGTTAATGAGCTCTTTTGATTTACAAAACTATTTTCTGTGTTATCCACTGGTATTGCTTTGTAACTGCAGTTTTTATTATCTTCGTCGTATAACTTAGTTTCCTTGTCCTTTGTTAAGTCTGTTTGCATAACAGCAACGTTGCAACTTTTCTGTTGTTGGTGATTCGCAATTAGATGATTCATCTTACAATCTTTCCTATTACAAGAGTAAGCCTCTTTTCCGTATCGCCAATGTTGATAGCATAAGTCACCCTGGTTTGTAAACGGATTTGGTTTTGCACTAGTTTGTTGGTAGTTCCAATTATTGTTATTGTTTTTATTGTGTGAGTAAAAATCTGGAATTTGATGATTTCGATACGGTCTAAAATTTCCGTTGTTGTTATTGTTGTAATTAAAATTATTGTTTTTATGTCCGATATTTCGATTGTTATACCTTCTAGGATTTGTACTATAAATTTGATTAGTTCGTGGCGTACTATCATAATTTACCGGATTGGAAGGTATTTTTTCCTCTTGACAATTCCAAATACCTTGTGTCCTTCTCTTGAAGATATCATAGTTTTCATTAAAGTTTTCTCTGATTTTTGTTTTCAAAGAAAGTGGACTTAAGTAGTAGCAGAAAAATTTTATGCGGTCAACTTTGCTGCTTTCTGCGAATTTAGTTGCATCTGCGAGGAATACACCAAACGGGGTAGAAGCATCATATTGTGGTACCTTACTGAGAATATCGCTCAGAGAGTCGTCCCTATTAACACAAAAATCACAGAATGATTCGAAGTTTCGATGTTCCCTGTCCACTAATCTATAAAAATTCGAAACATCCTCAGTTGGCCATTTTTCGATAAGTATGTTATACTTCACGTAATCATCACGTATGTTAAGTCGATGAAATTCTTCCTGGAAATACCCCAATACATCTCTAGGATTTTTTACTTTCTCTATTCTGTTGAATTTTTTTATTAATCTGTCCATTTCCATATATTTTCCATATACTGTATGGTTTGAGTTAATATTATCAAAATTTCTATTATAAATATTTTGGTTCTGCATATAATCTTCGTCGCAAAAGTTGTTTTTATTTGCATACATGTTATTACTGATGTGATGCGTCATGTTATTATCTGTATGTATAAAGTTTTGACTTGTGATCAGATTTTCCAGTTTATTATTATTTTCACAAATTTTCTCCCTTATTTTACGAATTTCTTCTTCCGCCTGTTGTCTTCTAAGGTTTTCTTCGCTTATCTTAAGTAATTTATTCATTTCTTCTATTTGTATTTCATAGTCTGTTTTCTTAATAATGTTTAAATTATCCTGGGTCGAAATGTTATTCTGTTGAAAAAAATTTTTTTGATCATTTTCTAACTTCGTCGAAGGTATTTTATCCATTTCTGTTTTTTTATTTGCCTGTATAATTCGATCATTAAATAAAGTTCTAGCTTCGTCATAAGTTGGTGTATTGACCTGAAAAGTTAATCCTTCTGTATCAGTTTTTTTACCTTCTTCGCCCTTATTTTCAACATTTCTATCATTCGGTCCGCTATTCGCTGTTTCATCGAAAGGTGGTACATCTGTGCTTGTAGGGAGGACGCCATTATAAACACTGACCGATGGCTCGGTCGTAGTTAGGTTAGGTAATTGCTTATTATTGCTTTTCGCCTTAGTTTGCGACCGCGTCATGCGTTTTATGTCGTCCATCGATAAGCGTTTGGACGACATGAAATCTTAGTTAAAATATATATATTTAATATTAAAACGTTCTAATATATATTCTAATATATATTCTAATATAATTATAAAACGTTCTAATGGAACGATCAATAACTTTAATGTATTGAGCTTATTTATAATCTAGTATCTAGAAAACAACTTTAAGTGAATGGTGAATTTATATACATTTAAAAACAAAACACGACAATGTGATAAAGTAACGTGATGAAGTTCTACCACAACTGACTCGAGGTTTTCTTAAGCTTAGTGACTGTACGCTGGTTACAATTTACAAAACTCACGCAATTCTACTATCCCTTGCAGAGCTTCTATTCCCTTTGGCCAATCCGTCAACAACCCCAACAACAACCCAAAACATCCTTTTAACACACTAAGAAAAACTTATTTATTTTTTTACTCTCTTCTCTACTTACTACGTCAAGCACAAGTCTTTCTGTAATTTTCCACTTAAAACTTTGACTCCTTTGATGTAAATTCCACTTAACTTATCTTTGACTCCTTCATTGTACTTCTCGAAACAAGTAGTAAACTACTACTTGTTATAACAGAATAAGTTCAAAAAATCTAGTAAATTAATAAACTAATAAAATTTTAGTAATTCGTTTGTTAAATGTTCAAAAATACCTTCACTATTTCCATTGACTTTTGAAATTAAATCTTTTTCATTCCTTTTATCAACAAATAAAGATTGGGGACATTGCAATCTTAAAAAAAGTTTACATTGTTTAATTAACAAAACTAGGCTCATAGGTTTTTAAGTTCTAATCAATAACAAAGTTATTTGAAACAAAACATTTAAAACTAGTAGATATTGTAATTAAGAAAAAAACATGAGTATAACCTTTTAATAATGACTATAAACTTGAACTATAAAAAACTCAAAAATATTTTCATAAAGAGCTTTAAATTTTCTTTAAACTTCAGACAAGTTGGAGTAAATTCGTCTAGTCAGTTGATATTCAAGTTATCAAATAAAAAACTACTTCAACTTAGAACTTACTTTGTATTTTTCAACTTTAGGTCTTTCTCTAGTGACTTAATTTTTTCCACTAATAGAACATATGATTTTGTCATTATTTTATCTTACACTTCAAAACTGTAAATATATAGTTATTTTAGTTTATGGTATAATAATTTTATACTAAAATTCTTAATTGCTTATTTCATAATTGGTTCTTAAAAATTTAATAACAAGTTCACATATAAAGTACAATTAGTATTTAATAAAATTATACATAACCAACTCTTCGCTTTTTTTATGAAGTTCTTTTTCTAACTTCTTATTTGTTTCCGACAATTTACAATTTTCATCAGCAAGATTCTCTTTTTCTTTTTCCAATCTATTATTCCTGTCATGTAAATGTTGAATCTCTAAGTTTTGTTTTTCAATAACTTCTTTGAAACCCGAAATCAAGGATTCAGCTTGGGTAAATTCTAAATAAATATGTAATCAATGTACAAACAGAAATCATTTTAAAGCAGAAAATTAAAAAAAATACATACATATAACTTATGTATTTTAACTTTTGTTTGACTTTTAACACGGTAAAACAATAAAAATTGGTTAACTTATAAATATTTAATGTATAAAAATTAAACTAACTCTCATTCAAACTGTTGATTTTTGATAATTTATCCATTTTTATTAATAAGAATATTAATAAATAAAATTTTTAAAAAAAAAAAAATTTATTTATTTATTTCTTAAGATGGTAATTTGAATTTGGTAAAGTTACTGAAAAAAAAAGAACTAACTTATTTCACTGTATGTATCTTTTATACAACTTACATGTAGTCTAATATAAAGCTGAATAAAATAAACATTTTTTATAATGAAGTTTTACACATTAATCATTCTAAACTTTAAATCTTGAACTTTTATCATGCAAAATTTTTTATTTGAAACAAGTTCACTGGAAAATAAATAAAAATCTAATTATACAGTAATCTTACTTTATTGTACCAACATATGTTTCTGTGTGTTAACGAGTCAACATACTTTAAATGGGTTTTTAACGGAAAGGATAACTTATTATTATTCTTTCCATTAAAAACACACTTAAAGTGTGTTGATTCTTTAACACACAGAAACATATGTTGGTACAA
Organism: Thalia democratica; assembly: GCF_965202585.1. NCBI lineage: Eukaryota > Metazoa > Chordata > Thaliacea > Salpida > Salpidae > Thalia > Thalia democratica. The sequence goes on along the minus strand of NC_139172.1, from coordinate 2,569,437 downwards.
TTAAGTAAGACTGCTGTATAATTTGTTTTTATTTATTTTTTAAAATAGATATAAGTTGTTTAAAGATCAAAATACAAGAAACCTAATTATTTAATCTTTTATTTCTACTAAATTAGTTTTCTCTAGGATGTAGGTATATCTGAATATTTAAAATCATTAAAAATGTTATCGTGATAACAATAAATAATACTGACTCTACTAAATAATTTAAGAAATGTACATACTTGATCAAATATTAATGTGTATTTATACTCTTTGTTTTTTAAGATGTTAAAGCAACTTCTATTAAAGTTAAACAGTCATGAATTTTACATTATTAAGTACTTTTTATGTGATTCCTATTATGAAAAAAATGATATAATAAGACAATATACAGAACTATTACTGAACTTTTTAACTATTTATTTGGCTTAGCTATTTATCAGCATAAAAAAACTAAATCATGATTAAATTTTTTTAGTTAGCAACTTCTAACAACTATAAATTTTTAAAGTTGTGGCACTGCATATTAACAAAGCTAAAACATAACAAACTACTTCAATAAAGTTTTAAAAGTACGTAGTGTTTAAAATATTTAATGAACATTTTCAATAAAAAAATATTTTTTTTAATTAAATTATTGCCTAATTGAAAGAACTAGGGTTTTCCATTGTTGTTTTAATTAAAGCTTTTTAGCCTCTGTTAGTTTTGATAACTGGCTGATTTAAGCTGAGAAACTGTCCAATTTACTTGACTTTTATTTTTGTGTATTTTCCTAGATATAATATCTGTAAAAAATACCAATTACGTTTTTTTTTCAAAACTTTTTTTGATTATACAGGATTAGAAATAATCAATCTTAACTTTAAAAAAAAAATAGACAACTGATAATAAACAGAGTTGCCATTCTTTCAGTCACCATAAACTGCCTTGTGATTTTAGATTTTATTTTAGCAAATTTACTTATTCAAGTACATTGGTTATAAAATAACAAATTATAAAGCTAAGTTATCTAAATCTCATCTAAAATCTTTAAAAAAAACTGTCCTGAGATTTAAAAAAAATGTAAACAACCCTGACATTAAAAAAATAAAACTGCCCTGTGTCAACCTGTGTTTTAAGAAAAAAAATCAAGTTGTTAAGAGTTTTCCTGAATTAATTCAAAGTTCAAAAATTTCTTAAGTTTCTCTAAAGATTTGCATAAATCTATTTAAATAAGCTCTTTGCATCCTTGTAATTTTAGCTTTTTTTTTAGTTAAGGCAAATAATTTTATAAATGTTAGGCTAAAAATGTTTAATTACAATTACTTTAAATTGAAAGTGAATATAAGATTTTTGAAAAAGTAGTATACATTGCTGTTTTAACTTTTTCATACCATAATAAACCTATTGTACTCACTGACTTTGACAGGTTGTATCTAAAAAGTTAAAATGAAATTTTAGGTTTATCAATATTAGCTATTATTTATACAAACTGTTAGCTAATGTTTTCTAGCTTATCCAATATTATAAAAAAAGAATTCATAATAAACTTTTCGAAAAATTATAATAGACTTGATCATTAATTTTATTAAGCATTATAATTTCAATGTGGTAATGTTGGGGAATAAAGAACTGAAATTTACTAGAATATTTTCATCTTAATATAGTGTGTTTTATGAGATTTTTGTATAAGGTAAAATTAAGAATTTTTGTTAAGTTATGAATTTCAATAAATAAGTGCGTTTTATTTTTAATTCTTATAAAATATTTTTAATTCAACTTTTCTTTGATTTGTTTACCTCATTATTTTCTCAAATTAGTTTTAATTAAATATAAAGGAGATCAACAAAAGTTCTCGATTTATTTTTAAACATCTAAAATAATTTACTAGATACTTTTTTAGTAGACTTTTATTGTTATAAAACTAATAATCTCTATTGCTAACTGATTTAATGTTTTATACGGGACACGTTCAAAATCCACCCGCAATCAAAATCCACCCGCGATCAAAGTCCACCCGATCAAAATCCACCAGATCAAAATCCACCCGAGTCAAAATCCACCCGATCAAAATCCACCCGGTTCAAAATCCACCCGGTTCAAAATCCACCCGGGTCAAAATCCACCCGATCAAAATCCATCCGAGTCAAAATCCACCCGAGTCAAAATCCACCCGTTCAAAATCAACCCAGTTCAAAATCCACCCGATTAAAATCAACCCGATCAAAATCAACCCGAGTCAAAATCCACCCGAGTCAAAATCCACCCGTTCAAAATCAACCCAGTTCAAAATCCATCCGATCAAAATCAACTCGGTTCAAAATCCACCCGATTAAAATCAACCCGATCAAAATCAACCCGAGTCAAAATCCACCCAGTTCAAAATCAACCCGGTTCAAAATCCACCTGATCAAAATCAACCCGAGTTCATTTTTTTTCGAAATAAGAATTAATTTCTGATAGAATTTTGTAATATTGAATAAAGTTATATGTTTCAACAACTATTGGTTTAAAAAAGAGTAAGTATTTATAAAGAAAGAAACTTTAATTTATTTAATAAAATAATTAAAAAAATAAGTTAAACAATATAATTAAACAGCATTAAAAAAAAATTCATAGTAGCTTTACAAGTATTTAAAATGTTTATAATTTATTAATGTTAGTAGTGTTGGTGTTACTTTTAAAAAAAGAAGTTAAAAAAAAATAAAAAAAAGAATTACGCTCAGTTTCAATCCATTTAAACTTCCTTCTAATTTAATTTCCCAAATTCAATCATAACTAAATAAAAATCTTTACTAAGGATAACTCATAGTAAATTAAAATATCAAAACTATAGAAGTTTATAAATTAGAAAAATCTTTAATAACATTTATTAAGCTAAAGAAAATTACAAAAATCAAATACAAAATAATGTAAATTTATGGAAAATGTTAATTAAATGTTACAAAAAGAAAATTAAAATATTAATCTAAAATTTTTGAGCTTTTTTTTTGATGTAAAAAGTTTTGTGTTTTGTGCTTTACTTAAATTTCAAAATAGTATTACATACAATATTTTATTATATAACAAATTTCAACTAACAGTGTTTATAAAAAATAAAACATAGATAAAGAATAATATAAAATTTCTACGTGATAATAAAATAAAAATCCTTTGTTAAATTTAGAAAAACTATCACCTATTAATTATATTTTAAACATTATTGTTTTCGACGTGGAAAAGACGTTAAAATATATTTTTGGTGTGCGACTCGATAACTTTAAGGTATGTTCGTGCAAGAGGACTTAGGACCAAATATTTTAAGCGATTTTATTTGTCGTTTAGTAAACAATTTATTGACGTTTCTTTTATTAGTAATTTTTAAAAACAGAACATAAATTTTAATATAAAAATACGAAAACTAATTTACTAAAAATATAAATGAGGAATATGTAAGAAATCAATAACTGTTTTAAAACAATTTTATTGTTTTCTATCTAATTTTTGTTACAAATATTTTTTAGTTATTTTTTTTAATTTATACAATAATTTTAGCTGCTATTATCGTTTTTTTCAAAGTGTTTAAGTTAATTGAATTTTATTTTATTAAATGTTTTTTTTATAAACCAGCTATTTTTGAAAAAACTAAAAATTGTTTCGTCTAAAGTAACTAAAGTTATAAGTTATTTTTAATTAGATAACAACTTAATTTGCTAGTTTTTAACTAATAGTACAAATTAAAAAGCTAAACATTTTTCTATGAATTCTAAAGTCCTATACATAAAACAAATATCGACTCTACAATTCATTGAGTTTGCTCAAATAGCTTGTAAATTGCAACTAAAAAAGTTAGTAGTTAGACTTGAGCTAGGGAAATTATATACTTTAGAATTGTAGTAGTAAACAAATAAGTTGAGTTTTTTAGAAATGACACTATATTTATAACAAATATTACGAAAAAAAAACTTATAACATTTTAATTTATTATTAAAATGTTCTATTTTTACATAGGTTCATTAAAAAAAGTATGTATTTCAGACAAGAGAGTTTAAATTCAAGTATAAGTTATTTTTATGAATTTTTGTACCAGACTGTATCAACTTAAACAATCGTATTATTAATTTTATTAATAGGTTAAGGCCAGTTTTGAAAGCTATTAATTGAGTGGTTTTATAAAATTTAATCTCTTTTGGTTAACGTTTAAATTCTAAATTTAAAATTTTCTAATCTAAAACTTTTAATTTACATGCGATAAATTTTCTTGAATTAATTTCCGACAATTTAAGTTAAAAGCTATAACTGCATGTTTTTAATTAATTAGTTGTAAACGTTTTATGTTTTTTTATAAATATAAAGTTGCATAGAAATTGTAACTAAGTAAGATAAATTATTATTTACTGTTCAATATTGTATTGTTAATTGATATTTTTTAATTCATAGAAATGGAAATGTTATTATTTACCACTATTTTTTTTAAATATAATCTTCATATAAAAAAAGTCCATTTGTTAAAACTTAAGAAATTTTAAGTAATTTAATTAAAAATGAAACAATATTAAAATTAAACAAAATTTTATATTGGTTATAACGAATTTAAACGGTAAAGACAACTATTGTTATAACAAATTGTTTAGTAGACAAATTAACTTTAAAAGCGTGAAAATTTTGTCTAACAAATAAAACCGAAAATTAATAAATATTTAATTTAAAGTTAATATTGAAAAATCTTTAAATGGCAATACAGTAAAGGTAACTATCTAAAGTAAATTAGTGACCTTTTCTTAACAAAGAGAACTTTTATAGATAAATATCTTGTTAAGACCTTTCACATAAAAAAATTATATTAAAAAAAACACAAACTAAATGAATTTTAAACGTTTGCCTTTTACTTTTTTGTAATTAAAAGTAACGAAGATGCAGTTGGATGTAATCAGAGTCGGCAGACAATTGTTTATCTCGGGCCAAATTTCATGTTTCAATTTTTTCCGTGAGCCGTTGTTTTATTCAATTTTTGTTTTTAATCTGTTTTAGTCACGTTTATCTACTTAAAGGGATCAGGCCTGGCATATTTAAAATGTATATTTTTTTCTAAAGTCGAAAACTATTTTTTTTAAAAACTTGTGTCATATTATTATTTCTATCATTATTTACAAGATGTAGATCATTAAAAACAGGTGTAGATCATTATGTACACTTTTTATAATCAATTTCTATTATTTTATTTGTATTTTCTTTTTAGTAGTTAAAAAAAATCTTTTTTTATTTAATGCACAGCATATCACGTATTTAAAATTTTAGTGATTTTGTTAAACTAGTTAAAATATAAACAAATATTAATACTTTCATTTTAAACAGTGTAAGTTTTTCTTTTAAAACCTTTAAATACCTTAATAATCTATCTAAAGTTTTTTGGGTTGCAACTTTTTGAAACAAAAAAAGTACAACAGTTACTTCAACCCAGTCACCGTGTTTTTAAAAGTTAAAAACATGTAAAATTGCCAATTAAAAAAACTTTGCAATATTATATAAGTAATTTATCCAAGTACGTAAGCTTTTGTTGTTTAAAAGGAAAAGTAAAGTCTAAACTTTAAAGAAAAACTTCTAGATTTACTATCTGTCTTTTTTCACATCTAAGGCTTAAGCATAATAAATGATTTTTAAATGATATTCAGAAACTTAAAAACAAACTATTATAATTTCTTTTTCTTTTTTGAAAATATCAATTTAAATTTTGTTTTGTTTAGTTGACCAAATTTACATGCTCGAGGGCCACATATTTACACTTCGAGGGCCGCAGTTTGCTAACCCCTAAATTAAATGGATTAATTTGTAGTATAAATGGTAGCTTTAACTTGTAATACTCAGTTTTTATAAAAATTATATCGTGTGACGTATTTGTTTAAAAATTACTTAAAAGTTCTAAATTATTAAATTTTATACCTAGAAACAGTAAATTATAATTGATTGTCGTGTAATTGTGATTGAGATAATACAAGATTATTTTTTTTGGCACATCCTTAAGTTTTCTAAAAGTTTTAACATAGTCATATTTGTATAGTAAAACTTTAATTTTTTTATCCTGACGTTGTTAAACTTTTATTAGCTCTTATAGTTATACTTATATCAAAAACAACAGTACCTTTAAAAGCTGCTTGCCGGCTGTAGCTATTCAAAAATATATTCAGTAATCAAAAAAACAAAAATATTTTTGTCAAAAATTCCTTATAATAAGCAAAAATACCAAATAATAACTCAAAAAACCTCACAAAATAAGTTCAATCTGTAGTACAGTTTTTATATTCTTAAGTCAATTTATAAGGGACAAAAATAAAAGATTTTATAAGTGTTTTTTAAATAAAACTTGTTTAAGATTGGTACTTTAGAGTGGTGAGATTTGTTTAAATGATACTTGATTTAAAAAGAAATAAATAAACAAGGTGCTTGTTTCGATTCGGTTGGATTTTGACTTTGGTTGATTTTGTGTCGGTAGGATTTTGACTCGGGTTGATTTTAACTCGGATGAATTTTGATCGGGTGGATTTTGACTCGGGTGGATTTTGACTCGGGTTGATTTTGATCGGGTGGATTTTAAACCGGGTGGATTTTGATCGGGTGGATTTTGAAACGGGTGGATTTAGAGTTGAATTGATTTTGATCGGGTGGATTTAGAGTTGGGTTGATTTTGATCGGGTGGATTTTGAACCGGGTGGATTTTGATCGGGTGGATTTAGAGTCGGGTTGATTTTGATCGGGTGGATTTTGAACCGGGTGGATTTTAATCGGGTGGATTTTAACTCGGGTGGATTTTGATTGGGTGGATTTTGATCGGATGGATTTAGAGTCGGGTTGATTTTGATCGGGTGGATTTTGACTCGGGTTGATTTCGATCGGGTAGATTTTGACTCGGGTGGATTTTGATCGGGTGGATTTTGAATGCGGGTGGATTTTGATCGGGTGAATTTTGAACGCGGGTGGATTTTGATAGTATACCTTTTATACAAGCTGATCACATTAGAAATTGAGTCCTTTTTAGTTTAAAAGAAAATCCCCTACTATAGTTAGTATATGAAATTCTAATATCAGGGGCAAACTAGTTAAGTTTAAAATGTTTAAATAGTAAATTGTAACTATAATATCACAAACAAAATCTTCAGTTATTAATTATTGTAACATTTAATAACATCGTTCCGTGAAATTATATCTTAAAACCGCTAATCGACTTAAGATAAGGATTTAGGGTTAAAAAGAAGTAGAATATTAAATAAACAATATACAAAAGATTAAGTTAGGTAGGAATTGATAGCGTGTGGTTTTAATTTTTTAGGACGGATTCTAACCCTTGGTTTGTATACTTCATTTCACTTATATTAAATTCATACTATGATATGAAAGTAATTAGAAAAATGTAGTAAAATCTTTATTATTTCTCAATAAATCAAAGACCTCGTCAATGCTTATGTAATAAAATATAAAAAGATATGTAACAATAATGAAAAATAGAATTTAGACAATTAAAAAAAAACAATTTTTTGCTAAAAACAAAAAAAAAATTAAAATTAAGATTTAAACTATGAGCAAACTTTATGACTTAAACAATTAAATTTTCATTAACAAATCAGATTTTTTGGTTATTGCACTGAATTTTAAACATTAATATCGGTATTTACGTTATAAAATTGATTTTACTTAATAATTTCTAAAAAAAAAATTTACTTTGTTTAAAATTGTAAAGCTAATTAAATTAAGTTTCTAGTAAATATAACAAGAACCTTAAAACTTAATTTACAGTTTAAAATTTACTATAAAAAACGCCTTTTAATATTATTCTATTTACCTTAGCAAATTTACTGTAGCTAAAACTGTATAGCTTTGAAATAAATAGCCTAGTCCACTTAAGCATATAAGATACAATTTAAGCTAACTTACTTGTAAATTAACGAATAAGTTAACATAAAACTTCATATTTTTAAATTGTTTTCAAATATTTTGTTTGGATTATTTAAAGTATTTGTAAAACTGTTAAAACATTTGTAATATACTAAATCTTACACTTTTTACACTTTACTTTACATTTTTTTACATAAACTACTTAATATATAGTTAATTTAAATAATTTCGATAAAAAAAAAGTTTACGTTTCATTTTGGTCGTAATATTTGTTTAATTAATCATTAAAATTTTGTCTTCAAAGTCTGCCTTTCTAGACATCATCCTATTTGTAATTATTATATTATTAGCATAAAATTTTAAATTGAAAGCTTGCGGCTTGATACATAGAAAAGCATTTATTTTTTTTTAGTTTTAATTTTTTTTTTTGAACTTTAACATCTAGATCAAGCTAGATGTTTATTTTGGCGTTTTAAAATTTTGATCTTTCTTTCAAGTCTTTTTTACAGGGTCAAAAGTTATTTTAAAAAGAAAATAAATGTAATTTATTTTATGAACTTTTAACGACTCCATAGAATTGTGCTAATCGGTTTTATTCGATGAAATATATATTAGTTAAAAAAAAAATAAACTGTGCATATCATTGTCTTCATAAAGAGGAAAAACAAAGCAAAAAATTTTTCATTTACATTTTAAATTGTTTAAATGCAAATTGAATTTTTTTGTTATTTATATAACACCAATTAAATAGCACAAAATGGATGTTAACATTTTTTAAACTTTTTGTAACAATTAGAATTTTCTTTTCTATTGTTTTATTCAACATATAAGTTTTATGTCTGGTCTTAATGGTTTAGCTTTAGTGTTTATAAAAGTCTTTAAAAAATATTTTATTTACCTTACTAAAAGAATTTAATAAAATGCCAAAAGAGAAAACTTAAAATTGTTCGATATACCGAAAAAAAAAATAAACACTAAACAGTTAAGGGATTTATAATCTAATATTGATTTAAATTTCAGCACCAAATTTATATAGATTAAACTAAAAACAACACATTAGTTATTAATAAGCCAAAATTATAAAAATATTTATAAAAAAGTAGTTAAAATAAAACAGGTAAAAACTACTTAAAATTAGTTATCACAAAGTCTAACGAACGTTGTTTTTATAAGAATTTTTTATAAGTATAACAAAATCAAATACTTTTCTCTGATGAGCTTTTTTATGTAAGATTGTTTAAAACTGTGAATAAAAACAAAGATTAACTATTTGTTTTCACTTATTTTCTTACAGCAACAAAAACGAGTTGTGTTTATAATATAAATAAACATAAAAATGACTTAAATATTAAAGATAAGTATATTATAAAAAATAAAACAGCTATATTGACCTCTAAAAGTTAAAATATTTTATAAATAATTGATGTTCACATGAAAATTGTCTTTTTCTAGTTAACTATTACATTTATAATAACATACCTGTGTAGAGAAGATAGAAAAAGCTTAAAACTCAAAATACAAAACAAACTAAAGTACTTCAAAAAAGAAAAGCACTTAAATAAGTTTAAACAACATAACATTTTGTTCAAATTTGTCTGGACACATGTACACATAAAGATAAAACAGTGATTTTGTTTTGTAAAATTACTTACTGGAAATCTTTAAAATCGTGTTTAAGTTTACAAAAACAACTATTTAAAACTTTGATTTTTAACAAACTACAAACTAAATACATCAAATTGCTTTTTGAGTGTAATAAGTCTAGGTAAAAAGAGTATATGTATAGTCATAAAGAAACATTTAAAACAAGACTTTAAACATGGTCAAATATACCTAATAATTTTTTTTAGTATTAATATCTGTTTCTCTTATTTTATTTGTTTATTTTCTGTAAAAAAAGTTACAGTTACTTCAAATAAATTTTTAATTTAAACTTTTTATTTAATATTAGCAAAATAGGCTTAAAAAAAATATACTAAAATAAAGAAACTAATAATTTGGTAAAAAATCTTAAAATGCTATATTAAAGATATAAGTTAATATAGTTTGAATAAAATTCTGGAAATGAAAAACAAGCTCAAGTAACACTAGAACTAAAAAAATACTTACATCACGTTAAACTTTGACAAGGATTTTATAAGTTAATATTTTACTAAACAACGTATAAAAGATACGAAAAAGACACTTCCAAGTGGAGACATTATTAGGAGAAATAATTGAGCGCTTATATGTGACGTCACTATTTGCTTGGTTACACGAACAAGCTAGCACAATAAAAAACATATTATTTAATTTTGGTATCTCTTAAACAAGTTCTATAAACTTTACAGTAAATGTAGAATATTTCTTTTTCTTTTATGTTTTTAGTAGTACAGTAAAAATAAAATCCCTTAAAATAAGTAAAATATTGATCATTATTTTTTTAGGTTTTGACAACATTTGTTATATTAACACTCCAAAATAAACTCTTTCAGCCTGATAAAACGTCTGGTCAGAAGACTCTAGGATCGAGTCCTGGCGTAAACTCAAAATTTCCTTTTATTTTAATCTCAGATATTTATGCAGATGTGCTTGTCACATTAATTTTGTTTTAAAGTTTCAAAAATCTACAGTCCAAATCTTAAAGTCTAAACTTTACTGACTAAACCAGTTTTATTATTTGTAATATTTTTGTTTTTAATTAAGTATAACTTATTTTTTAGACTTTATTTTGTTATAAAAACTTTTATGCAAAATACATTTCAGTTTATAACAAAAATAATTTATACTAAATAAAATTGTTAACATTATTTAATAAAGTATATTTTCCCGTTTCAATATATGAAGAATTTTTTAAAACACTTTTTAAGTTAATAGAAGTATATGTTCCCTATATCTTAGTTTTATGTCGTCAATTTTTAGTACAAGTAAGAAGTTTTAGACAAACTCATTATTCAGCATATTTTTATGCAAGGAAAAGTACTGTAGTAGCATTAAGTTATCGAGTTAATCCTTTTGCAAAACAAACTTGTATTCAATTAATATTGATGACAAATTAGACATCTATATTTAATTTATCATAATCTTTGTGGATTAGTCATGCTAAAATAAAAATTTGTATCACAAACATAATTAAGTTAGTAGCGTTAGAAATTTTTTATATTTAATGAATGTAAGTGTGTTTAAAGTAGGTTGGTTACATATTTATGATTGCATACCTATTGTTTCATGAACTATGGTTTTCAAAATATTACTACTTAGAAATATTTTATTAAGAATTCAAATCTATATTTTAACATTTAATATCAAACTAAGTTTAATTCATATTTTAAAAAAAAAATTAAAGTTTTAAATTTATAAATTAAATAAATGATTAATTTTGCCTTTCATTTTAATCTTAAGTGCATAACGAAATACTTTATATATAATATAAAAAACTTAAAACCGAGTACTAATAAAAATTAATAAACATCTTAAAAATCGATAATTATATTCAATGATATGTAGACAAATTACTTTGTAAATCAGTTTCATTTAAAATAGTTTAGCTGAATTGAATTTAAATCAAAATAAATTAAACGTTTTAAAATAAACTTATAGCAGATGTAAATAATTATTTTACAGTTTGGTAAAAAATTGTAAAATACTGTTTTTAATGCTTTTTAAATAAAATAAAAATATGATTTTTTCAAAAATTCCAAAGCTAAAAATAAAACCCTTCAAATTAAATAATCATTTAAAAGTTGTTTTAATAATAATTTTTGATAGGTGAAATTTAAATAAAAAGTTTTAGTTTTCAAATCGTTCTATTACAAAGTTATAACAATTATATAAAATCTTTTTTTTTTAATTATAAACATTTGTCATTTTTGATCTAGTTCTTTAAAAAATATGAAGTAATTATTTTTTGATACTAAATTAAATATTTAAATTTGTGTTCGTAATAATATTTCATTATATTAGAATGGTCAAAACCTTTATACATACGTTGAATGATTGAATATAAAAACGTTTCTAAAGCTACTGACTTAATTATGTTTGTGATACCAATTTTTATTTATCATATGTATGCCACATAGATTATGATAAATTAAATATAAACATCTAACTTGACCATACTATTAACCAAAGTGAAGTTTTTAAATGTGCTTTATATTATAGCTTAGTTTGCTGTACTAAGCTAAATGTTTTGGTTCTACACAAGTTTAAACAATAAGACGCCAGACACCTTCTCCATTGGGAAACGCGGTCATCTGATGTAGTTGAACTTGTAACGCTTTTATTAATAAATTCTACATAAGCTTAAAAACTGGGATAACGCCGGGAAACCAGTCCGGAATCTTCTAATTAAAAGTCAGAAGCCATCTCCATTTATCCAAGCGGTTGTCCGAGAGAATTTAGTTTGTTTTATTTATAAAATAGTTCAACTATTTTTTTAAATACTGGCTATACTTTATTTTTTACTAGAGAAAAACAAGAAAAACTTTGAAAGTGATTTTATTAATATGTAAGACCACTGCAAATTTAGTTCTCTCAGCGGAATTCGTGGCCTTTTGTAGAAATCTTTTGTAGACATATTTGTATAAACATTACAAATTCAAACTTCTCAGTCGACTCATTTATATAAGGCGTCTGATGTGGTTAAATTCCTAGCGTGGTCGTTTTTATTATTTATGTAGAATTTATCTAATTAAACTATACAAATACAGTTCCCTCAGGCAGCTGAGTGGCCCAGTTAAGAAGATGTTTTACTTAAAAGGCCTACTAGTCGCGGCCGGTCTGGTCTCTTTTTTAAACTTATGTAAACTTGTAAATAGTATGGTTACCTAGATTTGAGTTGTTACTTGTCTGTAAATGAGCTGTATTTAGGGACACATCATTTACGAGATATTGTTACAAAAACTAGTTAACATTTCCACATTTACAAAGCTGCAGTCACTCTATTTTAAGATAAAAACCTGCTCGTGCCCTACATTCTATGAATAAATTCTCCCGTTATAAAACAGCTTATAAAAATGTAAATAATTATATAAGGTGAAACAAAACCCTTTTTTGCGTATTATTGAGTTTATAAAGTATTACGAAAATTTTTTTTCAATTATTTATTTAGTTGAAATTTACTTTAAGGCTGAATTTTGGCTCTGGGCTGCAATTTGCTGACTCTGTTTTAAACAAAAGGTTTATATAAATTTTAAAGTGTCAAACTTACCTCATATGTTTTGTTTACGCAATATTTTAGAAACGTGTCTAGACAAATAGTAATAAAATTTAGTAATTAACTATTCTTAACAATCGAAAATAATTTTGAATGATAGGTAGACAAACTATTTTTTCAAACAGTCTCAGTTAATATAGTTCAGTTAAAAATCGAATTTTATTCAAAATAAATTGTACGTTGAAAACATACTTATAGCATTACTTTATAACTTGATGGAAAATTGTAAAATAACTATTTTAATAATGATTTTAAAGTAAATACAAAACATGTTTTAATCTAAGATTTCCAAAAAAAAAAAACACCTTTTTAGTTGTATAATCTTTTTGAAATTAATCAGCCGTTGTGAACTTCTAAAATTATTTAAGACACAATGCTTATACAATGTGAAATTAAAAACATTTATATATATTATTAAAAAACAAATACCTGTGATAAATAAATGATGTAGTCAACAACAAAAAAAAAATTATAGAAAATATTTTTATATTTTTTTAGCACACCGGCTTTAATCTAAATCTCGTTTAGATTAATTGCAAAAATACTCAAACAGGCCTTGGAACAACCTTTTAATTTTTAAAAACTTTATAAAAGTATCTTTGAAACTAAAAAAGATAATTTAGCTTTTTGTACAATTGTTTTAATATAAAGAATCATTAATTTTAACTAATGCATAAAAATATTATTTTACTTATATCAATGGATTGAGATATAGTTCTTTAGATTAAGACTGTTCTGAGTTAAGCTATGAGAATATTAATATAAATTAAAAAACAAAGTTATGCTGCATATTTAAGCTGATAGATAGTTAAAACAACAATTTTCTTTAAAGCTTAGATGAGGTATGACAGTTTTTACTACTCAGCGTGATTTTTAAGTTTAATCAAGTATATAAGAAGCAATTTTTTTTTTATCGTTTAAACTACCTCTTTCTTTTAATTTTTTATATCTTGTTTTATAGTGAAAAGCAGAACTGCCAGTTTATACTTTTAAACTAATTGCTTTGAGGGTACAACTAAATAAACCTTTCCCTATTCATAAAAATTTTTAAGCGTTGTTGTCGTAGGTTTTGCAAGTTGACAATAGATATATAAATAGATATATACTACTGTACCCTATATAAACTATACTATCTATAAATTTATTGATATGAATTCAACTTGACTGTCAACTTCTTATAGTTTCCCGGAAGTTGTTCATTTTTTATTTATTTAAAGTAAACTACACAGCTCAGTTTATAGCACTTATTTTTTATATTAACTTTATAGTTTTTGATACTTTTATCTTAGACACTTTTCATGATTCAGCCCACCAAGCTTTTATTTTTTGTGGAATGTACAAACATTTTTGAGTATAATACGACTTTGATTTATTTGAACGCTCTTTAATTATCATAAAGTTTTCACTTTTAATATCTTCCCTATAATTGACATTAAAAATGCATAGAAAAACTATTATAAGTAAACTGCATTAATATTTTATTTAAATACTTAATAAAGATTTAATTCCAAAATAAAAAATTTAATAATTCTCATGGTTAAAAAAAACTATACATTTGGAATGGAACAATTATTATTGAAGCGTAAACTGTAACACATTTGCCTGGGACTTTTGTATTGTTGATATAAGCAAAGAGCAAGCAGAGACAAGCAAATAAAAGGTTTAAAACAAATTATTCAGTTGATCTTATTACATAAAAAGTTAAGAACTAAATCTTACTATATATTTTATATCAAAGGTAGTATATTAGAGTACTTAGAAACAAATCAAGTTAAATTTTCCAGCTAAATAAAGTACAAACTGTTTAAACAAGAACGTTTAAAAAACTTAATGTTATTATACTATAAAACTAAAAAGAATATTAAAATGATTTTTTAAAATTCATGTAGCTAATACAAATGCTGGTAAGTTAACAAAAAACAAACTTTACGATTAACTAAAAGACTTTCAGTTGCAAAGTTATTATTTAATGTCATACTGTGTAGTTGTCTTTACTGAAGTATTAATTAGTGAATTTTTAATTAACATATTTTATTTTTTTACGTGTCTCTTCAAATGTGTTGTAGTATAAAACTTTTTACCACATTTCGGACAAAAATGTTTTGGCTCATAATGATAACGCAAATGGTTGGTCAACTGAGGTTTAGTTTTAAAGCTTCTGTCATCTGGGCATATGCTGCATTTGTAAGTTCTCTCATCACTGTGATTTGCTTCATGATTTTTTAATTGTTCTTTTCGGGCAAATCTTTTACCACAAGTTTTACACTGGTAAGTTTTTTTATCTGTATGAGTTTTAATGTGCCTATTAAGATCTGATTTATTTCCAAAACATTTCTGACAAACTTTACATTGATAAGGTTTTTCACCCGTATGAGTTCTGACGTGTATAACAAGAGCTGATTTACTTTGAAAACATTTCAGGCAAGTTTTACATTGATGCACCTTATCATGTATGTTCTTGTGTTGTTTAAGTGCATACTTGCTGTGAAACTTCTTTTTGCAAATGGTACATTCAAACTTATTATCATTCTTAGTAGTTTCTGCTCTAAAATCTGAAAAAATTATATTATTAACACGTGAAGTTTTAACTTGGTTAGAAAACATACTTATTTTTATAAACTATCTAATACTTTTGTTAATTTTTAGACTTCATAATAATAATTTAGACATCATATTTCGTATACATTTGAAATACTAACCAGGTATTGACTATTAATTTAATACAAAACGAATTTTAATAATGACAGAATTGTTGACTAAATTTTTAAAGTTTTATAACTAATATATTTAATAAATTTATAACTAATAAATTTTATAATAAAAGTATAGTTTACTTATATGTGTAGTTCATTAAGTAATATTTTGAAAAAATCAAAAAAGATATAGTGATTCGATTGTATATATTATAATTTATATAGATTAGGGATAGACAACATAAATCTGTTCCGTTAAAACAAATTGAAAAATTTTCACTAAATATTCCAGTTTTAAAATGAACATAAAGTTAAGGTTTTAGGTATATTTATACAGGTTTAGGTATACAATAGACTTGAGACTTACTTCAGATAAAGTAATGAATAAGGTCACATATAATTATAACTATGTTAAAACGAATCGGATAGTAAGATTTTCGAGATCTTAACGAATTTAAAATATTTACTTCTATTTTACTACTATATGCTTATTTTTTCCCACATATCCACAAATAATTGCTTACACCTAGTACTCTTATAAACATGATTATTTATTGCTTTTAAACATACATACGACAATAAATAAAATTAAATAAACTTACCTTGAATTTCAGTGTAAAATTTATGAAGAATTTCCGGAGACATTGATGTTTTAACTTGATAGTCACCAATACTGTTACCTGTAATATTAAGTAAGACTTCGAAAAACAAAATTAAAATTGACTTCACTTTAAACAACTTTAAACCCTTTTTGGCTCAAATCTACTGAAATTCTTCGGTACTTCGAAAAAAAAAAATATAAACAAAAAGTTCCGACTTAATGCATTATATTACAAAACTTTAATTGTTTCAAAATAACAAACTGTCACCTATACTGTCTTTTAATTGTGTATCACAACAAGTTGAATTTTCACCATCAGAATACAAGTCATCAGGTTTACTTTTCATTTCTGTTGTTTCATTGTGAGCATTATTTTTGTTTCTTAAATATAAAACTTCACTACCTGTTTAAAATGTTAATATATTTTTAGTAAAATAAAAAAATTAAAGTATTACATCTAATATAAAACTTACCAGTTATTATATCAAAACTTTTGTTACTTTTTTGTAAGGATTCAGAAGTACTACGAGTAGTTTTAAGTTCTTTAGTTTGAGTGAAACTTGAATCACATAATTCTTCTGGTTCTACTTTTATTACACTCAATTGTTTATTTTTTTCAACATCATTGCTTATTCGTTTTCGCCCTATTTTTGTTTGAACATATTCATTTTAGTGTTTCAAAATAACTTTTTAAAAATTAATAAACTAACAATCTAAAATATTTTGTGTAATACAAATACTTAGTATCAAAATTACCTTCACTTTTCCGAATTTCTTTTGAAATAGAGTCTTTTTCATACCTTCTATCAACAAATGAAGATTGGAGACTTTGTAATCTTTAAAAAAATTATATTTTGCATAATTTAATTAAATTAAACTAATAAGTTTTTTTAGTTTTAATAAACAACAAAACCACTTAAAACTACACATTAAAAAAAAAGTAGATTTACTTTTAGAAATAACATGAGTATAAAAATTTGACTATAACTATAAACTTTGATAACGAAATTTTAAAATAATTTTACCAAAAGCTTTATATACTCACTAAACTTATGAAAAATTAGACTGAATTCGTGTAGTAGCTTGTAAATTTATATTAAAACTTACTTTGTATTTTTCAACTTTAGGTCTTTCTCTAATGACTTAATATTTTCAACTAATAAAACGTATGCTTTTGTCATTATCTTATCTTGCACTTCAAAACTGTAAAAACATAGATAACTTACTTCAGGGTATAATAATTTTCTACTAAAGTTCTTAATTGCTTATTTCAACATTCATTGGTACTTAAAATTTTTATCTTATTATATTTTATCTTGCATTTCAAAACTGTGAATATATAGTTATTTTAATTTATATTTTACGGTATCATAATTTTATACTTTTTTTTTCTATTAATTGCTCATTTCAAAATTAGTTTCTAAAAGGTTAAGAAGAAGTATACATATAAAGTACAACTAATATATAATAAAAGTTATACACAACTAACTAATCGCTTTTTGCACTAAGTTATTTTTTTAACTTCTCATTTGTTTCTATTAATTTACAATTTTCATCAGCAAGATTTTCTTTTTCTTTTTCCAATTTACAATTCTTCTCATGTAAATGTTGAATCTCTAAGTTTTGCTTTTCAATAGTTTCTTTGAAACCTGACATCAAGGACTCAGCTTGGGTAAATTCTAAATAAATTTGTAATTAATGTACAAATAAACTTATTTTTAAGCAGAGTAACTAGTATATACATATAATAACGTTTAATTTTGATAGACTTTTAATTCGGTATATTGAAAATTTGTTATAATTATAACTACTTAATTAACCAGAAAATAACTAACTTTCATTTAATTTGTTGCTGTTTGAGAGTTTATCCATTGTTATAATAAAAATTATTAATATATAAAACTTCTAGAAAAAACTACCACAAAAATTCATTTATTTTCTAGGAGTTGTATTGTTAATGTAATAAAGTAACTGAAAAAAAAACTATTTTTATTTTGTATAAAATAAACTTATTTCACTACATCTTTTTTTTGCATGGTTTACACATACTCTAATAGAAGCCTGAATAAAACAAACATTTTTTATTAACAAGTTTAACACATTAGTAATTTTAAACTTTAGTTCTTTTGTTTGCATTATTTTTTTACTTTTTATATATAAAAATATATCTAAAATATATTGCATGTTTTAGACAAAAAGTTAAGAAATCAAAATTTATAAACTTTATCTAAAAATAAATTTGTGTTTTCTAGGAAGTAAATGTATCTAAAAATTTATAATCTTTAAAGGGTTATTGAAACAAAAATTATTAAAAACTGCCTCTACTAAATAAATAAAAAATTTGTTTCTAAGAAAATAATGTTTAATTATACTCTTTGGTCTTTTAAGATATGAAGTTAAATAGTCATAAATTTAGTTATATTTTTTTTAATATCTAAAATATGATTCATATTTAAGTAATAAATTTATAATAAAAATTTTTATGAACTTTTTAACTAAAACTGGTATACTCATTTATCAGCATAAGTATATAAATCTGTATCAAATTAAAAAAAAAAGTACTCTAATAATTTAAAATCTTTAAAAGTTGTGGCACTGCATATTAACAAAGCTAAAACAAAATAACCTACACTGTTAAAGTTCAAAAGTATGTTTAAAATATTCTATGAACATTTTAAAGTAAACACAAGAAAATTGTCATTTTAAATCAAACTCTTGCTCAATTAAAAGATTTGGGGCTGGTATAATCTGTTTTAATATAAGATTTCCAGTCTTCTACCAGTCAGTTATTTTTGATAACTGGCTGATTTATGATTAAAAAATTTCCAAACTTATAGACTTTATTGTTTCTGCAGTTTCTTAGATATAGAAACTATAAATAGTAGCTATGAAACTTGTCAGAATTATCAATAGTTATATAGGGTGAACAAACAAACGATCTTAATATTTAAAAAACAATTGTATAACTAATAGTATAAAGAGTTGCTACTCTTTGAGTCAAAAAACTACCCTGAAACTTTTACAATCTTCAAAAAAGTCTAAAAATGTTCCATAATTAAAACAAAATTACTTCTTATAAAAGATTGGTTATAAAATAACAAAATATAAAAATTAAATCAAATAAATTCCATCTAAAATCTCTAAAAAAACAGCCTAAGAATTTCTAAAAATCTATAAACTACCCTGAAATTTAAAAAAAGCTGCCCTGAGTCACCCTGTGTTTTTAGGAAAAAAATCAAAATATTAAGAATTTTCATGAGTCATTCAAAAATCTAAAATTCTCTTAGTTTTTTTGATTACCTTAAGTGTGTGGCAACCCTGAATATAGCTAAAAAAAAGTTTAATAGATTTTTAAAAACAAAAAATTTAATTTTGTCAATAATTTTGATGTCAGTTTGTTTTTGTCAAAAAAGTATTATTTTAAAATTAATGTTAATTAGATTTAAAAGATACCAAAAAAAAAGCTGGCTTATTTTCAAAAATCTAACAAATTTACTGAATTTTTTTTATTGTGATTTCATTTTTGTTATATAATAAACTTTATTGCTATATGATTTAATATTTTATAGAAGCTTATACTTTTAATATACTGTCTATTTTGGCGTTTTACAATTTTGGTCTTTTTTTCAGGTCTTTATTGCAGGGTCTCTAAAGTAATGTTTTTTAATAAAAGTGAGTCATTTTAAAAACATTGAATTGTGCTAATTCGTTTTAAACCAAGCAACTTATGTTAGTTGAATAAAGAAAAATAGTGTGCAAACTGTTATTTTTATAAAGATAGAAAACGAAACAAAACTTATTTCATCTACAAATTATAATTCAAAAGCATACACTTTTGTTGTATATTACCTAAACTAAATAGAACAAAAATGGTCGTAAGTATTATTTTTAAGTTTTTATACAACATAATTTAATGTTCTTATTTTATTATGTTAAACATAAAAGTGTTCATAGTTTAGTATTTATAGATGTTTTTAAAAAGATTATTTTTTTGGACCTTTCAAGATATTAAAAAAAAAAAAAACTATAAAACTTAAAGTTGGTCGTTACACATCAAATAAATGAACATAAATGAAAAGTAAGAAAACACTCAAGTGTGTAAACTTAATAATACTTTTAAAAAGAAATAATGATTAATTGAATGTATTTCGAACGATATTTTTTCGGAAAAATGTTAAATTGTGCTCCAGCACTGACTTAAAAACTATACATGAAATATATATGCTAAATTAAGAAGTCTATAAAGCTGTATGACTTATACTTAGTAAACTTAAGAAAATGTATGTGTTTAAGTTTATTATACAAAAAGAACCACATGTTTTCTCATTATAAAGACTTATTAAATAGTTGTCATTTAATAAGGAGAAAAATTAGGACCTAGTCACAAAAAACATATTTTTTAATCTTTATGTAAGTGAATAACAGCCTGTTTACTAAAGCAGTATACAATAAATATTGAGTTAGATATGTTGCTATAAGATAAAGTTAGTATGAAACAATGACTGATTATTTAATGTAAGTATATTGATAGTCAATTTGTGATTGTCGCGGGGAATGTCCCGGGGTGGTGGACACATTAATGTCCATGCTAAATCGTGGGGAAGGTTTTCTAGGGGGTAGTTTTGCTACATTTAGACTAGATGTGGGTAAATGTAGAAGTATGTTGTAATATAGGTAAAAATGTAGAAAATAAAAAAAAACTAGCTCTTTAGATTTCTCCTACAAAAAATTAAAATTTTTAATTTTAATACCACAGATTTAACATTTTTATATAAAAGATAAATATAGTATATTATATGCTGCAACCAACTAAAAGTATGATTATATTCAGTTTAATACAATACTTTTGTGTTGATATAAAATAGATATTGAACATTATTTAGAAATTGCACAGAGAAAAATGCTTTGAGGTATTAATTGTTATACTTAGTTGACTTTTTATTTGTAGTTTAAGGCCATAATGGGGTTAAGCAATGTTTTTTAGAAGTTGATTTTATTTGAAATGTTTTTGTTATAGCTTTAAGATACTTTTTGTTGTTTTAAAAATTCGACTTATTTTTTGAGATATGATCAGTCAAAGTCGGGCCGCATAATAGGTTACCTATTGGAAGGAAAAACTAAAACAGCGAAAAAAGGCTAGTTTGTTTAAAATCTATTCCCTCCTACATTTTTCACGCAATCTTCTTCAAAATTTAACAGTTTAATCTTTTAATCTTTATACAATAACAGAAAAACATTGCTTGTGAATTTAAAAATTTATAGTAATTTTTTTTAAAAAAAAAAAAAAGACTATTTTTTTTAATTTTTGTGATAATATACTTATTTATTTTTTTATTTCTATTTAATTATCTAAACTCTTAAGTAACATTTTTTTCTTGTAATTAAAGAAATACTTTCTAAAATTTGAAGAAGTAGGAGATAGATTTTTAGTAATTTTTAAAATTTCCGAGAAAATAGACCCCGAAAAATTTGCGGCCCAAAATTTTAATTTAGTTAATTTTTTGAAAAAAAAATTGCGCACCCCTGACCAAAATACCACGCTACGCCACTGAAATATACCCTTTTATATTCATAAAATCCTTCGAGTAATGTTGTCGTAAGTTTCTAATTTGAAAAATATCTATAGTATTTTACTAACAATTGCTATAATTCGAATTATTTAAAATTTTTTATATTAAACTTGACTTTAAACTTACTTATATTTTTAAAGTACTTACTGGAAGTTGCTCTTTTTTTTGTTTATTTTAAGTAAACCACACTTTTCAGTTTTTAGTACTTATATTTTATATTATTTTTATAGTTTTTAATGTTTTTAACTTTAACACATTTTATGGTTCAGGCAAAAAACTATTATTTTTTGCGTAATGTACATTTTTGAGTATAAGTGATTTATTTGATACGCTGTGTAGTTATCACAAAATTTTCTTATTTATTATCTACTTAATAACTGATCATACAATTGCATATAAGAAACTATTATAATTAAATTATGTTTATATTTTGATATAAATACTTAGCGCATCCCATGGTTAAAGAAAATGTCCACTTACTAACTGGTTGCCTTGATAAATCTTACACAAGCACACTTTATAAGTATACACATTTTTATTACATACAATAGACATGGCTAATCAATGTACAAACATTGCAAAGGTACAAAGGAAACAATTAGTACCGAAGCACTCACACAAGCTAAACGTATTTGTTTCGAACTTTTGTATTATTGGTGTAATAAACGAGCGTGGCAGAGAAAACAAATAAAACTTTTAAAACAAATAATCCGATTTTTTAAAAAGCCTGACCTTATTACATAAAAAAGTACCAACAAATTATGATTATATATTTACTACCGAAGGTCATAGAGAAATAAATTTATAAAAATTTTTCTGCAAATTGAAGTACAAACTATTTCAATTCAGAACGTTTTTATAGAATATGAACTTATTTACTATAAAACTAAAATGCTTTTTTTTTAATGCGCCTAGCTTCTAAAAATGCTGGTAAATTAACAAAAAACAGACTTCAAGTTTAAACAAAAGAATGTCAAATGTAAAATTATTATTTTTTGTTGGTACTAATTAGAACGTATATAATTTACATTTTTTTGTTTTTAGGTGTCTTTTCAAATGTGCTGAAGTAAAAAACTTTTTACCACATTTTGGACAAGAGTATCTAGGTTCATAATGAAAAACCATATGTTTGTTCAAATCTCTTTTAGTTTTGAAGCTTCTGTCATCAGAGCATATTCTGCAATTGTAATTTCTCTCATCACTGTGAGTTGCTTCATGATTTTTTAACGTTTGTTTTTGAGAAAATCTTTTACCACAAGTTTTACACTGGTAAGGTTTTTCACCTGTATGAGTTCTGATGTGTTTAACAAGATCTGATTTACTTTGAAAACATTTCAGGCAAGTTTCACATTGATGCACCTTATCATGTATGTTCTTGTGTTGTTTAAGAATTTTCTTACTAACAAACTTCTTTTTGCAAATTGGACATTTAAATTTATCACCATTGTTAGTATGGGTACCTCTACAACCTGAACAATTAATTTTGCTAATAAAAGTAGTTTAGTTTTGCTTCATTCATTTGTTTACAGAATCATTTGTTTTACTAAACATCACTTAATAACTAAAAGCTCAATACAGAATTAACTTAAAAACTTGTAAAATTTGATAAAAAACTTAAAAACTTTTTCTTCAAAAAATACTAAAATGTAGTTTTTTTAGTTCTGTTGTAGAAAAAACATAAATACAAAGGTTTAATTACATATATACAATAGATGACATGAGTAAAATAAATGTAGATTATAATTAAACATTCCTAAATTTATTTTTTACTCAGTATCAGAATGACGTTTTTTTCTTTTAGAATAAACAACTAAATATTTAAAAAAATTTAGTTATGAAAACTTGAACAAATTAAACACTTATAAACTAGACTTGCTATTTGACATAAATTAGATTACAAAATTATTTTATTTACCTTGACCATTAGTCTTAATTTGTTGTTGAATTTCCTGAGAAGTTTTGTCCTTAGTTCCATTGTCACCAATTATGTCTTCTGTAAATTTGTAATATAAAATTAAGTAAACTTACTGACTGATAATTCTAATACATAAAACTCAAACACATTATTATATCACAATAATCGTTACTTTTTTTAATGAATTTAGAAGTACTACAAGTAGTTTCAGTTTTTTTAGTTTGATTAAAACTTGAATCACATAATTCTTCTGGTTCTATTTTGATTAAACTAAGTTTTTTATTTTTTTCAATATCAGAAATTGTTTTTAATGGCCCTGTTTTTTTTTAAACAATTTTTTGTTAAGGTAAGAAAATAAGTTCAAAAAATCTAATAAATTAATAATGTAATAAAGTTTTAGTAATTCGTTTATTAAATGTTCAAAAATACCTTCACAATTTTTATTGACTTTTGAAATTAACTCTTTTTCATTCCTTTTATTAACAAATGAAGATTGGAGACATTGCAATCTTAAAAAAAGTTTACATTGTTTAATTAACATAACTAAGCTTATAGGTTTTTAAGTTCTAATCAATAACAAAATTATTTGAACGAAACATTTAAAACTAAGTAGATATTGTATTTAAGAAAAAACATGAGTATAACAATTTGATAATGACTATAAGCTTGAATAATAAAAAACTTAAAAATAATTTTATAAAGACCTTTAACTAACTTATGACAAATTAGAGTAAATTCCTGTAGTCAGTTGTAAGTAAACTTATCAAATAAAAAACCATTTCAAGTTAGAACTTACTTTGTATTTTTCAGCTTTAGGTCTTTCTCTAATGAACTAATTTTTTCAACTAATAGAACATATGCTTTTGTCATTATTTTATCTTGCACTTCAAAACTGTAAATATAAAGTTGTTTTAGTTTTGATATATTAAATTTATACTAAAATTCTTAATTGCTTATAGCAACATTGGTTTTTAAAAATTTAATAATAAGTACACATATAATGTACAATTAGTATTTAAAGAAATTATATATAACCAACTCTTCGCTTTTTTTATGAAGTTCTTTTTCTAACTTCTTATTTGTTTCTGATAGCTTACATTTTTCATCAGCAAGAATTTCTTTTTCTTTTTCCAATCTACAATTCTTGTCATGTAAATGTTGAATTTCTAAGTTTTGCTTTTCAATAACTTCTTTGAAACCCGAAATCAAGAATTCAGCTTGGGTAAATTCTAAATAAATATTTAATTAAAGTAGAAACAGAAAAAATTTTAAAGCAGAAAATCGAAATATACATATATATATATATAATTTATGTAGTTTAACTTTTGTTAGACTTTTAACTCGGTAAAACAACAAAAATTGGTTAACTTTTAAATATTTAATGTACAAAAACTAAACTAACTTTCATTCAAACTGTTGATTTTTGATAATTTATCCATTTTTTTAACTAAAAATATTAATAAACAAAATTTCTAAAAAAAATTTTTTATTTATTTCTTAAGATTGTAATTTCATTGTGGTAAAGTTACTAAAAAAAAAAGAACTAACTTATTTCACTATATGTATTTTTTATACAACTAACATGTAGTCTAATATAAAGCTGAATAAAGAAAAACATATTTTATTATGAAGTTTCACACATTAATAATTCTAAAATTTAATTCTTGAACTTTTATCATGCAAAATTTGTATATGAAACAAGTTCATTGTAAAATAAATAAAAATCTAATTATACAGTAATCTTCCTTTATTGTACCAACATATGTTTTCGTGTGTTAACAAGTCAACACACTTCAAATGGGTTTTTAATGGAAAGAATAACTTATTATTTTTCATTCCATTAAAAACACAGTTAAAGTGTGTTGATTCTTTAACAAACAGAAACATATGTTGGTACAATAAAGGAAGACTGCTGTATAATTTGTGTTTATTTAGTTTTTATAAAAGGTATAAGTTGTTTTAGATCAAAATACAAGAAATCTAATTATATAATCTTTTATTTCTAATAAACTAGTTTTCTCTAGGATGTAGGTATATCTGAATATTTAGAATCATTAAAATGATTACACAACAATAAATAAAAACTGACTCTAGTAAATATTATAAGAAATGTACATATTTTATCAAATGTTAATGTGTATTTATACTCTTTGTTTTTTTTAAGATGTTAAAGCAACTTGTATTAAAGTTAAACAGTCATAAATTTCACATTATTAAGTACCTTTTATGTGATTCCTATTATGTAAATATTAAATAATAAGACATTATACAGAACCATTACTGAACTTTTAAACTATTTAACTGGCTTAGTTATTTATCAGCACAAAATAATTAAATCATGATTAAGTTTATTAAGTAAACAACTTCTAACAACTATAAATTTTAAAGTTGTGGCACTGCATATTAACTAAGCTTAAACATAACAAACTACTTCAATAAAGTTTTAAAAGTATGTAGTGTTTAAAATGTTTAATGAATATTTTCAATAAAAAAAACAATTTTTAAAAATAAATTATTGCCTAATTGAAAGATCTAGGGTTGTCCATTGTTGTTTCAATTAAAGCTTTTTAGCCTCTGTTAGTTTTAATAACTGGCTGATATAAGCTGAGACTTTTACTGACTTTTATTTTTGTGCATTTTCCTAGTTATAAAATCTATAAAAAATACCAATTACATTTTTCTTCAAAACTTTTTTTGATTATACAGGATATAAAAATAATCAATCTTAACATTAAAAAAAAGATAACTGATAATAAACAAGGTTGCCATTCTTTGAGTCACTGCCGTGAGATTTTAGATAATATTTTAGCAAATTTACTTATTTAAGTACATTGGTTATAAAACAACAACTTATAAAGCTAAGTTATCTAAATCTCATCTAAAGTCTATAAAAAAATGTCCTCAGATTTTTTAAAAACTGTAAACAACCCTGAGATTAAAAAAAATAAAACTGACCTGTGACACCCTGTGTTCTAAGAAAAAATAAAGTTATTAAGAATTATCCTGAATTAATTCAAAGTTCAAAAATTTCTTTAGTTTCTCTGAGTACCCTGAGTGTGTGGCAACCCTGAATATAAGTAAAGGAAGTTTAAAATATTTTTATAAACAAAGAATTTAATCTTCAAATAATTAAAAGGCTATTAATGTGTTTCTATTAAAAATAAAATTAACTATGCAGTTTAAAAACACTAATTAGATTTTGAAATTTTCAGCGACTTTGAGTTTTATTGATGTTTTGTTGACTCTTGGCTTGAAATCACATTTTATACAATTCTTATTTTCATTAAGATAAATTTCAAGTCATAACATTTTTTTTAAAGCGCTGAACTCATTTTTTTATTTTTTTCTTCAACTCATTATATTAATATTAATTCAATTCTTTTTTTTTTAAACTAGTACCAGTTTTATCTAATTATACTCTGACATGCTTGAATTTTTTAATATGCAATATTTTATTTTTGTTTATATTTTCACGCATGAATAAGTTTTAAAATAACAGTATAAATAACTAACATTGTTATATGCAGTTTAATATTTTATTTTTGAAAAGGTCGCAATGATTTGCCACCGAAACCGGTCGCGAATAAAATATATAACTTGCATAAATCTATTTAAACAAGCTTTTTACATCCCTGTAAATTAAGCATTTTTTTTAGTTAAGGAAAATAACTATATAAATGTTAGGCTAAAATGTTTGATAACCATTACTTTAAATTGAAGGTGAATATAAATTTTTAGTAAAATAATATACTTTGCTGTTTTAATTGTTTTTATCATATAATAAACCTATTGTACTCCCTGACTTTGACAGGTTGTATCTAAAAAGTTAAATTGAAGTTTTAAGTTTATCAATATTTATTATTTATACAAACTGTTAGCTAATGTTTTCTAGGTTATCCATTATTCTAAGAAAAGAATTAATGATAAACTTTTGAAAAATAATATAAGACTGGATCATTAATTTTATTAACCATTATATTTTCAATGTGGTAATTTTGTGGATTAAAGAAATGAAATTTACTAGAATATTTTCATCTTAATATAGTGTGTTATATGAGATTTTGGTATAAGGTAAAATTAAAAACTTTTCTTAACTTATGAAATTCAATAAATAAGTGCTTCTTATTTTTAATTTTTATAAAATATTTTTAATGCAACTTTTCTTTTAATTGTTCAGCTCATTTTTTTTCAAATTAGTTTTAATTAGATCTTTAAGAGATCAAAAAAGTCCTCGCTTTTTTTTACTAGATACTTTTTTAGTGGACTTTTATTGTTGTAAAACAAATAAACTCTATTGCTAACTGATTTAATGTTTTATACAAGCTTATCACATTAGAAATAGAGTCCTTTTTAGTTTAAAAGAAAATCTCCTAGTACAGTATTATATAAAATTCTAATATCAGGGACAAAACTAGTTTAATTTAAAATGACTAAATAGTAAATTATAACTATAATATCACAGACAAAATTTTTGGTTATTAATTACTGTAAAATTTAATAACATCATTCCGTGTAATTAAACCTTAAAACCGTTAATCGACTAAAGATGAGGATTTAGGGTTAAAAAGAAGTAAAAAATTAAATAAACAATATAAAAAAGATTAAGTTAGGTAGGAATTGTTCGTGTTTGATTTCAATTTTCTAGGATGGATTCTAACCCTTAGTTTGTATATTTCATTTCACTTATATATAATCTACAAACTAAGTTTCGGTCAAAGATCTCGTCACTGCTTAATTAAAAGATCTAAAAAGATATGTAACAATCATGAAAAATAGACTTTAAACAATTTAAAAAAAAATTATATAAAAACTAAAAAAAAAATTAACATTAAGATTAAAATTATGAGCAAACTTTATAACTTAAAAAAAGAAATTTTCATTTAAAAGTTCTATTTTTGGTTATTGCACTTCAATTGATTCATTAATGTCGGTATTTACGTTATAAAAATGATTTTACTCAAAAATTTCCAAACAAAAAAATAAAATTTGAAATTATTTAAAATTTGTAAAGCTAATTGAATCAAGTTTGTAGTAAATATAGCAAAAACCTTAAAATTTTATTTACAGTTTAAAATTTACTATAAAAAAAGCATTTTATTATTTTTTATCTACCTTAGCACATTTACTTTAGCTAAAACTGTATAGCTTTGAAATAAATAACCTAGTCAACTTAACCATATAAAATACAGTTTAAGCTAACTAACTTATGAATTAACGAATAAGTTAACGAAAAACTTCATATTTTTAAAATGTTTTCAAAGATTTTGTAAAAATTATTTACAGTGTTTTTAAAATTGTTAAAATATTTAAAATATACTTAATATTTATACTTTTTACATATTGATATACATTTTTTTACATAAGTAATATTCAATTACATAAATACATACATAACATTGCACAATAAACAATAGAATAATAACAAACAGTTTTATATAAACTTAATTTAAATATTTTCAATAAAAAAAGTTTACGTTTTATTTCGGCCGTAACATTTGTGTTATCAACGATAAAACTTATATCTTTGAAGTCTGCCTTGCTAAGTATCATCCTACTTGTATTTATTATATTTTTAGCATAAAAGTTTAACTTTAAAGCTTGCAGCTTGATACATAGAAAAGCATTTATCTATTTTTTAATTCTTAATTTTTTTTTTAGAATTTTAATATCTATATCAATCTAAATGTTTATTTTGGCCTTTTAAAACTTTAATTTTCTTACAAGTCTTTTTTTGCAGGGTAAAAAGATATTTTTTGAAGAAAATAAATTTAGGTCATTTTATGAATTTTTAAGGACTCCATGAATTCTACAAAATTGTTTTAATCGGTGAAATATATACATGAGTTAAATAAAAAGAAATACTGCGCATATTATTGTTTTCGTAGAGAGTAAAAACGAAGCAAAAACTTTTTTAAATACATTTTAAATTGTTTAAATGCAAATTGAATTTATCTGTTTTTTATATAACACCAATTAAATTGTACAAAAATAGTTGTAAATATTTTTCAAAACTTTGTGTAACAATTAATTTTTTTTAAATTGTTTTATTCAACATATAAGTCTTATGTCTGGTCTTAATGGTTTAGCTTTAGTGATCATAAAAGTCTTTTATAAAGCACTTGTTTTACCTTGCGAAAAGACTCCAATAAAAAGCCAAAATAGAGAACTTAAAATTGTTCGATATACCCAAAAATAAAAAAAATTAATAAAAAATATTAACACTAAACAATTAAGGGATTTATAATCTAATATTGTTTTAAATTTCAGCACCAAATTTATATACATTAAATTAAAAACAATACATTAGTTATTAATAAGCCAAAGTTTTAAAAGTATTAATAAAAAAGTAATTAAAATAAAACAGTTAAAAAAATTACTTAAAATTAGTTATTACAAATTCTAACGAACGGTGTTATCATAGGAAATTTTATAAGTATAACAAAACCAAATACTTTCCTTTGATGAACTTTTTTATGTAAGATTGCTCAAAACTGTGAAAGAACTATTTGTTTTTACTTATTTTCTTACAGCAACAACACGAGTTGTGTTTATAATGTAAGTAAACATAAATATGACTTTTATATTAAAGATAAGTATACTATAAAAAAAAATAGTTATTTTGACCTCTAACAATCAAAATACTTTATAATCAATTGATGTTCACAAAAATAATTGTCTTTTGCTAGTTAACTATCATATTTATAATAGTATACTTAAGTAGATAACATAAAAAAAAGTTTAAAATTTGAAATAAAATAAATTTAAAAAAATTTAAAGCACTTAAACAAGTTTAAATAACAAAACACTTTTTTCAAACTTTTTCCAGGCACATGTTAACATAGAAACAAAATGGTAGTTTTATGTATTATTAGTACTTACTGAAAATTTTTAAAAGCGTATATAAGTTTAGAAAAAACAGTTATTTAAAACTTTTATTTTTAACGAACTACGAGTTTAATTGTTTTTTGAGCTGTAATAAGTTTAAGTAAAAAGATTAAACAAGATTTTAAACATGGTCAAACATACTTAATATTTTTTCAGTATTAATATCTGTTTCTCTTATTATATCTTGTTTATTTTTTGTAAAAATAAGTTACAGTTTCTTCAAAAACATTGCTAATTCTAATTTTATTATTTAGTATTAGCAAAATAAGCTTAGAAAAAGGTAAAATAAAATAAAATTTAAATAGGTGTTAGAAAAAGTATTTGATAAAAATCCTTAAAGTGCTGCAAAAAAGATACAAATTAATACATTTTGAACCAAATTCTGGAAATAAAATACAAGCTCAAGGAACACTAGAGTTAAAAAGTAATGTACATAAAGTTAAACTTTAATAAGGATTTTATAAGTAATTATTTTACCAAACAACGTATAAAAGATACGAAAAAGACTTTCAAATGGAGATATTATTAGGAGAAATAATTGAGCGCTAATGTTGTGACGTCACTATTTGCTACACGAACAAGCTAGCACAATAAAAAAACTAAACATTTAATTTTTGTTTTTGTTAAACAAAATCTATAAACTTTACAGTAAATATATAATATTTCTTTTTGTTTTATGTTTTTAGTTGTTCAGTAAAAAAAATAATCGTTAATTAAATAAAACTCGTTTTTTAGGTTTTGTTTTTATTTGTTAAATTAACACTCCAAATTGGAATCTATCAGATGACTGCGTGTTTTAGACGACTTTCAGATGACTGCGATAGATGTTTCAGCCTAATGAACATCTGAACCCTGATCAGTAGACTCCAGGATCGAATCCTGACGTAAACTCAAAAATTCATTTTATTTATTCTTCAGGTATTTATGCAGATGTGCTTGTCACACTAAACTTTGTTTTAAAGATTCAAAAATCTACAATCAAAGTCATAAAGTTTAAATTTCACTGACTAAATCAGTTTTGTTACTTGTAATACATTCGTTTTTAATAATTATAACTTATTTGTTAGATTTTTATTTTGTTACAAAAACTTTTATGCTAAATACATTTTAGATTATAACAAGACCAATTTATACTTAATAAAAGTATTAATAATATTTAATAAAGTTTATTTTCTCGTTTTAATATATCAATAATTTTTAAGACACTTTATAAGTTAATAGAAGTAAATGTTCCTATATCTTAACTTTATGTCGTCAATTTTTAGTACAAGTAAGAAGTTTTAGACAAACTCATTATTAAACATATTTTTTATGCATTAAATTATTGATTTAATCCTTTTGCAAGTTAATGTTTGCAAAAACAAACTTGTATTCAATTAATATTGATAAAAAATTAGACATCTATATTTAATTTATCATAATCTTTGTGTTTTAGTCATGCTAAAATAAAAATTTGTAGTACAAACATAATTAAGTCAGTAGCGTTAGAAAAATTTTTATATTCAATCAATGTAAGTATGTTTAAAGTAGGTTCATTACATATTTATGATTACATACCTATGTTTTCATAAACTATGGTTTTCAACATAATACTATTTAGAAATATTTTATTAAGAATTCAAATCTAAATGTTTAATTTTAATATGAAACCAAGTTTAATTCATATCAAAAAAAAAACAATTAAAAATTTCAAATTAAAAATTTAAATTAATGTTAAAGTTTTGCTTTTCTTTTTATCCTTAAGTGTATAACGAAATACTTTATATATAGTATAAAAAACTTAAAACTATGTACTTATAAAAATTAGTAAACAACTTTTCTTAAAAATCGATAATTATGTTCAATGATATGTAGACAAATCACTTTGTCAAACAGTTTCAGTTAAAATAGTTTCAATGATAAATTTTTAAAATTTTATTACAATACAATGTTTCACTCGTTTAAAAAAACGAGATCTTCAGTTGTTTAAAAACTGTAAAAATTTATGTGATAACAAGTGGGAAGACATTAGGCTAAACTTGAAATAAAAGAAGTTAAAAAGAAAAAATGTATAACAAAAAACTGAGTAAAATCTAATTAAAACCTATAGTTTAAAGTTACTAGTGTATGATGATTTTAATGTTGCTAGGCTAAATTTAGGAAAATGCACGTTACTTAATAATTATACAATCTTAAAACTTAAACAAACAAAAAAAAAAAAAAAAAAAAAAAAATATACAATAAAAAATAATTCTACTAACATTTAGTGGCCTTGTGAAATCTTTAGATAACTAACAAAGAAAAACATCTCTTTAACTAAACCTTTAAGTTAAGTTTACTCGTTTAAAAAAAAAGTTTGGCTATTGTATTATGACGTAATTATATATTGGTTTAAGTACTTGTACAAATTAAAATAGATATTTTTTTATCAAAACGCTCTTAAGTTTTGAAATAAAGCTTCTTAAAGTGTATACAAGAACATATTAACTCGTTCCTTTTATTTAATGATGTTTCCCCGTCAGCGTTCGCTATTTCCATTTTTTCATAGGAGCAGGTCCTGCAGATTTTCTGCGGTTTCCTTTATAACTTAATTTTTTTTTTTTGTTTGTTTAAGTTTTAAGATTGTATAATTATTAAGTAACGTGCATTTTTTCTTTTTAAGTCGAGAACTTTGATTGCAACCTTTAAAGCAAAAAGTACGCGTTAAAATAGTTTAGCTAAAAATTGAATTTAAATCAAAATAAATTATACGTTTCGAAATAAACTTATAGCAGAGGTAAAC
The DNA here is from genome assembly GCF_965202585.1 of Thalia democratica. Taxonomy (NCBI): domain Eukaryota; kingdom Metazoa; phylum Chordata; class Thaliacea; order Salpida; family Salpidae; genus Thalia; species Thalia democratica. Next base: position 2,535,991 of record NC_139172.1, on the reverse strand, counting down.
AAATATTTTACAACTTAATGAAAAAATGTAAAATACAGTTTTTAGTGCTTTTAAAATAAAATCAAAGTATGATTTTTTCAAAAATTTTTTAAGTTAAAAATAAAACCCTTCAAGTTAAATAATCATTTAAAAGTTGTTTTGATGAAAATTTTTGATAAATTAATTTTAAATGAAAAGTTTTAGTTTTCAAATTGTGCAATTAACGTAGTTATAAAATTTATATAAAGTCTTTTATTTTAAATTATAAACATTTGTCATTTTTGATTTAGTTGTTTAAAAAATATTAAGGAATTATTTTTTGATTCTAAAAGTTAGTATTTAGATTTGTATTCTTAGTAATATTTCGATATATTAGTATGGTCGAAACCATAGTTCATGAAACTATACGTATGTACCAGGGGCGTAGCGTGGGGAGGGACGCTGGCGCATGCGTGCTATCCAAAAAAAAAGAAGTAAACAAAAATGTAATATCTTTATTCTTTATTGTTTATTTTTTCTGAATAATTTGCCGTTTTTCAACTAAGTTTTTCTAGTATTTGAAAAGTAAAACGAAATTTCAATACTAATTAGTGACAAGTTAGGGAAATTACCCAGTATACTGATTCGGTGCGTGATTTCAAATGTGCACCAATGTTGATGCAAAACTCCATAAGGAAAAATTTTATAACTTCATTAACTTCATAAGAATTTACACTCAAACAGCACGCAACCAGTTAGTGCACCGCCGCAGTAGTATAACCTTATGAGAGAATTTTCTACAAGGACAAATGCTAACATTTTGTTAGCAAACCATAAAGCTAAACCTGTTTTAATGTGATAATGATTCAAGAATAAACAAGTAGTAGCAAAAAAAGAAATTAATAACTGCTAATAAAATAAAAATAAATTGATAATAACAACAAAAAATATTAACAACATAATTTAAAAGATAAATAACAAAAAAAAGTTAATAAAACAAATAATAAATAAACAGTTCATACTGTGAATGCAGTTTTAATCTCACTGTACAAAAATTATTATTTAAATTACCCTAAACTTAAAATTTTTATTAAAAGTAATTTCTTTTTTATTAAGATAACAGACAAATCAAACTTTGCTATTCTATCAGCCATTAAGTTGAAAAATTAATCAATTTTTGCAGCAAGTTATTTTAAAATTTATTCAGTCACATCATGAATAATATTATAGTAACTTGTAAAACAGATTTTTTACAATCAATATTTAGTCTTAAAGACTTATTTGATTAATTTTAAATTTAAAATTATTTAATTTTAAATCAAGTTTATATGGTATTTAAAAAAAAATTCTTTCTACCCACTGTTTGTAGTATTTAAAAAATGCTATTCCCTAAAGATCATAGAAAAACTGATCTCAAGATAAGTGAAAAGCTCTATTTCTTGTGAATTTTTAAAAGCATTGAAAAGGTTGACCTTCAAAAATTTATTTTTAAAACTTTTTGTTTTGTATCAGAAACATTTAGTAAAATCTTTCCACACACTCAGGATAACTCAAGATTCTATGAAGTTTTGGAAAACTTTAGTATGACTCAATTAAAACCATAATAACTTTTTTAATTTTTTATAAATTTAACTATTTTTAAGCTCAGGCTGACTAAGGATATATTTGTTTTTTTTTTGTTAACTCAGGGTAGATTAAATGGTTTTAAAAGCTTTTTTTAACAACAGCCTAGTTTCTATTAGTTTAAAAACAATAAAAAATATCTTTAAAATAATTTAAAATGTCTATGATGACAAATGATTTTTTTAAATCAACTCAGGATAGTTATTTTGAATCAAAGAGTGGCAAGGCAATCCTGATGGCTTCAAAGTTGGTTGTTTTTTGAAAATTTGTTTTATAAAACTAAATAAAAAGTAAAAATATGTTTTCATTAATTTTTAGATTATTATTAAAAAAAAGTAGTATTGTATGGAATGTTGCAAGTCTAAAAATATGTCAGATAGGAAAATTATCTGAAGCTCAAAAACTTGAATTGAAAAATAGCATACCAACACCAGATATTGCTATTACTCAAGACTGCAGTTCAAGTGGTATAAAATTTTAATATTTGTTTATATTTCAGATTTTCTTTATTTGTTAAGATATATTTTTACAGTTTTATATTGTAATATAGCCAAAAATGTAGAAGTTAAAACAAAAAAAAAACTAGCTCTTTAGATTCAAAACGTTTAATTTTAATACTGAAATTTTAACTTTTTTATATAAAAGACAGAGATAGTATATTGAAAGCTGCAACAAACTAAAAGTATGAGTTATTTTAAGTTTAATACAATTCTTTTTTGCTGATGTAAAATAGATATTGAACATTATTTAGAAATTGCACAGAGAAAAATGTTTTGATGTATTAATTGTTGTACTTAGTTGACTATTTATTTGTAGTTTAAGGCCATAGGGGGGTAAGCCATGTTTTTTAGAAGTTGATCTTATTTTATAGATTTTTTTAAAGCTTTAAGATACTTTTTGTTGTTTTAAAAAATTTAATTTTTTTTTTTAGATATGAACAGTCAAAGTCGGGCCGCATAATAGGTTCCCTATAGGAAGGGAAAACTAAAACAGCGAAAAAAGGTTAGTTTGTTTAAAATCTATCTACTAATACTTTTTTCAAGCGATCTCCTTCAAACTTTAACAGTTTAATCTTTATATAATAAAAAAAAAACATTACTTGTGAATTTAAAAATTTGTAGTAATTTTTTTATTTTTGAAAAAAAAAAGACTATATTTTTTAATTTTTTATATAAAATTTTTATTTATTTTAATCATCTAAATTCATAAGTACATTTTTTTCTTGTAATGTAAGGAATATTTTCTAAAATTTGAAGAAGATTGCTTGAAAAATGAAGGAGATAGATTTTTAGTAATTCTTAAATTTCCGAGAAAATTGACCCCGAAAAAATTGCGGCCCAAAAGTTTTAAATTAAGAATTTTTTTGAGAAAAAAATTTGCGCACCCCCTGACCAAAATACCACGCTACGCCACTGGTATGTACTAATAAATATGTAACAAACTTACTTTATACATACTTTGAATGATTGAATATAAAAATGTTTCTAACGCTCCTGACTTAATTATGTTTGTGCTACCAATTTTTATTTAAGCATAAATATGTCACATAGATTATGATAAATTAAATATAGATGTCTAACTTGACATTACTATTAACCAAAGTGAAGTTTTTAAATGTTCTTTAGATTACAGCTTAGTTTGCTGTACTAAGCTAAACATTTTGTTTTTACACAAGTTTAAACAGTAAGACGCCAGACGCCTTCTTCATTGGAAAACGCGGTCAACTGATATAGTTGAATTTGTAACGTTTTTATTAATAAATTCTACATTAGCTTAAAAACTGGGATAACGCCGGGACACGAGTCCGGAATCTTCTGGTTAAAAGTCAGAAGCCTTCTCCATTTATCCAAGCGGTTGTCCGAGAGAATTTAGTTTGTTTTATTTATAAAATAGTTCAAATTTTTTTTAAATACTGGCTATACATTATTTCATACTTAAAGAGAAAAACAAGAAAAACTTTTAAAGTGATTTTATTAGTATAAAAGACCACTGCAAATTTAGTCCTCTCAACGGAATTAGTGGCCTTTCGTAGAAATATTTTGTAGACATAATTATATAAACATTACAAATTCAAAATTCTCAGTCAACCGCGTGACCTAATTGGATAAGGCGTCTGATGTGGTTAATTTTCTAGCGTGGTCGTCTTTTTTATTTATGTAGAATTTATCTAGTTAAGCTATACAAATACAGTTCCCTCAGGCAACTGAGTGGTCCAGTTGAGAAGGTGTTTTACTTTTGATCAGAAGACTCCAAGTTCGAAACGCGGCCGGTCTTGTCTTTTTTTTAAACTTGTTAATAGTATGGTTACCTAGATTTGAATTGTTACTTGTTTGTAAATGAGCTGTATTTAGGGACACATCATTTATGAGATATTGTTACAAAAACTAGTTAACATTTTCTTTGTTGTCTAAAACTTACTTACATAATTTTTAATTATAAAATTGTATAATGTAAAACTAAACATCAAAGCATTTTAAAAAGTAGGTTTTTCATTTTTAGACATTTAAATTTTTTGTTGACATTTGTTTATAATGATACACTAGCTTTGCAAAATAGCATAAACAAACTTGCATAAATTTATGTTTACTTTTTAAAGAAGTCTAAACATTTTATGAGATCTAGTATTAAAAGTATAAACTTATATAATAATAAAACTGAAAAATTTATGAAAGACTTGAGAAATCTTATACAAGTATACTGAGTAGGAAAAAATGTCTGCCAAAATTTTAACAAAGAATGATTTTGCTTATTAAATTCAAAAAGTATTTTATTTCCAGTCGTATAAAACTTTTAATGTAATATCCAAGTATTTACAAATTTGGTTCTATACAAAATTATATTTTTTACAAAAAAGGAGTAAACTAAAAATTAAATGCTGCATACAATCAACACAGACAGAAAATAACAAACAAAAAACTAAGCAATCTAAATAATGTTATAATCTTATAAATAATCTACATAGACCAAATTTGAAATTAGTCTAGTAACTACCATAAAAATATTCTAGTAAACTTTTTAACTTTTAAAACAAGCTTAAAGCAGTTGATGAGCTTAAAGTTTTCTATTTTCATCGAAGTTTTAAAGTTGAAACGATTGTTCACATTATAGTTCTCATTAATGTATATTGACTTATTTATTTTATTTACAAAAAAAAAATTCTTAACTAATGTTTACTCCCTGGTATAAGTAGACAAATTGTTTTCAAAAATCTAGTTTTGTAGCCCATTCAGCAAGACTTTTAATATAGGTGAACATTCAAGTGAAACTATCATATACTCCAGAACTATCACTACTACCTCCAATCGAAATCATATTAATAAGGATATGATCTGCTGAATGATTAGTTCTTCATAACATACTGGGAAAATAGTACCATTTGTTCTTATGAAAGTCATAACCCTGTATAGATTTTAGATTTACAAGACTAAACCTAAACATAAACCATCGTACCGTCTGAATAAACCCTGGTGGAATAACTTGTTTTCTTAAACCTGAAACCATTATTTAACCTTCAAAATCTGTCCTTCCCTACTTTCTAGCTAGATGCAATAGAACTCCATCAGTCTTTTTGTCATAGTACCAAGAACCGTTATAACCAAATCTACTAATGATGAAAACGTTTTGCATTACTGAAGACACACTATAATTGAGTTCTGCTTATTTTAATTAAGGTAGTCCATACCAGGTTTTGCTGACGAAAATATTTTATACCGGATAACGTATTGTGACCTTAAAACTGGCCTAATACATAAATGTAAGAAACAAAAAATACAGCTTTACATCCATACTTCAGTTTAGATAGACTAGGAATGTACGTTTTAGTACCAAAAATGTTCAAGAGAAAATGTTTAAAAGTTTGTACATTTTTGTTATAAAAATATTCACTTAACACAACAATACTAATCTACAATATCTTCTATGATACAAAATATAAAACTAATCATTTAATTGTTTAATAAAACTAGTTTCCATTTCTTTTAAATATACTGTTAAAAAAAGAGTTTAATAGTTAAATTTGGATTAAATAAAAATAAAAATCGATTTTATAGATTTTTATTTTTTAAGTTGATTAAAAGCAACTTATGTTTTTTTAAGTCTAGAAAAAAAAATTTTTAAAGAAGTAGCTTACTAGTAAATTTTTATGAACTTATTATTGTTCGTTATACTTTTTGATTAACTACGTATACGAGGTTTGGATATAAAAATTGAAAATATATAAACATAGGAAGTTATTGGACTAATAAAAATCAAACTTGTGCTATCCTTGTTTATATGTAGTATTTAAAAAAACAATAATTCAATAAAACCGTTTATTCAAACATAAAGAAATATTTTTAATTTGAAATAAATACTTAGAATATAGATATTTAACAGCTAAGTAAACCTTTATGATATTAAACTTTAAGGAGTATATATTACGTAGTTAGTACTGTTTTGAAAACTTATTATTACTCACTAGTTGAGAACATTAGTAAAAAAAAAACACTTTGAGTTGTTACGAAAACTGGCAATAAAAAAACTTGACCGGTATATCATCTTTATTATCTGAAAAACAAAAAGTACTGTGAAACAAAATTTTTATTTTGGTTAAAATAAAAGAACTTGTAGATACAATAAGTTTTGTTTAGTTTTTCCTCTTTATAAAAACAACAATTTGTACAGTAGTTTTCTTTATTAAACTAACACAAATTTCTTCGATTGAAACAATTTTGCACAATCAAATGGAGTAGTTTAAACTCCTACATAACTCAATTTTTTATGTTTAGAAATTACTTTAAAGACCCTGCAAACAAACCTGAATAAAAGACCAAAATTGTAAAACGCCAAAACAGACAGCATTTTTAAAGTTCTATGGTTGTAAAAACCATTTAACTATTTTGCAAAGAGTTCATTAGTTTCACAATAATGAAAGCACAATAAAGAATAGTCTAGTAGATTTTTTTAGAAAATTCTAAATATAAGCCAAAGTGTCCAACTTTTTTGTAGATCTTTTTCAGATCTAATTAACACTAATTTAAAGATATTTAGATATATAATTCAAAGAAAATATGCAATGAAAATATTTTTAGAATGAAAATTAAGAAGAACTTGTTTATTGAATTTTATTAGTGAAGAATTTATTTTATATGCTTATTTATAAATTAACCTTATACTAAAATTTATGTAGCATAAATATTTTAAAAACCTAATATAGTAAGATGAGAATATTCTAGTAAAATTATTTTTTATACAGCATAACATTACCACATTTAAACTATAATACTTAACAAAATTAATGATCAAATCTAGTATTGCTTTTAATATGTTTTCAAATAACTCTGTTTTTAGATATAATAATGGATAAGCTAGAGAGCAGCATAAATTTGAATAAATAATAGTAAGTTTTCAACAGACTTAAAATTTCAAATTAACTTTTATATACATCCGGTCAAAGTCAGACATAACAATAGGTTTATTATGGTAAATAAAAAAACAAATAGGTACTATTTTACTGAAAACCTGTATTCTCCCTCATTTCTAAAGTATTTGTTTTTAAACATTTTTAGCCTAATCTTTATAATTTTTTATTTCTTTAAATGAAGTTTCAAATTTTAAACTAAAAAAATATATATAAAGAAAAAAGAAAGTATGTAAATAATTTTTGTCAAAACATCTTTTCCTTACTGATTAAAAATCTATTTTCCATTCAATGAGGATTATTTAATACTCTCTAACTGTGAGTTACCATATCTAAAAAGCTGTTTTGTTTGTTTAGTTGTTTTGAAACTTTATAATAAAAATATTCTTATAACAAAAACATACAAATACCCTCAAAATCATTGATAAAATTAAATTATTTGTTTTTGAGAAATTAAGAACTTCTTTTATCTATTAACAGGTTTGCCACAAACGCAGGATACTCAGAGAAACTTAAGGGATCTTCTAAATTTTAGGAAAAGTCAAGGTATTTTGATTTATTCATAAAAAAACAGGGTGACACAGGGTAGTTTCAACATGTTATTAAAATCTCAAAGTAGTTAAAAGAATTTTTTTAAATCTTAAGAAAAAAATTTTATGAAATTTAGATGAGGTTTAATTAATTTGATTTTAATATTTTGTTAATTTATAACCAATTTCTTTAAAGTAAAATTTTTATTGATTTTGAATTTTTTAAAATCTTTTTTAAGGATAATAAATGTCTCAAGGTGACTCAGGGTGTATATTTTGAAATCAGATACTTTTTGTTTTTCATTTTTATTTTTTAACCGTGTACAATTAAAAAAAAAAAATTTGAAAAATTTAATTGCTTCTTTAAATAGACTTTTTGACTAAGAAAATAAGCAAAAATAAAAGTCAAGTAAATTAAAAAAATTCTAAGCTTAAATAATGCTAGTTATAAAAACTAGCAGAGGCTAAAAAGCTTAAACTAAAAAAGAGTAGGACAACATAAGACCTTTTATTGGGCAAGAGTTTAAATCAAAAATTATTTTTTTTATCGATAATGTTTATTCTATAATTAAAACATTAGATATTTAGAAAACTTGAAAGGTATAGTTTGTTTATTTTTAGCTATAATCATATGCAGTGCCAAAATTTTTAAGGGTTGATATTTTCCAAAAACTATTATTTATAAAATATTCAGACTTCTATTTTTATGCTGATATATGATTAAACAAGTTAAATAGTAGAAAAGTTTGGTAATGGTTCAATAATAATTCTTATAATACATTTCTTGCTTAAACAGGAATTATATTAAAAATTGTTCATTTAATTACATTTATGACTGTTTTACTTTAATACAACTTGCTTGAACACCTTATAAGATCAAAGTATAATTAAACATTAATTTATGACTAAAATATGTATTTATTTAGTAGAGTTAGTATTTAATTATTTTTACCACAATAACCTTTTTGTGATTTTTGTGAGAAAACAAACTTATTAGAAATATAAGTTTGTTTAATTAGAAGTTTTTTTTTCTTTTATATATATTTTTATAAAATATATATAACATGATAAAAAATTAAGAAATAAAATAATTACTAATGTGTTAAACTTGCTGTTAAAAAATTTTTTTGTTCGGCCTTATATTATAACACATGTAATAAATGAATATTGTTTAAATAAAAAGATTAAGTATAACAAGTTCATTCTAATAAAAAACATTTTTTTTAGTAACTTTACCACATTAAAATTACAATTTCTAAAAATAAATAAATATATATTGTTGTTTTTTCCAGAAGTTGTTTATGATATTTTTAGTTTTAATAATGGACAAATTTTTAAACAGCAACAGTTTAAATGAAAGTTAGTTTTTTTCTTGTACGCTAAATAGTTATAAGTTTTGAATTTTTTAGTGGTTTCCTGATTTTAAAGTCTAAAAAATATAGCTTACATATTATATATATATAACAATTTTTCTGCTTTAAAAGGTATCTGATTTTAGATTGATTAGATATTTATTTAGAATTTACCTAAGCTGAATCCTTGATGTCAGGTCAGGTTTCAAAGAAATTATTGAAAAGCAAAACTTAAAGATTCAACATTTACAAGACAAGAATTGCAGATTAAAGGAAGAAAAAGAAAATCTTGCTGATGAAAATTGTAAATTATCAGAAACAAATGAGAAGTTAAAAAAAGAACTTAGTGCAAAAAGCAATAAGTTAGTTGTGTATTACTTTTATTACATGCCATTTATAGTTTATATGTAAATTTATTCTAAATTTTAAACAAATATTTTTGAAATAATTAGTTAAAAACTATAGTATAAAGTTATTGTACCATAGACTAACAAAAAACTATATTTTTACAGTTACGAAGTTCAAGATAAGATAATGACAAAAGCATACGTTTCATTAGTTGAAAAAATTAAGTCATTAGAGAAAGACATTAGTTGAAAAATACAAAGTAAATTTTAACTTGGAGTAGTTTTCACTTGTTCAGTTATGGACTACACGAACTTACTGTAGATTTTTATAAGTTTAAATAATATATAAAGATTTTAATAATTCTTTAGTATATTTATTGTTTAAGCTAATAGTTATAATCAAATTGTTATAACTAAGTTTTTTTGTAAAAGTAAACACCTACTAAGTTATCAATTTATAATTACAAATAGTTATAGTGTTGATAAAAACTAAAAAACCTATAAGCTAAGTATTAGTTAATTATATTTTATTTATACATTTTTTAAAGATTGCAAAGTCTCCAATTTTCATCTGTTGATAAATCGTCTGAAAACGTTTCCATTTCAGAAGACATTCGAAAAATTTTAAATTTAAATTTAAAATAAAAATATTTTATTATAATATTAATTTATTTTATTTTTAAAACTTATTTTGAAAGGCAAAAAAGAACTTTAAAACTGGGCCAATTAAAATAAATTTTGATACTGAAAAAAATAAACAGTTGAGTGTAATAAAAATAGAACCAGACGGATTATGTGACTCAATATTATTCAAACTAAAGAAACTGAAACTATTGTAGTACTTCTAAATTCTTACAAAAAAAGTAACAAGTATTGTGATATACTAGCTAGTAAGTTTCATATTAGATGTTATATCTTATTTTGCTAAAAATTTTAAATAACTTGTTTTTACAGATATTGAATTTTCAGTTTGAAGTAAGATCGCATCTAATGATGGTTCCAATGTAAAAAATCAAAGAAAATCAAAATCGGATGAGTTTGGTTTTTATAGTGAAAATTCAAATAATTTTGATATAAACTCAAGAGAATATGAAGGTAAAAGAATGTTGCTTTTATAAATAATTTATTCAAAGTAAAGTTTCGTATTTTAATCGTTTTAAACTTTACTTGACTTTTATTTATTATACTTTTCAGTTAGTAAAATTTAACCTAGTTTATTTATAATATAAAATTACAGGACACAAATTTAATGATAAAAGAATTAAAAAAACAAACTCTAAAGAAATTCAAAAAGAAATTGGTAATCAAGGTGAATTAAATTAAATCATAACCTAATTTAAAGTCAAATAAAAGTATATGCTATAAATGTTTTTTACTCAAACTTTCATGTTTAGTTTGTTTACTTAACTACATGTTTAATCGAATTACAATTTTATTTACAATTTTAGTAGTTTATCATTAAAAAAAGTTAATCTATTAATACTTATAGGTCAAAACGATAGTAAGTAGTTATCATGTAATCTATTTATATATATAACTTCTATTTTGTTTTTTTACAAAACAACTAAAAAAACTACTTTTTTTTTATGTTTTACTATATTTTTTCTTTGATAAAAAATTTTGAATTTGTCAATAAAACTTTACATGTCATTATTCGGTGTAGATTATGTAATTAACTAGTAGCTATAAAATTATGTTGAAGATAATCAAATTGTTTTATAATCTAAAATATTACGTAAATTTTCTTAAAAAAATTAAATTACATTTAAAACAATTATTCTCAGATTTTGAAGCTTACATTCCTAAGACTAATAACTTGATTGATTGTCCGATACGCAAAGAAAAGTATACAACCAAGGACAATCTTAAACAACACAATAACATACATGATAAGGTGCATCAATGTAAAACTTGCCTGAAATGTTTTCAAAGTAAATCTAAACTCGTTGTACACATCAGAACTCATACAGGAGAGAAACCATATACTTGTTCGATTTGTGGCAAAAGATTTTTCAACAAACAAGCGCTTAAAAGACATGTAGCAACACACAGTGATGAGAGAAATTACAAATGCAACATATGCCCAGATGATAGAAGCTTCAAAACCAGAAGAGAGTTATCGGCTCACCTCAAGTTTCATTATGAACCAACTTATCCTTGTCCTAGATGTGGTAAAAAGTTACATACATCTAGTGATATGAAAAAACATTTGAGTAGAAATGTATGTTGAATGTGTATTTTTTGTTGATATTTTACTATATTTCTTTATTGAAGTTGTCTTTTTTTATTAACTATTATTTTCGACACCTAAATATTTGTTCACACTTCGAATTATTTTTTTAATACTTTTAAAAATTATACAATCACATGAAGTTCCATTATGAACCAAAGTATTTTTGCACACTTTGTGAAAAGAAGCTATACTTTTTCATAATTGTATCCTTATATAATATATGATTACGAACCTAAATATTATGTACACTTGGTGAAAATATGTTATAAACTATAAACTTTCACAATTGTATAATCACATGAAGTTTCAATGTGGACCAACTTATTCTGTCCCGTAAAATCGTAACTAAAAACTGTAACATATTCATTTTGAATTAAAAAAAAAAGTCTTTTAACACATATCTCAACTTTATATAATATAGAATAAGCTTAAAATCATAAGGTTTTCGTTTTCCCTATTGTAGAAACCTTTTAACTAGCTATAAAAACTACTAAACTGAATTTTCTTTTGATAAATATTTTCTACAAAATTTTTAATACATCAACAGTAATATTCAGAAATATATATATATAAATTAAAATTTAAACTAATACTAAATTTTTGCACATGATGTTTTATTTATTATATATATAATATTACAGGGCGCTATCGACCAAAATTTTTCAAAGTAATTTTAATATATATATAAATATGTAAACAATTTATATAAAATTATAATTCACAAAATAATTTTTGCTCGGGATAGCTATTACTGCGTTTTACACGCGTCTTCAGACAAGTATTTCATTCAATGAAGAGCAAATTTGTGAATACAGCAATAAAGTTATACAAAGTTAGGAATTACTTAATAATTTTCAGACAAAATTATCAACAGAGTTTTTAAATAATTTTTTACCGTAATGTATACAGCCAGTTTGTAATTAATTTGTTTTGTTTAAAGATTCTGATTTTTAACGTTTAAAATTTCGAATTTTTCCGCTTTGCACAATTTACACCCTTTTTTATACTGTGTTTAGTTTTCGTTCTTGATAATATTTCCCATTAAATTTTAAAATTAACTTTATTATTTTTTAGTTTTCAAGTGTACTGTGATAAAGTTTTGATTTCCATGTTTTACATGTTTGAAGCTGTACTTGTGTTTCGTGTAGTGATTCTTGAACAATAGTCCAGTAGAGCCAACATAAAACTTGGTCTGGTTTTCAGTTATGACAGCCGCTTTACAGATAGTATTTTATCTTAGGCTACTTCCATTTACCGGGCGTTTTTGTTTTTTGCATTCGTCTCTCTTTGTCCGGCGTGTCTAACATATTTAGATTGTGTGCCATTATAAGTTGTTTCATATTTGAAAGAATAGAACACTTTTAGTGTCTTCCTGTTGAATACTTTACAATATGAACGGTTGACATTTTTACCCACAATCACTAAGAAGCATTATCGTTCCCGCATTGCCACGCTTTTGCAGAATAGAGCATTGAAATATAAAATATTTATTCTCCTTTTTTTCTTGTTCTTACCCTTCTTGTGTTTTTGGCTATAGGCTAACTCGTGATTGTACCCACTTGCTCTTATGGCTTTCTGGTATTGTTGGATTGTTTCCTTGAAAATGCTTTGACTGCTAGAAATCTCTTGGGATGGTTATTAATTTTTCATCTTCAATATATCTAAGATATATAAACAAAACATTTTGCAAATTTCTGCGCCATGGAAGGTTCCCATTAGTACACCAAAGCTGTTCTTGTTATGCTTTTTCTATCATGGTTCACCTTCGTGGAACTGAATTGCAGCAATGTCTGATTAACTCTATTTCATTTTCCGTGATTTTAGCTAGGTTCTCAGCAAATTTGAAGTAGTTTTCCAAAACTGTTGCTGAGATGTCTGGATAAAAGCTTAATAAATCAAGTTTGATAAACCTTGAAGTTGCTGTATTACTTAAATTATTGAACCAGTTTAATACGTATTTTTCCATTGTCTTTAATTATTTTTTGATCTTATCTAAATTTGTTTTACTAAGTTTACCAATAAAATTTTTTGCTGGACTAAGTATTCTATAGCTTAGTTAGTTTGGGAAGATATTTTTTTGATCTTGAAGAGATTGTTGATCTTTTAAAGCAATGTAAAACTGTCGTTGAGATAGTTTGAGAATTTTACCTTTTATTTTGTTTCACACACTGCTTACTTTGCTTCATTATTAATTTTTTCGATAAGAATGTTTTCCGATATTTTGTATGTATATGTAATGTTTTGTTAAGTCAACTTTTGTATTTATCCGGACTAATTTTGTATAGGATGTGAGATTTATCAGCAAAAACAAAAACTTTTTTGGTGGACCTCATTTCCTTTAGTCTTTGTTGTGTTTTCGATTAAAACACTTTGGTATTTACATAACTTTAAGTTATTTATTAACTGTAAAGGTCGTTTTTAAATTTAATTAAGAGTTAATCCTCGCTAGCTCGTTTTTTTGTTAAAATAAATCGTCATAGTCTGAAATTTTAGCTTCTGTGATTCATATCTGATACCATTCACAAGAACATCTGTGGTATATATACATATATATATATATATTTATAAATAATAAAGGTTATTTCAAGATGTGAAACTCAAAGGACTCGAGTTTCGTTCATATGCACTTATCAGCTTCAAAACAAGTTTAAAATAAAGCACAAAACAAAATATACAAATGAAAGTTAAAAAATTTAGCATAAATAGAATATGACGTAATTTTGAAACTATCGAAAATCATGCAAAACGGCTTGTGCAAAAATTAATTTACCAATCGACAATAAACGGGCAAAAATTCATAAAACTTCAGTGAGTAAATATATATTACGACAGATAATTGAAAGAGATAAAGATAAAATTAAGGTAAAAAGTTAAAATCTAGATTATTTTAAGATGAAATTAAAACTGAATTTTTATATATGTCTACAAGACGATACAAACTCGCTTCTTTTATTTAGGCATCTTTTGTCTTTCAGTGCATATACAAGGGCTGTTGCTTTTTTGAGACACAGCCTACATATTGGGCTATTGCCGTCAGCTATAGGCTGTGCTCTTTTTATAACTTCCCAGAATATTTCAAAGTCAATGCCGCTGCGCTTTAAGCCACAAACATACTTCGAAAGTTCAGTTTCATTTCCGTATATGCCGCCTTTAAAAGATTTTTTATGATTGGCATACCTGAATCTAAACTGAGTCGAGCACATGCCGACATAGAACCTCGTCTAAACGCGAGAGTTAACTGTGGCCTTGTAAACGATGTTCTCTGAACGGCAATTGCCCCCTTTCAAATCATATTTACAACTACCAGCGCACCCACATTGACTTCGAGTTCCTAAGTTTTGATTTAAAATTTTTTGGTTATGTACCTTAATGATATTCTCCAAAATTGCCGTACACGAATAACTTATTCGCATATTATGTTTGTTGAAAATTTTTGTTAGCGGATTTTGTTTATAAGCTTGTTTATAACTTGCTTTTTACAGCATAAGTTATAACTTATTTAAGACTTAGGAACTTAAACAACTGTTTTTCAAAAATCCAGATCAATAAAAAAAATCCTAAATCAGCAAATAAAACATTGAAAAACGTTCTAAACTGAAGTTAGCATAAAAAAAATGACAAAAAAATTCTAAACTTTTTAAAGATTTGTTGCGTTAACAAATTAGTTGCTTTCATTAAACTTACATCTTTTTAAACTGAAAGTTAGTTTACACAAAATTATGCCTTATCTTTTGAAGTATTATATATATTTATTTTCTTACTTATATTCAAAAAGATGTGAAGTATTGTAATTAAATTTATTTATTTGACTATATTTATAATAGAACAACTAAATTGTAAACTAATCACTTAATACAATTTACGGTATAAAAAAATATTGTAGCAACAAAGACACTTAAAATCAAAAATTTCGTTTATTTGGCTTAAAAGGTTTACAGCAGGGGTCGGCAGGCAATTGGTGCTCGCGGGCCAAATTTCAAGTTTCCAAAATCTTTGCGGGCCGCAGTTTTAGTTTTAGTGATATAAATAAAAACATTATTATCAAAATATAATTTTTCAAGACTTTTAGCTACAATTAAAATACAGTGCTTCCTCGCTAATCCGGTCCTCGCTAATCCGGCTCCTCGCTAATCCGGCCGGTTTCAGTCGAGAAGTCGACTTATTTACTTTAGCGTTTTTAGCGTTTAATTTCATTTTACTTCGAAAAAGTATTCAATTTACGTTTTATAAGTATGCAAGCAATATATTGTTACGTCATTATAAAGTATCATTTGTATAATCTTAAGTTTTTTTTCATACTTTTCCCGCTCAGTTGTAACAAACTTGTTTATTATTCATTTGCAATTTTTCTGTCTTTGCTAAGCAAGTTACACTTTAATATACGTACTACAATCAACATATTTGGTTAAACAATGGATAAGACAGCAAAGAAACGAAAACGCGTTCAACTAACAATTGAAAACAAGTTAAAAGTTTGCGAAATGGCAAACAATAATGTGCCTAAAGCTGTTATAATGAGCCAGTTTAACATTGGTAAGTCAACTTTAAATGAAATTTTGAGAGGCGAAGAAAAGTTAAAAAAGTTAAAGCCGAAAAGGAGGAGCTGGGACTAATTGGAGCTGCTGAAACGGCAAAAAAAGTAGAGGGAGGCGTCTTTGACAAGCTAGACAGCGCCCTTTACATTTGGTTTCGTCAGGAACGTGAAAATGGTTGTCCAATAACTGGCCCAATACTATTAGAAAAACCCTCAGAGTTCCATCGTTTGATTTACGGTGAACACTCAAGGCCCTTTTCAGCAAGTACGGGGTTTCAATGGAGGTTTTGCAGGAGATTTGGCTTGCGTAATCTTAAAATACGTGGCGAAAAATTAAGTTCAGATAGTTCAGCTGCTAATAAATTCATAAATAAGTTTTCTGTCATAACTGAGGGCTATTCTGAACACCAAATTTTTAACTGCGATGAAACTGGGTTATACTTCAGAATGTTGCCTGGTCATACATTAGCTTCAGTTAACGACCGGCCAGATGGAACGAAGAAGGCAAAGGACAGGGTAACAATAAACGCATGTGCTAATGCAAATGGCACAATAAAGCTACCTTTATTGTTAATTGGAAAGGCTAAAAACCCGCGTTGTTTCCGTAACCTCAACAAGGAAGCGCTGCCAGTTGTCTATCGTAGTCAAAAAAAATGCTTGGGTCGATCGTGACATTTTTCGCGATTGGTTTTTTGTCTGTTTTGTTCCCGAAACAAAAAAAAGACTAAGTGAAGTTGGACAAGAAAAGAAGGCAATTTTGTTCCTTGAAAATTGTTCTGCTCATCCTAGTGAGGACGAACTTGTATCAGCTGATGGAAAAATCACTGCAAAGTTTCTGCCTCCTAACGTTACTTCACTCGTACAACCAATGGATCAAGATGTACTCGAGTCCATAAAAAGGGTTTATAGAAAGTCGATTCTTAGAGATCTTATATCGCAATCAACTTTCACAATTGAAGAATTTTTAAAAAGAATCGACATGACAAAAGTTGTCGACACCGTTTCATCTGCTTGGGGTATGGTTAAGCCTTCTTCAATTAGAAACTCATGAAAAAAATTAATGCCATTACGATTACAGCAAACCTCTTCCATGCAAAACATAGACCCTTCAGAAAAAACTCAAGACAACGAGTTTGTACAGCAATTTGCGAGATTAAATATCACATTTACAGAAGATGATATTTAAAGATGGATGAGTTGCGATGGTCCTGGATATGAGCATATGGACGAGCAAGGAATTGTTGAACTGGTTACTGGGGATAACGAAAAAGAGGCTTTGAAGTTGTTGATGATGAAATTGGTGTTTCCCAGCCTCCTAAGTGTCCATTTTCTCATGCTGAAGCCATGCAGAAAATGGACGATTACTTAGCTTACTATCGTTGCCAACCAGAAGCCACACCTGAAGATGTGTCAAAACTCATCCAATTTCGTGAGTTTTCTGCTAAGAAACGAGAAAGGACTGTAAAACAATCTTCCATTCTTTCTTTTTTCAAAAAATAATCTTAATTTAGTTGTAGTGTTAACAGTGTAGTTTTTTTCCATTAATTTTGAACTTATAAAATTTTGTTTTGTTTAGTTTTGTATGTTTTAATTCTTTTTTCTTTGAATAATGTAAAATAAATGAAATTAACAGAAATTTTATAGTACGTTTTGTTATATACATTCATAATATAACTAAGGTAAATAATTTGTAAAAAAAGCGATATTTTGTTCTTATCCGGCCAAAGGCAAATCCGGCCGTATTTTCAAAAAAATCTTGCCCAACTTGGCTGGATTAGCGAGGAAGCACTGTACCTATTTAAATTATACATATTCAATGGAATAAAATTTTCATGAAGTAATATACTCAAGACTTGATAACTATGTACTATTTTAAAAAGTTAAAAAGGTTAGCTTAATGTACTTTTTATTTTACTTACAACCTAACTCTCTATAAAAACCAAGCTTTAAAACTATCTATAAGTCTTTTTTATATATTTTTCATATTGTCAACTACTTTTGCATTAAAAAAAAATTAACTGTTTTTTGTGTTTTAAATAATTTTCACTTTCAAAAAAATTCAATAACTAGTTAACTAAATAAATTTAATACCTATATGTTATGTAGAAAAATATAAGAATTTTTTTACATAATTAATGCTTGAATACTTTAATAAAATACCTTAATAATAATCAATTAGTCTTTTACATGGTTCCCTGTTTTAAAGCAAAAATGTTTGAATTACATAAAACCAGCCTGAGTTTACTAAAAGTTAAAAAAGCCAAAAACTTGCTTTGAAAAAACAAAAGCTTTACTACTTAAAAAAAAGTTTTAAAGTATCATCATAAAAAAGTACAAATATTTAAAACGAAAACTAAAAGTTTTAATTAGCAAACTTCACTACATCCATAAAAACTATTATGAGAATTCAAAGATTTGTTCAAAGTGTTTGAAAAAAAAAATACACAAACACCTAAGTTTTCTAAAATGTCTTAAAAAGGTTTAACCAAGTGTGACTTTTTCAATTAGTTTGTTTGGCAGCCCTGTTTTAAAATAAAACTCACGAAATATAGAAGATAATTGTAGAAATTGTTTATTGCTTTATCTGCAATAAAAATATTGCTTATAAAAAAGAGTATTTTAGATATATAAGACGATTTCTAAAAATCACAAAACGTTTATTAGAAGTTGTTGCGAGAAACGAAAAAAAAAAACAAATCGCTTAAGTCACTTTTAACAAAGCACACTATTATTTTCAGTAACTACAAACTTATCAGAAAAATTTGTCAAGGTAAGATATAAAGAAGCAAAAGTAAATACTTCAAAGTGGACACCGTTTAGATTTAAAAACTTTTTTGAAGAACTTGTGTTGGTGGTAGTAAAAGTTTTGTGTTAATTTCTTCAGTAACAACAAAATGTCTTTTTCAGGCAATTTCTGATACTTCAAAGTCAAACAAAACAAATTAGGGCTTTAATCGATCTATTTAGATGAAAGCAACAATAAATGCTGCTTATCTGAAAATATTTATTTGAGGTATTTTAACTAACTTAAGTATTATTTTAAAATGTGAATTAAAATTAGCATCTCTGTACATTGGTGTGCGTAGAAATAAGTTTAAAACACACAGAAAACTTGTAAAAAAGTTATATCAAGCAAAAAATATCTGTGCTGTTTTTAACTTTTAGAAAGGATGTAAACAGTTTCAGGGCTGACAAAGGATTCTAAAAAACTTTTTCCAAGTTTTCTTAATTTATTCCATATTTTTAAAAGTGCAAGTTTTTAAGTCTATTTTTAGTATAAAGTTAAGCTTGAAGTAAAAAAAACTGTCTTAAATAGTATAGCAAATTAAAAAGATACTGTTAGGCGACTTTAAATGTGTTTTTTAATAAATAAAATTTTTGAGAACAAAAACCGTATTATATGATAGATCTTTTTTGTAAAGTCAAATTTCATTACTTTACATGTAAAAATTGTTTAAAACTTAAAGTTTTTTACGAAAATTCTTAAGTTTCAGATTTTTTAGCCTAAACTGTCAAATTTCAAGTTTTTTCAAAATTCAAGGTGTTTTGGCAACAATGATTGTTCACATTTATATGTAAACAATGATAAAAATTATATCTATAATTACAGCAGCTGCGAGACTTAAAATTTAACATATATCATAATTAAAACCAAAGCTGTGAAATGAACGAAACATACACCATAAGTTTACTTTGCCACTCTTCAAAGTAAAAAATCCTGCCTGACTGATCAAAAAACTATCGTTACAATTTAGAACAAAAAACAGTAAAAGTCAAAAGCTAAAATTGCCTGATATTCGAAAAGTTTATAAACTAGCCTAACTTAGTCTGAGTGTGTGACAATATTAAGTTGTTTATTTGCTTAAATTTAAATAATTTTGATTAGAAACTCACAGACTCAACAAAATTATCATCCCTAAATCTAGTTTGTATTAAACAGGTATTTCCAAAAAAAAATCACCTGTATTTATAAGTGTGCATTGAAATGCAAAGAAATTAACTTAAATTTCCAAAAAATTTGTTTGTAAAATTAAAATTTATACTGAACAGAAACTAATTTAGTTATGTCATATTAACTGTTTTAAATGTGTCTTTATACGCTTAGATATTGTATGTAAAAACAATTATAATCGCAAATTATGCTTAAATTGAACTTAATCTAACTTAATAATGTTTTAAAAGTGGTCTAAGAATGAACATTTCTGTATATTGGTATGCATAGGATTTAAATTAAAGTGCACAGAAAACTTATACAAATTTCAAAATATGTTAAATTCTAAACAAAACAAACCATAATATGTTACTTATAATGATTTTGTATACGCTTAAATATAGTGATAAAATATCTTAGGTGTAAGTTACATACTAAAAAAAATGTATAAACTGTAAAGAAATGACATTTTGTTAATTATTGTGCATTAAATTTGTACATTAGAGAAAACATTTGCATTTTGTTCATTTACTTAAAAGGTGTTATATGAACAACTTTTAATTACTTTTAAGACTGATTTTTTCAGTAAGATTTGTAAGAAGTTAGTTATTATAAAACTGAGAAAATAGCACAGCTCGAATGCTAATCTGTATTTTTTACACTTTTAACCTAAAGCAGTGAAGCCTTTTAATAGTTTCAAAATGTTATACAAGGACTTCAAATGAAACTAACAAAATTCAAATAAACTACAACATTTTTACCATAGAAAACTAAACTTAGAATACGTTTTTGCTCAGCGGGCCACATTTACATGCTCACGGGCCGCAGCAATTTCATTCGCGGGCCGCATTCCATTCAAAAAAAATCGTGCTCGCGGGCCGCAGATTGACCCTTCAAGGGCCGCAATTGGCCGGCGGGCCGCAGTTTGCCGACCCCTGGTTTACAGTGTAAAACAAATTAAAGAACTATTTTTGATGTTTACAGTTTAAAATAAACTATAGCATGGCTACAGCATATTTAATTAGTCTTAACCTACAATAAGTCGGTACTTCTGCAAAATTTAGATTTCCAACATTTTTTGCTAATTGCGATTCATTTCTGCCGTTATTTTTTTTATAAACGATTATGTCGCAGGTTCGATGAATTTGATTGATCAACAATTTGCAATCTCAAAGTCTTTTGCATGTTCTTTTTATTTTGCTTGCTGTTTTTTCTGCTCCATTTGATCCGTATAAATTGCTTAAGATCGTTCAAATTTCTAACTATTTTAATTTTTTCAATTCAATTCAATAAGGTTTATGTTTTATATAGATTAACGTGGATTCTGATCAATATGCTGTTTAATTTCTTGCAATTATTGGAACATTTCAAGTCGTTCATAGTCTTGCTCAACAAAATAAAAATTGTCTTCGTTTATCTAAGTATTGTCAACATTGGCAACGTTTTCAGAAATTAAGGCAAAAACTTAAAACAGTAAACTTAATATATTCAAAACTATAACTGACAGATGCTATTATTAAAATTTAAGTGAAAAACAATATAACGTTGACTGTATATTTTTATTGTTTATTATTTTTCTGTTTTCCATTTATAGTTGCAAAATTTACGAACTTTTATTATGTAATAGTATAATAGTAAATGAAAATTAAGGCAACTTCGCAATTATTTAACTAATAAGCAAGTTAAAAGACATGAGGATATAGTATAATAACGTATATTTTACTAGAAAGATACAAAATCCTAACAAATTTGTTTGGTAGTTTGAACAGTTTGAGACCGATTGTTTGTTTAATGTAATAACATTTTGCTGACTAACTGTTCAAATTTAATTGAAATTTTTCCTCCCTAAACTTGTATGGGAAGTAAAAGTTTCAGTCAAAATGTTTTAGGTACTTTAGACAAAACTAGTCAATTTTTGATACTTCATAGAACAGACAAAACTATGTAAAATAACATAAACTTTTTGATTGTTTATATTGAGAAGTTAGGTTCCTCCTACATATAAAGCTGGAAATTATGAAAAGTTATATTTAAATAAAATCTATTTAACAACTGAAGATTTCCAATAGATTACTGTAGAAATAAATTATTGTATTGTTTTTTTGAGTCTGCAAAAACAATATGTTATACATAAATATTAGATAAGTAATAAAAAAAATAATATAAACAACTTAACAATATGAATTTGTTTTTATTTCAAAAAGAGTCGTGGTATTTTAATAGTTTCATAATTAAGAAGATAAATATATTAAGATAATAAAAAGCTTCTTTATATAAGATTTTAAATTGAAAAAAAAAGAATACATATCAGTAAGTAAAACAAAATGTTAAAACAGGGAACGGGATTAAGTAGCTCGAAGACAAAATTGCACGAGGTTACTGAACTGCACGAGAGGTCTAAACTGTACGAGAACAAATTTGCGAGAGAAAACAAAATTGCACTAAAACAGTTTTGTACCAAGTGTCAATTTTTTACGAGTTACATTTTTTCATGAGAGTAAAAGATACAAAAAAAAATTGATAAAAAAAAAAGTTAATGACCGAGAATAAGGGTCAGGGGTAATAGTGATAGTAAAAATAATAGAAAATAAAAACTCTTAAATATTATTTCAAAAAAAAAAAAAAAATCTACTGACCGAGGATGAGGGTTAAAGGTAAAAAAGAAAGAAATTAAACAAGAAAAATTAAATAAAACTATTTTCAAAACAAATTTTTTTCCAGGATTCCAGACTTTTTTGCAAACCTGATATTTTCTGTTTAATTTTGTAAATAAAATAAGTTTTTTTTTAATTATACACTTAGAGAATGTTGGTAATTTTAGTTTTATTTTAGAAATGAAATTTTCTGTACAATTAATATGTTTTGAATAGTTGCATTACATTACTAGAACTATTTTGAATATTGAACGAACTGGGTTTTAATAAGTTAGAACAGAAATGAACAATAATAAAAAACAGTTATGAACAATTTTTTGAAATTTTGTTCGATAATAATTTCGAAGAGATTTATTAAACAAGTGAATATTTATGAACAACATTTTATAAAAAATATATTTCGTCAAAAAGTAAAACTGTTTTTTTTTATTTTTTATAAAAACACTCGCTCTAAAATATAACTAACATACTTGGTTTAATTTTTGGTATACTTAAATATAGTTGCAAAATTTCTCTAAATTTTTGAAGATAAAGATAAACCATTTTATCTTTAGTTTAACTTTAAGAATATAACTGAGTTGCGTTTTTTATATAATCTATAAAGAACAAATAGTTTCAATAATTAAATACTCAATAAGTATAAGCATGAAAAATTAAAAGAAGTTACAGAGCTTGAAAACTTTATACAAAACACTTTTAACAAATTTTATGAACCGTCACAAGTCACAGCCATTTCTGGCTAATTTATTAGTCATTTCACTACCAAGGACTCCTCTTGAACAAGGTACATGCCTCCAAATTACTTCCAAGTGATCCATCAACTCTTATACTTCAACAAACTCCTTCTTGTGTTTCACTGGTTTCCCTTTATTAGTCTTACAGCCATTTTCCTTCCATTTAAGTGATTTAGAAAATGAGTTCGTAACAAACAGTGAATCAGTGCATATAAACCTCATTTATTTAAGTCCGAGTTAAATTGAGCTGTGCTTAACAATAATACAAAAGTTTTGCAATAAAAAAACACTGTGACGTAATAATAAAATTTTGTAGGGAAAAAGTTCAGTGCAAAAATAAAATTTCTTTCTAATCAATTAACTAAAATTTGTAAATTTCTAAACAAATGACAATTATATAAAATGTTTTTAATTTGTTTAACCTTAAAATTAGCTTTTTTATATGTCGACAACATGACAACATTCCTCTTGTTTAAGCAACCTTGTTTTTTCAACGCACACATAACGGCAGTTGATTCTTTAAATAACCAACACAGGTTAATTAAATTTGGTTTATAACTATCTGATATAAGTGTGCTCTTTTTATTACCTCCCAAATTATTCTAAAATTAATGTTTTTTTCGCTTTAGATCACAAATATAATTCAGAAGCTTAGTCTCATTTTTAAATACACCAGTTTTAATTATTTTCATGGTTAGTTTATCGGAATCTGAACTGAGTTAAGCATATGCTTACAAAGAACTTCTTCTCAAGGTCACAGCTAAATTTTGCGCTGTAAACAATGTTCTCCAAACGGCGTTTGCCCCCTTTCAAATTATATTTACAGCCACTTGCGCAATTACATTGATTTTGAATTTATTTTTATTAGATATTTTTTGTCATGTAACATAATTAATCTCCTAAAGTTAGCCGTACATGAATAACCAATTAACATATTATGTCTTTTAAAGATTTTGTATGGTTGATTATTTTTTTTAAATTTTTTTACTAGACCTATAAATGCTCTGCTGATGTTTGTTTGATTACTAAATGGGGTCTTATACCAAGTTATGATTTTTTTTCAACAACTTATTTTTTGTTTTGTAATATTATTTTAATAACTTAAATTTTTTATTAAACAAATAATTATTGCGTTTTGTTTCTTAAAAAGCATATAGCAGAGACCATACAAGTTGAGCTTCATATCCAGCCAACAACTCAGACCTTTTACTCAAGCGTTGAAAAAAACATAACCTTTTATGGTTAGAAGTAGTTATTTCTTATTACAATTTTTCGATTCTAATTTTTAGTCATAATTATCAGTAATGCTCACAAATAATCATTTTATTACAGTATTCTTAAAACTTGTTTTAAAATTTTTTACTATAATTTATAACTTCGACCACTTCGAATTTATAATTTCCAAACTAGACTTACAACTTTCAAGGTTATGTCTCAACGGCTTAATTTACACTATTTATGTTTTTTAAATAAAGTTGACTCGCAGTTAAAAAAGTTTACTAATTTATGATCGCATACTATAGGAAAACGAATGAATAGTCAACGCCTAAACTATTGTCGTATAATTTTCTTTAAAAATTGGGAAATAGTTAAGTAACAATTACAACTCAAAATAATTTTTTGAATTTTAATTTCATTAACTTAATAAAAAGTAATGAACCTTATTGAATTGTTTGCAAATAATAAACGATCTTCTTTTTGCTTTATATTCTGATTTCTATAGATTCATATCAATATATACCATATAGTTTTCCAAAAAAGGACGATACCACCCTCTTGGTGTGATTTTAGTAAGTCGGGAGGCAATAGTTAGTAAGGGGGCGAAAGTGGTGGCGGTTTTAAAATTTTGGGTACTCATAAAATTCTTAATTTTTAGCTTGCTATTTTACTAATTTTTCTTTTAAACTTTAATTTTTCACATTCAAATATCTATTTATAATTAAAAAAATTTTTCAAGTAATTTAGTCAATAAAAATTGAAATTTCACAAAAAAAAATTTTTAGACCTATACAATCAAATTGAAATATCTATAAATTATAATAAAATGTTTGCCTGATGGTGTAGGGATTGTAATGATGATTTTAAAATCTCTCTGAGTTAAAATTTCAAAAAATCAAAAATCAACTTTGTGGCCTACAGATATCCAAAAATAAAATAACTTAAAAAAAAAAAATATCATTGAATGATAAAAGAATAAATTGCCAGATGGTGTAGTTGTCTAAAGATGATTTTGAAGACACGCTGAATTAAACTTTACAAGGTTTAAACTTAGCTGGTTGACACACAAAAAACAAAAATTAAATGTTAGAGTACAAAAACTTCACACAACATTATAATATTCAATCAACTAAGTAAAATAAAACTTAAGTGATTATATCGGACATTTTTTAAGTAAAATTGTACATACTAGTTCAAAAATAATACTTAATCAAAAGTTATTTACACTAAGTAACAATTTATAATGGGAACTAAGAACATCTTAGTAAAAAGTTTCCCAGAAAAAAAATGCAACTTTAAAGCTTTTACCTAATATCACGTCACAATTAAAACTTTATTTGAAATCTATTGCAGCAGGGCAAAAACGAGCGTTTTTTGTTACGGGAACTTATAATTTTTCAGTGCAATAAATTCAACATACATTATTCAAAGTGTATCAAATAACCAAAACAAAGTCAAGAAACAACGTTTTTAATGATATTCTAAGATTTTTTTTTCTTTTTTATCAAGGAGTTCACAGGAAACACGCCCTGATGTAAACTTATCTAGTACGTTAGTTTATATTTAGTTACTCTTAAATAAAATGGGATTTTTCAGCTTCTTAATTTAAACTAATGATATGTAAAATCTCTTACACGTTTTAGTTTTGTTTGTGTATAAAATTAAATATTATATTATCACTTTTATGATTAAATATCGTGCATCTTTGCGAATTTTTTGATAAAAATACAAGAAAAAAAGTACAATAAGCGCAAGGATTTAGATGTTTCGCTAAAACGAACAATTCTGATAAAAAAACATTTAAAAGTCTACAAAGGTCTACTTAGAAATTGATAATTTTTGTGAATTTTTTCAGCAGTTTTTTCTTATTTAAAAATGTATTAGTATACGTTCTCATTTAACTGCAGTACTTAAAAGAGTTATACATTAAAATATACAAACAACAACTTTAATGTGAGGGATCTTTTCTATATACTAATACCTTCCGCACTAACAATATATGATAAATTTACTAACAGGATTAGTAATGTCGCTACTGATACTTAATAAAAGTCATCTCTCACAGATATACGCCTTCGTTTAGTTACGCACTATCGTTAAGTAAAAAATTTAGAATTCTCAAAAGATACAAAAAACAATTTGAAAATCTTTAACAATGTGTACTTGGTGCAAAAATCAGCATTGTTTTATAAAAACTAGAAGATATGAATTTCATCTATGGTGCACTTTTTTAAGAAAGTTTCAGGTCGTATACATAGCTTTAAGATTCAAATAAGTTTTAATCAATATTTAATATTTAAACTGATTTTTCACAGACTAACTGCAATTTACAATTTTAAATGAATTATTTTACTTTTAAAGCACAAAACTACCTACTATTTATCATAAAACATAAAATAAAAGCTATCATTATAATTTAAGTGTTTAAATAGTAAGTTACATTGCGTTAATACTTTTTAGTTAGCATATAAGCTTAGTAAAAAGTTTTGAAAATTCATACTTTTTTTTAATTTACCTTATTGAAAAACATACACAATTGATTAAGTATTAAACTTTAGCAAGTCGTGACTTCACACTTCATACAACGAGAAAAACATAAACATTAAGTAAATACAGTTTTTAATTGTGCACAGTAGTGTTAATCAAACAGCCAAAAAAGTAGTGTAAAAATAGAACAGCAAATATAGTATGCATATTTTCTACCTCTTGTTTAGTTATGCAATTTTACCGTGAATAGATTCGCGAGAGGTAACTGCAATTGAATTATAAAGTTCAAGATAAAAAATAAAACAATTTTTTTAATTAAAGCTATCTTCAGCTATTGAATAAAAATTCTCAACCAAAACATCACATTACAAATAACTACAAAAAACATTGTGACGTTTTTTTGAATTGTTTACGTAACAGCTTTAATCAAAAACTTAGCTTCGCTTCAAAATGAATTACAAAATCTACAAAGCTTAATAAGATACTTTAAAATTATTATTTTTAATAGTGTTTTTTTTGTAAACCTTCAAAAAATAAATAAACTCGTATCTCTTGTTTGACACAAGTTTTCATAAAAGTTAGATCCAATTTAATTATTTTACCGCTAGCCTTCGGTAGACTGATCAAACTTTTATGTTAATTTTAGCCTGTCTCACGGCATACGAATGTCAAGGTTTAGGTTTGTAAACTTTCACTTGTATATATTTTTTTTGTTCCTTTTATTTGGGGGCCTTTTTTTTTGAATGCTTTTTAATCACAGCCAACAGACAGGGTTATTACCATCGGCTATAAGCTGTGCTCTTTTTAATACTTTCTATGATATCTTGTAGTCAGTATCCTGTGCTTTCAGCCTAGAAACAAACCTAGAAAGCAGCATTTTTATACATGTCACTACTTAAACATTTTTTTGTGGTTACTATGTGTAAACGTGAGCATAAGCCTTTTTTTCAGAGCAAAATTCTTCACAGAGTCAAGTTAACTGTTCCCTTGTAATTAATGTTTTCAGAACGGTAACAACGAAAAACACTTTGTAAGGGGCTATTGCTGTTCAGCAACAGATAATAATAAAGAGGCTTATATATCGGCTTTTTCTTAACTTTTGTACTTATAGTTATATTTATTACATAAATGATAGAACAAAGTTTATATCTGAATAATTTTTTACTGAGATCCATCTTAAAGAATTTTAAAATAATTTATTGTTACATAAGTTAATTAAATAAAGTTTATCATATATAAATTTTGTGACAATTTAAAGAAACATTTTTAAAGATGTATAAATATCTTATATAACTTTTGTAGAAAACTACTAGAATTTATAGTTGTATTATAAACATATATAGATATATTTATAATACAAATAACAACTAATTTTCGTATTGTTTAATAAATTTCAACGTTTATTTATATATAGATATAAGTTATAAAATTGAATCTATTGAACTAAATCAAACTTCACTAAACCAGCTGTTAAGGACGTAAAGTTTAAATTTCATATAAAAAAAAGAAAAATAGAACAACTGTTTCTTGTAGCTTATAGTTTATAATTGTAGCAATAAACAAATGATCTTTATTTTTTCAATTCAAAAAAACAGAACAGTCTTTTTTTGTAGCTTATAGTTAATGATTGTAGAAATAAACAATTGTCTTTTTAATATTCTTATTTTATATAAAAATGTATAACGATATAAAACTATTTTCGCAGTACTTAGTTTTTATTGAATTAACATATATTTCTGTGTTTTAACGAGTTAATACACTTCAACGGAGATTTGTAAAAATATTTAATAGTTTAAATATTAAAATATTCAATTAAATATTAATGGTATGTAACACATATACTGGTAACTAAAAGTTGAAGGGTAAGTAAATAAATATTAATCGAACATTTTTACTGGTTATGTAATTTTTGTATAAATACCGCTACAAAAATAAATTCTTTATTTATTTACACTTAAACCAAGCTGAATATTAAATACAGGCTTGAAAGAAAATATAAAAAGAAAAACAGTTAAGTTCAACGTTTACAGGGGAAAATTACAGATTAGATATTAAAGTTATCTGTCTAAATAAAAATAGTCAAACGAATTGAGTTAAAGACAAAAAGGTCCAAAGATCTATAACTTATTAAATATAATCTGTTTACAAAATGTTGACCAAAAGCAGTAGCCATCCAAAAGTATATCAGTATCTCTTCTAACTCAACTGCAGTACTTTTAAAGGTAAGCTTTTTGCATAAACTGTAAAAACTTATACTCAATATAAGTGAGTGAATTTCAAAATTAAATATTTTCTTTTGCAAGTAACCTTAAGCCATTTGAATTGAACTTTAAACTTCAACATTAGATTACAAAATAAAAATAATATTGTGACATAATTTTAAAATATGTCTGAAATTTTTTATAAAAAAATTTAACTTTGCTTTGAAATAACTTAAAAAAATTAAATAAGTTACTTGAAATGTGAAAGTTTTAATAGTAATTTTTTAGTTTATCAACAAAAAGAAATGAACTCGTTTCTCTTGTTTAGCTCAAGTTCAACATAAATGTTTGATGTAAATCGATCATATTACCGCTAGCCTTCGGTAAACTGAACGGTATGATCAATCCTTTATGTTAACTTAAGTTTATCTAAAGGTATATGAAAGTCTATGTTTAGGCTCTGTAGACTTTCATATTTTATTGCTCCTAATTTGAACCTTTTATTTGAAGGCTTCTTTTATGCTTCTACAGACCTGGTTATTACCATCAGCTGATGGCTGTACTACTTTTAAAAGCCTCCCATGGTGTTTGTAGTCATTATATTTTGCGCTTAAAAATCTATAGAATTGCGTTTTTACACACTGCACCTTTGAAATATTTATTATAGTTTGCAAAGTGTGAATTTTAATTGAGCATAAGTAGAGCTTTATCTCAGAATCAAGGATCCTTAGAATCAATATTTTCAGAATGGTAAAAACTAAGCATAATTTTCCGTTTAGCATTATTATTAAGAAGGCAGTAGTTAACTGGGCCCTGATAAAATTATTTTTATTTGCTTTTGATCAACTTATATGTCTTATTTAATAAAAGTAGATACATATGTTACATTTTATCTAAATAATTTTTTTTTCGAGTCCTCCGTGAATGTTTAAAAAAAATATTGTTAACTAAGGTTTATATACATTTTGTAACAGTTTAAAGAAGCGTTTTCAAAGATTTATACAGTATTGTAAAAGCTTTTATAGGTGAACTACTTGTGCTTATAGATATATTATAAACGTATATATAAATATATATATAAAAGGTTTTATACAGAATTCTGATCGATAGTGCTCGACAAATCAAGTTGGAGCTTAATATTTATTTAATTATATAAAAACTATAATTTAAACAGCTGTTTCACACATTGAAATGTAAAATTTCATGTGATCGTCAGTAAGTTACAGTTTATTATAATAGTGAACAGAAATTTCGATTTTAGAATTTTTTATAATAATTATGACGTAGTAATGGTACAGTTTATTGTACGATTAGTTGAATTTGAAATACGCTGTGAATATTATTCTATGCTTTTTAGGAAAGTTTAAAAAGGTTATTTTGGAAGAATATTTTAAACTATTAGAAAAAATTTTAAGGCTGTTGGGGAAAAATGTTATAAAATGCTATAAAATACTCGTGTTTGCCGCTTCGATTTTATTTTGTTTTAATATTTAGTCGGTTTTAATTTTGTTAAAAAAGTATTTTTGATAATGGATGCATATGTTTTGTCTTTCGCTTTTCTTGTTTAGTGTAACGTTCTTATCTGATTTTTCGATTTCTATTTTTTCTAAGTTACAAAGTTTGCAGCCGAATTTAGTATTGCATTTTAATTTTGTCCTGTTTAATATTTCCCATTTAATTTTGTAGTCTGTATTGTTATCTTTTAAGTTCCATATGTAATTTGCTAGTTCTGTTGTGTGTCTTTTGTTAATATTGTTGAATGATGATTTGTGGTTTCTGTATCTTTTTTTAAAGGTATTTCCTGTCGACCCTATATACTGCTTTGTTGTTTTATTTGATGTTACTGTTGCTTTATAAATTATATTTGACACTAGGCATTCGTTATTTAAAGGGCAAGGTTCTTTACGACAATTACAAAGTTTATCTTTTATGGTGCTTTTATCGTCTATATTGCTTTTGTTTTATATTTTGTTGTTGTGAGCTATTATTTTACTTCTGAAATTATTTGTGCAACTGTAAGATATAAACATATATATATATATAAAGTTAAATCAATTTAACTGATTAAAACTTCACTTGTTCCGCTGTTAAGGATTTTAAAAACGTAATAAAAAAATATATAAAAAATGTAGAACAATTGTTTTTTCTAGTTATAATTAATAATTGTAGCAGTGAAGAATTATTTTGTTTATTTTGTATTAAAAATTTAATTACTATTTGCGCAGTACTTTTTTTTGTTAAGTTAACATATTTTATTTTGTGTTAAACGAGTTAACACACTTTAACGAAGTTTTGTAAAAAATATAAATGTGTTACAGTATGCTGTTAATTTAAAGTTGTTGGTAAATAATTATTTATAAAATATATTTATTTCTAAAATTTATATGACCAACACTGCAGTAAAATTAAATGCTGTATTTATTTACACTTGAACCAAGTCGATATCTCAATGTTGAGCTTAAAAGAAAATATAAAAAAGAAAATTACGAAGATTCAACGATTACTGTTCAAAAATTACAGATAAGTTTATAAACAGAAAAAAAGTTAAATAAATTGTTTTGAATAATACAATTCCATACAAAAGAAGAGTAGAAAACTTCAGCTTATTTTTATTGGTGTAATTTGATATTGAAATTAATTCAAGTAATTTAAATAAAGAAATAGTAAAATAAATGTTAATAAAAACTTGTTATTTTCGTTAAGTCATTTTTATGCTTATTTTTATAACTTAAAAATAATAATAGTGTTTAAGTGAACTATAGAATATGTTTTTATCAAAAGTTAAGATGCGTTAAAAAGGATTGTGTTAAAAATTAAAAGTAAGTATCTATTTTAAAACATGTTAGATTTATTCAATGTTTAATTTAAAAATATTTCGATATACCAAGTTTTTGAACTCGGCTTGAAGGAATTATTAATGAAAATTTTACACAAATTCAATATTTACGAGAATCGCAGATTACACATTAAATGAAACTGTACAAAAGAAATATTTTAAGCAGTAAAGAAAAAATTTAAAGAAAAACCCATGAAAACTATCTTATGTTGAAAAAGTAAACTTGTTTATTTCAATAATTTTTTCATGTTGTGCTGAGAAAAATTTCAGTTAAATAAAGTTTATTAAAATAAGCCTAGCATTTTTTTTCATGTTTTTTCAAATCTGAGAAAGTATGGAACTTTTTACTACATTTTACACAACAACAAGTAGGTTCAAAATGGTACTTTTTATGCTGATTCAAATGTGACATAGAATAAAAGTTCTTATTACAATGTAAACAATAAAACTTAGGCTCATTATGAAGTTTAAGATGATTTTCCAATCCTACTTTAGTTTTAAAGCTTCTTCCATCTGGGCATTTATTGCATTTGAAATTTCTCTCATCACTGTGAGTTGCTTCATGGTTTTGTTTAATGTATTTCCTAGCAAAATTTCTATCACAAATTGCACAGGCGTACGGCTTTTCTCCTGTATGTGTTTTAATGTGCCGTTTTAGGTTGTATTTTCTTTTAAAAAACTTCTTGCAGGTTTTGCATTGATGCACAGCTCTACAACCTGAAAAAAAGCATAGTTTTTTGTATTAAATTTATTAGGTTGTATAACTTACTAAATAATTTAAAGTTTATAAAACTATAGTTTTTTTTGATTGATCTAACTTTTAACTAAAAAGTAGAATTTTTTGATAATTTTTTATACACAATCCACCTAAAAAAACATAAAACTATCAATTTGAAAAACTTACAAAAAATCTTTTTTAACACCTTTAAAACATAAAAACACGTAGTTCATACTGTTGTAAAAGAATCAATATTTAGGTGTGTAGGTATTTCAGCAAATAAAAAGTTAGTTAATTTTTTTGTAAAAAATTAATTGTCAAAACAAAATCAAAATTCTATTGAACTATTTATTAAAACAAACTGTACTCTTACTTGCGATAAACTGTTTATCATTGAGCTTATTAGCATTTTTTACAACAAAAAAACCCAATTAGAAATAATAAATATATTTTAGTATATTAGTATTCATTTTTACTAATTAGACAGAGGTTTTGCCTTATTTAATTAGCGGCTAAATATTCTAGAAAAATTTTTTTACGGTCTACAATGAGTAAAACAATTGATCTTAAGTTATTGCAGGAATCAATCAAATTATATTTTATAGCAAAATGGTAAATAAATCAACAAGAATAGTGCACAAATAGTTACTAATTGTTAAAAAAATATCGTTATTGTAAGTTGTTATCATAAGCACCTTTTTTTAATTATATAGTTGAAAATCAAATAAATAGGAGCTGTTTCTGTAACTAAAATAAAAAGTCAAACTATGTAACTGAGTTATTATTGCTTTTGAAAAAAAACTACGTTATATTTTTTGCTTTATATATGGTTCTATATTGTTGCATAAGAGATAAGTGTTATTATGTTTTCTACTTGTTACTATGTATTAACTGTAACAAAGTATAGTAATTCATTGAAAAAGCAATACTTTTTTTTATAACTTTTATTAGCAATTAATAATAAAAAAAATTGTCAGTACATAAAGTTGACATTGTTTTATTTTAAAGAGTTTTATATAAAGTAAAAACATATAAAACTATTAATTTTTTTATTTATTATTTAATTATCAATTCAATATCTAACCATTAATTATTCCTCCCTTTCCGCCTTTATTCCTATGACCAGCAGAATTCGAAGATTTTTTCTCGGTTATTCTGAATAGAGTAATTGAATCTTTAAACACAATCTTTTTTAAGTATTTAGAAAAATTATAAAGTTTTCATTTTCTGTAGTGGCTATAGGACAATAGAAAATTAAATCAAAGTTTGATTATTATATACACTAATATTAAAATACTCATAGCTATTCTTTTTGTATCTAAAAATTTAACTTATATAAATTCAAAAGAAAAGTCATATGACAGCTTATAAGGATGCAGCGCAACAATAAAATGTTTTTCAAGTGGTGTTTTTAAAGACTTAATAGTAAATTAAATTTCTTCCTTAATTTTTATACTTAGTCTTGTCCACGAAAGACTTTCTTTGGCAATTTAAGTAAACTACAAAAGCAGCCTACACCTAATCTATCAAATTCAATATATATATTATTGAATGCAAGAGCAAAAAATATTGTTTATTATTAGTCTTACTTATAAAACTCACTGCAAAATTTCGTCATCAACTATTGCTTTATTTTCTTCGATATCTTCTACTTCAATGATTTCTTCTGATTGCATATTGCTGATAACCTAAATATTTTATTTAAATAACAATTTTGTTTGTATAACCCAAAATAATTAATTTTTACATTTTGATATGGTGATACCATTTTATATGACAATAATAAGTATTAGTAATCGACTAACGGTGCATAAATAGTTTATCAATTTTTAGTTTTTATTGGTTATGTTTAAAGAAATGTATTTGCAAAAAAAGATGTAAAATAACTTGTTAGATCATTAAGTAGTACATAACAAATTAACCTTAGTGTATATAAATGACAAATATATAGTACAGAAGTATGAAACTTATTTTAACAAAATATTTATATAGTCTTTAAATCTTAAAAAGTTATTATCGAAACTCTAAGTTGTACTAATTATATAAACTCTAATATAAAAAAATTTTTGCTACATATTTTTCAGTCACTTATAGGGAGGGTATTTTAAACAAGAAGTCATGTTGGAAAATGAAAGAATGAATAGAAGGTATTGAACAGTTATTAGACTCTAATGTTTGTAAACATAATATGCGAATCAGTTATTCATGTAAGGTTAATTTTGGAAGATTAATTAAGTCACACAATCAAGAGATTTCAAACCAAAGTAATTTAATCAAAAATCAGTGTAACTGCGCTGGTGGCTGTAAATATTGTTTGAAGGGAGGCAATTGCCGGTCAGAGAACATTATTAACAAGACAACAGTTAACTCTGACCTTGAAAAGAAGTTCTACATCGGCTTATGCTCCACTCAATTCAGATTTCGGTATGCTTACCATATAAAATCCTTTAAAGGTGGTGTATACAAAAATAAAACTGAGCTTTCGAAGTATTTTTGCGGTCTTAAGCGCAAAAACATTGATTTTAAATTAACTTGGGAGGTGACTAAAAGAGCACAGCCTATAGCAGACGGTAACAACCCTGTTTGTAGGCTGTGCTTAAAAGAATCAACAGCCGTTTTGTATGTGTTAAAAGGGAAAGTTGTTTAAATAAGAGGAGTGAATTCATATCGTCTTGTCACATAAAAAAAAGCTCTTCTCAAAATAGAACATTTTTTGAAGTATTTTGTTTAACTGTTTTTATTTTGTAAATTTTAGTTGTTTGATTAGTTAGATGGTAGATCGATTTTTGTACTGAATATTTGTAACGTACAATGTTCAATTCTTACATCTTATTGTTTTTGTTTTTTTTTTCTAAACTTTTGCATCTTTGTTTATCTAAGTGATTTGTATTTTAAATTTAAACTGGCTGAAGATTAAAGACAATCTTTTTTGTCTTTATGAATCATATGTTTCAGAATTTATAAAATCATACATTTCAATAAATTGTTTAAAAGCCCTTCAAGTGGGCTCAGTAGAAGGTGTTTAAGTTTGAATAATAACCATACTTTATATAAATATATATATACATATTAAATAAAAATACATTATATATAATTAAATATTAGAGTGCTTATTTTTCCGGTTGAAAAAACTTTGTTTCAAGGAAATATCAACATTACCCTGTGCAAAAAATTAGATGATTTGAAGAAACTTTCCCTTGGCTAAATCGCTTTAAAAAAACCATACCAGTAAAAAATGTATTGGATCCAAAAAAAAAAGACTCTGGTGTTTAAAAGTGATTTTTTTTACAATTATCACACAAACAAATTGAGAACAATTTAAAAGAATCTAAAGAAAGTTTAATGGTAAAATTTCTTGTTTAAAAAAGTGTAAGTTCAAGAAAACTTACAAAAAGTAATAAAATTACAAAAATCAATAAGTTCAGCAAAAAAACTATCTTTAAATTGTTTTAAATTATTCACAATTTGTGTATGATAATCAACCGAAGTAAAAAGAAACGTGAAGTTTTAAAAGACGCCGAAGTAAAGTTTTATTAAAATCATCTAAAATTTCGCACGGAGTGTTTTTTCTTATTTACTTAACATAAAAATTTTTAAAGCCGGAAAATCGAAATTGACCAAAAAAATAAGCTCCTTAATATATAATATATATATATAATAAGGTTAATGTTTAAACTTAAACACTTTCAACTGAGCCCACTTGAAGGGCTTTTAAATAATTGATTGAAATGGCGATTTTAAAAATTCTGGAACATATGTTTCAAAAAGCTTTAATTTTTCATAAAGCTCTAATCATCAGCCAGTTAAATTCAAAATAAAAAAAGTTTTGAATAACTTTTGTATCTTTGTTTAGTACAGTGCTTTTTATTTTGAATTTAACTGGCTGATGGTTAGAGCTTTATGAAAAATTAAAGCTTTTTAAAACATATGTTCCAGAATTTTTAAAATCGCCATTTCAATAAATTAATATTTATATATATATATATATATATATAGTCTTTTAAAGTTGTTATATTACATTTTACATATGTAATTTATATTGTAATTTAATTATATTTTACATATACTATGTAAAATATATATATATATATATATTTATGTAATTTATTGAAATGGCGATTTTAAAAATTCTGGAACATATGTTTCATAAAGACAAAAAAGATTGTCTCTAATCTTCAGCCAGTTCAATTTTAAAATACAAAGCACATTGGTAAACAAGGATGCAAAAGTTTACAAAAAAACAAAAACAATATGACGTAAGAATTGAACATTGTACATTACAAATATTCAGTACAAAAATCGATCTACCATTTAACTAATCATACAACCAAAATTAACGAAAACAACAGTTAATTGACTATAAAATACTTCAAAATTTGTTGTATTTAAGAGGAGCTTTTTCATATTTCGACAAGACGATATAAATTCGCTCCTATTATTTAAACAACCTTCCTTTTTTAAAGCATACATAACGGCTGTTGATTCTTTTAAGCACAGCCTACAAACAGGGTTGTTACTATCTGCTATTGGCTCGATTTTTGTACTGAATATTTGTAATGTACAATGTTCAATTCTTACGTCATATTGTTTTTGTTTTTTTGTAAACTTTTGCATCTTTGTTTACCAAAGTGCTTTGTATTTTAAATTTGAACTGGCTGAAGATTAGAGACAATCTTTTTTGTCTATATGAAACATATGTTCCAGAATTTTTAAAATCGCCATTTCAATAAATTATTTAAAAGTCCTTCAAGTGGGCTCAGTAGAAGGTGTTCAAGTTTGAACATTAACCTTATTTTATATATATATATGTATGTATATATATACAATTTGGGAAAGGGTCTAAATTGTACGAAGAAAAAATAGCGCGAGAGGACTAAATTGCACGAGTGCACAAAATTGCACAAAGATATTATTGAACGCAGACCAATTTGCACTAGGGCACAAAGTTGGACGAGGAAACAAAATTGCACAAAGACAAATTTTCACCAAAGGTCACTTATGCACAACTTAAATTTTTGCATGAGAGTAAAAATACAGAAAAAAAGATGCAACAAACCAAGAAAAAAAACAAAAAAAATTAATTAATATAAAAACAAAAGGAAAATAAAGTTACTGACTGAAGTTAGGGGTAACAGTGACAGAAAAATATAAAAATGACTAATAAAAGTTATTATAAAAAAATAATAAATTATATTAAATCAATTTTTAAAAAATTTACCGATCGAGGTTAAGGGTTAGGGGTAACAGTGATAGTAACATAAAAAAATTATAAAAATTCAACCCGTGCAAAAATTTCTTCGTGCAATAATGTCTGCTTTTACAAAAGTGTCTTCGTGCAATTATATCCCCTCGTGCAAAATCGTTTACGTGCAAAAATACTTCGTGCAATTTTGTGAACTCGTGCAATTTTGTCCCCTCTCACAAATTTGTACGCTCGTGCAAATTTGACAGCTACCCATACAATTTATTACAAAAAGTCGATTTCAAAAAACTAATACATATGCTTCATAAAATTATCAAAAAAGATTCATTCATCAGCTTGTCTGATACATTTCATATAAAAGCTTGACTAATATTTTTCTTAATGACTAACTTTTTTGTCTTCGTCTTCGCTGCTGATAAACATGACGTCATGTTGGTTTGATGACGTAGTATCTTGATCTTGTGCTGTATAATTTTTAATTAAAATTATCAAGTACTGCAAAAAAAACTAAATCATTTCATTAACTATTTTATACAACAAACAAAATATTATGCAACAAGAAATAAGAAAGAGCTTGTAATTGCAGAACAGTTACAGAATTACCTAATAAATTCTTAAGAAGCAACCTAATTTACAAAATCACAATAAAATCTAACAATAAAAATTTACATTAGCTTGACAAAAATAAAAATAGATATTAGAATCACTTAGCATAATTCAAAAACAAAAATAAATCACAGAAGAACTAAAAATAATTAACAAAAAAATTAATAAAAGTTAACAAACAACTTAAACTTGGGAGTACTAAACTAAAAGAAATAAGTAGATTGCAAGTTTTACAGCTTTGAGGTATTATATACATATATATAAGAAATTAACAGAGATAAATCACTCAAACAAAATAAAACAAAAACAAAAGCTATACAAACAATCCATTAATTTTAACTAGAATTAACAACTTAATACAAAAACAACTATTAGATAATAATTTTTTTTTTAGAAGTTTATTTTTATTTTTTTTACATATGCTAAATAAGATTATTTAATTTTGTTTATCCAAGTCACAATTTTTAAGTGCTTATTTATAAACTTTATTTCTTTTTTTTATGTTTTTAAAAAGCTGCAGATAATAATTATTATTGTGCTAAATTTAAACACAGTTGTAGTTACTTACAAAAGGCAAAATTAAAATTTATAAAAAATAATACTATCAAACAGTATAAATTAACATATAAAATTGAATACAATTTCTTAAAATACATGAGAACAAAAACTCATATAACAATAACAGTTACCTGTTCTGTTTGAAGCAGGCCAATCATCATCATTTTTAGGATAATTTAGGAACAGGTCTCTCGATGATGAGTCCAAATCAAGCATATCATCATTGAGACATTTAGACTCATCATTTGCAACAGTATGTTCTAAAAAATAGAGCTAAATAAAAAAATACATAAAAAATATCCTGACTATCTTTAAACTTTTAAAATTTACGAAAAGTATCTTTCTATTAAAAATAATTTTTTTAAATAAAGTTTAATTTTAAATATTCATAAAGATAAATAAAAGAATTCTAAACGGTTATAAAGTTTAGGTTTGAATAAAAAAAAGACTTTTAATTTAAACTTCAAAGGCATGTCCAATAAAATATGCTTTTACATGCTGTATAAATATATTTACAAAATGTTTTTATTACAACATATTATTATTAAACATTTTTTTCAAAATACTTTTTTAAAAGAAGCTTCATTAATTTTTTTATAACAAACTATGTCAGTACCTTAGCATAAATCAAAAAATAACACAATTACAAACACTCGATTTACTTATACTCGATTTTATACAATTTCAAAGAGTACAACAGTTTTAGTTGAGACAAATGATTATTGGAAGCAAAAACAACTAGTTAGATTACCTTTGGTTAATTTGTAAATTTAAACAAAAAGTTAACATATTCTTTGAAGCTAGTTGCTAAGTTACTATTTAAATATTTTAGGTTTTATATGTTCAGGCTTATTAATAAATTTTAAAACGTACTATTGAATTTTGTTTTTATTTTTTATTTTTTATTGGAATAAAAGTAGAGAATAACAAACTCTTGTGTTAAAATTAGTTTTATATAAGATTTAGTATGAAACTCTACTTTTTTAACAATTGAAATTTAAAAATATATATATAGTCAATATTTTTATTATAAGTTTTAAAAAAAGTCTTAATCTGAATTTACTACATAAATCATAGCTTACATATTAGCTACATATTATAGCTACATATTACCTTAAGTTCTGAAAGCTAACAGTGCGAGTAATACTAAAGGCATAAATCATATAGTGCAATAAAATCTCATAGTGAAACTGACAAATCAGAATGACAATTCTGATTACATTAATTCATATTCCTTTCCTTATTGTTCACAGCCAAAAAAATGTTGGCATTAATTTAGCAGTACTTTATCATTTTTTTTAATGTTTAAACAGCAGTACAGTTGAAAACAGTAAATGTGCACTACAATGCAAATTCAGAAAACTAAAATGTTGAAAATATTTTAAGGCCACAAATTAAAAAGCAATTTATACTTTAATAAACTAAAAATTAACATATTTAGTTATTATTAATACCTACATTTTGTTTTTCTTTATAGAAAATTTAAAAAAATACATTTAGTAAGGATAGAGAGCACTTGGGTGATGTTGCTGGACTTATGAGTCCATATGATTTGGAAGTGTTTTTGCTTTAATAAGAAGAATCTAAAAAATATACATTTACAAAAATAAAAGTATGCTGCCAAAAAACCTATTTTCAACATATTTTCCTATTTTTTTCACTTAAAAAGTAATAAAATCACTTATACATGTCCTAGACTTAGAATTTATATATCAAATTAAAGCTTATACACATTGACATAGATTTGATGATATATTAACTGCTTTTGATGTATTATGACGTCATAATCACCCAAAATATGCAAATTTTGTCTGTAAAATTGTGCTTTTTAAAAAATTAAAAAGTGTAGCTTGTTATTGATTGTAATAAAAAACTTTATTGTAAAACAAAATTTTTAGGTATACTTACTTACCTTTAAAAATTTTGGTGATGTGGTATGTTTATAAGCGGGATATTAAATGTCATAATTCATTAAGCTGCAAATGTTTTAAAAAACTTCAATAATTATTCAATCACCTTTACAACAAATTTACAAATATTAAATTTATTCTAGGCAAGATAATGTTGAATGGCAATGAACATTAAGTTAATGATTGCAAAATATAGACTTTAACAAAGAAATAAAGTACATTGCAAAATAAAACGAACATTGTACTGTATCATTTTGTATTGACACTAAGCATTATTGCAAAAAGACTGATAATTAAAAAAAAAAATTAGTATAAAAATACTGTCACAGGAATTAATAAGATTTAATGGACTATCTGTTTGAAACAACTAGGTAATGATAAAACTCTTAAAGATTTAAAATATTATTATTTAACTTTTTGTAAAAGACATTTGTTCTACTAAAAAATCTATTTGGATATGGTTTCTCAGTGAAAATGATCTTCCTTAAGAAACATTCCATTCCTCTTTTCTTTTATATTCAATAATAGAATCTATATGCAAGTTCAGCAAATCACGTTTAGGCGCTTGTTTCTACTTCAAACTATTTCCATCTCCAACTCTCATGAAGTGGTCCATCTTGTAAATCCAATAATCATTTTTACCTTCACAAGTAGTAATATACCATGTGTCTGATGATCCTTCACTAATTGATGTGGCATAATAATGCCCTACCAAAAAAAATCATTTTTTTTTTGTATATTAGGAAAAGAAGCCCCTACAATTAATGCTGCATCAGCGTTTGTTGGTAATGAACACAGAGACTGAGAGCGCTCATCATCTTCTGCAACAAGAGCACATAAATTTAGAAGTCTTTTCTTGTGGGTTTTACCATTTACTTTGAAACGTTCTTGATTGTAAAACACTTTAGATTTGTGTGACTCTCTAAAGTAAATTAACTCAGTAGGAACAATAACTTCATTTTGATCAAAATGGGTAATCCAGAACTTTTCAAAGTAAATGATATTACCCACGAGGAAAGAATCTTAAATTTATGTGCTCTTTTTGCAGAAGATGTTTAGTGCTCTCTGTATCTACTTTTTTTAACCTTTAAGAATATTTTATTTACCTAACTATTTCAAACAGATAGTCCATTAAGTTTTATTAATTATGTGACAGATTTTTTAAAAATTTTAGTATAAAAGTATCAGCCAATTTGCAACATGGAAAGTATGATAACTATTAATTAATGATACAGTACAAGGTTCGTTTTATTTTGCCATTTTCTTTTTTTTTTTTTAAAGTCTTTATTTGCACTAATTAACTTAATGTTCATTGCCATTCAACATTATCTTGACTATAATAAACTTAATAGTTGTAAATTTGTTGTAATGCTGATTGAACAATTATTTAAAAAAAATTTTAAACACTTAAAGCTTAATGAACTATGAGATTTAATATCCTGCTTATAAACATACCACATCACCAAAGTAACTATACCTAAAAAGTTTTGTTTTACAATAGAGTTTTTTTAT
The DNA here is from genome assembly GCF_965202585.1 of Thalia democratica. Lineage (NCBI taxonomy): Eukaryota > Metazoa > Chordata > Thaliacea > Salpida > Salpidae > Thalia > Thalia democratica. The sequence goes on along the minus strand of NC_139172.1, from coordinate 2,493,448 downwards.
TTAAATTAATAACAAGCTACAATTTTTAATTTTTAAAAAAGCACAATTTTACATACAAAATTTGCATATTTGGGGTGATTATGACGTCATAATACATAAAAAGCAGTTAGAATATATTTAATATATGTCGATAAGTATAAGCTTTCATTTGATATATAAATTACAAGCTAAAACATGTATACGTGGTTTTATTACTGTTTAAGTTAAAAAAATTGAAAAATATGTGATTTTGGGGTTGAAAGTAGGTTTTTGGGCAGCATACTTTTATTTTTGCAATTTTTTTTTTTGATTCTTTATAATGAAGCAAAAAACACTTCCAATTTATATTGACTCATTTGACTTTTACAGTATGACTAAAAATATACTGTACTCCCTACCCCTAATAAATATGTCTAAAACAAGTATAAAAACACAATTATTTTTAGTAACTTTCAGTTATCTTAAAAATTTTTAAAGTTTTGCAAGAAAAGAGTAGATGGCTTCTAGATATTAATCAGACTTACATATGAATATTCATATAACATGTTTTGAGATATGGTCTCTTAAATATTTTGTTAGGAATTTAAATTGTCCGAATTTGAATTATCCAGTTCAAAAATATCTTTGAAATAGAATTAAATTACAAATTATCTCACCTTGATCAAAAAACGAAGTCTTTTCCATAAATGCTATTTATAACTTTTAATTAACCCTAAAAAAAGAACCTGTAAATATGATAAAATTTGAATGATTAGCATGATAGTTAAATAATTAAACAAATACATATTAAATTAAAAAGTTAGTATTTGTTGTAGCTTTTAAAAATAAAACATCTACTTTAACTTTAAAACTTTCAACAAACTAAACAAATTTATATTTTTCTTTATATAGTTTTAAGGTTTAAAAGCACAAACTAAAGCTAATACAAAATTAAAATATTTAAGTGTTTGTTTGTGTGTTTTTTACACTAAAAGTAAACAAGTTACACAAATTTACAAATTTTTCTCAATTGACTCTAAAATTGAATCTGATTAATTAAACTTTAGGGTATTATTAGAATTATATATATTCAATAAGTTTGGACAATAACTTTCTTTTTGCTTTGTATGATTTTTTCAAACTAAATGCAGATCCACACCAACTTTTTAGACAGTATAAATATATTTTCTTTATTTTCTCTGTTTTGTCTTTAACTGTTTTGGTCTGCTACCCATCTTTTACTAATTTTATTCAGAAGTTTAACAGATTTTTAACATTTTCATCAAGATTTTGAAAGTTACAAGTTTTCTTGTATACTTTTTATACAAAATAAAACTTATAATAAAAAACTTTAAAAAATAGAAATAAAATGAAAATTTTGAAAAGATACTGCAATGCTACTTCAAATAAGTTTTATGACAAATAAAATTACAGCTAAAAAAAATATAAAATAGTTTTTCCTTCTCTAATATTTTTTTCTTTTAAAAAAATGTTCAATAATCTTGCTTTATCTGTCTAAATTATGAATCTCCTCATTTTTTCAGAACTTCTAGTTAAATAGCTACATTTTGAAAAGTTTATTGAGTCTTTTCTCAGCTAGAAACTGAAGGAACTTTTTCTTTTTTTCTGTAAAACCATGGTACCTAACGTTGTCACTGTTGATTTATTTTAGCATGATGCAACTGTATATGTCTTTTATTGTTTGGGAGTCCTGCCTGCTCATAAATACATTGAGTTCAGATTCTTATTTAGTAAATTTAAGCAAACCAACGCAAAACAGCTTAGTTATTAAATTAAATAATAATGTTTAAACTGAGTATTGTCATTAAATTTTCATAACTATCAAGCTGCATAAATTAAATTTAAAGTAATAATTAGTTAGCTTAATATAAGTTGTAGACTGATATAACTTTTCAAATTATTTTGCAAAAAAAATACATAAACTGAGGGTAGACGTCATAATTTAAAAAGTTGTGTTAAAATATATGTCTGTGAAAGTAAGCTTTCAGTAGTATTATAAGTCTAGTACATGTAAAAATGTACTAAAGTGCTCCCTACCCCTATTCATTCAAAAAAATTAACAAATTGTGCAGTGTAAAAACACAAAATATTTTACAATATTTTTCTAACGTATTTTTTCTTCTATAAAAAAGTTATACATTTTATAAGCAGCTAGTAATTATTTGAACCAAAATATTGTAGACATCTGAATAAAATTTCTTATACAAATTTGACTTCAAAAGTGTTCTTTAAAGATGCATCTTTTAAAACTAGACTGAGTTTGATTTTCTTTAAATTTTTTTTTTTGATTTTTTAAACATTGCATTTAAACAATTTTGTGTTAATAACAATTTTGTCTTGTCAATTAGACTATTTTTATTTATATCGTTTTTTACTAACACACTAATCAAAGGTATTTTCACTAAAATTTTTCAAAAATTAATAAATTTAAAGTATAGAAAAGATTTTATCTAAAGAAGTTTTTATATATATGCTCTTAAAATTGTTTTAAAAAGTTTAATTGTAATAAACTAGCAATTTTCAAAACTAAAAAATATAACTAATTAATTTTAATAAGTATCAAACTGAAAATATTTCTTTACAAAACGTTCAATTAGAACTTAAGTTTTATAAAAATCTAGGGGCAACATCTCAAAAAAATAACTTGCAAATGAAAATAGATTGTACCAGTAGGTTTGATTAAGGGTATCTACTTGAATTGTTTTTGGTGAACAGATACACTTTTGATTCAAACTTTGTGATGTAGGTCAATCACAAGTTTAAAAAAATAATTGCTCTAACATTTTTCTCTAACACTATTACGATAAAACAGTTAAAAATGAGAAACCCTTTAACTTTCAAATTAACAGTAAATAACAGCTTTTATTAAAGGTTTGTAACTGAAACTTGGCATTTTACGCTAATTTTCACTGTAAGTTGGTTACTGTTTTAAATGTTTCAGAAAGGATTTAAAGACTTTTATATTTACTTTTTTTGATATTGTTGTATTACATGATATTTTAAAATTATAAACAATAGTTATGTTAGTGGTTTTACTATTTTGTAATTTATATTTTAAACATAGTATGCTTTTTCGTTGTTATTAACAATCCTTCTTTGAATAAAATGGATTTTTTTCGAATTAAAGTTATAGAACAAAAACAAGACTAGACAACACAAAAACAAAATATTGTCTTAAAGTAAAATCTGACAAACAATCAAAACACTTATACTTAAACAATTTGGGATTTTGAAGTATACAAGATATTTGACATATATCAGGATAAATATGATTTTAAGTAAAAAATCACGCAATACAAAATACGGTTCTACTTAAAACTATTTCTATTCTATATATACCTAAATATTATTGTTAAAGTTTAAAACGAGTATAGATAAGTTTTACGATCCTAATAGTAGTAAATTTTGAAAATTATATAATAATAGTTTTAGTTTACTTAAATTATTATTATAATTAAGCTTGTAAAATTTAATTAAAACCGTTGTTTGTACGTAAACAGAGAAATAATTAACAAACCGCGACAATTCTCATCCGAACAAATTCTACCCACTCAGATTCCATCTGATGAAATCCAACCCAATCAATTCCCATCTGATTAATTCCTACCCGATGAAATATCACCAGTTTTTAGTAAATGAGGACATACTTTTTAAGGTATTAAAATTTTTCACATTCAAACCAATTAAGTATTCACAAACTAACTAAAATATTTGTAAAAAAGAAACCAAACATTTAAAACCATTACGATTTAAGAAGATACATTTGTTTTAATGATTTATAAGTTAACTTGTATATTTTTCGTTATTAACTCTGCGTCTGATCTAAATAAGTTTAAAAGTAATATTTTTTAAAGTGTATAATGTAAAACAACAATCGTGCAAGTTAAGATTTACAAAATTATTACTACTTTAAATCTTACAATTAGATAAAAAAAATCATTCAAAGAACTTAAAGGCATTAAGAAAAGTTTTTAAAATGAAAAAAAAAAAACTTTACTTATTACAAATAGAAACCTGCACATTTTTTTATATAAAAAACTTTGTTTGTCAATGTTAGTAAAAAAAATTAAAATTTTAAGAGGTAATCTGTAAAAATATATTAAATTTGATACTCAAGCAAATATATTGCTATCAAACTAAATTTGTGTTCTACAAATAAATTTTAAATGTTCAACGTATTTTATAATTATCTGACTTCAAGTATAATCCTCTAAAATTATAAACTATGTTTTTATTTACATACTTTTAGTTATTAACGTTAATTTCAAAAATTTTATGCAAATCTTAATTAAATTATTTTTACAAACACAGTAAAAAGTTATAAATCTAACTAAAAAGAATTTATAGTGTAACTAGATTCAAATTTATGAATAACTTTTTAAGTTTATGTTTGAAATTTAACAAGGATATTTAGTATGTAAAATAATTTTAATTAACAAAAAAATTTACATATAAATAAATCAAATGTTTTTTTTTTCATCTATAAATCAAAGAAAAGTTTAAATGTAGTAAAAAGTATTTAGCAGTTTATGGGATTTTAACTTTGAATGCAGAGCTTAAGAAGCATTTTAAAAATTCAGTCATAAAATAATTAAAAAAAACAAAGTTTTAGGAAGTTTTTAAAACATTTTTTAGTGTATAATGTCAATTTTTTACAGATTATAGGTAAAATTTATTCAAACATTATCTAGTCATAGATAAGAAGTTAATATTTATAAAAATATTGTACTAATCGATAACCGAAAGGTTTTTCGTAGACAAGTTTTTTTAACCAAACTTTTTGAGCGTTGTTTTTGTCGTTCGAGAAACTATATATATTTTTAATTCTGTATACTATTTGACTTTAAACAAATCTTTGGCTTTAAGTTTAGTTAGATCATAAACAAAAAATAATCAATGATAATCGGTAAAAAGAAATTTGATTGTTTTTTAATAAAAACTGACTGTCAGCTACAAAAATTATGCAAATAACTTGTATGCACAAAATTATAAAAAACAATGCATATTTTTACATATTATTAAATAATAAAAGAAAAGTTCACAAAAAGTTAGTTTTAAGGACCTGGTTCACATAAAAACCTTTCGGTAATCGAATCGAATCCACTATTAAAATTAAAATGCCTAGTTATGTATTTTGAAAACTTCAACTTTTATAATTGTTTGATTTTTAATTTATTGGTTTGCATCAATTAAAGTGACTTCGAATTACTAAAATTAAATAGAGTAAATTAAATTTAAAGAATAAAAAGAAGCATTAATAGTTAATATGAAATTGAGTAAGATTACAATCAGTTAGCAATTACCAACTGTGAGCTTTAGTAAAGTTTAACATTAACCATTCTTTTCTAATATGAAAATTTTTAAAAATATCTGAAGTATTGCAACAACCTTTGAAATACTAAGCGCCATTGTAAAAAGTAAACTTAAAAAGTTTTAAACGTTCGGTGTTTTTAAATTTTCAAACAATGTCTAACTTATACGAGTTTAGCAAAATTATAAAGTTTTCTTAAAGTGATGCTTAAAAACTTGTGATTTAACTCAAATTTCCACTTTTATTTAATTATTTACTTTTTTTTATAAATGATTCAATTCATAAGAATTTATCAAGTATTAGCTACTTATTGATTTTTTATAAAAAGTCTTTAGAACAGGGTTTCCCAAACTTTTTTGCAAATGGCCCTCTTTAAAGAGTTTGAAAAAGCAATGGCCCCCTTCAACATATAGGTTACTCATAAACTACGATAAAATACATATAAGACTTTTTTTTTGCTCTTTATCTGCAACTCAAGAATATCTAGTGTAAGTTTCTAAACTACGATAAAATACATATAAGACAGCAAAAGTTTACAGCATACTCTTGCCGTTTGCCCGCATTTTTGAATTCTTACAGTACCATTGTTTATTTTTTAAAGTATGCTGTAAGTACTTTAGTTTTTTGTTTGACAACAAATTAGCTTCCTTGTGGTGATACTCACCTTTTTTCTTTGTAAAAATAAATAACCAACTAAAAAGATTTTTTATAAATAGGGGTTATTAAGTCTTTAGCATCGTTTTTATTTGGTGTGGTATTTTTAATATTAACTGTTTTAGAACTTTATAAAAATTAAAAACAATTTAATTGCAAGTAACTTTATTATAAAACTCAAAGAAGCAAAAAAAGTACAACGAAATATTTGCCTTTACCCTTTTAAAATAAAAAATGTTATTAAATCTTACTACTGTATTTAAAAGAGACGACTATAAACGAAATCTAAGCGAGTTATTAAGCATAAAAAGTAGTAGAAAATTATCATGATCTTTTAAAGTTGTATACTGTTAAGCATTTAACAAGTTAACTTATAATATGCGTACCAAAAGTACAACGCCACCCGTTAAGAATTATTAATTAATACTGTTAGTTTGTTAATCAAAATTTCCAATTAAAAGTATCTTTTACCAAAGTTTTTCCTTTTAAATTTTTATTTTTAAATCTTTCTTATTTTTTTACCGGTATATTCAGCTGCAAAAACCTGTAATAAAAGTTATAGTTTACCTTAATTTAATTACTATTACAATGTCAAAACAAACTAACTGTTAAAGGTAATTTTTTTCAATAATAAAAGATTATCGCAACAACTTGGTTGAAGAAAAATATTAGAACATTTTTATAGTTACTTACATAAGTAATGAACACATGTAAAAGTTTATATTACTTACAAAAATAACTTAAAAACAAAAAAATATTATGTTTACAAAGCAGCATAAAACAATTCAACGAACGTTTTCGGCCTTTTCCCTATCAAACCCATTGACACGCATGATTGCGTAAATGACCGCTTCAGGATAGAACACGTGATTCGCGTAGTCGCTTTCTTTGCGATTTTGCGCCGCACTGTATCCTCTCCTGCAATATAAATTTTGCCATTAATATATTTAACTTTAGCATGCAAACTTTCCAACAAAATTTTGTTAATAATAAATTTAACTTTAGCATGCAAACTTTCAAACCTGAAAACTCTGAATTCACGGACGTGACTTTCTATCACGACGTCTTTTGGACAGTCAGGAAGTTGAACTGTCGTTTCGTATTTTCTCATCAGATCTTTAGTCACTCTGCTGTTGTGGCGATCTTCCATTTTCGCGTACATATCTCGGCAAAATCTTTTAACCTGTAAAATCTGGTTGTCATCTTCAAAGAACACTGTGGGAAGGTGGTTAACATCGTAATTGTTCATCGTTTTGTCGATTCTTCCTTCAACAAAGTCTTTGTGTCTGAAAATTCATAAAATTTTAAATAGTATGTTGCATGTTACCAAGTTTCACAAAACTAAGCTTTTTACAACCCTTACTTTTTTTAGTGTAAAAAAAACATTTTTTTTTAGTAACTAATAACCTATAGAGATACTAACGTTTTAAGTATCTGTTATCTAACATCACTTAAAAATCGAACACTTTTTATTGTAGTTAAATATTTAAGTTACTTACCTTTTCAAAAATAAGTTACTGTAATAGCATTAATCTAAACCGTTAACATAAATATCTAAATCTGCCATCATTATCTTATCAGGAATCACAAAAAAACGTGTATTTTAATTGGTCTAATACAACTAAAAATTTAATTTATCAACAATTAAAATAAACCCACATTTTTGATTTTTCTTTTTTGAGGTATATGTTATAAAGTTTTTTTACACATTTCCCCTTCAATATGAAATCAACAATAGGCTGACACTCTTCCTTGAATTTTTTAATTTCATTTCTCGCCTCATCGTTATGCTTTCTCAGCTGCGTTTCTGATTGGTTAAAAGAAGTACTTTCCCAACTGTGAGATTCGTCAGAATTTTCTATGAGGCCATCGATGTTTTTAGTTGAAATATTCGATTCTTTGGTCAAAATACTCTCGCCTGTAGAACTTTCCATACTTTTGTAGCTTTTGTTGGCAGATTTTTTACTAAACGATTTTCTTTTTATTCTTTGTTTTATGCTCTGTAGGTTTTTATCATTGTTTTGTTTGTTTATTATTTTTACTTCATTTATCAGGTCATTTGCAATCTTATCTTCTATGTGATAACCTGTGTATTCATCAATATGGCTTTTTCCCTGAAAAATTTTATTAGATAAAACATTTACTAAAACTAAGTTTATATAAGTTGAATAGGTTATCTACACCACAGGATTTGTTTTCTTATCTGAAATTGTAGATTAAATATTTTATTCAACATATATTTTAGTTGTTATCATGTAAATAGCTTGAAAATTAAAATTTATTTTATTTAAAAATGTGAATATCTTACAAGTTGCAAAGTTCTTAATGAAGTTCAATTTCCATTCTACGAATTTTTATTACACTTTTATTTTTAATTCAATACAATCATTCAAGTTTTTGAACAAGTAATAGTGAATAAAATGTAATAAGTGCAATGTGTATATATTGAAAAAAAGAAAAACGTTTTTATTTTATTATATGCACTTCTCATTTACATTTTAAATAAACTGTACAAACTTTAACCTCTCCATGATTTTTAGTTGAGTTTTTAATTCTTTTCTTTTTCTTCTTATTTTTGGACGATGTTACTTTTAGTTCTTCCTATAAAATTGAAGTGTGATAATTTTTCATATTCTGTATTTTATATTTTCTATACAGCTTTTTGGTTACAATACTTTTTAGAAATTCTTCGTACATTTAAACAAAAACAAGTTGAAGCAATTATTTATAGTTCTTTTTCTTTAGAAAACTTTTAAACAACAAATATACTTTAAAGTTTTATAAAAAGAAAACAGAATAAAAAAACTTATTAATTTGTTTCAAGAAAAATTTGGAACTATTTTCTATGTTTAACACTTCTATCCTCCTTGATACTTAATTAATTTTAAACAAATACATTAATGTCTTCATTTGTTAAAAAAATTACAAAAATGGTGCACCTTTTAACACCCTTTTCAATTTGAAACTTCGCTGACTTATGTGATTTACTTTTGTTTTGAATCTTTGTTGTTAGTTTAATACTCTTATTTGGTAAATGACTGCTGATTAAGATAAAAAACAATGAACAACTTCTAACTGTATAAGTATTTACCTAGTTTTTGTTTTATTTTGTTATACAGATGTTATCATTCTTGTAGTTAGTTCGTAAATACACTCAACTAAAAAGGATATTTATTTATATATTAATAACTTATCTGAATTGAATCTTGCCTGTGAGAGTTGCACATATGAAACACCAGACGTTTATTTTTACACTTTTACACTTTTATTTTTAATTCAGTACAATCATTCAAGTTTTTGAACAAGTAATAGTGAATAAAATGTAATAAGTGCAATGTGTATATATTGAAAAAAAGAAAAACGTTTTTGTTTTATTATATGCACTTCTCATTTACATTTTAAATAATGTTAACAAAACTGTACAAACTTTAACCTCTCCATGATTTTTAGTTGAGTTTTTAATTCTTTTCTTTTTCTTCTTATTTTTGGACGATGTTACTTCTAGTTCTTTCTATAAAATTGAAGTCTGATAATATTTCATATTCTGTATTTTATATTTTCTATACAGCTTTTTGGTTACAATACTTTTTAGAAATTCTTCGTACATTTAAACAAAAACAAGTTGAAGCAATTATTTATAGTTCTTTTTCTTTAGAAAACTTTTAAACAACAAATATACTTTAAAGTTTTATAAAAAGAAAACAGAATAAAAAAACTTATTAATTTGTTTCAATAAAAATTTGGAATTATTTTCTATGTGTAACACTTCTATCCTCCTCGATAATTAATTAATTTTAAACGAATACGTTAATGTCTTCATTTGTTAAACAAATTACAAAAATGGTGCACCTTTTAACACCCTTTTCAATTTGAAACTTCGCTGACTTATGTGATTTAGTTTTATTTTGAATCTATGTTGTTAGTTTAATACTCTTATTTGGTAAATGACTGCTGATTAAGATAAAAAACAATAAACAACTTTTAACTGTATAAGTATTTACCTAGTTTTTGTTTTATTTTGTTGTACAGATGTTATCATTCTTGTAGTTAGTTCGTAAATACACTCAACTAAAAAGGATATTTATTTATATATTAATAACTTATCTGAATTGAATCTTTCCTGTGAGTAAATGCTCAATCTTGCCTGTGAGAGTTGCACATATGAAACACCAGACGTCGGTGTAGCTGCCTCTTTGCTTATCTTTTACAACAATGTTCACATTAATGCAAGTTCTTCAAAACCAAAGCCTCCAAAGATGGACCGTCCTCGAATAGGGACAGACTGCAATGAAGAAGGTTGGAACATATTTGTGCAAAAGAGAACTATTTTTAAAGAAAGCATGGAGATGACAGAGGTAGAAAAACGTCATCAACTGTACCAGTGCTGTGTGGAAGATCTAGGCGATGCTATTCTGAAGGGACATGCAGATGTAGTAAATTTAAGTGAGCAAAAGCTTTTAAGGATGATCAAGCAGCTTGCAGTTATTCCTGTTTCAGTTGTTGTACGACGATCAGACTTTCTTAGTACGAGACAGGATTTGACTGAAAAAACTTGATCATTTGCTGCCCGTTAAAGGGAAAAGCCAGTACATGCTCTTACACATGTACTTACCCGAGGATGGCTGTAATCAAACAGTAGACTTCACAGACATAATCCTAAAAAATGTCATGGTGACTTGTCTAGTAGATAAGGATATCCGCAAAAAGGTGTTAGGATGGGAAGTCTAGACAAGAAAGATGTCAATGAGACAATTGGCTATTTTGAAGCTAAAGAGATGGCACGTGATGCAATGACACAACCTACTGTTACGGCCTCAGTTTCCTCATACAAATCCTTAAGGAAAACTATAAAAAAACCAAGTGGTAAAATAAATTGTAATATATGCAGTAAAGTATCTACAAAATTTATTTGGAGCAGAAAAAATAACAAGCATATTGAGTGTTATACCTGTAAACAATGCTGGATAAAATCCCAGAAAAAGATTATCAATGAGACAACAAACGTGCAGATGAGACGAATGCACTTCTAGTTGGTGGAAACATACACAAAAATTTGACAAGGCAGTTGATGTTTATGATAGTATCAATGTGGTCAAACTTGATCACTACGTCTTTGATTCTTTGAGCGGATAGAAAGAATCAGTGTCACTGAAATATCCTACAAATCAACTAAAAGTTTCTATTAATAATAAAGATAGCTTCTCTTGATTGATAAATAAGCATACACTCGGATGGATATAAAATTCCCGAGGCAAAATTGTTGCAAAATCAACGTTGTTAAAAATACAGGTGCACAGTCATGCTTATGGGACCTTAGTAGTTACCTCAAACATGGTTTTAAGAAGTCTAATCTTGTACCAGTTAAAAGGAAAATGGTAGCAGCCAACAGAGAACAGATAAAAATAACTGAGGCTATCTTTATGGACTTGATGGCTAAAGATGTAAAAGATAAAGTTCATATAGCAAAAGAAATGGTTTATATCAGTCAATGTACTGACAGGTTTTTTCTTTCAAGAAGTACCTGCATAAAACTTGGTATAATAAGTCGTGATTTTCTTCGCATTGGTGCGACCATTGAATCCTGCACTGTTCATAAGGAATTGCAAACTTGTGATTGTAACCTAGAACTCCTCCCCCTGATAGGCCAAAGGACTTACCATTTGCTTGCATTTCTACAAAAAATCAAAAGATGAGAGAGTGGCTTTTAAAAAGGTACGCATCATCTACATTTAATAAATGTACTTACCAATTGCTTCCAGAAATGACAAGTTTACCTTTGAAAATTCATTTTGACTCAAATGCCATTCCTAAGGCAATATCAACTGCTTCCCCAACTCTTTGAGGTAAAAGAAACTTTAGATAGGGATACTCGATTAGATGTACTTGGTAAAACTCCAGTTAGTGTTCCGTCTACTTGGGTACATCATATGGTTGCGGTTTCTAAAGCTGAAGGTAGCTGTAGAAGAGTTGTTGACCTCTCACCTTTGAATAAGTGTTGTGTATGATAAAAACATCATGTAAAGCCTCCAAGCATTCACGTATGTGAAATTCCTGCAAACACGTAGAAAAGTGTGTCTGATGCATGGAATGGGTTTCATTAAGTATCACTTCGTCCAGAAAATCATCATCTCACAACTTTTTTTACTCCATGGGGAAGGTACTACTACAAAGTGGCAACACAAGGTTATTTGGCAAGTGGAGATGCATATACGCGCAGTTATGATGAAATTATAATTGACATACCTAGTAAAACAAAATCCGTTGATGACACTGTTTTATGGGATGAGAAGTTGGCTGATCATTGGTGGCGTATGATTGACTATTTAGATGTAATGGGAAAAAATGGAGTCGTACTCAATCCTGAAAAGTTTTCACTTCCACTAAAAGAAATTGACTTTGCTGGATTTAATATTACAAAATCTGAAATTAATCCACGAGAAAAGTTCATAAATGCTACAAGGTATTTTCCTATTCCCAAATCAATAATAGATGCTAGATCATGATTTGGTTTAGTTCACCAAGTTTTACATTATAATCAATTGACATCTTTAATGACTGTCTTCAAGCCCAAAACTAAGTTCTACTGGAAGGATGAGCTAGATGATATATTCTACAAATCAAAAGAAGCTATATTTGCAGCCATAACAAATCAAAAGAAGCTATAGTTGCAGCCATAACAAATCAAAAGAAGCTATAGTTGCAGCCATAACAAAGGGTATACAAATTTTCGATGTGGGAAAGCCCATTTGTATACAGTCAGACTGGTCTACAACTGGTATTGGTCATTTTTTGTTGCAGAAACATTTATTATATTAAGCTTCTATCACCTAGCAGTATATTTCTGGATGATACGTGTAGAACTGTTTTCTTCCATTTTTAAGAAAAGAGGTTCTTAGAGTGCTGCATTCTGCTCATCAAGGGGCCACTGCAATGAACGAGCGAGCAAAATAGAATGTTTATTGGCCGGGAATAACAAATGATATTCAAGGTTGTCGGGAAAATTGCAATAGTTGTAACTTAATTGCATCAAGCAATCCTCGCCTACCTCCAATTGAACTATTGTTCAAAAGGAGCTTTGTGATTATTTTCATTTCAAAGAGTGATATTATTTTGTAGCTGCTGACAGACTTTCAGGTTGGACGGAACAACAACAAAGAATCAAATTAGGTACAAATGAATCTGGTTAAAGAGGGCAATGTAAAGCTTTGCGTCGTATTTTTGTCACTATTGTTGGTGTTCCAGTTGAAGTATCTTCAGATTGAGGTCCAGAGTTTTCTGAAAAAGTTACCAAAGATTTTCTAAAACGATGGGGTATACACCATCGTATGTTATCTGCTTATCATCCAGTGTCAAACGGTAGGGCGGAATTAGCAGTAAAGGCCTCTAAGCGATTGTAAATGGAAACTTTTGGTTCTAACTAAATAACGACAAAATGGTACATGCATTACTTACGCAGAGAAATACGCCTGATCAAGGATGCCAACTATCTCCTGCACAGATCCTTTTGGGACGAAATTTAAAAGACTTATTGTCTTACATCAGAAAGAGTGTTATGGCTTACAATAACTCGCAGATCTTAAACATGTGGCGTAACGCATAAAGTAGAAAGAATAAAGCTCTTAAATTATTATAAGTCTCTCGAAAGTTTAAGTGAACACACAAGATCGTTTCTACCACTGAATTACAGTGATCATGTTATGATCATGTCATATCCAGAACCAAGCAGGTAACTTCCCTAACAAATGGGAAAAAAGTGCAATAATAGTGGAACTAAAAGACTATTATCTATATGTTGTCAAGATTGATGTATTAGGTCGCTTAACTGTACAAAATGCAAGTTTTGCATGTGTACCTAAGAAAAACAAATAATTGCGGGTATTTGTGACTTTACAAGGTTGTACAAACACACTCGCCCATTATCTTATTCACTACCTTGGGTTTATGAACTGAAATAATTCTAGGAGGAACAAAGTTTTTCAGCCTTGAGCCTAAAAGAAAAATATTACGGCCTCCCTATTGGGGTAAAGTCTCAAAAATTAGCAGCTGTTGTTTCTAATAGGGTTGATCACATTATATAGGGTTGTTTCTTAATTTTAACCCGTTTTCAACATATTATGGATGACAAGTTTATGGATTGTAAAGGGTACACATACATATATCGTTATGACATATCAATATTTTCTAAAACATGATATGTACATTTCATCACCTAACGCGTGTCTTAAAAATTGTTTCCATAAATGGACTATGCCTTAATATATAAATAAACGTTTGTAAATAAACCCAGGTAGAATTCTCAGGACATAATGTTGGGATTAAAGGGATAAACGTACAAGACAAAAAAGTAGAAATTTTTAGAGAATTCCGACTGCCCAACACAAGGAAGGAATTGAAACGCTTCATAAGCATTTCTTACGCAGATTTGTGCGAAATATAGCTGAAAAAATTCCCTTTAAATGATATTTCTAGGGGAACTAAAACAAATAACGAAAAAAATCTTAACACAGCTCAAATTCAGGTGTATAATTAGACTAAGCCAACAAATATTTAATAAAATTGTTTTTTTTTGTTTTTAGATAGATTGAACATATATATGTAATTTATTAATAATAACAATACTAATTTACTTTTAAAATATCTTTATAGTTAGGTTAAAAATATTTTAGATAAAATGTACACAATTTATTATTTTACTGAGCAAAACTGATTTACTGTAAAAATCATTTTGAAATTAATAAAAACAGTTCCTAGCAACTGTTCTGAATGCAGTAAATAAAACTTAAAAGCTTAACATTATTGTAAAAAAGTTAACAACAACTTTCATTTCTCTAAACTGTTTGATTTTACTTAAGTAAATATAAATTTAAAACTTAAAAAAACTACAATGTTAATACTAAGAATATTGAAGAACTAGCCGCAAGGCTAAAAAATTCTAAATAACCACTTAAATAATAAAAATTACTACTTTTGAACAAAATATTGAAACTGGATTAACTAAACCTCATTCTAGATCTAGAAAAAAAATTCCCTGAGATTTTCAAAAACTTCCCTGAAATTTAGAGAAAAAATCAAAACTTCCCTGAGTTTCCCTGAGTTAAAAGAAAAATGCCAAAATTCCCTGATTTTCCCTGAGATTCCCTGAGATTTTCTACAGTTTGAAATTTCCCTGAGATTCCCTGATTTCCCTGAGTTCCCTGAGTGTGTGGCAACCCTGTAACTGTTCAAAACTAATTTTAGTCTTCAATGAAATGAATTAAGTAATCGTTATTGTATTTTAAATTTGATTAAAAAAACAAACTTTTTCTACTTCATTTTCATTTGATTTTCTCTTTTTTCTTTTCTTCTTTATTTTTTCGTTGCAGCTTTGACTCTATAAGTTGTTTTTTTTTATAATATAAGGTAACATTAACATATATTACTTAAGATACACTGTTGCGTTGTACTGTTTTTGTTTGTATTCAGATTTATATCAAGAGATTTTGACTAATTACTCAAATATTTAGATAACCAAACATACCTTAGCTTTAGTGAAGTTATTAAAAAAAGATAGTTATAATATCAGGGTTGTCTAATGTTTTTGGCAAATTTTCTAAAAGTTTTTATCATTTATTCCATGTTTTTAAAACCATACGTTATAGGGTAGTTTTTTTAAGTAATTTTAAGACAAAAAAGTGTGTTAAATAGTAAAACGATATATAAAAGATCCTCTTTAAGTGTGTTTTTAAAGAAAAAAAAGTGTTTGATGATGACAAAGAATTTTTTTCTAGATTTCTTGCGTCAATTCTGAATCTTACTACTTAACATGTGAAAATTGTTTCAAATGCCAGGTTTTTTAATGATTATTGTTTAAAATTTCAGGTTTTTTCAGAATGTGTGGCAACCCTGAAAAATATTAAACTTTACCAGCTAGTTTTCAGAAAAAAACTAAAAAAAACTATGTTTTGTACTGCTTTTTTAGATTATCAGCAACTTGAAAAATAAATTACTACCAAACTCTAGGTGTCAGAGCAACAGATGCACTAAATATTTTAAGAAATAGTTTTTATATTTTTTTTATATATTGAACAAATATATGTAATTTAGTAACAATATTGGTTTACTTTAAAAATATTTTGATAGTAAGGTTAAAAATACTTTAGATAAATGTACTCAATTTATTATTTTACTGAGCAATACTGATTTACTGTAAAAATCTTTTTGAAATTAATAAAAACAGTAAAATGTTCAAAACAAATTTTAGTCTTCAATAATATGAATTAAGTAATCGTTATTGTATTTTTAATTTAATTAATAAAACAAACTTTTTCTACTTCATTCTCATTTGATTTTCTCTTTTTTCTTTTCTTCTTTATTTTTTCGTTGCAGCTTTGACTCTATAAATTTTTTTTATATTATAAATAACATCAACATATATTACTTAAAATACACTGTTGCGTTGTACTGTTTTAGTTAGTATTCAGATTTAACTCTGAGATTTTGAATAATTACTCAAACTTTTAATTAACCAATCATACCTTAACTATAGTAAAGTTAATAAAAAAAGATAGCAACAACATCAGGGTTGTCAAATGTTTTTGGAAAATTTTCTAAAAGTTTTTATCATTTATTCCATGTTTTTAAAATCATACGTTATAGGGTCGTTTTTTTAAGTAATTGTAAGACAAAAAATTGTGTTTAATTGTAAAACGATATATAAAACATCCTCTATATATGTTTTTTCAAAGAAAAAAATATTTGAAGATGACAAAGAAAAGTTTTCTAGATTTCTTGTGTTAATTCTGAATTTTACTACTAAATATGTAAAAGTTGTTTGTAATGCCAAATTTTTTAGTGTTTATTGTTTAAAATTCAGGTTTTTTTTTATAATTTGTGGCAACTCTGAAAAACATTAAATTCTACCAGCCAGTTTTCAGCAAAAACTAAAAAAAACTATATTTTGTACTGCTTTTTTAGATTATTAGCAACTTGAAAAATAAATCACTACCAAACTCTTGATGTCAGAGCAACAGATGCACTAAACATTTTAAGAAATT
Organism: Thalia democratica; assembly: GCF_965202585.1. Taxonomy (NCBI): domain Eukaryota; kingdom Metazoa; phylum Chordata; class Thaliacea; order Salpida; family Salpidae; genus Thalia; species Thalia democratica. The sequence continues at coordinate 2,476,471 of NC_139172.1, read as the reverse complement.
GGTTTCATATTTTTTGATATATTGAGCAAATAGATATAATTTATTGCACTCTAATAATAACCATATAAAATTACTTAAAAAATATCTAAATTATAAAATTAAAAATATTTTTACAAAAAGTGTACATAACTTATTAATTATACTGACAATAAATGTTTGACTGTATAAATCGTTTTTGAATTAACTTAAATAGTTAAAACGTACAAAAGACATTTATAGTCTTCAATAATATAATTAAGTAATCATGTTTTGTTTTAAATAACATTAGTAAAACAAACTTTTTCTACTTCATTTTCATTTGATTTTTTCTTTTTACTTTTTTCCTTGACAGTTTCAGTTGATTTCAAACTCTATAATTTTTTTTTTTTAATTTTTTTAAACAACAACAAATAAAACTTTATAAGATCAATATTAACTGTAGTACTGTTTTTGTTTGTTTCTATATTTTGTTTTGAGATTTTCGACTAATTACTTAAACTTATAAATAACCAATTAAGTCTTAAATTTATTGGAAATTCCTTTAAAATTGCTTAAAAAGATAGCAATAATATCGAGGTAGTCAAATGTTTTTGGCAAATTTTCTTTAGGTTTTAAAAAATGTTTCTCTTTTATTTTTAATAACACGTTTCAGTGATCTTTTTCGTTTAATATGAGGTTTAAGGTAAAAACTGTGAGGAAAACGATATAGAAAACATATTGTAAATCTTCTTTAAATGTGTTATTTAATAGAAAATGTGTTTGATGATGACAAAAAAAGTTATCTATATTTTTAGGGTCAAATCTAACTTTTATTACTTAATATGTAAAAGTTGTTTGAAATACCAGGTTCTTTATTTTTTTTTCAAAATTACAGGATTTTCCAGTTTTTGTGGCAACCCTAACATCAAACTCAATCAGCTAATTTTGAGCAAAGAAAAAAAATGTACTATATTTTGTGCTGCTTTTTTACATTATTAGCAACTTGAAAATATAAAAATCACTGACAAACTCTAGATGTCAGAGCAACAGATAAAATTTTTATTTTGATTTTGATTTAAATATTTTTTATATCTTTAGATAGATTGAGCAAATAGTCGTTATTTATTGCATTGTAATAATAACCATACTAATTTATTTAAATAATATCTAAATAGTTAAGTTTAAAATATTGTAGACAAAATGTACACAATTTATTAATTTTTCTGACCAAACTGTTTTACTGTGTAAATCTTTTTGAAATAAATAAAAACATTTAAAATGTGCAAAACACATTTTTAGTCTTAATTGATATGAATTAAGTATTCGTTATGTATTTTAAATAAACTTCATAAAACAAACTTTTTCTACTTCATTTTCATTTGATTTTCTCTTTTTTCTTCTGTTTTTTATTTTATTGGTGCAGTTTTGACTCTATAAGTATTTTTTTATTATAAATAATATCAACATATATTACTTAAAATACACTGCTCTTCTGATTTTGTTTGTATTCAGATTTAACTCTGAGATTTTGAATAATTACTCAAACTTTTAATTAACCAATCATTTTTAACTATATTGGATTTTATTAAAGCTATAAAAAAAAGATAGCAATACTATCAGGGTTGTCAAATGTTTTTGGCAAATTTTCTCAAGGTTTAAAAAAATTCTTCCATGTTTTTGTAATTATACATTTTTGGGTCGTTTATTTTTAAATAAGTTTAAGACAAAAATTGTGTTAATTAGTAGAACGATATGTTAAAGTTCTTCTTAAAATGTGTTTTTTAAGAAGGAAAAGTATTTGATGATAACAAAGAAAAGTTTTCTAGATTTCTTCTGTCAATTCTGAATTTTACTACTTAACATGTAAAAGTTGTTTGAAATGCCAGGCTTTTTGGTAATTATTGTTCAAAATTCGAGGTTTTTTTTTATAGAATTTGTGGCAACCCTGGAAAACATTAGACCCAACAAGCAGTATTCAGCAAAAACTAAAATAACTATATTTTGAGCTGCTTTTTTACATTATTAGCAACTTGAAAAAATAAATTACTACCAAACTCTATATTTCAGAGCAACAGATGCACTAAATATTTTAAGAAATAGGTTTAGTATTTTTTGATATATTGAGCAAATAGATGTAATTTATTGCTTTCTAATAATAACCATATAAAATTACTTAAAATAATATCTTAATTATTAAATTAAAAATATTATAGACAAAAAGTGTACATGATTTATTAATTTTACTGACCAAACTGATTTACAGTATTAATCTTTTTAGAATTAACTAAAACAGGTAAAATTTACAAAACACATTTATAGTCTTCAATAGTATAAATTAAGTAATCAAATTCTATTTTAAATAACATTAGTAAAACAAACTTTTTCTACTTCATTTTCATTTGATTTTCTCTTTTTACTTTTTTCTTTGACAGTTTTAATTGACTTCAAACTCTATAAGTTTTTTTTATAATTTTATTAAACAACAACATATATTACAATGGTTATACACTTATCCGGACTTCACTTATCCGGATAGTTTCAGTTGGATAAAAATCCAAAAATTTTCAATAGTAAACACAAAATTCATTCAAAAAGTGTCACAACTTTTTAAACTCTTGAGTTTTCTACTGAAAAACGTTGAAAAACTTATAAAACAAACATCTATTATTTTATATTTTAGTAAAACTTCCAATAAATACTAGTTTGTTAGGAGTGATATAATTCTATTTAGTTGACTTCAAGCTTAGTCAAAGTTTCTCGTTTTCTTTCTTTCTTCTTTTCAAACTTTTTATTGTTCATTTAAAGAGAAAGGTTTATATTATATATTGTTTTTAAAGATAAATTATTTTAGTCTTCCTCTTAAACAAAAATTTATCTTTTTCTAAATCTGATTGTTATGGCAGGTGGAGTTGCAAATGGAAAATTTTACTTGTTTGACTTCAAAAAACATATAAAGTTGCAGAGGTTACTAAGTCTAATGTTTTTCTACTTTAGAAAAAAATTAATTAATTAACCTTAAGCTTAGCTTTTATTATTTATCATTTTATTAAATATTACTCACAATTACTATGTTTTTTTTTTACCATAACACTTTTATTATTCATTGCATCATATGCAGCAGCTATATTGTTATATGAAAAAATTGATTTTTTGTACTTATCCGAGATTTGGGTTATCCGGACATGTTTACAGAAAATCATGCCAAACGTGTCTGGATAAGTGAATAAGCACTAAACTTAATAAAATCAAAATAAACTGTTTTACTGTTATTTGTTTGTTTCTACATTTTATTCTGATATTTTCACCTAATAACTTAAACTTATAAATAAATAATTAAGTCTTAAATTTTTTGGAAATTACTTTAAAGTTGTTTAGAAAGAAGATAGTAATAACATCAGGGTTGTCAAATGCTCTTGGCAAATTTTCTCAACTTTTTCAAAATTTCTTCCACGTTTTCAAAATTACTTGTTTCAATGACCTTTTTAGTTTAATATAAGATTTAAGAAAAATAGTGTGTTAAAAAATAAAATGGTATAGAAAACATACTGTAAATCTTCTTTACATGTGTTCTTTAATAGAAAAAGTGTTTGATGATGACAAAAATTAATTACCAAGATTTTTAGTGTCAAGTCTAACTTTTACTACTTAACATGTAAAAGTTGTTTGAAATACCAGGTTTTTTAGTGATTTTTTTCAATATTACAGGTTTTTCTAGGTTTTGTGGCAACCCTGAAAACATCAAACCCAATCAGCTAATTTTGAGCAAAAAAAAAAAATATACTATATTTTGTGCTGCTTTTTCTCATTACTAGCAACTTGAAAAATAAAATCACTACCAAACTCTATATGTCAGAGCTACAGATGCACTAACTATTTTAGGAAATTATCTTTATATCTTTAGATAGATTGAGCAATTACATGTAATTTATTGTATTCTATTAATATCCATACTAATTTACTTAAAAAATATCTAAATAGTTAGGTTTAAAATATTTTAGATAAAATGTACACAATATATTAATTTTACTAAGCAGAACTGATTTACAGTGTAAATCTTTTTGAAATAAGTAAAAACATTTTAATGTTTCAAAACACAATTTTGGTCTTCAAAAATAAGAATTTAATAATCATAATTGTACTTATAATAAAATTCATAAAACAAACTTTTTTTACTTCAATTTCATTTGATTTTCTCTTTTTACTTTTCTTCTTTAATGTACTACTTGAGTTTTGACTCTATAAGTTTTTTTATATTATAAATAGTATCAACATATATTACTAAAATACACTGTTGTACTGTGTTTTGTTTGTTTCTATATTTAACTTTGAGATTTTGACTAATTGCTTAAATTTTTAAATAACCAAATATACCTTAACTATATTGGAGATTTTATTGAAGTTTTTAAAAAAGATACTTATAATATCAGGGTTGTCAAATGTTTTTGGCAAATTTTCTCAAGATTTTCAAAATTTCTTCCATGTTTTTAAAATCATACTTTTTGGGTCGTTTTTTTTATAATAAGTTTAAGACTAAAAATTGTGTTAGATAGTAAAACAATATATAATATATCCTTTATAAATATGTCTCCTCTTAATAAAATTTAAAAAAAAGTATTTGAAGATGACAAAGAAAAGTTTTCTAGATTTCTTGTGTCAATTCTGAGTTTTACTACTTAACATGTAAAAATTGTTTGAAATTCCTGGTTTTTTAGTGATTTTCTTTTCAAAATTCTAGGTTTTTTTAGATTTTGTTTGAGAATTTTCAGATTGTGTTAAATAGTATAACGACATGGAAAAGATACTCTAAAGCTACTTTAAAAGAACATGTATAAACTATTTAAAATTAAAGGTTCTTACAGACTTTGTTTTAGCCTAAATAGTTAAAATTCAGGTATTTCTAGAACTTTAGGCTTTTGGCAATGCTTCAATATGTATACATATATATATTTATATATAAATATAAGTATTTTAACATCACTTCACTCTTCCAGATTAGTCATATTCAGCAAAGCATTTTTTACTTGTTGATTTTATTTTAAAGATCTTTAACTTAGCTAGCTATTGCATTTTAATATTTTGTAAAAGGGGACAAAGTTAGAGTACTATATAGGTTCCTTATAGAAGGACTACTTAAAAGTTAAAACAAAAGCAAAAAAAAAAAAACAATAAAAATATATTTTTTTCTATAAAATGCTTCTGAAACTTTCTCAGTTTAGAATTAACTAACAATAAATAATAAAATGTAGGAACTGTATAAGGATTTTTTGTATACTAAAAAGATTGTAATTTTTTTTATACTGCTCATAAAATTCTAAAACTTAATAACTCTAAGTAAGACTTTTAAAATCAGTACAAATTTGCGATGATATTATTTTTCATAAGTTAATCTGGAAAACTTTACATAACTGACTTTATATTGAAAGTCATTGTTTTTCTATTCTATGAAAAAGTATCTTATAGTACAAAAAAATCCTTTTAATTAAGGGCCATTGTTTACTTTTGTAGAAAATTTTTATGAAAAATTCAGTAGTATTAAGTAGTTACATCATTAAAACAGCGTAAAAACAAATGGTGTAAACATTAAATGTTTCAAAATGGATTAATTAGAACGGTGATTTTTAATAAAGATAAAATGTTAAGTAAATAAAATAAAAACCTTATTTTCTTCTCCACAAAGATCCTTCATTTTATTTTTCTTTTTTTTCTTCTTCTTTTGTTAATTAGATCAATAAACTTAAAGAAAAAGTTATACTTATTGATATTATAAAAGTTAGATGACAGAAACTATTATATCTACATAAGTTTTGAATAAAACACAAAAGTACTGAATTATTGTAAATTTTTCATCTAAATTTTCTTTTGTCTAAATACTTTTAAAAACCAATGTTAAACATATTCATTATCTTATTTGAAACTAAAACAACAGCTCTTGAATTCTTTTCTAATTTAAACACTATACTATGAAACATGCTACAACCAAATTAAGTTTTTCCTTACAGCTAAAATACAGCTAAAAACAACTTTCATTCATAACTTATTTTTTAAAGGTTCAACTAAACAAAATAAAAAAAAAAAAAAAAAAATTTCAATGTATTTTAATAACTTAATTATTTATAGATAAGTAAACTACTAACCTAGGATCAATACATACTGAGTTTAAATAAGCTTACAATTTTAATAAACATTTTTTTTATGGTCTATATCATAAGCAAAAAAAATATATAGTTAAATTAGCCTTTTGTATACTTAAACAACAACATTAAGACAAATATAATAATTATTATTTTACATTTAAGAAAAACTTTAAAAAAGTTATTTTTACTTTTATTCAAATATTAATGACAATTAGCTTAAATTGGTTTTGACTCAAGGTTGATATCAGCAGAAATGGATAGAAAAAAGAGTTTTTTTTTTTTGAGAATTAATCTCATTATTGAACATAAATAAAGTACAAAAACCGAATTTATTTTGTAGTCGTCTGAAAGGATTTTCTTTTTACAGTGTTAATGAAAATTGCTCAAAAATTGTATTTAAAATATATGGTGTGAGGCTTGATTACCAAAAGATCTTTCTTCACATCATAGTTGTACTATTGACCATAGTTGTGCTATTGATCATAGTTGTTATCATTTACCAGGGAGGATAAATGTTTTTGATGAATTTTACAAGGTTTTGGAAATTCTTTTTGCATTTTGAAAAAACACGTTTTTGGGTCTATTTTTAGTTTAAAATTGATTTTAAGGTATATGATTGTGTTAAAAAGTATTGAAAAAAAAACACTCTAATGCTTTTTCTTATGTTTCTTTTAATAAAAAATACTTTGGTGATGACAAAACTTTTTTCTATATATAATACATTTTTGTGTCAACTTCAAATTCTTCTACTTAACATGTAAAAATTATTTAAAACTCCAAGTTTTCTAGTTTTTTTTTTAAGGTTGCTTAGATAACAGGTTTTTTAGCCTTTGGTTTACATTTTTCTTTATTTATTTTTTTTTTCTGGTCTTTAGGCCATTAAGCTGCATAAAATTGTTTTGAGCAATTTTAACAAATTTAAAACTTTAAAATTAGTTATGTTTACATTTTTTTTTAACAATCAAAATAATAGAAGTTAAAATTTATAAGTAAATTGTTTTAAAACCTTTACTGCTAATATTGACTATGAATACTACAGTCTATAACAGGGTTTCCCAAAGTGGGCCAAGTGGCCCCCTAGGGGTCCATGACAGATACTCAGGGGGCTATGAGCAGTAAAGGGGGAAGAGGGGGGGCCATGAGGCCATAACTTGAAACTTACACTAGATATGCTTGAGTTGCAGATGAAGAGTAAAAAAAAAGTCTTATGTGTATTTTGTGGTAGTTTAGAAACTTACACTAGATATTCTTGAGTTGCAGATGAAGAGCAAAAAAAGTCTTATGTGTATTTTATGGTAGTTTAGAAACTTACACTAGATATTCTTGAGTTGCAGATGAAGAGCAAAAAAAGAAAGGTCTTATGTGTATTTTATCTTAGTTTATGAGTAACCTATATGTTGAAGGGGGTCATTGCTTTTTCAAACTCCTAAAAGGGGGCCATTTGCAAAAAAAGTTTGGGAAACCCTAGTCTATAATGTGATTTTGATTTATTTTTATAAACTTTTAATCTGAGATTTGTATTATTGTCTATTCTTTAAGAGCTACTACAATAAACTCAAACAACAAAGCAATAATAAACTGAGAAAGAAAAGTTATGATGTTATTTTAAACAAGTTGTTTATTTCAAACATAAAACTGTAAAAGCAAAATTTAATTTTAAGTTTATTAATAATTAAATTGTATATCAGCTTGTATAAAGATAAAATTAAAAAGCTGTTTAAGATTTTCATAGCTTTTATTCGATAATATATATATATAATGTAGTGTAAAACCACACTAAAAACCATTATTATACTTTAATTAAACTTAGAACTAAATTTTACTTAAAGGTATTATATACTACTTGTATAAATTAGGCATGACTTTTGGTGGTTCTATTTTATGTTAAAGAACATATCAAAAACTAAAAAAAAGGTCATCAGACAAAAAAATACTTAAAATGTTATTGAACCTCTGATTATGAACCTATTGTCTTTTTATTTAGCCTTCATTATAATAATTTATATAATATTAAATATAAACGAAGAATTAAAAAAGACATTCTTACTGCTTCTGACCTAGGCTTTTTAGTAAAATGATAAAGATGGGTAATACCCCTCTCTGTTTTATCATTATAAACAAACTCTTCTTTAATGTAAACAAGGAAAAGTCTTTCTCATTCAAATCATAAACAGGTTACATGCAAAAATCTACTAGCTCTTAATGTATCTTAATATGAATCTTAATGCTAAATATTATGTAAAAACCTTGACACAACACATAAAATATAAACATTAAAACTCACAATTTGTGGAAAAATCAGGAATTTTTAATCCTTAATCAAACCAAAAAAAAAATTGGTCCAAGAATCTGGTGTACAAAAGGTACTCTTAGTAATCAAAGCATACATATTTACAATAATATTTACAAAGTAAACTCATTAAAAAAACAGTATACTAAATATTAGGCAGTAAAAATTTAGGTGATTACCTGGTATGATGTTGCACCAATATCAAACTGAAATCATATTTTATTTGAGGTCTATTTAACCATAGTTTCAGGCTAAAAATGACATTTTATAAATACTTAAATAGTAAAATCAAGCTTGTTTATCTTTGAACAATAAAATTTGCTGTAATTTTACAATATAAATTAATTATAACAATACAATACTTTATATTAACTACAAACCTGTAAAATAAAACGATTAAATGTTAAGGTTTTAGCAGTTTATATTAAACAAATTCTGTTTATTTTTAAAGCTTATTTAAACAAACCACCTTTTAGACATTATTAGGCATTAAACTTAAATTTTTAGCCTAAAAATATGGTTAAAATAGACCTTAAACATAGTGTAATTTCAGTTTGATATTGGTGCAACATCATGCTAGGTAAATATCAAAAAATGACATTAAAATTCAACTTCAACTATCTTTGGTATCTAAAAATAATTTATAGACATAACTCAAATATATTAACTGAAACTTTTACTAGTTTTTTTATCAGTGTTCTATTTTTATTCACAGGCTGACCATTAAACCTGTTACTCTTGGTAAACCCTTAAGTTTGACAATTAAGGATAAAAAACCTGAAATTTGTGAATATTGAAAAATTATAATTTAATTTTTTTTGCAAAAGTTTGGTAGTTAAATTATGATTTAAAACAAAAAATTTATCCTGTATACAAATCTAATTTTATTACAGCCACATTTAAATTAGTTTACTGTATATTTTTAATGTTGTTATACTCTTTAACATAGTTTTTTACCTTAAACATAATTTCTAGCTAAATAAAGACTTTAAAACACTTGAAACTTTCAAAAACATGGAAGAAGTTCAGAAAACTTATAAGAAAAAACCAGTGGCCACCTTGTATATACTGCCAGGTCTTAATTTCTACAGTGAGCTTTTTAAAAGTTAAGGCACACTTGCACTTTAAAAAGCAGCCATTGTTTGGAACTAAACAGTTTTTGTTATATTCACTAAAACAAATTTTCTTTTTAACATTATTTTAATTCTGGATTTTTCAAAATGGATTAAGTGGCCACTTGGGTACCATTACAGAAATTTAGGGGGCCATGAGAAGCGAAGGGGTCATTGTTTTGAACTAAACAGTTTTTGTTATATTCACTAAAACAAATTTTCTTTTTAACATTTTTTTAATTCTGGATTTTTCAAAATGGATTAAGTGGCCCCCTTTGATGCCATTACAGAAATTTAGGGGGCAATGAGAAGCGAAGGGGTCATTGTTTTGAATTAAACAGTTTTTGTTATATTAAGCAAACTAAATTTTTTTTAAAGATTTTTTTAATCTGGGTATCCCAAACCAGGTCAAGTTGCCCCCTTGGGTACCATTACAGAAATTTAGGGAGCAATGAGAAGCAAAGGAGCCAAAGGTGGGGGATAAGGTCATAAATTGAAACTTACACTAGATATTTTGGAGTTGATAATGGAAAAAAACAAAAAGAGTTTTTAGACATTTTTAATAGTAGTTTGTTTAGAAATCTTGTTGAAGGGGGCTAATTTTTTAGAATTTTTTAAAAAAGTTTGGGAAACCCTGTTTTGAACTATCAAAAATAAGAATTATTGTTTAATATAATTTTGAGTTTAGTTTGAAATAAATAAAAATGATCAATTTGAGAATTTTTGTATATTTCTTGATAAAGTTAAACATGTTTAAATATTGAAATGTCACTGCATAATTTCATCTTTTCTCTAAAAGTTTGTTTTCTTTTGGATCTGTAAATAAATGATCTTGTAAATAAAGCTTTTTTTATGATTTCTATACTTTTTAAAAAGCATACTCTGGAAGTTAGGACATGGTAGTAATTAAAAATAGAACGTCAATAAAAAAACAACAATATAGTGAAAATAGTTTAATAAAGTGTGTGATTTTGTAAAAAACCTTATTAAATATTCTGAAATTTACTTATTTTGTTTTGCAAATTGATAAGTGCAGAAAAAGTGGTACAAAACTCATCTACAAAAATATTGAGACCAGTCAATTTGCACAAGACCTTTCTGCACAAGGAGTCAGTTTTGCACTTTTGTCCCCTTTGTGCACTTATTTAAGTCCCCACCAAGGAAAAAATTAAAAAAAAAATTAGAAGTAAATTGCTTATAAAAAAGTTACTGACCAAAGATTATAGGTGACAGTGATAGAAAAAACTTAAAACAAAAGTTTAAACCCCTGCAAAAGTGACAAAGTGCAAAAATATTAATCTGTGCAAAAAGTGATTCTTTGCGCAAAAGTGTACCTATGTGCTTTTTACACAACTACTTTTTTTACTTTTATACAACAACTACTTTTTTATAAATCAAAAAACAAAAGATAAAAGAGACCTTTTACAAACTTCAACATGCAGAAAGATATAAATTTAACATACAATTTGAAACGCTTTAAATTTCCATATCATTGCTATTTAATTAATAAAATTGTATGACAATATTTATTTATATCTGTTTTTAAAACTTTCTAAAACACAAATCTAAAACTTGCGACTTAAACATGTTAAATGTTTAAGCAAGTCTTGCCCTAGGTTTCCAGATATAAAATTTATTTTCTTTTTAAACCTTGTGTAAATGATCAGCAAGTGTAAGGCTATTTTATTCAATTTAAAATTTATTATTGTTTATTTATATCAACCTTATTTATTGAATTAATTATTTTAAATAGTGTTTTGATCACTTAATTAACAGTTTGTTTAGTAGCAAGTCTATTTTACTCAGCATCAAATGATATTATATAATCACTATACAATACATACAGTATAAATGTTCTACAAAGAATGTAGGTTTTTCTTTTTATTTAACAGAAACCTTTTTATTTTTGAATATTATAATACATCAGGGTGACTATGCACTCTAAATACTCAGTACACTCGCAGATAATTTGGAAATTCTGGAAAAACCTTAATTTAACAATTTTTGAAAATAACCTGAAGAAAACTGGAATTTTTAACAAAAGTTACTATAAATCAGAGAGATAGCTGGCATTTTGAACTCTTTTAAATGTAAAATGATAAAAAATTTATTAGTTTCATAAAATTTATTATTTACAAGATAAAATTTTTGTAACATTTAAGATTTAATTTGTTAAAAACTACATCTAAAATAGCATTACATTAATTTAATATTTTAATATTATTTAAGACAGCATTTAACATTAAACTTGTTTTTATACTAAAATAATAAAAAAACTTCTACTTTCCAAACCTTAAAAAAATTTAAAATACCTTAAAAAACCTTTGGCAACCTTAATCTCAACTTAAAAAATTTTAGAATTTTATCATTTTTTAAACTCAGGCTGACTGAGCATAAGTATTTTTTGTAAAAATCAGGATAGATTTAACAATTTTTTGTCATCTCAGGACATATATTTTTCTTGTTTTTGAATGAGATTTAGATCAGTGGTCGGCACGGTGTACACTGGTGCACACTAGTGTACAAGAAATTTCTTTTAGGGTGCACGAGACTTTTAGGGTGCAAAAAAACTTATTTTACAATAAAACTTATACATGATTATTTTTTTGCGCAAAAACTAGTTAAAGTTTTTTTCAATCTTTCTACATTTAAGACATATTTAACCTCAAAATCTAATTGAACATTTTGTTGTTAATAAAACGACCATTTTTGTACACTCCTAGTTCTATTTTGTTACATTATATAAAAATTCTTCCACCCTTAGCCTCCCAAAGAAAAACCGAAGTGGGCAAATCTCATAGATTGAAACCAAAAGTTAACTGGATGTTACCGAATTATTAGTAAAAAAAAAACAATTTAAAGTGTTTACATATTATAAAACACTAGCGGCGCTAAAAAATGCAAATTGGGGTGCACATAATTTTAATTTTGTGATTTAGGGTTCACGGATTCGAAATATACAAATATATACAAAAGACTTATTTATAGTATGTTTATGCTGTGTGTCGGTTAAATATATTCTATAAAATATTATATAAATAATTGGTAAACTATTCTACAGCTTAAAAATAAAGTGAAAAATTTATACTGTATCAAACTGCTTATTATTTAAAAAGTAATATTTTGGTAATAATTTATTACAATAATAAAAAAATTATTACTATTTTTTTTTAAACTTATTAGCAATGGTTTAAAAGTTTTTGTTAAACAAACAATGACAAAAGCTTTGCCTTTGTTTTTTTATAAAGAAGGCTCACTTTAAAGCACACTTTACTTGTGAACAATGAGCCTTGATAATTGTAAAAATCATGTAAAAAAGTTGGTTGTCAAGGATTTAAGTATGTGAATAAAATCATTCAAAAAAGTTGCAAAATTTTTCAGTTTTAAGGCTGAAAAGACTTTGGTGCCACTTAATCCATTTTGAAAAATCCAGAACTAAAATAATGTTAAAAAGAAATATTTGTTTTAGTGAATCTAACAAAAACTGTTTAGTTCCAAACAATGGCTGCTTCTTAAAGTGCAAGTGTGTCTTTAGTTTTAAAAAGCACATTGTAGAAATTAAGACCTGGCAGTACATACAATGTGGCCACTGATATTTTCTTCTAAGTTTTCTGAACTTCTTCCATGTTTTTGAAAGTTTCCAGTGTTTTAAAGTCTTTATTTAGCTAGAAATTATGTTCAAGGTAAAAAACTATGTTAAATAGTGTAACAATATTGAAAATATACAGTAAACTAATTTAAATGTGGCTTTAATAAAATTAGATTTGTATACAGGATAGATTTTCTGTTTTAAATCATAATTTAACTACCAAGCTTTTGAGAAAAAATTTAAATTATATTTTTACATTATTCACAAATTTCAGGTTTTTTATCCTTAATTGTCAAACTTAAGGTTTTACCAAGAGTAACAGGTTTAATGGTCAGCCTGTGAATAAAAATAGAACACTGATAAAAAAACTAGTAAAAGTTTCAGTTAATATATTTGAGTTATGTCTATAAATTATTTTTAGATACCAAAGATAGTTGAAGTTGAATTTTGTTGTCATTTTTTGATATTTACCTAGCATGATGTTGCACCAATATCAAACTGAAATTACACTATGTTTAAGGTCTATTTTAACCATATTTTTAGGCTAAAAATTTAAGTTTAATGCCTAATAATGTCTAAAAGGTGGTTTGTTTAAATAAGCTTTAAAAATAAACAGAATTTGTTTAATATAAACTGCTAAAACCTTAACATTTAATCGTTTTATTTTACAGGTTTGTAGTTAATATAAAGTATTGTATTGTTATAATTAATTTATATTGTAAAATTACAGCAAATTTTATTGTTCAAAGATAAACAAGCTTGATTTTACTATTTAAGTATTCATAAAATGTCATTTTTAGCCTGAAACTATGGTTAAATAGACCTCAAATAAAATATGATTTCAGTTTGATATTGGTGCAACATCATGCCAGGTAATTACCTAAATTTTTACTGCCTAATATTTAGTATACTGTTTTTTTAATGAGGTTCCTTTGTAAATATTATTGTAAATATGTATGCTTTGATTACTAAGAGTACCTTTTGTACACCAGATCCTTGGACCAATTTTTTTTTTGGTTTGATTAAGGATTAAAAATTCCTGATTTTTCCACAAATTGTGAGTTTTAATGTTTATATTTTATGTGTTGTGTCAAGGTTTTTACATAATATTTAGCATTAAGATTCATATTAAGATACATTAAGAGCTAGTAGATTTTTGCATGTAACCTGTTTATGATTTGAATAAGAAACACTTAGTCTTATTTACATTAAAGAAGAGTTTGTTTATAATGATAAAACAGAGAGGGGTATTACCCATCTTTATCATTTTACTAAAAAGCCTAGGTCAGAAGCAGTAAGAATGTTTTTTTAATTCTTCGTTTATATTTAATATTATATAAATTATTATAATGAAGGCTAAATAAAAAGACAATAGGTTCATAATCAGAGGTTCAATAACATTTTAAGTATTTTTTTGTCTGATGACCTTTTTTTTAGTTTTTGATATGTTCTTTAACATAAAATAGAACCACCAAAAGTCATGCCTAATTTATACAAGTAGTATATAATACCTTTAAGTAAAATTTAGTTCTAAGTTTAATTAAAGTATAATAATGGTTTTTAGTGTGGTTTTACACTACATTATATATATATATTATCGAATAAAAGCTATGAAAATCTTAAACAGCTTTTTAATTTTATCTTTATACAAGCTGATATACAATTTAATTATTAATAAACTTAAAATTAAATTTTGCTTTTACAGTTTTATGTTTGAAATAAACAACTTGTTTAAAATAACATCATAACTTTTCTTTCTCAGTTTATTATTGCTTTGTTGTTTGAGTTTATTGTAGTAGCTCTTAAAGAATAGACAATAATACAAATCTCAGATTAAAAGTTTATAAAAATAAATCAAAATCACATTATAGACTAGGGTTTCCCAAACTTTTTTTGCAAATGGCCCCCTTTTAGGAGTTTGAAAAAGCAATGACCCCCTTCAACATATAGGTTACTCATAAACTAAGATAAAATACACATAAGACCTTTCTTTTTTTGCTCTTCATCTGCAACTCAAGAATATCTAGTGTAAGTTTCTAAACTACCATAAAATACACATAAGACTTTTTTTGCTCTTCATCTGCAACTCAAGAATATCTAGTGTAAGTTTCTAAACTACCACAAAATACACATAAGACTTTTTTTTTACTCTTCATCTGCAACTCAAGCATATCTAGTGTAAGTTTCAAGTTATGGCCTCATGGCCCCCCCTCTTCCCCCTTTACTGCTCATAGCCCCCTGAGTATCTGTCATGGACCCCTAGGGGGCCACTTGGCCCACTTTGGGAAACCCTGTTATAGACTGTAGTATTCATAGTCAATATTAGCAGTAATGCAATAATATGTAATATAGTAGTATAGCAATAATATGTAAACACTTTAAACTGTTTTTTTTTACTAATAATTCGGTAACATCCAGTTAACTTTTGGTTTCAATCTATGAGATTTGCCCACTTCGGTTTTTCTTTGGGAGGCTAAGGGTGGAAGAATTTTTATATAATGTAACAAAATAGAACTAGGAGTGTACAAAAATGGTCGTTTTATTAACAACAAAATGTTCAATTAGATTTTGAGGTTAAATATGTCTTAAATGTAGAAAGATTGAAAAAAACTTTAACTAGTTTTTGCGCAAAAAAATAATCATGTATAAGTTTTATTGTAAAATAAGTTTTTTTGCACCCTAAAAGTCTCGTGCACCCTAAAAGAAATTTCTTGTACACTAGTGTGCACCAGTGTACACCGTGCCGACCACTGATCTAAATCTCATTCAAAAACAAGAAAAATATATGTCCTGAGATGACAAAAAATTGTTAAATCTATCCTGATTTTTACAAAAAATACTTATGCTCAGTCAGCCTGAGTTTAAAAAATGATAAAATTCTAAAATTTTTTAAGTTGAGATTAAGGTTGCCAAAGGTTTTTTAAGGTATTTTAAATTTTTTTAAGGTTTGGAAAGTAGAAGTTTTTTTATTATTTTAGTATAAAAACAAGTTTAATGTTAAATGCTGTCTTAAATAATATTAAAATATTAAATTAATGTAATGCTATTTTAGATGTAGTTTTTAACAAATTAAATCTTAAATGTTACAAAAATTTTATCTTGTAAATAATAAATTTTATGAAACTAATAAATTTTTTATCATTTTACATTTAAAAGAGTTCAAAATGCCAGCTATCTCTCTGATTTATAGTAACTTTTGTTAAAAATTCCAGTTTTCTTCAGGTTATTTTCAAAACTTGTTAAATTAAGGTTTTTCCAGAATTTCCAAATTATCTGCGAGTGTACTGAGTATTTAGAGTGCATAGTCACCCTGATGTATTATAATATTCAAAAATAAAAAGGTTTCTGTTAAATAAAAAGAAAAACCTACATTCTTTGTAGAACATTTATACTGTATGTATTGTATAGTGATTATATAATATCATTTGATGCTGAGTAAAATAGACTTGCTACTAAACAAACTGTTAATTAAGTGATCAAAACACTATTTAAAATAATTAATTCAATAAATAAGGTTGATATAAATAAACAATAATAAATTTTAAATTGAATAAAATAGCCTTACACTTGCTGATCATTTACACAAGGTTTAAAAAGAAAATAAATTTTATATCTGGAAACCTAGGGCAAGACTTGCTTAAACATTTAACATGTTTAAGTCGCAAGTTTTAGATTTGTGTTTTAGAAAGTTTTAAAAACAGATATAAATAAATATTGTCATACAATTTTATTAATTAAATAGCAATGATATGGAAATTTAAAGCGTTTCAAATTGTATGTTAAATTTATATCTTTCTGCATGTTGAAGTTTGTAAAAGGTCTCTTTTATCTCTTGTTTTTTGATTTATAAAAAAGTAGTTGTTGTATAAAAGTAAAAAAAGTAGTTGTGTAAAAAGCACATAGGTACACTTTTGCGCAAAGAATCACTTTTTGCACAGATTAATATTTTTGCACTTTGTCACTTTTGCAGGGGTTTAAACTTTTGTTTTAAGTTTTTTCTATCACTGTCACCTATAATCTTTGGTCAGTAACTTTTTTATAAGCAATTTACTTCTAATTTTTTTTTTAATTTTTTCCTTGGTGGGGACTTAAATAAGTGCACAAAGGGGACAAAAGTGCAAAACTGACTCCTTGTGCAGAAAGGTCTTGTGCAAATTGACTGGTCTCAATATTTTTGTAGATGAGTTTTGTACCACTTTTTCTGCACTTATCAATTTGCAAAACAAAATAAGTAAATTTCAGAATATTTAATAAGGTTTTTTACAAAATCACACACTTTATTAAACTATTTTCACTATATTGTTGTTTTTTTATTGACGTTCTATTTTTAATTACTACCATGTCCTAACTTCCAGAGTATGCTTTTTAAAAAGTATAGAAATCATAAAAAAAGCTTTATTTACAAGATCATTTATTTACAGATCCAAAAGAAAACAAACTTTTAGAGAAAAGATGAAATTATGCAGTGACATTTCAATATTTAAACATGTTTAACTTTATCAAGAAATATACAAAAATTCTCAAATTGATCATTTTTATTTATTTCAAACTAAACTCAAAATTATATTAAACAATAATTCTTATTTTTGATAGTTCAAAACAGGGTTTCCCAAACTTTTTTAAAAAATTCTAAAAAATTAGCCCCCTTCAACAAGATTTCTAAACAAACTACTATTAAAAATGTCTAAAAACTCTTTTTGTTTTTTTCCATTATCAACTCCAAAATATCTAGTGTAAGTTTCAATTTATGACCTTATCCCCCACCTTTGGCTCCTTTGCTTCTCATTGCTCCCTAAATTTCTGTAATGGTACCCAAGGGGGCCACTTGACCTGGTTTGGGATACCCAGATTAAAAAAATCTTTAAAAAAAATTTAGTTTGCTTAATATAACAAAAACTGTTTAATTCAAAACAATGACCCCTTCGCTTCTCATTGCCCCCTAAATTTCTGTAATGGCATCAAAGGGGGCCACTTAATCCATTTTGAAAAATCCAGAATTAAAAAAATGTTAAAAAGAAAATTTGTTTTAGTGAATATAACAAAAACTGTTTAGTTCAAAACAATGACCCCTTCGCTTCTCATGGCCCCCTAAATTTCTGTAATGGTACCCAAGTGGCCACTTAATCCATTTTGAAAAATCCAGAATTAAAATAATGTTAAAAAGAAATATTTGTTTTAGTGAATATAACAAAAACTGTTTAGTTCCAAACAATGGCTGCTTTTTAAAGTGCAAGTGTGCCTTAACTTTTAAAAAGCTCACTGTAGAAATTAAGACCTGGCAGTATATACAAGGTGGCCACTGGTTTTTTCTTATAAGTTTTCTGAACTTCTTCCATGTTTTTGAAAGTTTCAAGTGTTTTAAAGTCTTTATTTAGCTAGAAATTATGTTTAAGGTAAAAAACTATGTTAAAGAGTATAACAACATTAAAAATATACAGTAAACTAATTTAAATGTGGCTGTAATAAAATTAGATTTGTATACAGGATAAATTTTTTGTTTTAAATCATAATTTAACTACCAAACTTTTGCAAAAAAAATTAAATTATAATTTTTCAATATTCACAAATTTCAGGTTTTTTATCCTTAATTGTCAAACTTAAGGGTTTACCAAGAGTAACAGGTTTAATGGTCAGCCTGTGAATAAAAATAGAACACTGATAAAAAAACTAGTAAAAGTTTCAGTTAATATATTTGAGTTATGTCTATAAACTATTTTTAGATACCAAAGATAGTTGAAGTTGAATTTTAATGTCGTTTTTTGATATTTACCTAGCATGATGTTGCACCAATATCAAACTGAAATTACACTATGTTTAAGGTCTATTTTAACCATATTTTTAGGCTAAAAATTTAAGTTTAATGCCTAATAATGTCTAAAAGGTGGTTTGTTTAAATAAGCTTTAAAAATAAACAGAATTTGTTTAATATAAACTGCTAAAACCTTAACATTTAATCGTTTTATTTTACAGGTTTGTAGTTAATATAAAGTATTGTATTGTTATAATTAATTTATATTGTAAAATTACAGCAAATTTTATTGTTCAAAGATAAACAAGCTTGATTTTACTATTTAAGTATTTATAAAATGTCATTTTTAGCCTGAAACTATGGTTAAATAGACCTCAAATAAAATATGATTTCAGTTTGATATTGGTGCAACATCATGCCAGGTAATTACCTAAATTTTTACTGCCTAATATTTAGTATACTGTTTTTTTAATGAGGTTCCTTTGTAAATATTATTGTAAATATGTATGCTTTGATTACTAAGAGTACCTTTTGTACACCAGATCCTTGGACCAATTTTTTTTTGGTTTGATTAAGGATTAAAAATTCCTGATTTTTCCACAAATTGTGAGTTTTAATGTTTATATTTTATGTGTTGTGTCAAGGTTTTTACATAATATTTAGCATTAAGATTCATATTAAGATACATTAAGAGCTAGTAGATTTTTGCATGTAACCTGTTTATGATTTGAATGAGAAAGACTTTTCCTTGTTTACATTAAAGAAGAGTTTGTTTATAATGATAAAACAGAGAGGGGTATTACCCATCTTTATCATTTTACTAAAAAGCCTAGGTCAGAAGCAGTAAGAATGTTTTTTTTAATTCTTCGTTTATATTTAATATTATATAAATTATTATAATGAAGGCTAAATAAAAAGACAAGTTAATATAAATAAGACAATAGGTTCATAATCAGAGGTTCAATAACATTTTAAGTATTTTTTTGTCTGATGACCTTTTTTTAGTTTTTGATATGTTCTTTAACATAAAATAGAACCACCAAAAGTCATGCCTAATTTATACAAGTAGTATATAATACCTTTAAGTAAAATTTAGTTCTAAGTTTAATTAAAGTATAATAATGGTTTTTAGTGTGGTTTTACACTACATTATATATATATATTATCGAATAAAAGCTATGAAAATCTTAAACAGCTTTTTAATTTTATCTTTATACAAGCTGATATACAATTTAATTATTAATAAACTTAAAATTAAATTTTGCTTTTACAGTTTTATGTTTGAAATAAACAACTTGTTTAAAATAACATCATAACTTTTCTTTCTCAGTTTATTATTGCTTTGTTGTTTGAGTTTATTGTAGTAGCTCTTAAAGAATAGACAATAATACAAATCTCAGATTAAAAGTTTATAAAAATAAATCAAAATCACATTATAGACTAGGGTTTCCCAAACTTTTTTTGCAAATGGCCCCCTTTTAAGAGTTTGAAAAAGCAATGACCCCCTTCAACATATAGGTTACTCATAAACTAAGATAAAATACACATAAGACCTTTCTTTTTTTGCTCTTCATCTGCAACTCAAGAATATCTAGTGTAAGTTTCTAAACTACCATAAAATACACATAAGACTTTTTTTGCTCTTCATCTGCAACTCAAGAATATCTAGTGTAAGTTTCTAAACTACCACAAAATACACATAAGACTTTTTTTTTACTCTTCATCTGCAACTCAAGAATATCTAGTGTAAGTTTCTAAACTACCACAAAATACACATAAGACTTTTTTTTTACTCTTCATCTGCAACTCAAGCATATCTAGTGTAAGTTTCAAGTTATGGCCTCATGGCCCCCCCTCTTCCCCCTTTACTGCTCATAGCCCCCTGAGTATCTGTCATGGACCCCTAGGGGGCCACTTGGCCCACTTTGGGAAACCCTGTTATAGACTGTAGTATTCATAGTCAATATTAGCAGTAATGGTTTTAAAACAAATTACTTATAAATTTTAACTTCTATTATTTTGATTGTTAAAAAAAAATGTAAACATAACTAATTTTAAAGTTTTAAATTTGTTAAAATTGCTCAAAACAATTTTATGCAGCTTAATGGCCTAAAGACCAGAAAAAAAAAATAAATAAAGAAAAATGTAAACCAAAGGCTAAAAAACCTGTTATCTAAGCAACCTTAAAAAAAAACTAGAAAACTTGGAGTTTTAAATAATTTTTACATGTTAAGTAGAAGAATTTGAAGTTGACACAAAAATGTATTATATATAGAAAAAAGTTTTGTCATCACCAAAGTATTTTTTATTAAAAGAAACATAAGAAAAAGCATTAGAGTGTTTTTTTTTCAATACTTTTTAACACAATCATATACCTTAAAATCAATTTTAAACTAAAAATAGACCCAAAAACGTGTTTTTTCAAAATGCAAAAAGAATTTCCAAAACCTTGTAAAATTCATCAAAAACATTTATCCTCCCTGGTAAATGATAACAACTATGATCAATAGCACAACTATGGTCAATAGTACAACTATGATGTGAAGAAAGATCTTTTGGTAATCAAGCCTCACACCATATATTTTAAATACAATTTTTGAGCAATTTTCATTAACACTGTAAAAAGAAAATCCTTTCAGACGACTACAAAATAAATTCGGTTTTTGTACTTTATTTATGTTCAATAATGAGATTAATTCTCAAAAAAAAAAAAAATCTTTTTTCTATCCATTTCTGCTGATATCAACCTTGAGTCAAAACCAATTTAAGCTAATTGTCATTAATATTTGAATAAAAGTAAAAATAACTTTTTTAAAGTTTTTCTTAAATGTAAAATAATAATTATTATATTTGTCTTAATGTAGTTGTTTAAGTATACAAAAGGCTAATTTAACTATATATTTTTTTTGCTTATGATATAGACCATAAAAAAAATGTTTATTAAAATTGTAAGCTTATTTAAACTCAGTATGTATTGATCCTAGGTTAGTAGTTTACTTATCTATAAATAATTAAGTTATTAAAATACATTGAAATTTTTTTTTTTTTTTTTTATTTTGTTTAGTTGAACCTTTAAAAAATAAGTTATGAATGAAAGTTGTTTTTAGCTGTATTTTAGCTGTAAGGAAAAACTTAATTTGGTTGTAGCATGTTTCATAGTATAGTGTTTAAATTAGAAAAGAATTCAAGAGCTGTTGTTTTAGTTTCAAATAAGATAATGAATATGTTTTACATTGGTTTTTAAAAGTAATTAGACAAAAGAAAATTTAGATGAAAAATTTACAATAATTCAGTACTTTTGTGTTTTATTCAAAACTTATGTAGATATAATAGTTTCTGTCATCTAACTTTTATAATATCAATAAGTATAACTTTTTCTTTAAGTTTATTGATCTAATTAACAAAAGAAGAAGAAAAAAAAAGAAAAATAAAATGAAGGATCTTTGTGGAGAAGAAAATAAGGTTTTTATTTTATTTACTTAACATTTTATCTTTATTAAAAATCACCGTTCTAATTAATCCATTTTGAAACATTTAATGTTTACACCATTTGTTTTTACGCTGTTTTAATGATGTAACTACTGAATTTTTCATAAAAATTTTCTACAAAAGTAAACAATGGCCCTTAATTAAAAGGATTTTTTTGTACTATAAGATACTTTTTCATAGAATAGAAAAACAATGACTTTCAATATAAAGTCAGTTATGTAAAGTTTTCCAGATTAACTTATGAAAAATAATATCATCGCAAATTTGTACTGATTTTAAAAGTCTTACTTAGAGTTATTAAGTTTTAGAATTTTATGAGCAGTATAAAAAAAATTACAATCTTTTTAGTATACAAAAAATCCTTATACAGTTCCTACATTTTATTATTTATTGTTAGTTAATTCTAAACTGAGAAAGTTTCAGAAGCATTTTATAGAAAAAAATATATTTTTATTGTTTTTTTTTTTTTGCTTTTGTTTTAACTTTTAAGTAGTCCTTCTATAAGGAACCTATATAGTACTCTAACTTTGTCCCCTTTTACAAAATATTAAAATGCAATAGCTAGCTAAGTTAAAGATCTTTAAAATAAAATCAACAAGTAAAAAATGCTTTGCTGAATATGACTAATCTGGAAAAGTGAAGTGATGTTAAAATACTTATATTTATATATAAATATATATATGTATACATATTGAAGCATTGCCAAAAGCCTAAAGTTCTAGAAATACCTGAATTTTAACTATTTAGGCTAAAACAAAGTCTGTAAGAACCTTTAATTTTAAATAGTTTATACATGTTCTTTTAAAGTAGCTTTAGAGTATCTTTTCCATGTCGTTATACTATTTAACACAATCTGAAAATTCTCAAACAAAATCTAAAAAAACCTAGAATTTTGAAAAGAAAATCACTAAAAAACCAGGAATTTCAAACAATTTTTACATGTTAAGTAGTAAAACTCAGAATTGACACAAGAAATCTAGAAAACTTTTCTTTGTCATCTTCAAATACTTTTTTTTAAATTTTATTAAGAGGAGACATATTTATAAAGGATATATTATATATTGTTTTACTATCTAACACAATTTTTAGTCTTAAACTTATTATAAAAAAAAACGACCCAAAAAGTATGATTTTAAAAACATGGAAGAAATTTTGAAAATCTTGAGAAAATTTGCTAAAAACATTTGACAACCCTGATATTATAAGTATCTTTTTTAAAAACTTCAATAAAATCTCCAATACAGTTAAGGTATATTTGGTTATTAAAAAATTTAAGCAATTAGTCAAAATCTCAAAGTTAAATATAGAAACAAACAAAACACAGTACAACAGTGTATTTTAGTAATATATGTTGATACTATTTATAATATAAAAAAACTTATAGAGTCAAAACTCAAGTAGTACATTAAAGAAGAAAAGTAAAAAGAGAAAATCAAATGAAATTGAAGTAAAAAAAGTTTGTTTTATGAATTTTATTATAAGTACAATTATGATTATTAAATTCTTATTTTTGAAGACCAAAATTGTGTTTTGAAACATTAAAATGTTTTTACTTATTTCAAAAAGATTTACACTGTAAATCAGTTCTGCTTAGTAAAATTAATATATTGTGTACATTTTATCTAAAATATTTTAAACCTAACTATTTAGATATTTTTTAAGTAAATTAGTATGGATATTAATAGAATACAATAAATTACATGTAATTGCTCAATCTATCTAAAGATATAAAGATAATTTCCTAAAATAGTTAGTGCATCTGTAGCTCTGACATATAGAGTTTGGTAGTGATTTTATTTTTCAAGTTGCTAATAATGAGAAAAATCAGCACAAAATATAGTATATTTATTTTTTTTGCTCAAAATTAGCTGATTGGGTTTGATGTTTTCAGGGTTGCCACAAAACCTAGAAAAACCTGTAATATTGAAAAAAATCACTAAAAAACCTGGTATTTCAAACAACTTTTACATGTTAAGTAGTAAAAGTTAGACTTGACACTAAAAATCTTGGTAATTAATTTTTGTCATCATCAAACACTTTTTCTATTAAAGAACACATGTAAAGAAGATTTACAGTATGTTTTCTATACCATTTTATTTTTTAACACACTATTTTTCTTAAATCTTATATTAAACTAAAAAGGTCATTGAAACAAGTAATTTTGAAAACGTGGAAGAAATTTTGAAAAAGTTGAGAAAATTTGCCAAGAGCATTTGACAACCCTGATGTTATTACTATCTTCTTTCTAAACAACTTTAAAGTAATTTCCAAAAAATTTAAGACTTAATTATTTATTTATAAGTTTAAGTTATTAGGTGAAAATATCAGAATAAAATGTAGAAACAAACAAATAACAGTAAAACAGTTTATTTTGATTTTATTAAGTACAGTGCTTATTCACTTATCCAGACACGTTTGGCATGATTTTCTGTAAACATGTCCGGATAACCCAAATCTCGGATAAGTACAAAAAATCAATTTTTTCATATAACAATATAGCTGCTGCATATGATGCAATGAATAATAAAAGTGTTATGGTAAAAAAAAACATAGTAATTGTGAGTAATATTTAATAAAATGATAAATAATAAAAGCTAAGCTTAAGGTTAATTAATTAATTTTTTTCTAAAGTAGAAAAACATTAGACTTAGTAACCTCTGCAACTTTATATGTTTTTTGAAGTCAAACAAGTAAAATTTTCCATTTGCAACTCCACCTGCCATAACAATCAGATTTAGAAAAAGATAAATTTTTGTTTAAGAGGAAGACTAAAATAATTTATCTTTAAAAACAATATATAATATAAACCTTTCTCTTTAAATGAACAATAAAAAGTTTGAAAAGAAGAAAGAAAGAAAACGAGAAACTTTGACTAAGCTTGAAGTCAACTAAATAGAATTATATCACTCCTAACAAACTAGTATTTATTGGAAGTTTTACTAAAATATAAAATAATAGATGTTTGTTTTATAAGTTTTTCAACGTTTTTCAGTAGAAAACTCAAGAGTTTAAAAAGTTGTGACACTTTTTGAATGAATTTTGTGTTTACTATTGAAAATTTTTGGATTTTTATCCAACTGAAACTATCCGGATAAGTGAAGTCCGGATAAGTGTATAACCATTGTAATATATGTTGTTGTTTAATAAAATTATAAAAAAAACTTATAGAGTTTGAAGTCAATTAAAACTGTCAAAGAAAAAAGTAAAAAGAGAAAATCAAATGAAAATGAAGTAGAAAAAGTTTGTTTTACTAATGTTATTTAAAATAGAATTTGATTACTTAATTTATACTATTGAAGACTATAAATGTGTTTTGTAAATTTTACCTGTTTTAGTTAATTCTAAAAAGATTAATACTGTAAATCAGTTTGGTCAGTAAAATTAATAAATCATGTACACTTTTTGTCTATAATATTTTTAATTTAATAATTAAGATATTATTTTAAGTAATTTTATATGGTTATTATTAGAAAGCAATAAATTACATCTATTTGCTCAATATATCAAAAAATACTAAACCTATTTCTTAAAATATTTAGTGCATCTGTTGCTCTGAAATATAGAGTTTGGTAGTAATTTATTTTTTCAAGTTGCTAATAATGTAAAAAAGCAGCTCAAAATATAATTATTTTAGTTTTTGCTGAATACTGCTTGTTGGGTCTAATGTTTTCCAGGGTTGCCACAAATTCTATAAAAAAAAAACCTCGAATTTTGAACAATAATTACCAAAAAGCCTGGCATTTCAAACAACTTTTACATGTTAAGTAGTAAAATTCAGAATTGACAGAAGAAATCTAGAAAACTTTTCTTTGTTATCATCAAATACTTTTCCTTCTTAAAAAACACATTTTAAGAAGAACTTTAACATATCGTTCTACTAATTAACACAATTTTTGTCTTAAACTTATTTAAAAATAAACGACCCAAAAATGTATAATTACAAAAACATGGAAGAATTTTTTTAAACCTTGAGAAAATTTGCCAAAAACATTTGACAACCCTGATAGTATTGCTATCTTTTTTTTATAGCTTTAATAAAATCCAATATAGTTAAAAATGATTGGTTAATTAAAAGTTTGAGTAATTATTCAAAATCTCAGAGTTAAATCTGAATACTAACAAAAACAGTACAACAGTGTATTTTAAGTAATATATGTTGATGTTTATTTATAATATAAAAAACTTATAGAGACAAAACTGCAACAAAAAAATAAAGAAGAAAAGAAAAAAGAGAAAAACAAATGAAAATGAAGTAGAAAAAGTTTGTTTTATGAATTTAATTTAAAATACAATAACGAATACTTAATTTATATCAATTAAGGCTAAAAATGTGTTTTGCACATTTTAACTGTTTTTATTAATTTCAAAAAGATTTACACAGTAAAACAGTTTGGTCAGTAAAAATAGATTGTGTACATTTTATCTAAACTATTTTTAACCTAACTATTTAGATATTATTTAAATAAATTAGTATGGTAATTATTAAAATGCAATAAATAACAATTCTTTGCTCAATCTATCTAAAGATTTAAAAACAATTTTTTAAATCATTATTGCTCTGACATCTAGAGTTTGTCAGTGATTTTTTTATTCAAGTTGCTGATAATGTAAAAAAGCAGCACAAAATATAGTTATTTTAGTTTTTTTCTGCTGAAAATTATCTGATTGAGTTTGATATTTTTCAGAGTTGCTATGAAACCTGAAAAAACCTGTAATATTGAAAAAAAAACAATAAAAACCTCGTATTTAAAGCAACTTTTACATGTTATGTAGTAAAAGTTAGATTTGACCAAAAAATCTAAACAATTTTTTCATCATCAAACACTTTTTTTTTATTAAAAAACACATTTAAAGAAGATTTACAGTATTTTTTCTATATCGTTTTCCTTTTTAACACATTTTTTTTCTTATACTTATTAAAAACAAACGACCCAAAAACGTATGATTACAAAAACATGGAAGAAGTTTTTAAATCTCTAGAAAATTTGCCAAAAACAATTGATAACCTTGATAGTATTGCTATCTTTTTTTAATAACTTCAATAAAATATTTGGTATTTATTCTCTAACAAACTAATTATTTTAGACAAGAAGTCAAAAATTTTTCATCTGTTTGTAAATCAACACCAACTGTAAGTACAATGGACACTCAATATTGTGAAGGTATTACATACATGTTATACTATACTTCTCAAATGTTATTTATGTTTTGATTTATTCAAGTTTATTTTTGTAAAATTGGTTTAAAATATTACGTTTTGCTAACAACAAAGTCTCTAACAATCTAATAATTGAAAATGAAATCTATTAGCAGAAATCAAAGAAGAATCAAATGCTATTTCTTCCAAAGAAAATGAAACTATATTTAATAGTTCAAAGATGCTTCAAAATGTTGACACACATCACAATACTAATACTGGTAAATTTGTTTATATTTTTAAAACAGGGGCTGGCAACATCCCGAGGGCCCTTAGAAAGTATATCTGCGCCCCACAAATGATAATTCTGTGACCTGCAAGTATATTGATTTGACACACTAAAAATTATACAAAAAGTTAACCTTTTTTGGTTAAAGTTTTCTATTTAACAGGGTCACCAAAAAACTTGGAAACCTTGGTTTTGACAATTTAGGCTAAAAAACCTGGAATTTGAGAAATTTTGGAAAAAACCTAGAAAAAATAGGAGTTTTAAATGTTTTTACATGTTAAATAGAAAAATGTTGATTTGACACAGAAAAGTACCATATTATAGATAGAAAATTATTTGATCATCAAAAATTATTTTTATTAAAATACACATTTGAAGAAGCTTCACAGTATCTTTTTAATGTTTATATACTATTCAACACATATTTTTACCTTAAATTTATATTTAAACTAAAATTAGACCCAAAATGTGTACTTTTAAAAACTTGGAAAAAAATTGCCAAACACATTTGGCAACCCTGATTTTAACTTATTCCATTTTATGTCCGTGATAGAAAGTATTGTATTAAATTTACCACTTAAATTTGAAAAGTTAAAATAGACAGATTATCTTTTTATGAGCATTTCTTTGAAAGTAGAAACATCAGGGTTATTTTTAACATCTGTAAGTGTTAACTAGTAAAAACTATGAAATACTGTTTAATCTTGGGTTCTTTTTGAACTTGGTAATTTTAAAATTTGGCAGTTATTTAATAGTTTTAGTTATTGCACGTTTTGTGGATTCCAATATAAACTTAAGCTTTGCACAGTACTTAACTAAAAAGTTATTTCTAATCACTCTATGTATTTTTTTGAGGAGTTAATTTTTAGTTATTTATTTAATAACTTTTTTCATTGCACTTTTAATTCATTCTAAATGAAACATTTAAAAAACCTCAAGAAGTTGTTGTATTGATAAGAACCACAGTTGCCAGAATTTTATAGCTATTTTTGCCCTTATATAATTTTCAATGAAAACTTGACATACAAAATATTTTAACCGTTTGTTATCTCACAAGAGCTAAGTTTGACTTACTTTGAATATCAAAGAATGCTTAGCTTACTATTAAAAAGTTATAGTATAGTGCTTTTCTCACAAATTTAAAGTTTATGAAAGTAAACTTTTTCATGACTAAATACTTAAACTAAAGCCTTTGCATCAGAGCAGAGCAACTTCCTATACTGTTTTTTAGGTGATTGAAAAGCTACTTTCAAAAATTATAATTTTTTGTTTATAAAACTAATAATTATTTCTAAATGGAGAATTTTGTGAGTTCGCACATTCGGTTAAATGTGCAAATTATGAGTTTGCACTGCTGCTTAAGTTTTCATTTTAAGAAATTGTGTTAATAGTATTTTTTCTATTTTTTGCTAAGTAAATTAAACTTGAAAACTTTTTTTAAATGTAGTTATGTTAATTTATTAACTTCTATTTAATATACTTGAACGAAATATATTAAAAAATATTATGATACAATGCAAAAACTACATTAACATTAAATGGTCTAATCAACAAAAACCATTCGCTAGTTTGCAGTTTTAGCGATATTTTAAAACTAAATCTATATAAGTAATCAATACTTATGCTTTTAAAAACAAAAAATTCCCTAAATACTTTTGTTTCTTTATTAAAAACTTACCTTATTTGTAATAAATATTGCATTCAATGTTTACATTTTTATCAATACCTAAACTATTTTACATTACCTTTAACATTTATAAGCTCTCAGTAAAAAAAATAAGGCTTTTTCATAATTAACATTTTTATAACATGTGAAAGTCATGTAAAAGTTTTAAATGGTTAACTTTTAAAAAAATTGTAAATTAACCCTATAGACAGTAAAATATATTTAACAACAACAGTATACATAGAAGAATTTTTATTTAAATTTAAGCTGGTCTTATAATATTTTTTGTTCATCATAACAATGAAAAATATAAGGATTAAAGCTATTGAAAAAGAAAATAGATACTTTTATTAGTACTTATTAAAACTGAATCATAGAAGATAGAATTTCCGATTAACGGTTATTTTTTATTGATTATTTTTTAGATTTGAAAAAAAAATTCAAATGGTATAAGTTAATCTACAAAAAACGCTTTAAAAAGAATAATAAAAACTAAAGCTTTTTTACAAATAAAAATCAAAGAAAAAGTAAATGTCAATATACAAACTGAAAAAGTTAAGAAACAGTTTATTATTTGTAACTTAGCAAAACTAAAAGTGTGAATACACCCTAAAAACAGTAAAATCTATTTATTAATGAAAGATACATATAAGCTTTATTTTTAATTTGAAGCTGGTCTTTTAATCCTTTATGTTCATCATAAAAATGAGAAAACATATGGATTAAAGCTATTTTAAAAATTACTTACATTGGTATTTATTAAAATTATTTAAAAAATATATATGCTATTTACATTCTTGTTCTAATAGTTTTATGTCATTAGCTAAGTGAAAATGAAAAAAATTTGATTAAGAATAGTATCTACACTGGTATTCATAATAGTTAAATTTTAATCAAAATGTAGAGCTTAAAATTATAGTTTTAAAAATTGAATTAAAAACTTTCAGTGTGTAATAAAAATACTAACTTTTATCCATAATTTTAAAAATAAATAAAATCGATGGGAAGATATGGCTTAAAATACTTTTTACACTCATATAAAATTGAATATCAAAAACTACAACATTAATTGAAAGATTACACACTTAACCTCCAATGTACAAGGTAAAAAAATAATTAGTTTAAAGCATTCATATATTACCAATGATGTAACAAAAAACAGAGATTTATAAAAAAAAACAAATTTAATATTAAATGTTTTAAAACATTACATGAGCTTACTTATATACAATAATTAACAATAAGCTATGTTCCTTTAATCTAATTAATCTAAAATTTACTACACAACATTTTTGATCATATAGTATATATGAATTCCGTTTTAGAAGTTTTTTTTCTTCTGAGATTAAAAAAATTAAACTACATGTTTCAAATAACTTACTACAATACAACTTCAAATAAGTTTTAAATAACTAAGCTTTAAAATGCATTTTATATTGCAAGCTTGAGTAATTTTGTTTGTTCTACATAAATATGAAAATCAATTAAAACAAAACATTTTGAAATCAAATTTTAAACATAAACTTATTTAAATGTAGTTTAATAAAAATAAGTATAAAAAAACACTAAATAATAACCTTTTTGTCGATATTTAAGTTGACTTAAAAAGTAAAGAAACTTTTAATGCAATCAAAAACTAAATTGCTTTAAACAGTTACTTTTTTTTAGAGTCACCTACTTCTTTAAAAAAGCTTAAAGTAGCATCAAAGTTAAAAGAAAATTCACACAAGAAGGAACTTTCTTTTGAAAATTTTACCTTTTCAACATAAAATTATATAAAAATGTTCGTTAAAATGTTATATGTTTGATTTGTTATTAACATGTAGAAAACAAAAACAGCAAAAATATATCTTTTTGTTCAATTTAAAGTAGATTAACACACTCTTATAGTTTAATACAACAAAAAAATAGAATTAAACAGGAGATTTTAAGCACATTTTAAGTTAAAAAACAATACTTTATCTAATTGTTAAGACTTTTACACAAATCAGTGATTGATAAAACTATAATTCTAATAAAATGATAAAACAATAGAGGAACATGTTCTTTGTTTAAAAATAAATTAAGTTTAACTTTTTAGAAAAAAAACTGTGAGTGATAAAACTACAAATATGTACTAAACTAATAAATAAAAAACATCTTTAAAAAGTTTTCATTTCCTAAAAACTCAGATGAAATAAAACACTAAGAACAAACTATTTCAATATATCAAGCATACCTAGCTCTGAAGTTTGTGATTTTACACTTAAATCTTAATAAAGATTGCAAAACCTCTAGGAAACACAACAACTTGTTCATAATAATACATACTGTTATCTTAAATTACAAGACATGTATTAAGGTAATTTAAAAATTTTTACAGAGTTTAAAATTTCAGCTTAACCATTTAAAAATGCTTTTAGCATTAAAACATATTCTAAAAAAACAAGTTTCAAACCTCTTGAATTATATTATTGGGTAGTTGAAGCATCTAATGTGGGTCTGCTGTTTTTTGAATTGAACTTTTTAATTTCGGACAAAGAAGCTAATTTGAGGTTTCTATCCAACCACTTTCATTGGTAGTATTTTTCATATCAACCTACAGAATAAAAAAAGTAGTTATGCTCCCTTTAATATATATATACTGGTTATGAAAAGCGCACGAACAAGGGCATTCAAGTAGACCAACCAAAGTCAAAAATAAAAGTCAAGCTATATACAATTTATTCATATAATTTTTGAACTTGTGATTAAAGAGATTTTGATAATAATGTTTAAATGTTCGAGATGATCAACAGAACTAGAATTGACTATTTTCTAAAATTATTTCATAAGAAAAGCGTTACAATTTATATGTATAATTTTTGTAGCTTGTTTTACTTTATTTGCTTTAAACAACTTTTACTGCTTTTTAATTTTGGGTAAATTTACAATTTATAATAATAAGCGTTTTTTGTAAAAAAAACTGTTACTTGGTTAAACCCATTCATATTACAAAAGACTCTAAAAATAATTTTCAAAATGATTACAAATAAATAATAATTATATACAACATTATTACAAATTTATAAATTAAAAACTGAAAAATTAAATATGAAATTAAAACCTTTCTACTAAATAACTAGAAGAACTTATTTAAATTCTAAAAAAAATAACTCTTTACAAGCAGAACCAATATTACATAATGTTAATAAATTTGGTATATAAAAAATAGTTACAACTTTTGGATACTTACCAAAATAGCTGATTTCGCCAGCCTTAACAGTAGCCTTGTCAACAAAAAGGAAATTATAAGTCATCTCCAATTTTCTTTTTGAGTAATCCTTGCACATGGGCCAAAGGTCATGTTTTATTACAGCTGTGCACTCGGTACGCCTCAAACGAGCAGCTTGTACTTTATCATCAAACATTTAAGCAAGCAGCTGCTTATGCCCAGTATTGCCTCAAGCATCTTAGCTCGAGTTTTAACATGTATTACAGCTATTGTGAATGATGAGGGAGCCTGAAGTAGATTTGTTTTTAAGCCTCCACTACAAATAATTGATTGTAACTTAATAGTAATTATAATTTCAGAAATCTACTTAAATTCTCTTTATTAAAATTAAAAAAAAGTCATACTACAAAAACTTTTGTGAAAAAGTCTTAGAGGCCAAAAAAAAATCAGTAAGTTTAAAAAATTATCTTTGCTCTTTTTCCAAGTATACTTATAATTTAGTTAATTTAAATTTAACTTACTTTTTTGAATTTAGTTTTTTTATTCTAAGTTTAATTAATTTTGTGTTTACAAATTAAGCAACAATTACAACACTGTTACATAATTAATTTACAAAAATATTTTTAGAGTACTTCAAAGTTTCTGTAGGGTGAGGTTTGATTCACATTTAATAAACTTTTAATAAATAAAAATTCATATATGTCGAATGAACACTCATAGTTAATAACACCATATTACAGAAGGCACATTCAACTAACGCAGTTTTACAAATGTACAAAAAATAACTTTAAATAACAGCTATATTTTTATGAAATGTTTTTAGCTCAAATTAATTAAAACTACCATTTGTTAAATGCTGGCTACTTATAGCATGGTGCATTAGAGTAAAACTTTTAGTATTTCGGTAATATTTAAAACCCATCAATTATTTTGTAAAAATAAATAAATTACATATATAATCTGTCCATACTATTTATAGGTTTTGTTTATGTCTGTACAGTTTATTGTTATGTTTATTATATTATATAACTTTTAATTAGAAAAATAAGTGAACAAACTAAAAAGCATCTAGAAATTTATCAAACTATACAAATATCTGCTGAAAAATATGCATGCAGTTATAAAAATTAAAACAAAACATTCATGCTCATGCATTTCTCTTTTATCAACATTTATTTCATATAAACCTGCTTGCTTTTGATGTAACAATCAAGATTAAAAAAAATATTTTAAGAATTTAAACAAATTTTAACATTTCATAGCATAACATTTGTTTCAAATCAACCTGCTTGCTTTTAATGTATCAATTATTTTTTCTTTAAAAAAATTTAGTTTTTCTTTTTAAGAATTTAAACAAGTAGAACAACAAAAAACAACATGTAGTTCATAAACAAATTTAACAGGGAAGCTGAATATTGACATATTTGATATCCGTTCTGAGTACAGATATTGAAAGTACACAGTCTAGTTTTAGACTAAAGTTAAGGTTTAAAACTGTGTTAAGTGGTATAACAACATTAAAAAGATACAGTTAAGCTACTTCAAATGTGTTAAAAAAAAATTATGAGAGATTCTTCATGTCAAACCAAAATTTTACTACTTAATATGTAAAAATTGTTAACAATTACAGGTTTTCTAGTAATTTGTTTTGAATATTCAAGGTTTTTCCAGGATTCTAGATTTTTTTACCACTCTGTCAAAAGTTTATCTTTATGTTTTACATAATTTCTAAAATAATTCATTAGTTGGGTCTGTTTTACATTCCATACCACTTGTTAAAATATTTTTTAATAAACAGGGTAGCCAGTGATTAAAAAAAAAATTCTTCCTGGTTATCTGATTTCGTTCTACATTTTAGTTTTAAAGTACAAGTTTAGTTGTTTTTTAAGTATAAAATTAAACTAAAAGTAAAAAATAATGAAAAGATACTATACAGCTACTTGATATAATGGGTTTTTTATTAAACAAAAATATGAAAAATATTTAAACATATTGTCAGTATATAATAGTTCATTTTATAAAGAACTTGTTTAAATTTTTAGTTTAAAATTCAAGGTAAAATGGGAAACTAAATAAGTTTTCTTTTAAAAATGTTTGAGAAAATTTTATAAAGTGTGTTGTACCTTTATACAGGGTTGCCACTTGTTTTTAAATTTTTTTTCCAGGTTTTCCAAATTTCTTCAAGGTTTTTAAAAGTACACACTTTTAGTTTTAAGTTAATTTTTATATAAGAAACTGTGTTAAATAGTATAAAAACTTTGAAAAAAAACTGTAAAGTTACTCTAAATGTGTATTTTAATAAAAAAAATTTTGATGATGACAAAAAAAATTACTTATATGATAGATTTTTTGTGTCAAACTGAAATTTTACTACTGAATATATCAAAATTATGAAAAATTCCAGGTTTTTTGATCAAAATTCCAGGTTTTTCCAGGTTTTTTCAAAATTTTTCAAATTCCAGGTTTTTCCAGGTTATTTTTGCCTAAATTGTCCAATTCCAGGTTTCCAGGTATAGTGGCAACCCTGTTTATAATCAAATTGAAAAGTATTTCAAAAAACAGTGTAAAATTAAGTGCAGGAGCACAAATATAGAAAACCAATATAATATGACAAAGTGTTAGTAGCCTCCTAAAACAGATCAAACTTATTTTTAGTCTGGAACTATTAAAAAAATCATCAAAGTAAATTGTATATATAAAAATATAACAGCTAGTCCAACACTATGCAAAATGAAATATATTGTTTTAATCAATATTTTCCAATCACCATATAAAACAACAAACCGAACAAAACAGTTGCAAATGTTTCAAAATGACATAATAAATCAAGAAGTGATTTTTGTAATTATTTTTAAAATAATTTAAGGGCATGGGGCATATAATCATAAAACACTTTTTTTCACAATTTGATCTTATTTTATATATTTTTACTAAGCTACAAAATGCTTTTTACAGCTTTTAAAAATTCAAAATAACTTTTGAGATATAGCCAGTCTAAGTAAGAGGCAAAAATAGGTTCCTTACAGGAGTTGCAGACTAAAACTGCAAAAATAGATTATTTCACTAAAAATTTAACTTCTCCTCCGTTTTTTGAGATTAGGTATTTTAAAAGTCTGGGCCAGAGAGAACCTTGTATACACTAAACACATTTAACTTTGATTATAAAAACTAAAATGTGCAATATTGTGTCTACAGGTAGAATTTAAAAAACAAATTTACCACTTCTGTATCAAAACAGATCCTTTCTATTTTTTTATAAAAATATCCTTTCGAAACAGTTAGTATTTTATAATCTTAAACTAATATATCTACCAAAAATTCAACTTCACAAACTTCATACAAATTTTGTCTTAAATATAAGTCCATTAGCAACCAGAGAAAAAGCACATTTTCAATTTATAACTTAAAATTTATTAAAAAAAGAAAAAGATAACATGTGAGGCTCACAACTAAGGTCAATGGAATGGTGTGCAGAAGGACCTTTCAGTCATGGGCTGCGCACCATTTGCTTGCAACTAATACTTTGAGCTAAATTTAAAAACAATAATAATAAGTAAAAAATAACCAAAAAACTTAACAACTATTTATACATACAATAAAAAAAATGGAAAGCACTTTTTTTAACCTTTTACTGCCAATATTGACCATGGAAACTATAGTCTACCATGGGCTCCGCCCACACTGTCTCCTACCCTAAATTTTGATTTTTACATCATTTAAATTTTACTTTTCCTTTTCTACAAAAGCAACCAAAAAAATGCAATAAATAACTCAAAAATAAATAAAAGGAAAGAACTAGTAAATTCACTACAATAAAATGTTTAATATAATCATAATACTTAAGAGCACCATGTATTTCAAATATTGTCGAGAAAAATTTTGTATATGTATGTAGGTAAAAATTTTAAATATTTGCTTAACTGTTTTATTGATTTGTAAACTTGTTTTATTTAATAAAACAATTAAAATGTCCAACCAGCATAAAGTTTGTTTTAATTAAAGTAAATTAAATGAAAAACGTAAAAAAATGTCTAAGTGCAAAAAAGAGTTAAAAAATTTGCTTTTTCACATTGCTATAGTTACTTATAGAACAATATTCTGGAAATTTTAGTTTGAAGTTTATAAAGTTAATTTTTAAGATATAATATGTATAAAATGAAATGATAAAATACTTTCTATCAAAAGGAATAGACATTTTTTTAACTTATATACTATGAATTGAGCTGTTTGATTTTTTCTATATGGTGAATAAATATCAGTCTCAAACTCTACTCCTTATTTTATTCAAACAATGAAATTATTTTAATTATCTTAAACTAACAAACAAGATTATTATCAACTTAACCTTTTTAATTACAGTTTTTAATAAGATTTCTAAATATTTTTTAAGGAAAAAACTGATTGTAATAATTTTACTTTTATCATTCAACAAGCTTAAAGCTAAAATTTAAGTCAATTTAAAACTTATTTTGACAAAAAATTTCATTTTCATACATTAATTTCAGTTTACTAATTATTTATGCTGTTTTACTCTTTATTAAAGGTTACTTTAGAGCAAGAAGCTTTTACTAGATGAGCTAAATGTTTGAGTCACCAGAATTTAAAATTTTAAAGCTTTTAAAAAAGGGGGTTTTATTTACTCTAAAAGCAATTTTTTTATCAAAACGGCAATATTTTTTTCCATAAGCTTATAGTGTAAAATCACTTATCGCAATTATTTAAGGGCTAAAAGCTAATTTATTACCACCTTCCAAAAAAGCAATTTTTTTACTAAGATTTATAGCTTTATAGCTACTTATGGTAACTGTGATAAGAACCCATTTTCATGTGTTTTTTAAAGTTTACGTAAGTAAGTAGTTTTGTTAAAAACCAATATTTAGAAAAATGTACTAATGTGTAGAGTATTATAAATTGATTATTTTAGGCATATTTTTACTCAAATGGATTTAAATACTGCATTTAGTTATATGAATTTGATTTCTTGTTTAACTCATGTTATATCTATTTTATTATTGTTAATAACCAACAATATTTTGTTTCAATTATAAGTTATTAAAAAGGTATTATTAGTTGTCATGTATGACAACAAATAAAACCTTTATAATAATATTAATGTATAAATTGATGATTTTAGGCATACTTTTCCTTAAATCGATTCAAACATTGCACTGAAATAAGATAAAAATTAAATTTTAGATTCTTTAAAAAACTCATTTTATTTTTACTTATTGTAGTTAGTAAGCAATTATAATATTTTCAAGTATAAATTATAAAAAAATGTATTATAAGTTGTCATGTAGATTAATTGTGGAATTAAAAGCTTTTTAGTATGTTTTTTCACTTTGTAGAAACTTGTCAAATTGTTAGATTAATAATAAGGCTAACTTTATTGTTTACCGTGGTTGAAAAATAAACAGCTTACTGAAAATTTAAAACGTTTTTTTTTGGTAGGTAACTAAATTTCATAATACAAGTAAATAATTTTGGTTTATTTATCTATTTTAATTTATTGATTTAATTTATTAAAGTTCATCAGATAGTGACAGTCATTAAACAATAAGTAGGACTGTAATCAAGTTATATGAAGATTTTTAAATTTTTTGTCTATTAAGGTGCTAGCTGATAGCTAAGTCGTTACTAAGCATAAAAATATTAGTTTATTAGACGGATAGTGAGTTCATTGAGACAAAATTTGCAAATTTACCTTTAAATAATAATATGAATATTTAAAACTTAAACTGACTCTTGTAAAAGATTGATTGAAACTAAAACTGAATAATTTTTAGTATGTGATTAAAATAAACTACGGCCCACGTAAATGCTTCAAACTCGAAATTTTGCCAGGAGTAACTCCAATCCCTGGTTTAAAGCCTTTTTAAAATTTTAATATAGCAGATTGTAAAAGTTAAAACGTGTACATTTAAATGATCATAATTAAAAATCATCAATTTTATACAAATAAAAACTAACAATCTTGCTAAAATTTTGGTTTATGTATATATTAGTAAAAAATATTTTTTATACCCAATTACTTTAAAATTACAGGAAAAACAACTGAAAGAAGTTCTGAGGTTTTAAATCAGATATTAAACTTAGAATCATTTCAACCTTATATTTTCAACAATCAAAGTAAGTTGTTAAAACTGTTATGACAAATTTAAAGCATTTTTTATTGTTTCAGTGTAAATCAGTGTTTTTTACAGTACGGAATCAACTGTTTAAATTTATTTTAACTTAAAAAAAAAATGTTATTTGTTTATTTAGTTTATTGGTAGTTATAATTAAAAAGTTATATTCATTTTTGTCTAGTTTAATATTTTTGAAACATGTTTTTACAAATTTAACCAATCATATAATTTTCAAGTATTTCGAAAACTTGATCATTGTAGTTTTTTTTATTGATTAGTGATTCAGTTTTGATGTTTTTATAATTTTATCATTCTTGAGTATTAAAGTATTGTGAAACAGTTTATATTTTAAACATTAAACTCTGAAAAGAAATCAACTTCTAACAAATAAATAAGTTTATTAATTTTGTAACTTGATTTTAACATTAGCCAAATTCAGAATAATTTTATTTTAATGAGATTTTCGCTTATTTATTTTTAGCTTTAGAATGTACATAATCTGAGTAAAATTTATGAATTCATGGTGATTTCATAGTTATTTTAATTCTCTTAAAAACAAATTTCAAGAGAAGTATATATTACTTTGAAAGATTATTGTAATACTTTTACACCATCTAAATTAATAGTTTATACAGGGTGGCCACTTAACCTGAAATTTGACAATTTAGGCCAAAAAATCCGGAAAAACTTGAAATTTTAAACAATTATTAAATGAAGTAGTAAAATCTTGATTTTACACAAAGAATATTTCATAAAGTAGATTAGAATTTTTTGTCATCATCAATTTTTTTATTAAAAAGTACATTTAAAGTAGCTTATCATTGTACCTTTTCAATTTGTACTAATTTAGACAGTTTTTTGTTTCAAACTAAAATTAAACCCAAAAACGAGTACTTTTAAAAACCTGAAATAACATTGTAAAACCGGGAAGAAATTACTAAAATATCAGTGCCCAGTGAATCTGTATTTTAAATTTTCAACTGATCAATTTAAAAGTGTAGTTTTTCCATATTAAGAAATCTACTTCTTGTAAGCTAGTTGTCCTTTTAGATTCAAAACTATAAAGTCACTTTTATGTAATTTTATTTTTTACTTGAATATATTTAAAACTTGTAACTATAAATTCGTTATTGTAAGTAATACTTTTTATTTATTTTTTATTATTTTATAGTTTAAAATAAAATAACCTATAGTATATTAAAAGTTTGTAACTGTGTTTTTGTTATAATTTTTTAGTTATTTATAATTATAAGTCAAAAGTTTAAATTTAAATTTTTAAATTCACTAATATTGAAAATAAAGTATTATAATCTTATTTAAGTTTTAAAAAGCAACTTCGTAATAAAAAACAATCAAATTTATACTTCCTTCAATTAATAAATTTTATAGAATGCAAAAATCCCCTTGAAAAATTTGTATGCTTAATCTGCAAAAAGAAATTTTCTGTTGATATTTCAAAGGAGGTAAATGATAAAATATTTCAATGTAAAACTTGTGAAAAGATTTTTAACGATTAATAAGATCTCGATTTTTTTAATAACACACATTCAAGTGAATATGTTTGTAATATGTGTAATAAAAAAATTGGTACAAAATATCGCTTGAAAACATACCAGACAGTTCACACAAATGAGAAAAAATTTGTTTGCCAAATATGTCCTGACAAAAGACGGTTTAAAACAAAAGGCCAATTAAAAAGTCATATGGTGCTTCATTACGAGCCACAGTTTTCTTGTCCTAGATGCGGCAAGAAGTTCCATACGTTGGGTAACACAAAACAACACCGTTTATGTTAAAATTGTTATTTTTCATATATTTTTTTATTCATTTACGATACTAGTAAGTATTAAATATTTGCTACCATTTCAAACATTAAACATCTTCTGATATATTAAAATTTTTTTTGCTTTTTTTTATTAAATATTTAGATAAATCTAATGTAAAAGTAAGCATTCTATCATTTTATATGATTTTGTTAGAAATGTCATTCTTCTTTTAGGGTAAAGTTAAAAAAAGCTGAATATTTTTATGTTAACAGTTTAACAATATATCTACAATTCTACAGTTTAAGTTAACAGTGTTTAACCTTTTTTTAATTATTTTTAGACAAATAAAGTCTTTTTTGATAATAGTTTGTAGTTTCAATTTAGTGTTTTTAAGTTAAAATTAAGTTGTATACTACACAAAGTTAGATATTTTTATGACATATAAGCAACAAACTTAAAATGAAAAATATTAAATTTGTTCTAGTTTATTGTGAAATTTCTGTAATAATCTAAAGTTTTTGTTCGAAATTATAAAGTTTTATCTTTATAAATTGAGTTCTAAAATTTACATATTTGTGTAAGTTAGACCAGTTAGTTCAAATATTCAACTGAAAGAAATTTTGTTTTTATTTAGTGTTGATGTTAGTTAAAATTTGTTTTGGTTGCTTTTTACGTTTGTTTACATTCATTAATAAAGCCAAGTATACCAAACCTTTCGGATAAACTGTAATAGTCAACAAAATATTATTAACTATAATAGCAATAAAAGTTTACAGTAACCTTATTCTTAATATTGCAAGCTAATACTTTAACAAGCTAATACAACTTCACTTACTATAAAAAGACACATTTTTTTGTGTAAAATATTATACAGTTTCATATAAGCATGTAGTTTTAATGCTATTGTAATAACGTTTTCAATGTGCAGATTTCAAACTTTTTTTATTTATTTTACTTGCACTACTACAACTTTTTTTTTGTAATAAATACCTTATAATTTATTTAGTTTTATGTTACCTATTGTTAGTTGTAAATGTTTGTAGAATTATTTTAGGTTTAAAATTAAAAGTGTTGAGGCCAATAATTAAAGCTGCAATTGAAAGTTTTCTTGTAAGGTAAAATTAGCTGTTTTTATTTAGTCACATATAACTTTAAATAAGAAAGTGTTAGTCTTTTTTTGTAGGTAAGTTCTTACTATGAAATAGATTGTTTTGAAAACTATTTTTAATTTAAACTTTTAAAATTACTT
The DNA here is from genome assembly GCF_965202585.1 of Thalia democratica. Classification (NCBI taxonomy): domain Eukaryota; kingdom Metazoa; phylum Chordata; class Thaliacea; order Salpida; family Salpidae; genus Thalia; species Thalia democratica. The sequence continues at coordinate 2,434,722 of NC_139172.1, read as the reverse complement.
TAAAAAACAAAATCACATAAAAAGTATAACACATCTTTCAATAATACCGTTGAAGCTTGTTTTTCTGACTTTTTTTATGTTGTAGAAATAAAAAGCATAGTTGTACAACTCAAAAAGTCTGATCCAAGGACCTGATGTACGAAAAACCTTTCGGTTAGCGAGGCATACACAGGGCTGCCACTTTACCTTGAAAAACAAATTCGACAATTTAAGCAAAAATAACCTAGAAAAACCTGGAAATTGAGAAATTTTGGAAAAAAACTGGAATTTTTAATAATTTTAACATTTTCAGTAGTAAAGTTTTGATTTGACACAAAATATCTATCGAATGAATAAGATTTTTTTGTAATCTTCAAAAATTTTTTTATTAAAAATCACATTTAAAGTAACTTTACAGTATCTTTTCAATGTTTTTATACTATTTAACACAGTTTCTTGTGTATAAATTAACTGAAAACTTAAAATAGACCCAAAAATGTGTACTTTTGAAAAACCTGGAAGAAATTTAAAAAAAAACGAGTGGCAACCCTGCATACACCAGGATACAGTTTAATGTCATGTCCAGGACAAAATTACTAGTAAACAAATTTTATCAAAAGATTCCACTTTAGAAATTTTTCAAATATACTTTTAACATAAAGTTATTAGAAAGTAGTTTTTTCGACATTAATAAAAAAATATCTTAATTTTTGTTATGCATGTTAGTAAGAATTCAAATTGAAAGGTGGTTTTAGTTGATATAAGTCAATCATAGCAATTTATCAAAACATTATATATTGATTTGAAATGTTTACATTATTAATATACATACAAGGTTTATTAATTATTATGGATATAAATTAAGTGTCAACGTTTTTTTTCAAATCATACTCAATTCAGAGACTTCAGAAATCTAAACTCGGACGAAATCTTAGAAATAAACAATAAAACTTTATGCTGTAACAACTACCAAACTTACTAGAAACGAAATATACAGATATTTAATTGTTATTTATCGGTTTTTTATTTGGTTTTAACTCCGCTGAGAAAAAAGTTTAAAAATTATTATTACTGTTATAATAACAAAATATGAAAATAAAAAAAGCTAATTGTTAAATGAGTTTAATTTGTTTGTGTTAATTTATATCTAGTTTAAGAGAAATAATATTTATATACATATTAAATTTTCCAAACCTACTCTTTTAAAAACATGATAATAACGTTACTAAAAATATAACTAGTTAGTTTGACTTAACTAACGTTAGGATTTTATTGTATAATGTAAGAAATATAGCAAATAATTTTTTTTTTTAAATATTAGTTGTACTTATTGCTTATCTCAGCTATTGAAATAATTTACTTTCTACCATATCTATTAGTTAAACATCTTTCTGACAATAATTGTTCTACATGTTTAACTGCTTTTGACTACAAATTTCACTACTCCAGCTAATCTACGCACTCGTTTAATACGCTTTTTTGATGTAGACACAATGTGCTTAGATTTGCAAAGGTGACTGTAGTTTAACTTTTTTTAAGTGTCACAGTACAGTTTTAAAATACTTATGCCTTTCAAAACTTAACAATTAGTGAGTAAAACCTTAAAATTGTGTATATATGCAAGCAAGTAAATCTGCTATTAGTTTTATTTTCATATATTTATCGAAAAAAAAAGTTTATTAAAAGCCGCAATACCAACATTTTATAGAGTGTTTTTATTTTATTGGCTGTGTTTAGCTATATTTAAACTTTTATGTACACTACACACACTTACCAAAATAAACACCCATTTATTTGTTTTATTTAATTTGCTTATGTTTTTTGAAGTTCCATAGTTTTGATTAATTGTGCTTTCATATTTAAGACTTAATATTTTTACAGTCATTCAGTAGAAATCAACACTATGGATAGCCTGTCTTTTTAAAACAACTACCTCGAAAACAAAAAACTAATTATCTAAAAATATTTTAAGCTTAAAATCGTAGATTATTGACCAAAAATTTACACAGGGTTGCCAAAAAACCTGGAAATTGCAACTTAGACTAAAAAAGACGGAAAAACCCTGAATTTGATAAACTTGTAACAAAAACTGAATTTTTGAGCAAAAATCACTAAAAAGCATTAAATTCAAAACAATTTTAAATGTCAATTAGTAAGCTTCAACATATCTTTTTAATAACGTTATATTATTTAAAACAACTTTACACCTTAAACTTATTTTTAAACTAGAAATAAATTCTAAAACGTGTAATTTAAAAAACCTAAAGAAACTTTGAAAACTTAAAGAAAATTTTCCAAAAACATCGGGAAACCATGTTTACAACTGGCTTAAAGGTTTAAAATGTTCAACTTAACCCAAGGTTTAAAATCAGTCAATATTATTTATAACAAACTAAAATACTGTTTTTATCATTTTTCATATTTATAGCAAGTAACAAAAACATCGGCGATAGTCTGCAGAGCAGAAGTCTGGACTTTCATATGCAGAAAGACAAGCTTAAGTTTAGTGTTTTTACAAAAGAGTTGATCATACAAATTCGATCATCAGACTACAAGCCTTCGGTGGATTGAGACCTGTCCAGATATAGCAAGTAATATTCTTTTATTGTTTGTTGTCGGTCATGTAAACTTTTTTTTGTTTTAATAAAACAATGTATTTAGAAACTATAGTTTTCCAACAAACATCTAAAGTTTATAATATTTTAATTGCTAGTGTTTTAACATTTTTAATGATATTTTTATACTTAACAGTTGTACCCTACTTTAGTTGGTCAGAAGAATGACAAAATGTTTGTCTGAAAAATACTTTACAACAAAAAACAGTATTTAATTAAGCAAAGTTTTTTTAGTTTAGTTAAGTTTTTTTTAATTTTCTTAACTTGAGTCAACAAAACAAACAAATATTATTGATATTTTCAAGCATACCAAGTAAGTTCTAAGAAATTCAATTAAATTTAACTTCAAAACATTCAAAAATACATGAGTTTTTGCGAAGACTACTCATTTGCTTTAAACTAAACAGAATTTTATGTTTAAACAAAAAAAAGTAAAATAAGTAATTCTGAAGCTACTTTAGCTGCATCTTTAGTTTAATTTTTAATGGATCTTAATGTAGGTTAAGTTGCGTAGAATTGATGCGTTTGTTTGATGAAAAATTGTTTGATAAAAAAAAAACAGGTGATATTAATTTTAGACTTTTAGTTACAATAATTTTAGTTTATTCTAAAAATTATTGAGGTTAATTAACGACTTCAAGTCTAAAAGCTAAAACCAAATTCATATAAATTTACATTTTGATTGCAAACAATAGTCAGGAGTCTTAACTGTAAGCTTAACTACAAATTAATCTAAGAAATAATAGACAAAACTGTTAGATTTAATTTGAATTTCTTGTGTGGATTTTAAACTGCGTGTAGTGAAGTTTTAAGTTTTGCAAAAAAGTCCTTTGAATTAAAATTTTTCAAAATTTAAAAGAATTTAGAATCCATAACAGCACTCTGTAAAAACATTTAACTATGTAAAAAACAAAAAAAAAATTGCGCTTAAATCTGGCAGCGTTATGAGAACTTCTAAATCTTCAATATTTAAATTTTTTTGTTTGAGTTTCAATGTAAAAGTTTAAACTTTAAAAACTAAACCAACTTTGCAAAGTCTGAAGTTGATTTAAAAAACTAATACAGCAAAAATCTCGATTGCTTTACAAACGGAAATAAGTTCTGAATGAAATCAGAAAATCTCAGTTTTTTCTTGGATTAAATGTTAAACACTATGAGAAAAACATAATAAAAAAACTAATATTGATTTAACATTAAAATAAAACACAGATCACTAAAAACTTTAAAAAGTCTTCCAAAACTCTAGAGATGGTTGCAATCAAGATTTATACAATTTTAGCTGGAAGTTATAGCTGAATATGTTCTACTTTGTAGAATATCTTGAAATAAACAATAAATTAAATCCTTTAAAGTTAACTAATAAATGAACTGAGTTACAAAACTGAATTGGCTCCTGCAAAAAAAAAACAGCATTTTTATAATAAAACACCGAAATTATTTTTATAAACCAATAAAGCTTTCGAATGACACTTTGCATTTAAAAAAAGCTTTCCTTTACAGCGAAAAGTTCTTGAAAATATCTGATTTCGGACAAATTCAGGAAGTTGTGTTGATTTTATTCAATTTTTTAAATTTATTAATGGGTTTTAAACTTTTCAAAATAAGAAAAAGATGCAAAAAGTAAAAGTTTTAGCAGCGCGTTTCAAATAGCAAAGTGTCAATGAGGTTAGTTTTGATCTTAAAAAAGAAACCAGAATTCCGGCTTCCAATGTTTAAAATTCCAGTGCTACACATCATCAGTTAACACTTTACAAACAATTCTGAAATGAACTGTATAAGATAAAATTAAGAGTTTGTTTAAAAAAAAAATTATTTTATGCTATATCATAAGTAAATTTTTATAAAAAAATGTGTTGTTGTAAATTTGGAAGAACTATATGGGGGTTAAACTTTTTAAAAACGATAAAAAAAAACTTAATGAAACCAATCATACTTTCATTTTAACCAACAACTTTTAATAATTTATATTTTCAAGAAACATACCTTAACACCTTTATTTTTTTCATTTGAAAGATAAACTGGCCGTTACATTTAGTTGTAGAGGTCATTTTTGCTTAAAAATGTTTACAAAATATTTGATTTAACTGGTGTTAGATTTCAAATAGTGCTTATAAATATATTTAACAGTTTACTTTTTGAATTTATTCCAAGGTTTAATACCTACATCTTTACAGTTCAAGCAATAAAAAAAGTAAAAAATGTACAAATTTTCAAAAAACCTGTAATTTTAAACAAAAATCACTACACAACCTTAAAAAACTTCGAATTTTAAACAATTTTTGTATGCATAATAACAAAACATAGACTTTATACATAATATCTATCATATAAAATAAGTTTTTTATGTATTATTTGAACTTTTGTTTATTATGGAAAACATCTAAAGTAGGACTACAGTATGTTACTTTTCAATAATTTTATACAATTTAAGACTTCAAATTTAATTGTATATAATGTATAATCATACAGATTATAATGTTTAAAATCTGCATGAAATAAATTTAAATTTGAAAATGCGTTTTCAATATTAAGCAGAGTAAGTTGAAACGAGTAAGTACTAATTTTTATAAATCTTTCTGCTACTAGCGTAGTGAGAAACAGCCCGTTCATCTTAGAAGTGACAATCACAAGCTTCGGTAGACATTTAGATGGTCTCATTCTAAGTATACTGTTACTCTCAAGACCGTCTGAGTCATTCAGTAATTTTGGCACTGGGTGTCCGAACTCACCGCGATTAGCAATCGAAATAGTAATGCCTCGAACTATACTGCCTCGCATCACAAGAAAATCTTATATATTGAAAGTTTTAACATTAACTCGTTTTTTTCTTTCATTTTTTTACTTTAAAAAGGTAAACTAACTTTAATGAAACAAAAAACTTTTGAGAACAAAATAGTATGTTATAAAATGTTTACGAAATCATATATTGTATGAGTATCGTTTTTGAATAGGAAGAATTAAGTATATACTTGGATAAAAAAAACTTTGAAGAGGAAGTTTTAAAGACTTTTGAAGATCAACAACAATTTTAGTACAATCGACGACTACATAAGTTATAGCAGGTTTTATTTTTTGTCCTAATTGTAAATTTGTTTGTAATATGTTTAACAAGCTTTTCTATTTTATTTTCTTTTCTGTTTTCTTTCTTAAATCAATTTGTATTTGTTCTAAGTTGTTGAAAAACCTTTAAATATGTAAACTTTAACTTAAAATTAAAATTTTTATAAAATTATTAAACATTTTATTGGTTAAACTTTAAATTATTTTTTTTATTTAGTAGTTAATAATTTTTAGTTGTCTACTATTGCTTGTTCATTCGAAATTTTAATTTAGGATTCTAACAACTAATTTAATGATATAAATATTTCTTTTGATAACTAGTTTTATAGATATTCTTTTTTTTAAACATTGCTTAAAATTGAATAAAAAGTCAATTATTTTTGGTAGTTTTTAAAAATATTTAGATGACTTTTTGTATAAGTCTACAGTTTTTATTTATTTAAACCTTTAATTTCTGCGGTTAAAGTATGATTAAATAGTTAAGTTTTTAAGTAATTATGTCAATTTTTTTAAAGATTTTAAAACTATAAAACACTTAGTTTAAGTTTTCTAATTAAGTAAAAGTTTATATTGAGATTAAATTCTATACTTCTGTCTTAGGGTTAAGTTAATTTCCTAAAAAACTTAAAAAGTAACACATAAGTATTGATAGTTTTAAAATACTTAAAGCATAAAAAACCTTAAAAACTTAATTTATTATGATGATTTATAAGTTTAACTCAAAAAATTTATAAAATCAAGAATTTTTGACTAAATATAACAATTCTTAAAAAATTTGCTTTTATTCAGTGTTTCAAGAATTTAATAATAGTTTCAAAATTTAGTTTTAGTTTCATAAGTAATACAGCTTTATTAAATTAAAAAAAGTCAGTCTCGATATGAACATAAAATATCTGTTAGATAGTTTAAACAACGTCTAATATTTTAAATAAAAACTATTTAGTTTACTTTTTTTTATTTAAAACACTGATGTTTATATTTATAAAACATTTTATGTAACAACAGCTTAACTGAAAGTATAGTCTTCACAAGAATTTGTGCACAACAATTTTAGATTGTTCAAAGAGTTAGAAATAGAGTAGAGAATACCAAATATGTTATTGAAATTACTCTAGATATACATGAGTTTATGATAAGAGGCATAAAAAGTTTTTAGGCGTATTTGATGGTCGTTTAATATCTTATACAAGATATTACAGAACACTTTTAGAAAAAAATCCTTACATTTTTAGAGAGTACTATACTAAGTTAAGGGCTCCACAGATTCCAATTACTTGAGAGAGTTTTAGTTAAAAAAGATTATTTTTGACAAACAACAATAGAAATTGTTATTTGTTTTCAAATTACAATTTATTTTTTAATTTAAAAACAAAGTGGTTAAAAAGTTTATTTATCAAGTCATACGCCACAATGTACAGAATATCCTAATTAGGATTTTGATAAACCAGCTTGAAAAGTTTATTAGCCCAAAGTATCAAAAGAATTTCATTCAAAGTAAAAAATAGTTTCAGTTTCATGATATAAGGGCGTTAACGTTTATCAATTTTTTAATACAATCTAAAAAGCATGTCGAAGTTTTTGTAGACTGAGCTTTTTTATAAATAAACAAATCTATTATTAAAACAATTCCATAAGGAAAAAGTTGCAAAACAGGTTTAAATAAAAATCATAATAATTTAGACGCTGAATAAAATTTCTAAATGATTAGTTATAAAGATGCATCGTCTAAAAACTAAATTTAGCTAACACTTTATACCATTATTTAAGATTCAAATATTTTGTTGATCTATAAGAATGACTTCTTTCTATAGTGAACAAAAAGTTAAAAAAGGTGTAAGAATAGTTTATAATGTATTTTTTTGTAATCCTGAAATCTTCAATGAGCTATAATAATACACAATACTTGAAACTAGTATTAAAAATAATTGTTAAGTAAGTACAAAATATATGAAAAAAAAAGTAATATATTTTAAGACAAATGCACTTTTTCCAAATCTAGACTATCAGAAGTAAGAAATGCTTAAGTTAGTTAACTTTCTGTTCAAAATCTTCGCCAAATACATCGGTTTAAAGTCGATAACAAACCTTATACAAAAAAATGTTTAGTATTTAAATATAAGTTTGTTCTATTTTTATATGGTATGGTGTACTTTCTGTTAAAAAAGTCAAAAAGTTATTATTGTTATTTCAAAGTATAGTACCCTTTTTTGTATTTTTATTAAAAAAAAAAACGAAATGGCTTTAAAGGCAATCTTAAAAATACCGATATCAAATTCTAAAAAATGTTTTTTTTTTTTAATTATATGCGACAGAATTTTTAAGTAAATCAAGAAAAATTTTCTCAAAATTTGTAGTAGTTATCTCAAAAAAGGTAGGATGAAATAGATTTTTAGTTATTAGCCGTTTTAGTTTAAGCTTCTCATATGGAACCTATTGTAAATGTGTCAAAAGCTTAATAAAACAAATCTTATTTCTTACTATTATGTTGTTTTAAAAGTTTTTTTTGTTCATTCAAATATAACTTATAGTGATAAAATATCTATAAGAGAAACTTAAGTATAAACTACATGTTAAACAAACTACCTAAATTGTTAACAGATGACAGTATAGTTAATTACTGTGCACTGACATAATGACTATGATAATTTCTGTCAAGGTTAAATAAAAGAACATTATACTGCGAAACTACTAAAATGTGTTTACCTACAAGAGATATTAAATACAAGAAAACCAAAATAATTGGTCATTATACTTAAAAACATTATTATTAATTTTGCACATGCTTGTTTTTCCTGTGCTGCAAAACATAACAAATGTCAAACCAAAAATATTTGTGCTATTTCAACCCTTAAAAAGAGTGAATTTAAAAAATTGCTAAAAACACAAAAAAATAGTTATATGATAGATTTTTTGTGTAAAATAGAATTTTAATTATTTTACATGTAAAAACTGTTAAAAATTCCAGTTTTTTTTTTAATTTTCAAGTTTACCAGATTTTTTAGCCTAACCTGTCAAATTCGAAGTTTTATAATTCAAGGTTTATTGGCAACACTGATTGTTAACACTTATATGTTTACAATAACATCAAATATTGTAATATTGTATAACTTAACAAAAACATAAAACATACTTCAAATTTTAGAACCTGCAAGACTTAAAACTTAACATATATTACATTTAAGACCAAAATAATTTAACAAAAAATACATCATAATTTTACTTTGCAACTCTGTGGCGATGGTAAATTTGTTTTTTGATTAAGTTTGAACTGTTTTGATAAACAATGAAAAGAATTACTAAACTTACTAATTCTAGTTTGTGTTAAACAAGTAATTAAAAAGAGAGCATCTGTCTATATTAGCATTCACCGCATAGAAACTAACTTAACTTTCCAAAGATAGTTATTTGAATAATAAAAATAAATACAGAACAAAATGAATTTTTATTAAAGTCATGTATATAATTTTAAATGTTTCTGTACACACTTAGGTATTATGTGTAAAAACAATTATAATAGAAAATTGTGCTTAAATTACACGTAATCTAGTTTTATTATTAAAATTTAGCACCTATGTACATGGATGTGCAAGTGCACAGAAAAATTCTAAAACAATCAAGAATTGTCAAAAAAAACTTATCTCGTTTTATTTTAAATGTTTTTGTGTACACTCAAGTATAACATATACTGATAAAGTATCTATAAAAGAAACTTATATATAAACTAAATGTAATACAAAATACCTAAACAGTAAAGAAATGCGTTTTAGTTAATTACTGTGCATTACTTTTATACACAATGAAAATTATTTGCATTTACTCTATTTACTAAAGAGGCATTTAAAAAATAACTCAGTCCAAGTGCTTTAACATTCTTTTCAAGATCATAAGTTTCTGTTGTAAAAAGAAAATTATCATAAAACTGAAAAAAAACTGCTCTAATATTAATCTGTCTTTTTCACAATTTTAAGCCAAAACAGTAAGGTCTTCTAATTGTTTAAAAATGTTATACATGGACTAAAACGAAATTAATCGAATTCATTTATCTAAATTACAGAAAAAAATTAACTCAAAATATTTTTGATCAGAGGGCCACTTTTACATGCTCACGGGCCGCAACTTTTACTTTCGCGGGCCGCAAACTACACTTAGAGGGCCACAGTTGGCCCGCAGTTTACCGACCCCTGCTATAACTGATCATACAGTTGCTTAGAAGACAGTAATATAATTAAAGTATAGTTATATTTTAATTCAAATACTAAATACATATAGTTGTAGAAACTATACATTTAAAAACTGGTTGCCTTAATAAATTTTATGCAAGCACATTTTATAGTTATTATTTAATAAATACAACAGACGTAGCTAATCAATGTACAAACTTTGTCAAAAAAAGAAAATATAGAAAGGAAACAATTAGTACTGAAGCTAAAGCACTCTTACAAACTGAACTCTCGATTTTTTGTTAACGTATTAAACGAGAGAGGCAAAGAAAAGCAAGCCAACTGGCGGATAGCTTAATAGCAATTAAAACTTTTGAAGCAAATAATTCAGGGTTTACAAAAAAAGTTACAAACAAACTTTGACTATATATTAACTATCAATGATTATATAGTAGAGTACTTAGAAATAAATCTTTAAAATATTTCCTGCAAATTCAAGTACAAACTATTTTAAATAAGAACATTTAAATAATAAAATTTATTTACTACAAAACTAGAAAAAATAATATTAGAACGGTTTTTAAAAATACACCTAGCTTCTACAAATCCTGGTAAATTATCAAAAAACAAACTTAACGTTTTACTAAGAGAATTTAAAGTGTAAAATTATTATTTTTTGTCCTACTATGTAATTATCAGTACTGAAGTACTGTTTAAAAAATTTATAATTAACTAATCTTTCTTTTTTTGTGTTTTTTAAATGTGTTGAAGTAAAAAACTTTTTTACTACATTTTGGACACGAATGTTTTGGCTCATAATGAAAAACCATGTGCTTATTCAAATTTATTTTTCTATCATCTGGGAAAATATTGCATTTGAACTTCTCTTATTACTGTGAGTTGCTTCATGGCTTTTTAAGTGTTCTTTTCGGGCAAATTTTTTATCACAAGTTTTACACTGATAAGGTTTTTCACCAGTATGAGTTCTGTTGTGTATATAAAGTTTTGCTTTACTTTGAAAACACTTTAGGCAAGTTTCACATTGATACACCTTATCATGTACATTCTTGTGTTGTTTAAGAATATACTTATTAGCAAAGTTCTTTTTGCAAACTGGACATTCAAATTTATCATCATTTTTAGTATGGGCAGCTCTACAATCTGAATAAATAATTTTGGTGATAGATGAAATTTAGTTTTGCTTAGAAAACTTACGTAATTTTCCAAATATATAAAATTTTAATCATTTGTTTTATTATCATCACTTTATAACTAATAGCTCAAAACAGAATTTTTTTACAAGTAAAAACTTGTAAAGTTTGTTTAAAAACTTGATAACTTTTTTTTTAATACTAGAAAATAATAAAAATATAGTTTTTTTAGTTCTATTGTAGCAAAAAAAATACACACTGGTTGAATTTTATATATGTAATAAATTACATGAGCTACAATTAATGTAAATTATATATAACATTTCTGAACTTTCAACTTGACTTATTACAGTGCTTATTCACTTATCCGGATTTCACTTATCTGGACGCTCACTTATCCGGACTGTTTCAGTCGAGAAGAAAATTCAAAAAATTTTCAATAATAAACACTAAAATTTTTATATGATACAAATATTTTAAGCTTTGATGCTATAAGAAAATTTTAAGTGATTTTATAAATTCCGTAAGTTTTATGCTGAAAAATGTGAAAAAACTATTTTAGCAAAACATACAATAAAAACTAGTTTGTTAGAAGTGACGTGTTTCCGTTAAATTGACTTCAAACTTAGTCAAAGTTTTTTGTTTTTCTTTATTATTTTTTTTTTCTTTGTTTACAAAGTTTTTTTTTACTCATAGAGATAGGTTTACATTATTTTTGTTTCCAAAGATAAATTAAATTAATACTTTATCTTAAACAAAAATTATGTTTTTTTTAAATTAATAGTAAGAACAGGTGGAATTACAAATTATGAAATTTACTTGCTGACCCTAAAAAAATGTATATCGTTGCAGAGGGTTAGTAAGTCTGATGTTTTCCTACCTTGGAAAAAATAAATTTATTGACTTAAAATTTAGCTTTTATTATTTATCATTTTATTCTATATTACTCACAATTACTATGTATTTGTTTTTACCATAACACTTTTACTATGCATTGCATTATATGCAGCAGTTATACTATTACATGAAAAAATTTATTTTTTATACTTATCCGGAATTTTAGTTATCCGGACATGTTTACAGAAAAATCTTGCCCAACGTGTCCGGATAAGTGGATAAGCACTGTAATAGAATAATTTTTTTTAAAATAAACAACTAAATAGTTAAAAGATTGTAGTTTAAGAAAATTTAAGTTTTTAAATATTAGTTTTAATTTAGTTATTTCATTAATATAATATTTTTTTACCTTCACGTTCTCTTTGGTTTGAATGATAAATTGAATTTTCACCATCAAAATCCAACTCAACTGACTTGGATTTTCTTTGAATTTCTACATTGTAATCATCATTAGATGCGAAGTTACTTAAACCTGAAAATTCATTATCTGTCGAACAAATTCTTAACAAGTTTTAACAGAATTATTTTTTAACTTATAATATCTAATACAACACTAAATAGTTATTATATCACAACATTTATTACTTTTTTGAAGTGATTTAGAGGTACTACAAGTAGTTTCAGTTTCTTTAGTTTGATTAAAACTTGAGTCACATAATTCTTCTGGTTCTATTTTTATTACACTCAGTTGTTTATTTTTTTCAATATCAGAAATTGTTCTTATTGACCCTGTTGATGTATGAAAAAGTTTAAAAAAATTTCAGAAGTATAACGTGTAAAAATTCATAAATATAATCAAAATGATGTTTTGATAAAATTCAAAACAGTATTATTAGATATTATTCCTTTTAATTCTGTTTTGTTAAAAACACTTTAATTATTTTATTTGTAATATCATTGACCATGTTTAGTATGAAGAAATTTTCATTTTTAAAATGAACAAAATAAGTTTTAAAAATCGAATAATTTATAAAATTTCGTGAAACACATTTGGTTAGTATTCAAAGATACCTTTACTTATCTGAATGTCTTTTGAAGGTGAGAATTTTTCAGACGATTTATCAACAAATGAAGATTGGAGACTTTGTAATCTTTGAAAAAATATACTTTGTATTAGTAAATAAAACTCTGCTAGTAGGTTTTTTAGATCTGATTAATAGCAAAACTATTTGAAACAAAACATTTAAAACGTAAATGTTAACTAAAAAAAAACATGAGTATAACAATTTGATAATAACTATTAACTTTGAACAAAGTAATTCTAAAATAATTTCACTAAAAACTGTAAATACTCGTTAAACTTAATACAAAATTCGTGTAGTCAGTTGTAAATAAACTTAACAAGTTAAAACTACTTTAAGTTAGAACTTACTTTGTATTTTTCAACCTTAGGTCTTTCTCTAATGACTTAATTTTTTCCACTAATAAAACGTATGCTTTTGTCATTATTTTATCTTGCACTTCGAAACTGTAAATATACAATTATTTAACTATAGAGTTCAAAACAAATAAATAATCCACAATTAAGATTGATAATTAATAGTTTATTACTTTTGAGAAAAAAACAATTACTAAGTTTCACCGCAGAGCGGATTTTCAAATCTGTAGTAAAATAATAATGGTAAAAATGACAAATAATTAAAAATTGGATTGAATGAAGTTTTTTTTTTAAATAAATAAATTAATTAAAAATTATATTGATGCTAAACAACCTTTAATTTAAAAACTATTAAACTATAGTTCATAAAGAAATACAATTGAACCATGGTATATAATGAGGTATTGATATCTAATAGATTTAAAAAAACAAAACCTTTACAGAGTTAGAAATTATGAAGTTGCAAATTAATATTATTAAGCACTTTGTAGCTATAAAAAATTAATAATGTTTAAAATAAAACCACGGGGTAGCACTAAAAATCTATGAATGCATGTTGTTATTGTTGTTAACACAGATATATTATAATGACATAGAATAAATTGGATTTTTGTGAAAAATATTTGTTATGGAAAAATAGAATGAGGGTTAGGTTTAAGATATTAAGTTAAAAAAATATTTAGTTGAGAAATAATCAAAGAGAGTATATTCTACTAATATTTTAAGTCAAAAAAATATAATAATTCTAACCAAAAACAAAATAAATAATTTAAAACTGGAAATGGGTATGTTATAAATCATGCAAAACTTATTTAATATCTTAATAAAATATAATTTACTAAAAAACTGGCTTGAAAAACAAAAAATATATTTATAACAATTTAAGACTGATAATGGGAATACTAATATAATACATGTACAAATATTCTAACATCTTATAAAAATTTATACCTATGTGATATATAACCTATAAATATTCATTTAAGTAATGTGGGCATTGGGTTATCAGTTCGTTTCTCTTCTTTAAGGTTTTTCTTTTGTCTGCTAGGGCTATATGGAGTCTTTCTAGGTTACATAAAGTGAACATGTTAGAATTTCCTGATTCTACTATCAGGGTTGTCACCCGTTTTTTCAAAAATTTTCCAGGCTTTTCAAATTTCTTCCAGGTTTTTAAAAGTACACATTTTTGAGTCCATCTATAGTTTAAAGTTAAGTCAAAAGTAAAAAACTGTGTTAAAAAGTATAAAAACATTAAAAAAATACTGTAAAGCTACTTTAATTATGTTTTTAATAAAAAAATTTTTTGATGATGACAATTTTTTTTTTATTTATATGATAGATTTTTAGAGTCAAATCAAAATTTTACATCTAAACATGTGAAAATTATTAAAATTCCAGGTATTTTACAGAGTTTTTAGTGATTTTTTTTCGAAACTCAGGGTTTTTCCAGTTTTTTTTCAAAATTTCCCAAATTTAAGCCTTTTCCAGTCATTTTTTCGCCTAAATTGTCAAAATCCTGGTGTCAGGTAAAGTTGCAACCCTGTACTATTTTTCATTAAGTTGAGTATTGTATATGGTTACTGTTTAGATCCCATAGGTGATTTGCAAGTTTGTTACAATTTTTGGGTTTGCTTTTAAAATAATTAGGGAAAGAGGACTTGTGTTCATTATATCTAGACTTGAATGTTCTTTTGGTTGAACCAATGTAAATTTTGTGGTCATTTACGGACGTGGAAACCTTAGCTTGATATATGATGTTATTTAGGCAACACTTGTTATCCACAGAAGCAGTTTGTTTTTAATCTACAATTACAAAGTTTTTTGCTTTTACTTGATTTTTTCATAAGTCTTTTGTTGTATGAATTTATATGGGCCATAAAATTTGGAGCGCAGCATTATGATATAATACACAACTTTCAACAAACAAGAAATAGATACCCTTATGCACACTTTCCAAACCATTATATTTTATGACAACAGAATATGGATCAAAAATTCAAATAACAATAACTTTGACATAGCAATAGGTGCATTCCAGGGCGCCGAGGTCTGCGATTTAATAGGTTTATCTATTTTAAGTGAATAATCCCTAATTACAGGTCCTTCAAATATAGGCTTATATACAGATGATGGTCTTGCAATTATAAAACAATCCTCTTGAACAACCCTTGAATAAATTAAAGAACTCTTAAAAAAATTGTCTTCAATAGGCTTTGAAATCACAATTGATATTTGCAACACTAGTACAGAATTTATTGACGTTTTCCTGGACCTGTCCCTAAAAACCTACAGTCCCTAACTTGAACCTAATTCCAAAACTAACTACGTCAACAATACTTTTCAACCACTCTAAAAATATACGTAACAATATAACAAAAATGTTTGAAAAATTGAAAAAAGATTATGCAAACTATCTAATAATGAAGAAGTTTTCAATAACATCAAAGCCTTATACCAAAATGCATTAAACAAAAGTAATTATAAATATAATTTAACCTACAAACAATTTAATAGTACAAACATTAAAAAATATCTGAAGAAATTGCATTTAATACAACCCCCCATTTGTTAATCTGCACAGACCAAAATTGGCAAGCTTTTCCTGGATTTAACAAATAATAAGCATTTTAACAAAGACAGCATCTACCACAAAATAATTAACAGAAATTGTATAAAATGATCATACTGCTAAACTCCAATTGCTATGGCCCTTATAAATTAAAACTACAAAAAACTTATGAAAAAACCAGATAAAAACAAAAACTTTGTAATTGTAGATTAAAAACAAACTGCTTCCGTGGATAACAAGTGTTGCCTAAATAACGTCATATATTTAGCTAAGGTTTCCACATCAGTAAATGACCACAAAATTTACGTTGGTTCAACCAAAAGAACATTCAAGTCTAGATATAATGAACACAAGTCCTCTTTCCCCAAATCTTTTAAAAGCAAACTCAAAAATTATAACCAACTTGCAAATTAATTATGGGATCTAAACAGCAACCATATAAAATACTCAACTGAGTGGAAAATAGTAGAATCAGTAAAATTTAACACAAACCATACTAACATGTGCACTTTATGTAACCAAGAAAGACACCATATTACCCTAGCAGACAAAAGTAAAACTTTTAACAAGAGAAACGAACTGATAACCTATACCCACAATACTTTAATGAATATTTATAGATTATATTTCACACAAGCATGGTTGCCACTGATCAAGCTGAGAAAAATTTTTTGACTTTTCCTGACTTTTTACCAAAATTTCCTGACTTTTCTAAATCAGTTTCACTTTTATAAATTGTTCACTTAGTTTAATAAAATACTACCCAAACTATTTAATATAAAATCCTTAAATCAAAAATCAATTAAAAAAGAATATACTTAAGTAACTGTAATAAAAAGAAATTAAAAATTAAACTATACATCTGTTTTATAAAATATTTCCTCTTATCATTTAGTATAAAATTTGTAACAAATAAATATACTCTTATTTACTTTAAAAACTAAAATTACTCTCCAAAAATTACAAACAATAAGCAAACTTAATCTTGGCATCTACCTCTCTTATAACTTAATTTATAAATTTGAAACAAATCTAAAAAAATTATTAAGAGGCAAAGTATACATTAACTTATTACATAAAATACTAAACTAACTGCTTAGTTATAAAGAAATCAATTATTTAAACAAAAAACACTTTGATTCTAAAATTATGCTAGATAAACTTTTGTGTATATATCACAGTTTCACTATGAATGTGTCCTTGCTATAGATCATCAATACTAAAAAGCTTACAAAATCTGCTTGTTCAAGGGTACTTGTTCAATATGTTAATAGAAAATTTTTGCAGTTTTATAAAGGATATTTTACTAATTTATACCAGGTGAAGGCATTGGAAATAAAATAAAATATTTTTGTAAATTTCTAGGAAAATTTTGGAATTTTTTTCTGACTTTAAAGGACTCTTAATTAATTTTTACCAATTGAAGGCTTTGAAAAACAAGGAATTTTGTAAATTTAAACTGACAAAATCTAACTTATTTTTAAATTTTATCAAATTTCCTGACTTTTTTTCATAAACCCCCATTTATTCCTGACTTTTGTTATTTTTAAAAAATTTTCTTGACTTTTCCTGACCGAGTGGCAACCCTGCACAAGTATAAATTTTTTTAAGATGTTAGAATATTTGTACATGTATTATATTAGTATTCCCATTATCAGTCTTAAATTGTTATAAACATATTTTTTTCTTTTTCAAGCGAGTTTTTTAGTAAATTATATTTTATTAAGATATTTAATAAGTTGTGCATGCTTTATAACATACCCATTTCCAGTTTTTTTTTTTAATTTTTTTAAATTTTTTTATTTATTTTGAGTTCGATCAATATTAGATTACTTCTCTTTGAATATTTCTCAACTAATTATTTTTTTTATTTAACATCTTAAACCTAACCCTCATTCTATTTGCTTAAACAAGTATGTTTCACAAAAAGAATTTTATTCTATGTCATCATAATATAACTGTGTTAACAACAACAACAATGTTTTCAGATATTTTTTAGTGTTAACCCCCTGGTTTTATTTGAACATTATTATTAAATATAAGAACAATAAACTTAATCATATAAATTTACAACTTCAAATTTTATAACTCTGTAAAGGTTTTGTCTTTATAAATCCATAAGTTATCAAAACCCAGTGTATACCATGAATTTTACAAGTTGATCTTATTCTATATAGTTTTATCTAAGCTTTCAGAAATTTTTTAATGCTAGAAAAAATTCAAAGTATTATTTGTGAAATCAAAGTTGGTCTTTGATCAATTTGTTCTTAATGGAAATTGCAAATAAAAAACGCAAAAAAACTATTTCACTAAAAATCTATCTCCTCATTCATTTTTTAAGCAATCTTATTCAAATTTTTACAGAAACCCTATTTTTAAATTGCAGGAATTGAACGCAGGAATTATTTTATTTTAAAGATAAATGTTTATTAAAAAAACTGATAATTTCTTAGGAAGATGTCGCACCAATATCAAAAAAAAATATTTTACACTTTTAATTTTACACTCTGATAGGACAAGTATAGAAATGATAAGCTCTAAATCTAAACCTCATCATAAAGACCATGAGGTAAATAAAAAAAAAAAATAATGAAAACAAAGCTTCTGATCGAGAATAAGAGTTAGAGGTTGCAGTGATAATGAAAAATAAAATATAATAAAATTTATTATAATAAAGAAAACTGAAAGATAAAACAATAAAAAAACAAAAAAAAGCTATCGATCAAGGGTAAGGTTTAGGGGTAACATTGATAACAAAGAAATAACTAATAAAATTTAAAAAAAAAGTTTTTTGTTCGGATTTGAGTAATTATGAACCTTATGTTTCAACTCTATACTTATCTTATCAAAGTATAAAATAAAAAGTGTAAAATATTTTCACTTTGATATTGGTGCGACATCATCCTAGGAAATTACCAAAAAACCACCAATTTTTTTGGTTTTTTTAATCTAAAATTTTTATTTTTAAATACTTTATATACTCCAACATTCAAAGTCTTTTAAACTATAAAAGGAAGGTTTCCTGAATGTTTGAGGTCTCTAGCTCAAAAAATGAAGGAGAAGATAGGTTTTTAGCTATTTTTTTAATTTCCAAAAAAATTGACCCCAAAAAGTTTGTGTCCATATATTTGTATCGAAAACTTTTTATAAAAATTACAATATCTCTAAATTTAAATAATACTTTTTATGAAAACTGGCTAGTAGTTGTTATTTCAAGCTTTCATACTAGATTCAATATTACTTTTAGTAAAAAAAAAGTTGGTCCGCTTAACTGCTTGTTTTACCATTGAATAGTTTTCATAAATTACAAAGTACAAATAATATTTGATAAAAACTATACACAACTAACTGATCATTTTTTGCATTTAGTTCTTTTTCCAGCTTTTTTATTTTTTCCGATAATTTACAATTTCCATCAGAAAGAACTTCTTTTTCTTTCTTTAATCTGCAATTCTTTTCTTGTAAATGTTGAATCTCTATATTTTGCTTTTTAATAACTTCTTTGAAACCTGACATCAAATATTCTGCCTGGGTAAATTCTAAAAAAAATATATAACCAATTTAAATACTGATACCATTCTAAGAAGAAAAACTAATATATATGTATTGTGCAGTTTCATTTTTGTTAGACTTTTAACTCAGTAAAACAATAAAAAAACAGTTAAAGTTATAACTATTAAATGTACAAGATTTATAACTAACTTTCATTTAAACTGTTGCTGTTGAGGAAATTATCCATTATGATAAAAATATTAATATATAAAAACTATTTCAAAAACTACTAAATGTTTGTTTATAATTTAGGGATTGTAATTATGATGTGGTAAAATTACTGAAAAAAACTATTTTATTAGAATAAACTTATTTTACTACATCTATTTTTTACAAAAAAATAAGGTTAAAACTATCAATAAAATCAGTCTCAGTCACACACTTAAAAAAGATCTTTTATTTATTAAAAACCTTATTTTTTATTAAAAACACTGTTTAAGTTAGTTTTACTTAGTTACTATCCATCATTGTTCTCTATAGTCTAGATTAGTTTTGATAGGGCTTTCTAAAAACTGGACTGTGTATCTATTTTAATCTGTTCTTGTATATTTTCCATGTGAAAATTTTTATAATGTATAATTAGAGCAAATTAATCTTTTATTTCATGGTTTAGTTTTATTGTTTTCCATATATTTTTGTGGGCATTTCACCTCTTAGTGAAGCTGTTCATAGTTTGTTTAAAGTATAAATATTTGCATATGTTGCATGTAGCTGCATATACTCCATTATTTTTGCAATTTAAATCTTGTTTGGTTTTGATATTTTGTATTGTTTTGTAATTACTTATCATACTTTTAATATAATTTCTAAAATTTCAACATAAAGCACACTTTCCACATTCAAGTGTTTTGTTGTTTTTTTTTTTTTTGTAAAATTGATTTTGTATATTAATACATTTCTCAGTGTTTTTGGTCTCTTATAAGTTAATTTAAATAATTATGAATTATTACATAGTTCAGTTTTATTAAAACTATGAATTGCTTAAAGCTGGTTGCCAAAGTTTAATTTTCACTTTGTTCTGATTGTTTTTTGTTATTTGTTGTAAGATCTTTTTAACATACTTTATCTAATTTAACAATTTAATTTAAGGTATTGTTTAATTATTTTAAACTAAAACTTGATCTACTGCATTTAATCTTTAAGTTAATTGGTGCATTTTCATAATTTTCTTTTTTTCATTAAATTTTTTAAGTGTATTAGCTTCTGATAAAATTATCCCTCTAAAATCATGTGTTGGATGGTTAGAATTGCCATTAAAAAATTTTGCTGATTTTGCTGTGGGCTTAGTGTGGTTTACTGTTTAAAATCTGTTTGTCTCAAGGCTATTTATTTTATGTAAGATATCTAAAAATTTCAGTTCTTTTCCTTTTTCTGTAGTTGAGAGTTTTTTAAATTGTAGATTTAAATCATGAATTTGAAACTTTTGGTGAGTTTTTTTTTGAATAAAGTTTGATTTATTAGCCGGATAATGTTGTCTATGTATCTTTTATAATTGTAAAATAAATTTAATAACATTATTTTTTTAGTTAAAAAGTTATGGGCAATATTTGCCAGTGAGACGCTGAAACTTTCTCCTATAGGTATTACTTGATTATTTTTGTATAAGGTGTTTTTCAAAGTTACATAATTATTTTCTAAGTGGAATATATTGTTTCTACTATATGTTTATTTTGGTTATTGTTATAATTAGTACATACTTTAAGCCAGTAAATATTAAGCCCTTTAAGGGAGTTTTTATCAGAATTCTTTTGAGAGGTAGGTATAGATTTTTAATGTCTGCTGTGTTTATATTAATTTGTTCTTTACTTTCTTTTTTTTCCAATAAATAATTATTCTAGGTATTTGTCACTTTCTTTGCAGTATTCGTTTATTTCAGTTTTACAGTAGTTTATTGCAATATCTTTTATAAGGTTTTGAAGCATGGTGGTAATTCTAGATAAGAAAGTGTTGCCTATAGAGCAAATCATTCTTGTTGCTATTTCTCCTATGTTTTTTGTTTTGACTTGTTCTGGGTTTAATTTATGAGTTTTAAATGTTGGATAGATATGTCTTGGGTTATCATTTTTTAAATATTTAGCTTTTGGACCTGTGTTTTTTGACATTATTCCACTTTAGTTAGTTTTTTTTCCTATTGCGTGTTATGTTATGTTTTAATCTGTAACATTAATTTTGCTTGAGTTTTCTACTTTAAGTTCTGCTTTTACTTTGGTTTCATATATAAATAAATTAAAAGTATAAATACATACACACTTTTGGAAACATACTGCAACATAGAGTAAGAGATATTTTTAAGAAGATGCATATATTACAATATGATACTACTCTCACTGGATTGTAAACAAAGGTACAGACCAAGACAAAAACTTTAAAAAAAATCTTATTGACCGAGGTAAAGAAAATGTATTTAGTAAATCAAGTAGAAATATAACAGATAACTAACTAATACTGCTAAACCATGGACTGAACTTGTTCCTACACCACAATGGACAAAAGAAATAGAAAAAAGAGTAAAAATTCCTTACAAAACAAATAAAAAGAGCCTAGTGGAAAGATTTTAATTAATATAAAGACATAGAAGAAACAGATCAAAAAACACAAACTCTAATAAAATAAAAAATCCCATATTTACTTTATCCCCACAAACAAACAAAAGCAAAAAAATAAAGAATTACACAAATCTAATACACAAAAAAGTTGAAGACTTGTAAGAAAAAGTAAAACAAAATTTTTAATATGAAAATAACTTGAATAATGAAATGAAAATAGCATTAAGAAAATTTAAGTAGAATAACAAATCAAAATAAAATAGTCATACCTAACTCAGACAAAGATGGAAATATTGTGATACTAAATTTTGAAGATTATATGCACATAGTTTCTGAATAGTTTAAAATAGTTGAAGAAATCAGGACAAATACATTTTAAACAAATTTTACAAATCAAACCAAAGTAAAAGCAGAACTTAGAGTAGGAAACTTAAACAAAATTAATGTAACAGATGAAAACATATTATTTATACAATAGGAAAAAAATTAACAAAAGTGGAATACTGTCAAAAATTCCAGGTCAAAAAGTTAAATATTCTAAAAATGATAACCAAGGACATATCTATCCAACATTACAAATTTATAAATTAAACCCAGAACAAGTCAAAAAAAAACATAAGAGAAATAGCAACAAGAATGATTTGCTCTATAGGCAACACTTTCTTATCTAGAATTACAACCATGCTTCAAAACCTTATAAAAGATATTGCAATAAACTAATGTAAAACTGAAATAAACGAATACTGCAAAGAAAGTGACAAATACCTAGAATAATTATTTATTGGAAAAAAAAAGAAAGTAAAGAACAAATTAATATAAACACAGCAGACATTAAAAATCTATACCTACCTCTCAAAAGAATTCTGATAAAAAACTCCCTTGAAAATTGCCTAAAAGTATGTACCAATTATAATAATAATCAAAATAAACATGTAGTAGAAACAATAATATTCTGCTTGGAAAATAATTATGTAAATTAAAAAAAAAAATTTATCCAAAAATAATCAAGGAATACCTATAGAAGAAAATTTTAGCGTCTCACTGGCAAATATTGCCCATTACTTTTAAACCAAAAAAGTAAACTTTTAAAACTTACCTTACATTTATAAAAGATACATAGAAGACATGCTAATAAATCAAACTTTATTCAAAAACTAACCAAAAAATTTCAAACTCATGATTTAAATCTACAATTAAAAAAGTCTCAACTACAGAAGAAGGAAATCAACTGAAATTTTTAGATATCTTACATAAAATAAATAGCCTTGAGACAAACAGATTTTAAACAGTAAACCACACTAAGCCCACAGCAAAATCAGCAACATTTTTAAAGAAATTCTAACCATCCAACACATGTTTTTAGAGGGATAATTTAAATGAGAAAAAAGAAGATTATGAAAACGCACTAATTAACTTAAAAATTAATTGCAGTAGATCAAGTTTTAGTTTAAAATAAACAATACCTTTAATGAATTAGATTAAGTATGTAAAAAGGTCTTAAAACAAATAACAAAAAACAATCAGAACAAAGTATTAAAGTAACTTGGGCAACCAGCTTTAAACAATTCATAAACTTTAACAAAATTGAACAACGTAATAACACATAATTATTCAGATTAACTTATATGAGACCAAAAACACAGAAAAATGTATTAATAAACAAAAATAATTTTACATATAAAAAAAAACAACAAACAGCTGAATGTGGAAAGTGTGCTTTATGTGGAAATTTTGAAGTTCTAATAAAAGTATGACAAGTAATAATAAAACAATACAAAATATGAAATTCAAACAAGATTTAAATTTCAAAAATTATGGAATATATGCAGCTACATGCAACATATGCAAAAATTTATACATTGGACAAACTATTAACAGCTTTACTAAAAGTTGAATGCCTACAGAAATATATGGAAAAACAATAAAAATACACTTAACCATGAAATAAAAGACCATTTTGAACAAATGAATGAACCCATAAAAACTAATCTAGACTATAGAAAACAATGATGGATAGTAACGAAGTAAAACTAACTAAAACAGTGTTTTTGAAGAGTAGTTTTAATAAAAAGTACAAAGTGTCATCAAAATTTAGTATCCTTTATCAAGTATAACATTAGGGGATTTTCTTAAATTGTTTGATGTTCATAAAAATAGTTTTTCTTAGTTGCAGTAACAAAAATATCAAACTTAACTGACTAATCTTAAATATAAGTGTTCTATTAATCTCAAAGTAAATGTATAAAATTCAGTATTTTAGTAAAAAAGTTATTTTGTTATAGTTTTATTATAATGTTTTAACTGAAGTTATCTAGTTTCAGATATTAAAATCATTCTAGTTACTGGTATATTACTTTTGTTGTCAACAGAATTTAAAATATTTTTGTTTTTTGATAAACGAAAGATTTCTTCCAAGTGTGTTTAAATGACTGGACTGATTTTTTTGATGGTTCTAACCAGTGGCGAAGAGTGGTATTTTAGTCAGAGGTGTGCAACTTTTTTTTTAAAAGATCCCTCTTACTTAAGAATTTTTAAATTAGCTATATTTATTATTGTATTCTTTTTTATGAGTAGTATTACTTAAATAAATTTATTAAGTAAAATAGATTAGAAATCACTGTTCAAAACATTATTTATATATTACAAAATTAAGCAATTTAAAAAAACTTTTTTACTTCTTTACCTTTTTAAATGTCTTTCTGTGTTTATTTTCGTCAAAAAGTTTATTTATTGTAAGTTTATATTTAAAAACTTTTTGATTAAATTTCATAACTATTTTTTGTTTTTATGTGACAAAACCTCGTTTCAAGATGTTTTATAAACGTTTTTGAATTACTTTTTACAAAAAAATTGGTTTTTGTAAGTTTTTTCTAGGAAAACAGCTTAACTTACAAATGAAAAATAACTATAAAAAATTAAGTCAATTAACAAAATTCATTACTAAACAAATCATCAACCAATAAGAATTTAAAATCAAGTTGTTTTAATATATTAATGTTCAATTTGATCTAATTCCTATCAGTGGCGTAGCGTGGGGAGGGAAACTGGCGCATGCGTGCCACCCAAAAAAAGAAAAATGTAAAAAAAAGGATGTAATACCTTTATCCTTTATAGTTTATTTTTTCTGTTTAATTTGCCTTTTTTTAACTATGTTTATCTAGTATTCAAAAAGTTAAACGAAATTTTGATTACCAATTAGTGACAAGTTAGGAAAGTATATGTTATTACTCAATATACTGATTCGGTTCGTAATTGCAAATGCGCACCAATGTTGATCAAAAACTCCATAAGGAAAAATTTTATAAGTTCATTAATTTCATAAGAATTTTTACTCAAAAAGCACGCAATTAATATAGCGCACCGCTGTAGTATAACCTTATGGCAGATTATTTTTCTAAAAAAAGCTTACAAAAATACGTCATGCTTTAAGAAAAATTAAACAATTTTACAATTTTTTTTTCATGCTACATTGTTAATACTACTACTTGTTTTCTGAACTTTATTTTTGTAAACATACAAGAAAAAGCGTGTCGGCCTATGAGAAATAAATTTTGTTTGTGATTTTTATTTTAAACAAATACAATCAAATGAATTAAATTTAAAAAGTATACCTTAAGTATTTTGCAAAGTTTTAATATACTGTAATAACAGTTATAAAGTTGGTCTATTTTAACTTCTGTGTAACTTTATTAAAATTATGTGTAATGAGATGTTGTTATCACTGTTGTATTGTATATTATAGAGATTGATATTTTTTTGTAAATAAAACAGATACTTTCGTTTTATTGAATATATAAATTTCTAAAGATATAAAAATTACTGTAAGTAATAAAAACAATTTTTATTTAGTAAGTTTACATTTTTGCAAGTATAAGTAATTCTAATGAAATTTATACTTTTGTTTAATTGATTAGTTTTGTAATATATAAGTATTTTTTAAAACAGTTATCGAACTTATTTTACTTAATAAATTTATTTCAATTATATTACTTATAAAATTTTTTTATATCTAATTACAAAGTTTTAATTTAGAGGATTTTTTGAGAAAAAAATTGCGCACCCCCTGACCAAAATATCACGCTACGCCACTGATTCCTATGGTAAACCTGTTTTAACCATGTATTTAATATTATGTCATTTATGTACTAAAGGGTTACAAAAAAAATGTTTAATAGATAAATTTTTAAATTGCAACTTTTTCAAATTTTTTGAATAAAATACGAGAAATACAATTTTTCTCTTTTATAAAAATCAGTTAATCTAAGATATTTATGAAAAAGCATTTTTTAAATTTTACATACAGTTGGTATAAAAGCAGATTTTTATAAACACCATTTTTAATTACAATTTAAAACTAAATAAATTTATTATTTTAAATTTTATCAATTTTGTCTTTTAGATTAAAAATTAATTGTGAAAGGTCTTTTCTACGAGTTGGTTAGATTTATTTATATTGTGACTAAACGAATTTTAAAATAACTTGCTACAAAAATTTATAAATTTTTAATCTTTATGGTTGATAGCATAACACACTTTGGTTTGTTTATTTATCTTAATAAAAAAAGGAAATATTTATATTAAAAGCTTTAAGTTTAGTGAAATTTGAACAAAACTTTTTCTATACTAAGATAAAAACTGAAATTCGAGCATAAACTGTTTATCTTTTATTTAATTATTTATTTTTTTTGCTTTTTCTTATTTATTTTTAAAATTATGTTATTAATATTTTTTATATTTAAAATTAGTTTATATTTACTTTTATAGTAGTTATTTATTGCTTTTTTTTACAGTTCGTTTATTCTTGTTTCATTATCACTATAAGATAGGTTTAGCTTTATGGTTCGTTTACAAAATGTTAGCATTTTTCCCTGAAAAAGAATCAATCATAAGTGTTGAACTACTTCAATGCACTTCTCTCGTTTTTTAGTTCTTTTTCGTCTGCGTTCTTTTTTAGTCTAAATTCTTATGAGGTTTTTGAAGTTAATTTTTCTTTTCCTTTTGAAGTTTTTCATCAAAATCGGTGCACACTTACGATTACGCACCGAATCAGTGTTTTGGTAATTTGTTTTCAAAAGTTCGTTAAACTTTTCGAATACTATATAAACATAGTTGAAAAAAAAGCAAATTAAGCAGAAAAAATAAATAACAAAGAGTAAAGATTATACATTCTTTTTTTTACTTCTTTCTATTTTTTTAGATCGCACGCATGCGCCAGTGTGTCTCCCAACGCTGCGCCCCTAGTTCTAACCTTTTTTTATGTTAAATCTAGTTTTCAATCCTGTCCGGTCTTTAAAACCAAAAGAGGCAGATTACCTTCATCCTATTTTAACTTTTTTTTTCTACGGTTTACTTGATTTACATGTATTCTAATATAAGTCTGAAGTAAAAAAAAATATTAGCAAGTTTAACACAGCACAAATTTTATACTTTAGTTCTTGAATTATATCTTGCAAAATGTTGTTATGTATAAAAAAATATTTAAAAGATATTCTATTTTTTATATTAAAATATTAGAAGCTTATTTATACAAACTTTAATTTTTAATTTTTTTCTCTAGGATGTAGGTATTTATACATAATTGAATTCACTAAAATGTTATAGTGACAACAATAATTAAATACTAACTCTACTAAATAAATACATACTTTTGTCATAAATTAATGTTAAATTATACCTTTTAATCTTTTAAGATATTAAAGAATTTGTGTTATAGTTAAACAGTCTAAATTTACATACATTTAGCATCTTTAACCTGATTGCTATTTAAGTAAACATATAACTATAAGAATTTTACTCAGGTATTTCTAAACTTTATAACTAATTATCTGGCTTAATCGTTTATCAGCATAAATATATAAACCTGGATTAAATTTTTGAAAATACAACTTCTAATAACTATAAATCTACAAAAGTTTTGGCACTGCATATTAACAAAGCTAAAACAAAACAAACTACACTTTTAAAGTTTTAAAAGTATGTAGTGTTTAAAATATTTAAAGTAAATTAAAAAATTAAACTTTAATAAAATAGCTTTTTGAAATAAGTTATCGCTCAATTAAAGATCTAGTATTGTCACACTCTGTTTCAATTAATCGTTTTAGCCTCTGTTAGTTAGATACTAGCATAATTTAAGCTTAGAAACTGTCCTATTCACTTGAATTTTATTTTACTGCATTTTCCTAGTTATAAATCTATAATAAGTAGCAACTAAATTTTTTGGCAATTTTTTTTGAACTATACAGGGTAAACAAATAAACAATTTTGTCATAAAAAAAAGTCACAGATTTCATAATATACAGGGTTGCCACTCTTTGAGTCGAAAATACTGCCCTGATTGATTCTTAAAAAAATTAAAAAAAAATTCAAAAAAAATAAAAACTTACTTCTTTTACGAAATTTGTATAAAGTAACCAAAAATGAAAACTAAACTAACTAAATCTCTAAAAAATATCCTGGGATTTTAAAAAACCTTTAAAATACCCTAAGATTTCAATTAAGCATCAAAACTACCCTCATTCTACTTTTATGAAAAAATCGAAATACCCAGATTGTCCCTGAGGTATTTTAGAATTAAAAGTTCCCAAACTTTCTCTGAGTACCCTGAGTGTGTGACATCCCTGAATATAGCTAAAAGAAGTATTTTCAAAAACAAAATAATTAATTTTATTTCTAATTTTAATGGTAATAGTATGTTATTTAAAAAAAAATTAACTATCTGGTAAAAAACAACTAAATCTTAAGTATACCTGAAGATAAAACTTTGCTTTTAACACCTACATTTGATAAAATCTGCTGAATTTATTTTATACAGTTTTATTATAGCTAAAAGTTTACTTTTACTTTAATAAAAACTTCTTATTAATTTTTAGATATGTTAATTCACAGTTAGAGAGTACAAAGGAATCTTTATTGAAAGGAAGAATAGTTTTTTAAAACAATAAGAAAATAAAGCTTTGACAAACATCTTTTTTTTATAGAATTTTTTTTTTTTGAAACTTCCCTCGGAAATAGTTATTAAATTTCAAAAAGATTAGGCTAAAATTGTTTAAAAACAGTTACTTTAAAAACGAAGGAGAATTTAGATTTTAATAAAATAGTCCCTATTGTTGTTTTAATTTTTTCCTACTATAATAAACCTTTCTGTACTGTCTGACTTTGACCAGTTGTATCTAAAAGTTAATCAAAAATTTTTAATTTATTAAAAACTAATAGTTTGATATTATTCATTCAAATATCTTGCTTATCTGTTTTCTAGCTTATCTATTAATATATCTAATAACAGAACTATTTATAAAATTCTTGAAAATTATATTAGACTTGATTATTAATTTTATTAAGCATTATGATTTCAATGTGGTAATGTTATGGAATACAAAAATGAATTTTACTAAAATATTAAAATTTTACTATATTTCAGTTTTATAAGGTTTAAACTACATACTTACTTATAAGAGTAATTTAAAAAAAAATTATCAACTTATAAAATTCGACAAATAAGTGCTTCTTAATTTTAACTAGAATATAATTTTATTGCAATTTTTCTATGAATTACTTAGCTAGTTATTTTTCAAACTTTTAAATACAAAAGAGATTAACAAAAAAGTCGGATACTTAATCTTTCAAAAATTATAATAAAATGTACTAGAAATAATGTTTTTATTGTACTGTAATTATTGTTAAACCAACCAAATTGAAAAAAGTTACAACTTCTTTAACGAAAGTAAAATGTAATACGCTGAAACATTTTTACGAATTTTTATCTTTATAAGTATATTGTGCTAAAAAGGTAATTTTTGTTGTATTTAATAGTTTAAATTGAACAGTAAAAACAATTTAAAGAAGTGATTTTTACAATAACTAAACTTAACTTTAATAAATGAAAATATGAAGATAAGTACTGTAAAATTTATAACGATATTAAGAAAAAAAAACAATAATAAGTTTTACAATAATGATATTAACAACAACAAATTTCGTTCTATTTAATTTTTTTTTTGAATACTTGTCCATGTCTAAAACTAATAATAGAAAGCAAGCACCATTTGAAAACACAAAAATACGTTTATTTTTTTATTATTTTCTCAAAATAAATACATAACGTAATAATTAATTATTTTACTTAAGTTTGCCTAAAACAACTATGTTAGCTAATTATTTAAATACTTTATTTTCTGCTAAAGTAAAAACATCTATAACTATTTCTTACATTTGCATGCTAAAAAAAAAGTTTGTAAGCATAAGAAAAAAATTATTTTGTAAATATTCTGAACTTAATTCGAATTAGTAACCTTAAAGAATAATCTTAAAAAATAACTAGATAGAGAATTCTAAAACCTAAGCTAAACCAATGTTACTGTAACCAAACAAATCAACTTTCGTACAAAAAAAAAAAAACAAATATATAAAAAAAGAGATAAAAATTTGAGTAATAAATGACAAATACTATCAACTCCTTAAATAAAAGTAAATAAACGAGCAGGAATGATCACTCTTGACCTTAAGAATCACAGTTTAAAAGATAACTTTATGTTCATCCTGGAACTTTCCAAAATTACTCATATTTTTTAATCATAATGGTAGCTTAGTCCAAAACTTACTGCATTGAAAGGATAGTGATTTATGACCTATTTATCTATCGAATCTAGGTAGGAAAACAACTGCTTCTGAAGACCTGGTAATATAACTATGGACATTTTTTACACTTTTATAACAATTTTTTAAGTTATCTGGTAACAAGTTATTGTTCAACTTAAACATAAACAGACCTAATTCATATAGATACAGACTTTTAACATCTAATATTTTTTTCTGAGTTTTTAATTCTCTTACACTATCATCATATTTTTTATAGTGTATGCATTTAAGTGCTCTATTTATGAGAACATTGATATCATTTATACATTTTTTAATTGCTGTTCCCCAGCACAACAAGCCATATCTAACATTGCTCATAAGCAAAGAATTAAAGATTAAATATAATGCTTTTTCAGTGTATGGTTTTATATAATATACCTACTGCTTTTTGTAACTTTTTTTTTATAGTTTATATGTGTTCTGGCCATTATAAATTTCTGTCTATAATTACTCCCAAATATTTATAGCTATTTGTGATTGTTATAACTGTTAAACCTATTTTTACATTAAGATCTTTATTTTTCAAAAAACTATTTTTTGATTGATTTAGAATCATGCTTCTTGTTTTATTAAATTTGTATCCATAAGTCAATTTGATAACTTTTTTAGTTTTGTGTCAAAGTTTTTACTGTCATTTAGATATGTGTCTTTTGTATATGTTTTGTATAACAGTATGTTATCCGCAGAGTTCAGGACGTTAAGACTAGTACTATTCTGTTGGTCATTTATATGTAATAGGAATAACAACGGTCCTAATACTGATCCTTGTGGTACCTCAACTTGACTTTTTCACAGGATGACTCATATCCTCCAAAGCTAATGGACTGTTTTCTTTCATCTAGATATGAGCTGATTAGTAGATGCATAATTCAATAACATTCCAATTTCCTTAGTAAGATATTTTTATCGATACTATCAAATGCTTTTATTAAATTCAAAAGACTGCACAAATTGCGTTTCCTTTATCAAAATTGAACAGAACCCCAACAAATTTCGACAAAGCTAAAATAGTGGAATGATTCTGTCGTAAGTCAAACTGAGAATTGTTTAAAACTTTATTAAAAAAAAACTGTAAAGGCGATCATAGATTGCTTTTTTAACTATTTCATTCAAACTAGAAAGAAATAAAATGGGTCTATAACTTAGTGGTAATGTTTTTAATCCTGATTTAGTAATTGGTATTACTTTTGAAAGTTTTAGGTTACTTGGATAAACACCTTCATAAAATGCTTGGTTAATTAATTTGCTTAGTAATGGGGATATAAGATTGTTTACTTTCCTAAGGATCTACAATTTCAGCTCTGGCTTTGCTTTGATTTAAACTCTTGATAATATTAGATACTTCAGTTTCTGTAACATCAAACCAAAATAAACTACTTCTAACATTTTTGAGATTGTCAGTAAAACCTAGTGGGTTATCTTTTTTTGTTGAAGTTTGCTTTCCAATATTAAAAAAGTGAATGTTAAGTTTGTTTACTATGTCTATTGGTTTTGTGTAAGACTTTTGATCCACATCTATTCTATGTGGAATATGTCAGTCTTTTTTCTGTCTACAAATAATATTATTTATTGCATTCCGAATTTTAGATGTATTTTGTATGAATTTTCTAGATTGTTTTCATAGTATGCTTTTATAGAATTATTTAATGTTTTTGTAAGTTTATTTCTGTATTTTTTTGTATTCCTGTAGCTTTACTAGATTATTAAAACTATTTTTGAAAGTGTTTTTATAAAATTTATTTTTTCTTCATATGGACTTAAGTATTTCTTTTGTTATACAGGGTTGAGATTTTAGTTTTAGTTTAGCTTTAAAAATGTTTTTATTTGGAACATTTTGGTCAGTTATCTCTTTAATTTTGTTTATTAAGTAATTAAATTTGGTATCTATAGAATTTTTAGATTTAATAATCTATCTGTTTCATGATTGTTGAAAACTTGAGTAGCATCATTTAAAAGTTTGTTAGTATTAATTCTTGAGAAGTCTTTTATATATTTATTCTTATTCTCTCGGTTATTTATAATTAAACTGCAATTTTTCAGTTTAATATAAAGTGGAAATTGGTCTGCTATATCTTATTAATATTAAAGAACTAGTGACTTTTTCAGAACAAGAACAATAAAAATGATAAGTCAATGTACCTCCCATGCTATTTATTCTAGTTGGTGCTGTGAAAAGATTTGTTAAGCCAAACCCTTGAGTTAATTTTGTCATTTAAAATATTAAATTTTGTTTTAAAAGTACATATATCCTTATAATTATTTATGTTTTTCATAAAAAAATCTGAAAATTTTTACTAAATCTGTGAATAGGTTTTCCAAGAAGTCTATGAATTAGCCCTACTAAGATTTTTTTACTGCTATTACTATTTATTTCTACAGAAATCATAGCCATTGTGATATGTATTCTCTGCAAGTAAACTTAAGATATTGTATTATTGTATATAAAATTGAATTTTTTATATAAACAAGCACACCGCCAGATCTGGTTTCAGAGCTGACAAAATGTAGATTGTAATTTTCCAATGATATCAAATATATATTGCTGTTTGTATTAAGTTTTGTTTCACTTATACCTATGATATCTGGAAAAAGATTGCATGAGGACATTAGCTCCTTAAGGAGAGATTTATTTTTACTAAGACTTTGTATGTTTATATGCAGAAAACTTAAACCTTTCTCATTTAAATCATTACTTTTCTTTAATTCAAGTTCTCTAGCAGAAATGTATTTAGTACTATAATCAATTGATTCAGCATTTAAGTTAAATTCTCTATCTAGGTTGTCATTATTCATTAAGAAAAGTTCAGTATTATTTTTATTTCTAAAAGGAAACATATTTTTTTTAAATAGATTATAAATATAACAAAAAATATTTTTATAATCAGAATTGTTAACTAAGCTAAATGGCATTTCTTTTAAAAAACTATAACTAACAGACATATAATAATTGTTTGAGTTCATAAATTATTTACTGGGAAAATTTGCAATTTTTCATTTTTTCTTAAGTTTATTTACTAATATTTACTAATTTACTTATTATTTACTAATTATTTAAAGATTTAAAAAAAAATTAAACTCTATTTAGTCATAAAAGTGAGTTTTTTAAGAAGCAATATAACTAAATTAAAATACTGACTAGATGCTCTTGACGTTTCAAAGTATCTTATGTTAGATAGTTTTGACGTTTCATCTAGAGATGAAAATATTGATGTTAGTAAGTAGTAATCAGCTTATTAGAACATAATAAATATCCTAGAACTACTCAAGTTTCTAAACAGTTAACATGTTACAACTGACGTCATTGTAATTTAAACAGAAGATATTACTTGATACTAAGTTCACATATAAGATTGAGTATTATAGTATACAAAGACGTCCTAGTTATTTTAAGAAAACTAAAAGTTGATTTGAAAAATACTTTTGTTAGACGGTTTACGTTGAACAAATTGTGAAATTGTGAGCTTCTAAAATTATTGAAATATTGATATTAACGTTAGTAAGTAGTAATCAGCTTATTAGAGCTGTATAAATATAGAAACATCATAGAACAACTAAAGTTTCTAAAAAGTTAAAATGGCACAACTGACGTTATTATAATTTAAACAGAATAAAAACTAATAAATACTAAAAAAAAACGCTTACCTGTGGTAAATTAATGATGACGTCAACAGAATAGAAATTAAATTTTGATATTTATCTTTAGAGATTTTTTTACGTCTTAAAAACTGACTTCAACTTAATTTTTCTTTAGTTTACTTGAATAAATACTCCAGCAAGCTTTAGTTTTAACTTTGAATTTTAATTAAAAATTATCTTTAAAACTAAAAAAAGTTTATTTAGCCTTTTTTTTATAACAGTTTTGATATAATACATAATTAATCAAAGTAAGGCATAAAATTATATTATCTTATTTATAATATTGGAAGGAAATGTAATTTGTGAAATAAACATTAATCTTTAAAAACAACTCCTCACAGTGAAGCTATAAAATAAAAGTTTTAAAAAACTAAAAATATGTTTTATATTTGAACTTATATTCATAGTTTTCTTAAATGCTTTAATTTAGTGATTATAGTATGTAAGTTTTTACTATTCAGTATAATTTGTTATTTTGATTAGATCTATTAGAAGTAAACAACTATTTTTATTAAAACTTACATTTTCTTTTCATTTTTTCTTTTCTTTTCTTCTTTTGTATGTTTGATTTTATAGCAAAAGGCATAGCTGTGAATTTATAATTTTATACTAAAAGATAATTAAGTATACTTATAATCATAAAAACTTTTAAGTGCTATTCTCGTAAGTTTCTAAGTTACAAGTTAACTATATATTTTTTGTTATTAATAGCTATAATTTGATTGATTTAAAAGTTTTCAATTCAACTTTTGTAACTTATTTATCTGGATATAATTTTTGTATTTTTCCTTAAACATCACATACAACGTCAAAATGCTGCACATTCTCAGATCTCCGAGCTCAAAGTTTTTGAGAACAAGTTCCCGTCAACCTACTTTTAGTTCTCCTTTTTCGAAAATCGTACTATTTTTTGTTAAATTTAAGTAAACTACACTCTTCAGTTTATTTTACTTATTTTCTGTATTAATTTTATAGTTACTGATGTTTTATTACTTTAACACGTTTTATGGTACAGTAATGAATTTTGCGCTTTGTACTTTATTTTCGAACATAATAAGACTTTTATGGTTTTTTTGATATGCTCTATATTTATCTTAAAATTTTCTAATTTAATATTTTTCCTACAACTGATCATAAAATTGCATTAAAAAAAACTGTTATAAATTATATTTATATTAACTACAGCAGAGCACCTTGGTACTTAAAAGAAAAAACTATATACAGACTTGTATACAAATACATTAAACCATTAGTCACTGACAAAGTGTACTATAAGTTAATACCCAAAGGAACACAGCCTGGAAAAATGTACGGTTTTGCTAAAAACCATAAAACCAATTGTCCTCTTAGACCAGTACTATCAGCAATAAAAACCCCAGAATACGCCTTATGTAAATGGCTAGAGACAGAACTTAAACCATACTTAAAAAGTGACTGGATTATTAACTCAAGCTTTGAGTTTGTTGAAAAATTGAAAGACTATCGACCATTGAACACAGACATTTGTGTCACATTTGATATCAAGAGTTTGTATACCAACGTCCCGTTGGAGGAGACTATTAATAAAGTTACGAAAGTAGTATACATAGACAATCCTAGTTCAATATTTGCTCGATCAAAAATG
This sequence comes from Thalia democratica, assembly GCF_965202585.1. Lineage (NCBI taxonomy): Eukaryota > Metazoa > Chordata > Thaliacea > Salpida > Salpidae > Thalia > Thalia democratica. Next base: position 2,398,921 of record NC_139172.1, on the reverse strand, counting down.
ACTCAAACAGTATTTAAAAATCTTCTAAGAGCATGCTCACAGAGCATCTTTATGTTTAATGGGACCGTATATCAACAAACAAACGGTTTATCAATGGGCTCTCCTCTTGCCCCTTTACTGGCCAACTGGTTTGTCAGTCAATTAGAGACAGAGCTGCTCAACAAAACTGCAAGGCCAAGAATGTACTGCAGATATGTTGACGACATTTTCTGCATTTTCCAAAATAAAGAACAAATAGATCAGTTTGATGAAAAACTCAACAATATGCATCAAGACATGAAATTTGTCATCCAGACTTGCCAAGAAGGTAAACTACCATATCTCGATACACAGCTGACAATAAAAAACAACAAGTTTATAACATCAATATTCAGAAAACCAACAAGCACGGGCGTGCTCATGAATTTTAACTCGTGTGTACCGCAGTCGTGGAAGAGAAAGTTAGTAAAAAACATGAATCACAGAATCAAAAATCTGGTTACAGAAGATTTACAAAATAACGAGTGGCAAAAGGTAAAAGAGCTGTTGATGAAAAACTCATTTCCGGCCAAGTTTATCGATGAACAAATACAAAAGAAAGACACCTTTGAGACAGAATTAATTGAGAATAAAGATGATAAGAAACAATTTTTTACAATACCATATGTTAAAAAGACGTCAGAGAAATTCGCCAAGAACATAAAAGCAATATTTGAAAGCATTGGGGTAAAAGTACGCATTACTTATAGATCAGAAAAAGTAGGGAAATATTTCTCTCTAAAAGATTCAATAAGTAGCTTGTATCAAAGTTGTCTCGTCTATAAATTTACGTGTCCAGGTGATCTGGACAACCAGTACATTGGTGAGACAGAAAGACAACTTTTCGTCAGAATTAAAGAACATGTGACTCCAACCAACAGTGCGGTGTTTAAACATGTCGAAAATTGTGTATTTTGTACTAATTGTAAAAATATTTATTATTGTTTCAAGGTTATTAAAACGTGCACTTCGTATAATGAATTATTATCTTCAGAAGCTTTACTAATTAAAAAATTGCAGCCAAATTTGAATAATCAGCTTGGTCCTGATAAAGGATCAAGAGTAACTATTAATGTTTTTAAATAATCCATTTTGTCTTAATTGTTTATAAAAATCCATTTTTGTTAATTACTTGTCGTTTTAATTAGTTGTATTTTTACAAATGATATAATTTCACTCAATTTATTTTGTGTTACTTTAACTAGTGAGTGTTTAGTATTTTGATAAGGGAATTTGGACATTCCGAAAGCGCTTAAGTTTTTAATAAAGTTTATAATGAAAAAATTTGTTTGTCTTGTAGTTAAATGGTACTTAAAAAAAGAAACTATTGAGTAAAACAAATGGTACGCTTTATCTATTCGCATATTTCTTCATAATAGTCTGTAATTTTTTTAAGTTATAGCGAACTTTCACCTCTTGTTTTACATTTTCTTAAATTTCATAGTTTCTTAATTATTTTTGTTGCTGTAACAACTTAATTAAAATATCAACTAATGATAATTTGAATTATCATGCTTATGTAAACAAACATTATTTAACACTAAAATTCAAAAATTATTCTGCTTGTATAATTTATTACAAACTTATGTAACTAAAGTTTATGACATTAAAAGAATTCGCAACTAAAAGTTTTAAATTAGTTAATATACTTTTTCTTTCAATATTAGTGGCTATAATATAAAGCAAAGATTCAAATTTAAAAGGAACTTTACTTTATTTCAAACAGCTTTAATGTGTTTAATGACTAAAGCTAACATGGAGAGAAAAAATTAATTTTAGAGATAACTATCTATAACTTACTTTACTTAGCTTTAAGTTTTAAAATTTATTTTATGGTTTTTCTCTACGTATAATAAGCCATTAAACAAACTTTATTTTTAATTACTTATGTGCTTTAAGATTTATTTATTCAATTAAAGCTTCAAAGTTTGTGAAAAAAGGCAAACTGGGAGATATTGTAAATAAAAATATTATATAAACCTTCAACACAAAAGTAAGTTATATTATTAACAGCTAAAAACTCTAAATATTTTTCTGATGTATAGATAACGAGCTTATTAAATATGTTTATTAATGAACAAGTGCACAACATAAAAACATTTTACAAAACTATAACTTAAACTTTTTTTATTGTTATAATTGGGAGTTGTAGCAATTTTACGAAAACATTTTAATTTGGATAGTTTAATTCTTTGTTTAAGTTTAAATTTCAGAAATAAAACAAAAAAGCTGTTAAAAATTCACAAAAAAAAAAAAAGGATTTGAGCTAAAACTAGTTTGTTAAAATTTTCTTTAAGGAACACAAAGGATTTATATGAAATTTTAAAATTTAATACAAAATTTTAAAAAATACATGATAAAAACTACAAATATAAGAACTTTCAAAGTTTAATAGACAAAAAAAACTTCAAGTCAAAACCTTTATTTTACAAAAACATATTTTAGTGAAATTTAACAGTTCAATCATCATTGCACTTATTTAAGTTACTACGAAATGCAAAAATTAACTCTTGTTTTAAGAAATTTGTGCATTTTACATATAAAATTTTGTAAATAAATATATTAAAGAATTTCGAATAAAAACATGATAAGCATAACTGAAAACAGTAAAAAGCGTATACAATAACTCAAGTAAAATACTTTAAACTTAAGTGAAGTTTCTCATTTTTTTCATAGATTTATATGAGAAGTATTTTGTCTTTTAAGAAAAGCATGACTTTGTTAAAATTTGTGATTGTCATTTTCAATGAGCATAAGTATTATAAGCGCTTTTACTTGTAAAAATATTTTTGACCTGTATTAAACAAATAGTTATTTAGTAAAATATATGAAAGTTTTTAAACATTCTTTACTTATTTTAATTGGCGTTTAAAATAAAGCATTTATAATAATTTATACTTTTGATTGAAATGCAATTACAGAAAGTATGACAACTTACTGGAAGTAAAATAATTATTTTAAGAGAAACATAAATATTTTAGTAACTTGTGTTTTGACTGAAATTTTTTAATAGTAAAGTAAAAACAAAATCAGACATTTATTAATTCTTGTTAGATACATAATCTTTAAAAAAAAATTTAAGCTATTTAGTTTAGTTGTTAATAAATACAATTGACTATACAACATGGGTTTTGAGTGGTTTTACCTGTGCCTTTTAACTAAATGTGATGTTTTCATACATCTCGTTGACTTCAAAATGAAAGTTAGGTTCTTCCACAAAAGGACCTATAAAAAAATTGAAAATTGAAAAAAATTTTATTTAAAAAATTCATTTATATGGAAAAATAAGAACTATTTAAATCATTAGAAAATAAATAACATTTATTAACTTCACTGTTGTTAAATTTAACCAAAAACTGATTAGACTAAATCTTTAATTTATTGTTAGTAATTTTTGGTTATAAGAAAGTAGTAGTACATTTGTTGGCGTTTATAAGTAAATATTTATTTAATAAAAGCTTAAATTAAAAAAAACTAGTTATATTTGCTTTGTTATCAAAGCTAAGCTTACTTGAATTTGGCGTGTAAATGAAGTCTTTCAGATTCTGTTTAAGTGTGTTTATTGCAGATCTAACCTGAAAAGATTCGATCGTTATTTTTTGAAGAAGAATATTAACATAATCTGTTTGTAAAATAAAATGAATAAATAAATATACAGTAAAAGTTTAGTCATGATTTATATTTACGCAAAGTCATGCTTTAAATACTTTTTTTATAATTTTAAGATTATTTAGTCACGACTTTTGTTATAAAAAAACTTTCACTCTATTAATAACACCTTTGCTTAAAATAAAATTTAAAAATTTAGGTATATAATTATGACAACATTGTAACATATAAAAAATTTATTGTTCATACCAAAAAACATAACAATTAATCATTAAAAATGGTGAAAAGCATAAGGCTTCATTCAATGAATAAAACTACTTAAGAAGCTTGTAATATGTTATATACAAGGTGTGTACAACTTGTTAATGCCATAAGGGATCGAAATTATAAAAAAAATATTGGCTATATTTAAAAAGAATTTGCTAGAATATACTTTCTAGATACATTTATAGAAAAAACTAAAAGTCTACCACCTTTTTCAACTTTAAAACAATTTACTTCAAACTCTCAGAAAGAGATCTTGATAATATTACAAACCACTTGTCATAAAAGGATTTATTAAAAATCAATTTATAATACTTTATGAACTATATAAAAAATTAAGTTCCTTTTTTTTATAAAAAAAAAATTATGTCAAATTAATAAGGAAAAATTAAAACTAAATGTTATAAACAGATTTCCCTCCCCCTCCCTATGGCCTTAATTAACCAAATGATTTAATTAATAAAATTACAAAACCAAGTTTTTCAAAATCAAAAAAAAAAAAAAAAACATCAAAAAGTTCAAGTCTAAGTATAGTAATAACATAAAATAAATTTGTTACTAAACTATTAAATAGTGCTTAATAATAGTATTTAATAAATTATGGAAACTATAATTGAAAAATATTAATGAATTTTAAAGTAATAAAATAAAAAGGTATTTAGACATTGCATAAAATAATTGATTTCGCAATATTAAATTTCATTTATAATTTTTTGCTTTAAAAATCAAAGTTTAAAATAAAAGTAAGAAATTTATAATAGTACAGTACAAAGCATGTTATGACCAAAGTTTTAAGTGAAGCTAGTTGTTTATCTTATACTTCATAAAGAAATAACCGATATCGTAGTTAATTGAGTAAAAATAAAACTAAATCTTATTAACAAGTTGTTTGCCTCCCTTCATCCCTATGACTCCATTAAACCATTTAATTTACTTGGTGAAAAGCAAATTTTGTTTTGAAATGAAAAATTTTATTTAAATATTTGCTAAATCTGATTATAACCTTTTAAAAATTATAGTCTAAGTTTATGGAAAATATTGAAAATTTCATTGCTAACTGTTGAATAACAATACTTACAAGATTATTAAAAAATACCAATTTTCAAATAATAAGTGAAATAGGATTTTAGACTTTACATGATAAATGATTATTTGTGCAATTTTAAACTCAAATTACAAATTATACTTTAAGAAGTAACTAAAAAAACATTTTTTATAAAAAACAGAAATGAAAATCTTACATCTGCTTTAAAAACCTTTACTTTAAAATATTTAGTGAAAAAAGCTAAATTTTTCCAGAAAAAAAAAATTGTGTAGTTGATTTCAAAGTATAAATACTCAAATTTGTATTTTAAATTACTATAAATTGTTACAGATAAAAAAAAAACCTTTTAAGTCATCAACTGATTTCCAAGATTTCAGATATCTCTATTTTTGGGTGGTTAAACATCTAAAGGTGGTTTATCTTCTGAGTCTGGTGAGTTATTAAAAATATTATATTTACTCTGTAACTTAAATATTATTAGTACATTAAACAAAATAGTTAAGTCATTAGATACTTACCTAAACTATTAACTAAAACTTAAAGAGCTTAAAAAATTTCTCAAGTATTTACTGCAAACAAGATACATGGTTATCAACCTTTGATAACAGGGATACCCTCAACTTATATGAGCATTTACATATAGTTTATATAATTCAAAGATAAAACTACTACCAACTGACAATAAATACATTAAAACAGCAATTTTATAATATTAAGGCAATTAAATAATTTTAATTCAAGAAAAAGTTCTAATGACTAGCATAAGAATCATTAAGTGTCAAAAACAACTTAAGTTAGCATGAGATTCTCATCATTTTTTAACAAACATGAGTTTTCCTGCGTGTGTACAACTCATAAGACAAAAAAAAAAGGTTATAAGTGATTGAATTAATAAAAAAATAAGCAAAACATATTAGGTTTAAGAATAAAAAGCACTTTATTATACCTGTTAGCCACTCTTAATTTACAAAACTAGTTATAAAAAACTTAAATTGTGTACTATAATTTTTAATAACACTTTGTAGATCATACAGTAATTTACAAGATTTTTATATAGTAAAATAGATCCAATGGCTTTCCCACCTTAAAAATTAAAAAAAAATAATAATTCATCTAAATAAAGGATAGTTTAAAGGTTGTAAATAAAATTATTAAGTTCTAAAAAAATGAATATATAGTGATTGTATTTCTTAAAGAAATAATTTGTGAAAAACTTACAACAAGTGAAAAATTCTTATTTTATATTTACGTTTAGAAATTAAAATTGTTTGATATATAAGTGAAAATAAAAGTAGATTTGAAAAAAGATGTTTAGCTAAAAATCATCAGTTTTGTCTATTTCATCAAAGTTGAGAAAAATAAAATCTTAAAGATGTAAAAATCAAAAAACTTAAACAATCCATAACATTATTTATATTCAATACTATTAAGTTTTTAGTCAAGTTTACTATCTAATAGTGGAAGATACTTTTTTTCTCAAATTTACTATTCCATCATTACTTACAACTAACAGTTAACAATTTAGTTATGATTAATTTAGTCATTAGATGTCTAAAAAATTAACCTTATTAGAAAAAAAAACATTAACTAACATTAGAGGCATTCATACTTTTAAAAATAATTTGTTTTTTTTATTGTTAATCTAAATTATGTTTACAAAAATTGTGTTTTCTTCATGACTTGTTATATACAACATTTTCTTTCATAATAAATTTAATTCCTATTACCGGGGATTTCCATAAATTTGTTTTAGTTTTAATTAAAAGGAGGCGCTTGTTACCATGTCTTGTCGTAAGTTTCTAATTTGAAAGTTAACTATAGTTTTTTATTAATAATTGCTAGAATTCGAATTATCTAAATGTTTTTATATAAAACTTGACATTTAACTTACTTAAATTTTTGAAGTACTTACTGGAAGTTGTTCTATTTTTTGTTTATTTTAAGTAAACTACACTTTTCAGTTTTTAGCACTTATATTTTATATTAATTTTATATTTTTTGATGTTTTATAACTTTAACACGTTTTATGGTTCAGTCCAACAATTTTGCGTAATGTACATCTTTAAGTATAACAACTCTTTTATAATTTATTTGATACGCTGTGTAGTTATCACAAAATTTTCTTATTTAATATCTTCCCAATAACTGATCATACAATTGCATAGAAGAAACTATTATAAATAAATTGTGTTTATATTTTAATGTAAATACTTAACACGTCCCATGGTTAGAGAAACTATCATTTTATTAACTACTATGTCTACTGTATTTATTAAGTACAACAGACATGGCTAATCAACGTTCAAACAAATAAAAGGTAGAAAGGAAACAATTAGTACCGAAGCCAAAGCACGTACACAAACTGAACACATTTGTCTGGAACTTTTGTATTGTTGATATACAAGCGAGGCAAATAAAACTTTTAAAACAAATAATTCAATATTTTCAAAAAGCCTGCTATTATCACATAAAAAAAAAACCAACAAACTATGATTATATACTTACTACCAAAAGTTATATAATAGAGTACTCATAAAAAAAATTATAAACATTTTCATGCAAATTGAAGTACAAAATGTTTTAATTCAGAACGTTTTAATAAAGTATAAACTTGATTATTATAAAACTTTTTTTTTTCAAATACGCTTAGCTTCAAAAATACTGGTAAATTTACAAATAACAGACTTTACGTTTAAACAAAAGAATGTCAAACGTAAAATTTTTTTTTTTGTTGGTACTATTTAGAACATATATAATTTGCATATTTTTGTTTTTTGGTGTCTTTTTAAATCTGCTGAAGTAAAAAACTTTTTACCACATTTTGGACAAGAGTATCTAGGATCATAATGAAAAACCATGTGCGTATTTAAATTTCCTTTAGTTTTGAAGCTTCTTCCATCTGGGCATATTCTGCATTTATAATTTCTCTCATCACTGTGAGTTGCTTCATGATTTTTTAAGTTTTCTTTTCGAGTAAATCTTCTACTACAGGTTTTACATTGATAAGGTTTTTCACCAGTATGAGTTTTGATGTGCCTATTAAGATCAGATTTACATTGAAAACATTTCTGACAAACTTTACATTGATAAGGTTTTTCACCTGTATGAGTTCTGATGTGTATAACTAGATCTGCTTTACATTTAAAACATTTCAGGCAATTTTCACATTGATGCACCTTATCATGTATGTTCTTGTGTTGTTTAAGAATATACTTATTAGCAAACTTCTTTTTGCAAATTGGACATTCAAACTTATCATCATTGTTAGCATGGGTACCTCTACAATCTAGAAAAAATATTTTGCTAATAAATGTAGTTTAGTTTTGCTTAAAAAACTTACTTAGTTTTTCAAACTATATAAAATTTTGATCATTTGTTTTACTAAACATCACTTAAAAAAATAGCTCAAAACAAAATTCTTCACAAGTAAAAACTTGTAAAGTTTGATTAAAAGCTTAAAAACTTTTTTTTTCAAAAATAGTAAAAATAATACAAAAATTTAGTTTATATAGTTCTGTTGTAGAAAAACATAAATACATGAATACATTTGATAATATATATACAATAGATTACATGAGTAAAATAAATGTAGATTATAATTACACATTTCTAATTTTTTTTTTAACTTAGTAATAGCATGATATTTTTTTTCTTTTAGAAAAACAACTAAATATTTAAAAAAAAATAGTTATGAAAATTAAAGCAAATAAAACACTTATATACTAGACTTGCTTTTTGACATAACATTAAGTTACAAAATTAATTATTAACCTTGAACATCAGTCTCAATTTGTTGTTGAATTTCCTGAGAAGTTTTTTCCTTAGTTCCATTGTCACCAATTATGTCTTCTGTAAATTTGTATTATAAATCTTTAGTCAGTAATAGTCAGTAGTTATGTTATAAAATTTTAGTTAACCTACTGGCTGATAATTTTTATACACAAAACTCAAACACATTTTTATACCACAATAATTGTTACTTTTTTTAAAGAATTTAGAAGTACTACAAGTAGTTTCAGTTTCTTTAGTTTGATTAAAACTTGAATCACATAATTCTTCTGGCTCTATTTTTATTACACTCAGTTGTTTACTTTTTTCAAAATCAGAAATTTTTCTTATTGGCCCTGTTTTATGTTAAACAGTTTTTATTTTTATTTTTTAAAGGTAACAAAATAAGTTCAAAAAATTTAATAAATTAATAAATTAATAAAGTTTTAGTAATTCCTTTGTTAAATGTTCAAAAATACCTTCACTATTTTCATTGACTTTTGAAATTAAATCTTTTTCACTCCTTTTATCAACAAATAAAGATTGGAAACATTGCAATCTTAAAAAAAGTTTACATTGTTTAATTAACAAAACTAGGCTTATAGGTTTTTAAGTTCTAATCAATAACAAAGTTATTTAAACAAGAAATTTAAAACTAAGTAGATATTGTAATTGAGAAAAAAAACATGAGTATAACCTTTTAATAATGACTATATACTTGAACTATAAAAAACTCAAAAATATTTTCTTAAAGAGCTTTAAATTTTCTTTAAACTTCAGACAAATTGGAGTAAATTCGTCTAGTCAGTTAAAATTAAACTTATCAAATAAAAAACTACTTCAACTTAGAACTTACTTTGTATTTTTCAACTTTAGGTCTTTCTCTAATGACTTAATTTTTTCCACTAATAGAACGTATGCTTTTGTCATTATTTTATCTTGCACTTCAAAACTGTAAATATATAGTTATTTTAGTTTATGGTATAATAATTTTATGCTAAAATTTTTAATTGCTTATTTCAACATTAATCCTTAAAAATTTAATAACAAGTACACATATAAAGTACAATTAATATTTAATAAAATTATACATAACAAACTCTTCGCTTTTTTTATGAAGTTCTTTTTCTAACTTCTTAATGTTTCTGACAACTTACAATTTTCATCAGCAAGATTCTCTTTTTCTTTTTCCAATCTATTATTCTTGTCATGTAAATATTGAATCTCTAAGTTTTGTTGTTTAATAACTTCTTTGAAACCTGACATCAAGAATTCAGCTTGGGTAAATTCAGTTAAATAAATATGTAATCAATGTACAAACAGAAATCATTTTAAAGCAGAAAATTAAAAAAAATACATACATATAACTTATGTAGTTTAATTTTTGTTTGACTTTTAACACGGTAAAACAATAAAAATTGTTTAACTTATAAATATTTAATGTATAAGATTAAACTAACCCTCATTCAAACTGTTGATTTTTGATAATTTATCCATTTTTATTACTAAGAGTATTAATAAACAAAATTTCTAAAAAAAAACTTATTTATTTATTTATTTCTTAAGATTGTAATTTCAATGTGGTAAAGTTACTGAAAAAAAAGAACTAACTTATTTCACTGTATGTATCTTTTACACAACATACATGTAGTCTAATATAAAGCTGAATAAGATAAACATTTTTTATTATGAAGTTTCACATATAATCATTTTAAACTTTAAATCTTGAACTTTTATCATGCAAAATTTGTTATTTGAAACAAGTTCACTGGAAAATAAATAAAAATCTAATTATACAGTAATCTTCCTTTATTGTACCAACATATGTTTCTGTGTCTTAACGAGTCAACATACTTTAAATGGGTTTTTAACGGAAAGGACAACTTATTATTATTCTTTCCATTAAAAACACACTTAAAGTGTGTTGATTCTTTAACACACAGAAACATATATTGGTACAATAAAGTAAGACTACTGTATAATTTGTTTTTATTTAATTTTTATAAAAAATATAAGTTGTTTAAAGATCAAAATATAAGAAACCTAATTATGTAATCTTTTATTTCTAATAAATTAGTTTTCTCTAGAATGTAGGTATATCTGAATACTTAAAATCATTAAAATGTTATCGTGATAACAATAAATAAAAACTGACTCTACTAAATAATTTAAGAAATGTACATACTTGATCAAATATTAATGTGTATTTATACTCTTTGTTTTTGTAAGATGTTAAAGCAACTTTTATTAAAGTTAAACAGTCATCAATTTTACATTATTAACTACCTTTTATGTGATTCCTATTATGTAAAAAATGTTATAATAAGACAATATACAGAACCATTACTTAACTTTTTAACTATTTAATTGGCTTAGTTATTTATCAGCATAAAAAAACTAAATCATGATTAAATTTTTTTAGTTAACAACTTCTAACAACTATAAATTTTTAAAGTTGTGGCACTGCATATTAACAAAGCTAAAACATAACAAACTACTTCAATAAAGTTTTAAAAGTACGTAGTGTTTAAAATATTTAATGAATATTTTCAATAAAAAAAATAATTTTTTAAATTAAACTATTGCCTAATTGAAAGAACTAGGGTTGTCCATTGTTGTTTCAATTAAAGCTTTTAGCCTCTGTTAGTTTTGATAACTGGCTTATTTAAGCTGAGAAACTGTCCAACTTACTTGACTTTTATTTTTGTGTATTTTCTAGATATAAAATCTATAAAAAATACCAATTACGTTTTTATTCAAAACTTTTTTGATTATACAGGATTAAAAATAATCAATCTTAGCTTAAAAAAAAATAGACAACTGATAATAAACAGAGTTGCCATTCTTTAAGTCACCATAAACTGCCCTGAGATTTTAGATAATATTTTAGCAAATTTACTTATTTAAGTACATTGGTTATAAAATAACAAGTTATAAAGCTAAGTTATCTAAATCTCATCTAAAGTCTTTAAAAAAAAAACTGTCCTGAGATTTGTAAGCTGTAAACTGTAAACAATCCTGAGATTAATAACATAAAACTGCCCTCTGTCAACCTGTGTTTTAAGAAAAAAAAATCAACTTATTAAGAATTTTCCTGAGTTAATTTATAAGTAAAGGAAGTTTAAAATGTTTTTATAAACAAAGAATTTAATCATTTAATAATTTAAAGGCTATTAATATGTTTCTATTAAAAACAAAATTAACTATGACGTTTAAAAACAAAAATTTGATTTTGAAATTTTCAGCGACTTTGAGTTTTATTGATGTTTTGTTTACTCTTGGCTTAAAATCACAATTTTATACAATTCTTAATTTCATTAAGATAAATTTCAAGGCATAACATTTTTTTTTTAAAGCGCTGAACTCATTTTTTAATTTTTTTCTTCAACTCATTATATTAATATTAATTCAATTCGTTATTTAAACCTAGTACCAGTTTTATCTAATTATACTCTGACATGCTTGAATTTTCGAATATGCAACATTTTAGTTTTTGTTTATATTTTCAGGCATAAATAAGTTTTAAAATAACAGTATAAATAACTAACATTGTTATATGCAGTTTAATATTTTATTTTTGAAAAGGTCGCAATGATTTGCCACCGAAACCAGTCACGAATAAAATATATAATTTGCATTAATCTATTTAAATAAGCTCTTTACATCCCTGTACATTGAGCTTTTTTATTTAGTTAAGGCAAATAACTATATAAATGTTAGGCTAAATATGTTTGATAACAATTACTTTAAATTGAAAGTGAATATAAGATTTTAGAAAAAATAGTATACTTTGCTGTTTTAATTTTTTCATATTATAATAAACCTATTGTACTCCCTGACTTTGACAGGTTGTATCTAAAAAGTTAAATTGAAATTTAAAGTTTATCAATATTAGCTATTATTTATACAAACTGTTAGCTAATGTTTTCTAGCTTATCTAATATTCTAAGAAAAGAATTGATTAACTTTAGAAAATAATATTAGACTTGATCATTAATTTTATTAAGCATTATAATTTCAATACGGTGATGTTGTGGAATAAAGAAATTAAACTTAGTAGAATATTTTTATCTTAATAAAGTGTGTTTTATGAGATTTTGGTATAAAGTGAAATTAAAAAAATTTGTAAACTTATGAAATTCAATAAATAAGTGCTTCTTATTTTTAATTCTTATAAAATGTTTTTAATGCATTTTGCTTTGAATTGTTAAGCTCATTATTTTTTCAAATTAGTTTTTATTATTTTTATAATATTTATTTATTTTTAAATCGCTCTATTTTTAAATATCTAAAATAATTTACTAGATACTTTTTAGTGGACTTTTATTGTTGTAAAACTAAAAAACTCTATTTTTAACTGATTTAGTGTTTTATACAAGCTTATCACATTCAGAAATAGCGTCCTTTTTAGTTTGAAAGAAAACCCCCTACTACAATTAGTAAATTAAAACTATAATATCAAGGACAAAACTAGTTGAACTTAAAGTGTTTAAATAGTATGATATAACTATAGAATCAGAGACAAAATTTTTAGTTATGAATTATTGTAACAATAATAACATCATTCCGTGAAATTAAATTTTAAAACCGCTAATCGACTTAAGGTAAGGATTTTGGGTTAAAAAAGAGAAAAAAATTAAATAAAAAATATACAAAAGATTAAGTTAAGTAGGAATTGATAGCGTGTGGTTTTAATTTTCTAGGACGGATTCTAACCCTTGGTTTGTATATTTCATTTCACTTATACTAAATTCATACTATGACATGAAAATAATTAGAAAAATCAACAAAAAAACATCGACGAAAGTCAGCAGAGCACAAGCCTGGACTTTCGTTTGCCGTGAGACAAGCTCAAGTTTAACAATTGATCACCCCCTATTGTTAAATTTGAGCTTGTCTCACGGCAAACGAAAGTCCAGGCTTATGCTCTGCTGACTTTCGCCGATGTTTTTTTGTTGATCGTACTAAAACGAGCGTGCCAGATGTCTTGCTTAGTGGACAATGTTTTAAACGTTGCACGGCAAATGAGAATGCTGACGTCACTGATCATTGCTAGCAAATGGTTGATTCATGTGAAAGCATGATAAACCGTTTGTAGATTGACGACTACAAGTTTTTCGGTTGTGACTGACTGATGAGTCCTAATAAGGACGAAACCGGTCTCAGTCTACCGAAACTTGTGGTCTGATGATCAAATTGGCGTGATCAACCCTATATTTAGAAAAATGTAATAAATTCTTTACTGTTTTTCTAGAACAAGTTAAACTTATAGTTTATATAATTATAAAAATAACTAAATGAAATTTGAAAATTAATCGTTTAATCAATTATTAAGTATAAGTAAAAACTGTTTTTGAGTTTAAAGTAATATTGCAATTGTCAAACTAATTTTAAATCAACGATAACTATTTAAAGCAAACTTTATAAATTTATTCTTTCAAGACTTTAATCTACAAACTAAGTTTTGGTCAAAGACCTCGTCATTGCTTCAGTAAAAAATCTAAAAAGGTACGTAACAATCATGAAAAATAGCATTTAAACAATAAAAAAAGCTTTTTTACTTAAAAAAAAAAAAAACTTTTAGATTAAAATTATGAGCAAACTTTATGTCTTAAACAAAGAAATTTTCATTAACAAATTTGGTTTTTGGTTATCGCACTTAATTATAAGCATTAATATCGGTATTTACGTTATAAAATTGATTTTACTCAATAATTTCTAAACAAAAAATAACGTTTCACATTTTTTTTAAGTTGTAGAGCTAATTAAATCAAGTTTGTAGTAAATGTAGCTAAAACCTTAAAATTTATTTTACAGTTTAAAATTTACTAGAAAAAAAGCCTTTTATTATTATTTTATCAACCTTAGCACATTTACTATAGCTAATTAATTGTTAAAATATTTGAAATATACTTAATATTTACACTTTTTACATTTTGTTTTAAGTTCTTATTACATAAACAACTTTATATAGAGTTAATTTAAATAATTTCAATAAAAGAGAAGTTTTCGTTTCATTTTGGCCGGAACATTTGTTTAACTAACGATAAAACTTATATTTTTAAAGTCTGCCTTGCTAAATATCATCCTATTTGTATTAATTACATTATTAGCATAAAAGTTTAAATTTAAAGATTGCAGCTTGATATATAGAAAAGCATTTATTTTTTTTAATTCTGATTTTTTTTTTTGGAATTTTAACATCTAGATCAGGGGTCGGCAAACTGCGGCCCGCGGGCCAATTGCGGCCCGCGAAGGGTAAATCTGCGGCCCGCGAGCATGTTATTTTTTTGAATGGAATGCGGCCCGCGAAAGAAATTTTTGTGGCCCGCGAGCATGTAAATGTGGCCCGCTGAGCAAAATTATATTTCTAGTTAAATTTTTTCGGTGATTCGACTTAATTTGATTAGTTTGATTTTAAGTCTCTCTATAACATTTTTTTTTTAAAGCGCTGAACTCATTTTTTAATTTTTTTCTTCAACTCATTATATTAATATTAATTCAATTCGTTATTTAAACCTAGTACCAGTTTTATCTAATTATACTCTGACATGCTTGAATTTTCGAATATGCAACATTTTAGTTTTTGTTTATATTTTCAGGCATAAATAAGTTTTAAAATAACAGTATAAATAACTAACATTGTTATATGCAGTTTAATATTTTATTTTTGAAAAGGTCGCAATGATTTGCCACCGAAACCAGTCACGAATAAAATATATAATTTGCATTAATCTATTTAAATAAGCTCTTTACATCCCTGTACATTGAGCTTTTTTATTTAGTTAAGGCAAATAACTATATAAATGTTAGGCTAAATATGTTTGATAACAATTACTTTAAATTGAAAGTGAATATAAGATTTTAGAAAAAATAGTATACTTTGCTGTTTTAATTTTTTCATATTATAATAAACCTATTGTACTCCCTGACTTTGACAGGTTGTATCTAAAAAGTTAAATTGAAATTTAAAGTTTATCAATATTAGCTATTATTTATACAAACTGTTAGCTAATGTTTTCTAGCTTATCTAATATTCTAAGAAAAGAATTGATTAACTTTAGAAAATAATATTAGACTTGATCATTAATTTTATTAAGCATTATAATTTCAATACGGTGATGTTGTGGAATAAAGAAATTAAACTTAGTAGAATATTTTTATCTTAATAAAGTGTGTTTTATGAGATTTTGGTATAAAGTGAAATTAAAAAAATTTGTAAACTTATGAAATTCAATAAATAAGTGCTTCTTATTTTTAATTCTTATAAAATGTTTTTAATGCATTTTGCTTTGAATTGTTAAGCTCATTATTTTTTCAAATTAGTTTTTATTATTTTTATAATATTTATTTATTTTTAAATCGCTCTATTTTTAAATATCTAAAATAATTTACTAGATACTTTTTAGTGGACTTTTATTGTTGTAAAACTAAAAAACTCTATTTTTAACTGATTTAGTGTTTTATACAAGCTTATCACATTCAGAAATAGCGTCCTTTTTAGTTTGAAAGAAAACCCCCTACTACAATTAGTAAATTAAAACTATAATATCAAGGACAAAACTAGTTGAACTTAAAGTGTTTAAATAGTATGATATAACTATAGAATCAGAGACAAAATTTTTAGTTATGAATTATTGTAACAATAATAACATCATTCCGTGAAATTAAATTTTAAAACCGCTAATCGACTTAAGGTAAGGATTTTGGGTTAAAAAAGAGAAAAAAATTAAATAAAAAATATACAAAAGATTAAGTTAAGTAGGAATTGATAGCGTGTGGTTTTAATTTTCTAGGACGGATTCTAACCCTTGGTTTGTATATTTCATTTCACTTATACTAAATTCATACTATGACATGAAAATAATTAGAAAAATCAACAAAAAAACATCGACGAAAGTCAGCAGAGCACAAGCCTGGACTTTCGTTTGCCGTGAGACAAGCTCAAGTTTAACAATTGATCACCCCCTATTGTTAAATTTGAGCTTGTCTCACGGCAAACGAAAGTCCAGGCTTATGCTCTGCTGACTTTCGCCGATGTTTTTTTGTTGATCGTACTAAAACGAGCGTGCCAGATGTCTTGCTTAGTGGACAATGTTTTAAACGTTGCACGGCAAATGAGAATGCTGACGTCACTGATCATTGCTAGCAAATGGTTGATTCATGTGAAAGCATGATAAACCGTTTGTAGATTGACGACTACAAGTTTTTCGGTTGTGACTGACTGATGAGTCCTAATAAGGACGAAACCGGTCTCAGTCTACCGAAACTTGTGGTCTGATGATCAAATTGGCGTGATCAACCCTATATTTAGAAAAATGTAATAAATTCTTTACTGTTTTTCTAGAACAAGTTAAACTTATAGTTTATATAATTATAAAAATAACTAAATGAAATTTGAAAATTAATCGTTTAATCAATTATTAAGTATAAGTAAAAACTGTTTTTGAGTTTAAAGTAATATTGCAATTGTCAAACTAATTTTAAATCAACGATAACTATTTAAAGCAAACTTTATAAATTTATTCTTTCAAGACTTTAATCTACAAACTAAGTTTTGGTCAAAGACCTCGTCATTGCTTCAGTAAAAAATCTAAAAAGGTACGTAACAATCATGAAAAATAGCATTTAAACAATAAAAAAAGCTTTTTTACTTAAAAAAAAAAAAAAACTTTTAGATTAAAATTATGAGCAAACTTTATGTCTTAAACAAAGAAATTTTCATTAACAAATTTGGTTTTTGGTTATCGCACTTAATTATAAGCATTAATATCGGTATTTACGTTATAAAATTGATTTTACTCAATAATTTCTAAACAAAAAATAACGTTTCACATTTTTTTAAGTTGTAGAGCTAATTAAATCAAGTTTGTAGTAAATGTAGCTAAAACCTTAAAATTTATTTTACAGTTTAAAATTTACTAGAAAAAAAGCCTTTTATTATTATTTTATCAACCTTAGCACATTTACTATAGCTAATTAATTGTTAAAATATTTGAAATATACTTAATATTTACACTTTTTACATTTTGTTTTAAGTTCTTATTACATAAACAACTTTATATAGAGTTAATTTAAATAATTTCAATAAAAGAGAAGTTTTCGTTTCATTTTGGCCGGAACATTTGTTTAACTAACGATAAAACTTATATTTTTAAAGTCTGCCTTGCTAAATATCATCCTATTTGTATTAATTACATTATTAGCATAAAAGTTTAAATTTAAAGATTGCAGCTTGATATATAGAAAAGCATTTATTTTTTTTAATTCTGATTTTTTTTTTTGGAATTTTAACATCTAGATCAGGGGTCGGCAAACTGCGGCCCGCGGGCCAATTGCGGCCCGCGAAGGGTAAATCTGCGGCCCGCGAGCATGTTATTTTTTTGAATGGAATGCGGCCCGCGAAAGAAATTTTTGTGGCCCGCGAGCATGTAAATGTGGCCCGCTGAGCAAAACTATATTTCTAGTTAAATTTTTTCGGTGATTCGACTTAATTTGATTAGTTTGATTTTAAGTCTCTCTATAACATTTTAAAATAATTTCAAGAAATTACTGCTTTAGTTTAAAAATGTGTAAAAGACAGATTAGGGTTCTAACAGGATATGTTTCTCAGTTTCATAAATACTTCTTTTTTACAGCAGTAAATAATTATCTGAAAAAAGAGTGTCAAGAGTGCTTGGATTTAATAAGTTGGTTATATAATACCTATCTATTAAATAAACTAAATGCAA
Source organism: Thalia democratica (assembly GCF_965202585.1). Lineage (NCBI taxonomy): Eukaryota > Metazoa > Chordata > Thaliacea > Salpida > Salpidae > Thalia > Thalia democratica. The sequence goes on along the minus strand of NC_139172.1, from coordinate 2,380,486 downwards.
ATAGTTTCCATTTTGTACAAAATTAATGCACAGTAATTAACTAAAGTGTTATTTCTTTATAGCTTAGATATTCTTTTTCAATACTTTTTATACCTCAGTTTCTTTTATAACTTTTTAATTTTGTAAATGTTATATTAATGTTATAATATAACATTTGAAATAACATAGTGATAAGAAATAAGGTTCATTTGATTTTTGTTTTGACACATTTTAATATTTTATAAGTTTTCTATGCACACCAACTTCAAAAAATGCTTATACTTTAAACAACTTTTTGTTTAATACTTTAGTTAGTCTAAGTTTAGTTTATGCATACCTTTCTAACATTTTTATTTATACATGTCATATCTAAGTTTGTACAGACACATTTAAAACAATATATATGACATAAGTTAATATAATTTTTGTTAGGTATACATTCCATTTTTCAAACATTGTTTTTTTCAAGCTAAGTTAATTTTTATGCTTATCAATACACACAATTGTTGTTTTTTGGAGCTACCTATGTAATATAAACTAGATATAGGGATTGTAAATTTATAAAGTTTGTACATTGTTAATCAAAATAGTTCAAATTCAAGCAAATAAACAACTAAACATTGCCACACATCACTATTTGAAGACTTCAAATCTCAGGCCAACTAAGCCATTTTTTAAGTTTTTGGCTAGAATTGCTTTTTGTATACAAAAATATCTGGAATGTTTTTGTTGACTCAAGCTGGCTTTTTTGCTTGAAAGAGTGGCAAATTAAACTTATGATGTATGTTTTGCTCAATCCACAGTGTTAGTTTGAGTTTTAATATATGTTAAATTTTAAGTCTTGCAGCTGATATAATTCAAAATATTATTTATATTATTGTGTACATTAAAGAATGAACAATCAGTGTTGCCAAAAAAGTTGAATCCTGGAAAAGCTTTGAATTTGTGTATTTACGGTTAAAAATTCTAGAAAAAAAACTTGAATGTGAGAATTTTTGAAAAAACCTGGAATTTCAAACAATTTCTACATTAAAATTAATTTTGATTTGACTCAAAAAAGTTACCAAATAAATGATTTTTATTGAAAAATATATTACAGTAGCTTAACAGTATTTTTTAATATTGATAAATGTTATAAGATACTTTTTTAAACTTTAATTAAACTTTATACAAAAAAAAAAGGATTTGTACTTCCAAAAACTCCGTATTGGTAAATTGCACCTTTACTTGAAAAATTTCACGGATTGTTGTGCTTCGCGTTGGAACTAAACCAAGAAATTCTACTAAAATGTCAAAGTTAGTAAAAATATCTCTAAAAAAAATTCTCAGATGAGCAATAGTATTTCTATCACTGCTCTCATGTTAACAGTTTGATTAAAGTCCTAAATGGATTTATGCGACTTTATAACCTTAATGCATTTCCTAAACACGACTTCATGTTGTCATTGAAGAAATAAACAAAAGTTTTTCATTACCGCCAACATCAATTATTTATAAAAGTTTTCAATTATAAACGATATCTCATTTTAGGTAATTAATTTTGCTACTTTATTACTTGCCTTAACAATTTTTTCTGATTATTCTGCAGTTACTGAAGATATAATGTACTCTAGTCGAAAATGACTTTGGTGATTTTTTTATTGTTTCTCGCAATAACTCCTAACTAATGCTTTTTTTATTCTTGTAGCTCGTCTTATATTTTACAATTAATATTTTTAAATGCAATATTTTTTATTGCAAATAAAGAATTGCTATCATGATTAATAGAAAAAAAAAATTCTACTTTGCTAATGACTAAATAAAATTTTATACTGCTGTTAAACTTGTTTAAGAAACTTAATTGTCCATTCCAGCTGACTTATATATTTTTGGCATGTAATTTATTTACTGTTAATAACCTTTGTTATTTCTTTATGTAGTGAACTTTATATCAACTGGGTTGCTACACAAACAGGCTATTTTAAAAGCTTGAAAACTCAGGTTTGTGTGAAGTTTTTATTTCAAACACTTAAAAAAATATTCCAATTCTCAGAATAGTTTTTATGACTGTTGTGTAGTTTACTAATTGCATTTTTTTCTTGTTTTTTACACTTTGTGTACTTTTTGATAATGATGATATTTTAACTAGGTATTTAAGCTTGATTAATAACTATTTATTAGCTTTTTAAAATTTAAATAAATTTAAGCTGGTTTGATGCATCTCAGACATTTTTGCTTTTTAAGTGGAAACTATGTAAAAGTCTAATTACTGATAAAATATTTAATTATTAAAATATTTGAGAATAAATTATGTTAAATTATTTGTTTTAGCTTTCTAGAATACAAACAGGTATTAATTTTATGATGTTAACTAATTACTAAATTTCTTATTGAGTGTAAATTATTTAACTCACAAAAACTTTTTTCGAAGTAAATATTCTTAGAAATATGAAAAAGTGTTGATGATATAACAAATGTATAAAAGTAACCCATAAATTGTCTTTCAAGTTAGGTTTTTTTAGAGAGTTAGGTTGTAAGTAAAATTAAAAAAGTATTAAGTTTAACTTATTAAGTGCATATTAAAGTACATACTTTATTAACAATATTAGTACATATTTATTAAAGTATATTAGTCAATGTGAATCATAATCAATATTAATTTAAATAGGCATTCTATGTATAGCTAAAAGTCATTGTAAATAATAAGGTGAATAAAAGTAAAAATTTTCTCTAGTGTGAATAAAACTAAAACCATAAGATTATTGAAATGTCACTAAAACTAAAACTGCGGCCCGCGAAGACTTAAGAAACTTGAAATTTGGCCCTCGACCATCAACTGCCTGCCGACCCCTGATCTAGATCAAGCTAGATGTTTATTTTGGCGTTTTAAAATTTTGGTCTTTTTTACAAGTCTTTTTTTGCAGGGTCAAAAGTTATTTTATGAAGTAAATAAATGTAAGTCATTTTATGAATTTTAACGACTCCATAGAATTGGGCTAAATTGTTTTAATCGGTGAAATATATATTAGTTAAATAAAAAAAATACTGTGCATATTATTGTTTTCATAAAGAGGCAAAACGAAGCAAAAACATTTTTAATTACGATTTAAATTGTTTAAATGCAAATCGAATTTATCTGCTATTTATATTAGACCAATTAAATAATACAAAAATGGTTGTAAATATTTCTTTAAACTTTGTGTAACAATTAAAATTTTATTTTATTATTATTTTATTCAACATACAAGTCTTATGTCTGGTCTCAATGGTTTAGATTTAGTGTTTATAAAAGTCTTTTATAAAATACTTCTTTTATCTTGCTAAAAAACTCCAATAAAAATCTAAAGTAGAAAAGTTAAAATTGTTCGATATACCCAAAAATAAAAATAAATATTAAAAAATGTTAATACTAAACAATTAAGGGATTTTTAATCTAACACTGTTTTAAATTTCAGCACCAAATTTGTATACATTAAATTAAAAACAATACATTAGTAATTAATAAGCCAACATTTTAATAGTATTAATTAAAGAGTAATAAAAATAAAACAGGTAAAAAACTACTTAAAATGAAATATTACAAATTCTAAAGAACGGTGTTTTCATAGGAAATTTTATAAGTATAACAAAACCATATACTATCCTTTGATGAACTTTTTTATGTAAGATTGCTCAAAACTGTGAAAGAAAACAAAATTTAACTATTTGTTTTCACTTATTTTCTTACAGCAACAACACGAGTTGTGTTTATAATGTAAGTAAACATAAATATTACTTTTATATCAAAGATAAGTATACTATAAAAAAATAGTTAAATTGACCTCTAACAATCAAAATACTTTATAATCAATTGATGTTCAAAAAAATAATTGTCTTTTTCTAGTTCACTATCATATTTATAATAGTATACTTAAGTAGATGAGATAAAAGAAGCTTAAAATTTAAAATACAAGATAAAACAAATTACTTCAAAAAATTAAAGCACTTAAACAAGTTTAAACAGCATAACACTTTGTTCAAACTTTTTCCGGGCACATGTTTACATAGAAACAAAACGGGAGTTTTATGTACTATTAGTACTTACTGAAAATTTTTAAAAGCGTTTACAAGTTTAGAAAAACAATTATTTAAAACTTTTATTTGTAACGAACTACGAGTTTAATTGTTTTTTGAGACGTAATAAGTTTAAGTAAAAAGAATATATATGTAGTCATAGAGAAACATTTAAAACAAGATTTTAAACATGGTCAAATATACTTAATATGTTTTCAGTATTAATATCTGTTTCTCTTATTTTATCTTGTTTATTTTCTGTAAAAATAAATTACAGTTACTTCAAAAACATTGCTAATTCTAATTTTATTATTTAATATTAGCAAAATAAGCTTAAAAAAAGGTAAACTAAAATAAAATTTAAATGAGTGTTAGAAAAAATTTTTGGTAAAAATCCTTAAAGTTCTATAATAAGGATATAAACTAATATATTGTGAACCAAATTCTGGAAATGAAATACAAGCTCAAGGAATACTAGAGTTAAAATAATATGTACATAAAGTTATTTTTTGATAAGGATTTTATAAGTTAATTTTTTACTAAACAACGTATAAAAGATACGAAAAAGACATGACACTTTCAAATGGAGATATTATTAGGAGAAATAATTGAGCGCTGATGTAGTTACATCACTATTTGGTTACACGAACAAACTAGCACAACAAAAAACACAAAGTTTATTTTTGGTTTTGTTTAAGAAATTCTATAAATTTTACAGTAAATGTAGAATATTTCTTTTTGTTTTATGTTTTTATTTGTTAAGTAAAAATAAAATCCTTAAAATATTAAATTATTGATCATTATTTTTTTAAGTTTTGACTACATTTGTTATATTTACACTCCAAAATAAACTCTTTCAGCCTAATAGATAAAACATCTGAATCCTAATAAGAAGACTCCAGGATCGAGTCCTGGCGTAAACTCAAAATTTTCTTTTATTTACTTTTCAGATATCTATGCAGGTGTGCTTGTCACATTTAATTTTGTTTTAAAGTTTCAAAACTCTACAGTCAAAATCTTAAAGTCTAAACTTTACTAACTAAACCAGTTTTATAATTTGAAATATATTTGTTTTTAATTAAGTATAACTTATTTTTTAGATTTTATTTTGTTATAAAAACTTTTATGCAAAATACATATCAGTTTATAACAAAAATAATTTATACTAAATAAAATTGTTAACATTATTTAATAAAGTATATTTTCCCGTTTCAATATATTAAGAGTTTTTAAGACACTTTATAAATTAATACAAGCAAATGTTCTCTATATCTTAATTTTATGTCGTCAATTTTTAGTACAAGTAAGAAGTTTTAGACAAACTCATTGTTCAACATATTTTTATGCAAGGAAAAGTATTGTAGTAGCATTAAATTATCGAGTTAATCATTTTGCAAAAAAAAATTGTATTCAATTACTATTGATGACAAATTAGACATCTATATTTAATTCATCATAATCGCTGTATATTAATTATAATAAAAAAAAATGTTGTACAAACATAATTAAGTCAGTAGCGTTAGAAAAATTTTATATTTAGTCAATGTAAGTATGTTTAAAGTAGGTTGGTTACATTTTTATGATTACATACCTATGGTTTCATGAACTATGGTTTTCAACATATTACTATTCAGAAATATTTTATTAACAATTCAAATCTAAATTTTTAAATTTTAATATCAAACCAAGTTTAATTCATATTTAAAATATAATAATTAAAAGTTTTAAATTAATAATTTAAATAAATGATAATTTTTGCCTTTCTTTTTAATCTTAAGTGCATAACGAAATACTTTATATTAAATATAAAAAACTTAAAATCAAGTACTAACAAAAATTAGATTTTAAAAATATGATTTTTCAAAAATTTCCAAAAGTTAAGAATGAATCCCTTCAAGTTAAATAATCATTTAAAAGTTGTTTTTATGAAAATTTTTGATAGGCGAATTTTAAATGAAAAGTTTTAGTTTTCAAATTGTGCACTTAACGTAGATATAAAATTTTATAAAGTTTTTTTTTTAATTATAAACGTTTGTCATTTTTGAGTTTTTGATTTAGTTCTTTAAAAAATATGATGTAATTATTATTGATACTGAAAAATAAATATTTAGATTTGTATTCTTAATAATATTTCAATATATTAGTATGGTCAAAACAATAGTTTATGAAACCATACGTAAGTACGAATGAATATGTGACAAACTTACTTTATACATACTTTGAATATAAAAATGCTTCTTAGGCTACTGACTTAATTATGTTTGTGCTACCGATTTTTATTTAAGCATACGTATGTCACATAGATTATGATAAATTAAATATATATGTCTAACTTGACATTACTATTAACTAAAGTGAAATTTTCAAATGTGCTTTATATTATATCTTAGTTTGCTGTACTAAGCTAAATATTTTGGTTCTACATAATTTTAAACAATAAGACGCCGGACACCTTCTCCATTGGGAAACGCGGTCATCTGATGTAGTTGAATTTGTAACGTTTTTATTAATTAATTCTACATAAGCTTAAAAACTGGGATAACGCCGGGACACGAGTCCGGAATCTTCTGATAAAAAGTCAGAAGCCTTCTCCATTTATCCAAGCGGTTGTCCGAGAGAATTTAGTTTGTTTTATTTATAAAATAGTTCAAATGTTTTTTAAATACTGGCTATACATTATTTCATACTTAAAGAGAAAAACAAGAGAAATTTTGAAAATGATTTTTTTTAGTATAAAAGACCACTGCAAATTTAGTCCTCTTAACGGAATTAGTGGCCTTTTGTAGAAATCTTTTGTAGACATAATTATATAAACATTACAAATCAAACTTCTCAGTCGACCACGTGACCCATTTGGATAAGGCGTCTGATGTGGTTAAATTTTCTAGCGTGGTCGTCTTTTTTATTCATCTTATTAAACCATACAAAAACAATTACCTCAGGCAACTGAGTGGCCCAGTTCAGAAGGTGTTTTACTTCTGATTAGAAGACTCCGGGTTCGAGTCGCGGCCGGTCTGGTCTCTTTTTTAAACTTATGTAAATTTGTAAATAGTATGGTTACTTAGATTTGAGTTGTTACTTGTCTGTAAATGAGCCTCATTTATGAGATATTGTTACAAAAACATTTTCACATTTATAAAGATGCAGTCTAGTTTAAAAGGAAAACCTGCTCGCGCCCTACATTTTATGAAGAAATTCTTCCGTTATAAAACAGATAATAAAAAAGAATATAATTACATAAAGTAAAATAAAACACTAATTATTGCTTGTTATTGAGTTTTTAAAAAATTTTGCACAAAAACTTCTTTTCAATTATTTATTTAGTTGAAATTTACTTTAAGGCTGAATTTTGGCTGTGGGCTGCAATTTGCCGACTCTGTTTTGAATTTAAGGTTTATATAAATTTTAAAGTGTCAAACTTACCTCATATGTTATGTTTACGCAATACTTTAGAAACGTGTCTAAACAAATAGTAATAAAATTTAGTAATTAACTATTCTTAATAATCGAAAATAGTGTTAAATGATAGGTAGACAAACTACTTTGTCAAACAGTTTCAGTTAAAATAGTTCAGCTAAAAATCGAATTTTATTCAAAATAAATTATACGTTAAAAACATACTTATAGAACATGTAAACAATAATTTTATAATTTCACGAAAAATTGTAAAACAATTATTTTAATAAAGATTTTAAAGTAAAAAAAATCTTGTTTTAATCTAAGATTTCCAAAAATAAAAAATACAATAAAAATAAAAATATGTTGGATAATGAGTTTGTCCAAAACTTAATACTTAGACTAAAAAAATATGAAATAGAATAAAATATAGAGAAAATTTGCTTTTATTAAATTGTAGAGTTTCTCATAAATTTTATATATATTAAAAAGATGAAAATTCTATCAAAGCATCAAAAAATAACTTTTATTGTAAAAATAATCTAAATTCCAAAGAAATTAATGCTCTGTTTTAATTTCAACGTGCTCTAGAATTTGTTTTTGTACTAACGAATAATTGTTTTTGCATAGAAAAACTTGAATAAATTTTTTTTGATTAAACTTATTTAAATTGAATATTGATAAATGCAACACGAACTAAATAACGATAATATAATTAAAATATCTAAGTTAAGTAAGTGATTAGATAGTTTTTTTTTTATTCAGAATGGGTAGTACTTTTATTGTACCAGTTTTAACTAGTATCAAGTATTATAACTTCATATAATAAATCTATTAAGTTTAGTTAGATGGTTATTAATATTGGTATAATTATCACGGAATCTTCTGATTATTACTTAGATGCCTTCTCCAACTAGCCAAGCAGTTATCCGAGAGAATTTGTTTGTTTTACATTTAATATAATTTTAAAAAATTTCAAAAACAATAAATAAATACTAAAAGAAAAACGAAAAATTAAAAAAAATGTAGTTAGAATGGAAGACCACTGCAAAATTGAATTCAACTGAATTCGTTGCCTTTTGTAGAAAACTTTTGTAGACCATAATTATATAACCTTTACAAACTCAATCTTGTCAGCTGACCAATGAATAATGCGTCTGATTACGAGTTGGAAAATTCCAGATTTGGATCCCTGAAGTGGTCGTTTAATTTTATTTATATAAACCATAAAATTCAAATATCACATATGATCACGTGGCCCAATAGTAGCTTACCCTTTAGCTTACACTTAACTTACCCTGTATAACTTTTAAACGGTTATCTATTAAAACTGCAAATCAGTTTTTCAATTATGTGTTTTGAAGTTATTATTTTCAAATTTTACCATAAACTTAGACTTACTTAAGTAAATTTTGCTTGGCTCTTGCTGTTTTTGTTTTGCTTTAAAAAGTGACAACAACGTAAGAAACTTAAATGCTTTAAAAGTAAATGAACTATGCTAGTAAAGATGATCAGTGGTTCTCTAGTTCTTGATTACATAAGTAAAAGTTCTACGACAAATAATTATGTAACTAGGTTTTTAACTATCGGACCCAAACACCAATGAGTGCCAAGTATGGCCTTAACCTGGCAATACTTTGATTTGTTATTTTAGATAATGGTTTGTATTATGTTTTTGCTAAATATTAGTTTGAAAACATAGTTCTACCAAGTTCCAATTAAAGTTAATTTAGTTTTAAATCTGGATCTGGCAAAGATTTTGACATCGACGTATTCTAAAATTCTGTAAATTGCATGTACATTAGGATGCTTAAAAATGAAGTCTTTGAGTTTTCAGCTTGATTTTTTTTACTTGTGACAATTATGATACAAAATATGTGAAGAACAATATAAGTGTAATTTTTTATTTCCTGAATATTAGCTCAATATAAATTATATTGGACCAAAACATGTGTCCTTGTTTAAAAGTTTTAGTGTGATTGGTTTTACATGTAACCATAACTACAAATGGGTGCACGACTATTCAAACTCGGACAATTAAAATTCCGACAACTCAAATTCAGACAATTCAAATTCCGAAAACTCAAATTTCGACAATTCAAACTACGACAATTTAAACTTGGACAATTCAAATTCGGACAATTTAAATTCGGACAATTCAAATTCCGACAATTCAAATTCCGATAACTCAAGTTTGGACAATTCAAACTACGACAACTCAAATTCGGATAATTCAAACTACGACGATTGAACTATTTAAATAAGACGACTAAAATGTACATATATGTTATAATAAATTATGTAATGAGAATTATAAATTTTATCAAACGTTGTTTTTTAGATTTGAGATTTTAAAGTTTCTATAGAATCAATTTTCTATTTATTAAAAAATATTTAAGTTTTTCTAAAAAAAAAACAAACAAGTTGTTAGATAAAAAAATATATAAGAGAAATAAACGACTATATATAAAAATAATTAAAATTTTTTGAATAGTTTAGACATGAAAATTAAGTAATCTTAAAAAATATGTATTTTTGTTGTAAGTAAATAAATTATCAGTATTAATATTTAATAGTTTTAATATTAATAACGATAATAAAAAGCGCTCAAAAAGTTTGGTCTAAAGACGTTGGGTACAAAGGAACTTTTTGGTTATCGAGTCGTACACTACATACTTATAAAGTTTCTTACGAGTTATTACACATAATTTTAAAAGTTTTGTCATATTGACTTTAGTGGGCCGGTCATTTTCACTCTGAGAGCCGGAACCGGTCCGCGGGCCATACGTTGCAAAACCCTAATGTGTAAAAAAAGAAAATAAAAACCGGACGTAACATCTTGAATATTTAAAAAAAAATCTTAACAAATTTAAAAATACATCGCTTAAAAACGACAAGTATGGAGATATACAATCAAAAGTTAAGTTAAAATAAATTCTTATTGTTAAAATTTTTTTAAATATAGTTTTACTTTGATTATATTTTGTATTTATTTAAAAACTATAATTTATTATTTAAAATAATAACAAAAAAAACAATCAATGCTGTCAAAGCTTAAATAGCAAAAACTGAAACATGGTTATTTGCTATAAAAATAAATAATTGTTGAAACTTTTATTTTATGTTGTTGGTTTTATTTATCGAAGTTTTAGTTGACAGCATTTGAATTGTCAAAGTTAAAACTGTCAGGTTTGAAATGTCGGAGTTTAAGTTGCTAGAATTTAAATTGTTCGAATTTTAATTGTCCGAATTTAAATTATCGAAACATTAATTGTTACATTTTGAGTTTGAAAATTTAAAATGTTAGAGTTTGTATGATAAAAATTCGAGTTGTCGTAGTTTGAATCGTCCAAATTTGAGTTGTCGTAGTTTAAATTGTCCGAACTTGAATTATCGGAATTCGAATCGTCCGAATTTGAGTTATCGGAATTTGAATTGTCCGAATTTTAATTTTCGTAGTTTGAATTGTCGGAATTTAAATTGTCAGAATTTAGGTTTTCGGAGTTTGAATTGTCAGAATTTTAGTTGTCGGAATTTGAATTGTCGTATTTGAGTTGTCCGAATTTGAATTGTCGGAATTTGAATTGTCAGAATTTGAATAGTCATGTAACCTTTCAAGTAGAAATTATGCGGAATTTTAGACATTTTGAAGATAGTTTCACGTAAGTGTTTTGGATTTTATGTAATGTTTACTATTTAGTCTTAATATTAAAAAAGTATACCTGTAAAACTTTCTTCAAATCGTCTAAAATTCCGAAAAATACATTTTTGTAATGATTGCCACCTGCAAATAAACTTTCAGTTACAACTTACAGGTCTTATTTTTCATTAGCATTCGTAGTGTACACTGTATATGTAAAGTATTTTTGAGCAAAACCATCATAAGACTTAATTAAAAGTACTATTGTACACTTTAAATCAAGTTAAAAGCACATTCATATAGAATTTTCGCAGAAAAACTGTTTTAATCTGTTTACTTTATGTGGGTCTCAAGCTAAAGCTTAAGTTGCCTGTAAAATCCAGATTACGGACTATACAAGTAAACTTAACTAACATTATCTAGTAAATTATAATGACGCATAGTTTAATCACTTATTTAATATATTGTTTGTAAAATCAACACGTTATTTATTCCTTTTTTAAAAGAAAATTTAGAAAAATTTCTACTTAAACTAGAAATAAATAGAGTTTAGATTACACTATAAAACGAAAACAAGAACGTCTAAATTCAAACAAGAGAGAGAAAGAGAGAGAAACAAATAATGTCTTGAAGGATGATCAGACTAAATTTCAAACAATAACAGTTTTGAAAATTTTGATGAAATTTAAACAGATGCAGATTTAGAAAACTGAAGGTGTTTATTTTCTTTTTTCTGTTTTTAATTGTACAAAATAATCGCATATTTTTGTTTATAATACTAATTTAAAGACTAAAAAGTCTTTAGTTTCGAATTGGATCTATGTTTAGTATTCAAGTTTACTTCTAATTATAGTACTTAATTATAAATGTTTTAGCAACTTTTTATTTGTTAAAAAGTACTTTCTTAAAACTTTCTTCTTTGGTTTAAAATTTTACAACTTAAAAGTTATTTCGATTTTAAGCAGCTATCTATAAACTTAATCGAAAGTTTTTTGCGTTTAAAATAATTTATATACGCTTTTAAATTAAAATTTAAAATAAATAAGCTACCAAAATAATGACAAAATTCTCTTTTACATAATTTAAACACGATCCTTAATAAAAAACTTTTTGATCAAAAGTATTACACTAAACAAAAATAAAAACAACATATTTTACACAAAAGGTAATTGTAAAACTGGTTTTAAAATATAAATTTAAAATATTTAAAATGTTTTTTTACAATATCTCTATTACTGTTGAGACTCAATTTGTGAGTTAGCATTAGGTCTTGGTAACTAAATTACCTCAAAAATAAACAAGTAGAATAACTCTGCCGTTAATTCTATCCATTCGACTAAAAGGTTTCCGACTTGGTCTACAATTTTCCGACTTTTTGTTTATATCATAGTTTTCTGTACTTTTTTTCAAATTTATGTGATGTCTTTTTTAATATTTTCCACATTAAAAATTTGAATTACTTTAAATGGTTTCTTACTAATATATTACATTAAATTTATTGAACAAACAAAAACACATTAAACAATTTAGTCCAAGGGTGCACGAAAAAATCTTTTGGTCATCGCAAACCAACTTCAATCTAAATAATAGCTAGCTAAAAAATTTGCAGTCAAAATCCAAAATCTAAAACAAAAAGCTTAATGAAGCTATACAAAATAAGACTAGGAATCTTCACAACTTTAAACACTATTCTAAAAAAAATATTCAAAATAAAATAAAGTTATGAAATGTGTATCGAAAACTATTAATCTCTCTAAAATAAAATCAATTTTATCTGACATTAAAGTTAAGGTCAGCATAAAGTTCAATTTGTTATCAAATTTATAAAAAGAACTAAATAAAAGAGAGTTATACGAAGTGTAATTAAAATTTGGATGTTACAAAAAGCTTATTGTATTTTTACAAAATTATTAAACTAAGACTATAGCATTAGAAAAACTATGACTAATTTACTTATTTTACAGAATAAACGACCTTCTCTTTCTTAATTAACAGCATAGGTTAACGGGTTTCTGTAAAATATAAATTTATTTTAGAATGTATTATATATTGAAGTTATGTTTATTTTGTAATTAATAAATACAAATTCGATACAAGAGTAACTTTTATAAAACTTATACAAAATTTTATTTTTCAATTTAGTTTAATTTAATGAATTTCAATTAAAAGTTTTCATGATTTTGTGCTTAACAAGTTAGCTTTCTATTTCCAATCATCCTTTTTTCATTTTACTGCATTTTATACTTTTATTTATTTTTTTTTTTTGAAATCAAATAGATGCATAAACACAACTTCTTTTTACGTTTTATTATTAATACTTTACTAGCTTTAAAATTCTTTTAATATCTTAGTTACAGAAATTCCTAGTACATTAGCCATTTTATAAAATAATCCACTTTTTTTAATAAGTCAATTAAAAGTTGTTGATATGTTTCGTTGTAACTTGAAGTTTACTCATTAACTATATCAGCCTACAGTGAAAAAAGCTCCATAAAATTCTAAATATGTTTAAATATTTAGTCTGTTACGGTTAAAGTGTCCTCGTTTTTATTTTTATAAGCTTTTTTGTTTGACAAATTTCTATTATTGAGCAATCAATAGTGTTAATTTTAATTTGATGAAATTTTTAGAAAATAGTGTCTGTAATTGCATAAATTTGATAATTACTTTTTATATTTTTTATTTAACTATTATTGTACAGAAATCTAAGACAATATTCATTCAAAAACATCTTTATTAAAGCAAACAACAAATAAAATCGATTTCGGCTAAGGCTTTTCAACTACTTTTGTTAGCAACTAATTTTAAGACTAAATTTTGAGTAAATAAATAGTTAGAAGTTACATCAGAAATAATCAATAAACATTGAGGAATTGTTTAGCAAAATTCGAATTTAGATCCAAATTTAAAATTTACTATTGAAAAAGAAAAAGACAATTGCTTACCTTTCATGGACGTACATCTGTTGCGTACATCTTCTGAGTTGCTTACTACTGTTTATAGAAAACCAACATTTGCTGGTCTATGTATTCCATTTCAGTCATTTTGCCCTTTATCACAAAAACTCGGTTTGATTTCCTGTTTAGTATTCAGAGCACACAAGATTTGTTCGAAAAAGTTGTTTAAAGAAGAATTAGATAAAATAAAAAATATTTTTGAAGCTCTTGGTTATCCATCACATATAGTCAGAAAGAAAATTAACAATACAATCTCAAAATTTGAAAAACCTGTTAAACTTGGTCGTAGTAAATGCCCTGTATATTTGAGATTGTCATAACTCGGTAAAGTAGCAACTGCTCTCGAAAAGACTGTCAAACACACTGTAAACATCACTTTTAACTCTGTACAACTAAGAATCAGTCATGTTACAAGAAAGCCCTTAAATGGAATTTATAAAGACCGTACTGCCGATCATGAAAAAAGCAAAATTATTTATACGTACAAATGCCACTGTGACAGTGTGTACATTGGCAGAACGTCCCAGAGATTCCATATAAGAAGGGACCAACACGTTTTTAAATCCCTCAGAAGATGGATGGACACTGGTTTAAAAAAACCATCTAATAGATTATCAGCGATTGCCGAACACTTATAAAACAATTCAGATTGTGCAAAGAACTATAGTGATAGAAAATTTTTATTTATAAGTAAAGCTCGTAACGATTATCACCTAAGTGTTTTAGAATCTTTATTTATAAAAACGTTCCAACCTAATTTGTGTAAGCAACAATGCTTTTATAATTTAAATCTTTATAAGTTGTTAGAGATTAAATTAAACGAAAATTTTTTAAGTAAATTATTTCTTTTTTTATTTAATTTTATTTAAATTTTGTCGCTCATATTTTTATTTCTATTGTTGCTTATCTTAGTTAAATTACTGATCAAATGCTTTATATATGTATTTATGAATTGTGAATGTCTAATTAGTTTTTGTTCAATTATGCTAATTAGTGTTAATTGATTTTTTCTGATGCAACCTTTGACTATTTAATTACTCAAAATTTAGTCTTAAAATTAGTTGCTAACAAAAGTAGTTACGAAGCGTTAGCCGAAATCGATTTTATTTGTTGTTTGCTTTAATAAAGATGTTTTTGAATGAATATTGTCTTAGATTTCTGTACAATATATGTAGTACTAAAAAGTTATATACTAAATTTAACTATTAATAAAAATTGTGCTTAAGAGTTGTTGTAATATAACTATAATTGTTCAACGACAATAAATAGTAAATTTTCCCATGGACCAAGTATACGAAAATAATTTTCGGTTATCGATTCACGGATTTAGTTTTGTCTCAGGACTGGCTGTTATTAATATGAATATAAACTATTGATATTATAAATTAAGTAAGAACAGTATAGGTTCTGTATATTTTATTTATTCACAAAAAAAGCTTTAATTGATATTTTGTAAATTAAGAAAAATATAATTAAAGATTAACAGCTCTAATTAAATAATAGAAAATATAAACTTAACGTTTTTTAACAAAGATCCGAACGAAACAACTTCACAGCAATTAATAATAATAACAAATTAAGCAGTATTCTTTCTTTATTACACTAGTACATGTTTCTGTGTTTTAAAGTAATAAAGAAAGATTACTTGTCTATTCAATTTGATATTATTAGTTTTATTTATTGTTTTTAATTCTAAACAGACTAAAAATGAAACTATAACCTAGAGACTTTGAGATTTTAAATATAATATGTTTGTTATAATTAGAATATTTCATTAGGATATTGAATTCAGATATTTTACAGAATTTAACGCCATAGTTGCTCAGTTTTAAATAGTTTATTTACGAGCGTGAACTTAACTTAGATGTTTTTTTTTTTGTAGCTCAATAAACAAAACTTTAAAATCAATTATTTCAAATTCTTTAATGCTATTTTGGAACTTTTTTTTGTTTTTAAAAAAGATCTTTTGCTTTGCATTTTACAAAATTTCCATCAAATTAGGGTTTTACTTTTATTGTGGGACAGTTTAAAAGTTTTGAGTTTTTTTTTTCTATTTTTTTAAATTTAAAAGTTTTCTCCGAAGTTAATAATTGTTTTCAATTTTTTTTTCTTACATACTTATTAAACTAAGTTTAAACTTGTAATTAATACTTTTTTCTAACTTCTTTTATACTATAAGCCTAAATAATTTTTTCAGAAAAATTTCAATTTTGCACGATTTTCGATATTTAGGTTTACAGACTTTTATGCAAAAACAATTTTTTTTTTTAATAATTATTATTTTTAACGAACTTTTATAGTTAAGTTTCATGTTGCAATTATTTTTCCCTATAAATTATTGTTTTTAGAGTATATGACCCATACAAGTTTTACCTCTAAACTCTTAGCAAAGCTAATTGAGAGATTTCTTGCTCAAGTGCTAATAGTTTAGATAAAACTTGTATAGGTCATATTTATATATTTTAAAAACAATAATTTGTTGGGAAAAAATTTAATTACATCATAAAAGTTAACTATACAAGTTTGTTAAAAAAAATATTTTTCCATTAAAGTCTGTAAACCTAAAAATCGAAAATCGTGCAAAATTGGAATTTTTCTGAAAATGTTTTTTTAGGCTTATGGTATAAAAAATAAAATTTTAATACCAAATTAATTAAAATTTTCAACTAAGTGTAATAATTATGTTAAAAAAAAATTGGAAAAAAAAAAATAAAAACACTTGTAGAGCTTTTTTCCGGTGCATAACTTACTAAAAATATATAACAGAATACATTTCATTTTAAATTTATTTAAGTACTTTCAAGTAGGACTCGTCAGAAATTGTTTCCTACTGAGTTTGAATGGGTACAAATTGAAATAAAATTATACTACAGTTTAAATTCAAGAAAGCAAGGAGAAAATACTTCAAAACACTTTCCTTTCGCTTGGTTATCCAGGTAACTTAGTTTCGAAAGTTATAACAAGAGCTAGAAGTTCAACAGCTTTAAAAATGATTGGTCCTCAGAAGTGTCCAGTATACTTAAAACTTCCTTACCTTGGAAATATTTCTGAGAGGTTTTCTAAGAAAATTTCTGAGGAAATAAGCCAAGTTTTCAGCTCTGTTCATTTAAGAACAGTTTTGTATACTGATCGACCACTAAGTGGAATTTACAAAGATGTTTCTCCCACCCATGAAAAAAGTAACATCATCTATAAATTTAGTTGTCACTGTGGTAGTGACTACGTGGGAAAAACATCTCAAAGGTTTCATATAAGAATCTTTCAACATGTTCCAAAAGTCTTGAAAAAATGGTTTAATGGCCGTTCTGAGAAACCAACTAAAAAATACTTCTCGGCGATTGGGCAACATTTGTTGGACAATCCTGAGTGTGTTAAAAATTATAAAAAGGACAATTTTTCAGTCCTAGTGAGAGCGGAGAACTCTTTTCAATTGCATATTCTGGAAGCTTTATGTATTCAATCTTTAAGGCCCAGTTTATGCAAGCAGAAAAAGTTTGTTTACTAAACTAGACTTTTTAAATCCTTATATGAGTAATTTTAAAGTAATTAGTTTTTTGTTAAAGTTTATTTTTAAGCATAGTTTTATATTAAAATTTTTATCGCTTCTTTATTTAGATTGTTTTAAATCTACCGAGTTTTATTAGTATACCAAATTTGTTTAACATTAGCATTTATTTAATTTTAACTTTTTGATTATTACAGTATTTTATATCTTAAAACTTAAAACTGTAGTATAATTTTATTTCAATTTGTGTTCATTCAAATTCAGTAGGAAACAATTTCTGACGAGTCCTACTTGAAAGTACTTAAATAAATTTAAAATGAAATGTATTCTGTTATATATTTTTAAAAAAGCTTGTAGAATTAAAAAAATAGAAAAAAACTCAAAATTTTTAAAGGGCACTACAAAAGTTAAACCCAAATTGATGGAAGTTAATGTGAAAACCAAAGTAAAAAACGTCCTTTAGAATAAAAAAAAAATTCCAAGTTAGAATAAAAAAAAATGAAAATAATTGAATATAAAGTTTGGTTAAAAAAAATTACTAAAAAAGCCATTCAAGCCAAGTTCACGCTCGTAGTTTATTAATGTTAACCTTGAAACTGTAATGACATAGTTTATGCTCATATAAGGTAGTTTACCCTAGAAAACAACTCTAACTAAAAACTATTAATGGAAATATTTGAAATGCTTTTAATCACAAATTTTATTAACTTTGACACAAAATTGAGTAATACAAATTAATGAATTTTAACTTATGAATCAGAAAGCATAAGCAAATGAGAAATAACTTTCTGTAAATTGACACCAAAAACAAAAGCGCTTTTCATTTTAAAGTATGGTGGCAGCCCTACATGTTAAATTGTTTTATTGAAATTCTGAAGAAAAATGGTATTTTCTTATAAGAATAGCAAAAAATTTTTGATGTTTTTTTTTTTGCTGTAATTGCTCTAATCATAAAGCTTGAAAATGTGTTATTTCAAAACATTTTGAAGCTTAAACAAAGTTAAGGAAGTGCTTCTTGATTTACTCTCAAAAAAAATTAATGAAAATGATAAAAAAATTACAGAAAATCAAAAAATGTCTTTGTTTTAAAACTTTGTTAAAATTTTTCAAAGTGTTAGATGTTTTTCTTTTTGTGATATTTTCAGCATTTAAAAAGTTTTCCAACCAAAAACTTTTAAGTCAAAATTTTTAAGGTCTTACACAGGGGTTGTTTCAGAAAAATATCAAAATTGCGTGATATTGGTAAAGCTAAGGAACTATATTTTTCATTTTCTGTGATTTGCCACAAGCAAAAAATCAAACTAAGCTCCACTACAAAATTTTCATTTTTGAGGGGCAACAGATGCGACCTAGTGTACACTGTCACAACTTTTTTAAAATAAGATGTTTGTATTTTAATTTGTTTACAACTCATTATTTAACTATCACAATCAGAGCTTAAAAAAGTTAATACAAAAAGAAATAAAATAATTTATTTCTTACAATGATGTGTCTAAAAAACTTTGGCAAAAGTAACTACATCAAAAGTTGATAGTCATAGTGTGTTTTTTTTAATTGTTTTGTAGTCTAATTTGTAACAGTTGTAACAGGGTTGTCCCACACTCAGGATACTCAGTATTCCAGGTAGTTAAAAAAATAAAACTCAGTGTGACTTAGGGCAGTTAGGCCAATATTATAAAAAAAACTCAGGTTAGTTCTAATTTTTTTGAAATATTTGTTTAGTTTTTTAGATTATGAATAAATCAAGTTTAAATATTTTTATATTTAAGAACCTACATTATTTAAAAAAATTGTTTTAGTTAAATTTTCTTAAGGAATTCAAAAAAACTCAGGATGACTCAGGGTATTATATTTCTTCAAAGAATTGCAACTTTTTTTTTAAATAATTTTTATTTAAAGGATATCAGTAATAAATATTATAATAATGCTTAAGTATTATACTTTACACATCTTAAACTAAAATGTTTAAATGTATATTTTTGGTATTTAATATTACTAAACTGATAAAAAAAATATTAGTCTTTATTTTAGTGAGATTTTAAAAACACTTTTTTAAATTTTGTGTGAACTGTTATTATATTTTAATTTATATAGATGACATTTATTGGAATATAATATTTATTTAAAAATGAAATGCTGTTATATGCATTTTAATAGAATAATAAATAAGTACACATATCAGGTAAACCTGTTTTTTTATTAACAAATATTATAAGCTTTTAAATTTTGTCCAGACAGGGTTAAAATAGAACCTGAAACCCTAGAAAACACCTGGAATTTCACAATTTAGGTTGAAAAACTTGGAATTTGAGCAGTTTTGAGAAAAAAACTTACATTTTGAACAAAAATCACTAAAAACCTTGAATTTTGAATTTTCTTTACATGATAAAATGCTTTGTCATCATCAAAAAATTTTTTATCAAAAAACACATTTTAAGTAGCTTAACAGTAACTTTTTATTATTGTTTATACTACTTATATACAGTTTTAAACAATAAATTAAAAATAGAAAAATGTCTACCAAAAATGTATATTTTTAAAAACGTGGAAGAAATTAACCAAAATCACTTGGCAGCCTTGAATGTTTTAAACCACCCTACTTCTTTAATAATTTAAAAAAAATCTGCTAAAGTTTCAACCAACCAACTTGTGCAAAATTGTTTATATTGTATAAGTTTCAAACAACAAAATGTAGCAAAAATTAATACAAGAAAACTTTTTAATGATATTTATATTTATTGTTTCTTACAGGTCAAAGTTTTATATAGCTTATGAATTACCTATAAATAGATAAAAATGAAGGATTATACCTTTGTCAGTAATTACATGCTAAACTTAAGAAGACATGCTGTAGAAAAATACATCAAACTCTTCGAAGTAGAACTCAAGAGTGCAAAAAATTAGTCTGATATTGAAAATCTGTACACTGAATACTGCACAAAAGCTTGCAACAATTTCGAAAGAGAGTGTGATGAGTATAAAAAAGGAGCTTCCACGTTGAAGAGTGCAATTAAGAAATACAAACCAGTTCACTTGCAGAAAATTCAAGAAGAATTTGGAGAGTTTAAGGCAGTGATGAAAAAATCACTAAATATATACTCTTGAATCTATTGATCTTTTTGATTCAACAAAGCAAATATTACCAATAACTGAAAAAAATCTAAAAAAATGCATACAAACAAACTAAAAAAATAAGTTGTTAGATTTAAAAAATTACTTTATAAGTTATAGCACATAACAAATAAAATTTAAATCTGTGAATTATTGTTAAAAATAAAATTAATATTGAAATAATAAAGTTTTAACTATTTTGAAAAAATGCCATTGTTAGATTGTGACGTAGTAAAATTTTATAAGGATATTAGATTAAAACAGGTTTATTTATTAATTTCTTCAAAGACTTTTAAGACTTCTAGTCTACATGGATACAAGTTGAAATATATTTAAAAGAATTTTTAAATAAAAAGAAATATGAAATTTGATTATTAGTATTATTTTATTGTTTTTAACTCAAGTTAAACATTTTTATTTTAAGATTAATTGAAACTTACTTGACATAAACCATGTTTTAAAATCAAAATTTATTTCAAATATTTCTTGATCTTTAAGTTTTTGTTATAACTATTATGTTTTAATTTTGTTTATTTTTGACTTAAAACTAGTTTTTTATCTCTAAAAAAGTGAAGCTTTTTTTAAAAGCTGTCTATTTTGAAATCTAAATATTAACTTCAGGTTTTACATCTAATCTTTTTGATAATTTATTTTATTAATTTGTTAAGCAGATAAATTAAAATTAAACGATCAAAAATTCAGTTCTTTTATAAAACCTTTATTTAAAAACTTAACAAGCTCTAAATTTTTGTTTTATTTATAGAATTAAACTCTCTCAGTTGAACATTTTAGTTTTTATTTTGTGTGATAACAAATAGTATTTCACTAGTCGTTTATATACTGTATAAAACAAAAAAAAATGAGTGCAAGAAATGACCATCTGCTCAACTTGCGAAGACACGCTTGTGAGAAATATATCAAACTATTTGAACTAGACCTTAAAACTGTAAGGGATTTGTCAATGCGTGAATTTGATGACTACGACAAGTAGTAGTAGACAAGCTTGCAATCAGTTTGAAAAAGAGTGAATACAAATATATTTCTGATATTTCTTACAATCGTTGGAAAGTAAAAAAAAAATCAAGCCAAATCACTAGCAGAAGTTGGAGGAAGAATTTGAAGAGTTTAAGGAAGTGTTGAGAAAGTCAATTAGTATAAAATATTAAAATTAATTTTGTTTTACTCTAAAATTAAGAAAAAATATTTATGAAAGTTAAGTAAAATATAAACTGAATGTAGATTTCGAAGTACACTAATCAATTAAAAATTAGTAAAAAAAAACAACATACTCTAAATGGCATAAAAATTACAAATTCTAAAAACTATTGAAACAAATAAAATCGATTGATAGTGATAAAGTTAGATAAAAAGAAATTCTTACTTACACTAATTTTCATAATGTTTAAAAATTTTAGTCTATGGATGTTTGTTTTTAAAATTTCAAAAATACTATATTTTAAAATGTACATATAAAATATTATGTTTACTCTTTCAAATTTCTTTACAATTATTATTGTTTTTAAAATTTCAAATAGTATTTAAAACAAAATATTGTGATTATGACAATAATTAAAATAATAAGTTAGCTGTGTTTCTTTCTACTTCTGTTATTATATTGCAAAGTAAATTCTTTTTTAATTGGCTAAATTGTTATTTCTCCCTATCATTTAAGTGTTTTAGTTTTTTAAATATTCAAGTGTTTTTTTTTTGTGCATGATTTTGTTTATGACTATAAAACCCTTATTGTTTATTTTTTTAAATACAAAAAGCTCATAACAGTTGTTCTACTATTTTTCTTTAAAGGAGGCTAAAACTAAAATGGTTAAAAATTTTTTTAAGAAAATTTCAAAAACTTTAACTAATTTACCAATTTAAAACGTTGTTTAAATTGTTTTTTTATGTAGAAAATAATGTTCACACTTTAAAAAATTGATGTTAAAAAATGGTATAATGGCAATTTTCTATTTTAAATTTATTTAGGCTTCAAGACATTTAAACTAGATAATAATTAAGGTTAACTTTGAATAATAAATTATTTTGATATATTGCTTGTACTAATTTTGTTTTAATGAACAGATTATAAATATTAAAACTTGGATCTGTTTAAAGCTCAGCAGGTTTTTGTTAAAATTACTAAATTTTTAACCTAAAATTTGATAGTTATTTTTAGACGAGTTAACCTAATCTGTTGATTTAATTTTTTGTTCGCAGTTAATGAAAACAAGGTTGCCAAAAAATTTGAAAATTAACAACTTAGGCTAAAAGAATTTGAGAAATGTTGTACAAAAAATGGTAAAAATATAAATTTTTAACAAAAATCACTAAAAAAAAGTTATAATCTATTTTCATACGTTAGTTAATGAAATTTGTTTTACTATGAAAAATTTATTATACAGTATTTTTTTTTTGTGTGTACCATTATTAATTTTTATTAAAAACATCTTCAAAGTAGCTTAAATCATATTTTTAATGTTTATGCTATTTAAGGCTGCTAAAAATCAATTATGAACTCTATTGAAAAAAAAAAAAAAAACTTTGACAACCCTGTAAAAAGTTTGTTAATAATACTAAAATGTTTTTGTTTATTTTTTAATCATTATATATACAGTTGGTTCCTAGAAGTACAAGAAAATCAGAAAAAGTCAGTAAAAATGTTTTTTTTTATAGGCAGGAAAAGTCAGGAAATCTGACAAAAATTGAAATAACGTCAGATTTTGTCAGTTTGAATTTAGAAAATTTCTTATTTTTAAAAGTCTTCAAATGGTAAAAATTAATTAAAAATCCTTTTAAGTCAGACTATGATTGCAAAATTTTCCTAGAAACTTACAAAAGTAATTATTTTTCAATGCCTTCATCTGGTAAAGATAGTAAAATATTCATTAAAAAATTTCCATTTTTTTTTATTAATACATTGATTAGACAACTAACTTGTACAAGTAGTTTTTGTATTCTTTTTGTGATATGTGGCAAGGACACTTCCATAGTAGAATGCATTTGTTGCCCGGACATTGGAGTTTTGCTTTGTTCATTTGTTTGTAAGTGGCAAATTACACAAATAGACAGCACCAAAAAATAAGCTTCCTTTCTTTTACCACCGTCACGCTATTTATATTTTTCTAAAAAGAACCCCTATGTAAATTGTATAGGACATTAAAATTTCGATCTTCTAGTTTTTTGCTGAAAATATTTTTAAATGTAGCAATCATCACAAAAACACATTCTACGCGTTTTCAGACCATTTGAAGAAAGTTTCATTAAGGTGTTTTTAGATTTTTGGTATTTTTTTATAATTTTTTGTTATTCTAAAGTTTTTTTTGAAGAAACCAAGAAAATCCTCCAAGAAATTTTCTTTAAGTTATATGAAAATACATACAATGTGTTTTTGTGATGATTGCCACATTGCATCAGCCAAAAACTTAAAGGTCAAAATTTTAAGGTCCTATACAATTTACATAGGGGTTGTTTTCAGAAAAATATAAATAGCGTGACGGTGGTAAAAGAAAGGGAGCTTAATTTTTTGGTGCTGTCAATTTATGTGATTTGCCCTGCACAAAAAGTTAAACATGCTCGATTACCAAATTTTCATTTTTGAGAGGCAACAAATTCATAGTGAAGTTTTGATATATACACAAAAGTTTATCTTGCAGGATTTTAGAATCAAAGTGTTTTTTGTTTAAGTAAATAATTAAGTTCTTTATAGTTAAGCACTATGTATTTTTTGTACAATAACTGAAGTTTTCAAAATAAATAAGAGTAGATTTATCAAATTTTATACTAAATGATAAAAGAAAATATAAGATTGAAAACGTTTTTAAGTTTCAAATGTTTAGTTATGTATTTTAGAAAAAGTTTAAATTAAGAATTTGACAAAGAAAATTCAAGAAAATTTTAATAAAAAGTCAGTAAAAGTTAAAAAAATTTTCTCAGGTGGCAACCCTGATACAAAATAATAAACTATAATAATTATTAACTCTTAGCTGTAACAGATAAACATGGTTGAATAAGTATCATAAAAATTATTGACTCTGTTAGATTTTTAACCACATAAATTTCGTTTTCAGGTTAGCAACAAATAAGTCACTTGAATTTAATTACTGAAATTTCTGTTTATTTTGAAAATGGTTTTCCAGTGTTTGAAACTAAAGGTAAATATTTTTTCCACTAGAAATAAAGTTATATAGAAACAATATACAGTGCTTTACTGTTTTAGTAAGAAAACTTGAAAATTTTATCAAATTATGTTTGAAAATAAAACTATAATTTTTTTTTTTGTTACAAATAATTTAAAAAAGTTATGAAAGTCATGTTATTTTTGATTTACTAATAACCTTTAAAAAAATATCATAAATTTAATTAAACAAAAATACCAGATATACTAAAACTGAGCTTTGGTAACTGATCAAATCTAACTAGTTTAAATATGAACATTACTCTTGCCTGCGATTATCTTAATTAAACCAATTTTATTTTATGTTTAGTTATATTTATTGATATTTTATTTAATTTTTAACCTGGGTTAACCACTAGTAGCATATAATTGATAAAAACTAAAAAGTAATAGTATCAAAACTTTAGCTTAACATAAATTGTTCATAGTTTTTATTTTTATATATTAGAGCAATTTTAAATAAGTATGATAAATAAACAGAATGGATTTATAGCTAGACATAACTTTATAATGTATAATATTTACTTTTTACTTATTCAAATATACACTTTATAAGTATGGCATATGACTTATAAACAGTCGCTGTAAAATCTTATAGTTTTAAATAATTTGTTCATTCTATTTATAAACGTTAAAGATTAAGCTATTGTGGTAAATGACAAATAGGGAGTAACATTTGAACTACGTAACTTAATTTGTTTATAGTTTAATTTTTTTTTTTAAGTTAGAAGAATAGTACCACATACAAAAACTAACACTATTAACACTAAAACAGTGAAGAAATAAAAAAACTGAAAGTCAATTTTCTCCTGCGTATAAATTTTTAAAGTTAAAAGTATAAAAAATTAATGAAAAATTTAAACTTTTGTAAATGATGTTTAAGTTTATTAGAAAAAAAGGAAAAAGTAAAATTATGAAAATATGTAATTTTTTTAGAGAACTTGAACAAAATGCAGAAATGAAGCTGCAGAATTAATGAGAACCGGTAATGAAGGTTTACAAAATAATCAAGAAACTACTGAAGTAAGTTCAAGTTATAACTTTGAAGTTATTTTTATAAAGAGTTTTGGTCTTAATTTTAATTTTGTCACTAAATTTCTGAGTTTATTGTTTAATCATTCTAAATAATAAAAGTAAGGAAATTATACTGTTTTTGCTACCAAAAATCCTACTAGTAAATTGCATGTTGAATTATTTTTTTTAAAGTAAAAGTTTTATATACATTTATTTATCATCATGAAATTTTGTCATGTTTATCATAAATTAGAAAACAACTTTTTGTTATTACAATTTTTTTTAATGTTTACCAAACACTTTTTTTATTATAAAATGAAAAACTAAATACTAATGAAGATATTAAATATACAGAGGATCTTATTTAAAAGCATTTATAGTCATTTGTTTTACTAAAAAAGTATAAATACGCCATTAGTGTTTACGTACAAGTGAAATACCTATATGTTACATAATATATTAAATCATTTTAACCTCAAAGTATAAATTTGAAATGATCACATATCTAAAAACATACATGACAATGTATCTTACAAATATATTTTATATTTTTTGAAATGGCTTACTCACCAAAACCAAATTATGATAATTATACTTAATTCAACACTTAATAAATAACGATTTTTTAAGAATACACAAAACGAAACGTTTAGTAAGTATTTAACTAAATTAAATAATTAAGATTTCGAATTCAGAAAACAACAATTAAGCAGAGTTATTTGTATCAAAAAAAAATCGATATTGTTTAGTAGTTTGTTCTAACTTTAAAAGTATGTTTAGTTTCTAGCTTTTTAATGTTTATTATATATGATTTTTATATTTTAACTAAATCACAACTTAAAGTTGTTACAAAAATTTATAATGTTTTTTGAAAAATAAAGTTTCACATGTTCTTACAAAATTTTCAGTGTAAATATTCATTTATCTTAAAGTTGTTAAGTAATATTTTTAATGAATAGTTTGAAATTTTTCTAAAGCTAGTTTATATGTTTAAGTATGCGGTTTATAAGCTAAAATGATTATAAAAACTTCTCTAAATATAAACTACTAAACATGAAATATATTTGTTTTGTTGATAAATATAATTTTAAGATTGTTATTAATTTGTTATTCTTATAAATCTTGTAAAACTTAAATGTTTTATAGTATATAAATATAAAGTAGAAAGAAATTATAAAATGCTAAATTGTAAAATTTTCTTGATAAAACTTATTTTGTTTTATATACAGTTAGTAAAAGTAAGCTAAAGTATCAATAAAATAAAAACTATTTCAAGTTTATTAATTAGTTTTCTTTTGCAATATGAAAACTTTTACTTAAAAAAAGTATTACAAAAAACAACAACAATGTTTTTTAAACTTTAAGTATGTTTTTTTTAATTTAATTTAAGTATTTTAAACTTGAAATTGATGTTTTTTAATGTGAATCAGGCACGTGGCTTTGTACGTTTCTGTAAATCTACAGAAACGTATACTTATATGCAAAAAAACTTGCTTTTATTTCAGCTTAAAAAGACCCTGCTTTCTTAGCTTTAAGTATTCATTTAAACTTAGTTATGCACTCCTGAGAGACAATTTAGACATGTATGTATTCTCTAGCGTTTTTAGTGTCGTAAAGATTAAACGAATTAAATACATCAAAATTGTAACATTTAGGGCGTTAAAGCTTATAATTTGACAAAAAGCTGCATGCAAAATTGATCTTAATGGAAGCTGTAACTTCAAAAACCAAAATCATACAATTTTATTTTACAAAAGTTTGCATTGCATAATTTGTTGTTACTATTGACTACGTTAAATGTTTGATTTAATGAATATAAATGTTTTTGAGTTAAATTGTAATTTTTTTAAACTTATTTTTAATGAATGTTTTCTGGGTTTACACAAGTGGCAGCACAAAAAGAGTCATATGGGGTGTGGAGCAAAATAAATTGCCTTGTATACAATTATCACTCGTACTTCAACATTCTATTTTTTTGTATTAACATAACAGCAGAGTTTCAAATTAAATTCAATAACATTAGAGGTAGCTGTGTTCCCGCTAGGACGTTATCACGCGTCATTTCATATGTTTAAATTTTTGTAGATTCGTAACTTTTTTAAGCTAGCTACGTCCCTGATATGAATATTTATTATTAAATAAAATTATATGTTGCATATGCATGTAAATTTTGTTCACTTCATAAAACAAATAACTTTTTTTTACGTTTTTATATTGTGATTTAATATATAAAAACAATACTGATAATAAAATAATAAGTGTAAACAGTAGAAAAAAATAATGATATTGTTTAGTCTAGTTTATATCTAAGTATAATGTGATGAGAAAACAAATTGACTTTGTTTTGTATTTTTGTACTGTTAGGTTAAATTTAGTTTTATTTTATAAAAATGTAATTATATACTTTTTTTAAATTTTCGGTTAAGTAAAATTTTTAGAATTTTGTTTTAAATTTTCAGTGAGCTAATGTTTATGTAGCAAAGTGTTACCAAATATGAAGTTGAAAGTATAATAAGTTACTTCTTGATAATATGTTATTACCATTTACAATTGTTTTTACAAAAGTTATGCTATTTTTTTGTGAAATGACAGTTCGATAGTTCACTATTTAGGGTTTTAATTAAAATACATCTGAAATATTTTAAAGAAAGTATTTAAATTTAGCCTTTTTGTACTGTTTTGAAAAATTTTAAGGAAAAATACGTCTTTTAATGTAAAATTTATAAAAAAAAGTATATTATTAAATTATTTTAATAAAAGTTTTGTTTTTGTATTTGTAGAACCATGAAATTTTTTTTACTAGGGTTAACTAAAAACTACACAAATTAGATAACATATTAGGAGATTAGATTTGTTTATTTTGTTTAATTTTTTGCGTTTATATGGTGTAAAGAAGCTTTATCATATGTTTATTTTCTATAATCGTACTTTATGACTTTTGTGTGTTTATACAACGATTGTAAAAATCTACCTTCTTTCAATAGTGACCATAGATTTGGTTTGAACAAAAAAACTATTTTTTTACAATATTTTAAAGAATAGCTTTTTGAAATATTTCAAAGCTTATAAACTACAGTAAGCATATTTTTTATATGTTAGTTTTTTTTCTTACAATTTATTTTAATTTTTTTTGACCTAAATTTAAAAAAAAATCTTTGTAGAAAGTATAAGGTTTATAAAAACAATGATTTTTTTTCAATATACTTACTATGTTTTCATATTTTAGTCTAAAATTTTCACTTTAAAAAAATATATCAAACAAATCTATTTATAATTTTTATCTGAAACTTAATTTTAATTATTTTTATAAATACTAACTGTATATGATCATTTTTAAAGATTTAGTTTAAAAGTATTTTATTTATTTAAAAATAGACTCGATAAATAATGAAGATATTTTTATTGTTAACATACAAAGCTTGTAAAAGGTTTATAATAATAAAACTTTTACAAGTATAAGTAACTTTTAAAATACATGTAAACTTTACTATTAACCATGATTATATTTATTAAATATAGTGATGGTTAATAGATTAATTAGTTTATTCTTTTTATTTTAACTTACAAGTATATTTTAAAGTTTTTTTAACGGATTTATGATTTATAAGTCTGTTGTTAAAGTTTGTTCAAAATTTTGAACAGGGTTGCCAAAAAACTTGAAATCCTGGAAAAACCTTAAGAAACCTAGAGTTTGACAATCTAGGCTAAAAAAACTTGAAAAACCTAGAATTGTAGACAATTTATACATGCTAAGTAGAAATATTTTGATTTGACATAAAAAGTCTACCATATATTAAAAGTTTTTGTCATCATCAAACTTTTTTTCAAAAAGCCCATTTGATGTGTCTTTTCAATATTTTTATACTATTTAACATAATTTTTTATCTTAAACTCAACTTTAAACTAAAAATAGATCTAAAAATGTGTACTTTTAAAAACCTGGAGGTAATTTAAAAAATCTGAAGAAAATTTGCCAAAAACATTTGGCAACCCTGTTTGATGGTTTTATTATAAAATATATATATCTGTTACTTTTAATTTCAAAACAATATTACAATTTTAATTCTTTTTAAATAATTTTATGCCTTAAGGTTTGCAAACTAAAGAAAAAACTTTAGTTGATAAAAACACAAGAAAAAAAAAACTTACAGTTCATAGAAATTCAAGCAGCAGTATAATTAACAGTATAACAATTATATACATGATAATTTTACAGGTTTTTACGATAAAGATAACATAAGAAGTCTTGTAGAAGGGCAACGTGTATCAAAGAAATTTTATTCAGAAAATATTGGTCACAAAGTGATAAAAAACAGTAAAATGCTAGCTACCATATGAGCTTATACTACTTGTGGAGTATTAGAGGTCATTTAAATTTTTTATACTTTGTTTATTTTTAAACATGTTTTTTTTAACAAAGTGATGGCTATAATAAAGTATTAGTTACTATTGATAATTTACTTATAAAAACCAGTAAATAAATTTTAACGTTTATTTAAATAGTTAACATAAAAGTTCTATAAGCGTAATATTTAAAATTAAGCAAAATAATTTATGCAAGAGTAACTGCAGATGCAACTGGTTGTTTAGTTTATTATTTTTACTTGGTTAAACTACAAACAAAATTTATTTTATCATATATTATAATAAAATGTAATTAAAATGTGTGTTTAATTTATTTTTCAAATTTAACCATAAAATATTACAGATACACTGATTATGTTACTCAAACTTTTTTTATAAAAAACTGTATGAATTTTATTTTAAAACCGACTTTAAGACTTTTTTTCTTTATTTTTGTGTTTTCTATTTTGTAATCACAAAACTTAATTTTGTAAAATTATTATCTAACCTGAAGTTTTAAAAATAATCATTTTAAAAAACTGAATTTTTTTTAACAAATTTAACGTTTATTATTGTGTTTAAAAATTTTTAGAAAAACAATTAAATTTAAAACCTATTATCTTTAAGTTATTTTCATTTCTTATTTTTAAACTTTAAAGCATGTTTATGACTATCATTTAGACACTTAAAATAAATTGTCAAACAAAAGTGTTTATTATTTATAGTTAAGTACATAAATATTAGTTTTAAATTACACCTTATTTGTGTTACTTATTTGTGTTACTTATTTGTAAATTTAACTTTGTTACTAAAAATTATTTATAGTTCATGTTTTAACTAAATTTATCTTGTTTTTTTACTTTGAATTTTCAAAGTAAACTTTAAACTGAACTAAACGATGAAGTTATTTTTATAGGTTTAATGAAAGTAAACAAGCCATCGTTGACACTCAGTTAAGATTTTATAAAAGAAGTAAACTATACAACAAAATCAGAAAATAATAAAAATTATTATTTAAACAGATAAAAATTATTTGTCAGTCTATAAACAATCAATAACAATTTTTAACTTATTTACTACTAATGTTAATATCTGTTATGAAATATATATTTTTTTAACTTTTACTTGAAAAAGTACTGATTAGTTTCAGTTTTATATCTCGTTTGTCTTTACAATATTGTATACATATAATAATACTTCCTAATATTCAATTACTTCTTTTTCAGTTTTGTTACTGAAGCAGTGTTTAAATTTTTAGTATTTTGTAATATCATTTTTGTCGTATGTTGTTTTTATTTTTTTATTTAACTTAAGGGCTCGATTATATTTTTATTTTTTAAGTTTTTTGCTTCATAACGGACATTAACAAATCAGTCTGTTAACTTGAAAAGTTAGTTTGTTATATATTTCCAGTTAGTGCCGAAGTTTTCCACATATTTTATGCTTGGAAGTCCAATGCAATAGTGTTGTAATTAGCAATGTGTATATTTTGTAAATATATAGATATTTAATACAAGTTTAATACTATTTATTACAAATTTTTTCTTATTAAAAATTAAGTTTTATTTGTGTTTTGTTTAAACTATGATGTATTTAAAAAGTAAAATAATCAATAGCTGAATATTCATCTTCAAATGTTGCATTTGAAATTAATTGAATTTTCTAAAAGCTTATTTTTATTTAACTTAATATATTTTGCACTTAATGTTGCAGTCGGTAAATAATTAATAAAATAATACTTTGTAAAACAGTTACATAGTGTAAAAACCTGCTATTTAATATAAGTTAAAACGCTTAGCAAAAGAATAAATCAATAGCCAAAAATTAAAATACATCGAAATACATTTTGGTTATCAATTCACAAATACATTTGAATGACTTGACCAGGACAAAACTTATAGAGTAATTTATTTTATTAATAATGTTAATGTAAAATAAATTCGAATAACAGGAAAATTATAAATAAATTTTTAAGGAAAATTATTTTGTTCTGCACTTTATAAGTCACTGTTGTTCAACACTGAGCAAAATCTACTACTTACAAAATAATAATTTTAAATTAATTTAATACAGTTTTTTAAAATTGTATAGTTACTGATATATAATCATGTAATCTATAAATCCTACAGGTCATAACACGTCTATCAGAAATATTTATTTTTAAACAGCGGGAGTCGAATTTTTTAATGAATATCTACATTTGTGCACTTGAATGTTTTTAAAGTAAACAATAACTTTTTTACAAAGTATAATTGTTCTACATAACGATAAATTTTGTGTTTGTTGTCCGAATTACGGACAAGTAAAACGTTATTTAGTGAAAAATTAATAAAACTTCCTGTTTAAAAAAAATTTAAACGTTAAACAGATTTTTCGTTTCGTTACAAGATAAGAGTGAAGTTAAAATTATAAAGTTATTAGTAGTGTTTAAAGATATGTTTTTTTAAAGTAAATCAAAACTAAAAAGCTCATTACTAACTGTTTTTTTAGAGTATCAAAGCTGTGTCAAAATAAAATAGATACTGTACATTTGTTAGCACTATAGTATCTATTTTGCTACTATGCACAAAAATGCGGCCCGCAAAGGTAAGTCTGCGGTCGCGTGCATGTAAATGTGGCCCGCTGAGCAAAAATATATTTTTAGTCAAATTTTTTTCAGTAGTTTGATTTAATTTGATTAGTTTCGTTTTAAGTCTCTGTATAACAGTTAAAAAATTAAAGATTTTACTTTAACTATCGACCGAATGTTGTTAATACTTATATTTACACAAAACTGGTTATTATCTGACTCTGTGCGCGTTATAAATATTTCGGTGATGTTATTTAATTGTTTAGATATGACTTAGCTAAGTTATTAAGCTAAGTCGACTTAATGAACTGCGAACTAAACTTAGACTATCTTTTAAGCTTAATTTAATTAAATAGTTAGATTGTTAGAATACTTAACTGATTGTATATAAGAAATCGAGTCTAGAAACACAAAACTGTATTAAAATGAATATAAACTGCGATAACATGATAAAAAAATATACGAATAAGCTACTCCAATTCACAAGTTAATATAAAAACAGGCGCCTTCGTACAAGAAGTACGAGGCGAACACAATCTTTTAAAACGATATGTTGTTAACACAAGATCAAAACTAGACTGCCCCTCATGCTAAAGCAGTTCGAGAAGTAAACAAAGAGATAAAAAGTCCCTAATTTGAGAAAACTCTCTAGCGCCCTTTTTTATTTAAACGCAGTGGCGTTACATTTTGTGTTTTTCGAAAACCAATTTGATGTTCCAACTTGGTTTCCGTTTATGTACATATAAAACATGCTTACGTCAATGTTGTTCAAAGATATTTTGGTTTTAATAGCCATTTGTGAAATATAAACCAAACTAATTAGTGGTTTGTTCTAAAAATTTGCTGTAAGCTAATTTCGAAAGGTGTTTTGTTATTCGAAATCGTTTTGCGTTTAGAGTAAGAAATGTGTTTTTTTGTTAAGATTTCGCGATCGGGCCTAACATAATTAGCTTTGTCGTTGTTTGGCATCGCTGATGTGCTCTTGTTTAGAGAAAAGGGCAACTTTCGTTCTTTTGTCGCTCTGTCGGCCGAAGTAATGTTGGAAGAAGTGTTTGTAGTCGCTGCTATGCTTTCTGTCGTAGACGAGGTTAATTTCCTTGCGTTTTCCGGTTTGACGGAAGGCATATCTGAACCGGCCATTGGCTCTAGTCATTCTGGTGCTGGTTGCGGTTGTGCTTACCGTTGGTACTGTTTGGCATGGCTCTGATCTTTGGCACTGGTCGATGACTCTGGCCTTGGCGATTCTGGCCGTGGTTGCTGAGAACGTTGGTTCATAATAGATATATTCGTTGCATTGCGTGACGCTGTACTTGTGACGTCATAATTCGGTATGATGACAGCGCGATTGCGTTTTGACTCAATAGCATCATCCCTGCGATTGAGTTCGGCTAATTCGGCTTCTAATTCGCGTATTTCTTGCCTAGATCGGCTAGCAATTGCTCTGCGTAGAAGTTCGTCGTAATCGGCTTGTAATTCGCGGAATTCTTGCGAAAGTTCGCGCTTAAGTTTCTCACTATTTTGTAAAAATAACTTTAAGTTAGCGAGATTTCTATGTTCAGTTGTGTTTGATTGTAAAAAAAATAAACATCTCATCAGGAGGTAAAACATTAGACCATAAGATAAATTTTATTCTTTCGCAGTTATCAAGTTCGTCGATACGGTTGTACCTACAAAAGTTTTCAAATATCTTAATTATCGTCTCAACATCATGTATTTCATAGACTACGCCTAATAAAGAGAGATATTTCAAAACAATCTCTACAATGTTAAGGTGCTTAAAGGTTTCTCTTAATACAACTTGGTACCTTTCGTTGCTAAAACATTGGTATTCGAACCATGCATTTTTATCAAACTGCGTTTTCTCAAATCTATCGCGCCTACTTTGTCTTTTGTTAATTTCTGCTCTTAACATATCAATTTCAACGTTAAAATCTATAATTTTGTTACAGGCTATTATAATATATTTGAGGTTTTCGCGAGCTTCATCGATTACTTCGATGTCTCTATAATTAGGACAATCGTAAAGAAAGTGGTCTTTTAAGAACAACGGAAGGTTTGTTAAGCGGTTAGCTACGCGCCCTTCCCATAAAATAAGTTGGTAGAGGTCGTTATCTAGACATGACATTACTAATGCAAATGGGTTTTTTGTAAGCGGTTAGTCAGATTGTGATTGTACGTAACGTTTGAATATCTGTAGGGTACTGGTTCGGGTGGATCAGACAAGGAAAACTCTGCTATTAATGTTTTATATTTGTCTTCCTAAAATTTCTACCAGTCCCTATAAAGTTGGCAGCTCTTAGGCCTAAAATAAAGTATATACATGATACTAGTAGATTTCGTTTAAAGTCTTAATAAGTTTTAAACTAATTTTGGGTCACCACAACGAAAAGTAGAAAATAAAAAGAAGTTACGGACTTAAATAAGGTGCGTGTTAAACAATTGGGGGTCACCATTTAACTATCGACCGAATGTTGTTAATACTTATATTTACACAAAACTGGTTATTATCTGAATCTGTGCGCGTTATAAATATTTCGGTGATGTTATTTAAATGTTTAGATATGACTTAGCTAAGATATTAAGCTAAGTCGACTTAATGAATTGCGAACTAAACTTAGAATATCTTTTAAGCTTAGTTTAATTAATATTTATATTGTTAGAATGCTTAACTAATTGTATATAAGAAATCGAGTCTAGAAACACAAAACTGTATTAAAATGAATATAAACTGCGATAACATGATAAAAAAATATACGAATAAGCTACTCCAATTCACAAGTTAATATAAAAACAGGCGCCTTCGTACAAGAAGTACGAGGCGAACACAATCTTTTAAAACGATATGTTGTTAACACAAGATCAAAACTATACTGCCCCTCATGCTAAAGCAGTTCGAGAAGTAAACAAAGAGATAAAAAGTCCCTAATTTGAGAAAACTCTCTAGCGCCCTTTTTTATTTAAACGCAGTGGCGTTACATTACCACTTTGGCCTAAAAATGTGAAAAAGACAGATTAGCACTCGACTAGTATTTTATTCACAGTTTCATAATAACTTTTTTTTACAACAGCAAGTTATTATCTTAAACAGAGGGTAAAGAGTGCTTGGATTTAGTAAGTTGTATATATAACACTTATTTAATAAATAAACTAAATGCAAATGCTTTCCGTTATGTACAAAAGTAATGCACAGTATTTATCTAAAATGTCATTTCTTTACAAATTAAGTGTTTAATTAAACATGTAATCTATACCTATGTTTCTATTATAGATGTTTTATAACTATATGTTATATTTAAGTGT
Source organism: Thalia democratica (assembly GCF_965202585.1). NCBI lineage: Eukaryota > Metazoa > Chordata > Thaliacea > Salpida > Salpidae > Thalia > Thalia democratica. Next base: position 2,344,471 of record NC_139172.1, on the reverse strand, counting down.
ACACAAACAAATTAAAATTTACATAATAGTAAAAACATAGGTTTGTTATACTTTTGTTTCGACACATTTTGATTTTTTAGAATTTTTCTGTGCACTTTAAACTAATTTCTATGCACACAAATGTACTCAGATACTCATTTTTTTAACCACTTTTTTATTTGATACTTACTTAGATTAAGTCAAATTTAAAAATAATGTATTATTATTATTAATATTAATTCTTTAAGTAATATTTAAGTGTGTACAGACACACTTAAAATAATATATATGACATCAACTAAAATAGTTATTGTTAGGTTTATATTTTCAGTTTTCAAACAATATTTTTTGGCAATTTTTTTTTTTTTTTTTTGCCTATTTTTTGCGTTGTTAAATAAATCATAGTACTCCATAAATTAAAAAAATAAAAATTAATCAAGCTATCGTACGTTGTAAACTTTGGTTGTAAATTTGTGCTACACTTTTACATAATATTTTTTGTGGAAGTTTTATAGGATCTAAATTTATTTTCTAATAATTTAAGGTCAGGCAGTCGTGTAAAAAATTCGTCTGATAAGTTTTTAATTGCATTTGAAAAGTCAAATCTGCTTTTAGTTTGATGTTTTCAAAGGTTTTTGAATTTGTATAGTTTTATTTTATTTATCTGAAACCCCTATAGTCTTAACTTTGTTTCAAAATTCATAATATTATACCGTATCATGTAGAACGACTTTTTATTTTCTTGTAATACCAAGTTAGGTTTTTAAGTTGCGATGTAAGAAATACCAGAAATGCTAAAAACAGTATCAAGTTTTTATCTTGAAAAGCAGTATTATTTATACTTATACATTTAAGAAAAAATACAATTCTATTTCTTAACTTATAATATCGTTACAACATCAAACAAAAACTTAACCAAAGAACAAGCCTAAAGTCAACTAGGTCAACATATTGACTTTTCAAATTTCACTGCTATTTTAAACTTTCGGTGGTTAAGTTTTTTTGACAAAATTGTGTTCACTACTTAGATTGTTCATATTTTTTAAGCTTGTTGTTTTCGCTCATAACGTTTCCTGGTTTATTAATAAATTAAGTTAATTGATAAACAACATAAGTTCAAGATCTGGTTTTAAGCAAAATCATATTACCATAATGTATCTAGCAACAATTGCAGTAGCAACATTGTTTACAAAAACTTAAAATCAACATCCATTATAGTGGTGCATTGCTGCTTTGCTAACAAAATGTCTTTATCTATTTTTGTGGTTTTCATTGGAATTAAACCTAAAATTTCTTCTAAAATTTGAAAGTTAGTAAAAACACCTCCTATAAAAATTCTCAAACGAGCAGTATCTGTTGTACCAGTGCCTTCTTCATTATTATTAACAGATTGATTAACGTCCTAATTTGATTTATTTTGCTTTATAATCTTCAGATCTTTATAATAACTCATTATACTAGTTATTGCACCTTTTCTATTAAAATTTCTTTATTTTTTGTTGTGCTTTGCTTTGAAATTAAACCTAGAAATTCTCAGATGAGCAGTGTCTGTTGTATCAATGCTCTCATCTTAACAAACTGATTAACGTCCAAATTTGATTTTTATGGCTTAAAAACCTTCAACTATCTTCAGCAAACACGAATTCTTGTTGTAATTGAAGAAAAAAACAAAAGATTTTTACTACCGCCAAAACATATTCTCTAAAAAAGTTTACTTGCCTTAACAATTTTTCTGGTCATTATGTGATTACAATAAGATAAGCATGTGCTTTGTTGAGATTGACTTATTAATTTGTTTTTTTTATTATCTTGTTTCTCGCAATAACTCCTAACTAACGTTTTTCAATTCTTATTGCTCCTTTTATATTTCACATTTACTCAGTTTACGCAATACTTTATTGCATATAAAGAATTGCTTTAATGCTCAAAGCAAAAACAGTTTTTCTACTTCATTAATAGCTTAATAAAATTTATCCTTTAGTTAGAAACGTTTAAGTAACTTAATTGTCTATTCAACCTGAATTATAATGTATATTTTTTAATATACTTAATTATAGTTAATTAACTATTTTATCACTTTATTTTGTTAATTTCTTCCAAAATTTATTCTTAACAGGGTTGCCAAACAAACAGGCTAGTTTAAAAATTTAAAAAACTCAGACTAGGTTAAACCTTTTTAAGACATTTTTAAAACTTAGGTGTGTGTAAACCTTTTGTATTTGAATAAATTTTCGAATTATCATAATAGTTTTAATGACTCTAGTGTAGTTTATTAATAATTATATTTACTATCCTACTTACATATTATGTAATTTTTTGCAATGATGATATTTTAGTTTGGTATTTAAGTTTGATTAACAGCAAGTTTTTATCTCTTTGAACTGTTAATAAATTTAGACTGGTTTGACAAAACTCATTCATTTTTGCTTTTTAGGTGGCGACCATGTAAATAACTCATTTGTTATTAATAAGTTATTCTATTAAAGTATTTGAGTAGTAATTATCTTAAAGTTTTATTTAGTGTTTTTACCATACAAATAGTGTAAATATTACTTAATAAATAAATAAATTAATTACTGAATAATTTAAGAGTGAAAACTGTTTAAAATTACAAAAATTATTTTTAAAAGTTAACTTTTTTTTTAATATGAAAAAGCGGTTCATTATATAAAATAATTTAAGTTAAATTTATTTAGTCTTTATAACAATACTTTTGTATATTAGTCAATGTCAGTTTTATTTCGATAAATATGTATAACTTAAATTGACGTTTAATGTGTAGCTAAAAGTCATTTAAAATAATAAACTGAATAAAAGTAAAACTTTCATTAGTGTGACTAAAAATAAAACCAAAAGATTATTCAAAGGTCACTAAAACTGCGGCACGCGAAGATTTTGGAAACTTGAGATTTGGCCCGCAAGCACCTACTGCCTGCCGACCCCTGCTATACACCTAACTTAAAACTGATCTAACGAACAAAATATAAATATGTATATAAATATAAATATATAAATAAAAATTTCAAAACTTGCCATAAATAAATCCTATAGGTCATTACACGTCTATGAGAAATACTTTTTTTAAACAACAGGACTTAAATTTTTTAATAAGTGTCTACATTTGTGCACTTGAACATTTTTCAAGTAAAGAGTAAATCTTTTTTTTTAATATAATTGTTCAACATAACGATAAACTTGTGTTTGTTGTCAGAATCACGAACAAATATTTTAAGTAAAACGTTATTTAATGAAAAATTAATAAAAGTTCCTGTATAGAGTAAATTTCAAACACAAAACAGAATCTTCGTTTCGTTACAAGAAAAGAGTGAACCTGAAGAAACTTTTGTAGTTTAACTATAAAGTTTTTAGTAGTATTTAAATTTAAAAGCTATATTTCTTTTAAAGTAATTGTAATATAAGTCAAAACTACAAAGCTCATTAATAAATGTTTATTTTGCTAAGTATTATCTGCGTCAAAATAAAATAGATACTGTACAAATGTTAGCATTATAGTATCTATTTTGTTACAATACAACTAACTTAAAACTGATGTTACGAACAAAACTTTACAACATCAGTATTAGTAAAACTGTTTTAATATTTTTTAAATGTTCAACGTTATTCATTTTTTTAATTTGTGTCATTAAACCGTTTTTACGTAAACAACGTTGATAGTTGTATAACAAAAGTTACTAAACTATATGCTTTTTTAGTATGATTAAGATCATTTTGGTCTCATTTAGTAAAAATATCTTTTTTATTTTGATTGAAGTTTTGTTATTATTGTAATTTTTTTTATTCAAACTTAAATAAATAGTTTATAATTAAATAAAAAGATTATTACCTGTAGCTAGGACTATTTTTTTTATAAAACGTTTATATTCTTGTTGGTTAAGTACGTATTATAATTTGTTGGCATATAACACATTAAACAAATACAATAATTAAACCTTTTTAAACGCACACTTTATCCGTTTATGATTAAGTTGATATGTTTTCATATTGTTTTTAAAAGGAGTATTTTAAATGTTATGTGGAAATAAACTACAACAAATATTGTAAATTTAATCAAATTATTAAGCTAAGTTATCTATAAACACTTATTGCCGATATAATCATTGTTTAAAACAAATTTTATAACGTACTCAAAACAATTAATTTATTTTTTGTCTAAAACTTACTTACATAATTTTTAATTATAAAAATTTATAATGTAAATTTAAGTATCTAAACATTTTAAACAGTGCTTAGATTTTTTTTATTTTTGAACATTTAAATTTATTATTGACACTTGTTTATAATGATACACTGACTTTGCATAATAGCATAAACAAACTTGCATAAATTTATATTTAATTTTCAAACAACTCTAAACATTTTATGAGATCTTGTATTAAAAATATAAATCTATATACTAATGAAACTGAAAAATGTATGAAAGACTTAAGAAATCTTATACTGAATAGGAATAAATATCCGCCAACACTTTAACGAATTATGATTTTGCTTATTAACTTCAAAAAGTATTTTTTATTCACACGTATAAAACAATAACGTTAATATCCAAGTATTTACAAGTTTATTTCTTTATAAAACTATATTTTTTTTACAAAAAAGGAGTAAAGTAAAAAATTAAAAATGCATACAATCAACACAAATAGAAAGTAAACAACTAAAATTAAGCAATTTAGAAATGTTATAATTTAATAAATAATCTACGTAGACCAAATTTAAATTAGTCTCGTAACTACCATAACAATACTCTAGTAAAACTTTTGAACTTCTAAACCATTGGGACCTTAAAGCAGTTTATGTGCTTAAAGTTTTCTATTTCCATCAAAGTTTTAAAGTTTTTCAAATCAATGTATATTGATTTTGTTATTTTACTTACATAATAAATCATAACCAATCTTAACTACCTGGTATAAATTGACAAATCGTTAAAAAAATCTAGTTTTGGTGCCCATTCATGAAGAGTTTTTATATAGTCGAACGTTCTAGTGAAACACGTTCTAGTGAAATTATCATCCATCCAACTATCATTCATAATGAAACTATCCAGAACTATCACTACTAACTGCAATTGAAATCATATTAATAATGATATTATCTGTAAAATGATTAGTTCTTGGTGATAAAATACTGGGAAAATAATACCATTTGTTCTTATGAAATTCATAACCCTCAATAGAGGTTAGATTTACAAGATTATAACTTAAACATAAATCATCGTACCGTCTAAATAAACCCTGATGGAACAATTTATTTTCTGAAACCTGAAAGCATTATTTAACCTTCAAAATCTGACCTTCCCTACTTTCCAACATAGATGCAATAGAACTACATCAGTCTTTTTGCCATAGTACTAAGAACCGTTATAACCAAATCTACTAATGATGAACACGTTAATCATAACTGAAGACACACAGTAATCGAGTTCTACTTCCTTTAATAAAGGTAGTCTATACCAGGTTTTGTTGGCGAAGAATATTTTATACCGGATAGTGTATTGTAATCTTCAAACTGGCCTAATACATAAATGTCAGAAACAGTTAGAAACAGCTTTACATTCATACTTCAGTTTAGATAAACTAGGAAGGTACATTTTAGTACCGAAATTGTTCAAGAGAAAATGTTTAAAAGTTGATACATCTCCGCTTTAACAATCTTCACTGAATTCAATACTAAATTCTTCCTGATCACAATATCAACTTTGATAAAAAACATTAAAATTGATCATTCATGATATTTTTTGGAATTAGTTTCCATTTCTTTAAAATATACTGTTGACAACAAAGTATAATAGTTACAATTGGGTTTTAATAAAAGTTAAAATCGATTTTAATCATTTTTTTTAAAGTTGATTTAAAGCAACTTATTGTTTTTTTAAGTCTAAACAAAATTTCTATAAAAAAAGTAGCTTACTATCAAACTTTTATGAACTTTTTAATTGTTCTCTATACTTTTTTGTTTAACTACGCATACAAGATTTGGATATATAGATTGTAAATAGTAAGTTCGTAGATAAAATAGGAAGTTATTGGACTAGTATAAATCAAACTTGTGCTATCCTTGTTTACTATTGAAGTACCATTGAAAAAACAATAACTTAATAGAAATGTTTACTCAAACATAAAAAATATTTCAATTTAATAATTAAAATATTTAGAATCTGGATATTTAATAGCCAATAACTCTAGTAAACCTTACAAAAGTATGGTAATCTACTAATACAGCTACTGTTGTAAAGCAAGTTATATTGAATTCACGACATGACATCTAAGGAAAAGAATAAAAAAAACATATACCAAAAAGTGTAGAGAACTTTTGCTTTTCAGATAAGAAATATGATATACCGGTAAAAGTTTTAAACGCATCTAAAAGTTCATCTATTGCAGAACATTTAGTTAATGATCCAAATTGTGCAAACAGTTACAATCTAAATAGATTTACAATTATTAAAACTTGTAGCAATGTTTTCGATTTGATTAAGTTAGAAGCCAGCTGTATTTTGTTGAGGAAATCTGTTTTATGTAAGCAAAACGATTTTAACTATACTGTTTCTTTATTTTTGTAGTATTTTATAAGGATTGTTTTAATCTAGTTATGTTTAGTTCTACTGTAGATCAATTATAAAATAAGTGTTCTTATTTGATTTTAACTGTTACTAATAGCTTTTTTCGTTTATTAATCTTTTGATTACTTTATGATTACTTAATCACATGGTTACTGTAGTTATTACTTGTAAGCTTTGTAGTTTGTACTCTACTGATGAGAATTGCTCGAAATATGTTCAGCGTTTCTGAAATTGTGTGACCAGTGTAACTTATTGTATTTTTACATATTCAACATAACAAAAACAAACAATTAATTGTGTTAAAAAACTGAAAAATAATACTTACGACCGTTTTAGTCTATTTAACGTAATGTGATACAAAAATTCTTAGTTTGGTTAAAAAAAAATTTTGTAGATGCAACAAGTTTAGTTTAGTTTTTCTCTTAATGAAAACAACAACCTGTACAGTAGTTTTCTTTATTTAACTAAAATATACTTATTTGATTAAAACAAATTTACACAATTCAATGGAGTAGTGAGTCGTAAACTGACTCACTTTTTTATATTTAAAAATCACTTTAAAGACCCTGCAAAAAAACTGAATGAAAACCAAAATTGAAAACCTCCAAATTAAACAGCATTTTTAAAGTTTTAAGGTTGTAAAAAACATTAGATCATTTAGCAATGGCTTTATTAGCTTGATAATAATGTAAGCACAGTAAAAAATAAACTTCTCGTAGATTCTTCCAGCATTCTAAAAATAAGTCAATTTGTTAAAAACCTTTTTTAGATCTAATTAACACTAATTTTAAAATATTTAGATGAATAATTTAAAGAAATATTGCATTGAAAATATTTTCAAGGATTAAAGTTAAGAATAAATTGTTTCTTATATTTTATTAGTGAAAAATTTATTTTATATGAGTTTATTTGTAAATTAATCTTATACTAAAAATTATGTAGTGTAAATATTTTAAAAACCAAATATATTAAGATGAGAATATTCTAGTAAAATTTGTTTTTATATTGCATAGCATTACCACAATGAAATCATAATCCTTAATAAAATTAATGATCAAGTCTAATATTACTTTTAAAAAGTTTATAAATAACTATGTTATTAGATATATTAATGGATAAGCTAGAAAGCAGCATAAATTTGAATAAATAATAGCAAGCTAATTGTAAGTTCTCAACAGACTTGAAATTTCAGTTTAACTTTTATATACATCCGGTCAAAGTCGGACATAACAATAGGTTTATTATGGTAAATAAAAAAACAAATAGGTACTATTTACTGAAAACCTATTTTCTCCCTCATTTTTAAAGTATTTGTTTTAAAACATTTTTAGCCTAATCTTTATATTTTTTATTTGTTCAAAAGAAGTTTCAAATTTTTAAGTAAAAATATATAAATATAAGAAAAAAAGTATGTAAATAATATGCCAAAACATCTTTTCTTTACTGACCTAAAATCTATTATCCATTCAATAAGGATTCTTTGATACTCTCTGACTGGAGTTACTATATTTAAAAAGTTAACATTATCTTTTTTTATTATACGAAAACTTGTAGCTAAATTACAACTGTCAATAATGAGTTCAGCAAAATTTATCTATAGTAGATGTTAAAAGTAAAATTTTATCCTCAGATATAGCAACAATTAAGTTGTTTTGAAACTTGATAGTAAAAATATTCTTATAATAAAAACATACAAATACCCTCAAAATTATTAATAAAATTAATATATAACTTTTTAGTGCTACATATCTTGTACAAAAATCTAAGACAAAATTCATTCAAAAACATCTTTATTAAAGCATAAAACAAGTAAAATCTCAATTATGCTAATTAGTTTTAATTGATTTTTCTGATTTTTCTGATGTAACCTCTAACTATTTACATACTCAAAATTTAATCTTAAAATTAGTTGCTAACAAAAGTAGTTGATAAGCGTTAGCCGAAATCGATTTTACTTGTTTTTTGCTTTAATAAAGATGTTTTTGAATGAATTTTGTCTTAGATTTCTGTACAAGATAATAAAATTAAATTATTTGGTTTTTAGAATATTTTAAACTTCTTTTATCTATATTTAGGTTTGCCACACACTCAGGATATTTAAGGGATCTTTTAAATTTTAGGGGAAGTCAGGGTATTTTGATTTATTCATAAAATACAGGGTGACACAGGGCAGTTATAACATGTTATTAAAATCTCAACGTAGTTAAAAGGTTTTTTTTTTTAATTTTAAGAAAGACTTTTATGGAATTTAGATGAGGTTTAAATAATTTGATTTTAATATTTTGTTAATTTATAACCAATTTCTTAAAACAAGTAAATTTTTTTTTGATTTCGAATTTTTTTAATCTTTTTAAGGACGATAAATATTTCAGGGTGGCAGTTTTTTCGACTCAAAGAGTGGTAACCCTGTTCAAAAATGTTTTTTCATGATACAATTTTTATTTATTAACCGCGTATATTTAAAAAAATATTTGCTGAAAAATTTAATTGCTTCTTTATATAGATTTTTTAACTAACAAAATAAGCGAAAATAAAAGTCAAGTAAATTGGACAGTTTCTAAACTTAAATGCTGCCAGTTATTAAAACTAGCATTATTTAAGCTTAGAATTATTATTACTTTAAGCTAAAAAGCTCAAATTGAAAAACAGTTGGACAACCCAAGACCTTTTTATTGAGCAAGAGTTTATATTAAAAATTAGTTTTTTTATCAATAATGTTCATTCCATAATTAAAACACTACATATTTAAAAAACTTTAAATGTATATTTTGTTTATTTCTAGCTTTAATAATATGCAGTACCAAATTTTTAAGGGTTTATAGTTTTTAAAAGATATTATTTTTAAAATATTCAGACTTCTATTTTTATGCTGATATATGATTAAACAAGTTGAATAATAGTAGAAAAACTCAGTAATAGTTCAATAATAATTTTTATAGTAAAATTCCTACTTAAATGGGAATTATATTAAAAATTTTTCATTTAATTAAATTTATGACTGTTTTACTTTAACACAACTTGCTTGAACACCTTATAAAATCAAAGTATAATTAAACATTAATTTATGACAAAAATATCTATTTATTTAGTAGAGTTAGTTTTTTATTATTTTTACCACAATAACTTTTTTGTGATTTTAGTGAGAAAACAAATTTATTAGAAATATAAGTTTGTATAATTATAATTTTTTACTGTTATATATATTTTTATAAAATACATAACAAAATTTCGCATGATAAAAAATTAAGAAATAAAGTAACTACTAATGTGTTAAATTTGCGGTTTAAAAAATTTATTTTGTTCAGCCTTATATTATAAAACATGTAAACAATGAACATAGTTTAACAAAAAGATATAGTAAAACAAGCTCATTCTTATAAATAAGTTTTTTTTAGAAACTTTACCACATTAAACTTACAATTTCTAAAAATAAATAAATATATATTGTTTTTTTCAGAAGTTATATATGTTAATATTTTTAGATCTAATAATGGACAAATTCTTAAACAGCAACAGTTTAAATGAAAGTTAGTTTTATTTCTTGTACACTAAATAGTTATATATTTAGAATTTTTTAGTGGTTTTCTGACTATAAAATCTAAAGAAATATAGTTTACATATTATATATATATAACAATTTTTCTGCTTTAAAAGGTACCTGATTTTAGATTGATTACAAATTTATTTAGAATTTACTCAAGCTGAATCCTTGATGTCGGGTTTTAAAGAAATTATTGAAAAGCAAAATTTAGAGATTCAACATTTACAAGACAAGAATTTTAGATTGAAAAAAGAAAAAGAAAATCTTGCTGATGAAAATTGTAAATTATCGGACACAAATGAGAAGTTAAAAAAAGAACTTAGTGCAAAAAGCGATGAGTCAGTTGATATAACTTTTAATACATATTAGTTGTACTTAATATGTATACTTGTTTGCAAATTTTTAAGAACTAATTTTGAAATAATCAGTTAAAAATTATAGTATAAAGTTATTGTACCATAAACTAACAAAAAACTATATTTTTACAGTTTCGAAGTTCAAGATAAGATAATGACAAAAGCATACGATTTATTAGTTAAAAAAATTAAGTCTTTAGAGAAAGACCTTAAGTTAAAAAATACAAAGTAAATTTTAACTTGGAGTAGTTTTCACTTGTTCAGTTATTGACTACACGAACTTACTGTAAATTATTATCAGTTTAAATAATATATAAAGCTTTTAATATTTCTTTAGTATATTCATTGTTTAAGCTTATAGTTATAATCAAATTGTTATACTTAATTTTTTTTTTGTAAAAGTAAACATCTACTAAGTTATGAATGTGTAGTTACAAATAGTTATAGTGGTGATTAAAACCAAAAAACCTATAAGCTTAGTATTATTTAATTATATTTTATTTATACATTTTTTTAAAGATTGCAAAGTCCCCAATTTTCATTTGTTGATAAATCGTCTGAAAACGTTTCCATTTCAAAAGACATTCGAAAAAGTAAAAAAGGTAATTTTTAATACTAATTTTATGTGTAAAAAATATTATTATATTATTAATTTATTTTATTTTTAAAACTGATTTTGTAAGGCAAAAAAAAACTTTAAAACAGGGCTAATTAAAATAATTTCTGATAATGAAAAAAATAAACAACTGAGTGTAATTAAAGTAGAACCAGACGAATTATGTGACTCAAGTTTTATTCAAACTAAAAAAACTGAAACTACTTGTAGTACTTCTAAATTCTTACAAAAAAGTAACAAATATTGTGATATACTAACTGGTAAGTTTTATATTAGATGTTATATCTTAGTTTGCTAAAAGTTTTTAATAACTTGTTTTTACAGACATTGAACCTTCAGATTTAAGTAACATCGCATCTAATGATGGTTCCAATGTAAAAATTCAAAGAAAATCTTAATCAGATGAGTTGGATTTTTATAGTGAAAATTCAAATAATTTTGATATAAACTCAAGAGAATATGAAGGTAAAAGAATGTTGCTTTTAAAAATAATTTATTCAAAGTAAAGTTTCGTATTTTAATCGTTTTAAACTTTACTTGACTTTTATTATTATACTTTTCTGTTAGTAAAATTAAACCTAGTTTATTTATAATACAAAATAACAGATCACAAATTTAATGATAAAAGAATTAAAAAAACAAATTCTAAGGAATTTCAAAAAGAAATTGGTATTCAAGGTGAATTAAATTTTATCATAACATAATTTAAAATCAAAAAAAATATATGCTATCAATGTTTTTTACTCAAACTTTCATGTTAAGTTTATTTACTTAACTACATGTTTAATCGAATTACAATTTTATTTAAAATTTTAGTAGTTTATCATAAAAGAAAGTTAATCTATTGATACTTATAGGTCAAAACGATAGTTAGTAGTTATCATGTAATCTATTTATATGTATAACTTCTATTCTTGTTTTTTACAAAACAACTAAAAAACTACTTTTTTTTTATGTTTTACTATATTTTTTCTTTGATAAAAAAATTTAAATTTGTAAATAAAACTTTACATGTCTTTATTCGGTGTTGATTATGTAATGAACTAGTAGCTATAAAATTATATTAGGATAAGATAATCAACTTGTTTTATAATTTAAAATATTACGTAAATTTTCTTAGAAAAATTAAATTACATTTAAAACATTTATTCTCAGATTTTAAAGCTACCATTCCTAAGACTAATAACTTGTTTGAATGTCCGATATGCAAAAAAAAGTATTCAACCAAGGACAATCTTAAACAACACAAGAACATACATGATAAGGTGTATCAATGTGAAACTTGCCTGAAATGTTTCCAAAGTAAACATAAACTTGTTATACACATCAGATCTCATACAGGAGAGAAACCATATGCTTTTTCGATTTGTGGCAAAAGATTTTTCAACAAACAAACGCTTAATAGACATGTAGACAGTGATGAAAGAAATTACAAATGCAGCATATGCCCAGATGAAAGAAGCTTCAAAACCAAAAGTCAATTGTATGATCACAAGAAGTTTCATTATGAACCAACTTATCCTTATCCAAGATGTGGTAAAAAGTTTCATACATCTAGTGATATGAAAAAACATTTGAGTAGAAATGTATGTAAAATGTGTATTATTTGTTGATTTCAAGCTATATTTCTTAATTTATTGAAGTTTTCTTCTTTGCATTAACTATTATTTTCGACACCTAAATATTTGTTCACACTTCGTGATATTTTTTTTGTACTTTTAACAATTATACAATCACATGAAGTTCCATTATAAACCTAAGTATTTGTGCACACTTTGTGAAAAGAAGCTATAATTTTTCATAATTGTATCATTATATAAAATATGATTACGAACCTAAATATTATGTACACTTAGTGAAAATATGTTATAAACTATAAACTTTCACAATTGTATAATCACATGAAGTTTCATTGTGGACCAAATTATTCTGTCCCGTAAAATCGTAACTAAAAATTGTAACATTTTCATTTTGAATTTTAAAAACAAGTCTTTTAACACACATCTCAACTTTATACAATATAAAATAAGCTTAAAATTATAAGGTTTTCATTTTCGTTTACCCTATTGTTGAAACCTTTTAACTAGCTAAAAAACAACTAAACTAAATTTTCTTTTGATAAATATTTTCTACAAAATTTTTCATACATCAACAGTAATATTCAGAAATATATATATAAATTAAGATTTAAACTAAAACTAAATTTTTGCACATGATGTTTTATTTATTATATATATAATATTACAGGGCGCTATCGACCAAAATTTTTCAAATTAATTTTAATATTTATATATAAATATGTAAACAATTTATATAAAATTATAATTCACAAAATTGTTTTTGCTCGGGACAGCTATTACTGCGTTTTACACGCGTCTTCAGTCAAGTATTTCATTCAATGAAGAGCAAGTTTGTGAATACAGCAATAAAGTTATACAAAGTTAGGTATTACTTAATAATAAAATAGTTAATTGATTTCATACAAAATTATTAACAGAGTTTTTAAATAATTTTTTACGGTAATGTATACAGCCAGTTTATAATTAATTTCTTTTGTTTAAATATTCTGATTTATAACGTTTAACATTTCGATTTTTTCCGCCTTGCACAATTTACATCCTTTTTTATACTGTATTTGATTTTCAATCTTGTTAATATTTGCCATCAAATTTTAAAATTAACTTTGTTATTTTTTAGTTTCCAAATGTACTGTGATAAAAAGTTGATTTCCATGTTTTTCTTGTTTGAAGCTGTACTTGTGTTTCGTTGAGCGATTCTTGAACAATAGTCTAGTATAGCCAACATAAAACTTGGTCTGGTTTTCTGTTATGACAGTTGCTTTACAGATAATATTTTCCATTAGGCAACTTCCATTTACCGGCGTTTTTGTTTTTTGCATTCGTCTCTCTTTGTCCGGCGTGAATAATATCTTTCGATTGTGTGCCATTATAAGTTGTTTCATATTTAAAGGAATACGACACTTTTAGTGTCTTCCTGTTGAATACTTTACAATATGAACGGTTGGTAGTACATTTTTACCCACAATCTCTAGGAAGCATTATCGTTTCCGCGTTGCCACGCTTTTGCAGAATAGAGCATTGAAATATAAAATATTTATTCTCCCTTTTGTTCTTACCCTTCTTGTGTTTATGGCTATAGGCTAACTCGTGATTGTACCTTATAGTGCTCTTATAGCTTTCTGGTATTGTTGGATTGTTTCTTTGAAAATGCTTTGACTGCTAGAAACCTTTTTGAGGCGGTTATTCACTGCGAACGGTATTTGTTTTAACACATGCTCTGGATGGTTTGACTTAGAATTCACAAATACCTTATGCGCATTTGGTTTTCAGTACAGCTTGTGGCTTTCATTTTGTAGCCCTAAAGTGTGTTAATTATTAATATTATTTCTTTTTGTAAAATTTTTTTTTGTAATATTGACACTTGGTACAAAATCGTTTTCGTGAAATATTGTCTTCGTGATATTTAAACCCGTTCTCTGTTTTACTTACACTATAATCAATTTTTCCAGTTTAAAATCTTATATATAGAAGCTTTAAATTATCTTAATATCTTTATCTTCTTAATATCAATTTATTGTAACATCACGACTCTATTTGAAATAAAATCAACTTTACATTGTTAAGTTGTTCATATTAGTTTTTTATTACTTATCTAAAATTTATGTATAACATTTTTTTTGCAGATTAATAAAACAACACAACAATTTATTTATACAGTAATCTATTGGAAATCTTCAGTTGTTCAATAGATATTATTTAAACTTTCATTTTTTTAATTTCCAGCTTTATATGTAGGAGGAACTTAACTTCTCAATATAAAAATTCAAATTTTGTTCAAAACAGTAAATGAACAATAATAAAGAACAGTTTTGGACATTGTTTAGAAAATTTTTACACAAGATAATAATTTGGAAGGTATTTATTAAACAAGTGAATATCTATAAATAGAATTTTCTATTAAGTATATTTCGGTGAAAAAGTAAAACTGTTTTTTTAATCTTTAATAACAAAACTTGTTCAATAGTATAAGTATTATTCTTGGTTTAATTTTTATTATACTTGAATATACTTGCAAAAATGTTCTAATCTTTGAAGATGAAAATTAACAGTTTTATCTTTTATTTAACTTTAAAAGTAATACTGAGATGTGTTTTTTAATATAATCTACAAATAACAAACAGTTCCAATAATTAAACACTTATAAATATAAGCATAAAAACTAAAAGAACTTAAGTTAACTGAGCATAAAAATTTTATACAAAATATTTTTTTAAAATTTAATGAACCCTCACAAGTCACACCCTTTTATGACTAATTTATCATTCATTTCGCTACCAAGGACTCCTCTTGAACAAGGTACCTCCAAACCAGAGTTGATAAAATGCTAATAGTTACTATGGTAATTCAGCATTGAAGCGTATAAACTTTTGTTTTTTTTAAGTTAGTAATTTCACGCTTGAGTAAACAAAGCAAAGCTTTTTAACATGTCTGCTCCAAACTACTTCCAAGTGATCCATTAACTCTAATATTTCAATAAACTCCTTCTTGTGTTTCACCCTTTATTAGTCTTCAGCCATTTTACTTCCATTTGGGTGACTATTTACAAGTTGAGTTCTTAACAAACAGTGATTTCGTGTATTAACTTCTCATACTTTTGTTCTAAGGCTTGCGTGAGTGCGGTGATAACAGAGGAAATTTCAGTTGTTATTGTTTTTTGTCTGTACTTCTTTCAATCTCCATGATAAGTTATCTTTTTCCCACCACACTCCATATCCTGTTCTGGTGTTTTTCATACCATTTTGTGTACAAGCTCCAGCAGCAAAAGCTTTAGGATAATCGTCAAGACTGTGATCTAAATTCAAATGCTTTCTTGCATAGAATGTACAGTTGTGCTTTGTTGGTGATCAACATCCGAAAATTCATCTTTATCTGAAAAATTTATCTTCAAGACTTATACTTTTTAGGTAAAGAACAATAAAGTACCTAGAAATAACTAAATTTGCATCTGCAACGAATTTAACTTCTTGATTACAAAAATCAACTGGGGTATTTCTACAACTTCTCCCGCACGTTTTTGCAATCATGTTCACATTTGTGCAAACAATCATTGTATGTTTTTCGAATGGATGCGTATAACGATGTCGTTTAGTGAAACGATGTTGCCTATCAAGATCACATTGGCCATTCTTAATAGTTTTCAGAGTGTGCGAGTAAAGAACTTCATTGACAAATATTTAATTCCATGTGAGGAATAATCATAAGTAACCACTAAACAGTCGGTCATCCAAACCACCGGCTTTCAGAGTTTTCAAAACCTTGCTTTAAAATTCCTTGCGTACTCTTTTCTGTTGAAACAACATCAGATTGTTACTAATTTCATCTATTACGCTACAATTGTTTTTAGTTATTTTGAATACTTCAAATATGAAACAGTTATACTTTTTCTCTTCAATTGATGATTGTTGCATTGTTGTATCAAAAAATTTCTTTAGAAAAATATATTCATACGATCAATAATAAAGTTTTAAAAATTTATATTTGTAACCTATCTTCCCACTTCTGTTTGCAATGTAACTTCTGCTACCACTTCTTTCAGTACGGCAACCTGTATATCCTTTTTGTTCAAAAACTTAAGCTTCTTCGTTTGTAGAAAATATTGTAAAGATTGCTCTTTGAAAGTTGTTTTACTTGTTTTAAGCAAGATTTCCTATCATGGTAGACACCAGGATTCCTAACTTTGTAGACAGCATAAAAGAACATTTTTAGTTTCGTAAGTGAATACTAAATAAAAGCTGAAAAATATCAAATTATTTTGTAAGCAAATAAACTGTGACTTCATAAAAACAAGTTGCTTCATTTATTAAGTATATAGTTTGATATGATAATGATTAGTAATAGCGTAGTATTTTATTAAGTTTAAAGTAAAAATATACTTAAAGGTCAGTCTGAGTCAGCATTTTTAAAAACAAATTTGATTTTTTGATTATACTCTTATCATTAACCACCTTAACCAAACATATCAAAAGTTTATCAAAAAATTCAGTTTTGATATTTAACATTTCAAAAAACATAACAAAAAACTTATTGCTGGCTCAGCTAGTACGCAAATCAGACTGACCTTTAAGTAAACTAGCCATTAAAAAAAAATACTATTATCTAGAATAAATAAAGTTTTTAAAATGATATCCATAATAAATGTAAAGTTATGGTTATTAGTAATTATAAAAAAGTTAATAGTTAAACATATTTTTAGTAAGTTGAAATATATTAGTAGTAAATGGTAAGAATGGTTAGTACTTTATCAGTATTTTGATTAGTTGTTTCAATTTCAAACTATAAGTAAACTATTTGTTACTTTCTAAATATTAGATTCATAAAATTTAGTCAATGATATTACTGTTGTAACCCATGGGTGTAAGTTACTTAACTTAATAATCGATATGGATAAAATTTTAGATTTCTTTATTGAAAACATAAATAATTAATAGGGTATATGTAGTTATGGAGATATAAATTTTAACTCTTTAAAAATTCAGTTAACAAATCAGTGAAAATTACTTAAATAAAATCAACAGTTTTTGTCTAACAAATCTGGTCAAGGTAGTTACTAGAAAATAATATGGGAGGTACATTGATTGATGATTTTTATTGTTCATGTCCAGAAAAAGTAACTCATTCTACTTTCTATTACTTAGTAATACATATCTACTAAGATACGTATTACTATATATAAGTCAACAGTATATGTATATTATATATTATGTCGATTAATTAGTAAATTTATTGCTAAAAAAATAGTTGATACACACTACTACTTAAAATTTTTTTTAAAACCCTACAACTTATTCGGTACTTTAAAATAGAAACACTGTTATTGTAATTGAAGTATTTTTTTTATTTTACTATCTTAGATGCAACCATTTATCAATATCGACAAGTACCAATTACTTAGTCATTAAAAGCCATTTTAAAACATTATTTTTTTACAATAAAACTAACACTAGTTTTCAAACATACATAACTGTAAAAAATATTAAAAATTATAGACTAACTTCTTAAGTTTTCTTCTAACTTTCTTTTAAATAATGGTAAAGTGCATTATAATTTAAGCTTGTTTTAAACTTAATATGATGATAAACTTAAAAAACAAGTAAAAAACTAATGCAGTATCTTATCTTTTTTAGATGATTTAGGTTAGAGATCTTTGAAAAAAAGGAATAATAGAGATTAATGTTCTTCTTTATCTAATACTCAATATTTCTAAATTCGAAATTAAAACATTATTAGTTTGATCACAAACTCAGTATGGTTTTAGTTATAAAGAATGATATTTAGTTTAACTTTCATATAAGTTATAATCTTATTTGTTTTTATTCCGTTTAGAATTTTTCGATAAATTTATATCGTGCTTTAACTTTTATCTAAAACAACTAAAAATTGTAAATCAGAATTGCAGGGATACCATAAGGAAAGAATTCTAAGAAATTTTTATTTTTTTTGATTTATATTGTCGTGCTCAAATAGTTATATTAAAATTTTTCATATCTTTGAAATTTGTTAACTCTTTTTAAACCTTATTGGAGCTCCTAATTAACTTTATTTAGTATTGTGTTATTGTAATCTTTTTATTTAAACAACTTTATAGATATCAAAAACTTATAATTTATTACTAAAATTTGTAAATTTATAAACAAGTGACAACTGCATTAAATGTTTTTCATTTGTTTAACCTTATAAGTAGCTTTTTTAAATGTCGACAACACGACAACATTCCTCTTGTTTAAGCAACCTTGTTTTTTCAACGCACACATAACGGCAGTTGATTCTTTAATTAACCTACAGACAGGGTTATTACTATCTGTATTGCATACTATATTTATTTATAAGTAATTATAGTGATATTAAAATATCACTATCTTTAACGGGTATAAATAGGTATAGCAACTTAATTTAGTTATAAAATAAACAACAAAAACTATGTACAATTCCTTCACAAACAAAACATACACAATGGTGCGCGACGCTTAAGTTTTCTAGACATTAATCTTATACGAACTTCAATATTAATAAAGGTGTAAAAGACGATATTTATGAACGTAGAAATCCTATTAAAATTGTTTCATATCGTACCACAGCTTACGTCTTCGGCCTCGAAGTCTCACGTAAGCTGTTTTATATCGTTCTCTAGTTAAAAACTGTCGCCGCACAGTCCCAAGCCAACTAATTTGTATCGTACTGCCATTCACGTCTCCGGCCTCGAAGTCTCACGTGAAAAGCTGCAACTACTTCCACGAAGGAAGATTCGCCCCGTTGAAGCGGCCTAGGTCCGCTCCGTAGGGTAGTTGAGGTGTAATAACCTGTTTGTAGATATGCTTCATTGTTTATATACACTTTTACTCTCTCTTTTACAGGTGGCTTGACATGTTGACAGTTGCAGGTGTCTCGGTGTGTTGGAATATGCATGTTAGAATCTGCAGGTGTCTCGGCACGATTTTAATAGTTAGCTTATATACTCACCTGGCTTTGCACACGGTAATTAATAAATACTAAATTGTATTTATTTTGCCTTTGTCAATCAAAAAATATCGAGTAGAATTTAAAATATAAATTAGAGAAGTGTTGTCATTATTTATTTGAAACTTGTCTTTTAAAAATAATTTTTAATTAAAAAAGTTTTTAAATTTATTCTAATGTATGCATCGATATTTGGACAATTGAAGTGAAATAAATATAATTTCACATAAATTTCCAACATCTGCTATAAATGTGCTCTTTTTATTACTTCATAATTATTCTCCAAATTTTTTTTTTTTGCTCTAGATCAAAACTATTTTAATTCAGAAGCTTAGTCTCATTTTTAAATACACCACTTTTCAATATTTTCATGGTTAGTATATCGGAATCTGAACTGACTTAAGCATAAGTCATACTTAGAATTTTTTCTCAAGGTCACAGCTAAATTTTGCCGTGTAAACAATGTTCTCCAAACGGCATTTGCCCCCTTTCAAATTATATTTGCAGCCACTTGCGCAATTACATTGATTCTGGGTTTAAAGAACTTGATTGATATTTTATGGTCATGTGACATAATTAATCTCTCCAAGTTAGCCGTACATGAATAACTAATTCACATATTATGTCTATTTAAGATTTTGTATAGTTGATTATATTTTAAATGTTTTTTACTAAATCTATAGATGCTCTGCTGATGATTGTTTCAACTTAGTAACTAAATAGGGCCTTTTACCAAGTTATGACTTTTTTTTACTACAACTCATTATTTGTTTTGTAATATTATTTTAATAACTTAAATTTTTGTTATTGCGTTTTGTTTCTTACAAAACATATAGGAGAGACCATAAAATTTGAGCTTCACATCCAGCCAACAACTCTGACCTTTTACTCAAGCGTTAAAAAAAAACAAAACCTTTTATGGTTAGAAGTACTCATTTCTTATTACAATTTTTCGATTCAAATGTTCACTTATAATTATCAGTAATGTTCACAAACAATAATTTTATTACAATTTTACAAACGTTTATTCTATAATTTTAAACTTTGACCATATAACTTTCAAGGTTATTTCTCAACGACTTTAATTACACTATTCATGTTGTTCAGATAAAGTTGACTCGCAGTTAAAAAAGTTTACTAACTTATGATCGCATGCTATAGGAAAACGAATGAAGAGTCAATGCCTTAACTATTGTCGTATAATATTCTTAAAACATTGGGAAATAGTTAAGTAACAATTACAACTCAAAATAATTTTTTGAATTTTAATTTCATTAACTTAATAAACAGTAATGAACTTATTTATATTGTTTGTAACTAATAAACAATCTTATTTTTGCGTTATTCTATATTTCTATATCACTTTATACCAGGTTTCCCGAAAAAGGACGGAAAATAAGAACATTTTTTTGTAGCTTGTAGTTAATGATTGTAGCAATGATTAATTTTTTTTTTCTTTTCTTATTTTTTCTAAAAATATAATAATTTAAAACTATTTTCGCAGTACTTTGTTTTTATTGAACTAACATATTTTTCTGTGTGTTAAACGAGTTAATACACTTTAACGAAGATTTTTAATAATATTGAATTATTTAAACATTAAAATATTCAATTAAATATTGAATATCAATTAAATATTGAATGTTAAAGGTATGTAACACATATGCTGGTAACTAAAAGTTGAAGGGTAGGTAAATAAATATTTATAGAATATTTTTACTGGTTATGTAGTTTTTGTATGAATACCGCTACAAAATTATATTCTTTATTTATTTAAACTTAAACCAAGCTAAATATTAAATACAGGCTTGAAAGAAATTATAAAAAGAAAAACAGTTAGGTTCAACGTTTACAGGGGAAAATTACAAATTAGATATTAAAGTTATCTGTCTAAATAAAAATAGTCAAACGAATTGAGTTAAAGACAAAAAGGTCCAAAGATCTATAACTTATTAAATATAATCTGTTTACAAAATGTTGACCAAAAGCAGTAGCCATCCAAAAGTATATCAGTATCTCTTCTATCTCAACTGCAGTACTTGGAAAGGTAAGCTTTTTGCACAAGCTGTAAAAACTTATACTCAATATAAGTGAGTGAATATCAAAATTAAATATTTTATTTTGCAAGTAACCTTAAGCCATTTGAATTGAACTTTACACTTAAACATCAGATTACAAAACAAAAAAAATATTATTTCATAATTTTAAATTATGTGCGTGATAGTTTTATACAAAAATTTAACTTTGCTTTGAAATAACTTAAAAAAATTAACTAAGTTACTTGAAATGTGTAAACTTTAATAATGTTTTTTTAGTTTACCCACAAAAAGAAATGAAGTCGTTTCTCTTGTTTAGCTCAAGTTTAACATAGAAGTTTGATCCAATTCGATCATATTACCGCTAGTCTTCGGTAGACTTAGTGGTAAAACTTTGTGCTTGCCTCAAAGTATATGAAAGTCAAGGTTTAGGCTCTGTAGACTTTCGCCGATGTTTTCGTTTTTCCTCTTGTTTAGAAAAAATTTTTTTGAAGGCTTCTACAGACCTGGTTACTACCATCAGCAATAGGCAGTACCACTTTTAAAAGCCTCCCGTGATATTTTTAGTCATTATATTTTGCGCTTTAAGGTTTTAATAGCTCTATAAAACTGCGTTTTTACACACTGCACCTTTAAAATATTTATTATAGTTTGTACAGTGTGAATTTTAATTGAGCATAAGTAGAGATTCTTCTCAGAATCAAGGATCCTGATCCTTAAAATTAATATTTTCAGAATGGTAAAAACGAAATATAATTTTTCGTTTAGCATTATTATTAAAAAGGCAATAGTTAACTGGGCCTTGAGAAAATTATCTTTATCGGCTTTTGATCAACTTATATATTTTCAAGCATTTTCAAAGATCTATACAGTATTGTAAAAACTTTTGTAGGAGAACTACTAGTGCTTATGGTTATATTATAAATGTAAGTATATATAAAGTTCAATAAATTTAATTAATTCAAACTTCACTAGGTCTGTTGTTAAGGACTTTAAAAATGTACTTAAAAAAATTAAAAATGTAGAACAATCGTTTCTTCTAGTTACAATTAATAACTGTAGCAGTGAAGAATTATTTTGTTTAAAACATAATTACTATTAGCGCAGTACGTTTTTTATTAAGTTAACATTAAGTTGTTGATAAATAAGTATTTATAAAATATATTTGTTTCTAAAATTTATATGACCAACACTGCTGTAAAATGAAATGTTGTATTTATTTACACTTAAACCAAGTCGATATCTCAATGTCGAGCTTGAAAGAAAATATTAAAAAGAAAATTACGAAGATTCAATGATTACAGTTTAAAAATCACAGATAAGTTTGTAGACAAAAAAAAGTTATATGAATTGTTTTTAATAAAAACAAATCCATACAAATGCAGAGTTGAAAATTCAGCTTATTTTTATTGGTGTAATTTGATATTAAAATTAGTTTAAGTAATTTGAACAAAGAAAATTGTAAAATAAATGTTAATAAAAATTTATTATTTTCGTTAAGTCATTTTTTAAGGTTATTTTTATAACTTAAAAATAATAATAGTGTTTTAATGAACTATAGAATACTATGTTTTTATCAAAAGTTAAGATGCGTATAAAAAGGATTGTGTTAAAAATTTAAAGTAAGTATTTGTTTAAAAACATGTTAGATTTTTCAATGTTTAATTTAAAGATAATTTGATACAAAGTTCTCGAAAACGGGCTTAAAAGAAAATAATAAAAAGAAATTTACACAAATTTAATATTCACAAGAGTCGCAGATTACACATGAAACTGTACAAAAGAAATAGTTTAAGCAGTAAAGGAAAAAGTTAAAGAAAACCCATGCAAACTATCTTATGTTAAAAAAGTAAACTGATTTTATTTTAATGATTTTTATAAGTGCTGCCGAGAGAAAAAAATCAGTTAAATAAAGTTTATTAAAATAAGCCTAGCATTTTTTTTCATGTTTTTTCAAATCTGAGAAAGTATGGAACTTTTTACTACATTTTACACAACAACAAGTAGGTTCAAAATGATACTTCATATGCTGATTCAAATGTGATTTAGAATGAAATTTCTTATTACAATTTAAACAAGAAAACTTAGCCTCATAATGAAGTTTAAGATGATTTTCCAATCCTACTTTAGTTTTAAAGCTTCTTCCATCTGGGCATTTATTGCATTTGAAATTTCTCTCATCACTGTGAGTTGCTTCATGGTTTTGTTTTATGTATTTGCGAGAAAACTTTCTATTACAAATATCACAGGCGTACGGCTTTTCTCCTGTATGTGTTTTAATATGCCTCTTTAGATTATACTTTCTTTTGTAACACTTCTTGCACGTTTTGCATTGATGCATAGCTTTACAACCTAAAAAAAACGTTTTTTATTCTGCTTTTTAATTTATTTGTTTGTATAACTTACTTAGTCTTTCAAAGTTTATAAAACTTTATTTTTTTTTGCTTGATCTTACTTTTAATTAAAAAGTAGAAATTTTTGATAATTTTTTACATAATCCACTTAAAAAAATTAAATTATTACTTGAAAAACTTAAAAACTTTTTTCTTAAATACCTTAAAAACATAACAAAATGTAGTTCATACTGTTGTAAAAAATAATCAAATGGACCAAGTCGATTATATATGTATATGTACATGTGTCAATGTCAAATCAAACCACCCTCGATGTGCTGTCAACATACTTCTTAAATCTATCAACAATAGGATAACAACTATATCTAAGAATTAACTTTTTAACGAAACAGACTACCGGGAAGCGTCAAAGAAGTTCACAAGCACGATTGGAAATATAACGCTGGTAATGATAAAAATACGAAAAGAAAAATATTCTATATTTCACTTAATCTTTTTGTTTGTCGGTAAAGACAAAAAACGAAAAACGGTTCCTGGAAATTGTTAGTTAAAACTTTGGCCTAACTCACCCGTGCCATAAATTTTTTATTTAAAACTGTTGCAAATTTCGTACTTGTGCATGCCAAACATGAAAAGACAGACTATGTCTCATTATCGCAAAATGTTAGAAGGTTAGGCAGAGGTACAAGAGTGACTACAGAGATAAATGTATGGTGGATTGCAATTTTTGTATTAAACAAACCTTACCTATAGAGCGTCGGTAAAACATTAATTAAAGAACAAATTCCTTAAATTTGCAGTAAAAGTAGTTTTAAAAACTTAAGCAAACAAAATTAAAAAGTATTATTCATGTTGATTCAATTTGCAATTAAATTCTATTTTAAAGAATACGAGTTTACAAATTTTTTGTAGCAAAATACTTGTCTAAATTTGCCATATTACATGATTAAACAACAAACATAACAACAACAAAGTTCGTCAATTTGCGGCCATCAGGCATTTAAACGGAAGGCTTGATAAAATGTAAATCTTGTCCACTCAACTAGAAACTGATAAAACATAATATTAAGTTTCTAATCAGGATTAGAAAAAGGTCTCAGACTAACTGCAGACATAAAATTACACAAGGTATGAAGAGTAAAAAATGAAGGTTTTGGTATGAATAGCAAAAAAAAAACGTTGTTACTACGACAACGGCCTGAGAAGGTTTTTGTTTTCGAAATTATAAAATAACAATTTATTTCAACTGCGGCCTTCGACCATCAAATGTTTGGGTTTAGTTTATTAAATTAAGTCTTGCTTCTTATCAATTAACGTTTTTACACATAAAGTCGGCTGTTTGAATTGTATTTTGTAAATTTCAGCTTAAATGTTTAAAAGTTTAGGTATTTCAGCAAATAAAAACTTAGTTAAAATTTTGGTGTTAAAAAGATAGTTGTCAAAATAAAATTAAATTTATATTGAACTAATCTTTATTAAAAATTTTTACTTCTACTTGCGATAAACTGTTTATCATTAAGCTCATTAGTGTTGCTTACAAGCAAAAAAAATCAACCAGAACTATCTAAAATATTTCTACATACTACTTTTCGTTTTTACTAATTAGATAGATGTTTTTACAGTCTTTTTTACAAGCGGAAAAGTTTTCTAGAAAAATTGTTTTACAGTCTACAATGAGTAATAATAATTTATTTTAAATAAATATAGGAATCAATCAAGAGTTATTTTATAGCAAAATGGTAAATAAATCAACAAAAATAATGCACAAGTAGTTACTAGTTGTTAAAAGAAAAGATCGTAATTATAGGTTTTTAGTATAAATACCTATTTTTAAGTATTATAATATATATAATTGAAAAGTAAATAAGTAGTAGCCTTTTCTGTAACTAAAATGAAAAGTTAAACTATATACCTAAGCTATTATTGTGAAAGATAAAAAATATGTAAAATTTTTTGTTTTACGTATGGTTCATGTTGTTGTATAAGAGAAAAGTGTTATTGCGTTTTGTACTTGTTTATATGTATTAACTGTAACAGAGTATAGTAGTTAAATAAAAAAAAAACTTATTTTTGAACTTTTATTATCAATTAGTAAGAATTAAACTGTCAGTAAATGAAGTTGACATTGTTTTATTTAATTAAGTTTTACATAAGATAAATATTACAAACTATTGAGTTATTTATTTGTTATTTAGTTATCAATTTAATATCTAACCATTAATTCTTCCTCCCTTTCCGCCTTTATTTCTTTTACCCGCAAAATTTGAAGATTTTTTCTCGGCTATTCTGAATAGAGTAATTGAATCTTTAAACACAATCTTTTTAAGTATTTAGAAAAATTATAAAGTTTTTGTTTTCTGTAGTGGCTATAAGACGATGGAAAACAATAGAAAATTAAATCAAAGTTTGATTATTATATACATTAATATTAATATACTCATAGCTATTCTTTTTGTATCTGAAAATTCAACTCATATAAATTCAAAAGAAAAGTCAAATGACGTCGTAATCAGCTGATAAGGATGCAGCGCAACAAAAAAAATCTTTCAAGTGGTGTTTTTAAAGACTTAATAGTAAATTACATTTCCGGCTTAGGTTTTTGTCACTTAAAGTCCGCGAAAGACTTTCTTTGGTAATTTAGGTAAACTACAAAAGCAGCCTACACCTAATCTATCAAATTCAATATGTATGTTATTGAGTGCAAGAGCAAAAATATATTGTTTATTATTAGTCTCACTTAAAAAACTCACTGCAAAGTTTCGTCATCAACTTTTGCTTTATTTTCTTCGATATCTTCTACTTCAATGACTTCTACTGATTGCATATTGCTGATAACCTAAAT
This sequence comes from Thalia democratica, assembly GCF_965202585.1. NCBI lineage: Eukaryota > Metazoa > Chordata > Thaliacea > Salpida > Salpidae > Thalia > Thalia democratica. Next base: position 2,317,636 of record NC_139172.1, on the reverse strand, counting down.
ACTTTATTTAAATAACAATTTAGTTTGTATAACCCAAAATAATTAATTTTTACATTTTGATATGGTGATACCATCTTATATGACAATAATAAGTATTAGTAATCGACTACAGAAGTATAAAATTTATTTTAACAAAATATTTATTTAGTCTTTAAATCTAAAATGTTATTATCATAACTACAAGTTGTACTGATATATTATAGCTTGAAGAAGGCGTGCGTTTGTTTTTTTAGCCTTTCAACTTTTAAGCCTGAAGAATTGGGCAGTACAGATATATAAGTATATTTGGTTTAGAAAGAGTTGGGTTGTACAGGGACGATGGTCTAGCTGTACTGCCCAATTCTTCTGGCTTTAAAGTTGAAAGGCTAAAAAAAAAAAGCACGCCTTCTTCAAGTCCATGGGGTTACGAGTCACTATTGAATCACCAATGTTGACGACTGACTACCTGGATGTGAAGCTCAACTTGTATGATCTCTCCTATATGCCTTATAAAAAGAAAAACGCAAAAACTATGTATATAAATGTTCTAGGTACCCTAAAAATATTATAAACCAAAAACCAAACATAATTAATCAACGTTTAAATAAAAGATCAAGCAACGAAGAAAACTTTTTAAAGACGAAGCAAGTTTATAAATTGATAATGAAAAAATGCGGTAACATAGATAAACTTAATTTTGAAACAACGGAGCAAAAAATCAAAACGACCAATAAAAATAAAAGAAAACGAAATATAATTTGGTATAATCCCCCATTCTGTACTTCAGTCAAAACAAATATCGGTAGAGAATTTATAAATCTAGTAAAAAAACATTTCAACAAAAATAACCCATTATCTAAGATCATTAACAAACATAATATGCGAATCAGTTATTCATATATGGCGAATTTGTAGAGATTAATTAAGTCACACAATCAAAGGATTTTAAACAGAAGTAATTTAATCAAAAATCAGTGTAATTGCGCTGGTAGCTATAAATATGATTTGAAGGGAGGTAATTGCTGTTCAGAGAACATTATTTACAAGGCAACAGTTAACTCTGACCTTGAAAAGAAGTTCTACATCGGTTTATGCTTTACTCAATTCAGATTTCGGTATGCCAACCATAAAAAATCCTTTAAAGGTGGTGTATACGAAAATGAAACTGAGCTTTCGAAGTATGTTTGCGGCCTAAAGCGCAAAAACATTGATTTTAAACTAACTTGGAAGGTGATTAAAAGAGCGAAGCCGATAGCAGATGGTAATAACCCTGTTTGTAGGCTGTGCTTAAAAGAATCAACAGCCGTTATGTATGCGTTAAAAAAGGAAGGTTATTTAATAAGAGGAGTGAATTCATATCATCTTGTCGACATATGAAAAAGCTGGTCTTAAAATACAATAAATTTTGAAGTATTTTATAGTCACTCAACTGTTGTTTTTGTTAAAATTAAGTTCTTTGAAAGTTGGATGGTAGATCGATTTTTGTACTGAATTCTTGTAATGCACAATATTACGTCATACTGTTTTTTTGTATAACTATTACTTCTACGTTTAGCAAATTGCTTTTATTTTAAATTTAGCTGGCTGAAGATTAAGGCGTCTAGTCTAATGAAACTAGTGATGTACCGGACTCACTGTCCGGGTCCGGCCGGATATTGCCATTTTTGTCTGATATCCGGATCCGGCCGGATTCTAATTCGAAAAAAAAAGTCCGGTTCCGGCCGGATCCTAATTCGAAAAAAAAAGTCCGGATCCGGTTCCGGCAGGATTCTAATTTGAAAAAAAAATCCGGACCCGGATCTAGTTAGTAAAAAAGAACATACTGAAAAGTATTTTTTCAAAAACAAACCCTGTGTAAATTAATAAGAGTCATTTTCGTCAGTTTAAATTAAACACCTACCGTGATTGGCTCGTTTTGTACACGTGACTAATTTACATTTAAATTATGAAATAAACATTTCAGAAATGCAACTCTTTACATATTTTGTGAAATTGAAAACTTTGGAATGAATACTTGCATTATTTATTGTTTAAAGTTGAGCTCAGAGAATATTTGGAGTTAATACGGTTGAATGTACGAGCCAATGAGAATCATATGACGATATGTTTCAAACTAAATACTGATGCAACAAAACATCAGAACATGACAGGCAGTTTAAATGCAAACAGTTAGTTAGTTCGGTGTGCACCTTGAAGCAACAAAATATATTGAACTTTTTTGTGAATGCTTGTTGTAAGTAGTGGTTTGTTTTAAAAGTGAATATTTCAACTGGTGTTTAACTGTTTAAATATTTAAGCCAGGTTTATAGTTTGATACTTTATTTAAAATTTTACAGTTTCTTCTTTACTATAAGTTTTATTTAATCTTTAGTTCATCGTTTTAAGTATTTGATGTAGATTTAAATAGCTTCCAGTTTTTAAAGTGTTACCAAAGTAATTAATAATTTTGTATATGCTAGTATTTCTTGTTGTGTTTTATATAAAAAATTCATCGTTCAAAACTGTCGTGTTTCATTATAGAAAGTAGTCTCAGTTAGAATTTAGTATTTGTTAGATATTAATTAAATAAGGTAGGATTTAGTTATGATGGGTAGTACTAATATGTTAAGTGTGCCACAATCAGTCCACAACTTAACTACCAAATTGTCAACCTTTGCTAGCTGTTCTACTGATTATTAGATTAAAGTAATTTTTTCAGTTTTTAAAAACCTCATTCTGACTCAGGCTTGTTTATACTCACTCTAGCTAGTTTTATTGACTTAAACACTGGCAACCCTGCTAGTTTGAAAAATTTTGGGAGTTTTAGAAAATTTTGGACTGCCTCAGGCTAGTTTAGTTTTTTATATAAACTCAGGCTACTTTTCTTTCAGATTTTGAATGAGTTTGAGCTGATCCAGTTTTCAATATTTTGTAATTTTCTAATTAATTTTGTTCAAGAACTTGATTTCAGATTTTTAATTGTAAATAACACCTAAATTTGTAAACCTTGTGGCTAGCTGTTCTACTTATTATTAGAATAAAGTTTTTTTTTTAAGTTTTTAAAAACCTCATTCTGACTCAGGCTAGTTTATACTAGTGATGTACCGGACTCAATATCCGGGTCCGGGTCCGGCCGGATATTGCCATTTTTGTCTGATATCCGGATCCGGCCGGATTCTAATTTGAAAAAAAAAGTCCGGATCCGGTTCCGGCCGGATTATAATTTGAAAAAAAAGTCCGGATCCGGTTCTGGCCGGATTCTAATTTGAAAAAAAAGTCCGGATCCGGTTCCGGCCGGATTCTAATTTAAAAAAAGTCCGGATCCGGGTCCGGTACATCACTAAATGAAACACGTGTACCAGTTTTTTTGAAATCTTATTTTTGTAATAAATTATATATATATATATATATAAAAGATTTTATAAAATCGTAAAATCAGATGAGAACGTAACACTTAACAAGAAAAGCGAAAGACAAAACATGTGTATCCATTATCAAATATACTTTTTTAACAAAATTAAAACCAACTAATTATTAAAAAAATAAAATCTAAGCGGCAAACACGAGTGTTTTATAATTTTTTCTAACAGACCAAACATTTTCAAATAGCTTAAAACACTTTTCTAAAAGAATCTTTTTAAACTTTCTAAAAATGAATAAATTAACAACTACAGCTTACTAATTTCAAATTCAGCTAACTGTACAATAAACTGTATCATTACTACGTCACAATTATTCTAAAATTTTCAAAATCTAAATTTCTGTTTACTATTGTAATAAACTGTAGCTTACTGAGGAGTGCATAAAATTTTATATTTTATGTATGAAACAGCTGTGTAAATTATAGATTTTATATCTTTAGATAAATATATACATATATATATGTATAAAATAAGGTTAATGTTTAAACGTAAACACTTTCAACTGAGCCCACTTGAAGGGCTTTTAAATAATTTATTCAAATGGCGATTTTAAAAATTCTGGAACATATGTTTCACAAAGCTTTAATTTTTCATAAAGCTTTGATCATCAGCCAGTTAAATTCAAAATACAAAGCACTGTACTAAACAAAGATACAAAAGTTATGCAAAAAAACAAAAAACAGTATGACGTAATATTGTACATTACAAATATTCAGTACAAAAATCGATCTACCTTCTAACTAATTAAACAACTAAAATTAACGAAAACAACAGTTAATTGACTATAAAATGCTTCAAAATTTGTTGTGTTTTAAAAGAAGCTTTTTTATATGTCTACAAGACGATATAAATTCGCTTCGCTTATTTAAACAACCTTCCCTTTTTAACGCATACATAACGGCTGTTGATTCTTTTAAGCACAGCCTACAAACAGGGTTGTTACCATCTGCTATTGGCTGTGCTCTTTTTATCACCTCCCAAGTTAATTTAAAATCAATGTTTTTGCGCTTAAGGCCGCAAACATACTTTGAAAGCTCAGTTTCATTTTCGTATACACCACCATAAAAAATCCTTTAAAGGTGGTGTATACGAAAATGAAACTGAGCTTTCAAAGTATGTTTGCGGCCTTAAGCGCAAAAACATTGATTTTAAATTAACTTGGGAGGTGATAAAAAGAGCACAGCCAATAGCAGATGGTAACAACCCTGTTTGTAGGCTGTGCTTAAAAGAATCAACAGCCGTTATGTATGCGTTAAAAAGGGAAGGTTGTTTAAATAAGCGAAGCGAATTTATATCGTCTTGTAGACATATAAAAAAGCTTCTTTTAAAACACAACAAATTTTGAAGCATTTTATAGTCAATTAACTGTTGTTTTCGTTAATTTTAGTTGTTTAATTATTTAGAAGGTAGATCGATTTTTGTACTGAATATTTGTAATGTACAATATTACGTCATACTGTTTTTTGTTTTTTTGCATAACTTTTGTATCTTTGTTTAGTACAGTGCTTTGTATTTTGAATTTAACTGGCTGATGATCAAAGCTTTATGAAAAATTAAAGCTTTGTGAAACATATGTTCCAGAATTTTTAAAATCGCCATTTGAATAAATTATATATATATGTAATTATAACTTATTAGAAAAAATCAGATTTTAAAAATACTAGTACACGTGTTTCATAAGACTAGACGCCTTAAACGTCAGCCAGCTAAATTTAAAAGAAAGCACTTTGCTAAACTGTTTAGCAAAGTATTTTTTATTTTAAATTTAGCTGGCTGACGAATAAGGCGTCTAGTCTTATGAAACACGTGTACCAGTATTTTTAAAATCTGATTTATTCTAATAAATTTTTTAAAAGCTCTTCAAGTGGGCTTAGTAGAAGGTGTTCAAGTTTAAATAACAACCTTATTTTATATATATATATATATATATAGAATTAAGTTATTTAACTTAATAAATCAAATCTTTTACACTGAGCCCACCTTATTTTTATTATATTTATAACTTCGATAGTTTCAAAATTACGTCATAATCTATTTATGCTAAATTTTTAACTTTCATTTGTGTATTTTGTTTTATGCATTATTTTAAACTTGTTTTAAAGCTGATGAGTGCATAAGCACTAAACTCGAGTCCTTTAAATTTTACATCTTGAAATAAACTTTTTATTTTACAAAGATATGTATATATATATATATATATATATATATATATATATATATAGTTTATGCTTAAGCGGTAATTTTAAGTAAAAAAAGTGAACGATATGAATTTAATCCTCTTATTAAAAAAATCCTATTTTTTCAGAAATGTCGTGTATATAAAAAAAAGATTGAATTTTTTAAGTACATTTGCGACTTAAATTGCAAAAAATTGATTATAGAAGGAGGTAATAACATGGGAGGTAAAAAGAGCACAGTCTTAATAGATGATAGTAACCCTGTTTGTAGGCTTTGCTTAAGATAATTAACGGCCATTGCTTAAATAAGAGGAGTGAATTCATATCGTCTTGTCGACAAATGAAAAAGCTCTTCTTAAAATCCAGCAAATTTTAAAGTATTTAAAGTATCAGTTACTTATTTGTATAAATTTCAGTGTTGTTTAAATCAATGGTTCCTAAACTTTTTGATGCCCCGCATCACTGAAATGTTTTTATTTGCTCCCTTGCAGTAATAATAAGAATATTTTGAAATAGAACGACGCAAAATTTGTATATAATATTTTTTTGTAGTGCACTATATTACCAAAAATTTAATATATGGAAACTAAAAATACAACAGACTGTGTTTAAATAAGAATAATTTATTCTTTGTAAGGTTGAAAACATCAGAACTCACTCTCATCTCTGCAACGATAAACGTTTTCTGAAGGTTAAGCGAGTTAATTTTTAGCTTATCACTTGTTCTATCTTTAGATTATTTTTTCTAATTAATTACTTTTTAATGAAAAAAATAATATCTATTTTTAAACAATCTTTTTTAACAAAACAAGGAAATAAAAATATGAAATACAAAATATTAAAAACAAAGGAAACACAAATATAAAAATAATTCTATATCACCTAATGACAAAACACCTAAAGACACGTCGTTTGGCAAACGCTCACAGGTGTCTAACGAAACATCAAAATTATATTTATGCAGTAATATTTGAAATAGTTATAAATTCTTTTTTAAATCTTCTTTAAATTTAATTACTCTTTTGTTGTAGTTTATTACACAAAACTTTCTCAAAACGTGGCATGTCTCTGATAGTAATTTGCATGTCTGCCTGTGAATTCAAGCGATTTCTAGATTTTGTTTTGATTGATAATAGAATACTAAATCAAGGCTCGTACAAGTAGGTCGTCGCGAATGGAATGAGTGCATTTTCACAAAGTCTTGGAAACATTGCACAGCACAAATATTGTTCCAGAATTTTGCTTTAAAAATGCATTTTTAGAAAACAATTCATCATCCAGTATTTAACACAAATTAAGAGTTAATTAACTTATCATCTATTAGCAGTTTTTAGTTTTCCTACTCCAAAATACCCATCAAATTACTTATATAGTAGTTCCAAATGATTCATAACTTCTTCACCCACACTTAGATATTAAAGACTCATCTTCATCAGTGATGAAAAATTGAAAAACTATCTTTTTTAATTCGTCGACAACAGATATGTTACTCTTCTTTGAAAGCATTTAAAACTTCACAACATTTCTTTTTTCTTCCTTACATAGAAACACTCAGGTTGTACATACGGCTTAAAATGTCACTCAAAAAAGCATTCGAATGAATTCTTTTGACTCCATTTCTTTGACATGGTTATAGTCACGTTCCTTAAGAAAAGCTTTGACTTCTTTTCGCAATTCAAAAAAGCGCATTAAATCTGTTCCAAGTGATAGCCAGTTAACCTCCCAATGGAAAAGTAAAAATGAGTGCTCACTACCATAATCTTGACACAACGACTTAAAAAGGCGGTGATTCAGAGCATGACCTCTAATCTAAAATGGCCTTTACGGAATCATAAGGTCATTTTTCAATTTTGAGAGCAATGTTTTTGATGATAAAGCATGTTGATGAAGAAAACAGTAAGTACCCTGCAAGTGCAAAATATCATGTTTTAAAGAAGAAAACAAAACTTATTTTCCAACATAGCAGGGGCACCGTCAGTACACACAGAACCAATAACTTGGATGTCTAGGTCATGTTTAAAAGAAAAAATCTTGACATCACTGGTATCATCATGTTTCAACATGATGGTGGTATCATGTTTCCAAAAAAACTCGTCACAGATTGGAAGATGTCTTTTGCTTTGGTGGTTCTCTTCAGATCTTCACAAAATAAAAAATCTTCTATTATGGTACCATCATGCACATATCTATTTTAAGCGATCAGTGACTGCAGTTTTCAGCATCGGGTGTTTCGTGGAAAGAGATTTTCAAGGGACTAGCTTTGATATCTGCGATAACTTGGTTTAAAGTATCTAAACTTAGATCACTAATTCGACTCTAAACAACATTATTTGATAACGTCTGAAGCTTCTTTTAAAAGAACAATTTTAATCATTTTAAATACACATGGCTTTATATCACAATTATATAGTACAAAAATCGATCTTCCATCTAACTAATCAAACAACTAAAATTCACAAAGACAACAGTTAAATGACTATAAAGTACTTCAAAATTTATTGTATTTTAAGAACAGCTTTTTCATATGTCGACAAGACGATATGAATTCGCTCCTCTTATTTAAACAACGTTCCTTTTTTTAACGCATACATAACGGCTGTTGATTCTTTTAAGCACAATATATATATATATATTATTTTCACGGTTGAAAAACTTTTGTGTTTAGGAAATATCAATATTGCAAACATTTAGATGATTTGAAGTTCACTTCGGCTAAATCGCTTTAAAAAAAAACATTCCAATGAAAAATGTATGGGATTCAAAATATTTGACATTGGTGGAACAAGAAATTTCACAAAAAAACCTTCCTTAAATCGTTTTAAATTGTTCACAATTTTTGTGTAATCATTAGCCAATGTAAAAAAAAATCAGCTTAAAACTTCAAGGTTGCAATTTTTGGATGCTGTACATTTTGCATTGGAGTGGTTTTTAAAAAATTGAATTAGCCGAGGTAAAAGTTTCTTAAAATCATCTAAAATTATGCAATTATCTAAAAATTTTCACTGAGTTTTTTTTTTATATTTCCTTAGCACAAATTATTTTAAGCCGGAAAATAAAATTTTGCTTAAAAAATAGCACCCAAATATATATATATAGGTTATGCTTAAGGGCTTTAATAATAAAAAAGTGTATTTCAAGATGTAAAACTCAAAGGACTAGAGTTTCGTCCCTATGCACTCATCAGCTTCAAAACAAGTTTAAAATAAAGCACAAAACAAAACAAACAAATGAAAGTTGAATCTTAGCATATATAGATTATGACGTAATTTTGAAACTATCAAAAATAATCCAAAACGGCTTGTGCAAAAATTAATTTACCTATCGACAATAAACTGGCAAAAATTCATAAAACTTCAGTGAGTAAATATATATTACGACAGATAATTGAAAGAGATAAAGATAAAATTAAGGTACTAATTGAAATTTAGATTATTTTAAGATGAAATTAAAACTTGTTAAACTTCAAAAGCGTTTTTATATATGTCTACAAGACGATACAAACTCGCTTCTTTTATTTAGGCATCTCTTGTCTTTAAGTGCATATACAACGGCTATTGCTTCTTTGAGACACAGCCTAAATATTGGGCTATTGCCGTCAGCTATAGGCTGTGCTCTTTTTATAACTTCCCAGGATATTTCAAAGTCAATGCCGCTGCGCATTAAGCCACAAACATACTTCGAAAGTTCAGTGTCATTTTCATATATGCCGCCTTTAAAAGATTTTTATGATTGGAATACCTGAATCTAAACTGAGTCGAGCACATGCCGAGATAGAACCTCGTCTCAACGCTAGAGTTAACTGTGGCCTTGTAAACGATGTTCTCTGAACGGCAATTGCCCCCTTTCAAATTATATTTACAACTACCAGCGCAGCCACATTGACTTCGAATTCAAGAGTTTTGATTTAAAATTTTTTGGTTGTGAGCCTTAATGATATTTTCCAAATTTGCGGTACACAAATAACTTATTCGCATATTGTGTTTGTTGAAAATTTTTGTTAGCGGATTTTGTTTATTAAAGTGTTTTTTGACTAGATTTATAAATTTTCTTTCAATATTTTTTTTTACCGAGTTGCTAAAAGGAGGGTTGTACCAGATTACATTTCTTTTTCTTTTATGTTTTTGATTATTTTTTGGTTGTTGCTCAGGTTTTTCAAATTTAAGTTTTACAAAAGCTAGCATTTCATATAAAAGCTTGACTAACATTTTTCTTGATGACGAAATCTTTTTTGTCTTCGACTCGCAGCAGAGAAGTATGACGTCATGTTGGTTTGATGACGTCGCATTTTGGTCTTGTGCTGTTAAATTTTAATGAAATTTATCAAGAACTGCATATTTTTTTTTTTTTAATCTCAACAATAAAGTAATATACAACAAAAATAAGAAAGAAGAAGAATGTTTACGTGAAGCAGAACAGATGATACCCAATAAACTATTAGCAAGCAACCTAAATGACAAAATCACAATAAAATCAAACAACAATAGAAAAATTTACATAGGTTTGTCTAGCACAACATTAAAAAATAGATATTAGAATCACATAAATTAATTCAACAACAAAACAAAGCACAGAAGAACAAAAAAAGTTCACAAAAATAAGTTTTAAAAAGTTAACAAACAACTTAAACCTGGTGTTAAACTAGAAGAAATAAGTGGCTTGCACCTTTACAGCTTTGATGAGTTTTAAAGAGATAAATCATTTTAACAAAATAAAACAAAACCTCCACAAACAAACCATTTCTTTTAATTAGAACTAACAACTTAATACAAAAACAACTTTTAAAAAGTAACATTAATTGACATTTTTAAAGTTAATATTTTTTTTTTACATATGCTAAACAAAAACATTTACTTTGTTTGTCTAAGTCATAATTAATATGTGTTTATTCCTTACTTTATTTCTTTATTTCCTGCTTTCGAAAAAAACAAGCAGTGATTTATTTTTAAGCAAAATTTAAAAATAGTAGAAATCATTTACAAAAGATAAAAGTAAGGTAAGTTAAGCATATATAGAATAAAATAAAATCAAAATTGAATTAAGTATTTTTAAATACATGAGAACAAAAACTCATATATCAATAAAAGTTACCTGTTCTATTTGAAGCAGGCCAATCATCATTGGTTTTAGCATAACTGCTGAAAAGGTCTCTAGAAGACGTGTCCAAGTCTATCAAGTCTTCGAATTCTAAAAATTTTAGAGTTGAATTAGAAAAATTTTATACAAAATATCCTGACTATATTTAAACTTTTATAGTTTATTACTTTCTGTGTAAAAATAACACTTTTAAATAGTTTATAATTTTTAATTCTAAGTTGTTTTTAATAAAGAACTTTGTGTTTTAACTTTCTAAACCAGGGCTTCCCAACTAGAGGCGACTTTAGTAAGTTGGGGGGAAATAATTAGTAAAGGGGCAAAAGATAGGCGATTTTGAAACTTACACTAGGTATTCTTGAGTTGCAGATGAAGAGCAAAAAAAAGTATTAGATGTTTTAAATGGTAGTTTTTTTGGAGGGGGCAATAGCCTTTTTATTTTCTTCATAGGGGGCAATTTGAAAAAAGTTTTGGAAACCCTGTTCTTATAAAGTTTAGGTTTAAAATTAAAAAGAAAAGACTTTTAAATTTAATATCAAGTACATTTCTAATAAAATATGCCTTTACATATTGTATAAATGTAATTACAATAAGTTTTTATTACAACTTGTCTTAAAAACTTAAAATATACTTTATATTTTTTAAATAAAATGGGCGTAAATTACTATTAAATATTTTACAAAGTAGTTTTTTCATAAAAAACTATTAAACCACTACCTTAGCATAAATCAAAGATATAAGACAATTACAAAATACTTCTACTTGATTTTATACAACTATAAAAAATACAACAGTTTTAATTGAGACAAATTATTATTAGAAGCAAAAGGTAGAATATTAGTTAGATTACCTCTGTTTTATTTTGTAAATTAAAACAAAAAGATAACAAATGTTTTAATGCTTGTTTTTTATAACTATGTAAGTATTTTATATTTGATAAGGCTTATCAATAAATACTTTGACGTATTTTTTTTCTTTATTCTTTTCTCTTATTTATTTGGAATAGCAATAGAGAGTCAAAAACTATTGTGCAAAAATTAGTTTAATTGAATAAATACTATTGAACTTTATTTACCTATAATTAAAATAAAATTTGAGCTAATAAATAACACTTTTATTAAAGTTTTAACCAAAATTTTTAAATCTGGATTTCTTATATAAATTTTTATCTTAGTTTAGAATTCTGAAAGCTAACAGTGTGATTAATACTAGAGGCAAAATTAGTTTAAAGCAATAAAATCTCATAGTGGAACTGACAAATCAAAAGACAAATATTAACTTATAATTTTGCCTTTATTGTTCAAAGCTAATAAAAAACTTGCCAGCAATTAAAATACTACTTGAAACTTTTAATGTATAAAACAACAGTATAGTTAAAAACAATATAAATGCACCATAATTGAAGTTTTTGAAAATAATTTTAAAAGGCAACAAATCAAAGAGTAATGTATAGTTGTATAAAATAAAAAATAACATATTTAGGTCTCATTAATATCTAAAATTCTTTTTTAATTTTTAAAAATTTTGAGTAAACTTTTGGATGTGGCTAAAACAGTTTTTAAAATCAAATTAATTCAAAACTATTAAAAAATTTTAAAAAGAAAAAAAATGGCTTTTGAATATTAATATGACTTACATGCGTACTTTATATTTTCCAATGTATATTACTTTTTAAGATATGGTCTTTTAAAAACTTTATTAAGTTTTAAATTGAAATGTAACAAGTTCAAAGCATCTTTAGTTAGAAATAGAAAATGAAATATCTCACCTTCATCAAAACACGAAGTCTCTTCCATAGTTGTTTCTTTTGAGTTTAAACTAACTCTAAAAATAAAACATACAAATGACATGAAATTTAAAAGACTAGTATGATAGTTTTACAATTAAACAAACATAGATTAACTTAACAACCATATGTTCAAAATCTACGTAGTAACTTAAAAAAAAACACTTTTTTTACTGAATATTTTTTAAAAAACTACATTAGTATAGATCTTCCTGTAAATTTAAGGTTTAAAAACACAAAACAAAGTTTTCACAAAATTAATAATATTAGTATGTTTGTTGCGCGTTTGTTAAACTTATCGTCCTCTGTCACAAAAAAAGACGTCTTAAAAAATTCTAAAATGATACCTGGATTAATAAAACTTCAGTTTTTGATTGAAAATATAGTTTATTGTTAGACAATAACTTCTTTTTGGTTAGTAAGATATTTTCAAGCTAAATGCAGACCCACCCCATTTTTTTAAACAGTTTGAGAAGCTTCTGCAGTATAAATATATTTTCTATCCTTTTTATTCTCTATTTGAACTTTGAAATTTTAGTCTGTTACCTTTTTTTGACTGATTACAATCGGAAGTTTTAGAGGTTTTTTTAGCAGTTTCTTCAAGATTTTCAAAATTACAAGCTTTTTTGTTTTTTTTTTCTAAGAAAATATCTTTTTAATAAAAAACATGTAATAAAATTTAAAAGATACTGAAATACTACTTTAATAAGTTTGATGATAAATGAAATAACAATTAACAAAAAAAAATGTATATAACATTTTTCTTATGTAAAAAAATAACTAATTAACTCATAATTGTTTAATAATCTATTTTTTTGTCTTTTCTAGGTTTTTTAGAAAATTTGGTTAATTGGTCACTATGTTAATTGGAACATTTTTCAGCTTTAAAGTGAAAAGAAACAAGTATGAGTAACTTACAGTTGTTTTCTTTTTCCTTTTTATGTAAAAAGTTGGTTCCTAACTTAGACACTGTTAATGTCCTTAGAAAAAATATTGTTTGGCAGTTCTCCAAGTTTATAATTAGCTAATAAATTATGAGCTTTACTGAACTAAAAGCTCAGTAAGCTTCCAGTTCAGTGAATTAATTGAACTAATTAGTAAATTTATCTAAGTAATAAATAGATTTAATTCAGAGAATTTATAAATTTAAGTAGACTAATGTAAAACAAGTTGTTAAGTAACAACTAAGTTATTGAAATAAAATTTAATGTTTAAACTGAAAACTTCATTAAATATAATTATTTAGCTGCATAAACAAAATTAAACGTAATTTTCATTAGTTTAATATAAGTTGTAGACTGGTTTGACATTTCAAAATAGCAAAAAGTGAAAAATTACACATAAACTTACACATACTACATGAATTAAGACGTCACAATTAAAAAAGGCAATTTAATTGTGTTTAAATATATGTTTGTTGAAATAAGCTTTCATTTAAGACATAAGTTTATAGGTTTAAAACATGTAAAAATGACTTAAGTGTTATTTAAGTCAAAAAACCAGAATATATATGATTTTTGGGGTCAAATCAGATTTTTAGGGTGCAATTTAAAAACAAAAATGGCCACATCTCAAAAAGGGGCCACATCTAGGGGCCACATCTAAGGGGCCACATCTCAAAAAACAACTTGATACCGAAGTACCTATTGTACCAGAAGGTTTGATTAACAAAGATTTTATTAGCTTTATTTGGAACTGTTGAAAAGAATCACCCCATAGTTATAATAAATTAAACTGTAGGATTTTGAACTGTTTACTATATTTTAAATATATATATTTTTCAAATACCCTTAATCTAAGTATGGTAAATGTTTACAGTTGTTTTTTGTGTATTTAAATCTTAATGTGTAAAAATAATATATGCACCGATGTAATTTTTTTTTTATATTGATAATAGTTTCTTTGATACTTAATTTTAACTGTAAGGGTGTAGGGGAGTTAACTAACTTTTATACTATTGGAATAATAACATAACATATTGGAAATTTTTAATTATTGGAATAAGTATATATGAAAAGCTTAATATATAGACTGTAAGTAAATATTTAAAGAACATCAAAAATTAGATTATTTTGAAAACATTTTTTTTTAAGCTTTTACTTAAATATAAAACTTGAAGTTGTTTCATGTTGTAAAGATATGTACATATTATCAGAAAAAAACTGTTAATATCGCAAACAGAGTCTTCAAACCATAAAACTTGTAATTTTGACTGTTAAAATGTAGAAAACAATAAAAATTAAATCAGGAAATGTAAATTTGGAGCATTTTGAGATAATCTACTTGAATATATAACCAAACATTTTTTGGTGAAAGTATACTTTATTAATATACTTGATTCAAATTTTGTAATATTGGTATATCAAAAGTTTTAAAAAAAATTGCACCAAGCATTTTTGTGTAACACTATAATGATAAAAAACTTATATTGAGAAACCTTTTTATTTGATTGTAGTTTCAACTGAAAGTAAATAACAGCTTTTATTTTGTTAAAGGTTTGTAATTGAAACTAGGCATTTCTACACTAATAGCTTTATCTGTAAAATGGTGAGTGAGTGTTGTAAATGTTTTAGAGAAATTTCCATGCTTTCATATTTACTTTTTTTGATATTGTTGTATTATATGATATTTTAAAATTATAAAAAATAGTTATGTTAGTGGTTTTACTATTTTGTAATTTATATTTTAAACATAGTATGCTTGTTCGTTGTTATTAACAATCCTTCTTTGAATAAAATGGATTTTTTTGGTATAAAGTTTTAGAAGTAAAACAAGACTAGACAAGATAAAAACAGAATAATGTCTTAAGGTAAATAAACAAATCGAAACAGTTAGACTTAAACATACATACTTTAGTTTAGGACTTTATTAATGTAAATCTGATATACAATCAAAACAAAAGACGGTTCAACTTCAAAATTTTTTGAATTAAAAATTTATATTATGTACTTCTAATTTTTTTTTTTAAGTCTAACGACAAGTTTAACGACCCTTATACTAGTAAAGTTTGAAAGTTATCTAAAATAAATTTGAGTTTACATAAATTAATTCTGTTTAATCTTATAAAAGTTTTAATTAAAATATTTTTTCGTTTTGTACGTAAATACAGAAACAGCTCGCGACAATTCGCATCCGCACAATGTCTACCCTTTCAAATCCCAACTGATCAATTTACATTCGCATGAATTTCCGTCAGTTTGTACGTAAATACAGACAAACTTTTTGAATTATTAAAAAACCTTATTTTTGTTAAGGTATTGACAAAAAAATATTATAATATTTTTAGTTAGTTAAACGTGAAACAAATATTAAACACGTATTACTTAAGGGAGGACATTTATTTTAGTGAAATATGACCTAATTTATAGTCTTATTTGTTAAATTTTTTTTAAACTTTGCGTCTGACACTAAAAAATTTTAAATTTAAAAGTATTCTTATTTAAAGTCTACAGTGTTAAAACAACAAACGCAAAAGATAAGTTTGAGGTCTAACTAGGATATTTGATATGTTAAGTAAAATTTTTTAACCATAAGAAAAAAATCACATCTAAATCGCTTTATTATTCTAATACATTTATAAGAAACATTTTATTATAGTAATAATTATTTAGCAGTCAATAAGATTTTTTTTATTATTTAATGTTTAAAATTTTTTAAACTCAGCTATAAAATTGCATTATAAATTTTATAAAACTTTGTTTTACTTTTTTATAGCTGATTTTTAAAAATTTATAATGCAATTTTTAGTGTAGAGTATCAATTTATTACAGGAAATATTTAAAATGTAGTTAAACATGATTTATTCCTAGACAGGAAATTAAAAGTTATCCAAATGGTGTTATACTCAAAAATCGAAAGTTTTTATCGTACACAAGGTCTTTAAACATAACTTTTTGAGCTTTTTTGTTGTCGTTCTACAAACTTTTAACTTTAAATAAAACTTTAGATACTTATACTACTCAATATAAATAAATTTGCCTTCACTTTAACAAAAACCGACTGTCGGCTACAAAAATTAAGAAAATAACTTGTATGTATTTAATATAAAAATAAACTCACAGTTTTTTTCTTTACTATTAAACATTTTAAAAAAAGTGCACAAAAAATTAGTTTTTAAGGACCTGGTTTACGAAGAAACCTTTCGGTAATCGAGTCACATCTAGTCTAAAAAATAAAATGGCTAGTTATGTATTTTCAAAACTTTAAATTTTATATTTGTTTTGTTTTTAATTTATTGATTTGCACCAATTTAAGTTACTTTGAAATTCTTAAACTAAATCGAGTGTATAAAGTTTAAAGAAAAAAAGAAACATTAAAATTTAAAATGAAATTGAATGAGATTTTAATCAGTTTGCAATTACTAAGTGAAAGCTTTAATGAAGTTTAACAAAAACCATTATTTACTAATGTAGTAAAATTTAAAACATATCTGAAGTATTGCAACAACCTTTTAAATACTAAGCGCCATTGTAAAAAGTCACCTAATAAAGTTTTAAACGTTCGGTGTTTTTAAATTTTCAAACAATTTCTAACTTATACGGGTTTAGCAAAAATTTAAAAGTGTTTCTGAAAGTGGTGCTTAACAACTTGTGTTTTACACTAGTTTCCACTTGTATCCATTTACTTAATTTTTTATACATATGATTTAATTTATAATATAATAAGTACTAGCTACTTATTGATTTTTTGGAAGAAGTTTTTAGAACAAAATTATAAAATACAATTTTTAATCTTGTAATGTGTTTGTAGTATATCAATAAACAGGAATGTTAATGGGCAATAGGAAATTGAAAGAGAACAATAGAAGATATTTAAGATTTATATACTAATTGAATGTAAACTCATCTACTATTTACATGAACTAAAAAGCACAAATATACATGATAACTAAATCACACTATACTAAATTACAGTTTAACATAAATGATTAAAGAATATTAATAAGTATCTTAAAGCTTAAGTCAAAAAATATCTTGAATCTAATGTGTTTGTAATAAAACTTACTAAAACACATCGCCTTCACCAACTACTGCCAAATGCACAAAAACTTTCAAAATTTTGTCTGTTTTTTATTAAAAGCAAAGAAAATTTCTTTTTAATTACGTACTCAAAGAAAAGAAATTAACTCCTTCGAATAAACAATGTTGTTTTAAAAGTTGGAGAAATGTTTTGAAAAAGCTTAGAGAATGTTTTTATGTTTACAAGAAATCCCATATTTATTCACAAGCTTTGAAACTTTAAATTAAATGTGATTCCATAACAGTAGTTTAAAAAATATTAACTTTATATATCAATTATCTTTAATTTAATTATTTTTTAAGAACAGCTTTTGAAACAATATTTTTTTTAATAGAGCCTATCAACAAAATAAATTTTATTTGTTGTTAACACTCACTTAAAAGAAAGAAGCTTTTTGTGATAATTGACTATGGGCTGTTAAATATTTTGAACTAATTCTATAAATTAAATCTTTTAAATGTTATTTGTTCGTCATTGTGAAACTGATAAACTTTTTATGGTGTTTGATTGTGAAGCTTTTCTAAATATCTAATCAATAAAATTTTCAGACAATTTAATTCTTCTGAAAGCCATAACTTTATTGTTTCTAATCGCAAGAACCTGAAAAATATATTAAAATGATTTTGAGAGTCTCAGCATTCTGACAGTCTCTTTGGATCAACCAAAGACCAATCTATAGATTAAAGAGCAAACGTAAAGTCATCCTGCGAAATGCTGTGTGTTGTGAACATTTTGGTTTGACTTATTTTTAATTTCAGTAAAAGTTTACAGCATACTCCCACCGTTTATCCGCATTTTTGAATTCATTCAGTTAAAGCTCGTACCATTGTTTGTTTTAAAGTATGCTGTAAGTACTTTAGTTTTATGTTTGACAACAAATTAGCTTCCTTGTGGTGATACTCACCTTTTTTCTTTGTGAAAATAAAAAACAAACTAAAAAGATTTTTTATAAATAGGGGTTATTAAGTCTTTAGCATCGTTTTTATTTGGTGTGGTATTTTTAATATTAACTGTTTTAGAACTTTATAAAAATTAAAAACAATTTAATTGCAAATAACTTTATTATAAAACTCAAAGAAGCAAAAAACGTACAACGAAATATTTGCCTTTACCCTTTTAAAATAAAAAATATTATTAAATCATACTACTGTACTTAAAAGAGACGACTATAAACGAAATCTAAGCGAGTTATTAAGCATAGAAAGTAGTTGAAAATTATCATGATTTTGAAAGTTTTATATTGTTAAGCGTTTAACAAGTTAACTTATAATATGCGTACCAAAAGTACAACGCCACCCGTTAAGAATTATCAATTAATACTGTTTATTTTTTCATCAAAATTTCCAACAAAAAGTATCTTTTACCAAAGTTTTTCCTTTTACTTGTTTTCTTTTTTAATATTTATCGTAAATCCTTTCTTATTTTTTTACCGGTATATTCAGCTGCAAAAACCTGTAATAAAAGTTTTAATTTACCTTATTTTCAATTACTATGTCAAAACAAACTAACTGTTAAAGGTAATTTTTTTCAATAATAAAAGATTATCGCAACAACTTGGTTGAAGAAAAACGATAGGTCATTTTTATAGTTACTTACATAAGTAATGAACACATGTAAAAGTTTATATTACTTACAAAAATAACTTAAAAACAAAAAATATTATGTGTACAAAGCAGCATAAAACAATTCAACGAACGTTTTCGGCCTTTTCCCTATCAAACCCTTTGACACGCATGATTGCGTAAATGACCGCTTCAGGATAGAACACGTGATTCGCGTAGTCGCTTTCTTTCCGGTTTTGCGCCGCACTGTATCCTCTCCTGCAATATGATTTTTGTTATTAAATTTAACTTTAGCATGCAAACTTTCAAACTAACCTGAAAACTCTGAATTCACGGACAGAACTTTCTATCACGACGTCTTTTGGACAGTCAGGAAGTTGAACTGTCGTTTCGTATTTTCTCATCAGATCTTTAGTCACTCTACTGTTGTGGCGATCTTCCATTTTCGCGTACATATCTCGGCAAAATCTTTTAACTTGTAAAATCTGGTTGTCATCTTCAAAGAACACTGTGGGAAGGTTGTTAACATCGTAATTGTTCATCGTTTTGTCGATTCTTCCCTCAACAAAGTCTTTGTGTCTGCAAATTCATAAACTTTATATAGTATGTAAATGTTATAAAGTTTCACAAAATTAAGCAACCCTTACCTTTCTTAGTGTAAAAAACATTTTTTTACTAACTAATAACCTATAGAGATATTAACGTTTTAAGTATCTGTTATCTAACATCACTTAAAAATCGAACACTTTTTATTGTAGTTAAGTACTTAATTTAATTACTTTTTCAAAAATAAGTAACTGTAATAGCATTAATCTGAACCGTTAAAATAAATATCTAAATCCGCCAACATTACCTTATCAGGAATAAAAAAAAACGTGTATTTTAATTGGTCAAATACAACTAAAAAATTAATTTATCAACAATGAAAATAAACCCACATTTTTGATTTTACTTTTTTGAGGTATATGTTATAAAGTTTTTTTACACATTTCCCCTTCAATATGAAGTCAACAATAGGCTGACACTCTTCCTTGAATTTTTTTATTTCATTTCTCGCCTCATCGTTATGCTTTCTCAGCTGCGTTTCTGATTGGTTAAAAGAAGTACTTTCCCAACTGTGAGATTCGTCAGAATTTTCTAAGAGGCCATCGACGTTTTTGGTCGAACTATTCAATTCTTTGGTCAGAATACTCTCGTCTGTAGAACTTTCAAGACTTTGGTAGCTTTTGTTGGCAGATTTATTACTAGACAATTTTCTTTTCAACCATTGTTTAATGCTCTGTTGATTTTTATCATTGTTTGTTTTGTTTATTATTTTTACTTCATTTATCAGGTCAGCTGCAATTTTATCTTCTATGTGATGACCTGTGTATTCATCAATATGACTTTCTCCCTGAAAAAATTTATTAGATAAAACATTTACTAAAACTAAGTTTATATAAGTTGAATAGGTTATCTACACCACAGGATTTGTTTTCTTGTCTGAAACTGTAGATTAAATAATTTATTCAACATATATGTTAGTTGTTACCATGTAAATAGCTTAAAGATAAAACATTATTTTATTTAAAAGTGTGAATATCTTACAAGTTGCAAAGTTCTTAATGAAGTTCAATTTCCATTCTACGAATCTTTATTACACTTTTAGTTTTAATTCAGTACAATCAATCAACTTTTTGAACAAGTATTAGTGAATATAATATAATAAGTGCAACGTGTATATATTGAAAAAGAAAAACGTTTTTATTTTATTATATGCACTTAAGAGTTCTTATTTACATTTTAAATAATGTTAACAAAACTGTACAAACTTTAACCTCTCCATGATTTTTATTTGAGTTTTCAATTTTTATCTTTTTTTTCTTATTTTTAGACGATGTTACTTCTAGTTCTTCCTATAAAGTTGATGTGTGATAACCTTTCATATTTTGTATTTTTATATTTTCGATACAGTTTTGTGGTTACAATATTTTTTAGAAATTCTTCGTAAATTTCATCAAAAACAAATATAAGCAATTATTTATAGTTCATTTTCATTATTATTTTCTAATTTTAACTGTTCTAATTATTTTCTTGTGTTCAACACTCTCTACCCTATAAAATAATTGAAAGAAAAATTTTTTTTATTTGTTAAACAAGTTACAAAATTGGTGCACCTTTTAACACTCTTTTTCAATTTAAAACTTCACTGACTTATGTGATTTACTTTTGTTTTGAACGTAGTCTTGTTCGTAAGTTAAATACTCTTATTTGGAGAATGACTGCAGCTTAAGATGAGTAAAAAAAAACAATAAATTACTTCTAACTGTATAAGTATTTATTTAGCTTTCATTTTGTTTTGTTGTACAGATTTCATAATTCTTGCAGTTAGTTCGTGGATAAACTCAACCAAGAAGAATATCAATTTATGATAAAATCTAGCTGAATTGAAACAACGATGCCATGCCTTCTTGAGAGTTGCACATATGAAACACCGGACGTCGATGCTTCTGTAGCTGCCTCTTTGCTTATCATTTACAACAATGTTCACATTAATGCATATTCTTCAAAACCAAAGCTTCCAAAGATGAGCCGTCCTCGAATAGGGAGAGACTGCAATGAAAAAGGTTGGAACATATTTGTGCAAAAGTGGATATTTTTAAAGACATCATGGAGATGAAAGAGGTAAAAAACGTTTCAACTGTACCAGTTCTGTGAGGAAGATCTAAGCGATGTTATTCTGAAGTAACATGCAGATGTAGTAAATTTAAGTGAGCGAGAGCTTTTAAGAATGATCTAGCAGTTATTCCTGTTTCAGTAGTTGTACGACGATCAGACTTTCTTAGTACAAGACAGGATTTGACTAAAAACACTAGATCATTTGCTGCCCGTTTAAAGGGAAAAGCCAGTGCGTGCTCTTACATATGTACTTGCCCAAAGGATGACTGTAATTAAATAATAAACTTCACAAACTTAATCCTAAAAGATGTCATGGTCACTGGTCTAGCAGATGAGGGTATCCGCAAAGAGGTGTTAAGATGAGAAAGTCCTGACAAGTAAGATGTCAATAAGACAATTGGTTTTATTGAAGCAAAAGAGATGGCACGTGATGCAATGACACAACCTGTTGTAACGTCCTCAGTTTCCTCATACAAATCCTTAAGGAAAACTGTTAAAAACCAAGTGGTAAATAACTTCTAATACATGTAGTAAAGTATCTACAAAGTTTATTTAAATCAGAAAAAATAAAAAGCATATTGAGTGTTCTACCTGTAAACAATGCTGGATAAAATCCAGGAAAAAGATTATCAAGAAAACAAATGTGCAGATGAGACGAATGCACTTCTAGTTAGTGGATCATAAACACAAAATTTTGACAAGGCAGTTTATGTTTATGATAGTATCAATGTAGTCAAACTTTATCACTACGTCTTTGATTCTTTGAGTGGATGGAAAGAATCAGTGTCACTGAAACATCCTACAATTCAACTAAAAACTTCTATTGATAAGTAAGCATACACTCAGATGGATATAAAATGCCCTAGGCAAAATTATTGTAAAATTTACAGATACGGGTGCACAGTCATGCTTATGGGACCTTAGTAGTTACCTTAAACATGGTTTTAAGAAGTCATATCTTATACCAGTTAAAAGGAAAATGGTAGCAGCCAACAGAGAACATATAAAAATAACTGGGGCTATCTTTATGGAATTGATAGCTAAAGATGTAAAAGTTAAACTCATATAGCAAAAGAAATGGTTTATATCAGTCCATGTACTGACAGGTTTTTTCTTTCAAGAAATGCCTGCAGAACACTTGGCATAATAAATCATGATTTTCCTCGTATTGGTGCCACCATTGAATCCTGCACTGTTCATGAGGAATTGCAAACTTGTGATTGTATACCTAGAACTCCTTCCCCTGATAGGCCAAAGGAATTACCATTTTCTTGCATTCCTGCAAACAATCAAAAGATGGGAGAGTGGCTTTTAAAAAGGTACGTATCATCTACATTTGATAAGTGTACTTACCAATTGCTTCCAGAAATGACAGGTTCACCTTTGAAAATTCATTTTGACTCAAATGCCATTCCTAAGGCAATATAAACTGCTTAGCCAACTCTTTGAGATAAAATAAACTTTGGATAGGGATACTCGATTAGGTGTACTTGGTAAAACTCAAGTTAGTGTTCCGTCTACTTGGGTACATCGTATGATTGCGGTTGCTAAAGCTGATGGTAGCTGTAGAAGAGTTGTTGACCTCTCACCTTTAAATAAGTATTGTGTACGAAAAAAACATCATGTAAAACCTCCAAGCATTCAAGTATGTGAAACTCCTGGAAACACTTGGAAAAGTGTGACTGATGCATGGAATGGGTTTCATTCAGAACCACTTCGTCCAGAAGATCATCATCTCTCAACATTTCTTACTCGATGGGGAAGGTACTACAAAGTGGCAACACAATCTTACTTGGCAAATGGAGATGCATATACGCGCAGGTATGATGAAATCATAATTGATATACCTAGAATGACAAAATGCGTTGGTGACACTGTTTTATGGGATGAGAAGTTGGTTGATCGTTGGTGGCGTATGATTGACTACTTACATAGAATTAATGGGAAAAAAATGGAGTTGTACTCAATCCTGAAAAGTTTCAGTTTGCTCAAAAATAAAATGACTTGGCTGGATTTACTATTACAAAATGTGAAATTAAGCCAAAAGAAAAGTTCATAAATGTTATAAGGGATTTTCCTATACCCAAGTCAAAAACAGATCATGGTTTGGCTTAGTGCACCAAGTTTCACATTATAACCAATTGACATCTTTGATGACTGTGTTTAAGCCGTTATTAAATCGGATAACTAAGCTCTACTGGAATGATGAGCTAGATAATGCATTCTACAATTCAAACGAAGCTATAGTTGCAGCCATAAAAAAGGGTATTCGAATTTTTGATTTGGGAAAGCCCACTTGTATACAGTCAGACTGATACACGACTCGTATTGGTTATTTTTTGTTGCAGAAACATTGCTCTTGTAGTTCTGCTGTGGTGTCAAACTGTATACTGTATTGTTTTGGCAGGCTCTCGCTTTCTTAGACCTTCAGAATCACGTTATACTGCGGTAAAGAAAGAAAGCCTGGCAATTGTTTGGGTACTTAAGCAATCACGGTATTTTACACAAGGATGTGATAATTTGTTGGTTCTGACTGATCACAAACCACTGGTAAAATTGTTTGGAGACAGAACACTTGGTGAGATTGCAAATCCTCGCCTTTTCCGGTTAAAGCAGAAAAGTTTTTTATGACTTTTCCAGATTCTACATAACCCTGGAAAGATACACCTTGCTCCAGATGCAACGTCATCCAGTTTATAAAACAAAAGATGAAGTTGAGATAACTGCTTCTGAAATTTTATCTGGGATACGTTTACCAGACGGTTAGTGTATCATTGCAAGTAATCAAGTAAGTGACAATTTTCAAGCTGTGACTTTTGACCGAGTTAAAGAAGAAACTTTGAAAGATAAACAAATGATGAAATTTATTTATTGTATTCAAGCTGGTTTTCCAGAGACCAAAGACCACCTATCATTAGAATTGCATGATTTTTGGATAGTTTGCTTTCTTAGTTTATGATGGATAGGGTCATCATGTGTGATGATCGTAAAAGAAAACATGATCATAATAAGTTTCTATCACCTAGCAGTATATTTCAGGATAATGTGTGTAGAATTGTTATTCCTCCATTTTTAAGAAAAGAGGTTATTTGCATTATGCTCATCAAGGGGTCTTTGCAATGAACGAGCGAGGAAAATCGATTGTTTATTTGCATAAAATAACAAATAACAAATGATATTCAAGGTTGTCGGGAAAATTGCAATAATTGTAACTTAATTGCACCAAGAAATCCTCGCCTACCTCTAATTAAACCATTGATTCCAAAAGTTCCTTTTGAATCAATTGTTTGCGATTATTTCAATTCAAAGGTTGGTATTATTTTGTAGCTGCAGACAGACTTTCAGGTTGGACAGCACAACAAAGAATCAAATTAGGTACAAATTAATCTGGTTCAAAAGGGCTGTGTAAAGCTTTGCGTCGTAATTTTGTGACTTTTGGTGTTCCAGTTGAAATATCTTCACATGGCGGTCCAAAGTTTTCTGCAAAAGTTACCAAATATTTTCAAAAACGATAGGGTATGCAACATCGTATGTCATCTGCATATCATCCTGTGTCAAACGGTAGGGCGGAATTAGTAGTAAAGGCCTCTGAGCGATTGTTAATGGAAAATGTTGGTTCAAATGGTGAACCAAATAACGACTGAATGGTACAAGCTTTACTAACGCAGAGAAATACGCCTGATCAAGGATGCAAACTATCCCCTGCAAAAAATCCTTTTTGGATAAAATTTAAAGGACTCATTGACTTACATTAGAAAAAGTGTTATGGTTTACAATAACTCGCAGATCTTAAACATGTAGCGTAACGCATGGAGTAAAAAGGACGAAGCTCTTAGGTCTCGTTACGAAGCTCTTAGGTCTCTCGAAAATATAAGTAAGCACACAAAATTGTTTCCACCACTGTATTGCAGTGATCATGTCATGATACAGAACCAAGCAGGTAAATTCCCTAACAAATAAGAAAAAAGTGAAATAATAGTGGAACTAAAAGACTATCATCTATATGTTGTCAAGATTGATGGATCAGGTCGCTTAATTGTACCAAATTGCAAGATTTTAATAAAGTTTAGTCCTCCTGTTTACAAATCTCGAAGTAGTATCCCTTAATTGAGAATTTATATTTAATCAGTAAATCTGATTTATACTTGATTTACTGTTTATTATACCACAAGCTGTATATTTGGCTTTGAGTAATTGAAGCAGTTCATTTATAATTGATTTGTATTCAAAATTACTGCTCATTGGAACACAAGTTGTATATTTGGCTATGAGTAGTTGAATTGGAACCTAGAAGTTTGTTTCCAGTTTGAACTAAAATAACATTTTGAACTGCTGTAGTATATAATTTAATTAGGGCTTTTACTAGTTTTAATTAATATTATTATATTGTTTATTGTGCAATGTTGGACTCAGGCATCAAAACCTGAGCCACTTAAACAGGACACACAAAAAGAGAAAAAGAAAATAAACTTATATTCAAAACTTGAAGATAAATTATATATATATAAACATAGTTTAAATGAAAACACAAAGTTAAACACAATATGATATAAAAATGAACTAAATTAAAAATTCAATACAAAAAATTCAAACTTTTATATTACTTAGTACACACAATAAAGAAGTTTGTCTAAATCATCGCTTATAAAACAAAATTCATATATATTAAATAAATAAGTAAACTTATAAATTGTAGGGGGGAGGCGTAGGGAAACGAATATTTTTTCTTTTGTTTATAGTTGAAAATTAGTGAATTTTACTAGTATTTATTGTATTTAATTCAAATAATTTTAGCTTTAAACGAAATTGTTCTACCCTCTCACAAGATCAAATCCACAAGACCATCTGTGGTAATTTTTATTATATTAATGAAAAGAAATGTAATTCTTCAAATTAAACATTCGTTTTCAAATTAAGACAGTTCTAAGTAAGCTTTAAAATTTTAGTATAAATTCAAGAAATAAAGTTATATTGTATTTTTTAATTATAAATAGTTACAACAATAACTACGTGAGGCTGGTATGCCAGAATTCACTATTCAGCATGATTTATTGTTTTTATCAAATCTTTTAGAAATAACCAACTGTTTTTGTTGAAACTTACTTTTTATTTTAACTTTGTATGTCTTATTTTAAAGGCAATTATTTTGTTTATACAATTATATAACTATTTATTAACTATTTACATTAATTTCTTTTAATCTTATTTTTATTATAAATTTTCTTTTTTATAGTAAAAGGCATAGATGCAAGTTTATATTTTTGTACTTAACCCCTTTAAAATATTATCAAATATACCTTTTCATATTCATAAAATCTTTTAAGTAATGTTATTCTAAGTTTCTAATTTGAAAGTTAACTGTAGTTTTTTACTAATAATTGCTCGAATTTGAATTATTAAAAAGTTTTTATATTAAACTTAACCTTCAACTTACTCATAGTTTTAAGTTCTAAAGTAGTCCTTTCCCGGAAGTTGTTTTATTTTTTGTTTAATTTTAGTAAACTACACTTTTCAGTTTTTAGATTTTATATTTTCTATTAATTTTATATTTTTTTATGTTTTATAACTTTAATACGTTTTATGGATCACTTCACCAAGCTATTATTTTTTGCGTAATAATGTAATAATGTAAGTATGTAATTTTTTTAGTATAATAAGACTTTTATGATTTATTTGATACCTTGTGTAGTTATCATAAAATTTACTTTTTTAATATCTTCCCTATAACTGATTATACAATTGCTTAGAAGAAACTATTATAAATAAGTATTATATTTAAATAATAATTTATATTTAAACACATCCCGTGGTTAAAGAAACTTTCCACTTGTTAACATATTTAATATTTATTATATACAATAGACATGGTTAATCAATGTACAAACAAAGAAAAGGTAGAAAGGAAACAATTAGTACCGAAGCCAAAGCATTCACATAAAAACAAACAACAAATTATGATTATATATTTACTACTAAAAGTTATATAACTAACAACTATTTACGTATACAACTTATAAAAAAAATTATAAAAATTTTCCTGCAAATTGAAGTACAAACTTTTTCAATTCAGAAAGTTTAAATAGAGTATGAACTTAATTACTATAAAACTTTTTTTTTAAATACTCCTAGCTTCTAAAAATGCTGGTAAATTAACATAAAACAGACTTTACATTTAAATAAAAGAATGTCAAACATAAAATTACTTTTTCGGTATTTTCAGAACTTTTATAATTTACATATTTTTGTTTTTCGGTGTCTTTTCAAATGTGCTGAAGTAAAATATTTTTTACCACATTTTGGACAAGAGTATCTAGGTTCATAATGAAAAACCATGTGTTTGTTCAAACTGTTTTTAGTTTTAAAGCTTCTGTCATCTGGGCATATTCTGCACTTAAACTTTCTCTCATCACTGTGAGTTGCTTCATGATTTTTTAACGTTTGTTTTTGAGAAAATCTTTTACCACAAGTTTTACATTGGTAAGGTTTTTCACCTGTATGAGTTCTGATGTGTTTAACAAGATCTGATTTACTTTGAAAACATTTCAGGCAAGTTTCACATTGATGCAACTTATCATGTATGTTCTTGTGTAGATTAAGTGCTTTATTACTAGAAAACTTCTTTTTGCATATCGGACATTCAAATTTATCATCATTGTTAGTATGGGTACCTCTACAATCTAAAAAAAATAGTTTTGCTTATGAATGTAGTTTAGTTTTGCTTAAAAAATTTATTAATTTTTCAAACTATATTAAATTTTGATCATTTGTTTTACTAAACATCACTTTATAACAAATAGCTCAACACAAAATTCTTCACAAGTATTTACTTGTAAAGTTTGATTAAAAGCTTGAAAACTTTTTCTTCAAAAACACTAAAAAAATTATAAAAATTTAGTTTATATAGTACTGTTGTAGAAAAACATGAATACAAATGTTTAATTACATACATACTATAGATGACATGAGTAAAATAAATGTAGATTATAATTAATCATTCCTAAATTTCTTTTTGACTTAGTATCAGAATAATGTTTTTTCTATTAGAATAAATAAATAAATATTTAAAAAAGTTTAGTTATGAAAATTTGAGCAAATAAAACATTTATAACTTAGACTTGCTTTTTGACATAACAATAAATTGCAAAATTAATTATTAACCTTGAACATTAGTCTCAATTTGTTGTTGAATAGCCTGAGAAGGTTTTTCCTTAGTTCCATTGTCACCAATTATGTCATCTGTAAATATGTAATATAAAATTAAGTAAATTTACTGACTGATAATTCTAATACATAAAACTCAAACACATTATTATACCACAATAATTGTTACTTTTTTGTAAAGATTTAGAAGTACTATAAGTATTTTCAGTTTCTTTAGTTTGATTAAAACTTGAATCACATAATTCTTCTGGTTCCAATTTTATTAAACTCAGTTGTTTATTTTTTTCAAAATAAGATATTGTTCTCATTGGCCCTGTTTTATGTTAAACAGTTTTTTTTTAAAGGTAACAGAATAAGTTAAAAACATCTAATAAATTAATAAACTACTAAAGTTTTAGTAATTTGTTTGTTAAATTTTCAAAAATACCTTCACTATTTCCATTGACTTTTGAAATTATATCTTTTTCATTTCTTTTATCAACAAATAAAGATTGGAGACATTGCAATCTTTAAAAAAGTTTACATTGTTTAATTAACAAAACTAGGCTTATAGGTTTGTAAGTTCTAATTAATAACAAAATTATTTGAAACAAAATATTTAAAACTAAGTAGCTATTGTAATTAAGAAAAAACATGAGCATAACCTTTTGATAATGACTATAAACTTGAACTGTAAAAAACTCAAAAATATTTTAATAAAAAGCTTTAAATTTTCTTCAAACTTAAGACAAATTGGAGTAAATTCGTCTAGTCAGTTGGAAGTAAACTTATCAAATAAAAAACTACTTCAACTTAAAACTTACTTTGTATTTTTCAACTTTAGGTCTTTCTCTAATGACTTAATTTTTTCCACTAATAGAACGTATGCTTTTGTCATTATTTTATCTAGCACTTCAAAACTTTAAATATACATTTATTTTAGTTTATGGTATAATAAATTTATACTAAAATTTTTATTTGCTTATTTCAACATTAATCCTTAAAAATTTAATAACAAGTACACATATCAAATACAACTAATATTTAATAAAATTATACATAACAAACTCTTCGCTTTTTTTATGAAGGTCTTTTTCTAACTTCTTATTTGTTTCCGACAATTTACAATTTTCATCAGCAAGAATTTCTTTTTCTTTTTCCAATCTACAATGCTTGTCATGTAAATGTTGAATCTCTAAGTTTTGTTTTTCAATAACTTCTTTGAAACCTGACATCAAGGATTCAGCTTGGGTAAATTCTAAACAAATATGTAATCAATGTACAAACAGAAATCATTTTAAAGCAGAAAATTAAAAAAAATACATACATATAACTTATGTAGTTTAACTTTTGTTTGACTTTTAACACGGTAAAACAATAAAAATTGGTTAACTTATAAATATTTTGTGTTCAAAAATTAAACTAACTCTCATTCAAACTGTTGATTTTTGATAATTTATCCATTTTTATAACTAAGAATATTAATAATTAAAATATTCTAAAAAAAAACTTTTTTATTTATTTACTTCTTAAGATTGTAATTTTAAATGTGGTAAAGTTACTGAAAAAAAAGAAATTACTTATTTCACTGTATTTATCTTTTATACAATTTACATGTAGTCTACAATAACGCTGAATAAAATAAACATTTATTATTATGAAGTTTCACACATTAATCATTCTAAACTTTAACTCTTGAACTTTTATCATGCAAAATTTTGTGATATGAAACAAGTGGAAAATAGTTCACTGGAAAATAAATAAAAATTTAATTATACAGTAATCTTACTTTATTGTACCAACATATGTTTCTGTGTGTTAACGAGTCAACACACTTCAAATGAGTTTTTAATGCAAAGGATAACTTATTATTATTCTTTCCATTAAAACACACTTAAAGTGTGTTGATTCTTTAACACACAGAAAATATGTTGGTACAATAAAGGAAGACTATTGTATAGTTTGTTTTTTTTAGTTTTTATAAAAGATATAAGTTGTTTTAGATCAAAGTACAAGAAACCTAGTTATGTAATCTTTTATTTCTAATAAATTAGTTTTCTCTAAGATGTAGGTATATCTGAATATTTAAAATCATTAAAATGTTATCGTGACAACAATAAATAAAAACTGACTCTTCTAAATAATTTAAGAAATGTTCATATTTTATCAAATATTAATGTGTATTTATACTCTTTGTTTTTTTCTAAGATGTTAAAGCAACTTGTATAAAAGTTAAACAGTCATGAATTTTACATTATTAAGTACCTTTTATGTGATTCCTATTATGTAAAAACTGTTATAATAAGACATTATACAGAACCATTACTGAACTTTTAAACTATTTAACTGGCTTAGTTATTTATCAGCATAAAATAACTAAATCACGATTAATTTTTTTTAGTTAACAACTTCTGACAACTATAAATTTTTAAAGTTGTGGCACTGCATATTAACAAAGCTAAAACATAATAAACTACTTAAATAAAGTTTTAAAAGTACGTAGTGTTTAAAATATTTAATGAATATTTTCAATAAAAAAAATAATTTTTTAAAATAAATTATTGCCTAATTGAAAGATCTAGGGTTGTCCATTGTTGTTTTAATTAAAGCTTTTTAGCCTATGTTAGTTTTGATAACTGGCTGATTAAAGCTGACTAACTGTCAATTTTACTTGATTTTTATTTTTGTGCATTTTCCTAGATACCAAATCTATAAAAATACCAATTACATTTTTCTTATAACTTTTTTTGATTAAACAGGATTAAAAATAGTCAATCTTAACATTAAAAAAATAGATAACTGATAATAAACAGGGTTGCCATTCTTTGAGTCACCTTAAACTGCCCTGAGATTTTAGATAATATTTTAGCAAATTTACTTATTTAAGTACATTGTTTATAAAATAACAATTTATAAAGCTAAGTTATCTAAATCTCATCTAAAATTTGTAAAAAAACTGTCCTGAGATTTTTAAAAAACTGTTAACAACCCTGAGATTAAAAAAATAAAACTACCCTGTGTAAACCTGTGTTTTAAGAGAAAATTCAAGTTATTAAGAATTTTCCTGAGTTAATTCAAAGTTCAAAAATTTCTTTAGTTTCTCTGAGTACCCTAAGTGTGTGGCGACCCTGAATATAAGTAAAGGAAGTTTAAAATGTTTTTATAAACAAAGAAATTAATGTTCTAATAATTTAAAGGCTATTAATGTGTTTCTCTTAAAAACAAAATTAACTGTGACGTTTAAAAACAGAAATTAGATTTTGAAATTTTCGGCGACTTTGAGTTTTATTGTTGTTTTGTTTACTCTTAACTTAAAATCAAAATTTTATACAATTCTCAATTTTTATAAGATAAATTTCAAGGCATAATTTTTTTTTTAAAGCGCTGAATTCATTTTTTAATTTTTTTCTTCAACTCATTATATTAATATTAATTCAATTCGTTTTTTAAAACTAGTACCAGTTTCACCTAATTATACTCTGACATGCTTGAATTTTCGAATATGCAACATTTTAGCTTTTGTTTAAATTTTCACGCATGAATAAGTTTTAAAATAACAGTATAAATAACTAACATTGTTATATGCAGTTTAATATTTTATTTTTGAAAAGGTCGCAATGATTTGCCACCGAAACCAGTCACAAATAAAATATATAATTTGTATAAATCTATTTTAATAAGCTCTTTACATCCCTGTAAATTGAGCTTTTTTATTTAGTTAAGGCAAATAACTATATAAATGTTAGGCTAAAAATGTTTGATAACAAATACTTTAAATTGAAGGTGAATTTAAGTTTTTAGTAAAATAGTATACTTTAATTTTTTCATACCATAATAAACCTATTGTACTCCCTGACTTTGACAGGTTGTATCTAAAAAGTTAAATTGAAATTTTAAGTTTATCAATATTAGCTATTATTTATACAAACTGTTAGCTAATGTTTTCTAGCTTACCTAATATTCTAAAAAAAGAATTAATAAACTTTAAAAAATAATATTAGACTTCATCATCAATTTTATTAAGCATTATAATTTCAATACGGTGATGTTGTGGAATAAAGAAATTAAGTTTACTAGAATATTTTTATCTTAATATAGTGTGTTTTATGAGATTTTGGTATAAAGTGAAATTAAAAAATTTTGTAAATTTATGAAATTCAATTTATAAGTGCTTCTTATTTTTAATTCTTATAAAATTTTTTTAATGCATATTTTCTTTGAATTGTTTAGCTCATTATTTTTTCAAATTAGTTTTTATTATTTTTATAATATTTATTTGTTTTTAAATTGCTCTATTTTTAAATACCTAAAATAATTTACTAGATACTTTTTTAGTGGACTTTTATTGTTGTAAAACTAATAAACTCTATTTTTAACTGATTTAATGTTTTATACAAGCTTATCATATTCAGAAATAGAGTCTTTTTTAGTTAAAAGAAAATCCCCTACTACAATTAGTATATAAAATTCTAATATCAGGGGCAAAACTAGTTAAATTAAAAATGTCTAATTAGTAAATTAAAACTATAATATCAAGGACAAAACTAGTTGAACTTAAAATGTTTAAATAGTATATTATAACTATAGAATCAGAAACAAAATTCTTAATTATTAATTATTGTAACATTTAATAACGTTCCGTGAAATTTAATCTTAAAACCGCTAATCGACTAGATGTAAGGAATTAGTAAAAAGAAGTAAAAAATAAATAAACAATATAAAAATTATTAAGTTAGGTAGGAATTGATAGCATGTGGTTTCAATTTTCTAGAACTGATTTTAACCCTTGGTTTGTATATTTCATTTCACTTATATTAAATTCATACTATGATATGTAAATATTTAGAAAAATCAACAAAAAAACATCGGCGAAAGTCAGCAAAGCAGAAGCCTGGACTTTCGTTTGCCGTGAGACAATCTCAAGTTTAACAATTGATCACCCCCTATTGTTAAATTTGAGCTTGTCTCACGGCAAACGAAAGTCCAGGCTTCTGCTCTGCTGACTTTCGCCGATGTTTTTTGTTGATCGTACTAAAACAAGCGTGCCAGATGTCTTGCTTAGTGGACAATGTTTTAAACGTTGCACGGCAAATGACAATGCTGATGTCACTGATCATTGCTAGCAAATGGTTGATTCATGTGAAAGCATGATAAACCGTTTGTAGATTGAC
Source organism: Thalia democratica (assembly GCF_965202585.1). Lineage (NCBI taxonomy): Eukaryota > Metazoa > Chordata > Thaliacea > Salpida > Salpidae > Thalia > Thalia democratica. The sequence continues at coordinate 2,283,652 of NC_139172.1, read as the reverse complement.
GACTACAAGTTTTTCGGTTGTGACTGACTGATGAGTCCTAATAAGGACGAAACCGGTCTCAGTCTACCGAAACTTGTGGTCTGATGATCGAATTGGCGTGATCAACCCTATATTTAGAAAAATGTAATAAATTTATTACTGTTTTTCTAGAACAAATTAAACTTATAATTTATATAATTATAAAAATAACTAAATGAAATTTGAAAATTAATCGTTTAATTAATTATTAAGAATTAGTAAAAACTATTTTTGAGTTTAAAGTAAAATTGCAATTGTCAAACTAATTTTAAATCAACGATAACTGTTTAAAGCAAACTTTATAAATTTATTCTTTCAAGACTTTAATCTACAAACTAAGTTTTGGTCAAAGACCTCGTCATTGCTTCAGTAAAAAATCTAAAAAGGTATGTAACAATCATGAAAAATAGCATTTAAAGAATAAAAAAAGCTTTTTTACTTAAAAAGAAAAAAAAAACTTTTAGATTAAAATTATGAGCAAACTTTATGTCTTAAACAAAGAAATTTTCATTAACAAATTTGATTTTTGGTTATTGCACTTAATTATAAACATTAATATCGGTATTTACGTTATAAAATTGATTTTACTCAATAATTTCTAAACAAAAAAATAACGTTTAACATTTTTTTTAAATTGTAGAGCTAATTAAATCAAGTTTGTAGTAAATATAGCTAAAACCTTAAAATTTATTTTACAGTTTAAAATTTACTATAAAAAAAAGCCTTTTACTATTATTTTATCAACCTTAGCACATTTACTATAGCTAATTAATTGTTAAAATATTTGAAATATACTTAATATTTACACTTTTTACATTTTATTTTAAGTTATTTTTTCATAAACAACTTTATATAGAGTTAATTTAAATAATTTTAATAAAAGAAAAGTTTTCGTTTCATTTTGGCCGTAACATTTGTTTAACTAACGATAAAACTTATATTTTTAAAGTCTGCCCTGCTAAATATCATCCTATTTATATTTATTACATTATTAGCATAAAAGTTTAAATTTAAAGCTTGCAGCTTGATATATAGAAAAGCATTTATTTTTTTTAATTCTGATTTTTTTTTTTGGAATTTTAACATCTTGATCAATCTAAATGTTTATTTTGGCGTTTTAAAATTTTAATCTTTCTTACAAGTCTTTTTTTGCAGGGTCAAAGGTTATTTTATCAAGTAAATAAATGTAAGTCATTTTATGAACTTTTAACGACTCCATAGAATTGGGATAAATTGTTTTAATCGGTGAAATATATATTAGTTAAATAAAAAAAATACTGTGCATATTATTGTTTTCATAAAGAGGCAAAACAAAGCAAAAACATGTTTAATTACAATTTAAATTGTTTAAATGCAAATCTAATTTATCTGCTATTTATATAACACCAATTAAATAGTACAAAAATGGTTGTAAATATTTTTTTAAACTTTGTGTAACAATTAAAATTTTATTTTATTATTATTTTATTCAACATACAAGTCTTATGTCTGGTCTTAATGGTTTAGATTTAGTGTTTATAAAAGTCTTTTATAAAATACTTATTTTATCTTGCTAAAAGACTCCAATAAAAATCTAAAGCAGAAAACTTAAAATTGTTCGATATACCCAAAAATAAAAAAAAATATTAAAAAATATTAACACTAAACAATTAAGGGATTTTTAATCTAACATTGTTTTAAATTTCAGCACCAAATTTATATACCTTGAATTATAAACAATACATTTGTTATTAATAAGCCAACATTTTAACAGTATTAATTAAAAAGTAATAAAAATAAAACAGGTAAAAAACTACTTAAAGTGAAATATTACAAATTCAAACGAATGGTGTTTTCAAAGGAAATTTTATAAGTAAAACAAAACCAAATACTTTCCTTTGATGAACTTTTTTATGTAAGATTGCTCAAAACTGTGAAATAACTATTTGTTTTCACTTATTTTCTTACAGCAACAACACGAGTTGTGTTTATAATGTAAGTAAACATAAATATGACTTTTATATTAAAGATAAGTATACTATAAAAAAATAGTTACATTGACCTCTAACAATCAAAATACTTTATAATCAATTGATGTTCACAAAAATAATTGTCTTTTTCTAGTTAACTATCATATTTATAATAGTATACTTAAGTAAATAACATAAAAGAAGCTTAAAATTTAAAATACAAGATAAAATAAATTACTTCAAAAAAGTTAAAGCACTTAAACAAGTTTAAAAAGCATAACACTTTGTTCAAACTTTTTCCGGGCACATGTTTTCATAGAAACAAAACGGTAGTTTTATGTATAATTAGTACTTACTGAAAATTTTTAAAAGCGTATATAAGTTTAGAAAAACAGTTATTTAAAACTTTTATTTTTAATGAACTACAAGTTTAATTGTTTTTTGAGCTGTAATAAGTTTAAGTAAAAAGATTAAACAAGATTTTAAACATGGTCAAACTTACTTAATATTTTTTCACTATTAGTATCTGTTTCTCTTATTTTATATTGTTTATTTTCTGTAAAAATAAGTTACAGTTTCTTCAAAAACATTGCTAATTCTAATTTTATTATTTAATATTAGCAAAATAAGCTTAGAAAAAAGTAAACTAAAATAAAATTTAAATAGGTGTTAGAAAAATTATTTGGTAAAAATCCTCAAAGTGCTATAATAAAGATATAAATTAATATAGTTTGAAACAAATTCTGGAAATGAAATACAAGCTCAAGGAACACTAGAGTTAAAATAGTATGTACATAAAGTTATATACTTTGATAAGGATTTTGTAAGTAAATATTTTACTAAACAACGCAGAAAAGATACGAAAAAGACTTTCAAATGGAGATATTATTAGGAGAAATAATTGAGCGCTAATGTTGTGACGTCACTATTTGCTTGGTTACACGAACGGCACAACAAAAAAACTATTATTTAATTTTGGTTTTTCTTAAACAAGTTCTATAAACTTTACAGTAAATGTATGGTATTTCTTTTTGTTTTATGTTTTTAGTTGTTCAGTAAAAAAAATCTCGTTAATTAAATAAAACTCGTTTTTTAGGTTTTGACTTTATTTGTTATATTAACACTCCAAATTGGAATCTATCAGATGACTGCGTGTTTTAGACGACTTTCAGATGACTGCGATAGACGTTTCAGCCTAATGAACATCTAAACCCTGATCAGTAGACTCCAGGATCGAGTCTCAAAATTTCCTTTTTATTTTTAAATATTTATGCAGATGTGATTGTCACACTTAATTTTGTTTTAAAGTTTTAAAAATCTACAGTCAAAATCTTAAAGTTTAAATTTCACTGACTTAACCAATTTAATTATTTGTATTACACTCGTTATTAATTAATTATAACTTATTTGTTTGATTTTTATTTTGTTTTAAAAAATGTTATGCCAAATACATTTCAATTTATAACAAGAATAATTTATACTATATAAAATTGTTTACATTATTTAATAAAGCATATTTTCTCGTTTTACTAGATCAATAACTTTTAAGACACTTTTTAAGTTAATAGAAGTAAATGTTCCCTATATCTTAATTTTATGTCGTCAATTTTTAGTACAAGTAAGAAGTTGTAGACAAACTCATTATTCAACATATTTTTATGCATTAAGTTATCGATTTAATCCTTTTGCAAGTTAATGTTTGCAAAAACAAACTTGTATTCAATTAATAGTGATGAAAAATTAGACATCTATATTTAATTTATTATAATCTTTGTGGTTTAGTTATGCTAAAATAAAAAATTGTAGTACAAACATAATTAAGTCAGTACCTAAAAAATTTTTTTATTTAATGAATATTTAAATTCAACTTTTGAAGAATTTTTTTCAAAAAGTTTTTGTTTAACTACATATGGACACCAACACTGTAGCTTTAAATTATCTTACATTTTTATTTCAGCTCGGAACTAAAAGTCTATTAAGTACCATAAATTTACTTTCTGGGTTCAATGTTATCACAAATACTATTTTATATAAATGGTATTATAAATTTTGTATTTGTTAAATTTAACAATTAAAACAATTGGTTCTTATGATCTGTCAATGTTGGTGTGTCAACATTCAAAGACTCAGTTACGTCTGGCAGATTTTCTGAGGCAGATTGTCTGTACTATTTGCTCATTCTTTTCCTGCAGACGAGGCTTTTATGCCTAAGACCCGCTGCATCAATGTATCAGTTTAAAGATTATTGTTATGTAAGTATGTTTTATGAACTAAAAAATATACATAAGCAAATGTCTTGTTTTGAATATTTTAACATGTATTTATTACGGCTATCATCTACAAAATTGAGATGCTTCGCGCCATCAACAACTAAATATTGAACTTTTACTAGTTTGTGTGGTTAAGTTCAATATTTATTGTTTTGATTATGAAAGGAATTTCATACATTATGAATTGAGAATTAATAAATAATTTTTCTTTTACAATCATTTATGCTTTTTAAAACATTTTAGATGGTATTGGTCAATAAATATTTAACTTCTTTTTACAACAAGTTGTTTGAACGATTTTTAGTTATATATTAACTCTTACAAGATCTTTTATTGTTTAAGTTAATGGTAAGAGAACGTACGTTTTTTATATAATGTGACACAAAGCGCTATAAATCTTAATTTATTTAGTTTTAATAGTCAAGTAAGTGCTTTATTAAGTACATATAAACTGCTACTATAAAGGTTACACTTCTACATTAGTTTTTTCAGCTTTTTTTTTTAGTTTGTTTATTTGTTTTTGTTGTATATTTATTTGCAATCTGATCACCTTTTTTTTTTTTTGTTATTACGATAAAGTTTTGACAACCAGCCGAATGTTTAAGTATTAGAAATATATTTAAAATAGAAAAAGTAATATTAACTGCAACCAAAATGCTCGGAACTCTTTTTTTTTTGCTTTTTTAGTTGGAATGTTGATTTGAAAGCTAGACGGTTTACGTTGAACAAACTGTTGATAGAACAAATTTTACTTTTATAAATAATCTTAATGTTGTACTATATACGTTTCCGTCATCATCGATATAATATAAACATCGTGAAATTAAAATATATCAAATTTTAGAATTTTTTGAAATATTCATTTTGGTATTTTTGATTTTAGTCAGCCGTTCTGAGCTTCTAAAATTGTTTAAGACACAATGCTTATACAATGTTAAATTAAAACCGTTTATAAATATTAATAAAAAATACATACCTGTGATAAATTAATGATGTCGTCAACAGAATGAAAATTAAACTTTCATATAAAATATTTTTATATTTTTTGTTAACATGCCAGCTTTAATTTAATTTAAATATCGTTTAGTTTAATAAAATTAGTACTCCAACAAGCTTTGGTATAAACTTTGAATTTTAAACATTTAATCAAAAAGTAATTTAAAACCTGAAAAAGATGAATTAACTTTTTGTATAACAGTTTTGATATAATAAAAAATCATTAATTAACTACAGTAACCTCTCGCTTATTTATGCACATTGTGTCCACAGAAAAAGTGCGTAAAGATATGAGAGATCGTAAAGATACGAGAGATACGAAATATATTTACTATAATGGCTGTTTTTTGAAATTTATTTTAATTAAAGGCATATTTGGGTTTTTCCCACTTTTAACAGTTTTTTTTTACTTTATTTATAAGTATGAAAACAAATGATAAAACTATACATAGATTAAACTAAAATGTATTTAAAATAACAAAACTTGTAGAAAAATTTTACTAATTTTTATAATAAGTAGATTTTATCTTTATGTAAATGTGACTTATTTGATACCAAACTAAACTTATAATTAAGTATTTGTTTACAATTAAGAAATGGTGTGGTGTCTATATCAAAGTTTGTGTTGCTTTATTTTTTTGTATGGCAAGAGTGCTGTATTATTTATTTGTGTTTTGTACAGTCATTATTTCAATACACTTTCATTATTCTTTGAAAATTTTAGTTTAATCTCTTATTGTTAACATAATATCTTTTATACTGAGGTATAACTAAATGTTTATCAATCAGTCAAGGAACATAAGTTTACAAAGTCTAAAGATATAGAGAGCTGAGATAGCATTTAAAAACATGTTTAAAAATAAAACAATACAATAAACCTAAGTTGTGCACTATTTAAAAAAACTAAATTTTTATTTTTTGAATTATTAGAATTCTAAAATTCGTAACTAAACGAGAGTGCGTAACGTCATGAGTGCGTAAAGATGCGAGAGGTTACTGTAATGCATAAAAACATTATTTTACTTATATTGATGGAATAAAATAAAGTTCTTTAGATTTAGATTGTTCTGAGTGTAGCTATACGAATTTTGATATAAGTTAAAAAAATAATTTATGTTGTATATTTAAACTTATATGAGTAACAACAACAATTTTCTTTAGTGCTTACATGAGGCTGGTATGTCAGTTTTTACTACTCAGCATGATTTATTAGTTTATTCAAGTATATTAGAATTAATTTATTCTTTTTGTTGAAACTACCTCTTTCTATTTTAACTAATATTAATTATATATGTTTGATTTTATAGTGAAAAGCAGAACTGCCAAAATATACTTTTACACGAAATGCTTTCAAGATACTACTAAATAAACATTTTTCTATTCATTGAAATTTTTAAGCGTTGTTGTCGTAAGTTTCTGAGTTGCAAGTTAAGTATACTTTTTTACTGATAATAACCAAAATTAACAATTTTAATTCCCATGGTTAAAAAAAATATATATTTATAAACTGGTTGCCTAAATAAATCTTATACAAGCACATTTTGTAGTTATTTATTTAATATAACAGGCGTAGCTAATCAATACACAAACTGTGTCAAAACAAAGAAAATATAGAAAGGAAACAATTAGTACTTAAGCCAAAGCAATCTTACAAACTGAAAACATTTGTCTGGAATTTTTATATCTTGATATAATGAACCAGCGAGGCAGAGAAAATCAAACAAAACTTGTAAAGCAAATTATTTAGGGTTTACAAAAGCCTGATCTAATTACATGAAAAGTTAAGAACAAATTTTGACTATATATTTACAACCAAAGGTATATAGTAGAAAACTTAGAAATAAATCAAGTATTTTTTTCCAGCTAACTGAAGTTCAAACTATTTTAAAAAAGAACATTTTAAAAATAAAAGTTAATCTACTACAAAACTAAAAAGTATATTAAAATGGATTTTAAAAATACACCTAGCTTCTACAAATGCTTGTAAACTAACAAAAAACAAATTTGACGTTTAATTAAATGACTTTCAGTTGCAAAGTTATTATTTATTGTCATACTGTGTAGTTATCAGTACTAAAGTATTGTTTAGCGAACTTATAGTTAACATATTTTACTTTTTACGTGTCGTTTCAAATGTGTTAAAACATAAAACTTTTTACCACATTTTTGACAAGAATGTTTAGGTTCATAGTGATACTTCATATGTTGATTCAATTGTGATGAAGTATGAAACTTCTTTTCACAAAGTTTGCACGAGTATTTAGGTTCATAATGATACTTCATATGATTGTTCAAACTGTTTTTAGTTTTAAAGCTTCTGTCATCTGGGCATATACTGCATTTGTAATTTCTATCATCACTGTGAGTTGCTTCATGATTTTTCAATTGTTCTTTTTGAGCAAATCTTTCACCACAAGTTTTGCATTGGTAAGGTTTTTCACCTGTATGAGTTTTAATGTGACTATTAAGACCGGATTTATCTCCGAAACATTTCTGACAAACTTTACATTGATAAGGTTTTTCACCCGTATGAGTTCTGATGTGTATAACAAGTTCTGATTTACATCTAAAACATTTCAGGCAATTTTCACATTGATGCACCTTATCATGTATGTTCTTGTGTTTTTTAAGAGTATTATAACTACGAAACTTCTTTTTGCAAATCGTACATTCAAACTTATTATCATTCTTAGTGATGTCAGCTCTAAAATCTGGAAAAAATTTTATTGTTAACGCGTGAATTTTTATACTTCAAACACATTTAAAGGTAGTGACTATTAATTTAATAAAGAATGTTTTCTAAAAAAAATATTAACTATTAAAAACGTTATTTATTAAAATAAACTACATAGAAATAAAAGTATAGTTTATTTATATGTGTAATTCATTTATTGACATTTTGATAAATTCAACAAGATGAACTAATTCGATTATATATATTAAAATGTATTATAATGGATAAGTAGTAGGCAACGTAAATCTGATTTGTTAAAATAAATTGAAAAACTTTCACTTAATATTCCAGTTTTAAAATGAAGATATAGTTGAGGTTTCAAATTTATTTTACAATAGACCTGAGACTTACTTACGACAATAAATAAAATTAAATAAACTTACCTTGAAATTCAGTATCAAGTTCATGAAAAATTTCCTGAGACATTGATGTCTTAACTTGATAGTCACTTATACTGTCATCTGTAGTATTAAGTAAGACTTCAAAAAACAAAATAAAAATTGACTTCACTTTAAACAACTTTAAACCCTTTTTGGTTTAAGTCTAATACTTTGAAAAAATATATATATAAACAAAAAGTTCCGACTTAATGCATTATATTACAAAACTTTAATTATTTCAAATTACCAACTGTCACCTATACTGTCTTTTAATTGTGTATCACAATAATTTGAACTTTCACCATCAGAAGACAAAACATCAGGTTTACTTTTCATTTTTGTTGTTTCAATGTGAGCATTGTTTTTGTTTCATAAATGTGGAACTTCACTACCTGTTAAACATTTTTAATATATTTTTAGTAAAATTAAAATATTACATCTAATAAAAAACTTACCAGTTATTATATCACAATATTTGTTACTTTTTTGTAAGAATTTAGAAGTACAACAAGTAGTTTCAGTTTTTTTAGTTTTAGTAAAACTTGAGTCACATAATTCGTCTGGTTCTACTTTTATTACACTCAACTGTTTATTTTTTTCAACATCATAGATTACTCGTATTGGCCCTATTATCGTGCGAACATATTCTTTTTAGTGTTTCGAAACAACTTTTAAAAATCTAATAAACTAATAATCTTAAAAAAATTTGTGTAATATAATTACTTAGTATTAAAAATACCTTCACTTTTCCGAATGTCCTTTGAAACAGAGTCATTTTCATACCTTTTATCAACAAATGAAGATTGGAGACTTTGCAATCTTTAAAAAAGTTTATTTTGTATAATTAAATTAAACTTACAGGTTTTTTAGTTTTAATAAGCAACAAAGCCACTTTCAACTACTCATTAAAATTAGTTCTTAAAAAGTTGAGAACAAGTATACATATAAAGTACAATTAATATATAATAAAAGTTATACACAACTAACTCATCGCTTTTTGCATTAAATTCTTTTTTTAACTTCTCATTTGTCTCCGATAATTTACAATTTTCATCAGCAAGATTTTCTTTTTCTTTCTTTAATCTGCAATTCTTTTCTTGTAAATGTTGAATCTCTAAGTTTTGCTTTTCAATATTTTCTTTGAAACCTGACATCAAGGATTCAGCTTGGGTAAATTCTTAATAAATTTGTAATTAATGTACAAACAAACCTTTTTTTTAAGCATAACTAGTATATACATAAAATGACGTTTAATTTTGATAGATGTTTATTCGGTAAAACATTGAAACATTGTTTTAATTATAACTATTTGATTAACCAGAAATAAAACTAACTTTCATCTAATTTATTGCAGTTTAAGAGTTTATCCATTGTTATAATAAAAATTAATAATATATGAAACTTCTAGAAAAAACTACTATAAACTTGTATTTATTTTTTAGGAATTGTATTGTTAATGTAAAAAAGTAACTAAAAAAAAAAACTATTTTTTATTTGTATAAAATAAACTTTTTCACTTCATCTTTTTATTGTTAGCTTACATGTGTTCTAATATAAGCTTAAATAAAACAAACATTTTTTATTAATAAGTTTAACACATTAGTAATTTTAAACTTTAGTTCTTGAGTTTTTATCTCGGAAAATTTGTTTTTTTTGTTGTAAATAAAAATATATGTCAAAAATATTGCATGTTTTAAACAAAAAGATAAGAAATTCAATTTTATAAACTTTATTTAAAATAAAGTTTGTGTTTTCTAGGATGTAAGTGTATCTGAAAATTTAAAATCAGTAAAATGTTATTGTACAAAAATAATAAAAAACTGCCTTACTAAATAAATAAAAAATTTGTTTTTAGAAAATTATGTTTAATTATACTCTTTGGTCTTTTAAGATATGAAGTTCAATAGTCATAAATTTAATTATGTTAACCAACACTAATATAATTCATATTAAAGTAATAAATTTATAATAAGAATTTTTATGAATCTTTTAACTAAAACTGGTATACTCATTTATCAGCACAAGTATATAGATCTGTATCAAATTAAAAAAAAACTACTTTTAATAATTATAAATCTTTAAAAGTTGTGGCACTGCATATTAACAAAGCTAAAACAAAACAAACTAGAATGTTAAAGTTCAAAAGTATGTTTAAAATATTGGATGAACATTTTAAAGTAAATTTAAGAAAATTGTTATTTTGAAATAAACTCTTGCTCAATTAAAAGACTATGGGTTGGTATAATCTGTTTTAATATAAGATTTTCAGCCTTCTATCAGTCAGTTATTTTTAATAACTGGCTGATTTATGCTTAGAAAATTTCCAAACTAATAGACTTTATTGTTTCTGCATTTCCCTAGATATAAAAACTATAAAAAGTAGCTATGAAGTTTATCAGAATTTATTATTAATTATATAGGGTGAACATACAAACAATCTTAATATTCAAAAAACAATTATATAATTGATAGTATAAAGGGTTGCTACTCTTTGAGTAAAAAAAAATGCCCTGAAACTTTTAAAATTTTCAAAAAAATCTAAAAAAATTCTTAATTGTTAAAAACCTACTTCTTAAAAAAATTTGGTTATAAAATAACATAATATAAAAATTAACTTAATAAGTTCCATTTAAAATCTGTAACAAAACAGCCTAAGATTTTGAAAAAAATCTATAAACTACCATGAAATTTAAAAATAAAAGCTGCCCTGGGTCACCTGAGTTTTTAGGAAAAAAATTAAAATATTAAGAATTTCCATGATTCATTCGAAATTCAAAAATTCTTTTAGTTTATTTGAGTACCTTAAGTGTGTGGCAACCCTGAAGATAGCTTAAAAAGGTTTAAAAGATTTTTTAAGAACAAAGAACTTAATTTTATCAATAATTTTAAGGTCAGTTTGTTTTTATTAAAAAAGTATTATTTTAAAATTAATGTTAATTAGATTTAAAAGATATCAAAAAAAAAGCTTGCTTATTTTAAGAAATCTAACAAATTTACTGAATTTTTTTATTGTGCTTTCAATTTTGTTTATAGTAAACTTTATTGTTAAATGATTAAATATTTTATAGAAGCTTACATTTTAAATATACTGTCTATTTTGGCGTTTTACAATTTTGGTATTTTTCTCAGGTCTTTATTGCAGGGTCTCTAAAGTAGTTTTATTTAACAAAAGTTAGTCATTTTTAAAACATTGATTTGTGCTAATTAGTTTTGATCGCAACATATTTTTTTTGAATAAAGAAAAGTAGAGTGCAAATTGTTGTTTTTATAAAGATAGAAAACGAAAGAAAAATTATTTTATATACAAATTCTTTTTTATTAAGCAAACACTTTTGTTATATTTTACCTAAACTAAATAGAACAAAAATGGTCGTAAGTAAATTTTTTTTAGTTTTTATAGCACAATAATTTAATGTTTTTACTTTATTATGTTGAATATAAAATTGTTCATAGTTTAGTATTTATAGATGTTTATAAATAGATTTTTTTGACCTTTTAAGATATCTCAATAAAATAATAAACTATAAAACTTAAAATTGGTCGTTAAACACCAAATAAATGAACGTAAATGAAAAGTAAGAAAACACTCAACAAGTTAAAATTTTCTTAACTAAATAATACTGTTAAAAAGAAATAATGATAAATTAAATGTATTTCTTACGTTATTTATTCGGAAAAAATCAAAAATGTTAAATTTTGCTCCAGCACTGACTTAAAAACTGTACATTAACTATATACGCTAAATTAGTCAGTCTATAAAACTGTATGACTTATACTTAATACACTTTAGAAAATGTATGTGTTTAAGTTTATTATACAAAAAGAACCGCATATTTCTCATTATAAAGAATATTTAAACAACTTTCACTTAATAAGGAGAAAAGTTAGGACTTAGTCACAAAAAACATACATTTTATTGTTTATGTAAGTAAATAACAGCCTGTTTACTAAAACAGCATACAATAAATATTGAATTGAATATGTTGCTATGAGATAAAGTTAGTATGAAACAAAACAATGATTCATTTTTTAGTATAAGTATATTGATAGTCAATTTGTGATTGACGTAGGGAATGTCCCGGGGTGGTGGACACATTAGTGTCCATGCTAAATTGTGGGGAATATTTCTAGGGGTAGTTTTGCTACATTTAGACTAGATGTGGGTAAATAGTTAGGGTCCATGTCAAGTAAAACTTGAGACTAAGATAATTTAATTTAATATGGAATGTACAAATAATCTTATAAGTAATTTAATTACAAATAAGGTGTAAATGGACTGATAAAAACACTCATATCAAAATATAAAATTGACATCACAATCTCTAAATAAATAGACTTTTATGTTTCTGCAATATCATAGTTATAAAAACTATAAAAAGTGGCTAAAAAAATTTTCAGAAATTATTTTTAACTATATAGGGTTAACAAACAAACAGTCTTAATATTTGAAAAACAATTATATAATTGATATTCTAAAGGGTTGCTACTCTTTGAGTAAAAAAAATGCCCTGAACTTTTTACAATCTTCAAAAAAATCTAAAAAAATTTCATAATTAATAAAAAACTACTTCTTAAAAAAATTTAGTTATAAAATAACAAAATATGAAAACTAAATTAAATATATCTCATAAAAAATATGTAAAAAACAGCCTAATATTGTTTAAAAATCTATAAAGTACCCTGAATTTAAAAAAAAAGCTGCCCTGAGTCACCCTGTGTTTTTAGGAAAAAAAATTGAAATCATAAGAATTTCTTGATTCATTCAAAATTCAAAAATTCTCTTAGTTTATTTGAATACCTTAAGTGTGTGGCAACCCTGAATATAGCAAAAAAAAAGTTTAAACAATTTTTAATAACAAAGACTCTAGTTTTATCAATAGTTTTAAGGCCAGTTTGAAATAAGTATAATTTTTTAGTTAGTGTTAAATAAATTTAAAAGAGATAAACAAATAAGCTAGCTTATTTTTAAATATCTAAAAAAATCTAACGATTATTTTTATTGTGCTTTATAAATTTTGTTATGCTAATAAATAAAAGTAAATAAAAAGTAGAAATGTTAACTTATGATCTTGATAATCACTGTTTAAATAATAATTTATAAGTTCATCCTTGAACTTTATGATATGACTTAAATTTTTAAACATAGCTGTACCTAAGATCATAATTAACTACCTTGGTAAGCTAACAATTTATGACCATTCTTGTTTTTGAATCTAGGAAAAATATAAATTGTTGATATAGACATCCTGTTATAACTATGGATATGTTTTACACTTTTAAAGTAATCATTAAAGTTAGCTGGTAACAAATTATTGTTAAATTTAAATATAATAATATCTAATTCATATAGATTCAGACTTTAAACATTTGAGTTTTTATTTTTCTAACGTTTTCATCATGTTTCTTATAATATATGTAATTTAATGCTCTTTTTATGAAAACATTGAACTCAACTATAATTCTTAATTTTCTCCCGACCACAACAAACTGTATATGATATAGCTCATAAACGAAGAATTAAAAAAAGTAAATATAATTATTTTCCATTAAAAAAAAACATCTTATTTTACATTGTACACCAAATGTTTTTTATATATTTGCTTTTATAGTTTCTAAGTGTTCTAACCATTTTAAATATTTCTCTATACATATTCTCAAATATTTATAAACATTTGTCTTTTTTTATAACTGCTTTACCTATTTTAACATTAACATCTATATTTATCCAAAAACTAAGTTTTTGGTTGATGTAGAAATACACTTTTGGTTTTATAAAGCTTTAATTTGAGTTAGTCTGATATCTTTCGTAGTCCTGTATTAAAATTTTTATTGTCACCGAATGTTTTGTACAACATTGTATTTTCTTCAAAGTTGAGACTAGTTTTAATCTGTAAGTCATCTATATCAAGTAATGTTTGGAATAACAACGGTCCTAATACTGAGCATTGGGGTACCCCAATTTCAATTTTTAAACAGGTTGACTCATATCCTCCAAAGCTAACAAACTGTTTCTTTCTATCTAGAAATGAAATAGTTAGTAAATGCATATTACCTCTTACACCATTAAGTTCAAATTTTCTTAATGAGATATTTTATTTACACTATCAAATGATTTACTTAAATCCAAAAACACTGCACAAACTACATTTCCTTAATCAAAATTGGATATTACCCCTTTAACAAACTTCTACAATAAACATTTGTTTAATGAAATCTCACATAATAAGTGATTAACCAAAAAAATCTTAAACTCCGATATTTTGTTAAAGTTAAACTAATTTTAACGAAAATCGAGCTGTGGTAATGCGTTTTACTTACCTTAGCATAATTTTGCTTTATCGTTTTAGCTTAGTTTGATATAAATTTTTATTATTTCATAAAGTTTGAAACATTTCTGTTTTTATTATTCATATTCTCTCTATTTTTTAATCTGAAGACTTTGTGTGAAGACAATTTTAATTTTTATATAAATTATTTTTATTAAAAGAGCATATAGAATTTAATTTAAGATAACTTAAATCTATGTTATTAAATAAACCGGCAGAAGTATGTCAAACTATTATTTGTTTAAATATTTGATCTTAGTAGTGCTAATTTACATTTTACGTAAACAAAATGAACAAAGTCGTTCTAAGCACATTTTTACAGTGACATTTTTGAATAGTGACATTTTTGCACAGTGACATTTTGGCACGATGATTTTTGCACATTACATCACTTTTGTATTCAGGCCGATTAAATGTTTTTAGCTAATACCAAATCTAAAACATAAAAACAAATCAAAACTAAAATTTTATAACAAGCTCATATCAAAGACAAAAAGTCTGAAATTTAAAATCTTAAACAGTTAATATTAATATTAGAAACAAAAATTAACTAAAGTATAAAATTAAATTACTACTAAAAGATTCATACCAGGGACGAAAAACTTAATTAATTTTGAAAATAAGATAAAAAGAATACTAATAGTTTGAGTAAATTGTTATAATTTGATTTTATCAAATTATTAAGTCATGAAAAATACGCTGTTTTTATTGCCTTTTTTCTTCTCACGCAAAATAAAAAATAAAGTTCCATAAAACAAAGAAATAAACATCAAGTAAAATCTGAAATACCTTTAAACCTTATAAATTAACTAATCCTTTTTATTAGTTTAACCGTTGTTAAAGATCAAAATAAACTTTTAATACTTTTTTAAACAACTATTAAATTTTTATTTTAGGATCAAGAGAATATAAACAAAAAATTAGTCTCAAGACTCGTGTTTTGAAGCCCTTCTAGATTAAGTTTATATTTCTGTTAACGAACTTTACTATCAAAAATTGTTTTATTTAAAAAAAAAAATATTTACTCATCTAGTACGTTAAAATTAAGATTCTAAATATGATTAAAATGAATTTGAGTTCGTTATTGTATTGTTGGCAAACTGCGGCCCGCGGGCCAACTGCAGCCCTCGAAGGGTATATCTACGGCCCGCGAGCACGTTTTTTTTTGAATTGAATGCGGCTTGAGAAGAAATTTTTGTGGCCCGCTGAGCAAAAACATGTTGTTATTTAAATTTTTCTAATAGTTTGGTTTTATTTGATTTTGTTTTAAGTTCCTGTATAAAATTAAAAATAATTAATAGACTTTACTGTATTAGCTTAAAAGTATGAAAATGACAGATTATTTTCTAACAAGGTTTTTTATCATGTTTATAATAACTTTCTTCTTACAGCAGCAAGTAATTATCTAAAAAAAGGGTGTAAAGAGTGCTTAGATTTTGTAAGTTAGTTATATAATACCTACTTAGTAAACAAACCAAATGCAAATGTTTTCCATTTTGTACAAAAGAAATGCCTAGTAATTAGTTAAAATAGCATTTCTTTACAGTTTAGGTATCCATTTTGAATGTATTTTATACCTAAGTATCTTTTACAGATGTACTATTACTAAATATTATATTTGAGTGTGCACAAAAACCAATAATATAACATAATAATAATAAATAAATCTTATTTGTTTTGGTTTGACATATTTTGATTTTAAAGTTTTTTTTTTGAACTTAAAACTAATTCCAATCCACACCAATGTACAAAGATGCTCATGTTTTAAACCATTTTTTATTTAATACTTAATTTAGATTAGGTTTAGTTTATGTATAATTTTCTAACATATTTGTTTCTACATGTAATTTCTAAGTGCGTTCAAAAACATTTAAAACAAACATATGACATAAATTAAAATATTTTGTTATTTACACATTTTTTTTTTTCAAACAGTGTTTTTTGCCAAATTAAGTTATTTTGTATGCGGTGTATACTAATATACACAACTGTTGTTTTTGGAAACTACCTATTAAGTACAAGCTAGATTAATAGATGGTAAATTTATTAAGTTTGTACATTTTTAATCAAATTAGTTCAAATATAATTAAACAAATAACTAAACATTGCTACAAACTATGACCATTTAAAGACTTCAAATCTCAGGCCAATTTAGTCTTTTTTTCAGTTATTGGCTTGAATTGCTTTTTGTACACGAAAATATTAGGCTAGTTTTTTGTCACTCAGTCTGGCTTTTCTTTCTTTAATGTGTGGCAAATTAAACTTATGATGTATGTTTTGGTCAATACGCAGTGTTAATTTGAATTATGATATAAGTTAAATTTTAAGTTTTGCAGCTGATATAGTTAAAATACTATTTATACTACTGTATACATATAGGTGAAAATAATCAGTGTTGCAAAAAAACTTGAATCCCGGTAAATATTGGAATTTGACAATTTATAATGAAATAATCTGGAAAAAGCTTGAATTTGAGAATTAAAAAATAAACCTGGAACTTCAAACAATTTTTATATGTAAAGTAATAAAATTTCGTTTTGAAACAAAAACGTACCATATAAATATTTTTTATAAAGAAACGCATTTAAAGTAGCTTAAGAGTATCTTTTTAGTATTGATATTGTATTTAAGAAAGTTATTTTTTACCTTTAACTTAATTTTATACTAAAAATAGAATAAAAATTTTTGTACTGTCACAAACCTTATATTTGTGCATTGCACCTTTGCTTTTAACATATATTTACCTATTGCTGTGCTTTGCATTGGAAGTAAACCTAGAAATTATTCTAAACTTTCAAAATTAGTAAAAACACCTCTAATGAAAATTCTCAGAAATACAATAATTGTTGTATCAGTGCCCTCATCTTAACAGATTGATTAAGGTCCTAATTTGATTTATACGTCTTTATAATCTTCAGTCGTTTATTAAGCACGACTTTTTGTTGTCATTGAAGAAATAAACAAAAATCTTTTACTACCGCCAACATAAACTCAAAAAAAAAAATTCTAAACGGTATCTTATTTTTAGTAATTAATTTTGCCACTTTATAACTTTTCTTAACATTTTTTTCGGTCAGTCTGTAGTTACTGGAGATTATCATTTGGGAACTGACTTAAGCAATTTTTGTTTTGTTTCTCGCAATAACTCCTAAATAACGTTTTTTAATGCTAATAGCTTGTCTTATGTTTTACATTTACTCTTTATAAATGCAAGATTTTTATTGCAGATAAAGAATCGCAATAATGCTCAAAAAAAAAAGAGTTTTTCTATTTCATAAACGGATTAATAAACTTTTATACTTTTGTTAAAAATGTTTAACAAACTTAATTGTCCATTAAAGCTGACTTCTAGTACCTTTTTTTGCTACATATTTAGTTTACTGTTAATAAACTTCGTTATTTATTTTTATGTGAACTTTCTTTTAAACAGGGTTGCAAAAAAACAGGCTAGTTTAAAAGTTTAAAAAATCAGACTAGGTTAAACCTGTTTAATGCATATTTTTAACTTGATTGTGTGTGAAACTTTTATTTTAAACACTTGAATAAATCTTCGAACTCTCAGAATAGTTTTCAATACTCTAATGTAGTTTACTAATTGTAATTTTCTTTCTTGGCTTCTTATATATTGTGTACTTTTTATAATGATGGTATTTTAATTAGGTATTTAAGCTTAATAAAACTAAGTTTTAAGCTTATATAATATTTAATAAACTTAGGCTGGTTTGTATAATTCAGACATTTTTGCGTTTAAATACGCAACCATGTAAAATACTAATTAATTACTAATAAGGTATTCATTAAAGTTTTTGAGAATTAATCATATAATTTTTTTTTTAGCTTTCTACAATACAAATAGGTTTTAGTTTATTTAGTTAATTGTTTACAGAGTTTTTTAAAGAGGTTAAACTATTTTAGACGAAAATATTATTTCTAAAAGTAAAAATCTTCAGAAACATGAAAAAAGGGTTAATAGTATAAAAATGCAGTAAAATTTTTAAGCTCGGTTTTTATAAAGATTTAGGTTGTAAGTAAAATTACAAAAAAAAATAGAGTTTAACTTATCAGTCTTTAGGAAAGTACATAGTTTATTTAGACTTAAGTACATAAGTCAATGTAAATTTTGTTCTATTTAGTTTTTATGGTTTAAATTTTAAATAAACTTATATGTATAACTAAAAGTAATTTAAAATATCAAAGTGAATAAAAGTAAAACTTTTTCTAGTATGACTGAAACCAAAATATTTTTCAAATGTCACTTAAACTGAAACTGCGGCCCGAAAAGACTTTGAAAACTTGAATTTTGGCCCGCGAGCACCAACTGCCTGCCGAAACTAGTAAAACAAGAAATAAAAACTTTAAATAAAAACTTTAGATTAAAATTTCTTTAGAAAACTATCAAACTTTATTCATGTAAAACAACTTGCTTTTAAAAACAAATTTTATTTAAGTATATAAAAAAAATTATTTAAGAAAATAAAAGTTAGAAGCGTGCAAAAGTGAAGCACTATTCAAAATTGACAGACTGTTTAAAATTTTTGCAGTGAATAAATATTTCCGTAAAGAAATATCGCCGTGCAAAAATGACGCTTTGCAAATATGTTTCCAAGCAAATATAACGTCGTGCAATAAGTGACGCCGTGCAAAAATTTCGACGTGTAAAAATGTCGCCGTGCAAAAGTTACACTCGTGCAAAAGAGTTTCCGTGCAAAAGTTTCCTTGTGCAAAAGCGACACCTACCAATTTCGTATACTGGGGTAAATTTTTTAATTACCTTCCAAAGAAGAGGTAACTTTTGCAAAAAAGGGGAAAAAATAAATAAAAGGTTAAAAATCCCTGATTTACGCTACCAATACATTAGTGACTTATCAGATTATAATGAACGTTACCAAGTAAGTAAAATCAGATTTTTTTCCTTAGAAAGATATTGCATTATTGTAAGATCATGAAATTCCTTATTTTTATATAAAGGAAGTTTTGTTTTCAATGATATTTATGATTTATATACTGTATTTAACAAAGATATTTCAAATTATTTAGTTTTGCCTTACCGAGAACAGAATTAAGTACTACTGAATAATTTTCAGCTATACAAAACATACTTAAACTCCTCTACCAAAAAAGATTGAACAACAATAAATTTTCCCAGCAATTATTGTATTTTTAATATTTTTAGAGTAAACCGTTTTGTGTACACAAAACTAATTTTTCTTATTAGGTGCCTGATTTTTATCAGCAAGTAGACACACATTTAACCAAACAGAAAATAAAATGTTGTTTTAGTAATCAGAATACAAAACTCTTGAAATTCTTAGCATTATACTTCTTAGTTAGTTTTGCTACGTTCTTTAATTTCTGAGTTTTTGTAAAAGTAAGTTAATTTGAATAATACTTATTTTTTTTATTCTTAAACATACAAAACCATCGCTATGTAAAGATTATTCATAATTAAATGCATAAAAATTTGCAGCTCTGAAATAAGCAAAAACTAATCTTTAAAGTTATTTTAATTCTTATAACAACAATAAACTTTAAAAAATATTTAAATAAAACTTAAATACATTGATAGTTCAGTAAAAAACTGTGTGTGATTCGTATTATATCTTTATATAAAGCTTATTGTTGTCTGCAGATTCATACAGCTATTTGTATTTATACACGTAAAAATATAAACTTAAAATTAGGTCAAATAGAAATTGTATATGTTTGTGAAAAAAAGAACTTTAAAGATTGTTTAACACAAGGTTTTTTTTTTAATTTATTTATATGTGGAATAATTGCTCTTTGACTAAAAGTTTCAATTAAATTAGTTCGTATGTAGAACGAATGATTTTTAAAGCAAAAAAACAGTAGATATTTTTTTTGTTCTATAAAACGCGCTTTTAAAGTGTATCTACTACTAATTATGAGTATAAACTAATATTATAAAAAAAATTTGAACAAAATAAGTCAAAAGCCTGTTACTTGAGCAAACTTTAAGTTTTTTAAAATAATGTAATAATAGCAATCTAAAAAGACATACATTTTAACTGTAAACTTATATATACTTTAAGAACAAAGAAATTGTTGTGTTTTGAATTTTTTATGTCAAGAGAAATGACTCAAGTTTCCCTTTTTCAGAATGATTGTCGTGGAAAAATTTACATTCTACTCTTTTTGTTTTATATATAAAAATATTTAGCACTACTACATAAAGTTGTAAAAAAAACAAGCTAGATTATTTATTTAAATGAAATTTGTGTAGTGGCATTGGATTGTTGGTGTATATTTGTCGTAGTATTTTGTTGTGGTGTCAGTAGATACTTGCTGTTGAATTTGAGCTTAAAGTTGAATAATTTACACACACTTTGTGGTTTTTAGTGTTAAGATTTTAATCTTAATAGTGTTGACCAAATGACAAAACACCAACGGTTTGTTTTTTGGTTAATATATATATTTATATTTGGTTAGTTTAATGTTAAATTAAAAAAGGCATGTAGAACTACAATAGAAACAACTTGCTTTTAAAAAACGTTTATTGTTGAAAAGGGAAGAGTGAAACTAATACTTTCTACCATAAAAATCAATATAATTTTGATAAACCGCTAAAAACGCTATAAGACTCAAAAACAAAAAACAGTAAACTGTTTAGCAATAAACAAATGATTGTTTAACTAAAATTTCTGTTACAGCACCTCTTTTTAGCAACGTTTTTCGGATCTTTTTGTCGTAATATCTTAGTTCAAAAATTTTATATCTACAATTTTAACAGAAAGTGAATTCATATTAATATTTTTTAAACTTTGTTTTAAACTTACAACTTTCTGTTAATTATATTTTATAGGAAAATTAATTAGGATCGTTTAATAAAGTTAAGAGCTAACTACCGAAAAAAACCTAAACCAATAAATAGTATATTATATTACTGCATCAGAAGAGCTTTATTTTTCTCTAGTAAATATTACAAGAATGTAAAAGTTAGTCTGTATATTTAAGTTAGTGTTAACTGCATAACTGACAAAAATACATTACTTTCTTTTATAGGTGGGTAACCTTTATAGTTGACTGGCCACCTAACGAAAAAAACTTAGTCCTTGGTGGGTTCACGAAAATTAATCAATATAAAATCCATTCGAAAAACGTTAAATATATGTGAACTTTTTTAACTATACTAAGTGTAAGTATAAAATTTCTCTGATTATCTAGTGGAAGATTTATATTTTAATTAATGTATATACATTTTCAAACACAATAAGACTTTTATGATTTATTTGATACGATTTGTTTAGTAATCACAAATTTTTTATTTTTAATATCTTCCCCATAACTGATCATTCAGTTGCATAGAACACTGTAATATAAATAAACTATAGTTATATTTAAATTCAAATACTAAATACATTTGGTTGTAGAAACTATACATTTATAAACTAGTTGCCTTAATAAATCTTATACAAACTTATTTTGTTGTTATTATTTATTAAATACAACAGACATAGCTAACAATGTACAAACTGTGTCAAAACAAAGAAAAGGTAGAAAGGAAACAATTAGTACTGAAGCCAAAGCACTCTTACAAACTTAACTCTCGAATTTTTGATAATGTAATAAACGAGAGAGGTAAAGAAAAGCCAGCTGGGGGATAGTTTAATAGCATTTGTAACTTTTGGAGCAAATAATTCAGGGTTTAAAAAAGTCTTAAAAAAAGTTTTCAACAAATTTTGACTATATATTAACTATCAAAGATTATATAGTAGAGTACTTAGAAATAAATCAATAATAGTTTTTCTGCGAATTCAAGTGCAAACTATTTATAATCAGAACGTTTTTTTAAAGTATAAAATTATCTGCTATAAAACAAAAAATAAATATTAAAATGGTTTTTAAAAATACACCTAGCTTTACAAATGCTGGTAAATTAAAAAAAAAAACTTAACATTTAATTAACAGACTTTCAATTGCAAAATTATTATTTTTTGTCATAATATGTAATTATCAGTACTGAAGTATTGTTTAGCAAACTTATAGTTAACATATTTTACTTTTTTCGTGTTTTTTCAAATGTGTTGAAATATAAAACTTTTTATCACATTTTGGACAAGAATGTTTAGGTTCATAGTGATACTTCATATGATTTTTCAATTGTGTTGAAATATAAAACTTTTTATCACATTTTGGACAAGAATGTTTAGGTTCATAGTGATACTTCATATGAAAGTTCAAGTTTGATGAAGTATGAAACTTCCTTTCACAAAGTTTGCACGAGTATCTAGGTTCATAATAAAAAACCATTTGCCTATTCAAATTTCTTTTAGTTTTGAAGCTTCTTTTATCTGGGCATATTCTGCATTTGTAATTTCTATCATCACTGTGAGTTGCTTCATGATTTTTCAAGTGTTCTTTTCGAGCAAATCTTTTACCACAAGTTTTACACTGGTAAGTTTTTTTATCTGTATGAGTTTTAATGCGCCTATTAAGATCTGATTTATCTCCGAAACATTTCTGACAAACTTTACATTGATAAGGTTTTTCACCCGTATGAGTTCTGATGTGTTTAACAAGTTCTGCTTTACATCTAAAACATTTCAGGCAAGTTTCACATTGATGCATCTTATCATGTATGTTCTTGTGTTTTTTAAGAGTATACTTATTAACAAACTTCTTTTTGCAAATTGGACATTCAAATTTATCATCTGTGTTAGTATGGGTACCTCTACAATCTAGAAAAATTATTTTGCTTATAAAAGTAGTTCAGTTTTGCTTAAAAAACTTACTTAATTTTTCAAACTATATAAAATTTTGATCACTCGTTTTACTAAACATCACTTTATAACTTTAAGCTCAATACAGAATCCTTAACCAGTAAAAACTTGTTAAGCTTTGAATTAAAAGCTTAAAACTTTTTCTTCAAAAAATACTAAAAACATAGTTTATTTAGTTCTGTTGTAGAAAAACATAAGTTCAAAGGTTTATTATATACATACAATAGATGACATGAGTAAAATAAATGTAGATTCTAAATAAACATTCCTAAATTTTTTTATTACTTAGTATCAGAATGACGTTTTTTTCTTTTAGAATTCACAACTAAATATTTAAAAAAGTTTAGTTATGAAAATTACAGCAAGTAAAACACTTATAACTTAGACTTGCTTTTTGACATAACATTAAGTTACAAAGTTAATAACCTTGAATATCAGTCTCATTTTGTTGTTGAATTTCCTGAGAATTTTTTTCTTTAGTTTTATTGTCACCAATTATGTTTCTGTAAATATGTATTATAAAAATTCAGTAAACTTACCGATTGATAATTCTAATACATAAAACTCAAATACATTATTATACCACAATAATTGTTACTTTTTTTAATGAATTTAGAAGTACTACAAGTAGTTTCAGTTTCTTTAGTTTGATTAAAACTTGAATCACATAATTCTTCTGGTTCTATTTTTATTACACTCAGTTGTTTGTTTTTTTCAAAATCAGAAATTGTTCTTATTGGCCCTGTTTTATGTTAAACAGTTTTTATTTTTATTTTTTAAAGGTAACAGAATAAGTTCAAAAAATCTAATAAATTAATAAACTAATAAAGTTTTAGTATTTAGTAACTTAATAAAGTTAAGTTATGTACAAACAAAAATCATTTTAAAGCAGAAAATTAAAAAAATATATACATAACTTATGTAGTTTAACTTTTGTTTGACTTTTAACTCGGTAAAACAATAAAATTTGGTTAACTTATAAATATTTAATGTAAAAAAACTAAACTAACTTTCATTCAAACTGTTGATTTTTGATAATTTATCCATTTTTATAACTAGAAATATTAATAAATAAAATTTAAAAAAAAAAACTTTTTTATTTATTTATTTCTTAAGATTGCAAATTCGTTGTGGTAAAGTTACTGAAAAAAAAAAAACTAACTTATTTCACTGTATCTTTTATACAATTTACATGTAGTCTAATATAGAGCTGAATAAAATAAACATTTTTTATTATGAAGTTTCACACATTAAAAATTCTAAACTTTAATTCTTGAACTTTTATCATGCATAATTTTGTCATATGAAACAAGTTCACTAGAAAATAAATAAAAATCTAATTATACAGTAATCTTCCTTTATTGTACCAACATATGTTTCTGTGTGTTAAGGAGTCAACAAACTTCAAATGGGTTTTTAATGGAAAAAAAAAAGTTATTCTTTCCATTAAAAACCCAGTTGAAGTGTGTTGATTCTTTGAGTCACCTTAAACTGCCCTGTGATTTTAGATAATATTTTATTAAATTTACTTATTTAAGTACATTGGTTATAAAATAACAAATTATAAAGCTAAGTTATCTAAATCTCATCTAAAGTTTAAAAAAAAAACTGTCCTGAGATTTTTTAAAAACTTTAAACAACCCTGAGATTAATAACATAAAACTGCCCTCTGTCAACCGGTGTTTTAAGAAAAAAATCAAGTTTTTAAGAATTTTCCTGAGTTAATTCAAAGTTCAAAAATTTCTTTAGTTTCTCTGAGTACACTGAGTGTGTGGCAACACTAGATATAAGTAAAGGAAGTTTAAAATATTTCATAAACGAAGAATTTAGTCTTCTAATAATTTAAAGGCTATTAATATGTTTCTATTAAAAACAAAATTAACTATGACGTTTAAAAATACAAATTAGATTTTGAAATTTTCAGCGACTTTGAGTTTTATTGATGTTTTGTTGACTCTTAGCTTAAAATCACAATTTTATACAATTCTTAATTTCATTAAGATAAATTTCAAGGCATAACTTTTCTTTTAAAAGCGCTGAACTCTCTTTTTTTTTAACTCATTATATTAATATTTATTCAATTCGTTTTTTAAAACTAGTACCAGTTTTATCTAATTATGCAATGACACGCTTGAATTTTTGAATATGCAACATTTTAGTTTTTGTTTATATTTTCACGCATGAATAAGTTTTAAAATAACAGTATAAATAACTAACATTGTTATATGCAGTTTAATATTTTATTTTTAAAAACGTCGCAATGTTTTGTCACTGAAACCATTCACGAATAAAATATATAATTTGCATAAATATATTTAAATAAGCTCTTTACATCCATGTAATTTGAGCATTTTTTTTAGTTAAGGCAAATAACTATATAAATGTTAGGTTAAAAATGTTTAATACAATTACTTTAAAATGGAAGTGAATATAGATTATAAGTAAAATAGTATACTTTGCTGTACTTTAAACTAGGGGTGGGCAACGTATGGCCCCGGATTCTAAATGACCGGTCCCAAAACCTTTTTTAAATTTGAATGGAATCCGGCCCGCGGACAAAATTTATCCGGCCCGCGAGTGGATGATCCGGCATTTTCAAAAATTATATGAAGTCCTACAAGCCAATGTTAATTTTACAAAATTTCTATAAAACCTTTTCCAAATTATTTTCAAAAAATAAACTGTAAGACTTTAACCTGAAAACGTTTTTTAAAATGGCTTTTAGTTTTTGTAATAATAAAAACACTCTTTTGTTATACTATCTTGTTCTGTTTCAAGTCAGTTTAATTATTTCTTTCTCAAATTATCCAAAAAAATTGTTTGCTGAACTAACTTTGATGATCTTACCTATCATAATGATTTTCATAAAAAAAGACATGTAAAAAATTGATCTCTTTCCTAGATGTATAGTGAGTTGTTCTTATAAGTGTTAAGAAAAATATTTTTTAATAATATTGACACATACTTTAAGTAAAACTGCTCAACTTTACATTTTAGTAGAATATTCCAAGTTGAGACTACAGTTCGCACTCTTTTCTGCTATTGATATTTTAATTAAGGAATTTATGATTAATTAAATGATTAAGATTAATGATGACCAACTGATGACAATATTTCAAAACAATATCTCATTAACTTTTAGTATGATTTGTTTAGGAAATTTATTTGTGTATGTTTGTAATAAAAGTTCACAATCTAACAAAATTTTGAATAAATCTTTATTAGTTTTTTTAAATTAAAAGATATTAGTTTAATATTGTAATGTTAGTTAACTTCTGAATTATATTATTAATGTAGCCTCGAGCCAAGGATTACCAAAATTAGATAATTTCGAATAGTTAAAAATTTCAATGTTTTAGTTTAAAATTTTAGGCTCGAGAGTAAGTAAGTTGTTGTTTTTATAAAACTAACTAGTATTAATCAGTCCAGAGTTGTAATAAATATAGAACTAAGAGTACTTAAGAGAAATTAACTTAAAATTTTATACGTCAGAACCTTGGTAATTAATAAATTGATTCAAAATTTTAAAACACCAGATCAGTTAGCATCCAGCCGAATCCAAGTCTTTTGAAATTAGTTCAACTCGGATACGAAACCTTGTCTAAAATTAGTAATTAGCCGGTTCCGGGTAACATTTTTGAATAACGATCCGGATCTAAAAAAGGATCCAAATGAATCCGGTAGATCACTTACTCGAGGTGCTCAGGCCCGCTAAGGACTATTTTTTTTTTTGGATCCGTCCCGTCAATTATTTACGTTGCCCACCCTTACTTTAAAATAAAGGTGAATATAAGTTTTTAGTAAAAAAGTATACTTTGCTGTTTTAATTTTTTCATACCGTAATAAACCTATTGTACTCCCTGACTTTGACAAGTTGTATCTAAAAGGTTAAATTGAAATTTTATGTTTATCAATATAAGCTATTATTTATACAAACTGTTAGCTAATGTTTTCTAGCTTCCATTATTCTAATAAAAAAATTAATGATAAATTTTTGAAGTAACATTAGACTTTATCATTAATTTTATAAAGCATTATAATTTCAGTGTGGTAATGTTGTAGATAAAGAAATGAAGTTTACTAGAATATTTTCATCTTAATATAGTGTGTTTTATGAAATTTTGGTATAAGGTAAAATTAAAAACTTTTGTTAACTTATAAATTTAAATAAATAAGTGCTTCTTATTTTTAATTCTTATAAAAGATTTTTAATGCAACTTTTCTTTGAATTGTTTAGCTCATTATTTTTTCAAATTAGTTTTAATTAGATCTAAAAGAGATCAATAAAAGTTCTCGGTTTATTTTTAATATCTAAAATAATTTATTAGATACTTTTTTAGTGGACTTTTATTGTTGTAAAACTAATAAACTGTATTGCTAACTGATTTAATGTTTTATACAAGCTTATCACATTAGGTATAGAGTCCTTTTTAGTTTAAATGAAAATTCCCTACTACAATTAGTAAATTAAAACTATATTATCAAGGACAAAACTAGTTAAATTTTAAATGTCTAAATAGTAAATTATCACTATAATATCACAAACAAAATCTTCAGTTTTTAATTACTGTAACATTTAATAACATCATTCCGTGAAATTAAATCTTAAAACCGCTAACCGACTAAAGATAAGGATTTAGTAAAAAGAAGTAAAAAATAAATAAACAATATACAAAAGATTGAGTTAGGTAGGAATTGATAGCGTGTGGTTTCAATTTTCTACGACGGATTCTAACCCTTGGTTTGTATATTTCATTTCACTTATATTTAGTTCATACTATGATATGAAAATAATTAGAAAAATGTAGTAAAATCTTCACTATTTTTCTAGAATAAGTTAAACTAAAAATCTATATAATTAAAAAAATAACTAAATAAAATTTAAAAATTAATCTTATAATCATTTGTTAAGTATTAGTAAAAACTATTTTTGAGTTTAAAGTAAAATTACAACTGTCAAACTAATTTTAATTCAACGATAATAGTTTAAAGCAAATTTTATGAATTTATTCTTTCAACACTTTAATCTACAAACTAAGTTTCGGTCAAAGACCTCGTCAGTGCTTATGTTAAAAAATATAAAAAGATATGTAACAATCATGAAAAATAGCATTTAGACAATTTAAAAAAAAACTACTTAAAAACTATAAAAAAATCTAACATTAAGATTAAAGTTATTAGCAAACTTTATGACTTAAACAAAAACATTTGCATTAAAAAAATAGATTTTTGGTTATTGCACTTTATTTGATTCATTAATGTCGGTATTTAAGTTATAAAATTGATTTTACTCAATAATTTCTAAACAAAAAAAAAAGTTTAACATTTTTTAAAATTTGTAAAGCTAATTAACTCAAGTTCGTAATAAATATAGCAAAAACCTTAAAATTTAATTTACAGTTTAAAATTTACTATAAAAAAAGCCTTTTATAATTATTTTATCTACCTTTGCACATTTACTTTAGCTAAAACTGTATAGCTTTGAAATAAATAACTTAGTCAACTTAAGCATATAAAATACAATTTAAGCTAACTAACTTATGAATTAACGAAAAAGTTAAGGAAAAACTTCATTTTGTTAAAATGTTTTCAAAGATTTAGTTAAAGTTATTTAAAGTGTTTGTAAAATTGTTAAAATATTTAAAATATACTTAATATTTACACTTTACATTTTTTTTACATAAACAACTTTATATATAGTTAATTTAAATAATTTAAATAAAAGAAAAGTTTACGTTTCATTTTGGTCGTAATATTTGTTTAATTAACCATTAATATTGTATCTTTAAAGTCTGCCTTGCTAAATATCATCCTATTTGTATTTATTATTTTATTAGCATAAAAGTTTAAATTTAAAGCTTGCGGCTTGAGACATAGAAAAGCATTTAATTTTTTTTTCAATCTTAATTTTTTTTTAGAATTTAACATCTATATCAATATAAATGTTTATTTTGGCGTTTTAAAATTTTAATCTTTCTTACAAGTCTTTTTTTGCAAGGTCAAAAGTTATTTGATGAAGAAAATAAATTTAAGTCATTCAATGAAATTTTAAGGACTCCATAGAATTGTGCTAAATTGTTAAATCGGTGAAATATATAAATAAGTTAAATAAAAATATACTGTGCATATTATTGTTTTCATAAAGAGTAAAAACAAAGCAAAAAATTTTTTTTAAACATTTTAAATTGTTTAAATACAAATTGAATTTTTCTGTTATTTATATAACACTAATTAAATACTACAATAATGGTTATAAATATTTTTTAAAACTTCGTGTAACAATTAATTTTTTTTAAATTCTTCTTTTCAACATATAAGTCTTATGTCTGGTCTTAATGGTTTAGCTTTAGTGATTAAAAAAGTCTTTTATAAAAGACTTCATTTACCTTGCTAAAAGACTCCAATAAAAAGCCAAAATAGAAAACTTAAAATTGTTCGATATACCCAAAAATAAAAAAAAAAATAATGAAAAAATTAACACTAAATAATTAAGGGATATTCAATCTAACATTGTTTTAAATTTCAGCACCAAATTTATATACATTAAATTAAAAACAATATATTAGTTATTAATGAGCAAAAATTATAAAAGTATAAATAAAAAAGTATTTAAATTAAAATGGGTAAAAAAAACTAATTAAAGTTAATTATTACAAAGTCTAACGAACAGTGTTTTCATAAGAAATTTTATAAGTATAATAAAATCAAATACTTTTCTTTGATGAACTTTGTTATGTAACATTGCACACAACTGTAAAAGTAACAAAATTTAACTATTTGTTTTCACTTATTTTCTTACAGCAACAAAAACGAGTTGTGTTTATAATGTAAATAAACATAAACATGACTTAAATATTAAAGATAAGTAAATTATATAAAACAACCTGTTTACTAAAGCAGTATACAACAAATATTGAGTTAGATATGTTGCTATGAGATAAAGTTAGTATGAAACAAAACAATGATTCATTTTTTAGTTTAAGTATATTGATAGTCAATTTGTGATTGACGTAGGGAATGTCCCGGGGTGGTGGACACATTAGTGTCCATGCTAAATTGTGGGGAAGTTTTTCTAGGGGTAGTTTTGCTACATTTAGACTAGATGTGGATAAATAGTTAAGGTCCATGTCAAGTAAAATTTGAGACTAAGATAATTTAATTTAATATGGAATGTACAAATAAGCTTTTAAGTAATTTAATTACAAATAAGCTGTAAATGGACTGATACTAACACTTATATCCGAATATCAAATTGACATCACAATCTCCAAATTAATAGACTTTAATGTTTCTGCATCATCATAGTTATAAAAACTATAAAAATTAGCTATGAAATTTTTTTGTATTTATTTTTAACTATGTAGGGTAAACAAACAAACAATCTTAATATTTAAAAAACAATCATATAATTGATATTCTAAAGGGTTGCTTAACTTTGAGCAAAAAAAATGCCCTGAAACTTTTAAATCTTCAAGAAAATCTAAAAAAAATCCAAAATTAATAAAAAACTTTTTCTTAAAAAGTTTGGTTATAAAATAACAAAATATGAAAATTAAATCAAATATATCTTATCTAAAATCTGTAACAAAACAGCCTAAGATTTTTTAAAAATCTATAAAGTATAAACTACCCTGAAATTAAAAACAAAAGCTGCGCTGAGTCACCAGAGTTACTTTGTGTTTTTAGGAAAAAATTAAAACTTTAAGAATTTCTTAATTCATTCAAAATTCAAAAATTCTCTTAGTTCTTTTGAGTACCTTAAGTGTGTGGCAACCCTGAATATAGCAAAAAAGAGTTTAAAAGATTTTTAAGAACAAAGATCCTAGTTTTATCAATAGTTTTAAGATCAGGTTGTTTTTATTAAAATAAGTAATATTTTTAAGTTAGTGTTAATTAAATTTAAACAAGATTAACAAAAAAGCTAGCTTTTTTTTAAATATCTAACAAAATCTAGTGATCTTTTTTATTGTGCTTTCATTTTTGTTTATCTAATGAACTATATTGCTTAATGATTTAATGTTTTATACAAGTTTATACTTTAAATATACTGTCTATTTTGGCGTTTTACAATTTTTGTCTTTTATTCAAGTCTTTTTTGTAGGGTCTGTAAATTTATATTTATAAAAAAAGGGATGAGCATAAAGTTAATTTTATAGGCAAATTTATAAATTTTCAAAAAAATCAAAACTTTAATTTCAATTATTTTCATTATCTTAAATGCTATCTGAATTATTTTTTTAGAGAACGCACCTTTGTCTTTATTAAAAAAAAACTTGGTTTGGGGTTTGAATTATTTCCTGGGGTCCCTCAAAAAATAAAGATTTTTTTTTTCTTTTATATGATATTTTGACCAAAATTAAATATTTTTTTATTAAATCTTTATTTTTTTCCTTTAGTTTGCATGTTATTTAAACTCCTAAATGTTTATTATATAAATAATATTAACATCTTTTACGATTTGGCCCTAAAACAAAATGATGTATATTACACTATTATTTGCCTTGTCCATTTCCTAGATGAAAAATTATAAAAGGAAAAAAAAATTAATAAGAATGTGAATTACAACAAGTTTTATTAAACTAAAATAATTAAAATTTAAAATAAATTTATTTTATGGGGTCCCTCCAAAAATAAAGGTTTTTTTTTCATTTATATGGTAATACAACAAACAATATATATTCTTTTATTTTATTTTTTTTTTCCCCTTAGTTTTCATGTTATTTAAACTCCTAAATATATATTTTATAAATAATATTAATATCTCTTGCGATTTGGCCCCAAAGCAAAATGATGTATATTACATATACAGTTTAAAAAAAAAGTCAATTTAAGCATTACCTCAACTTAACCTTTATAAAAATAATATAGAAATATAAACTGTAACATTTTTACACTATTTAACTGGAAAAAAATCAGCAGCAATGATAACAACAACAAAATTTTTTTTTTGGGTTTTTTTAAATACTTTCTAAGCCCGAAAATCTAACTATAAAGAAGCAAATAAGATTTTCAAAAAAAAGAATAAAGAAAAATATTTTAAAGTTTCCTCAAAATATAATTTAATTGATTGTAAATAAACTCTAAACAGTAATCTCAGCTTACAACTTATTTAACTCTTTGTTAAAAAATCATCTATCACTAAATTTTTATATGGGCATACTAGAAAAACAATATGTATAAAGAAGTTTCTTAATATTATGAAGTTAGTTCGAAATCGTAATCTTAATAAATAATATAAAAATAACAAGATATAAAATGCTGCAATTTAGAATTAGACTGAACGACTGTTATTGTAATTAAACAAATCAACTTTTGAATTAAAGTTTTTGGGTATTAGATGACAATTGTTATTAATTCCTTAAACAAAAATAAGTAAATAAGTAGCAATGATAACTTATGGCCTTCATAATCACTGTCTAATTTATGATTTTTAAGTTCATCCTAGAACTTTCAAAATTGGCTTAAATTTTTAAACATAATGGTAGCTTAGTC
Source organism: Thalia democratica (assembly GCF_965202585.1). Classification (NCBI taxonomy): domain Eukaryota; kingdom Metazoa; phylum Chordata; class Thaliacea; order Salpida; family Salpidae; genus Thalia; species Thalia democratica. The sequence continues at coordinate 2,250,749 of NC_139172.1, read as the reverse complement.
CATAATTTACTACCTTGGTAAGACAGCAATTTATGACCATTCTTTTTGTTGAACCTATGTACATAATATTTTAAATCTGAAAACGTACTATGATAATTATCAATCTGTTTTACAGAATTAAAGTAATCATTTAAGTTAGCTGGTAAAAATTATTGTTAAATTTAAACATAGCAATACCTAATTCATACAGGTACGCACTTTCAACATTTTTTTTTCAGTTTGTAATTTTCTACCTTATTATCATGTTTCTTATAATAAGTACTCTGTTATGAAAACATTGATATCATTTTTACAATTTTTATTTGCTCTCCAGCACAGCAAACCATATCTGACATTGCTCATAAGCAAAGATTAAAGACTAAATATAATGTATTTTCATTTAAGAAACATCTTGTTTTATATTCTACACCTCATGTTTATATAGTTTTGTTATTATAGTTTTTATGTGTTCTGACCATTTAAAGTTTCTGTATATAATTATTCTCGAATATTTATAGCTAATTGTGTTTGTAATAACTGTTTTTTGATTGATGTAGAAGCACACTTTTGGTGTAATAAAGGTTGTATTTGAATTTGTTTATTATACGGCAATCTAATACCTTTTATAGTTCTCTATTAAATTTTTTCTGATCCTCTAAGTATGTGTTATTTGTGATCGTTTTGTATAACATTGTATTTTCTACAAAGTTGAGGACGCTAAGACTAGTTTTATTATGTAAGTCATATATATTAAAGAATATAAGAATAACAAAGGTCTTAAAAGAGCCTTAGGTATCCAGAATTAAACTTTTAACAGGTTGACTCATATCCTCCAAAGATAGCAAACTGTTTTTCTCCAACTAGAACTGATACAGTTAGTAGATGCATATTGCCTCTTACACCAATATATTCAAACTTCCTTAATGAGATGTTTTATTTACACTATAAAATGATTTACTTAAATCCAAACTGCACAAACTGCATTCCCTTATCGAAATTGGACAGTCGTTCTAAAAATTCTGACAAAGTCGTATAAACACTTGTTTGATGAAATCTCACAAAATTAGTGTTTTCACAAGAAATCTTAAACTCCGATATTTTGTTCAAAGTTAAACTACTTTTAATAAAAATCTAGCTGTGGTTATGCGTATTACTTATATTTATATAATTTTGCTTTATCTTTTTAGCTTAGTTTGTTATAAATTTTTGTTTATTTTCTAAAGTTTGCAACATTTCTTTATTTGTAATTTATTCTCTCTTAATTTTTTTAATCTGAAAACCTTGTCTTTGTGTTTTAATTTTCATATAAATGCTTTTAATTAAAAAAAAGCATACAGAATTTAGATTAAGATAACTTAATTCTATGTTATTCGATAACACCGGTAGTTGGATGTCAAACTATTATTTGTTTAAAAATTATATCTTAGCAGTACTTATTTAAGTTTTACGAAAACAAAATGAACAAAGTCGTTCTAAGCACATTTTTACACAGTGACATTTTGTCACGATGACTTTTTGCACAGTACATCACATTTGCATTTAGGCCGATTAAATGTTTTTTAACTAGTACCAAATCTGTAACATAAAAAAATAGCAGACTCATATCAAAGACAAGAAGTCTGAGATTTAAAACCTTAAACATTTAAAATCAATGTTAGAATCAAAAATTAACTAAAGTATGAAATTAAATTATTATTAAAAGATTCATACCAGGGACAAAAACTAAATTTATTTTGAAACTAAAATAAAAATAATATTAATAGTTTAAGTAAACTGTTATAGTTGGATTTTATCAAAAAATAAGTCATGAATAATGCGCTGTTTTTATTGCCGTTTTTATTCTCACGCAAAATTAAAAAAAAAAAGTTACATAAAACCAAGAAATAAACGTCAAGTAAAATCTAAATACCTCCAAACTTCATAAAATAACTAAATATTTTTTATTAATTTAACGTTTTAAAAAAATTAAAATAAACTTAAAATACTTTTTTAAACAACTATTCAATGCTAATTTTAACATAAAGATATAAGTAAAATATCAGTCTCAAGATTCGTGTTTTAAAGCCCTACTAGATTAAGTTTATATTTTTTTTTTAGTTAACGAAATTCAGTATCAAAAATTGTTTTAGTTTAAAACTAAGAAAAATGTACTTAACTAGTTTATTAAAACTAAAGTTATAAATATAGTTAAAGTGAATTGTAGTTCGTTATTGTTATGTTCTAGGTAAAACTTTAAATAAAAACTTTAGATTAAAATTTCTTTAAAAGCTTTCCAATTATTCATTCAAAATGATTTGTGTGTTAAAAAGAATTTTATTTAAGCTAATAAAAATAAAATTTATAAAGTTATTTAAGAAAATAAAAGTTAAAAGCGTGGAAAAGTGAAGTTCCTTTCAAAATTGACTGATTGTTTAAAATTTTTGCAATGAATAAATATTTCCGTGAAGATATATCGCCGTGCCAAAGTGACGCTTGGCAAAAATGTTTCAATGCAAATATAACGTAGTGCAATAAGTGACGCCGTGTAAAAATGTCGCCGTTCAAAAGTGACCCTTGTGCGAAAGTGTCTCTTCGGGCAAGAGAATTGTCGTGCAAAAGTGACACCCACCCATTTTGTATTCTAGGGGTAAATTTCTTAATTACCTTCCAAAAAGAGGTAAGTTTTGCGAAAAGAGGTAAAAAAAAAACAAAATGTTAAAAACCCGTGATTCACGCTAACAATTCATGAGTGAATTATCATTATTATAATAAACTTTACCAATAAATTAAATCATTGTCTCTTTTCCTTAAAAAATATTGCATTATTAATAGATCCTGAAATTCCTTAACTTTGTATAGAGGAAGTTTTGTTTTTAATGATATTTATTATTTGTATATTGTATTTATAAAAGATATTTCAAATTATATAGTTTTGCCTTTTTGGGCATCAATATATAAAGTACTACTGAAAATTTTTATCTATACAAAACATATTTAAACTCCTCTACCAAAAAAGATTAAACAACAATAAATTTTCTTAGCAATTATTGTAAGTATAAGTTTGTAGTTACCCTTTAGACAAAAAAGTACCTTAAGCTAACTTTAACTTATTTTTAAAATTATTTAAAAGTAACTACTAACAGAAACTGTCCAAAAAAGTATTTAAATATTTTATTTATAAAATATTGTTTTGCACTGCATGATTCTTGAGTTTTAATTAAATTCTAATTGACTCAGAATTCTATTTGAATTCCCTACGAGGCAAAACATTTTGTTGTAAATATTTTTTTTGAAATCCTTAATTTCTGATTAACACTAACTTTGTAATCAAATTAAACAATGCTTTTATAGTAAACTAAAAGTGTATATTATGTATTAATTTAGATATTAGTAAAACTTAAGAAAATGTAAATAACTAATCAAATCAACTCAAACATGTAATGAATTCAACTGTAATATGTACTTAAACTGGACTTTAAACTGAATACTTATGAAACTATCTTTGACATGCAGGAAACTAAATAGTTTTGTGCTTAATACCTTTAAAAGTAAATTTATTTTTATATGATTTTTTTGAATAAAGAGTTGCGCGTTACTAAAGTTCTTAATACTTTTTTCGGAAATAAAAGTCAGAAGCAATTATCTCGTTATACTTTAAACTAATAAAGTTTTGAAATGACACAAAATTGTTAAAAACTAGACTTTTTTAGGTGCCAAATTTTAATCAGCAAGTGGACACACATTTAACCAAGCAGAAAATAAAATGTTGTTTTAGTAATCAGAACACAAAACACCTGAAATTAGCATTACTTCTTAGTTTGTTTTGTTACGTTCTTTATTTTCTGAATTTTCGTACAAGTAAGTTATTTGCAATAATACTATTTTATTTATTCATAAATATACAAAACCATCGCTATGTAAAGATTATTCAAAAAAACAATGTTAAAAAATTGGCAGCTTTGAAATAAGCGAAAACTAATTTTTAAAGTTATTTTCATGCTAATAACAAGAATAAACTTTAAAAAAATACTAATACAATTTATATACATAGATTTTTTAGTAAAAAAACTGTTTGTGATTTGTATTATATCTTTATATAAATGTTATAGTTGTCCACAGAATTATACAGCTATTTGTATTTGTACATGTAAAATATATAAACTTAAACTTATGTTAAATATGTATTGTATATGTTTGTGGAAAAAAGAACTTTAAAGATTGTCCAAGACAAGATTTTTTTTCAAAACTTATTTATATGTCGAATAGTTGCTCTTTGATTAAAAGCTTTAATTAAAATAGTTCGTATGTTGAACGAATGATTTTTAAAGCAAAAAAAAAAAAGAACAGCGGATATTTTTTGTTCTATAAAACGCGCTTTCAAAGTGTATCTGCTATTTGTTATGAGTAGAAATTAATATTGATATTATAAAAAAAAATGAACGAAATGAGTTAAGGGCGTGTTACTTGAGCAAACATTAAGTTTTTATAATAAAATAATAATAGCAATCTAAAAACACATAAACTTAAACTGTGAACCCAAATATATTGTTTGTATATGTGAAACCTATACTTTTAGAACAAAGAAACTATTGTGTTTTTAATTTTTCATATAAAAATAAATGACTCAAGTTTCCCTTTTTTATGATTTTCGTGAAAAATTTATATTTTACTCTATTTTTTTGCGAAAAGATGTTTATCGCTATTACATAAAATTGTAACAAAAACAAGCTAAATTATTTATTTTAAATGAAATTTCTGTAATCTACTAATTACTGGCATCACAAAATTGGATTGTTGCTGTATATTTTGTTGTAGTGTCAGTAGATACTTGCTCTTGAATTTGAGCTTACAGTTTCATAATTTTCCCACACTTTGTGGTATTTATAGTTGAGATTTTAATTTTACTAGTCTTGACCAAATGACGAAACACCAACGGCTTTTTTCGGTTAATATGTATATTTATTTTTCGTTAGTTTAATTTTAAATTTAAAGAGGTTAACTACAATAGAAACAACTTGCTTTCAAAAACGTTTATTATTGTAAAGGGAAGAGTGAAACTAATACTTTCTTCCATAAAAAAACAATATAAATTTGGTAAACCACTAAAAACGCTATAAGACTAAAAAACAAAAAAAAAACAGTAAACTGTTTAGCAATAAACAAATGATTGTTTAATTAAAATTTATGTTTTAGAACCTCTTTTTAGCAACGTTTTTAAAATATTTTTGTCGTAATATCTTAGTTCAAAAATGTTATATCTACAACTTCGACAGGAAGTGAATATTTTTCAAACTTTGTTCTAAATTTACAACTTTCTCTAAACTATATGTTATAAGAAAATTAATTAATATCATTTAATAAAGTTAAAAGCTAACTACCGAAAAAAAAAACCTTAACAAATAGTAGTATGTTGTATTACTGTATCGGAAATAGCTTTTTTCTTTAGTAAACATTACAAGAAAATAAAAAATTAGTCTATTTAAGAGAAGTCTGTATGTAGATTTAAGTTAGTGTTAACTGCATAACATACAAAAACACTTTACTTTGTTTTATAAGTAGTCAACGTTTTTAGTTGATGGGCAAGCTATTGAGAAAAAAAAACTTGGTGGGCCAAAGCATTTATTTTATTTCATTCACAAAAATTAATCAAATATAAAATCCATTCGAAAAATGTTAAATATATGTGAACTTGTTTAACTATACTAAGTGTAAATATAAAAAATTCACAGAATATCTAGAGGAAGTTTTACATTTTAATTAATGTATATACATTTTAAAACATAATGGGATTTTTATGATTTATTTGATACGCTCTAGATCAGGGTTTCCCAAACTCATTTACTAAATCGCCCCCTTTTGAGTAACTTAAAAAAAATCGCCCCCCACGATTTTACAAAGTAAATTTTCTTTTGAGTACAAACTTTTGAGCTAAAAAAAGTTGTGTTCGAAATTTAATTTGGTCTTGTACTTCTCATGCACGCACTTTTGTGTTCAAAGTACTTTACAGGGCTTGAGAAAATAATTTACAGTTATTTTCTTAGAAACCCAGTAAAGTGTATTAAAATAATTAATTATTAAAAAGCCTTGAGTAATCTGTAATCAATCCTGTTTAAATATGATCTGTTTTGAAACTATTGAAACTTTTAGGTCAGTGGTGGACAACTTTTGTAGTCAGCAATTCATATTTACTAAAAAATATTTTCTATTTTCAACTCGTTAGAAAATGTAATTGCGGGCTGCATGATTTAGAAAAATTACAAATAAGAAAATTAAAAAATTCGAGCAAAATTGTAATAAAACAATTTAGTATTATTGTGATGTAGGAAATACTTTTGTGAACTGAAAACGAAATGAAAGCGTATATCAAAATATATATCAAAAAACTAAATTTTATTTATTTTGCACAAGTAGTTTTCAATTTACTTAGCGGGTCGAAATTCGACTGGATCTGCGACTGGATCTGAGCCGTACGTTATCCACCTAAAATCTTAACTTAAACCTGACATTTTAATAATATCTCATATAACAAATTTCGGACATTAAGAAGTTAATACTAAGTAACTTATTTAAGCCGCAAAAAATAATTAAATTACTTTATAAATAGGCGTTTTTAAAATATCTATACCAGAGATTAAAAAACTATAAAAGAATTAATGGTTTCTTCTACACATAATGAAATAAATCTTAAAATTTTTTTTTTCTGATCTAGTTAAATGAAGTTTGACCGACTGGTTGATTATCTCACATGAAAAGTGGCTTCATCAACTGCTTCAGTTAATGCAGTAAATTTACTAATTTCAATGCTAAGATATATTGTAAGCAAGTTAGTTGTAAAGTTAAAAATTTAATTTTAAACTTTTTAAACTACTATTTGTTTTGTAGTAGATTACCATGAAATAGCATTTGACTTTGAATAATCTTTAGGGAACTAAACCTTAATTCTAACAATTTTTTTTAATTTAAATTCAAAAAAGAAAATCCAATGTTTTACAGGTAATTCTGAGAACAGAAAGTAATCAATTAAAAAAACTTTTAACTAGGTTTAAATTTTGTTTTGTAACTGTAGCAGTCTTTTTGATGGCTTATTTAATTCTGTTTAAAAAGTTTTTTTTTTTCTAGCTTTTAGCTTACAATAATTTAACAGAGGAAAATAGTGAAAAACTAAAAGCTAGTGTTGAAATATTAAAATAAACTAAGTATGTTCTAATTGCTAATAAATATTGAATTAACATAAAACAAAAAACAGTTGTATTAATAGTTTAAAACTCCTTATATTATAATAAACTTTTGAAAAATAATAAAGCAAGTTAGAAAATAAAATTGTGTTTAAGAAACTTTTAAATGAAAAAGAAGAAGTCATTTCAAATAGAGACCTCAAATTTATACTCTTTTAAAACTAAAAACATCTTTATAGAAATAAAAACTTTAATGGTTGTCAAAATATTACAATCAGATAATAATTTTATAGTAATATAAGTTGTATACAGATTAAACTAGTAATAACAAAAACCTGTCAAATAGAGGTCTTTCAAACAAATATTTTAATCACTATGCTAAAAAAAGTTTTAGTGTAATGTAAAACAACGATTATCAAATACAAAATTAACCAGGTCAAAATAAAATTATTAAAATCCTTAAAACATAAATCATTTAATAAATATAGTAGACTTCCGCTTGAGTTTGCATTTTGAAAAAAATCATTAAAGTACAAACATAAAAAAATTATTACCATATTTTTTTTTACAAGATGACAAATTTCAATATGTTATATGCAATGATGTTAAGAATAAACATGAAATCCACAAAAACATAAAACAAACCTTCATAAAAAAAGATCTATATAAGCTATTAAATATTATATATATTTTGTTTTATTAATATTTAGTTAGTAATAGACTTTACTTTAGTTAAATTTAAGAAAATATAAATTTGCACTTTTTTTTGGTAAAAAGTGCGAACTCAAGAGGAAGTCTACCGTAAATAATATTTATTAGGCGTTATTCAAACCTGTTGCAGAATAAATAGCTTAATAAAGTTGTTATTATAAAAAGACTACTCAAATTCAATACAAACCAGGTTAAATAAAAAATACTTCAAAAGATCAAATAAAATTAAAAAACTTTCATAAAATAATGTTTGCTACTGAAGTCTAATATAATGTGAAGGATGAGGATTATGACTGCTTGCAAGTTTTTCTAATCTGATTCTTAATTAGTAAAATAGAGCCTTAAGTCACCTCCTTTATAAATATCTAGATTAGACATTTTGCTCAAGATGTTGATAACTGAACTGAAAGCTTTTTCAACAACATAGCTAGAAGGAAAAGCTATAAACAACAATCTTAATTCCTCTAAAATGATTGGATACTTTTGCCTTAGTTTTTGTTGAGTCCAAAATCTTTCATATCGTTCTTCTGAAAAACTTACTTTAAGTTCAAGGTCAGTTTGTAAGTCTTAGAAGGTTTCCTATAAGTCGTTTACTTCAAAAGTATTTGCCTCGAAAGGATCGTTACTTTTATCTATTTGATAGCTTTTTTGTGTCAAATCTAAACTTTACTACTTAATATGTTAAAATTGTTAATAATTCTAGATGATTTCCAGGAATTTTTTTGCTAAAATTATCAAATTCTAGGTTTTTCCAGGTTTCTAGGTAAATTAGCAACCCTGTATAGTTTTATTTCTTAGTCTAACTTAGTGACTTTTCAAAAAGCATCTGGAAATATCATGAGGTGATAGTTAGTAATAAATAACATAGATTTTTGCAAACCATTTGTAACCCCAAATAATATATATGTCAGGTTATAAAATAGTGAGAGGGATTCCAATCGTCTATGATATATGTAATTGTTAAATATGGAAATATATAAATGAAAGTATAGTATTTACTTGAAAGTAGGAGTCATAAGCACTAGATTTTTTTTCTTTTATTTTCATAAAAAAAATAAATTTTTTTGTTTAAGCTTTACCTCAGTGTCAAATAATAAATAGCAAGCTAAAAATAGTAATTTAGCAAGAAAAAAAGTAAAAATCTTATGACAACCCAAAATTTTTAAATCGCCCCCTTTTCGCCCCCTTACTAGTTATCGCCCACCCTTTCGCCCCCTTACTAATTATCGCCCCCCAAAATACTAAAATCGCCCCCAGGGGGGCGATATCGCCCACTTTGGGAAACCCTGCTCTAGATAGTTATCACAAAATTTTAAATTTTAATACCTTCCCTATAACTCCGAGATCGGCAGGCAAATGGTGCACGCGGGCCAAATTTCAAGTTTTCAAGTCTTCACGGGCCGCGGTTTTAGTTTTAGCGACTTTTCAATAATCTTTTGGTTTTAGTTTTAGTCACACTAATAAAAGCTTTTATTTAATTTACTATTTTTAATGACTTTTACCTACTCATAGAATGCTTATATAAATTATAAACATTTGATGGAATAAAATTTACATAGACTAATGTACTTAAGTCTTAATGAAATATGTTTTATCTTAAACAATTAATTAGTTCAATTTATTTTTTTTTTCACTTAAACCTCACTCTCTATAAAAACTGAGCTTAAAAAGCATTTACAAGCAACTTTTGTAATATTTTTATTTTATCTACCAGTTTTTCTTAATTTAAAAAAAAATAAACTGTTTAAATAGTTGGGCTATTTAAATATATTTCATTCTATTTAATTCACGCAACTAGTTAATTAAATGAATTTAATACCTACTTGTTTTGAAAAAACTAAAACAAATTTTTCAACATAATTAATGCTTGAATACTTTTATAAAGTTCCTAATTAGTAATTAATTAGTCTTTAACATAGTTGCAACTTTGAAGGCAAAAATGTTTGAGTTACATCGAACAAGCCTAAGTTTATTAAAATTTATAAAGCTAAACTTAAGCTTTTAAAAACAAAAGCTTATATACCTAAATATAATATCATAATCATAAAAAAGTACAGAAAGTGTAAATAGACTAGTAAAAATAACATTTAATAAACTACACAACAGTCACAAAAACTGTTTTAAGAATTCTAAAATCTGTTCAAAGTATTTGAAATAGCAATTCACAAACACACCTGATTTTTGAAAAATGTCAAAAACAGGTTTAAACTAGTGAAAGTTTTTCAAATTTTCAAACTGGCCTATTTGTTTGGAAACCCTGTTTTAAATAAAGAAAAAACGAAGTTTAATAGCAGTAAAATAAATATATACAGCAATAAAATATTATTATTAGACAGTTTGAATGGACAGTTAAGTTTCTTAAATTTTTTTAACAAAAGTATAAAAATTTATTAAGCTATTAATGAAGAAGAGCTTTTTTATTGTAGCAATTATCAATTGCTTTATCTGCAATAAAAGTATTGTATTTTAAAAACAGAACATGGGAAATAAAACACGAATTTTAAGAATTACAAAACTTGGTTAGAAGTTAATGCTAGAAACGAAAAACAAAGCGCGTAAATTAATTTCAACAAAGCATGCAGTAAATTCAGTTTTATCATTTTATTTAATTCAGTAACTACAGTCAGATCAGAAAAACGTCTCAAGGCGAGTTATAAAGTACATACTAAAAAAGAGACACCCTTCAGAGTTAAAAACGATTTAAAAAATTTTGTGTTGACAGTAATAAAAGTATTTTGTTTATTTCTTCAGTGACAAAAAAAGTAGTATTTAAGAAATGTCTGAAGAGTATACAGTTGCATAAACCAAAATAGGACTTTAATCGATCTTTTAAGATAATACCACTACTATAATAAATACTGCTTAGTTTGGAATACTTATTAGATGTCTTTTTTACTAACTTAAGTAAAGGGATTAATTTAAAGTGCACAGAAAACTTCTATTTAAATCAAAATGTGTCAAAAGCTAAATAAAACAAACCTTATTTCTTACTATTATGTTGTTTTAAAATTTTTGTGTACATTCAAATATAACTTATAGTGATAAAACATCTATAAGGGAAACTTAAGTATAAACTACATGTTAAACAAACTACCTAAATTGTAAACAGATGACAGTATAGTTAATTACTGTGCACTGACATAATGACTATGATAATTTCTGTCAAGGTTAAATAAAAGAACTTTATACTGCGAAACTACTAAAATGTGTTTACCTACAAGAGATATTAAATATAAGAAAACTAAAATAATTGGTCATTATACTTAAAACAACCATTATTATTAATTTTGCACATGCTTGTTTTTCCTGTGTTGCAAAACATATGTCAAACCAAATATATTTGTGCCCTTAAAAAGAGTGAATTTAAAAAATTGCTAAAAACACAAAAAAATAGTTATATGATAGATTTTTTGTGTAAAATAGAATTTTAATTATTTTACATGTAAAAACTGTTAAAAATTCCAGTTTTTTTTTTAATTTTCAAGTTTACCAGATTTTTTAGCCTAACCTGTCAAATTCGAAGTTTTATAATTCAAGGTTTATTGGCAACACTGATTGTTAACACTTATATGTTTACAATAACATCAAATATTGTAATATTGTATAACTTAACAAAAACATAAAACATACTTCAAATTTTAGAACCTGCAAGACTTAAAACTTAACATATATTACATTTAAGACCAAAATAATTTAACAAAAAATACATCATAATTTTACTTTGCAACTCTGTGGCGATGGTAAATTTGTTTTTTGATTAAGTTTGAACTGTTTTGATAAACAATGAAAAGAATTACTAAACTTACTAATTCTAGTTTGTGTTAAACAAGTAATTAAAAAGAGAGCATCTGTCTATATTAGCATTCACCGCATAGAAACTAACTTAACTTTCCAAAGATAGTTATTTGAATAATAAAAATAAATACAGAACAAAATGAATTTTTATTAAAGTCATGTATATAATTTTAAATGTTTCTGTACACACTTAGGTATTATGTGTAAAAACAATTATAATAGAAAATTGTGCTTAAATTACACGTAATCTAGTTTTATTATTAAAATTTAGCACCTATGTACATGGATGTGCAAGTGCACAGAAAAATTCTAAAACAATCAAGAATTGTCAAAAAAAACTTATCTCGTTTTATTTTAAATGTTTTTGTGTACACTCAAGTATAACATATACTGATAAAGTATCTATAAAAGAAACTTATATATAAACTAAATGTAATACAAAATACCTAAACAGTAAAGAAATGCGTTTTAGTTAATTACTGTGCATTACTTTTATACACAATGAAAATTATTTGCATTTACTCTATTTACTAAAGAGGCATTTAAAAAATAACTCAGTCCAAGTGCTTTAACATTCTTTTTAAGATCATAAGTTTCTGTTGTAAAAAGAAAATTATCATAAAACTGAAAAAAAAATGCTCTAATATTAATCTGTCTTTTTCACAATTTTAAGCCAAAACAGTAAGGTCTTCTAATTGTTTAAAAATGTTATACATGGACTAAAACGAAATTAATCGAATTCATTTATCTAAATTACAGAAAAAAATTAACTCAAAATATTTTTGATCAGAGGGCCACTTTTACATGCTCACGGGCCGCAACTTTTACTTTCGCGGGCCGCAAACTACACTTAGAGGGCCACAGTTGGCCCGCAGTTTACCGACCCCTGCTATAACTGATCATACAGTTGCTTAGAAGACAGTAATATAATTAAAGTATAGTTATATTTTAATTCAAATACTAAATACATATAGTTGTAGAAACTATACATTTAAAAACTGGTTGCCTTAATAAATTTTATGCAAGCACATTTTATAGTTATTATTTAATAAATACAACAGACGTAGCTAATCAATGTACAAACTTTGTCAAAAAAAGAAAATATAGAAAGGAAACAATTAGTACTGAAGCTAAAGCACTCTTACAAACTGAACTCTCGATTTTTTGTTAACGTATTAAACGAGAGAGGCAAAGAAAAGCAAGCCAACTGGCGGATAGCTTAATAGCAATTAAAACTTTTGAAGCAAATAATTCAGGGTTTACAAAAAAAGTTACAAACAAACTTTGACTATATATTAACTATCAATGATTATATAGTAGAGTACTTAGAAATAAATCTTTAAAATATTTCCTGCAAATTCAAGTACAAACTATTTTAAATAAGAACATTTAAATAATAAAATTTATTTACTACAAAACTAGAAAAAATAATATTAGAACGGTTTTTAAAAATACACCTAGCTTCTACAAATCCTGGTAAATTATCAAAAAACAAACTTAACGTTTTACTAAGAGAATTTAAAGTGTAAAATTATTATTTTTTGTCCTACTATGTAATTATCAGTACTGAAGTACTGTTTAAAAAATTTATAATTAACTAATCTTTCTTTTTTTGTGTTTTTTAAATGTGTTGAAGTAAAAAACTTTTTTACTACATTTTGGACACGAATGTTTTGGCTCATAATGAAAAACCATGTGCTTATTCAAATTTATTTTTCTATCATCTGGGAAAATATTGCATTTGAACTTCTCTTATTACTGTGAGTTGCTTCATGGCTTTTTAAGTGTTCTTTTCGGGCAAATTTTTTATCACAAGTTTTACACTGATAAGGTTTTTCACCAGTATGAGTTCTGTTGTGTATATAAAGTTTTGCTTTACTTTGAAAACACTTTAGGCAAGTTTCACATTGATACACCTTATCATGTACATTCTTGTGTTGTTTAAGAATATACTTATTAGCAAAGTTCTTTTTGCAAACTGGACATTCAAATTTATCATCATTTTTAGTATGGGCAGCTCTACAATCTGAATAAATAATTTTGGTGATAGATGAAATTTAGTTTTGCTTAGAAAACTTACGTAATTTTCCAAATATATAAAATTTTAATCATTTGTTTTATTATCATCACTTTATAACTAATAGCTCAAAACAGAATTTTTTTACAAGTAAAAACTTGTAAAGTTTGTTTAAAAACTTGATAACTTTTTTTTTAATACTAGAAAATAATAAAAATATAGTTTTTTTAGTTCTATTGTAGCAAAAAAAATACACACTGGTTGAATTTTATATATGTAATAAATTACATGAGCTACAATTAATGTAAATTATATATAACATTTCTGAACTTTCAACTTGACTTATTACAGTGCTTATTCACTTATCCGGATTTCACTTATCTGGACGCTCACTTATCCGGACTGTTTCAGTCGAGAAGAAAATTCAAAAAATTTTCAATAATAAACACTAAAATTTTTATATGATACAAATATTTTAAGCTTTGATGCTATAAGAAAATTTTAAGTGATTTTATAAATTCCGTAAGTTTTATGCTGAAAAATGTGAAAAAACTATTTTAGCAAAACATACAATAAAAACTAGTTTGTTAGAAGTGACGTGTTTCCGTTAAATTGACTTCAAACTTAGTCAAAGTTTTTTGTTTTTCTTTATTATTTTTTTTTTCTTTGTTTACAAAGTTTTTTTTTACTCATAGAGATAGGTTTACATTATTTTTGTTTCCAAAGATAAATTAAATTAATACTTTATCTTAAACAAAAATTATGTTTTTTTTAAATTAATAGTAAGAACAGGTGGAATTACAAATTATGAAATTTACTTGCTGACCCTAAAAAAATGTATATCGTTGCAGAGGGTTAGTAAGTCTGATGTTTTCCTACCTTGGAAAAAATAAATTTATTGACTTAAAATTTAGCTTTTATTATTTATCATTTTATTCTATATTACTCACAATTACTATGTATTTGTTTTTACCATAACACTTTTACTATGCATTGCATTATATGCAGCAGTTATACTATTACATGAAAAAATTTATTTTTTATACTTATCCGGAATTTTAGTTATCCGGACATGTTTACAGAAAAATCTTGCCCAACGTGTCCGGATAAGTGGATAAGCACTGTAATAGAATAATTTTTTTTAAAATAAACAACTAAATAGTTAAAAGATTGTAGTTTAAGAAAATTTAAGTTTTTAAATATTAGTTTTAATTTAGTTATTTCATTAATATAATATTTTTTTACCTTCACGTTCTCTTTGGTTTGAATGATAAATTGAATTTTCACCATCAAAATCCAACTCAACTGACTTGGATTTTCTTTGAATTTCTACATTGTAATCATCATTAGATGCGAAGTTACTTAAACCTGAAAATTCATTATCTGTCGAACAAATTCTTAACAAGTTTTAACAGAATTATTTTTTAACTTATAGTTTCTAATACAACACTAAATAGTTATTATATCACAACATTTATTACTTTTTTGAAGTGATTTAGAGGTACTACAAGTAGTTTCAGTTTCTTTAGTTTGATTAAAACTTGAGTCACATAATTCTTCTGGTTCTATTTTTATTACACTCAGTTGTTTATTTTTTTCAATATCAGAAATTGTTCTTATTGACCCTGTTGATGTATGAAAAAGTTTAAAAAAATTTCAGAAGTATAACGTGTAAAAATTCATAAATATAATCAAAATGATGTTTTGATAAAATTCAAAACAGTATTATTAGATATTATTCCTTTTAATTCTGTTTTGTTAAAAACACTTTAATTATTTTATTTGTAATATCATTGACCATGTTTAGTATGAAGAAATTTTCATTTTTAAAATGAACAAAATAAGTTTTAAAAATCGAATAATTTATAAAATTTCGTGAAACACATTTGGTTAGTATTCAAAGATACCTTTACTTATCTGAATGTCTTTTGAAGGTGAGAATTTTTCAGACGATTTATCAACAAATGAAGATTGGAGACTTTGTAATCTTTGAAAAAATATACTTTGTATTAGTAAATAAAACTCTGCTAGTAGTTTTTTAGATCTGATTAACAGCAAAACTATTTGAAACAAAACATTTAAAACGTAAATGTTAACTAAAAAAAAACATGAGTATAACAATTTGATAATAACTATTAACTTTGAACAAAGTAATTCTAAAATAATTTCACTAAAAACTGTAAATACTCGTTAAACTTAATACAAAATTCGTGTAGTCAGTTGTAAATAAACTTAACAAGTTAAAACTACTTTAAGTTAGAACTTACTTTGTATTTTTCAACCTTAGGTCTTTCTCTAATGACTTAATTTTTTCCACTAATAAAACGTATGCTTTTGTCATTATTTTATCTTGCACTTCGAAACTGTAAATATACAATTATTTAACTATAGAGTTCAAAACAAATAAATAATCCACAAT
Organism: Thalia democratica; assembly: GCF_965202585.1. Taxonomy (NCBI): domain Eukaryota; kingdom Metazoa; phylum Chordata; class Thaliacea; order Salpida; family Salpidae; genus Thalia; species Thalia democratica. The sequence goes on along the minus strand of NC_139172.1, from coordinate 2,234,674 downwards.
TAAGATTGATAATTAATAGTTTATTACTTTTGAGAAAAAAACAATTACTAAGTTTCACCGCAGAGCGGATTTTCAAATCTGTAGTAAAATAATAATGGTAAAAATGACAAATAATTAAAAATTGGATTGAATGAAGTTTTTTTTTTAAATAAATAAATTAATTAAAAATTATATTGATGCTAAACAACCTTTAATTTAAAAACTATTAAACTATAGTTCATAAAGAAATACAATTGAACCATGGTATATAATGAGGTATTGATATCTAATAGATTTAAAAAAACAAAACCTTTACAGAGTTAGAAATTATGAAGTTGCAAATTAATATTATTAAGCACTTTGTAGCTATAAAAAATTAATAATGTTTAAAATAAAACCACGGGGTAGCACTAAAAATCTATGAATGCATGTTGTTATTGTTGTTAACACAGATATATTATAATGACATAGAATAAATTGGATTTTTGTGAAAAATATTTGTTATGGAAAAATAGAATGAGGGTTAGGTTTAAGATATTAAGTTAAAAAAATATTTAGTTGAGAAATAATCAAAGAGAGTATATTCTACTAATATTTTAAGTCAAAAAAATATAATAATTCTAACCAAAAACAAAATAAATAATTTAAAACTGGAAATGGGTATGTTATAAATCATGCAAAACTTATTTAATATCTTAATAAAATATAATTTACTAAAAAACTGGCTTGAAAAACAAAAAATATATTTATAACAATTTAAGACTGATAATGGGAATACTAATATAATACATGTACAAATATTCTAACATCTTATAAAAATTTATACCTATGTGATATATAACCTATAAATATTCATTTAAGTAATGTGGGCATTGGGTTATCAGTTCGTTTCTCTTCTTTAAGGTTTTTCTTTTGTCTGCTAGGGCTATATGGAGTCTTTCTAGGTTACATAAAGTGAACATGTTAGAATTTCCTGATTCTACTATCAGGGTTGTCACCCGTTTTTTCAAAAATTTTCCAGGCTTTTCAAATTTCTTCCAGGTTTTTAAAAGTACACATTTTTGAGTCCATCTATAGTTTAAAGTTAAGTCAAAAGTAAAAAACTGTGTTAAAAAGTATAAAAACATTAAAAAAATACTGTAAAGCTACTTTAATTATGTTTTTAATAAAAAAATTTTTTGATGATGACAATTTTTTTTTTATTTATATGATAGATTTTTAGAGTCAAATCAAAATTTTACATCTAAACATGTGAAAATTATTAAAATTCCAGGTATTTTACAGAGTTTTTAGTGATTTTTTTTCGAAACTCAGGGTTTTTCCAGTTTTTTTTCAAAATTTCCCAAATTTAAGCCTTTTCCAGTCATTTTTTCGCCTAAATTGTCAAAATCCTGGTGTCAGGTAAAGTTGCAACCCTGTACTATTTTTCATTAAGTTGAGTATTGTATATGGTTACTGTTTAGATCCCATAGGTGATTTGCAAGTTTGTTACAATTTTTGGGTTTGCTTTTAAAATAATTAGGGAAAGAGGACTTGTGTTCATTATATCTAGACTTGAATGTTCTTTTGGTTGAACCAATGTAAATTTTGTGGTCATTTACGGATGTGGAAACCTTAGCTTGATATATGACGTTATTTAGGCAACACTTTTATCCACGGAAGCAGTTTGTTTTTAATCTACAATTACAAAGTTTTTCGCTTTTATTTGATTTTTTCATAAGTCTTTTGTTGTATGAATTTATATGGACCATAAAATTTGGAGCGCAGCATTATGATATAATACACAACTTTCAACAAACAAGAAATAGATACCCTTATGCACACTTTCCAAACCATTATATTTTATGACAACAGAATATGGATCAAAAATTCAAATAACAATAACTTTGACATAGCTATAGGTGCATTCCAGGGCGCCGAGGTCTGCGATTTAATAGGTTTATCTATTTTAAGCGAATAATCCCTAATTACAGGTCCTTCAAATATAGGCTTATATAGAGATGATGGTCTTGCAATTATAAAACAATCCTCTTGAACAACCCTTGAATAAATTAAAAGAACTCTTAAAAAAATTGTCTTCAATAGGCTTTGAAATCACAATTGATATTTGCAACACTAGTACAGAATTTATTGACGTTTTCCTGGACCTGTCCCTAAAAACCTACAGTCCCTAACGTGAACCTAATTCCAAAACTAACTACGTCAACAATACTTTTCAACCACTCTAAAAATATACGTAACAATATAACAAAAATGTTTGAAAAATTGAAAAAAGATTATGCAAACTATCTAATAATGAAGAAGTTTTCAATAACATCAAAGCCTTATACCAAAATGCATTAAACAAAAGTAATTATAAATATAATTTAACCTACAAACAATTTAATAGTACAAACATTAAAAAATATCTGAAGAAATTGCATTTAATACAACCCCCCATTTGTTAATCTGCACAGACCAAAACTGGCAAGCTTTTCCTGGATTTAACAAATAAGCATTTTAACAAAGACAGCATCTACCACAAAATAATTAACAGAAATTGTATAAAATTATCATACTTCTAAACTCCAATTGCTATGGCCCTTATAAATTCAAACTACAAAAAACTTATGAAAAAATCAGATAAAAACAAAAACTTTGTAATTGTAGATTAAAAACAAACTGCTTCCGTGGATAACAAGTGTTGCCTAAATAACGTCATATATCAAGCTAAGGTTTCCACATCCGTAAATGACCACAAAATTTACATTGGTTCAACCAAAAGAACATTCAAGTCTAGATATAATGAACACAAGTCCTCTTTCCCCAAATCTTTTAAAAGCAAACTCAAAAATTGTAACCAACTTGCAAATCATTTATGGGATCTAAACAGCAACCATATAAAATACTCAACAGAGTGGAAAATAGTAGAATCAGTAAAATTTTACACAAACCATACTAACATGTGCACTTTCTGTAACCAAGAAAGACACCATATTACCCTAGCAGACAAAAGTAAAACTTTTAACAAGAGAAACGAACTGATAACCTATACCCACAATACGTTAATGAATATTTATAGATTATATTTCACACAAGCATGGTTGCCACTGATCAAGCTGAGAAAATTTTTTTGACTTTTCCTGACTTTTTATCAAAATTTCCTGACTTTTCTAAATCAGTTTTACTTATATAAATTGTTCACTTAGTTTAATAAAATACTACCCAAACTATTTAATATAAAATCCTTAAATCAAAAATTAATTAAAAAAGAATATACTTAAGTAACTGTAATAAAAAGAAACTAAAAATTAAACTATACATCTGTTTTATAAAATATTTCCTCTTATCATTTAGTATAAAACTTGTAACAAATAAAAATACTCTTATTTACTTTAAAAACTTAAATTACTCTACAAAAATTACAAACAATAAGCAAACTTAATCTTGGCATCTACCTCTCTTATAACTTAATTTATAAATTTGAAACGAATCTAAAAAAATTATTAAGAGGCAAAGTATACATTGACTTATTACATAAAATACTAAACTAACTGCTTAGTTATAAAGAAATCAATTATTTAAACAAAAAACACTTTGATTCTAAAATTATGCTAGATAAACTTTTGTGTATATATCACAGTTTCACTATGAATGTGTCCTTGCTATAGATCATCAATACTCAAAAGCTTACAAAATCTGCTTGTTCAAGGGTACTGGTTCAATATGTTAATAGAAAATTTTTGCAGTTTTATAAAGGATATTTTACTAATTTATACCAGGTGAAGGCATTGGAAATAAAATAAAGTATTTTTGTAAATTTCTAGGAAAATTTTGGAATTTTTTTCTGACTTTAAAGGACTCTTAATTAATTTTTACCAATTGAAGGCTTTGAAAAACAAGGAATTTTGTAAATTTAAACTGACAAAATCTAACTTATTTTTAAATTTTATCAAATTTCCTGACTTTTTTTCATAAACCCCCATTTATTCCTGACTTTTGTTATTTTATAAAAATTTTCTTGACTTTTCCTGACCGAGTGGCAACCCTGCACAAGTATAAATTTTTTTAAGATGTTAGAATATTTGTACATGTATTATATTAGTATTCCCATTATCAGTCTTAAATTGTTATAAACATATTTTTTTCTTTTTCAAGCCAGTTTTTTAGTAAATTATATTTTATTAAGATATTAAATAAGTTGTGTATGCTTTATAACATACCCATTTCCAGTTTTTTTTTTAATTTTTTTAAATTTTTTTATTTATTTTGAGTTCGATCAATATTAGATTACTTCTCTTTGAATATTTCTCAACTAATTATTTTTTTTATTTAACATCTTAAACCTAACCCTCATTCTATTTGCTTAAACAAGTATGTTTCACAAAAAGAATTTTATTCTATGTCATCATAATATAACTGTGTTAACAACAACAACAATGTTTTCAGATATTTTTTAGTGTTAACCCCCTGGTTTTATTTGAACATTATTATTTAATATATGAACAATAAACTTAATCATATGAATTTACAACTTCAAATTTTATAACTCTGTAAAGGTTTTGTCTTTATAAATCCATAAGTTATCAAAACCCCAGTGTATACCATGAATTTTACAAGTTGATCTTATTCTATATAGTTTTATCTAAGCTTTCAGAAATTTTTTAATGCTAGAAAAAATTCAAAGTATTATTTGTGAAATCAAAGTTGGTCTTTGATCAATTTGTTCTTAATGGAAATTGCAAATAAAAAACGCAAAAAAACTATTTCACTAAAAATCTATCTCCTCATTCATTTTTTAAGCAATCTTATTCAAATTTTTACAGAAACCCTATTTTTAAATTGCAGGAATTGAACGCAGGAATTATTTTATTTTAAAGATAAATGTTTATTAAAAAATACCGATAATTTCTTAGGAAGATGTCGCACCAATATAAAAAAAAAAATATTTTACACTTTTAATTTTACACTCTGATAGGACAAGTATAGAAATGATAAGCTCTAAATCTAAACCTCATCATAAAGACCATGAGGTAAATAAAAAATAAATAATGAAAACAAAGCTTCTGATCGAGAATAAGAGTTAGAGGTTGCAGTGATAATGAAAAATAAAATATAATAAAATTTATTATAATAAAGAAAACTGAAAGATAAAACAATAAAAAAACAAAAAAAAAGCTACCGATCAAGGGTAAGGTTTAGGGGTAACATTGATAATAAAGAAATAACTAATAAAATTAAAAAAAAAAGTTTTTTGTTCGGATTTGAGTAATTATGAACCTTATGTTTCAACTCTATACTTATCTTATCAAAGTATAAAATAAAAAGTGTAAAATATTTTCACTTTGATATTGGTGCGACATCATCCTAGGAAATTACCAAAAAACCACCAATTTTTTTGGTTTTTTTAATCTAAAATTTTTATTTTTAAATATTTTATATACTCCAACATTCAAAGTCTTTTAAACCTTAAAAGGAAGGTTTCCTGAATGTTTGAGGTCTCTAGCTCAAAAAATGAAGGAGAAGATAGGTTTTTAGCTATTTTTTTAATTTCCAAAAAAATTGACCCCAAAAAATTTGTGTCCATACATTTGTATCGAAAACTTTTTATAAAAATTACAATATCTCTAAATTTAAATAATACTTTTTATGAAAACTGGCTAGTAGTTTTTATTTCAAGCTTTCATACTAGATTCAATATTACTTTTAGTAAAAAAAAAGTTGGTCCCCTTAACTGCTTGTTTTACCATTGAATAGTTTTCATAAATTACAAAGTACAAATAATATTTGATAAAAAATATACACAACTAACTGATCATTTTTTGCATTAAGTTCTTTTTCCAGCTTTTTTATTTTTTCCAATAATTTACAATTTCCATCAGAAAGAACTTCTTTTTCTTTCTTTAATCTGCAATTCTTTTCTTGTAAATGTTGAATCTCTATATTTTGCTTTTTAATAACTTCTTTGAAACCTGACATCAAGGATTCTGCCTGGGTAAATTCTAAAAAAATATATAACCAATTTAAATACTGATACCATTCTAAGAAGAAAAACTAATTTATATATATTATGCAGTTTCATTTTTGTTAGACTTTTAACTCAGTAAAACAATAAAAAAACAGTTAAAGTTATAACTATTAAATGTACAAGATTTATAACTAACTTTCATTTAAACTGTTGCTGTTGAGGAAATTATCCATTATGATAAAAATATTAATATATAAAAACTATTTCAAAAACTACTAAATGTTTGTTTATAATTTAGGGATTGTAATTATGATGTGGTAAAATTACTGAAAAAAACTATTTTATTAGAATAAACTTATTTTACTACATCTATTTTTTACAAAAAAAAAAGGTTAAAACTATCAATAAAATCAGTCTCAGTCTTATACACACACTTCAAAAAGATCTTTTATTTATTAAAAACCTTATTTTTTATTAAAACTATTGCTTAAAAATACTGTTTAAGTTAGTTTTACTTCGTTACTATCCATCATTGTTCTCTATAGTCTAGATTAGTTTTTATAGGGCTTTCTAAAAACTGGACTGTGTATCTATTTTAATCTGTTCTTGTATATTTTCCATGTGAAAATTTTTATAATGTATAATTAGAGCAAATTAATCTTTTATTTCATGGTTTAGTTTAGTTTTATTGTTTTCCATATATTTTTGTGGGCATTTCACCTCTTAGTGCAGCTGTTCATAGTTTGTTTAAAGTATAAAATTTTGCATATGTTGCATGTAGCTGCATATACTCCATTATTTTTGCAATTTAAATCTTGTTTGGTTTTGATATTTTGTATTGTTTTGTAATTACTTATCATACTTTTAATATAATTTCTAAAATTTCAACATAAAGCACACTTTCCACATTCAAGTGTTTTGTTGTTTTTTTTTTGTAAAATTGATTTTGTATATTAATACATTTCTCAGTGTTTTTGGTCTCTTATAAGTTAATTTAAATAATTATGAATTATTACATAGTTCAGTTTTATTAAAACTATGAATTGCTTAAAGCTGGTTGCCAAAGTTTAATTTTCACTTTAATCTGATTGTTTTTTGTTATTGGTTGTAAGATTTTTTTAACATACTTTATCTAATTTAACAATTTAATTTAAGGTATTGTTTAATTATTTTAGACTAAAACTTGATCTACTGCATTTAATCTTTAAGTTAATTAGTGCATTTTCATAATTTTCTTTTTTTCATTAAATTTTTTAAGTGTATTAGCTTCTGATAAAATTATCCCTCTAAAATCATGTGTTGGATGGTTAAAATTGCCATTAAAAAATTTTGCTGATTTTGCTGTGGGCTTAGTGTGGTTTACTGTTTAAAATCTGTTTGTCTCAAGGCTATTTATTTTATGTAAGATATCTAAAAATTTCAGTTCTTTTCCTTTTTCTGTAGTTGAGACTTTTTTAAATTGTAGATTTAAATCATGAATTTGAAACTTTTGGTGAGTTTTTTTTGAATAAAGTTTGATTTATTAGCCGGATAATGTTGTCTATGTATCTTTTATAAATTTAAAATAAATTTAATAACATTATTTTTTTAGTTAAAAAGTTATGGGCAATATTTGCCAGTGAGACGCTGAAATTTTCTCCTATAGGTATTACTTGATTATTTTTGTATAAGGTGTTTTTAAAAGTTACATAATTATTTTCTAAGTGGAATATATTGTTTCTACTATATGTTTATTTTAGTTATTGTTATAATTAGTACATACTTTAAGCCAGTAAATATTAAGCCCTTCAAGGGAGTTTTTATCAGAATTCTTTTGAGAGGTAGGTATAGATTTTTAATGTCTGCTGTGTTTATATTAATTTAATCTTTACTTTCTTTTTTTTTCCAATAAATAATTATTCTAGGTATTTGTCACTTTCTTTGCAGTATTCGTTTATTTCAGTTTTACAGTAGTTTATTGCAATATCTTTTATAAGGTTTTGAAGCATGGTGGTAATTCTAGATAAGAAAGTGTTGCCTATAGAGCAAATCATTCTTGTTGCTATTTCTCTTATGTTTTTTGTTTTGACTTGTTCTGGTTTTAATTTATGAGTTTTAAATGTTGGATAGATATGTCCTGGGTTATCATTTTTTAAATATTTAGCTTTTGGACCTGTGTTTTTCGACATTATTCCACTTTAGTTAGTTTTTTTTCCTATTGCGTGTTATGTTATGTTTTAATCTGTAACATTAATTTTGCTTGAGTTTTCTACTTTAAGTTCTGCTTTTACTTTGGTTTTATATGTAAATAAATTAAAAGTATAAATACATACACACTTTTGGAAACATACTGCAACATAGAGTAAGAGATATTTTTAAGAAGATGCATATATTACAATATGATACTACTCTCACTGGATTGTAAACAAAGGTACAGAGTACAGACCAAGACAAAAACTTTAAAAAAAATCTTATTGACCGAGATAAAGAAAATGTATTTAGTAAATCAAGTAGAAATATAACAGATAACTAACTAATACTGCTAAACCATGGACTGAACTTGTTCCTACACCACAATGGACAAAAGAAATAGAAAAAAGAGTAAAAATTCCTTACAAAACAAATAAAAAGAGCCTAGTGGAAAAATTTTAATTAATATAAAGACATAGAAGAAACAGATCAAAAAACACAAACTCTAATAAAATAAAAAATCCCATATTTACTTTACCCCCACAAACAAACAAAAGCAAAAAAATTAAGAATTACACAAATCTAATACACAAAAAAGTTGAAGACTTGGAAGAAAAAGTAAAACAAAATTTTTAATATGAAAATAACTTGAATAATGAAATGAAAATAGCATTAAGAAAATTTAAGTAGAATAAGAAATCAAAATAAAATAGTCATACCTAACTCAGACAAAAATGGAAATATTGTAATACTAAATTTTGAAGATTATATGCACATAGTTTCATAAAATAGTTGAAGAATTCAGGACAAATACATTTTAAACAAATTTTACAAATCAAACCAAAGTAAAAGCAGAACTTAGAGTAGGAAACTTAAACAAAATTAATGTAACACATGAAAACATATTATTTATACAATAGGAAAAAAAATTAACAAAAGTGGAATACTGTCAAAAATTCCAGGTCAAAAAGTTAAATATTCTAAAAATGATAACCAAGGACATATCTATCCAACATTACAAATTTATAAATTAAACCCAGAACAAGTCAAAACAAAAAACATAAGAGAAATAGCAACAAGAATGATTTGCTCTATAGGCAACACTTTCTTATCTAGAATTACCACCATGCTTCAAAACCTTATAAAAGATATTGCAATAAACTACTGTAAAACTGAAATAAACGAATACTGCAAAGAAAGTGACAAATACCTAGAATAATTATTTATTGGAAAAAAAAATAAAGTTAAGAAGAAATTATAATCACGGCAGACATTAAAAACCTATACCTACCTCTCAAAAGAATTCTGATAAAAAACTCCCTTAAAAATTGCCTAAAAGTATGTACCAATTATAATAATAATCAAAATAAACATGTAGTAGAAACAATAATATTCTGCTTGGAAAATAATTATGTAAATTTAAAAAAAAATTTATCCAAAAATAATCAAGGAATACCTATAGGAGAAAATTTTAGCGTCTCACTGGCAAATATTGTCCTCTACTTTTAAACCAAAAAAGTAAACTTTTAAAACTTATCTTACATTTATAAAAGATACATAGAAGACATGCTAATAAATCAAACTTTATTCAAAAACTGACCAAAAAATTTCAAACTCATGATTTAAATCTACAATTAAAAAAGTCTCAACTACAGAAGAAGGAAATCAACTGAAATTTTTAGATATCTTACATAAAATAAATAGCCTTGAGATAAACATATTTTAAACAGTAAACCACACTAAGCCCACAGCAAAATCAGCAACATTTTTAAAGAAATTCTAACCATCCAACACATGTTTTTAGAGGGATAATTTTATCATAAGCTAATACACTTAAAAAATTAAATGAGAAAAAAGAAGATTATGAAAACGCACTAATTAACTTAAAAATTAATTGCAGTAGATCAAGTTTTAGTTTAAAATAAACAATACCTTTAATGAATTAGATAAAGTATGTAAAAAGGTCTTAAAACAAATAACAAAAAACAGTCAGAACAAAGTAGTAAAGTAACTTGGGCAACCAGCTTTAAACAATTCATAAACTTTAACAAAATTGAACAAGTTAATAACACATAATTATTCAGATTAACTTATATGAGACCAAAAACACAGAAAAATTTATTAATAAACAAAATAATTTTACATATAAAAAAAAACAACAAACAGCTGAATGTGGAAAGTGTGCTTTATGTGGAAATTTTGAAGTTCTAATAAAAGTATGACAAGTAATAATAAAACAATACAAAATATGAAATTAAAACAAGATTTAAATTTCAAAAATTATGGAATATATGCAGCTACATGCAACATATGCAAAAATTTATACTTTGGACAAACTATGAACAGCTTTACTAAAAGTTGAATGCCTACAGAAATATATGGAAAAACAATAAAAACACACTAAACCATGAAATAAAAGACCATTTTGAACAAACGAATGCCCTATAAAAACTAATCTAGACTATAGAGAACAATGATGGATAGTAACGAAGTAAAACTAACTAAAACAAGGTTTTTGAAGAGTAGTTTTAATAAAAAGTACAAAGTGTCATCAAAATTTAGTATTCTTTATCAAGTATAACATTAGGGGATTTTCTTAAATTGTTTGACGTTCATAAAAATAGTTTTTCTTAGTTGCAGTAACAAAAATACTTTTCTTAAGTTTTGTTTTCTCAGTTTCTCAAATTGAAAAATTATATCAAACTTAACTGACTAATCTTAAATATAAGTGTTCTATTAATCTCAAAGTAAATGTATAAAATTCAGTATTTTAGTAAAATAGTCATTTTGTTATAGTTTTATTATAATTTTTTAACTAAAGTTATCTAGTTTCAGATATTAAAATCATTCTAGTTACTTGTATATTACTTTTGTTGTAAACAGAATTTAAAATATTTTTGTTTTTTGATAAACGAAAGATTTCTTCTAAGTGTGTTTAAATGACTGGACTGATTTTTTTGATGGTTCTAATTCTAACCAGTGGCGAAGAGTGGTATTTTAGTCAGAGGTGTGCAACTTTTTTTTTAAAAGATCCCTCTTACTTAAGAATTTTTAAATTAGCTATATTTATTATTGTATTTTTTTTTATGAGTAGTATTACTTAAATAAATTTTTTAAGTAAAATAGATTAGAATTCACTGTTCATAACATTATTTATATATTACAAAATTAAGCAATTTAAAAAAACTTTATTACTTCTTTACCTTTTTAAATATCTTTCTGTGTGTATTTTCGTCAAAAAGTTTATTTATTGTAAGTTTATATTTAAAAACTTTTTGATTAAATTTCATAACTATTTTTTGTTTTTATGTGACAAAACCTCGTTTCAAGATGTTTTATAAACGTTTTTAAATTACTTTTTACAAAAAAATTGGTTTTCTGTAAGTTTTTTCTAGGAAAACAGCTTAACTTACAAATGAAAAATAACTATAAAAAATTAAGTCAATTAACAAAATTCATTACTAAACAAATTATCAACCAATAAGAATTTAAAATCAAGTTGTTTTAATATATTAATGTTCAATTTGATCTAATTCCTATCAGTGAAGTAGCGTGGGGAGGGAAACTGGCGCATGCGTGCCACCCAAAAAAAGAAAAATGTAAAAAAAAGGATGTAATATCTTTATCCTTAATAGTTTATTTTTTCTGTTTAATTTGCCTTTTTTTAACTATGTTTATCTAGTATTCAAAAAGTTAAACGAAATTTTGATTACCAATTAGTGACAAGTTAGGAAAGTATATGTTATTACTCAATATACTGATTCGGTTCGTAATTGCAAATGCGCACCAATGTTGATGAAAAAATCCATAAGGAAAAATTTTATAAGTCCATTAATTTCATAAGAATTTATACTCAAAAAGCACGCAATTAATATAGCGCACCGCTGTAGTATAACCTTATGGCAGATTATTTTTCTAAAAAAAGTTTACAAAAATACGTCATGCTTTAAGATAAATTAAACAATATTACAATTTTTTTTTCATGCTACATTGTTAAGACTACTACTTGTTTTCTGAACTTTATTTTTGTAAACATACAAGAAAAAGCGTGTCGGCCTATGAGAAATAAATTTTGTTTGTGATTTTTATTTTAAACAAATACAATCAAATGAATTAAATTTAAAAAGCATACCTTAAGTATTTTGCAAAGTTTTAATATACTGTAATAACAGTTATAAAGTTGGTCTATTTTAACTTCTGTGTAACTTTATTAAAATTATGTGTAATGAGGTGTTGTTATCACTGTTGTATTGTATATTATAGAGATTGATTTTTTTTTTTTTTGTAAATAAAACAGATACTTTCGTTTTATTGAATATATAAATTTTTAAAGATATAAAGTTTACTGTGAGTAATAAAAACAATTTTTATTTAGTAAGTTTACATTTTTGCAAGTATAAGTAATTCTAATGAAATTTATACTTTTGTTTAATTGATTAGTTTTGTAATATATAAGTATTTTTTAAAACAGTTATCGAACTTATTTTACTAAATAAATTTATTTCAATTATATTACTTATAAAATTTTTTTTATATCTAATTACTAAAGTTTTAATTTAGAGGATTTTTTGAGAAAAAAAATTGCGCACCCCCTGACCAAAATACCACGCTACGCCACTGATTCCTATGGTAAACCTGTATTAACCATGTATTTAATATTATGTCATTTATGTACTAAATGTTTAATAAATAAATTTTTAAAGTGCAACTTTTTCAAATTTTTTGAATAAAATACGAGAAATACAATTTTTCTCTTTTATAAAAATCAGTTAATCTAGGATATTTAGGAAAAAGCATTTTTTAAATTTTACATACAGTTGGTATAAAAGCAGATTTTTATAAACACCATTTTTAATTACAATTTAAAACTAAATAAATTTATTATTTTAAATTTTATCAATTTTGTCTTTTAGATTAAAAATTAATTGTGAAAGGTCTTTTTTACGAGTTGGTTAGATTTATTTATATTGTGACTAAACGAATTTTAAAATAACTTGCTACAAAAATTTATAAATTTTTAATCTTTATGGCTGATAGCATAACACACTTTGGTTTGTTTATTTATCTTAATAAAAAAAGGAAATATTTATATTAAAAGCTTTAAGTTTAGTGAAATTTGAACAAAACTTTTTCTATACTAAGATAAAAACTGAAATTTGAGCATAAACTGTTTATCTTTTATTTAATTATTTTTTTATTTTTTTTGCTTTTTCTTATTTATTTTTAAAATTATGTTATTAATATTTTTTATATTTTAAATTAGTTTATATTTACTTTTATAGTAGTTATTTATTGCTTTTTTTTACAGTTCGTTTATTCTTGTTTCATTATCACTATAAGATAGGTTTAGCTTTATGGTTCGTTTACAAAATGTTAGCATTTTTCCTTGAAAAAGAATCAATCATAAGTGTTGAACTACTTCAATGCACTACTCTCGTTTTTTCTTTTTAGTCTGCGTTCTTTTTTAGTCTAAATTCTTATGAGGTTTTTGAAGTTAATTTTTTTTTCCTTTTGAAGTTTTTCATCAAAATCGGTGCACACTTACGATTACGCACCGAATCAGTGTTTTGGTAATTTGTTTTCAAAAGTTCGTTAAACTTTTCGAATACTATATAAACATAGTTGAAAAAAAAGCAAATTAAGCAGAAAAAATAAATAACAAAGAGTAAAGATAATACATTCTTTTTTTTACTTCTTTCTATTTTTTTAGATCGCACGCATGCGCCAGTGTGTCTCCCAACGCTGCGCCCCTGGTTCTAACCTTTTTTTTATGTTAAATCTAGTTTTCAATCCTGTCCGGTCTTTAAAACCAAAAGAGGCAGACTACCTTCATCCTATTTTAATTTTTTTTTCTACGGTTTACTTGATTTACATGTATTCTAATATAAGTCTGAAGTAAAAAAAAATATTAGCAAGTTTAACACAGCACAAATTTTATACTTTAGTTCTTGAATTATATCTTGCAAAATGTTGTTATGCATAAAAAAATATTTAAAAGATATTCTATTTTTTATATTAAAATATTAGAAGCCTATTTATACAAACTTTAATTTTTAATTTTTTTTCTCTAGGATGTAGGTATACTTTTATAATTAAATTCACTAAAATGTTATAGTGACAAAAACAATTAAATACTAACTCTACTAAATAAATACATACTTTTGTCATAAATTAATGTTAAATTATACCTTTTAACCATTTAAGATATTAAAGAATTTGTGTTATAGTTAAACAGTCATAATTTACATACATTTAGCATCTTTAACCTGATTGCTATTTAAGTAAACATATAACTATAAGAATTTTACTGAGGTATTTCTCAACTTTATAACTAATAATCTGGCTTAATCGTTTATCAGCATAAATATATAAACCTGGATTAAATTTTTGAAAATACAACTTCTAATAACTATAAATCTACAAAAGTTTTGGCACTGCATATTAACAAAGCTAAAACAAAACAAACTACACTTTTAAAGTTTTAAAAGTATGTAGTGTTTAAAATATTTAAAGTAAATTAAAAAATTAAACTTTAATAAAATAGCTTTTTGAAATAAGTTATCCCTCAATTAAAGATCTAGTATTATCACACTCTGTTTCAATTAATCGTTTTAGCCTCTATTAGTTAGATACTAGCATAATTTAAGCTTAGAAACTGTCCTATTCACTTGAATTTTATTTTACTGCATTTTCCTAGTTATAAATCTATAATAAGTAGCAACTAAATTTTTTGGCAATTTTTTTTGAACTATACAGGGTAAACAAATAAACAATTTTGTCATAAAAAAAGTCACAGATTTCATAATATACAGGGTTGCCACTCTTTGAGTCGAAAATACTGCCCTGATTGATTCTTAAAAAAATTAAAAAATAGTTCAAAATAAATAAAAACTTACTTCTTTTACGAAATTTGTATAAAGTAACCAAAAATGAAAACTAAACTAACTAAGTCTCTAAAAAATATCCTGGTATTTTAAAAAACCTTTAAACTACCCTAAGATTTCAATTAAGCATCAAAACTACCCTTATTCTACTTTTATGAAAAAATCGAAATACCCAGATTATCCCTGAGGTATTTTAGAATTAAAAGTTCCCAAACTTTCTCTGAGTACCCTGAGTGTGTGACATCCCTGAATATAGCTAAAAGAAGTATTTTCAAAAACAAAATAATTAATTTTATTTCTAATTTTAATGGTAATAATATGTTATTTAAAAAAAAATTAACTATCTGGTAAAAAACAACTAAATCTTAAGTATACCTGAAGATAAAACTTTGCTTTTAACACCTACATTTGATAAATTCTGCTGAATTTATTTTATACAGTTTTATTATAGCTAAAAGTTTACTTTTACTAAAATAAAAACTTCTTATTAATTTTTAGATATGGTAATTCACAGTTAGAGAGTACAAAGGAATCTTTATTGAAAGGAAGAATAGTTTTTTAAAACAATAAGAAAATAAAGTTTTGACAAACATCTTTTTTTTATAGAGTTTTTTTTTTTTTTTTGAAACTTCCCTCGGAAATAGTTATTAAATTTCAAAAAGATTAGGCTAAAATTGTTTAAAAACAGTTACTTTAAAAACGAAGGAGAATTTAGAATTTAATAAAATAGTCCCTATTGTTGTTTTAATTTTTTCCTACTATAATAAACCTTTCTGTACTGTCTGACTTTGACCAGTTGTATCTAAAAGATAATCTAAAATTTTTAATTTATTAAAAATTTAATAGTTTGATATTATTCATTCAAATATCTTGCTCATCTGTTTTCTAGCTTATCTATTAATATATCTAATAACTGAACTATTTATAAAATTCTTGAAAATTGTATTAGACTTGATTATTAATTTTATTAAGCATTATGATTTCAATGTGGTAATGTTATGGAATACAAAAATAAATTTTACTAAAATATTAAAATTTTACTATATTTCAGTTTTATAAGGTTTCAAACTACATACTTACTTATAAGAGTAATTTAAAAAAAAATTATCAACTTATAAAATTCGACAAATAAGTGCTTCTTAATTTTAACTGAAATATATTTTTAACGCAATTTTTCTATGAATTACTTAGCTAGTTATTTTTCAAACTTTTAAATATAAAAGAGATTAACAAAAAAGTCGGATACTTAATCTTTCAAAAACTATAATAAAATGTACTAGAAATAATGTTTTAATTGTGCTCTAATTATTGTTAAACCAACCAAATTGAAAAAAGTTACAACTTCTTTAACGAAAGTAAAATGTAATACGCTGAAACATTTTTACGAATTTTTTTCTTTATAAGTATATTGTGCTAAAAAGGTAATTTTTGTTTTATTTACTAGTTTAAATTGAACAGTAAAAACAATTTAAAGAAATGATTTTTACAATAACTAAACTTAAGTTTAATAAATGAAAATATGAAGATAAGTACTGTAAAATTTATAACGATATTAAGAAAAAAAAAACAATAATAAGTTTAACAATAATTATATTAACAACAACGAATTTCGTTCTATTTAATTTTTTTTTTTTTGAATACTTGTCCATGTCTAAAACTAATAATAGAAAGCAAGCACCATTCGAAAACACAAAAATACGTTTATTTGTTTATTATTTTCTCAAAATAAATACATAAAGTAATAATTAATTTTTTTACTTAAGTTTGCCTAAAACAACTATGTTAGCTTATTATTTAAATACTTTATTTTCTGCTAAAGTAAAAACATCTATAACTATTTTTTACATTTGCATGCTGAAAAAAAAGTTTGTAAGCATAAGAAAAAAATTATTTTGTAAATATTCTGAACTTAATTCAAATTAGTAACCTTAAAGAATAATCTTAAAAAATAACTAGATAGAGAATTCTAAAACCTAAGCTAAACCAATGTTACTGTAACCAAACAAATCAACTTTCGTACAAAAAAAATATATATATATAAAAAAAGAGATAAAAATTTGAGTGATAAATGACAAATACTATTAACTCCTTAAATAAAAGTAAATAAACGAGCAGGAATGATCACTCTTGACCTTAAGAATCACAGTTTAAAAGATAATTTTATGTTCATCCTGGAACTTTCCAAAATTACTCATATTTTTTAATCATAATGGTAGCTTAGTTCAAAACTTACTGCATTGAAAGGATAGTGATTTATGACCTATTTTTCTATCGAATCTAGGTAGGAAAACAACTGCTTCTGAAGACCTGGTAATATAAATATGGACATTTTTTACACTTTTATAACAATTTTTTAAGTTATCTGGTAACAAGTTATTGTTCAACTTAAACATAAACAGACCTAATTCATATAGATACAGACTTTTAACATCTAATATTTTTTTCTGAGTTTTTAATTCTCTTACACTATCATCATATTTTTTATAGTGTATGCATTTAAGTGCTCTATTTATGAGAACATTGATACCATTTATACATTTTTTAATTGCTGTTCCCCAGCACAACAAGCCATATCTATTATTGCTCATAAGCAAAGAATTAAAGATTAAATATAATGCTTTTTCAGTGTATGGTTTTATATAATATACCTATTGCTTTTTGTAACTTTTTTTTTTTATAGTTTATATGTGTTCTGGCCATTTTAAATTTCTGTCTATAATTACTCCCAAATATTTATAGCTATTTGTGTTTGTTATAACCGTTAAACCTATTTTTACATTAGGATCTTTATTTTTCAAAAAACTATTTTTTGATTGATTTAGAATCATGCTTCTTGTTTTATTAAATTTGTATCCATAAGTCAATTTGATAACTTTTTTAGTTTTGTGTCAAAGTTTTTACTGTCATTTAGATATGTGTCTTTTGTATATGTTTTGTATAACAGTATGTTATCAGCAGAGTTCAGGACGTTAAAACTAGTACTATTCTGTTGGTCATTTATATGTAATAGGAATAACAACGGTCCTAATACTGATCCTTGTGGTATCTCAACTTGACTTTTTCACAGGATGACTCATATCCTCCAAAGCTAATGGACTGTTTTCTTTCATCTAGATATGAGCTGATTAGTAGATGCATAATTCAATAACATTCCAATTTCCTTAGTAAGATATTTTTATCGATACTATCAAATGCTTTTATTAAATTCAAAAGACTGCACAAACTGCGTTTCCTTTATCAAAATTGAACAGAACCCCAACAAATTTCGACAAAGCTAAAATAGTGGAATGATTCTGTCGTAAGTCAAACTGAGAATTGTTTAAAACTTTATTAAAAAAAAAACTGTAAAGGCGATCATAGATTGCTTTTTTAACTATTTCATTCAAACTAGAAAGAAATAAAATGGGTCTATAACTTAGTGGTAATGTTTTTAATCCTGATTTAGTAATTGGTATTACTTTTGAAAGTTTTAGGTTACTTGGATAAACACCTTCATAAAATGCTTGGTTAATTAATTTGCTTAGTAATGGGGATATAAGATTGTTTACTTTCCTAAGGATCTACAATTTCAGCTCTGGCTTTGCTTTGATTTAAACTCTTGATAATATTAGATACTTCAGTTTCTGTAACATCAAACCAAAATAAACTACTTCTAACATTTTTGAGATTGTCAGTAAAACCTAGTGGGTTATCTTTTTTTGTTGAAGTTTGCTTTCCAATGTTAAAAAAGTGAATGTTAAGTTTGTTTACTATGTCTATTGGTTTTGTGTAAGACTTTTGATCCACATCTATTCTATGTGGAATATGTCAGTCTTTTTTCTGTCTACAAATAATATTATTTATTGCATTCCGAATTTTAGATGTATTTTGTATGAATTTTCTAGATTGTTTTCATAGTATGCTTTTATAGAATTATTTAATGTTTTTGTAAGTTTATTTCTGTATTTTTTTGTATTCCTGTAGCTTTACTAGATTATTAAAACTATTTTTTAAAGTGTTTTTATAAAATTTATTTTTTCTTCATATGGACTTAAGTATTTCTTTTGTTATACAGGGTTGAGATTTTAGTTTTAGTTTAGCTTTAAAAATGTTTTTATTTGGAACATTTTGGTCAATTATCTCTTTAATTTTGTTTATTAAGTAATTAAATTAGGTATCTATAGAATTTTTAGATTTAATAATCTATCTGTTTCATGATTGTTGAAAACTTGAGTAGCATCATTTAAAAGTTTGTTAGTATTAATTCTTGAGAAGTCTTTTATATATTTATCTTATTCTCTCGGTTATTTATAATTAAACTGCAATTTTTCAGTTTAATATAAAGTGGAAATTGGTCTGCTATATCTTATTAATATTAAAGAACTAGTGACTTTTTCAGAACAAGAACAATAAAAATGATAAGTCAATGTACCTTCCATGCTATTTATTCTAGTTGGTGCTGTGAAAAGATTTGTTAAGCCAAACCCTTGAGTTAATTTTGTCATTTAAAATATTAAATTTTGTTTTAAAAGTACATATATCCTTATAATTATTTATGTTTTCCATAAAAAAATCTGAAAATTTTTACTAAATTTGTGAATAGGTTTTCCAAGAAGACTATGAATTAGCCCTACTAAGATTTTTTTACTGCTATTACTATTTATTTCTACAGAAATCATAGCCATTGTGATATGTATTCTCTGCAAGTAAACTTAAGATATTGTATTATTGTATATAAAATTGATTTTTTTATATAAACAAGCACACCGCCAGATCTGTTTTCAGAGCTGACAAAATGTAGATTGTAATTTTCCAATGATATCAAATATATATTGCTGTTTGTATTAAGTTTTGTTTCACTTATACCTATGATATCTGGAAAATGATTGCATGAGGACATTAGCTCCTTAAGGAGAGATTTTTTTTTACTAAGACTTCGTATGTTTATATGCAGAAAACTTAAACCTTTCTCATTTAAATCATTACTTTTCTTTAATTCAAGTTCTCTAGCAGAAATGTATTTAGTACTATAATCAATTGATTCAGCATTTAAGTTAAATTCTCTATCTAGGTTGTCATTATTCATTAAGAAAAATTCAGTATTATTTTTATTTCTAAAAGGAAACATATTTTTTTTAAATAGATTATAAATATATCAAAAATATTTTTTAAATCAGAATTGTTAACTAAGCTAAATGGCATTTCTTTTAAAAAACTATAACTAACAGACATATAATAATTGTTTGAGTTCATAAATTATTTACTGGGAAAATTTGCAATTCTTCATTTTTTCTTAAGTTTATTTACTAATATTTACTAATTTACTTATTATTTACTAATTATTTAAAGATTTAAAAAAAAATTAAACTCGATTTAGTCATAAAAGTGAGTTTTTTAAGAAGCAATATAACTAAATTAAAATACTGACTAGATGCTTTTGACGTTTCAAAGTATCTTATGTTAGATAGTTTTGACGTTTCATCTAGAGATGAAAATATTGATGTTAGTAGGTAGTAATCAGCTTATTAGAACATAATAAATATCCTAGAACTACTCAAGTTTTTAAACAGTTAACATGTTACAACTGACGTCATTGTAATTTAAACAGAAGATATTACTTCATACTAAGTTTACATATAAGATTGAGTATTATAGTATACAAAGACGTCCTAGTTATTTTAAGAAAACTAAAAGTTGATTTGAAAAATACTTTTGTTAGACGGTTTACGTTGAACAAATTGTGAAATTGTGAGCTTCTAAAATTATTGAAATATTGATATTAACGTTAGTAAGTAGTAATTAGCTTATTAGAGCTGTATAGAAATACAAACATCATAGAACAACTAAAGTTTCTAAAAAGTTAAAATGGCACAACTGACGTCATTATAATTTAAACAGAAGATATTATTTCATACTAAGCTCACATATATGATTGAGTATTTTAGTCTATGTAGACGTCCAAGTTGTTTTTAGAAAGATAAAAAAATAATTTAGAAGATGCTAGATGGTTTACATTAAAAAAAAGAACAAATTGAAAAGTATTTTTTATAAATAACCTTTATGTTTTCTATTTAAGTTTCTGTCATCATCGGAGCTAAGTGAAGCTAAAGTATGTATATACAAATTCTAAGCAATTTTAGAAATATTCATTTTGTTATTTTTGTTTTATTAATTTAAAATACTTAATCATCTAGTCTGAGTTTTTAGAGTTTTCCAAGACACATTGTTAATACTTTAAGAATTAAAAAAACTAATAAATACTAAAAAAAACGCTTAACTGTGGTAAATTAATGATGACGTCAACAGAATAGAAATTAAATTTTGACATTTATCTTTAGAGTTTTTTTTACCTACTGACTTCAACTTAATTTTTCTTTAGTTTACTTGAATAAATACTTCAGCAAGCTTTAGTTTTAACTTTGAATTTTAATTAAAAATTATCTTTAAAACTAAACAAAGTTTATTTAGCCTTTTTTTATAACAGTTTTGATATAATACATAATTAATCAAAGTAAGGCATAAAATTATATTATCTTATTTATAATATTGGAAGGAAATGTAATTTGTGAAATAAACATTAATCTTTAAAAACAACTCCTCACAGTGAAGCTATAAAATAAAAGTTTTAAAAAACTAAAAATATGTTTTATATTTGAACTTATATTCATAGTTTTCTTAAATGCTTTAATTTAGTGATTATAGTATGTAAGTTTTTACTATTCAGTATAATTTGTTATTTTGATTAGATCTATTAGAAGTAATCAACTATTTTTATTAAAACTTACATTTTCTTTTCATTTTTTCTTTTCATTTCTTCTTTTATATGTTTGATTTTATAGCAAAAGGCATAGCTGTGAATTTATAATTTTATACTAAAAGATAATTAAGTATACTTATAATCATAAAAACTTTTAAGTGCTATTCTCGTAAGTTTCTAAGTTACAAGTTAACTATATATTTTTTGTTATTAATAGCTATAATTTGATTGATTTAAAAGTTTTCAGTTCAACTTTTGTAACTTATTTATCTGGATATAATTATTGTATTTTTCCTTAAACATCACATACAACGTCAAAATGCTGCACATTCTCAGATCTCCGAGCTCAAAGTTTTTGAGAACAATTTACCGTCAACCTACTTTTAGTTGTCCTTTCCCGGAAATCGTACTAGTTTTTGTTAAGTTTACTCTTCAGTTTATTTTACTTTTATTCTGTATTAATTTTATAGTTACTGATGTTTTATTACTTTAACACGTTTTATGGTACAGTAATGAATTTTGCGCTTAGTACTTTATTTTCGAACATAAGACTTTTATGTTTTTTTTGATATGCTCTATATTTATCTTAAAATTTTCTATTTTAATATTTTTCCTACAACTGATCATAAAATTGCATTAAAAAAGCTGTTATAAATTATATTTATATTTTAATTTGAATATTTAATACATCTTATGGTTAAAGAAACTATAGACATATAAACTGGTTGCCTTGATAAATCTTTTATAAGAACATTTTATAAATATACACTTATTTGTTAATTACATTATATCTGCTAATAAGTATACAAACTGTGTCAAAAAAAAGATTAAAAGGCAACAATTAGTACTGACGCCAAATAGATCTTACAAACTGAACACATTTGTCTCGAATTTTTGTATTGCTGATATAATAAACAAGCGAGACAGTAAAAAGCAACTAAAACTTTTCAAGCAAGTTATAAAAAGGTTTACAAAAGACTGATCTTATTACGTGAAAATTTAACAACAAACTTTGACTAGATATTTACTACCAAAGGTTATATTTTAGAGTACTTAGAAATACATTTATTAATAAATAAATTTTCCTGCAAATAGAAGAACAAGCTATTTTTATTAAGAACGTTTTTATAAATAAAATTTATTTACCATAAAACTATTAAAAAAATTTAAATAGCTTTTAAAAATACACCTAGCTTCTACAAATGCTGATAAATCAACAAAAAAACAACTTTACGTTCAAAGACAAAAAATGACTTAGTCACAAATAATTAACGAGCATAAAGTTAATTTTATAGGCAAATTTATAAATTTATCAAAAAACATAAAACTTTAGTGTCAATTATTTTTCTTATCTTAAAAGCTATCTAAAAATTTTTTTTTATCTTAGAGAACGCACCTTTGTCTTTAATTTAAGAAAAAAAAAATTGTTTGGGTTTGAATTATTTCATGGGGTCCCTCCAAAAATAAAGATTTTTTTTTTGTTTTTTCTATTAAAATTGCTTTATAACCAAATATAATTTTTTTTTTTAATTTTATTTTTTTGATTTCCCTTAGTTTTTATGTTATTTAAACTCTTAAATAGTTATTTTTAAAATAATGTTAATATCTTTTACGATTCGGCCCCAAAAAAAAGATGTATATTACACTATCATTTGCCTTGGCCATTTCCTAGATAAAAAATTGATAAAAGGAAAAAAAAAAACAATTAATAAGAATGTAAATTACAACAAATTTAATTAATCTATAATTCTTTAACTAAATTGGTTATAAAATAACAAAATATTAAAACTAAACCAGTTAAATCTCATCTAAAATCTTGAAAAAACTTTCCTGAATTTTTTGAAAATCTATAAACTACCCTGAAATTAAAAAAAAAAGCTGCCCTGATACACCCTGTGTTTTTAGGAATTAATCAACGTATAAGAATATTCTAGAGTTGTTTCAGAATTCAAAAATTTCCTTGGTTTTTTAGAAAACAGTGAACCTTGAGTGTGTAGCAACTCTAAAAAAAGTTCAAAAAATTATTAAAAACAAACAAATTAATTTTATTAATAATTAAAAAGGGTATTAATATGTTTTTATTAAAAAAGAATTTTATTATAAAGTTCAAAAGCAACCGGACTTTTGCTATATCTGATCTACTTTAGATAAATTTTGCTGAACTTATTTTATTTAGTTTTAATTTAGCTACAAGTATTTCTTATACCAAAAAAAGTATTAACTCTTTAGAATGGTTAGGTAAATTACAGTTAGAGAGTTAAAATGAACTCTTATCATAAGAAAAATCAATTTTTAAATATTGAGACAAAAAAAGTTATAAATACTTTATTTGAAAATTTGAAACGTCCCTCAATCAAAAAAACAAAATTTCATTAAGATTAGGCTAAAATGTTTTAACTTTTAATTTGAAGAAGAATAAAGGTTTTTAGTAAAATATTATTTCTTGCTGTCTTAGATTATACCAACCATAATAAACCTATTTGTATCTAAAAGATTAAGCTGATTTTTTATATTTATTTAAAAATATTATTTAGTTTTCTATTATTTATACAAGTTATTAGCTGCTATTTTCTAGCCTATCCAGTATTATAATAATAGACCTTCTTAAACTTCTTGTAAGTAATATTAGACTTGATAATTATTTTTATTAAACATTATTATTTCAATGTGGTAATATCATGGAATGAAAAATAAATTTTAATAGAGTATTCACCTCGTGTCTTACTATATTTCAGTGTTATAATAATTACACTATTTACATTTTAGTGAAGGGTAAATTTAAAAACTTTTCTCAACTTATAAATTTCAACACAAGTGCTTCTTAATTTTAATTCTTAAAAAATATGTTTGATGAAATTTTTCTATGAATAATTTAACTAGTTATTTTATTCTTTAAAATATTTACCTAGTCATATTTCAAACTAGTGATAGTTAAATGTAAATGAAATCAAGAAAAAAATGTTTTATACAAGCTTATACTTTGAAAATACTGTCTATTTTTGCATTTTAAATTTTTGGCCTTTTATCCAGGTCTTTTTCGCAGGATCTCTAAAGTAATATGTATAAAAAAAACTAAACGTAATTATTTTAAAAGCATTAAATTGTGGTAAAATTATAAATCAGAAAACAATATGTTAATTGAATAGAAAAAGTAGTGTGCAAACTGTTATTTTTATAAAGATAAAAAACGAAACAAAACTTAATTTATCTACAAACTATAATTCAAAAGCAAACACTTTTGTTATATATTAACTAAACTAAATAGAACAAAAATGGTCGTAAGTATTATTTTTAATTTTTATAACAACATAATTTAATGTTTTTCTTTTGTTATGTTGAACATATAAGTGTTCATAGTTGAGTGTTTATAGATGTTATAAAAAAAATATTTTTTGACCTTCCTAAAAGACTTAAATAAAAAAATTAACTATAAAACTTAATTTTGGTCGTTACACACACAAAAGTAGTAAATTTAAATGAAAAAAAAAAACTAAACATGAAAGTTTGAAAACTTAATAATAATGTTAACATGAAGATTAACTAAATGTATTTGTTACGATATGTTTTCGGAAAAATCGAAAATGTTCAATTTTTTTCTCTAGCACTGACTTAAAATTATTTTATTATTCATTTCTTTCAAAAACTGCTAACCTCAAATATCAAAACAAATAACAAAATAAGGTAGTTTTAAAGTTTTAATCTTTTATGTCTTATTTTAGCAGCTTAAAAATTAGTTTTAATTTTTTTTTTAATGCAGTACAGAATGTTGATCTACCAGCTTGTTCAAAGATAATTTCAAAAGTAGGTCAATAATATACATAAGTAAGTTTCAATTAAAATATAAATGTTCAAAAAAAAGTTTTTATCTTGTAACTTAAGTATAAACTTTTCAAACTCATTAGTAGAGCATTTATTAAATAATAAAATTAATAGATTATAAATAATTACTAGTGCATGATTAAGCAATTTAACTCAAATCAAAAACATATAGTGATTTATTGGAACCACTATTCAGGATTCGGCTAGATCCGGATCTTACTTTAATATAAAGATCCGGCCGAAACCGGATCTATTTTTTAAAACTAAGATCCAGTCGGAACCGGATCCTAAATGATTTAAGTTGTATTTAGTTTCAATAGAGAAGAAACATAAGTAATACACATCATTTTTCAAACAATATGCAGAGTTGACATTATTTTGATCAAAACAACTGTCCTTAATGTACTTAAACTGTTTTAAGTAATCCAGACTTTTTGAATTTCTTAAAAAACGTTAGTTTTGATATAAAAAAAATTAACTATAAAGTTATTCCATAAAACTTGTTAGGTTATAAAATAAAGGCTATTGAATCTAAATCGACAAATCTCATTTAGAATATAGTAAAGAATTTGTTCATATTTTTGTTCAGCAAAAGAACTATTTTTAGTCAGTCTTAGTTAAAAAACAATACAATAGTTTTAAAGTTTCAAAATAATTAAAATATTACCAAATTTAAAACACCGTAACAAGTCGTTGATGAGATTTGAAAATTATTATAACTTGTTTAAAAAATACTAACTTTTATATTCTTGTTATTAACCTTAAAACCATGATCAGCTGATTTAAATGAAAACTGAATTTAGAGTTCTTGCATGAAACTAAATGCCTGTGATAAATTAGTGATGTGGTCAACAAAATCAAAACTTTCATGTAAAATATTTTTATATTTTTTGCTAACATACCGGCTTTAATTTATATCTCGTTTAGTTTAATAAAAATAGTATTCCAACAGTCTTTGGTTTAAACTTTTATTTTTAAACATTAAATTTAAACATTATATGAGAAGTATTTTGTCTTTTAAGAAAAGCATGACTTTGTTAAAATTTGTGATTGTCATTTTCAATGAGCTTAAGCATAAGTAAGCGCTTTTACAAAACTTGTAAAAACATTTTTGACCTGTATTAAACAAATAGTTATTTAGTAAAATATATGAAAGTTTTAAAACATCCTTTACCTATTTTAATTGGCGTTTAAAATAAAGCATTTATAATAATTTATACTTTCGATTGAAATGCAATTACAGAAAGTATGACAACTTACTGGAAGTAAAATAATTATTTTAAGAGAAACATAAATATTTTAGTAACTTGTGTTTTGACTGAAATTTTTTAATAGTAAAGTAAAAACAAAATCAGACATTTATTAATTCTTGTTAGATACATAATCTTTAAAACAAAATTTAAGCTATTTAGTTTAGTTGTTAATAAATACAATTGACTATACAACATGGATTTTGAGTGGTTTTACCTGTGCCTTTTAACTAAATGTGATGTTTTCATACATCTCGTTGACTTCAAAATGAAAGTTAGGTTCTTCCACAAAAGGACATATAAAAAAGTTGAAAAATTTTATATTTAAAAAATTCATTTATATGGAAAAATAAGAACTTTTTAAATCATTAGAAAATAAATAACATTTATTAACTTCACTGTTGTTAAATTTAACCAAAAACTGATTAGACTAAATCTTTAATTTATTGTTAGTAATTTTTGGTTATAAGAAAGTAGTAGTACATTTGTTGGCGTTTATAAATAAATATTTATTTAATAAAAGCTTTAATTAAAAAAAACTAGTTATATTTGCTTTGTTATCAAAGCTAAGCTTACTTGAACTTGGCGTGTAAATGAAGTCTTTCAGATTCTGTTTAAGTGTGTTTATTGCAGATCTAACCTGAAAAGATTCGATCGTTATTTTTTGAAGAAGAATATTAACATAATCTGTTTGTCAAATAAAATTAATAAATAAATAAACAGTAAAAGTTTAGTCATGATTTATATTTACGCAATACCATGCTTTAAATACTTTTTTTATAATTTTAAGATTATTTAGTCACGACTTTTGTTATAAAAAAACTTTCACTCTATTAATAACACCTTTGCTTAAAATAAAATTTTAAATTTAGGTATATAATTATGACAACATTGTAACATATAATAAATTTATTGTTTATACCAAAAAACATAACAATTAACCATTAAAAATGGTGAAAAGCATAAGGCTTCAATGAATAAAACTACTTAAGAAGCTTGTAACATGTTATATACAAGGTGTGTACAACTTGTTAATGCCATAAGGGATCGAAATTATAAAAAAATATTGGCTATATTTAAAAAGAATTTGCTAGAACATACTTTCTAGATACATTTATAGAAAAAACTAAAAGTCTACCACCTTTTTCAACTTTAAAACAATTTACTTCAAACTCTCAGAAAGAGATCTTGATATTATTACAAACCACTTGTCATAAAAAGATTTATTAAAATTCAATTTATAATATTTTATGAACTATATAAAAAATTAATTTCCTTTTTTTTATAAAAAAAAATTATGTCAAATTAATATGGAAAAATTAAAACTAAATGTTATAAACAGGTTTCCCTCCCCCTCCCTATGGCCTCAATTAACCAAATGATTTAATTAATAAAATTACAAAACCAAATTTTGCAAAATCAAAAAAAAAAAAACATCAAAAAGTTCAAGTCTAAGTATAGTAATAACATAAAACAAATTTGTTACTAAACTATTAAATAGTGCTTAATAATAGTATTTAATAAATTATGGAAACTATAATTAAAAAATATTAATGAATTTTAAAGTAATAAAATAAAAAGGTATTTAGACATTGCATAAAAATAATTGATTTCGCAATATTAAATTTCATTTATAATTTTTTGCTTTAAAAATCAAAGTTTAAATTAAAATAAAGAAATTTATAATAGTACAGTACAAAGCATGTTATGACCAAAGTTTTAAGTAAAGCTATTTGTTTATCTTATACTTCATAAAGAAATAACCGATATCGTAGTTAATTAAGTAAAAATAAAACTTAATCTTATTAACAAGTTGTTTGCCTCCCTTCATCCCTATAACTCCATTAAACCATTTAATTTACTTAGTGAAAAGCAAATTTTGTTTTGAAATGAAAAATTTTATTTAAATATTTGCAAAATCTGATTATATCCTTTTAAAAATTATAGTCTAAGTTTATGGAAAATATTGAAAATTGCATTGCTAACTGTTGAATAATAATACTTACAAGATTATTAAAAAATACCAATTTTCAAATAATAAGTGAAATAGGATTTTAGACTTTACATGATAAATGATTATTTATGCAATTTTAAACTCAAATTACAAATTATACTTTAAGAAGTAACTAAAAAAACATTTTTTATAAAAAACAGAAATGAAAATCTTACATCTGCTTTAAAAACCTTTGCTTTAAAATATTTAGTGAAAAAAGCTAAATTTTTCCAGAAAAAAAAATGTGTAGTTGATTTCAAAGTATAAATACTCAAATTTGTATTTTAAATTACTATAAATTGTTACATATAAAAAAAAACCTTTTAAGTCATCAACTGATTTCCAAGATTTCAGATATCTCTATTTTTGGTGGTTAAACATCTAAAGGTGGTTTATCTTCTGAGTCTGGTGAGTTTTTAAAAATATTATATTTACTCTGTAACTTAAATATTATTAGTACATTAAACAAAATAGTTAAGTTATTAGATACTTACCTAAACTATTAACTAAAACTAAAAGAGCTTAAAAAATTTCTCAAGTATTTACTGCAAACAAGATACATGGTTATCAACCTTTGATAACAGGGATACCCTCAACTTATATGAGCATTTACATATAGTTTATATAATTCAGAGATAAAACTACTACCAACTGACAATATATACATTAAAACAGCAATTTTATAAAATTAAGGCAATTAAATAATTTTAATTCAAGAAAAAGTTCTAATGACTAGCATAAGACTCATTAAGTGTCAAAAACAACTTAAGTTAGCATGAGATTCTCATCATTTTTTAACAAACATGAGTTTTCCTGCGTGTGTACAACTCATAAGACAAAAAAAAAGGTTATAAGTGATTGAATTAATAAAAAAATAAGCAAAACATATTGGGTTTAAGAATAAAAAGCACTTTATTATACCTGTTAGCCACTCTTAATTTACAAAACTAGTTTTAAAAAACTTAAATTGTGTACTATAATTTTTGATAAAACTATGTAGATCATACAGTAATTTACAAGATTTTTATAAAGTAAAATAGATCCAATGGCTTTCCCACCTTAAAAATTAAATAAAAAATTATAATTCATCTAAATAAAGGATAATTTAAAGGTTGTAAATAAAATTATTAAGTTGTAAAAAAATGAATATATAGTGATTGTATTTCTTAAAGAAATAATTTTTGAAAAACTTACAACAAGTGAAAAATTCTTATTTTATATTTACGTTTAGAAATGAAAATTGTTTGATATATAAGTGAAAATAAAAGTAGATTTGAAAAAAGATGTTTAGCTAAAAATCATCAGTTTTGTCTATTTCATCAAAGTTGAGAAAAATAAAATCTTAAAGATGTAAAAATCAAAAAACTTAAACAATCCATAACATTATTTATATTCAATACTATTAAGTTTTCAGTCAAGTTTACTATCTAATAGTGGAAGATACTTTTTTTCTCAATATTCCATCATTACTTACAACTAACAGTTAACAATTTAGTTATGATTAATTTAGTCATTAGATGTCTAAAAAATTAACCTTATTAGTACAAAAACATAAACTAACATTAGAGGCATTCATACTTTTAAAAATAATTTGTTTTTTTATTGTTAATCTAATTTATGTTTACAAAAATTGTGTTTTTTTCATGACTTGTTATATACAACATTTTCTTTCATAATAAATTTAAATCCTATTACTGGGGATTTCCATAAATTTGTTTTAGTTTTAATTAAAAGGCGGCGCTTGTTACCATGTCTGGTCGTAAGTTTCTAATTTGAAAGTTAACTATAGTTTTTTATTAATAATTGCTATAATTCGAATTATTTAAATGTTTTTATATTAAACTTGACATTAACTTACTTAAATTTTTGAAGTACTTACTGGAAGTTGTTCTATTTTTTGTTTATTTTAAGTAAACTACACTTTTCAGTTTTTAGCACTTATATTTTATATTAATTTTATGTTTTTTGATGTTTTATAACTTCAACACGTTTTATGGTTCAGTCCAACAATTTAGCGTGATGTACATCTTTAAGTATAATAACTCTTTTATAATTTATTTGATACGCTGTGTAGTTATCACAAAATTTTCTTATTCAATATCTTCCCAATTACTGATCATACAATTGCATAGAAGAAACTTTTATAAATAAATTGTGTTTATATTTTAATGTAAATACTTAACACGTCCCATGGTTAGAGAAACTATCATTTTATTAACTACTATGTCTACTGTATTTATTAAATACAACAGACATGGCTAATCAACGTACAAACAAATAAAAGGTGGAAAGGAAACAATTAGTACAGAAGCCAAAGCACGTACACAAACTGAACACATTTGTCTGGAACTTTTGTATTGTTGATATACAAGCGAGGCAAATAAAACTTTTAAAACAAATAGTTCAATATTTTCAAAAAGCCTGCTATTATCACATAAAAAAAAACCAACAAACTATGATTATATACTTACTACCAAAGATTATATAAAAGAGTACTTATAAAAAAAATTATAAACATTTTCATGCAAATTGAAGTACAAAATGTTTTAATTCAGAACGTTTTTATAAAGTATGAACTTGATTACTATAAAACTTTTTTTTTCAAATACGCTTAGCTTCAAAAATACTGGTAAATTTACAAATAACAGACTTTACGTTTAAACAAAAGAATGTCAAATATAAATTTTTTTTTTTTTTGTTGGTACTATTTAGAACGTATATAATTTGCATATTTTTGTTTTTTGGTGTCTTTTTAAATCTGCTGAAGTAAAAAACTTTTTACCACATTTTGGACAAGAGTATCTAGGATCATAATGAAAAACCATGTGCGTATTTAAATTTCCTTTAGTTTTAAAACTTCTATCATCTGGGCATATTATGCATTTGTAATTTCTCTCATCACTGTGAGTTGCTTCATGATTTTTTAAGTTTTCTTTTCGAGTAAATCTTCTACTACAGGTTTTACATTGATAAGGTTTTTCACCAGTATGAGTTTTGATGTGCCTATTAAGATCAGATTTACATTGAAAACATTTCTGACAAACTTTACATTGATAAGGTTTTTCACCTGTATGAGTTCTGATGTGTATAACTAGATCTGCTTTACATTTAAAATATTTCAGGCAATTTTCACATTGAGGCACCTTATCATGTATGTTCTTGTGTTGTTTAAGAATATACTTATTAGCAAACTTCTTTTTGCAAATTGGACATTCAAACTTATCATCATTGTTAGCATGGGTACCTCTACAATCTAGAAAAATTATTTTGCTAATAAATGTAGTTTAGTTTTGCTTAAAAAACTTACTTAGTTTTTCAAACTATATAAAATTTTGATCATTTGTTTTACTAAACATCACTTAAAAAAATAGCTCAAAACAAAATTCTTCACGAGTAAAAACTTTTAAAGTTTGATTAAAAACTTAAAAACTTTTTCTTCAAAAATAGTAAAAATAATATAAAAATTTAGTTTATACAGTTCTGTTGTAGAAAAACATAAATACATATATAGATTTGATTATATATATATACAATAGATTACATGAGTAAAATAAATGTAGATTATAATTACACATTTCTAATTTTTTTTTAACTTAGTAATAGCATGACGTTTTTTTTCTTTTAGAAAAACAACTAAATATTTAAAAAAAATTAGTTATGAAAATTAAAGCAAATAAAACACTTATAAACTAGACTTGCTTTTTGACATAACAGTAGGTTACAAAATTATTTTATTTACCTTGACCATTAGTCTCAATTTGTTGTTGAATTTCCTGAGAAATTTTTTCCTTAGTTCCATTGTCACCCATTATATCTTCTGTAAATTTGTAACATAAATATTTAGTCAGTAATAGTCAGTAGTTATGTTAACTTTATAAAATTTTAGTTAACCTACTGGCTGATAATTTTTATACATAAAACTCAAACACATTTTATACTACAAATTATACTTAATGGACTGTGGATCAGCTTAAACGCATTGATATAAATGCTTTGTCTGAAGTTGAAAAGCTCAAGTTAAAAAACAGCAGACCAATACCAGATAATTAAATTACCCAAGAGGTTTATGGGCCAGACAAGACTTAATTCTTTGAGTGTATTAGCAATTGGTCGAGGTCTAGTTAGTGAC
Source organism: Thalia democratica (assembly GCF_965202585.1). Lineage (NCBI taxonomy): Eukaryota > Metazoa > Chordata > Thaliacea > Salpida > Salpidae > Thalia > Thalia democratica. The sequence continues at coordinate 2,201,768 of NC_139172.1, read as the reverse complement.
TGTGATGGTTTTAATTCGAAGGTATTAGATATGTTTGTTAAGAAAAAAGAAAGAAGGAAGCATTTTACCTATAAAGGTAAAAAATATTTTTCTTTTTATCATGAACAGAGAGAACATAATTAAGAATTTTTTGTTTTGTGTTTTTCATTAATATTTTTATTGTTAAGTATTAAAGTTTATATGTTACTTTAAAACTTATAATTTTTATAGTTTGCAAATAGTGAACTACTAAAAATATTTTACTTTAAATATTTTTACTTTTAATTCTCTGTTCTGAATGCTACTTTTGACTTAACCTTTTTTTACAGATAAATTATATGTTTTTAGTTAGTATTTCATTAATTAGATGCTAATGCTTATAGGTTATTTTACAAACTTTAGTTTTGTTAGTCAATAAATTGTGAACTATCACATAGATTTTGCTTTGTTTATTAATTTTGTATATTAAAACTAGTTCTGACTTGACTTCAATTATGTTTTTAGTAGAAGTAAGTTGTTTTAGATAATTATTTTTTGATCCTAGTTATAAATTTTTAAAAGTTATTTTACAACCTATAGTTATTTAATTTGCAAACAAAGACCTTTTAAACAAGTTTTGCTTTGTTTGTTAATTATCTATATTGAAAGCTAACGCTGACTAAATTTTGCTTTTTTTTTTATAAGTGATATTAAAATTATATATGCTTCAAAGCGTATATAGAATTTTATTTAATTTTTTTAGTGTGTAAAACTAATTTAAGAATAAAGTCAATTTTTTTTTGCTGCTGTAATATTTATAACTTTTTCAAGACTTTTGTGTTGCATTGTAAAAGTTTTAAAAGAAAATTCCTTTTAGTGTGATTTTTTTTTCATTTATCATGTTATTTTTTACTAGTGAAAAATAAGTAATTAACTCAAAAGAAACAAAGTTACTGTTTAAAGCAATTTTTTTTTAATTGCTTTAAAAGTTACTTTACTTTTTGAGTTAATTTTAAAATCTACAAAACATTTATAATGATATTTTCTGATCCTCAATTTTATTTTGCTAAACATATTTTCTTTTTGTTGTTTATAAAAGAATTGATGCTTAAATAGTTAAATACGTAGTTTTTAAATCTTTTTAAAAGTTGTATTGTGAGAAGTTATTTAAACATGAAAAAAAAATAATTTGTTAATCTGTGAAAATAAAAATTATTTTGCTCTTATAATTAAGTTTTGTTAATACATACAAACTTTTTATCAATGTATGATATATTGTAAATTTATGTACTGTATTATGATAAAAATTTTTAGCAACATATTAATCTATTTCCTTCATTAAGTACTTATAAATAAATTTCTCGTATATTTGAATTTAAGTATAAAACTAAAAAATATATATTTTTAAGTATATCATGAGTTCTTATATTCATATTAAGAAGCATTTAGGCTAAAATCTTGAAGACTTTTAGTTTAAAATTTTCCCTATTCTCTTTAACTTCTTGAGTTTTATTTTAATGTTTTAAATTAGGGAATTTTTTTGAGTTGACGACTCAATCTACAGCACCCCTAAAAAAAAATACCACGCGACGCCACTGGTCACCAATATTGTTACCTGTTATATTAAGTAAGACTTCGAAAAACAAAATTAAAATTGACTTCACTTTCAACAACTTTAAACCCTTTTTGGCTCAAATCTACTAAAATTCTTCGGTACTTCGAAAAAAAATATAAACAAAAAGTTCCAACTTAATGCATTATATTACAAAACTTTAATTATTTCAAAATGACAAACTGTTACCTTTACAGTCTTTCGATTGTGTATCACAATAATTTGAATTTTCACCATCAGAAGACAAAACATCAGGTTTACTTTTCATTTCTGTTGTTTCAATGTGAGCATTATTTTTGTTTCTTAAATGTGGAACTTCACTACCTGTTTAAAATGTTAATATATTTTTAGTAAAATAAAGGATTTTTAAGGATTCAGAAGTACTACATCTAATATAAAACTTACCAGTTAGTATATCACAATAATTGTTACTTTTTTGTAAAGATTTAGAAGTACTACAAATAGTTTCAGTTTCTTTAGCTTGAATAAAACTTGAGTCACATAATTCTTCTGGTTCTATTTTTATTACAATTAGTTGTTTATTTTTTACAACACCATAGATTATTCGTATTGGCCCTATTTTAGTGTTTCAAATTAACTTTTAAATATCTAAAAACTAATAATCTTAAAAAAAAATTGTGAAATACAAATACTTAGTATTAAAATTACCATCACTTTCTCGAATGTCTTTTGAAACAAAGTCTTTTTTATACCTTCTATCAACAAATGAAGATTGGAGACTTTGTAATTTTAAAAAAAAAATATTTTGTATAATTAAACAAACTTAATCTAATAGGTTTTTTTAGTTTTAATAAACAAGAAAACTACTTTAAACTACACATTTAATAAAAAAGAAGATTTACTTTTAGAAATAACATGAGTATAAAAATTTGACTATAACTATAAACTTTGATAACGAAATTTCAAAATAATTTTACCAAAAGCTTTATATACTCCCTAAACTTATGAATACTTACGATGAATTCGTGTAGTAATGTGTAAATATATATTAAAACTTACTTTGTATTTTTCAACTTTAGGTCTTTCTCTAAAGACTTAATTTTTTCCACTAATAGAATGTATGCTTTAGTCATTATCTTATCTTGCTCTTCGAAACTATAAAAACATAGTTAATTTACTTCACGGCATAATAATTTTTACTAAAATTCTTAATTGCTAATTTCAACATTCATTGGTACTTGAAATTTTTATCTTAATATATTTTATCTTGCACTTCAAAACTGTGAATATATAATTATTTTAATTTATACATTACGGTATCATAATTTTATACTTTTTTTATTATTTTAATTTACTTATTTAATTATAAAGTGCAACTAATATGTAATAAAAGTTATACACAACTAACTAATCGCTTTTTGCACTAAATTCTTTTTTTAACTTCTCATTTGTTTCCGATAGTTTACAATTTTCATCAACAAGATTTTCTTTTTCTTTTTTTAATCTGCAATTTTCGTCTTGTAAATGTTGAATCTCTAATTTTTGCTTTTCAATAATTTCTTTGAAACCTGGCATCAAGGATTCAACTTGGGTAAGTTCTAAATAAATTTGTAATTAATGTACAAACAAACTTATTTTTAAGCAGAATAACTAGTATATACATAAAATGACGTTTAATTTTGATAAAATTTTTATTAAGTGAAACATTGATAAATTGTTATAATTATAACTATTTAATTAACCAGAAATAAAACTAACTTTTATTCAATTTGTTGCTGTTTGAGAGCTTATCCATTTTTATAATAAAAATTATTAATATATAAAACTTCTAGAAAAAACTACTACAAACTTTTATTTATTTTTTAGGAATTGTATTGTTAATGTAATCAAGTAACTGAAAAAAAAATTATTTTGTTTTGTAGAAAATAAACTTATTTCACTACATCTTTTTGCTGTATGGTTTACATGTATTTTAAAATAAGCCTGAATAAAACAAACAATTTTTATTAACAAGTTTAACACAATAGTAACTTTAAACTTTAGTTTTTGAGTTTTTATCATGCAAAATTTGTTTTACTTCTTATATATAAAAATATATTGCATGTTTTAGACAAAAAGATAAGAAATCTAATTTTATAAACTTAATTTAAAAATAAATTTGTGTTTTCTAGGATGTAAGTTTATCTGAATATTTAAAATCAGTTAAAGGTTATTGAAACAAAAATGATTAAAAACTGCCTCTACTAAATAAATACAAAATTTGTTTTTATAAAATTATGTTTAATTATACTCTTTGGTCTTTTAAGATATGAAGTTCAATAGTCATAAATTTAATTATGAAAACCAACACTAATATAATTTGTATTAAAGTAATAAATTTATAGTAAGAATTTTATGAACTTTCTAACTAAAACTGGTATACTCATTTATCAGCATAAGTATATAAATCTGTATCAAATTAAAAAAAACTCTTTTAGTAATTATAAATCTTCAAAAGTTGTGGCACTGCATTTTAACAAAGCTAAAAATAAACAAACTAGACTGTTAAAGTTCAAAAGTATGCAGTGTTTAAAATATTGGATGAACATTTTGAAGTATACTTAAGAAAATTGTTATTTTGAAATAAACTCTTGCTCAATAAAAAGATTATGGGTTGGTATAATCTGTTTTAATATAAGATTTTCAGCCTTCTATCAGTCAGTTATTTTTGATAACTTGCTGATTTATGCTTAGAAAATTTCCAAACTAATAGACTTTTTTGTTTCTGCATTTTCCTAGTTTTAAATAGCTATGAAATTTGACAGAGTTTATTAATAATTATATATGATGAACAAACAAACAATTTTAATATTTAAAAAACAATTATATAATTAATAGTATAAAGATTTGCTACTCTTTGTGTTAAAGTACTGCCCTGAAACTTTTACAATCTTCAAAAAAGTCTAAAAATGTTTCAAAATTATAAAAAAAATACTTCTTATAAGAATTTGGTTATAAAATAACAAAATATAAAAATAAAATCAAATAAATTCCATCTAAAATCTGTAAAAAAACAGCTTAAGATTTTTTAATAATCTATAAACTACCCTAAAATTTAAAAAAAGCTGCCCTGAGTCACCCTGTGTTTTTAGGAAAAATATCAGAATATTAAGAATTTCCATGAGTCATTCAAAATTCAAAAATTCTTATAGTTTTTTTGAGTCCCTTAAGTATGTGGCAACCCTGAATATAGCTAAAAAAAGTTTGAAAGATTTAAAAAAAAAAAAACTTAATTTTATCAATAATTTAAAGGTCAGTTTGTTTTTATCAAAAGAATACTACTTTAAAATTAATGTTAATTAGATTTAAAAGATATCAAAAAAAAGCTGGCTTATTTTTAGAAATCTAACAAATTTACTGAATTTTTTTTTTATTGTGGTTTCATTTTTGTTAACTAATAAACTTTATTGCTAAATGATTTAATATTTTATAGAAGCTCATACTTTAAATATACTGTCTATTTTGGCGTTTTACAATTTTGGTCTTTTTTTTCAGGTCTTTATTGCAGGGTCTCTAAAGTAGTTTTTTTAATAAAAGTGAGTCATTTTAAAAACATTGAATTGTGCTAATTTGTTTTAAACCAAGCAACTTATGTTATTTGAATAAAAAAAGTAGTGTGCAAACTGTTATTTTTATAAAAATAGAAAACGAATCTTTAATTATTTTATCTGAAAATTATAATTCTCAAGCAAACACTTTTGTTATATATTACCTAAACTAAATAGAACAAAAATGGTCGTAAGTATTATTTTTTAGTTTTTATAACAACATAATTTAATGTTTTTATTTTGTTATGTTAAACATGTAAGTGTTCATAGTTTAGTATTTGTAGATGTTTTTAAAAAAACTATTTTTTTGACCTTTCAAGATATCTCAATAAAAAAAAAAACTATAAAACTTAAAATTGGTCGTTAAACATCAAATAAATGAACATAAATGAAAAGTAAGAAAATACTCAACAACTGAAAGTTTGACAACTTAATAATACTATTAAAAAGAAATAATGATTAATTGAAAGTATTTCTAACGATTTTTTTCTCGGAAAAAATCAAAAATGTTAAACTTTGCTCCAGCACTGAACTGACTTAAAAACTATACATTAACTATATATCCTAAACTATTCAGTCATAAAAGCTCTATGACTTATACTTAGTAAACTTAAGAAAATGTATTTATAATTTTATTAAATTTGTTGTAATTTACATTCTTATTAATCGTTTTTCTCCTTTTATCAATTTTTTATCTAGGAAATGGCCAAGGCAAATGATAATGTAATAGACATCATTATGTTTTGGGGCCAAATCGTAAAAGATAATAACATTATTTATAAAATAAATATTTAAGAGTTTAAATAACATGCACACTAAGGGACATCAAAAAAAAATATTTAAAAAAAAATATTTTTGGTTATAAGGCAATTTGAATGAAAAAAAGAAAAAAAAACCTTTATTTTTGGAGGGACCCCGTGAAATAATTTAAACCCAACACCAAATTTTTTTTTCTTAAATTAAAGACAAAGGTGCGTTCTCTAAGATAAAAAAAATTTTTTAGAAAGCTTTTAAGATAAGGAAAATAATTGACATTAAAGTTTTATGTTTTTTGAAAAAATTCATAAATTTGCCTATAAAATTAACTTTATGCTCGTGTTTTATCAATACTTTTAAGGTCAGGTTGCTTTTATTAAAATAAGTATTATTTTTTTAGTTAGTGTTAATTAAATTTAAAACAGATAAACAAAAAAGGTACTTTTTTTTTAAACATCTAACAAAATATAACGATTTTTTATTGTGCTTTCATTTTTGTTTATCTAATGAACTGTATTGCTAAATGATTTAATGTTTTATACAAGCTTATACTTTAAATATACTGTCTATTTTTGGTCTTTTATTCAGGTCTTTTTTGCAGGGTCTGTAAAGTTATTTTTATAAAAAAAATAAACGTAAGTCATTTTTAGAAAATTATTTATCTACAGAAAAGTAATTAAATTACAAAAAAGCTGTAAAAGAACTGATACCAACACTCAAATTCAAATATCAAACTGTGTTCAAAAAACACAGAAGTTGCTGCAAGCCAGTTATAAAACATGTGTACATGTGTGTGTATGTAATTCTTGCTTCACAATCAACTTTTATGGTTACATGACAATTCAAATTCGGACAAATCAAATTCCGACAATTCAAATTCTTGAAAAATTATTTTAAAGACTTTATCTCAATAAATGGTTTGAATTTCAAAAAAATAAAAAATGCATATGTAGATCTTATTTTTATCTACAGACCACTTTTATCTTTTTTTCAAAATCTTAAATAATTTTCAAAAATTTTTAAAATTACTAAAAATAACTATGTTTTTTACTTTATTTTAACCGTCTTTCAAATTATGTTTAATTTTTTTCGAAAAGAAAAAAATGACTTGCAGATATTAGTATGACCTACATATGTGCCTTTTATTTTTGACAAACATACATTATTTTTTAATTTGTGGCCATTTGAATTTTTTTTCAAGAATTTGAATTGTCCGAATTTGAGTAGTCGTGCACTTAACTTTTATGCAAAACAATAAGTGATTTTCCAATTAGTAATATGCTAATTAGATTATATACACAGCTTTACCCTGATATTCATAACCCAACATCAGGGATGCATTACCAATGCATTACAAATTTAATAGTTAACTCAATTCATTTAATATAAGCATATTGAAATTAAGGATATCTAGTTTTCACACCAAGTTTAATATTGTAAAAAGAATGACCATTTTCATTATTCTTTTCTTTTAAAAACTGCTAGCTGATATATCATAAAAAAATATAAGGGATGTTTTAAAATTTCAATGATTTATTTATTTATTTTTGTAATTTAAACTACTTATTTTGTTTTATAAATGCAGTTTTTGAAAGAAAATGTTAGTTCACAATGTTCATATACAAGTTAACTAGATTAGAGGATAACTTCGAAAGTAAGTCAATGATATTCTTATTAAAAAACTTAGTTAAGTTTTACATTTTTATAAAATAATTTAACTTTATATTCAAGGTTAAATTTTATACGCTCATTTGTAAAAATATTATTGAAAATAAAAAAGAATCATAGAACAATAAAAAATACTATTCATTGAACAATAAATTATCACTCAAAACAAAAACATCAAGTGGTGTACCGGATCCACTGTTTTCAATTATGTTTATATTAATCATTTTGGAGTAATACACATATTTTTTTTAAAATGTGTAGAGTTGAAATTATTATAATCAAAAAAGTGTTCTAAGTGAACTTAGACTGTCTTGAGTAGTCCTGACTTTTTGCTTTTCTTGAGTTCTGCTAATTTTAACATTAATAAATTGTTAACAATAAAGTTTTCTACAAAACTTGTTATGTTAAAAAAAGATACTAAATCCACTTAATTTCATTCAAAATATATAATAAATTATGTTATGATATTTTTCGTAAAAAAATATACTAAAATTAGTCAGCGTGATGTTTAATAAAGTTAATAATGTCTGAATGTCCTAAAAGTGTGACAACCCTGAATGTGTACCAGAATTCTTACTTAAAAACATGGTAAAGTTCAAAACAATAACAAAACAAGTCTATTTATATTTAAAATTAATGGAACTAGGATATATATATACTTTTTAATTTTCAATATCCCGGTAAACAGCTGTTAAAAAGTTATGTTACTTTAATTATGAATAATATTAAAGATACTACTTAAATATCTTTTCCATAATAAATATTAAGTTTATATTAGAATAAATTATTTGATTAGGACTTAGTTTTAAACAATAGTTAGAAATTTACTAGTAAAGATTAATATAGTAAATTAAATAAAGTTATAAAAATATATCTAAATATTCTAATGATTTTTTTTTTCTAATTCCTAAATCTATATATTAAATATATAAAGAAAAAAAATCGGAAATTTGTTACACTGATAATAAAATTGTTAAGGTCTACAAGTTATTTTCTTTAAGTTTTTAGGTTTTTAAAAGAAAAAATCGTGATAAGCTGAAATACTTTTACGTCAAATTTCATCATAACTTTTTTCTAAAAGTTTAAGTTATTTTGTTTTAAATAATTGATTGTAACACTAAATGAAGTTAACTTGAAGAAAAAATTTCTATACAATTTCAAATAAAATAAAATTACAAGTGAATTTAAGCAATACCTCAACTTAATTTTTATAACCATAATGTAGGTATAACTACTGTAACATTTATACACTTTACATTTAATGAGAAAAAAATCTATAGCAATGAATAATAACAACAAAAATATTTTTTTTCTAATAGTTATTTTTAATAATTTTTAAGCCCAAAAATCTAAATATAAAGAAGCAAATAATATTTGCAAACTTAAAAATAAATAATACCATTTTAGGTTTTCTCACAAAATTAGTTTAATTGATTTTAAGTTAAATTGACGCAGTAATCTCAGCTTACCATTTATTTATGTACTCAACTCTTTGTTAAAAGAAATCATCTATCACTAAATCTTTATATGAGCATACTAGAAAAAAAAATGTATAAAAATGTTTGTAAATATTATGATGTTAGGTCAAAATAGTAATCTTAATGAATAATATAAATAATAGTAATATAGAAAACGCTGTAATTTAGAATTAGACTGAACGACTGTTATTGTAATTAAACATATTAAGAGCACAACAAACAATATCTGATATTGCTTACACGAAGAATAAAATAAGTAAATATAATTATTTTCCATTAAAAAAAACATCTTATTTTACATTGTACACCAAATGTTTTTTATAAATTTGTTTTTATAGTTTCTATGTGTTCTAATCATTTTAAATATCTGTCCATACGTATTCTCAAATATTTATAAACATATGTCTTTTTTTATAACTGCTTTACCTATTTTAACATTAACATCTATATTTTTCCAAAAACTATTTTTTTGGTTGATGTAGAAACATACTTTTTCTTTTAAAAAGGTTTAATTTGAGTTTGTGTGATATCTTTCGTAGTACTGTATTAAAATTTTTATTGTCACCGAATCTTTTGTATAACATTGTATTTTCTACAAAGTTGAGACTAGTTTTATTCTGTAAGTCATCTTTATCAAGAATGTTAGGAATAACAACGGTCCTAAAACTGAGCATTGGGATACCCCAATTTCAATTTTTTAACAGGTTGACTCATATCCTCCAAAGCTAACAAACTGTTTATTTCTATCTAGAAATGAAATACTTAGTAAATGCATATTACCTCTTACACCATAACATTCAAATTTTCTTAATGATATGTTTTTTTTACACTATCAAATGATTTACTTAAATCCAAAAACACTGCACAAACTGCATTTCCTTAATCAAAATTGGATAGTACCCCTTTAACAAACTCTTACAATAAACATTTGTTTAATGGAATCTCACATAATAATGATTAACCAAAAATTGCTTAAACTCCGATATTTTGTTCAAAGTTAAACTAATTTTAACAAAAATCTAGCTGTAGTGATTCATATTACTTATCTTAGCATAATTTTGCTACATCTTTTTAGCTAAGTTTGTTATAAATTTTTATTTATTTTATAAAGTTTGCAACATTTCTGTTTTTATTCTTCATATTCTCTCTATTTTTTAATCTGAAGACTTTGTGTGAAGACATTTTCAATTTTTATATAAATTCTTTTAATTAAAAGAGCATACAGAATTTCAATTAAGATAACTTAAATCAATGTTATTCAATAAACCGGCAGTGGTATGTCAAACTATTATTTGTTTAAATATTTGATCTTAGCAGCGCTAATTTACGTATTACGGAAATAAAATGAACAAAGTCGTTCTCAGCACATTTTTACAGTGACATTTTTGCACAGTGACATTTTGGCACGATGACTTTTTGCACAGTACATCACTTTTGCATTCAGGCCGATTAAATGTTTTTTTAACTAGTACCAAATCTTTAACATAAAAAAACAAAGACTCATATCAAAGACAAAAAGTCTGAGATTTAAAACCTTAAACAGTTAAAATTAATGTTACAAACAAAAATTAAGTAAAGTATAAAATCAAATTACTATTAAAAGATTCATACCAGGGACGTAAAACTAAAATTTTTGAAACTAAAATAAAAATAACACTAATAGTTTAAGTAAACTATTAGAGTCTGATTTTATCATGAAAAGTGCCAATGCTAAAGTCATGAAAAAATGCATTGTTTTTATTGCCTTTTTTATTTTCACGCAAAATTTAAAAAAAAGTTTCATAAAACTAAGAAATAAACATCAAGTAAAATCTAAAATACCTCTAAACTTCATAAATTAACTTAATATTTTGATTAATTTAACGTTTTTAAAAAATTGAAATAAACTTAAAACACTTTTTTAAAGAACTATTCAATGCTAATTTTAACATCAAGATATAAGTAAAAATCAGTCTCAAAATTCGTGTTTTGAAGCCCTACTAGATTAAGTTATATTTCTTTTTTAAAGTTAACGAAATTCAGTATCAAAAACTGTTTTAGTTTAAACTAAGAAAAATGTACTTAACCAGTTATTTAAAACTAAAATTATAAATATGATTAAAGTGAATTGTTGTTCGTTATTATTTTGTTCTAGGTAAAACTTTAAATAAAAACTTTAGATTAAAATTTCTCTAAAAAACTATCAAATTTTATTCATTCAAAATGATTTGCGTGTTAAAACGAATTTTATTTAAGTTAATAAAAATAAAGGTTAATAAATTATTTAAGAAAATAAAAGTTGAAAGTGTGCAAAAGTGAAGCTCCGTTCAAAATTGACTGATTGTTTAAAATTTTTGCAATGAATAAATATTTCCGTGAAGATATATCGCCGTGCAAAAGTGACGCTTGGCAAAAATATTAATGCAAATATAACGTCATGCAATAAGTGACGCCGTGTAAAAATGTCGCCGTTCAAAAGTGACCCTCGTGCGAAAGTGTCCCTTCGAGCAAAAGAGTCGCCGTGCAAAAGTTACACCCACCCATTTTGTATTCTAGGGGTAAATTTCTTAATAACCTTCCAAAAAGAGGTAAGTTTTGCAAATAGGGGTAAAAAAAACAAAAGGTTAAAATCTGATTTACGCTAACAATACATAAGTGACTTATCAACATTATAATAAACGTTACCAATTAAATTAAATCATTGTCTCTTTTCCTTAAAAAGATATTGCATTATTGATGGATCCTAAAATTCCTTAACTTTGTATAGAGAAAGTTTTGTTTTTAATGATATTTATTATTTGTATATTGTATTTATCAAAGGTATTTCAAATTATTTAGTTTTACTATTTCGGGCATCAATAAATAAAGTACTACTGAAAAATTTTCAGGTATACAAAACATATTTAAACTCCACTACCAAAAAAGATTGAACAACATTTTCCAGCAATTATTGTAAGTATAAGTTTGTAGTTTCCCTTTAGACAAAAAGGTACCTTTAGCTAACTTTAACTTAACTTTGAAAGTATTTAAGTGTTAATTACTAACAGAAATTGTTCAAAAATTCTTTAAATAATTTATTTATAAAATATTGTTTTGCACTGCATAATTCTTAAATTTTAATTAAATTCTAATTATCTTAGAATTTTATTTGAATTCCCTACAAGGCAAAACATTTTGTTGTAAATACAATTTTGTTGTAAAACTTCTGAGTTCTTGTTCTGAGCATTATACTTTATAGTTTATTTTGTTACATTCTTTAATTTTTGAATTTTGGTACAAGTAAGTTAATTTCAATAATACTATTTTTTTTTATTCTTAAATGTACAAAACCATCGCTTTGTAAGGATTATTCAAAAAATTAAATTGCATAAATATTGGCAGCTCTGAAATAAGCGAAAGCTAATCTTTAAAATTATTTTTATGCTAATAACAATAATGAACTGTAGAAAAAACTAATAAAATTTTTATACATAGATATTTCAGTAAAAAACGGTGTGATTTGTATTATATTATTATATAAATCTTATTGTTGTCTACAGATTAGTGCAGTTATTTGTATTAGTACATGTAAAAAATAAAAACTTAAAATAAGGTCAAACATAAATTGTATATGTTTGTGGAAAAACGAACTTTAATGGTTGTCTTAAACAAAGTTTTTTTTTAAATATATTTATGTGTGGAATAGTTGCTCTTTAAATAAAAGCTTTAATTAAAGTAGTTCGTATGTTGCACGAAACATTTCTAAAGCAAAAAAAAAGCAGATACTTTTTTGTTCTATAAAACGCGCTTTTAAAGAATATCTGCTATTAGTTATGAGTATTATCTGATTATTAATTTTATAAAAAAAATTGAACAAAATAAGTTAGAGGCGTGTTACTTGAGCACACTTAAAGTTTTTAAATCAATGTAATAAAAGCAATCTAAAAATGCATGAAATTAAACTATTAACTTATATACTATTTGTATATTAAAGTTAAAAATAAATATATATTAATATTAATTTTTGAACTTGTTTTGAAGTTGATGAGTGCATAAGCACAATGCTCAAGACCTTCAAGTTTTAAATCTTGAAATTATTCTTTATATATCTATAAATATATTTATGTATATATATATAATAAATAAACTTTTTGTATATCTAAAAAAAATACTTTAAGAACAAAGAAATTGTTGTGTTTTGATTTTTTATGTCAAGAAAAATGACTCAAATTTCTCTTTTTTAGAATGATTGTAGTGGGAAAATCTATATTTTACTTTTTTTTTTTAAAATATATAACAGAACACATTTCATTTTAAATTTATTTAAGTACTTTCAAATAGGACTCGTCAGAAATTGTTTCCTATTGAATTTGAATGAATACAAATTGAAATAAAATTATACTGCAGTTTTAAGTTTTAAGATATAAAATGACGTAATAATCAAAAGTTAAAATTAAATAAGTGCTAATGTTAAACAAATTTGGTATACTAATAAAACTCGGTAGAACTAAAACAATCTAAATAAAAAAGCGAAAAAATTTTTAAATTAAAACTATGTTTAAAAATAAAGTTAAACAAGAAACTAATTACGTTAAAATTACTAATATAAGGATTTAAAAAGTTTAGTTTGGTAAACAAACTTTTTCTGCTTGCATAAACTGGGCTTTAAAGATTGAATACATAAAGCTTCCAGAATATGCAATTGGAAAGAGTTCTCCGCTCTCACTAAGACTGAAAAATTGTCCTTTTTATAATTTTTAACACACTCAGGATTATCCAACAAATGTTGCCCAATCGCTGAGAAGTATTTTTTAGTTGGTTTCTCAGAACGGCCATCAAACCACTTTTTCAAAACTTTCGGAACATGTTGATCGATTCTTACATGAAACCTTTGAGATGTTTTTCCCACGTAGTCACTACCACAGTGACAACTAAATTTATAGATGATGTTACTTTTTTCATGGGTGGGAGAAACATCTTTGTAAATTCCACTCAGAGGTCGATCAGTATACAAAACTGTTCTTAAATGAACAGAGCTGAAAACTTGGCTTATTTCCTCAGAAATTTTCTTAGAAAACCTCTCAGAAATACTTCCAAGGTAAGGAAGTTTTAAGTATACTGGACACTTCTGAGGGCCAATCATTTTTAAAGCTGTTGAACTTCTACAGCTTCATTAGAAGTTCAACAGCTTTAAAAATGAAAAGCTGTTTTATAAAAATTTTGAAACGTAAGACTTAATGACAGTAAAACTAAATATCTAAAGATCAAGAAAAAAAGCATAAAAAAGTCTTTATTAATGATTTAATATAATAGAAAAGTTTTTATATTCTAAAAATTTTATATTCCAAGTATTATGAAAAACAATACCAAAGTTATTCAAACATATTTGAAACCGAGACTTTTTATACAAAATAGCTATATCGTTTCAAGTTAATAAGGAATAAAAGTCAATATATATTTTCTATCAATAAGATAGAATCTTATTTAACTTAAAATAACTCAAAATTTTATATATCGCAGATTTTAATATACTATCTTCATCTTTATAGATATTTTTTTAAACATAAGTGTAAAACCTTCGGTATCAAAATTCAAAGTTTTAATTTTTTTAAGGTTAAATTTTAAAAGCTATTTTTTTTTGTCTTACAATATATATTTTTTAATTTATTACATTATAAAACTGCAAATACAATTCTAAACAAATTAATAAATTCTGAAGTGCAAATAATGTTAAAAATATAAATCTAAAATCATTTGAACTGCAGTCTTGAGTTATAGCATTATCTAGTTTTTGTTTGCTATTTTTCAAATCGAGCATTTCAACTTCAAACAATTTTCCAACCTGACATCTTTTTAGATTTGCAACGTTCAATACTTTATTATTTTTGGTACTTTGCATTTTTTTAGTAACAATCTAAAAGTAAATCAAAACAAATTTTTACGTATTTAAAAATTTACATAATACACATTTTATAAAACAAAAAAGTCAATTATGTTTGAAAATATCAGGATTTCCACTCATTGAGTCAAAAACCTGTCATAAGTTAGTTAAAAATGTCCCGTTTCATCATGAGCATTTTAAATTCTTTTAAAGATACAATTTTAATTTTTTATTACGAATAAAAACTGAGATCTTTAACCAAATTGGTTAGATAATAACATATAATGTAACTAAATTAACTAGATATAACTCATAATTTATAAAAAATCTTTTCTGAAAGCTTTTAAAAGCATTAAAAAAATCCTGAGTTTTTTTAATAAAAAACAAAGCTATTCTAATTCAGCCGGAGTTAAAGAAAATTAAAATATTCTGAGTTATCCTGAATTCTTCTGAGTCATATTAAAGCTTTTAAAAACTTCATAAAATCCTGAGTTATCTTGAGTGTTTGTGAAAAGTTTACTTAAAATTTCTGATACAAAACAAAATGTTTAAGAGACTTATTTGTAAGTAACAATTTTTGTAAATCTAAAATCTAACAAAAAAATAACAATTTTTCCAGTATCTTAAAATCAGTTTATTTAAGATCTTTAGATGATAGCATTTTTAAATGTTACAAACAGTTTGTAGAAAAGCAGATTTTATAAATAATATTTTTAAATGTAACTTAAAATTATATAAATTTAAAATTAATTAATTTTGTCTTATAGATAAAAAAAAATATTTTTAAAAGATCTATGTCTAAAAGTTTGTTTAATTTATTCATGATCTGACTGAACAGTCTCTAAAACAATTTGCTACAAAAATTGATATATTTTTCAACTGTATGGATGATAGAATTTTGTTTAATTTTTTATTGTCTTAGTATAAAAGAATATACTTTTACTAAAAAACTTAACTTTTTGAAAGTTAAATAAAACTTTTTTTAAATTGAGATTAACACTTTAATCTCAGTATGAATTGTTTATTTATTGTTTGTTGTATTTTATTTATTATCTTTTTTATATATAACTATTTTATATATTTTTTATTATTTATTTTATTACATTATCACCATTGGAAAGGTTTAGCTTCATGGTTTGTTTACAAAATTTTAGCATTTTTCCTTGTAGAACATCAATATAACTGTTGTACTACGATAGTTGTGCGCTTTTTGAGTAAAAATCCTTATGAAGGTTTTTGATATATAAATATTTTCATCAAAGCCATTACACAATAATCTCTACTCACCGGAACCCGGCTATGTATATTTGGTATTAGAAAAGTTGTTTATTTTATTGAGTACTACATAGACACATATTAAAAAAAATTAAGCAGTGAAGTTGATAAATAAAAAGACAAAGATAAAACGTCCTTTTTTTAGGTGGTACGCATGCGCCAGTGTCCCTTCCCACGCTACGTCCCTAGTGTCGGTAGATACTTGCTATGGACTTCATAATTTTCCAACAATTTGTGGTTTTTGGTGTTGAGATTTCAATTTTGTTAGTGTTTGCCAAATGACGAGTCACCAACAGCTTTTTTTTCGGTTAATATATATAAGTTTATTTATTTATTTTTAGTTATTCTAATGTTAAGCTCTATAGGACAGGTAGAACTATAATAGAAACAACATACTTTTTTGACTTTCAAAAAACGTTTATCGTTGTAGAGGAAAGAATTAGTCTGATGTTTTTCTATTATAAAAAATATTACAAATTTGGTAAACCACTAGAATACGCTACAAAAGGCATATGAATAGTCAATTCTATAGACAACTCAATTAATTTAAAATACATATATGAAAATTAAGATAAGCTAGTTTTCACAGCATGTTCAGTATTGTAAAAAGAATATCAGTTATAATTGTAATTTTAATTATTAATTTTGTTTTTAATTTAAGTTTTTTTTTTTAAACTGCAAATATCAAAAAAAAATTGAGGATAACTTCAAAATTAGTTCAATATAGTATATAAACAATCTAATTAAATTATATATGTTTGTGTCAATGTTTTTATTTTGTACTCAAAGTTTAATTTTTTCAATCTTATTAGTAGAACTTTTGATAAAAAATATTATTAAAATAATAATAAGTACTAGTGCATGAACAAGCAATTATGTCTTAAAAAACATTAAGTTATCTGCTGGATCCATAAGTTTATTTTAACTTTAGATACAGCCTGAGCTGGGTCCTGATCTTATTTTTAAATTAGTATTGTTTTAAGGTAACTAAATGTAGTTTCAATAATGAACAAATAAAGTCACACATCATTTCTGTGCAGGATTGACATTAATTTGATTATAAAACTGTGTTGAGTTAAACTTAAACTGTTACAAGTCATCCTTATTGTTTGCTTTGCTTAAAAATAATTAATTAACTATTAAAATTTTTTTGATATGTTTAAATGGAAACTGAATTTTGAGTACTTGTATGTCTTAAAAACTGATTTCATTTATAAAAATACATATTTCTTCGAGTTTGATGATGACATTACCAGAATATTATTAAAACTTATGTATATGTTTTATCAATTTCTTTAAATACCATAGTTTTAACTCGTACCGAATTTATTTAAAGATGACAAGATTTTTTTCAAAATATTAAGTAAAAAACATTTTTGTTTATAGAAGTTATTGATTTTAGTAGGAACGTATATTTTACACTTTGTTTAGTTTTAATCTAAAAAAAATTATACTATAATTCTATGTTTTAGAAACCTTAAGAGTAGATATTTATTAATTAAATAAAGGTTTTTTAAAAATTTATGTTTGTTTTAAACTCGTTTTAGTCATAAAAGTGAGTTTTTTATGAAGAAATATGACTCAATAAAAATACTGACAAAAAGTTTTTAACGTTTTGGAGTATCTTTGACCACTCTAGGGATGAAAATATTGATATCAACGTTAGTGTGAAGTAATCAGCTTATTAGAGCTGTAAAAATACACAAATATCATATAACTACTCAAGTTTCTAAAAAGTTAACATGCTACAACTGACGTCATAGTGATTTCAACAGAAGATATTACTTCAAACTAAGCTCACATATAAGACTAAGTATTATAATCTACGTAGAGGTCCAAGTTATTTTTTAAAAATCAAAAAGTTAATTTGGAAGATACTTTTGTTAGACTGTTTTGTTTACGTTGAACAAATTGTGAAGTTTGAGCTTCTAAAATTATTTAAGACACAATGCTTATACAATATGAAGTTAAATTCTATTTATGAATGAAAATTAAATGCCTGTGATAAATTAATGATGTTGTCAACAAGAAGAAAATAAAATTTCCATGTAAAATATTTTATTAATTTTTTTTAACATATCGGATTCAATTTAAATCTTGTTTAGTTTAATAAAATTAGTACTCCAACAGGCTTTGGTTTAAACATTTTGAATTTTAAAAATTTTATCAAAAAGTACCTTTAAAACTAAAATAGATAATTTAGCTTTTTGTGTCGCACTGCAGTTTTAATAGAAATAAACTAACACTAAAAAATGCATGAAATTATAATTTTAATTATTAGATATAACGTTAAGAGGCGTTAAATCCTGGAGATCCTGGTAAGCTAAGCTCATCGGAATATATACCACAGATGATTTTGTTTTAAAACTTTATTCCGACTAACGGCGTTTCACTGCTCTAAAATAAATTAAACAACAGATCTACGGAGTCTCAAAAAGCTCTAAGAATAGATAATATTTTATAGATAATAGAATAAATAATATTTAACTATTCTTAGAGCTTTTTTGAGACACCGTAGATCTGTTGTTAAATTTATTTGAGAGCAGTGAAACGCCGTTAGTCAGAATAAAGTTTAAACACAAAAATATATGTGGTAATTATAATTATATTAGTTGAATGAGATGTAATTCTTTAAATTAAACATTCGTTTTCAAATTAAGACAGTTCTAAGTAAGTTTTCAAATATTAATACAAATTCAAAAAATAAAGTTATATTGTACTTTTAAATTATAAATAGTTACAACAATAATTACTTAATGCTGGTATGCCAGAATTTACTATTCAGCATGATTTATTGTTTTTATCGAATCTATTAGAAATAATCAACTCTTTTTGTTGAAACTTACTTTTTCTTTTCACTTTTAAATTTTTATGTCTAATTTTAAAGGCAATTAATTTGTTTATAAGTTATTTAAATATAGTTATTTTATTCTTATATTTATAATAAATTTTCATTTTTATATCAAAAGGCATAGCTGCAAGTTTATATTTTTGTACTAAACGCTTTCAAAATACTATCAAAAATACCCTTTTATATTCATAAAATATTTCAAGTAATGTTGTCGTAAGTTTCTAATTTGAAAGTTAACTATAGTTGTTTACTAATAATTGCTATAATTCGAATTATTTAAAAGTTTTTATATTAACTTACTTATGTTTTTGGAGTACTTTCCTGGAAGTTGTTTTTTTTTTGTTTATAATAAGTAAACTATACTTTTCAGTTTTTAGCACTAATATTTTATATTAAATTTATTCCTTTTGATGTTTTATAACTTTAACACCTTTTATAGTCCATCCCACCAAGCTATTATTTTTCGCGTTATGTAAAATTATTATTATTATAAGACTTTTATGATTTACTTAATACGCTGTGTAGTTATCACAAAGTTTTCTTTTTTTATTATCTTCCCAATAACTGATCATACAATTGCATAGAAGAAACTATTATAAATTAATTAAGTTTATATTTTAATATAAATACTTAGCACATACCAAAGTTAAAAAAACTATCCTTTTATTAACTACTTGGCTACTTTATTTATTAAATACAATAAACATGGTTAATCAACGTACAAACAAATAAAAGGTAGAAAGGAAACAATTAGTACCGAAGCCAAAGCACTCTTACAAACTGAACACATTTGTTTCGAACTTTTGTTTTGTTGATGTGATAAACGAGCGTGGCAGAGAAAAGCAAATAAAATTTTTAAAACAAATAATTCAATATTTTCAAAAAGCCTGCCCTTATCGGATAAAAACAAACAACAAATTATGATTATATATTTACTACCAAAGATTATATAATTAACAACTATTTACCTATACAACTTATAAAAAAAGTTATAAAAATTTTCCTGCAAATTGAAGTACAAACTATTTTAATTCAGAACGTTTTTATAAAGTATGAACTTGATTACTATAAAACTTTTTTTTTTCAAATACACTTAGCTTAAAAAATGCTGGTAAATTAACAAAAACAGACTTTACGTTTAAATAAAAGGATGTCAAACGTAAAATTACTTTTATTGTCGGTACTTTTCAGAACTTTTATAATTTACATATTTTTGTTTTTTGGTGTCTTTTCAAATGTGCTGAAGTAAAATTTTTTTTACCACATTTTGAACAACAGTATTTAGGTTCATAATGAAAAACCATGTGCGTATTTAAATTTCCTTTAGTTTTGAAGCTTCTGTCATCTGGACATATTCTGCATTTGTAATTTCTCTCATCACTGTGAGTTGCTTCATGATTTTTTAACGTTTGTTTTCGAGCAAATTTTTCACCACAAGTTTTACATATGTAAGGTTTTTCACCTGTATGAGTTCTGATGTGCCGATTAAGAGCTGATTTACTATTAAAACATTTCAGGCAAGTTTCACATTGATGCATCTTATCATGTACATTCTTGTGTAGATTAAGAGAATACTTACTAACATACTTCTTTTTGCAAATTTGACATTCAAACTTGTTATCATTGTTAGTATGGGTACCTCTACAATCTAGAAAAATTATTTTGCTAATAAATGTAGTTTAGTTTTGCTAGAATCTTATTTAATTTTTCAAACTATATAAAATTTTGATCATTTGTTTTACTAAACATCACTTTAAAACAAATAGCTCAAAACAAAATTCTTCACAAAAAAAAACTTGTAAAGTTTGATTAAAAGCTTGAAAACTTTTTCTTCATAAATAGTAAAAATAATATAAAAATTTAGTTTATATAGTTCTGTTGTAGAAAAACATAAATACATACATAGGTTTAATTATATATATACAATAGATTACATGAGTAAAATAAATGTAGATAATAATTACACATTTATTTTTTTTTTAACTTAGTAATAACATGACGTTTTTCTTCTTTTAGAAAAACTACTTAATACTTAAAAAAATTAGTTATAAAAATTTGAGCAAAAAAAACACTTATAAACTAGACTTGCTTTTTGAAATAACATTAAGTTACAAAATTAATTATTAACCTTTAACATCAGTCTCAATTTGTTGTTGAATTGCCTGAGAAGTTTTGTCCTTTGTTCCATTGTCACCAGTTATGTCTTCTGTAAATTTGTAATATAAAAACTAAGTAAATTTACCAAGTGATAATTCTAATACAATAAAACTCAAACACATTATTATATCACAACATTTTTAACTTTTTTGTAAGGACTTAGAAGTACTACAGGTAGTTTCGGTTTTTTTAGTTTGATGAAAACTTGAATCACATAATTCTTCTGGTTCTATTTTTATTACACTCAGTTGTTTACTTTTTTCAAAATAAGATATTGTTCTCATTGGCCCTGTTTTATGTTAAACAGTTTTTAAAGGTAACAGAATAAGTTAAAAACATCTAATAAATTAATAAACTACTAAAGTTTTAGTAATTTGTTTGTTAAATGTTCAAAAATACCTTCACTATTTCCATTGACTTTTGAAATTAAATCTTTTTCATTTCTTTTATCAACAAATAAAGATTGGAGACATTGCAATCTTTAAAAAAGTTTACATTGTTTAATTAACAAAACTAGGCTTATAGGTTTGTAAGTTCTAATTAATAACAAAATTATTTGAAACAAAATATTTAAAACTAAGTAGCTATTGTAATTAATAAAAAACATGAGCATAACCTTTTGATAATGACTATAAACTTGAACTGTAAAAAACTCAAAAATATTTTCATAAAAAGCTTTAAATTTTCTTCAAACTTAAGACAAATTGGAGTAAATTCGTCTAGTCAGTTGGAAGTAAACTTATCAAATAAAAAACTACTTCAACTTAAAACTTACTTTGTATTTTTCACCTTTAGGTCTTTCTCTAATGACTTAATTTTTTCCACTAATAAAACGTATGCTTTTGTCATTATTTTATCTTGCACTTCAAAACTTTAAATATACATTTATTTTAGTTTATAGTATAATAAATTTATACTAAATAATTTAACTGCTTATTTCAACATTAATCCTTAAAAATTTAATAACAAGTACACATATCAAATACAATTAATATTTAATAAAATTATACATAACCAACTCTTCGCTTTTTTTATGAAGCTCTTTTTCTAACTTCTTATTTGTTTCCGACAATTAACAATTTTCATCAGCAAGAATTTCTTTTTCTTTTTCCAATCTACAATGCTTGTCATGTAAATGTTGAATCTCTAAGTTTTGTTTTTCAATAACTTCTTTGAAACCTGACATCAAGGATTCAGTTTGGGTAAATTCTAAACAAATATGTAATCAATGTACAAACAGAAATCATTTTAAAGCAGAAAATTAAAAAAAATACATACATATAACTTATGTAGTTTAACTTTTGTTTGACTTTTAACACGGTAAAACAATAAAAATTGGTTAACTTATAAATATTTTATGTTCAAAAATTAAACTAACTCTCATTCAAACTATTGATTTTTGATAATTTATCCATTTTTATAACTAAGAATAATAATAATTAAAATATTCTAAAAAAAAAACTTTTTTATTTATTTACTTCTTAAGATTGTAATTTTAAATGTGGTAAAGTTACTGAAAAAAAAGAACTAATTTATTTCACTATATGTATTTTTTATACAACTAACATGTAGTCTAATATAAAGCTGAATAAAGAAAAACATATTTTATTATGAAGTTTCACACATTAATTGTTCTAAAATTTAATTCTTGAATTTTTATCATGCAAAATTTGTATATGAAACAAGTTCACTGTAAAATAAATAAAAATCTAATTATAAAGTAATCTTCCTTTATTGTACCAACATATGTTTCTGTGTTTTAACAAGTCAACACACTTCAAATGGGTTTTTAATGGAAAGAATAACTTATTATAATTTTTTCCATTAAAAACACACTTAAAGTGTGTTGATTCTTTAACACACAGAAACATATGTTGGTACAATAAAGTAAGACTACTGTATAATTTGTTTTTATTTAATTTTTATAAAAGATATAAGTTGTTTAAAGATCAAAATACAAGAAACCTAATTATGTAATCTTTTATTTCTAATAAATTAGTTTTCTCTAGGATGTAGGTATATCTGAATACTTAAAATCATTAAAATGTTATCGTGATAACAATAACTAAAAACTGACTCTACTAAATAATTTAAGAAATGTACATACTTGAGCAAATATTAATGTGTATTTATACTCTTTGTTTTTTTAAGATGTTAAAGCAACTTTTATTAAAGTTAAACAGTCATGAATTTTACATTATTAAGTACCTTTTATGTGATTCCTGATATGTAAAAAATGTTATAATAAGACAATATACAGAACCATTACTTAACTTTTTAACTATTTAACTGGCTTAGTTATTTATCAGCACAAAATAATTAAATCATGATTAAGTTTATTAAGTTAACAACTTCTAACAACTATAAATTTTTAAAGTTGTGGCACTGCATATTAACAAAGCTAAAACATAACAAACTACTTCAATAAAGTTTTAAAAGTACGTAGTGTTTAAAATATTTGATGAATATTTTCAATAAAAAAAATATTTTTTTTTAATTAATTATTGCCTAATTGAAAGAACTAGGGTTTTCCATTGTTGTTTTAGTTAAAACTTTTTAGCCTCTGTTAGTTTTGATAACTGGCTGATTTAAGCTGAGAAACTGTCCAACTTACTTGACTTTTATTTTTGTGTATTTTCCTAGATATAAAATCTATAAAAAATACCAATTACGTTTTTTTTCAAAACTTTTTTTGATTATACAGGATTAAAAATAATCAATCTTAACTTTAAAAAAAAATAGATAACTGACAATAAACAGAGTTGCCATTCTTTCAGTCACCATAAACTACCCTGAGATTTTAGATAATATTTTAGCAATTTTACTTATTTAAGTACATTGGTTATAAAATAACAAATTATAAAGCTAAGTTATCTAAATCTCATCTAAAATCTATAAAAAAAGCTGTCCTGAGATTTAAAAAAAATGTAAACAACCCTGACATTAAAAAAATAAAATTGCCCTGTGTCAACCTGTGTTTTAAGAAAAAAATCAAGTTGTTAAGAGTTTTCCTGAATTAATTCAAAGTTCAAAAATTTCTTAAGTTTCTCTAAAGATTTGCATAAGTCTATTTAAATAAGCTCTTTGCATCCCTGTAATTTTAGCTTTTTTTTTACTTAAGGCAAATAACTTTATAAATGTTAGGCTAAAAATGTTTAATAACAATTACTTTAAATTGAAAGTGAATATAAGATTTTTGAAAAAATAGTATACATTGCTGTTTTAATTTTTTCATACCATAATAAACCTATTGTACTCCCTGTCTTTGACAGGTTGTATCTAAAAAATTAAATTGAAATTTTAAGTTTATCAATAATAACTATTAGTTATTTTTTATACAAACTGTTAGCTAATGTTTTCTAGCTTATCCAATATTCTAAAAAAAGAATTAATAACAAACTTTTCGAAAAATATTAATAGACTTGATCATTAATTTTATTAAGCATTATAATTTCAATGTGGTAATGTTGTGGAATAAAGAACTGAAATTTACTAGAATATTTTCATCTTAATATAATGTGTTTTATGAGATTTTTGTATAAGGTAAAATTAAGAATTTTTGTTAAGTTATGAATTTCAATAAATAAGTGCTTCTTATTTTTAATTCTTATAAAATACTTTTAATTCAACTTTTCTTTGAATTGTTTAGCTCATTATTTTCTCAAATTAGTTTTAATTAAATCTAAAAGAGATCAACAAAAGTTCTCGATTTATTTTTAAATATCTAAAATTATTTACTAGATACTTTTTTAGTAGACTTTTATTGTTGTAAAACTAATAAACTCTATTGCTAACTGATTTAATGTTTTATACAAACTGATCACATTAGAAATTGAGTCCTTTTTAGTTTAAAAGAAAATCCCCTACTATAGTTAGTATACAAAATTCTAATATCAGGGGCAAACTAGTTAAATTAAAAATGTTTAAATAGTAAATTATAATTATAATATCACAATCAAAATCTTCAGTTATTAATTATTGTAACATTTATAACATCGTTCCGTGAAATTAAGTCTTAAAACCGCTAATCGACTTAAGATAAGAGTTTAGGGTAAAAAAGAAGTAGAATATTAAATAAACAATATACAAAAGATTAAGTTACGTAGGAATTGATAGCATGTGGTTTCAATTTTCTAGGACGGATTCTAACCCTTGGTTTGTATACTTCATTTCACTTATATTAAATTCATACTATGATATGAAAATAATTAGAAAAATGTAGTAAAATCTTTATTATTTTTCTAGAATAAGTTAAACTTATTATTTATATAATTAAAACAAATAACTAAATATAATTTAAAAATAAATCTTTTAATCAGTAATTAAGTATTAGTAACAACTATTTTTGAGTTAAAAGTAAAATTGCAATTGTCAAACTAATTTTAAATCAACGATAATTGTTTAAAGCAAATTTTATGAATTTAATCTTTGAAAACTTTAATCTACAAACTAAGTTTCGGTCAAAGACCTCGTCAATGCTTATGTAAAAAAATATAAAAAGATATGTAACAATCATGAAAAATAGAATTAAGACAATTAAAAAAAACAATTTTTTGCTTAAAAACAAAAAAAAAAAAAAAATTAAGATTTAAACTATGAGCAAACTTTATGACTTAAACAAAGAAATTTTCATTAACAAATCAGATTTTTGGTTTTAGCACTAAATTTTAAACATTAATATCGGTATTTACGTTATAAAATTGATTTCACTCAATAATTTCTAAAAAAAAAATTACTTTGTTTAAAATTGTAAAGCTAATTAAATTAAGTTTGTAGTAAATATAACAAAAACCTTAAAACTTAATTTACAGTTTAAAATTTACTATAAAAAACGCCTTTTAATATTATTTATTTACCTTAGCAAATTTACTGTAGCTAAAACTGTATAGCTTTGAAATAAATAGCCTAGTCCACTTGAGCATATAAGATACAATTTAAGCTAACTTACTTATAAATTAACGAATGAGTTAACACAAAACTCATATTTTTAAAATGTTTTCAAATATTTTGTTTAGATTATTTAAAGTATTTGTAAAACTGTTAAAATATTTGTAATATACTAAATCTTACACTTTTTACACTTTACTTTACATTTTTTTACATAAACAACTTTATATATAGTTAATTTAAATAATTTCAATAAAAAAAAGTTTACGTTTTATTTTGGTCGTAATATTTGTTAAATTAATCATTAAAATTATATCTTCAAAGTCTGCCTTTCAAGACATCATCCTATTTGTAATTATTATATTATTAGCATAAAATTTTAAATTGAAAGCTTGCGGTTTGATACATAGAAAAGCATTTAATTTTTTTAGTTTTAAATTTTTTTTTTGAATTTTAACATCTAGATCAAGCTAGATGTTTATTTTGGCGTCTAAAAATTTTGGTCTTTCTTTCAAGTCTTTATTACAGGGTCAAAAGTTATTTTATATAGAAATTAAATGTAAGTCATTTTATGAACTTTTAACGACTCCATAGAATTGTGCTAATCGGTTTTATTCGATGAAATATATATTAGTTAAATAAAAAAATAAACTGTGCATATCATTGTCTTCATAAAGATGAAAAACGAAGCAAAAACTTTTTCATTTAAAATTTAAATTGTTTAAATGCATATTGAATTTTTTTGTTTTTTATATAACACCAATTAAATAGTACAAAATGGATGTAAACATTTTTTTAAACTTTTTGTAACAATTAGAATTTACTTTTCTATTGTTTTATTCAACATATAAGTTTTATGTCTGGTCTTAATGGTTTAGCTTTAGTGTTTATAAAATTCTTTTAAAAAATATTTCTTTTACCTTACTAAAAGAATTTAATAAAATGCCAAAAGAGAAAACTTAAAATTGTTCGATATACCGAAAAAAAAAATAAACACTAAACAATTAAGGGATATTTAGTCTAACACTGTTTAAAATTTCAGCACCAAATTTATATATATTAAATTAAAAACAATACATTAGTTATTAATGAGCCAAAATTATAAAAGTATTTATAAAAATGTAATTAAAATAAAACAGGTAAAAACTACTTAAAATTAGTTATCACAAAGTCTAACGAACGCTGTTTTTATAAGAATTTTTTATAAGTATAATAAAATCAAATACTTTTATTTGATGAACTTTTTTATGTAACATTGCACAAAACTGTAAAAGAAACAAAATTTAACTATTTGTTTTCACTTATTTTCTTACAGCAACAAAAACGAGTTGTGTTTATAATGTAAAAAAACATAAGCATGACTTAAATATTCAAGATGAGTATACTATAAAAAAATAAAATAGCTATATTGACCTCTAAAAATCAAAATATTTAAAAAAAAATTGATTTTCAGAAAAACGTTGTGTTTTTTTGTTAACTATAACATTTATAATAGTATACTTACTTAGAAAAGATTAAAAAAAGTTTAAACTTAAAATACAAGATAAATAAAAGTACTTCAAAAAAGAAAAGCACTTAAACAAGTTTAAACAACATAACACTTTGTTCAAATTTGTCTGGACATAAGTATACATACAGAAAAAGCAGTAATTTTGTTTTATAAGATTATTTACTGGTAATCTTTAAAATCGTGTTTAAGTTTAGAAAAACAATTATTAAAGACTTTGATTTTTAACGAACTACAAGCTTAATACAAACAAGTGGTTTTTGAGCTGTAATAGGTTTAAGTAAAAAGAATATATGTGTAGTCGTAGATAAAAGTTTAAAAGATTTTATGCTAACCTGGTCAAATGTATTTAATATTTTTTTTTGTATTATCTCTGTTTCTCTTATTTCATGTTGTTTATTTTCTGTAAAAAAAAATTACAGTTACTTCAAATAAATTTTTAGTTTTAATTTTATTATTCAATATTAGCAAAATAAGCTTATAAAAAGTATACTAAAAAAAAACTAATAACTTTAAGGAAAAATATTTAATAAATAATCTTAAAGTGCTATATTAAAGATATAAATTAATGTAGTTTGAACCAAATCTGGAAATGAAATACAAGCTCAAGGAACACTAGAGTTAAAAAAATATGTACATAAAGTTATACTTTGATAAGGATTTTATAAGTTAATTTTTTACTAATAAACGTATAAAAGATACGAAAAAGACATGACACTTTCAAATGGAGATATTATAAGGAGAAATAATTGAGCGTAAATGTAGTGACGTCACTATTTGCTTGTTTACACGCACAAGTGAAGAATAACTCCTCGTTAATTTAGTTGAATAATTTATTAACAATGTAAAATCTGAAAAGAAAACAAGTATAAACATAAACACTAAAATGAGCTATAGTCTAATTATCCTACATCCCCTCCAGCTCATTAAAGATATTAACAAGTTTAAGGCAATGACATAGCTCGTCAAGAGGGGATTTAAGCAAGTAACTAAAATATTTTACTAAGACGAAACTAAATTTTATGCAATAGAAAAAAAACTCAATTGACTTAAATAAAAAAATCTTTAAACAAGGGATTTATTTGAAGAAAATCAAACTGCAATAAAACGCACTAAATAAATCCAAAACAATACAAATTCATGCTATTCCACGCTGAATCCTTCCTGGCTCAGCAATCATCGCTATCAGCATCAATTGAACACTCAGCACAAACTTTTGTATAAACAGGAACAAACAGACTTCACTTACGGTGATTTCTACTTTGGAGTACTCCACTTTCAAGCCTCCCTGGCGCATTGAAGTCTTTCAACCTACGCAAAGCAAGCGGCACCTTATTTTTTTTTGAACTATAGGAGCGGGAATGTACTCTTCCTCAACCTCTTCATTATCCGCTTCAACCTCACTTGTCTTACCACTATTGACACTGTTGAAATCCTCTGTAATCTTTACAGAAGAATCAGGACGTTGAGGACCAACATTGCACTCATGTGAGCTTGGTAGATTACTGCTCCAACCATGGGAAGTTTTTGCTTCAATGCTTGTTGAGGCTGGGTTGTACATCCTTAAAAATTTTCTGTTCCTCCGAGTAAGTATCCGTGAACCATCAACTCTGACTACATACTGATCATGTGGAAGCACCTCCATTATCACTCCGCTTCTGTCCCATTTACGTGGATGAGAGCCACTCTGGTTCTGTAGTAAACACCTACTGCCAACATAGAGAGGCCGCAAATCCCTGGCTCTTTGGTTAAGTACTTCAGAATTCTTAACAAATCTTGTACGGAGCGCCTCTTCTTTAAGCTTCCATGCTTTTCTCCACATGGGTCGCACATTAGGATTGGAGAACTTGTCAAGTTTGTTCAAGAATGAGAAACTATCTCGCAGCTGACGTCCATATATGATCTCGGCTGGAGACACTTGACAATCGCTATCAGGAGTATTTCTCAGATGGAGCAACGCACTTAAAAACTTGTCATTGTCCAGACTTCCTGAAGCGTCAACATTTGATCTTAGCAACCTTTTTACCTGTTTGACGGCTACTTCCGCTCTGCCGTTTGATCTTGGATAGTAAATTGACGATATTCGATGCGTGACA
Organism: Thalia democratica; assembly: GCF_965202585.1. Classification (NCBI taxonomy): domain Eukaryota; kingdom Metazoa; phylum Chordata; class Thaliacea; order Salpida; family Salpidae; genus Thalia; species Thalia democratica. The sequence goes on along the minus strand of NC_139172.1, from coordinate 2,172,136 downwards.
TCCCAGGTTTTAAGGAATTCCTTTGTTGCACTGGACGTAAATTCCGGTCCACCATCACTCGATATTTCCTCGGGTACTCCAAACCTGGAAAACAAAACTCGGAGGCACTTAATCAACCCACGCGAACCTGCCTGAGAGGTTCCGCTGGGTGTGGAAAATATTTCCGACCAACCCGACAACCTGTCACCGACTACCAAAAAATTGTTTCCGGCAAACTGGAAAAAATCTGCGAATATTTTTTCAAAAGGGTTTGTAGGAGGATCAGATGCTTCTTGTGGCAATGATGGTTGAGAAGGTGAATTGCGGTTGCAGCTTTGACAATTGGCCCGAATTGCTTCAATGTCTTGTGTAATACCAGGCCAGAAGACAATCTGTTGGGCACGACTATGCATTGATGTGACTCCTTGGTGCGTAACTTGTTGAGGACCCGATATCGTAAACTGACGGAGATTACTACTCTGTCCTTGTAAAGTATAGCCCCATCACTTAAGTACAATGCATCATCGTATCTAAAATACGCTGACAAAGATTCATCATGTTTCAAGCTTCGACCTTCCTCAATACACCTGGATACTCTTGAAAGAACTTTGTCATTTAGTGTCTCTTCTACAATTTCCTCCCAAGTGATTGCCATTGAATGGCATACTTCATTACTCAATGAAGCAATTAGAAGTGATTCGTTAGTCAAATCATTATCATGTGAATTAACTTCATTAATCGAGCTTGGATAACGCGATGCAGCATCTGCCGCTAGATTAGTTTTACCTCGCATGTAATGCACTTGAAAAAGCCATGGCAAAGTACGTTGTTTGAGACTAAAAATGCGCGTGTTGTGAATTTCGTTTAAGGTACGATCACCAAAAATCTTTACCAGTGGTTTATGATCCGTAACAACCACAAGATCTTTGCAGCCCTTAGTGAAATACTTTGTCTGTTCTAATGACCAAGCAATAGCAAGCGACTCCCCTTCTATGGCAGCATAATTCTTTTCTGCCCCATTCAGAAACCTTGAACCTGCAAGCGTCACTTTCCAGCCGGTGGTGCAGCAATCTGGTAACCGGCTATTGCATATGCAGTGTTTCTGCATAAGGAAGTAGCCCAATCCTTGCTTTGACCAGTCTGGTCTAAGACAAGTCAGTTTCCCAAGATCAAAAATTTGAACACCGCTTTTTATTGCGTCAATGATTATCTCTTTTGATTCATTAAATGATTGGTTTAATTTTTCTGTCCACATAAACTTACATTTTGGACTGAGAAAATCTCTAAACGGTGCCATGACTATACGAAGTTTTGCATAATTTGCGATTTGATTTATCAGACCAAACCAGCTACGTATATCTGTGGCAGACTTTGGGGTTGGAAAATTGCGAATGGAATCCAGATATTTGGGCAGAGGTTCTATACGTTCATCAGAAACTCTAAATCCAGCAAAATCAACGGACTTTTGACAAAACTGGAACTTCTTTGGATTTAGAATGATGCCTGCATTGCCAACTTTTGACAGAAAATCTATTGTTCGCCACCAGTAACACTCTAATTCTAAATCAAAAAATATGGTGTCATCAACACACCTCTCCTTTCTTTCAAAATCAGATAAAATAGCTGCAAACCGTCGATTGTAACCATCACCAGATGATACAAAGCCTTGAGGTGCTCTAGTATATCGGAACCTGCCAAACAGAGTGATAAATGTAGTGAGGTGTTTATCACTTTCTCTCAGTGGAACTACATGATACCCGTTCCATGCATCTGTTACAGTCTTGAACGTTCCCTTTGGAATTCTGCGCGCTAGTTTAAACGGAGTATCTGTAGCGCACGTCTCCCTCTTGCAATACTTGTTAAATGGTGAGAGATCTACTGTCCTCCTAGGTGACCCATCCTGTTTCCTGGTGACCACCATGCGGTGACACCAGCTTACAGGTTCACCAAATGGGACACGTTCTAAGACACCCAACCTCACATCTCGGATGAGATCTGCTTCAACCTGTTTCTGCCAATGAATTGGCACGTGAGCTGGTGTATGACAAGCACGTGGTTTAGCATCATTCTCCAAATGTATTTCAAGTGGAGGCCCACTCATTTGTTGGAGTAATTTATGTGGACATACATTAAACGTTGAAGCTGCGTACCTTTGTAAGAGCCAATTACGCATTTTGCTCACATTTGTATTTGATGCCTCAAACGGAAGTTTGTTTGGTCGGTCTGGCACTCTACTCCTTGGCGGGCAATCACAGGTCACATCTTTATGCGAGTCCAGTCTATTCAGATTATTTTCATTAGAAATTAAAGCAACTTCAGAATGCTGATGAGGCAGTTGAGATCCAATGGTGGGAAAATCCTTATTAATAATCAGGAGTTCAACCATGGTTTCATAGGAGAGAAAAAATCCGGTCACTGAATCGCTTACATAAACAATTCCATCACATCTGATAACCTCCTTCCTTGGAGACATTCCGCTGAAAGTCGCTTTAAAAGCCCCTAGAATGTTAATAGGAATTTTATTGGCAGCCCGAATTGTGATGGATACAGGCATTAAATCCTTCTTACAAAAACCAGCCTCCTGAAAGTTTCGACTGTGCTCCAGTATCAGCTAAAGCACTTACCCATGCAAACTTTTTTGTGCCATGTCTAGCAATCTTGACTGATGCACGAGGATGATCAGTCGTTGCCTTGGCTTTACGCAAGGACTTCTTGCTGAATATGGTGTTATTCAGCATAATTCTTTTACTTGCGTGTAATGACATTATTTGAGTATCTTGTTGCATAAAATCAGAACGATCAGCTTGGATTTGAACAGCATTAACCCTTTTTGATCGACTACGCCAACAAGATAGACAATATCTGAAAGGCTTTTTATTTTGGTTACCTTTTTTGTTGAAAGGATAGAAAAGTCTTTTACAGTTCTGGCACGGAACATGTTGGGACTTATCTCCTATATTGACACGTCCCTTCTTCTGACGTTGAAAAGAAGAGACTGCAGATATGGTCCACGAATTCTCAGTTGCATGGCGTCCCATTTCTTTACTTTCAATAAAGGAAATTATATCAAATAATGACCTGGATAAGATATCTTCAGTACTGAGAACTTCTCTTCTTATGTCATCATCCCCAACGCCAGCGAGCATCACGTCTTTTATTGCTTCTTCTGTGTAGCTCGTCACATTGCTTTTCCCACAGTCACACTCACTGACTGTAGTGAAATTGCAGGTTTCTGCTTTGCTTCGTACACGTGTGGCAAACGTTCTAAACGGTTCATCATGGTCCTGATGTAGGTTCATAAGTTCTGCTCTCTTTACACCAATAGCAACTTTTATGACTGCAATCGACTCCATCAGTTTAGCAACGTAACTTTCTGATTTGGCCATCAGTCGAGGATCACTTGCTAACATAAGATCGCCAAGCTTGTCCTGCGCACACTGAAAAAGCTGTATGCTTGCGTTTTGGTTGCTTATATTCGAACCAATCTTGAATGCCTCCCACCTCCGAATGAAAGCAAGCCATGTCTCTTGGCTGATCCCCCGGTCAACCCTTGGTCGAATCAATTGAGGTGCATTTGGCATTACTCCATTATTATATAACTCAGAATTTTGCTGATGCTCCACTTTGTGGAGGTTGAGAAGGCTACTCACAACATCACCGGATAGATCTGGCGTCTGGAACTCGCATCCACGAATTGGGCACTTTACTATGACCATTTTACCTTTCTCAGATTGTTGATAAGATTTTACATGAAGAATAACTCCTCGTTAATTTAGTTTAATAATTTATTAATAATGTAAAATCTGAAAAGAAAACAAGTATAAACATAAACACTAAAATGAGCTATAGTCTAATTATCTTACAACAAGCTAGCACAATAAAAAAACACAAAATTTTATTCTGGTTTTTGTTAAAGAAGTTTTATAAACTTTTCAGTAAATGTAGAATATTTCGTTTTGTTTTATGTTTTTAGTTGTTAAGTAAAAAAAATCCCTTTAAAAAAATAAAATATTGATTATTAGTTTTTTAGGTTTTGACTTCATTTGTTATATTAACACATCAATTTGAACTCTTTCAGCCTGAATCAACATCTGAACCCTGATCAGTAGATTCCAGGATCGAGTCCTGACTCAAATTTCCTTTTTATTTTTCAGATATTTATGCAGATGTGCTTGTCACACTTAATTTTGTTTTAAAGTTTTAAAATTCTACAGTCAAAATCTTAAAGCTTAATTTACACTGACTAAACCAGTTTTATTATTTATATTACATTTGTTTTTAATAATTATAACTTATTTATTAGATTTTTATTTTGTTATAAAAATTTTAATGCTACTTACATTTCAGTTTATAACAAGAACAATTTATACTTAACGAAATTGTTAACATAATTTAATAAAGCATATTTTCTCGTTTAAATATATCAATAACTTTTAAGACACTTTTTAAGTTAATAGAAGTAAATGTTCTCTATATCTTAATTTTATGTCGTCAATTTTTAGTACCAGTAAGAAGTTTTAGACAAACTCATTATTCAACATATTTTTATGCAAGGAAAATGTACTGCAGTAGCATTAAGTTATCGAGTCAATCCTTTTGCAAAACAAACTTGTATTCAATTGTTATTGATGAAAAATTAGACATCTATATTTAATTTATAGTAATATTTGTGGTTTAAAATAGTCTAAAATAAAAGTTTGTAGTACAAACATTATTAAGTCAGTATCTATTAAAATGTTTTATTAAATGAATATTTAAATTCAAGTTTTGAAGTATGTTTTTCAAAAAGTAATTTGTTTAACTGCATATGAACACCAACGCTTTAGCTCTAAATTATCTTACATATTTATCTTTGCTCGGAACTAAAAGCCGAATAAATACCAGAAAATTTACTTTTTGGGATCAATGTTGTCACAAATACTTAAAATCAGTGGTATTAAAACTTTGTATTAGTTAAAATTAAGAATTAAAACAAGTGGTTCTTATGATCTGTGAATGTTGGTGTGTCAACATTCAAAGACTCAGTTATGTCTCGTTGACTTTCTGGGGCAGATTGTTTGTACTCTTTGCTTATGATTTTTCTGCAGACGGGGCTTTTATTCTTAAAACCCGCTGCATCAATGTAACAATTTTTTTAAACCAGTTTAAGTATTTTAATTGTGTAAGTATGTTTTTATAAGTTAAAAAATCTACATCGACAAAATATCTTGTTTTGAATATTTTAACAATATTTATTTCGGCCATCATCTAGAAAATTGAGATGTTTCGCGCAATCGACAATAAATATTGAACTTTTACTAGTTTGTGTGGTAAAGTTCAATATTTATTGTTTTGATTATGAAAGGAATTTCATGCATTATGAATTAAGAATTAATAAATAATTTTCTTTTTCAAACATCTATGCTTTTTAAAACATTTTAGATGGTATTGGTCGATAAATATTTAACATGTTTTTACAGTAAGTTGTTTGAACGATTCTTAGTTATATATTAACTCTTACAAGATCTTTTAGTGTTTAAGTTAATGGTAAGAGAACGTTCGTTTGTTTTTATAATGTGACACAAAGCGCTAAAATCCTAATTGATTTAGTTTTAATAGTCAAGTAAGTAAAAAACTAATAAGTAAGTAAAGGTTACACTTCTACATTAGTTTTCGCAGCTTTTTTTCATAGTTTGTTTGTTTGTTTGTTTTTATTGTATATTTATTTGCAATCTGATCACTTTTTTTATTTGTTATTACGATAAAGTTTTGAAAACCAGCCGAAGTGTTTAAGTATTAGAAATATATTTAAATAGAAAAAGTAATATTTACTGCAACCAAAATGCTCGAAACTTTTTTTTGCTTTTTTAGTTGGAAAGTTGATTTGGAAACTAGATGGTTTACGTTGAACAAACTGTTGATAGAACAAAAGTTACTTTTATAAATAATCTTAATGTTGTACTATATACGTTTCCGTCATCATCGATATAATATAAACATCGTGAAATTAAAGTATATTAAAATTTTAGAATTTTTTGAAATCTACATTTTGGTAATTTTGCTTTTAATTTTGCTTTTTAGACGTTCTAAACTTCTAAAAATATTTAAGAAAAAAGGCTAAACAATGTGAAGTTAAATATATTTATAAATATTATTAAAAAATGCATCCCTGTAATAAACTATTGATGTCGTCAACAAAATAAAAATTAAAGTTCATATAAAATATTTTTATATTTTTTGTTAACATACCGGCTTTAAATTAAATCTAGTTTAGTTAATTTAAAAGAATACTCAAACAAGCTTTGAAAAAACCTTTTAATTTTAAAAACTTTATCAAAAAGTATCTTTAAAACTAAAAAGGATAATTTAACTTTTTGTACAATAGTTTTAATATAAAAAATCATTTGTTTAAGACACAATGCTTATACAATGTTAAATTAAAACCGTTTATAAATATTAATAAAAAGTACATACCTGTGATAAATTAATGATGTCGTCAACAGAATGAAAATTAAACTATCATATAAAATATTTTTATAATTTTTGTTAACGTACCGGCTTTAATTTAAATATCGTTTATTTTAATAAAATTAGTACTCCAACAAGCTTCGTTTTAAACTTTGAATTTTAAACATTTTAACAAAAAGTATCTTTTTAACTTAAAAAGACAATTTTGCTTTTTGTGTAGCAGTATTGATATAGAAAATCAATAATCTTAAATAATAAATAAATGCTTTTTTTTAAATGGAATAAAACATAAAACCTTAAAAAGATAATTTAACTTTTTGTTTAACAGTTTTGATATAAAAAATCATTAATTAACTAATGCATAAAAACAATATTTTATTTATATTAATGGAATAAAATAAAGTTCTTTAGATTAAGACTGTTCTGAGTGAAGCTATGAGAATTTTCATATAAATTAAAAAAATAAAGTTTTATTTTACTTTTAAACTTATACATAGTTACAATAACAATTTTTTTAGCGCTTTAATTGTAATCCTAGTATGTCAGTTTTTACTGTTCAGTTTAATTGGATCTAAGGAAGTAATTATTTTTGTTAAAATATAATATTTTTTCATTTAGTTTCATATGCTTAGTTTTATACTGAAAAGTATAACTGCGAATTCATACTTTTACACTAAATGCTTACAAGATACTACTAAACAAACCTTTTTCTTCTCATAAAAACTTTTAAGCGCTGTAACTTGAGTTTTCTACAGTACATTATATTAATTTTTTATTATATTAATTAATTTATTGATATGAATTCAACTTGACTGTCAACTTACTTGTAGTATCCCGGAAGTTGTTCCATTTTGTTCATTTTAATTAACCTACGCTGATAAGTTTATAGCACTTATTTTTTATACTAAACTTTTTAGTTTTTGATGTTTATTATCTTAGACACTTTTCATGGTTCAGCCCTTCTAGCTATTATTTTCTCGCAATGTACAAACATTTTTGAGTATAATAGGACTTTGATTTATTTGAACGCTCTGTAGTTATCTTAAAACTTTCACTTTTAATATCTTCCCAATAACTGACATTAAAAATGCATAGAAAAACTATAAGAAAATACATTAATATTTTATTTAAATATTTTACAAAGATTTAATTACAAAATAAAAAATTTTAATAATTCCCATGGTTAAAAAAAAATATACATTTATAAACTGGTTGCATTAATAAGTCTTATACAAACACATCTTGTAGTTATTGTTTATTAAATATACCATGCATAGCTAATAAATATACAAACTTTGTCAAAACTGGAGAATGGGACAATTAGTATTGAAGCGTAAACTGTAACACATTTGCCTGGAACTTTTGTATTGTTGATATAATCAACGAACAAGCAGAGAAAAGCAAATAAAAGGTTTAAAGAAAATTAATCAGTTGATCTTATTACATATAAAGTTAAGAACTGAGTCTTACTATATATTTTCTATCAAAGGTAATATAGTAGAGAACTTTGAAACAAATCAAGTTAAATTTTCCAGCTAAATAAAGTACAAACTTTTTAAACAAGAACATTTAAAAAACTAAATGTTATTATACTATAAAACTAAAAAGAATATTAAAACGGTTTTTAAAAATGCACTTAACTTCTACAAATGCTTGTAAACTAACAAAAAACAAACTTTACGTTTAACTAAAAGACTTAATTGCAAAGTTATTATTTTATGTCATACTATGCAATTATCAGTACTGAAGTATTGTTTAACAAATTTTTAATTAACACATTTTTCTTTTTTCGTGTTTTTTCAAATCTGTTGAGGTATAAAACTTTTTACTACATTTTGGACAAGAATGTTTAGGCTCATAATGATAACGCAAATGGTTGGTCAACTGAGCTTTAGTTTTAAATCTTCTGTCATCTGGGCATATTCTGCATTTAAACTTTCTCTCATCACTGTGAGTTGCTTCATGATTTTTTAAGTTTTGCTTTACAGAAAATCTTTTACCACAGGTATTACATTGATAAGGTTTTTCACCTGTATGAGTTCTGATGTGTATAACAAGTTCTGCTTTACAACTAAAACATTTCAGGCAAATTTTACATTGATGCACCTTATCATGTATGTTTTTGTGTTTTTTAAGAATATTATTACTAGAAAACTTCTTTTTGCATATCGGACATTCAAACTTGTTATCATTCTTAGTAATTTTGGCTCTAAAAACTGGAAAACTAACACTTAAATTTTTAACTTGGTTAGAATACTTATTTATTTCTATAAACTATTTAAAAACTTATATTGATCTTTATGCTTAATATACATTTAAAATACTAAGCAGGTAGTTACAATTAATTTAATACAGAATTCTTTCTAAAAAAATATTAACTATTGAAAACGTTATTTTTTGAAATAAACTACTTAGAATTTAAAGTATAGTTTATTTATATGTAAAGTTCATTTAATAACATTTTGAAAAAAAAATCTTACAAATTGATCATATTCGATTAAATATATAAGAATAAAGAACAAATAAATATATATATATAGTAAAATAAATAGAAAAAACTTTCACTAAATATTCCGATTTTGAAATGAACATCAAGTTAAGGTCTTAGGTATATTTTACAATAGACTTGAGACTTACTTTAGATAAATAATGAAAAAGGTCACATATAATTATAATTATTTTAAAACGAATCGGATAGTATGATTTTTGAGAATACTAAATATTTACTTCTTATTTTACTACTATATGCTTATTTTTTCCCACATATCCACAAATAATTGCTTACACCTAATACTCTTATAAACATGATTATTTATTGCTTTTCAACATATTTATACAATATATAAAATTAAATAAACTTACCTTGAATCTCAGTATCAAGTTCATGAAGAATTTCCTGAGACATTGATGTCTTAACTTGATAGTCACCAATACTGTCACCTGTAGTATTAAGTAAGACTTCAAAAAACAAAATTAAAATTGACTTCACTTTAAACAACTTTAAACCCTTTTTGGCTCAAGTCTAATACTTCGAAAAAAAATATAAACAAAAAGTTCCGACTTAATGCATCATATTACAAAACTTTAATTATTTCAAAATAACAAACTGTCACCTATACTGTCTTTTGATTGTGTATCACAATAATTTGAACTTTCACCATCAGAAGACAAAACATCAGGTTTACTTTCCATTTCAGTTGTTTCAATGTGAGCATTGTTTTTGTTTATTAAATGTGGAACTTCACTACCTGTTAAAAAATTTTAATATATTTTTAGTAAAATTAAAATATTTCATCTAATAAAAAACTTACCAGTTATTATATCACAATATTTGTTACTTTTTTGTAAGAATTTAGAAGTACAACAAGTAGTTTCAGTTTTTTTAGTTTTAGTAAAACTTGAGTCACATAATTCGTCTGGTTCTACTTTTATTACACTCAACTGTTTATTTTTTTCAACATCATAGATTACTCGTATTGGCCCTATTATCGTGTGAACATATTCTTTTTAGTATTTCAAAACAACTTTCAAAAATCTAATAAACTAATAATCTTAAAAAAATTTGTGTTACAATTACTTAGTATTAAAAATACCTTCACTTTTCCGAATTTCTTTTGAAATTGAGTCATTTTCATACCTTCTATCAACAAATGAAGATTGGAGACTTTGCAATCTTTAAAAAAGTTTATTTTGTATAATTAAATTAAACTTACAGGTTTTTTAGATTTAATAAGCAATAAAGCCACTTACAACTACTCATTAAAATTAGTTCTTAAAAAGTTGAGAACAAGTATACATTTTAAGTACAGTTAATATGTAATAAAAGTTATACACAACTAACTCATCGCTTTTTGCATTAAATTCTTTTTTTAACTTCTCATTTGTCTCCGATAATTTACAATTTTCATCAGCAAGATTTTCTTTTTCTTTCTTTAATCTGCAATTCTTTTCTTGTAAATGTTGAATCTCTAAGTTTTGCTTTTCAATATTTTCTTTGAAACCTGACATCAAGGATTCAGCTTGGGTAAATTCTTAATAAATTTGTAATTAAAGTACAAACAAACCTTTTTTTTAAGCATAACTAGTATATACATATAATGACGTTTAATTTTGATAGATGTTTAATTCGGTAAAACATTGAAACATTGTTTTAATTATAACTATTTAGTTACCCAGAAATTAAACTAACTTTCATTTAATTTGTTGCTGTTTGAGAGTTTATCCATTGTTATAATAAAAATTATTAATATATGAAACTTCTAGAAAAAGTACTATAAACTTGTTTTTATTTTTTTAGGAATTGTATTGTTAATGTAATAAAGTAACTGAAAAAAAAACTATTTTTTATTTGTATAAAATAAACTTTTTTCACTTCATCTTTTTATTGTTTGTTTACATGTGTTCTAATATAAGCTTAAAAAAACCAAACATTTTTTATTAACAAGTTTAACACATTAGTAATTTTAAACTTTAGTTCTTGAGTTTTTATCATGGAAAATTTGTTTTTTTTTGTTGTAAATAAAAATATATGTCAAAAATATTGCATGTTTTAGACAAAAAGATAAGAATATCAATTTTATAAACTTTATTGAAAATAGCATTTGTGTTTTCTAGGATGTAAGTGTATCAGAAAATTTAAAATCAGTAAAATGTTATTGTACAAAAATAATAAAAAACTGCCTCTACTAAATAAATACAAAATTTGTTTTTAGAAAATTGTGTTTAATTATACTCTTTGGTCTTTTAAGATATGAAGTTCAATAGTCATAAATTTAATTATGTTAACCAACACTAATATAATTCATTTAAAGTAATAAACTTATAATAAGAATTTTTATGAACCTTTTAAATAAAACTGGTATACTTAATTAGCATAAGTATATAAATCTGTATCAAATTAAAAAAAACTACTTTTAATAATTATAAATCTTTAAAATTTGTGGCACTGCATATTAACAAAGCTAAAACAAAACAAACCTACACTGTTAAAGTTCAAAAGTATGTTTAAAATATTCTATGAACATTTTAAAGTAAACACAAGAAATTGTCATTTTAAAATAAACTCTTGCTCAAATAAAACATTATGGGTTGGTATAATCTGTTTTAATATAAGATTTTCAGCCTTCTATCAGTAAGTTATTTTTGATAACTGGCTGGTTTATGCTTAGAATTTCTAAACTAATAGACTTTATTGTTTCTGCATTTCCCAAGATATAAAAACTATAAAAAGTAGCTATGAAGTTTGTCAGAATTTATTATTAATTATATAGGGTGAACAAACAAACAATCTTAATATTCAAAAAACAATTATATAATTGATAGTATAAAGGGTTGCTACTCTTTGAGTAAAAAAAAAATGCCCTGAAACTTTTAAAATTTTCAAAAATATCTAAAAAAAATTCATAATTATTAAAAAACTACTTCTTAAAAAAATTTTGTTATAAAATAACATAATATAAAAATTAACTTAAATAAATTCCATTTAAAATCTGTAACAAAACAGCCTAAGATTTTGAAAAAAATCTATAAACTACCATGAAATTAAAAAAAAAAAGCTGCCCTGGGTAACCTTGAGTTTTTAGGAAAAAAATTCAAATCATAAGAATTTCCATGATTCATTCAAAAATTCTCTTAGTTTATTTGAGTACCTTAAGTGTGTGGCAACCCTGAAGATAGCCTAAAAAGGTTTAAAAGATTTTTAAGAACAAATAACTTAATTTTATCTATAATTTTAAGGTCAGTTTGTTTTTATTAAAAAAGTATTATTTTAAAATTAATGTTAATTAGATTTAAAAGATATCAAAAAAAAAGCTTGCTTATTTTAAGAAATCTAACAAACTTACTGAATTTTTTTTATTGTGCTTTCATTTTTGTTTATCTAATAAACTTTATTGCTAAATGATTAAATATTTTATAGAAGCTTACATTTTAAATATACTGTCTATTTTGGCGTTTTACAATTTTGGTATTTTTTTCAGGTCTTTATTGCAGGGTCTCTAAAGTAATTTTATTTAACAAAAGTTAGTCATTTTTAAAACATTGATTTGTGCTAATTAGTTTTGATCGCAACATATTTTTTTGAATAAAGAAAAGTAGTGTGCAAATTGTTGTTTTAATAAAGATAGAAAACGAAACAAAATTATTTTATCTACAAATTATAATTCAAAAGCAAACACTTTTGTTATATATTACCTAAACTAAATTGAACAAAAATGGTCGTAAGTATAATTTTTTTAGTTTTTATAACAACATAATTTAATGTTTTTACTTTATTATGTTGAATATAAAATTGTTCATAGTTTAGTATATATAGATGTTTATAAATAGTTTTTTTTGACCCTTTAAGATATCTCAATAAAATAATAAATTATAAAACTTAAAATTGGTCGTTAAACATCAAATAAATGAACATAAATGAAAAGTAAGAAAACACTCAACAAGTTAAAATTTTCTTAACTAAATAATACTGTTAGAAAGAAATAATGATAAATTGAATGTATTTCTTACGTTATTTATTCGGAAAAAATCAAAAATGTTAAATTTTGCTCCAGCACTGACTTAAAAACTGTACATTAACTATATATGCTAAATTAGTCAGTCTATAAAACTGTATGACTTATACTTAATAAACTTAAGAAAATGTATGTGTTTAAGTTTATTTTACAAAAAGAACCGCATATTTCTCATTATAAAGAATATTTAAACAACTTTCACTTAATAAGGAGAAAAATTAGGACTTAGTCACAAAAAAAAATACATTTTATTGTTTATGTAAGTAAATAACAGCCTGTTTACTAAAGCAGCATACAATAAATATTGAATTAGATATGTTGCTATAATATAAAGTTAGTATGAAACAAATTAATGACTGATTGTTTAATATAAGTATATTGATAGTCAATTTGTGATTGTCGCGGGGAATGTCCCGGGGTGGTGGACACATTAGTGTCCATGTTAAATTGTGGGGAAGGTTTTCCAGGGGGTAGTTTTGCTACATTTAGACTAGATGTGGGTAAATAGTTAGGGTCCATGTTAGGTAAATTTTGAGACTAAGATAATTTAGTTTAATATGGAATGTACAAATAAACTTATAAGTAATTTAATTACAAATAAGGTGTAAATGGACTGATAAAAACACTCATATCCAAATATCAAGTTGACATCACAATCTCTAAATAAATAGACTTTTATGTTTTTGCAATATCATAGTTATAAAAACTATAAAAAGTGGCTAAAAAAATTTTCAGAAATTATTTTTAACTATATAGGGTAAACAAACAAACAGTCTTAATATTTAAAAAACAATTATATAACTAATAGTATAAAGAGTTGCTACTCTTTGAGTAAAAAAAATGCCCTGAAACTTTTACAATCTTCAAAAAAATCTAAAAAAATTTCATAATTAATAAAAAACTACTTCTTAAAAAAATTTAGTTATAAAATAACAAAATATGAAAACTAAATCAAATATATCTCAAAAAAAATATGTAAAAAAACAGCCTAATATTGTTTTAAAATCTATAAAATACCCTGAATTTAAAAAAAAAAGCTGCCCTGAGTCACCCTGTGTTTTTAGGAAAAAAAATTAAAGTCATAAGAATTTCTTGATTCATTCAAAATTTAAAAATTCTCTTAGTTTATTTGAGTACCTTAAGTGTGTGGCAACCCTGAATATAGCAAAATAAAGTTTAAACAATTTTTAATAACAAAGACTCTAGTTTTATCAATAGTTTTAAGGCCAGGTTGAAATAAGTATTATTTTTTAGTTAGTGTTAAATAAATTTAAAAGAGATAAACAAATAAGCTAGCTTATTTTTAAATATCTAAAAAAATTTAACGATTATTTTTTATTGTGCTTTATAAATTTTGTTATGCTAATAAATAAAAGTAAATAAAAAGTAGAAATGTTAACTTAGGATATTGATAATCACTGTTTAAATAATAATTTATAAGTTCATCCTTGAACTTTATGATATGACTTAAATTTTTAAACATAGCTGTACCTAAGATCATAATTAACTACCTTGGTAAGCTAACGATTTATGACCATTCTTGTTTTTGAATCTAGGAAAAATATAAATTGTTTCTGAAGACATCCTGTTATAACTATGGATATGTTTTACACTTTTAAAGTAATCCTTAAAGTTAGCTGGTAACAAATTATTGTTAAATTTAAATATAATAATATCTAATTCATATAGATTCAGACTTTAAACATTTCAGCATTTATTTTTCTAACGTTATCATCATGTTTCTTATAATATATGTAATTTAATGCTCTTTTTATGAAAACATTGAACTCAACTATAATTCTTAATTTTCTCCCGACCACAACAAACCGTATATGATATAGCTCATAAACGAAGAATTAAAAAAAGGAAATATAATTATTTTCCATAAAAAAAAACATCTTATTTTACATTGTACACCAAATGTTTTTTATATATTTGCTTTTATAGTTTCTAAGTGTTCTAACCATTTTAAATATCTGTCTATACATATTCTCAAATATTTATAAACATTTGTCTTTTTTTTATAACTGCTTTACCTATTATAACATTAATATCTATTAATATCCAAAAACTAAATTTTTGGTTGATGTAGAAATATACTCTTGGTTTTATAAAGCTTTAATTTGAGTTAGTCTGATATCTTTCGTAGTTCTGTATTAAAATTTTTATTGTCACCGAATGTTTTGTATAACATTGTATTTTCTTCAAAGTTGAGACTAGTTTTAATCTGTAAGTCATCTATATCAAGTAATGTTAGGAATAACAACGGTCCTAACATAGAGCCTTGGAGTTAGCAGAATTCAACTTTTAACAGGTTGACTCATATCCTCCGAAGCTAACAAACTGTTTCCTTCCATCTAAAAATGAAAAAGTTAGTAAATTAATATTACCTCTTACACCATTACATTCAAAACTTTTTTAATGAGATATTTGATTTACACTATCAAATGATTTACTTAAATCTAAAACACTGCACAAACTGCATTTCCTTAATCAAAATTAGATAGTACGCCTTTAACAAACTCTTACAATAAACATTTGTTTGATGGAATCTCACATAATAAGTGATTAACAAAAAAAGCTTAAACTCCTATATTGTGTTCAAAGTTAAACTACTTTTAACAAAAATTTAGCTGTGGTGATGCGTATTACTTATCTAAGCATATTTTTGCTATATCTTTTTAGCTTAGTTTGTAATAGATTTTTATTTATTTTATAAAGTTTGCAACATTTCTGTTTTTATAATTCATGTTCTCTCTATTTTTTTAATCTGAAGACTTTGTGTGAAGACATTTTTAAATTTTATACAAATACTTTTAATTTAAAAAGTATACAGAAGTTAAATTAAGAAAACTTAAATCTATGTTATTCAATAAACCGGCAGTGTTATGTCAAATTATTTTTTGTTTAAATATTTGATCTTAGTAGTGCTAATTTACGTTTTACGGAAACAAAATGAACAAAGTCGTTCTAAGCACATTTTTGCAGTGACATTTTTGCACAGTGACATTTTTGCACGATGATTTTTTGCACATTACATTACTTTTGTATTCAGATCGATTAAATGTTTTTAGCTAGTACCAAATCTCTAACGTTAAAAAAACTCAAAACTAAAATTTTGTAACAGACTCATATCAAAGACAAAAATCTAAGATTTAAAATGTTAAAAAGTTAAAATTAATGTTAAAAACGAAAAATAATTAAATTAAAAAATAAAACTATTAAAAAAAAAAATCATACCAGGGACTAAAAACTAAATTTATTTCGAAACTAAAATAAAAAGAATACTAATAAATTAAGTAAACTGTTCTAGTTTATTTTAGTCAAAGTTTAAGTTATGAAAAAAGCGCTGTTTTTATTGCCTTTTTTATTCTCACTAAAAGAAAAATCCATATAACTAAAAAATAAACATCAAGTAAAATCTGAAATACCTCTAAACTTCATAAAATAACTAAGAATTTTTATTAAATTAACGTTTAAAAAAAAATTAAAATAAACTTAAAATACTTTATTAAACAACTAATCAATGCTGATTTTCACATCAAGAGACTATAAGTAAAAAAGTAGTCTCAATATTCGTATTCTGAAGCCCTACTAAATTAAGTTTATATTTCTGTTTAAAAGTTATCGAAATTCAGTATCAAAAATTGTTTTAGTCTAAAACTAAAAAAAATGTACTTAACTAGTTCATTAAAATTAAGATTAAAATAGGATTAAAAAAAGTTGTAGTTCGTTATTATATTGCTCAAGGTAAAACTTTAAATAAATACTTTAGGTTAAAATTTCTTTACAAAACTATCTAATTTTATTCATTCAAAATAATTTGCGTTTAAAAACGAATTTTATTCAAGTTAATAAAAATAGAATTTATAAAATTATTTGAGAAAATAAAAGTTAAAAGCGTGCAAAAGTGAAGCTTCGTTCAAAATTGACCAATTCTTTAAAAATTTTGCATTGAATAAATATTTCCGTAAAGATATATCACCGTGCAAAAGTGACGCTTTGCAAAAATGTTTCCATGCAAATATAACGTCGTGCAATAAGTGACGCCGTGCAAAAATTTCGACGTTTAAGAATGTCGTCGTGCAAAAATGACCCTCATGCAAAAGAATTGCTGTATACTTGGTTGCTGTATATATACCTTTTTGTATACTTGGGACAAAGATTTTAATTACCTTCCAAAAAGAGGTAAATTTTGCACAAAGGGGTAAAAAAAAGTAAAAGTTAAAATTCCCTGATTTACGCTACCAGTACATTAGTGACTTATCAACATTAAAATGAACGTTACTAAGTAAGTGAAGTTAGATTTTTTTCCTTAGAAAGATATTGCAGAATTGTCAGATCCTGAAATTTCTCAACTTTTTTGTTTTTAATGATATTTATCATTTATATATGGTTTTTATCAAAGTTATTTCAAATTATTTATTTTTGCCTTATCGTGCATCAATATATAAAGTACTACTGAAACATTTTCAGCTATACAAAACATATTTAAACTCCTCTACCTTAAAAGATTTAAAAGCAATAAATTTTCCCAGCAATTATTGTAAGTTTGTAGTTTCCCTTTAGTATTCTACTTAAATTACCTACAAGGCAAAACATTTTGTTGTAAATAATTTTTTAAATCCTAAAATTTTGCTTAACACTAACTTTGTAATCAAATTAAATGATGCTTTTATAGTAAACTAAAATTGTATATTATGTACTAATTTAGATATTAGTAAAACTTATCAAAATGTAAACAATTAATCAAATCAACTCAAACATGATATGAATAAAACCATAATATGTACAAAAACCAAACTTAAAACTGTAAACTGAATACTCAAGATATTATCTTTTATATGCAGGAAACTAAATAGTTTTGTGATTAATATCTTTAAAAATAAATTTATTTTTAAATTATTTTTTTTGAATAAAAAATTGCGCGTTACTAAAGTTCTTAATATTGATTTTCCGGAAATAAAAATCAGAAGCAATTATCTCGTTATTTTTTAATTTAATAAAGTTTTGAAATGACACAAAACTTTTAAAAACTAGATTTGTTAGGTGCCAAATTTTTATCAGCAAGTTGACAGACATTTAACCAAGCATTAAATAAAATGTTGTTTTAGTAATCAGGACACAAAACACCTGAAATTAGCATTGTACTTCTTAGTTTGTTTTGTTACATTCTTTATTTTATGAATTTTCGTACAAGTTAGTTATTTGCAATAATAGTATTTTTTTTATTCTTAAACATACAAAACCATCGCTACGAAAAGATTATTCAAAAAAAAAGTAAAAAAAATTGGCAGCTCTGAGATAAGCAATAACTAATCTTTAAAGTTATTTTCATGCTAATAACAATAATGAACTTTAAAAAAAAAACCAATACAATTTTATACATAGATATTTTAGTAAAAAACTGTGTGTGATTTGTATTATATCTTTATATAAATCTTATTGTTGTCTACAGATTAATACAGCTATTTGTATTTGTACATGTAAAAAATACAAACTAACGTTAAATATAAATTGCATATGTTTGTGGAAAAAAGAATCGAACTTTAAAAATTGTCAAATACAAGGTTTTTTTTAAACTTATTTGTATGTGGAATAGTTGATCTTTGATTAAAAGTTTTAATTAAATTAGTTCGTATGTAGAACGAATAATTTTTAAAGCAGAAAAAACAGCAGATACTTTTTTGTTCTATAAAACGCGCTTTTAAAGTGTATCTGCTATTAGTTATATGAGTATAATTTGATTATTAATTTTATAAAAAAAAATTGAACGAAATAAGTTAGAGGCGTGTTACTTGAGCAAACTTTAAGTTTTTAAATCAATGTAATAATAGCAATCTAAAAACACATAAACTTTAACTGTAAACTTGAATATACTCTTTGTATATGTGAAAACTATACTTTAAGAACAAAGAAACTGTTGTGTTTTGAATTTTTCATGTCGTAAGTCTCCCTTTTTTATGTCGTGAAAAACTTGAATTTTAATTATTTTTTTTTGCGAAAAGATATTTAGCGCTACTACATAAAGTTATAACAAAAACAATTATTTATTTTAAATAAAATTTCTGTAATCCACTATTTACTGGCATCACACATTGGATTGTTGGTGTATACTTTGTTGTGGTATCAGTAGATACTTGCTATTAGATTTGAGCTTACAGTTTCATAATTTTTCCACATTATAGTTAAGTTGTGAGCTTGCATTTAATAATCTAGCTATTAAATTATATTTATATTAATGGAATGAAGTAAAGTACTTTAAATTAAACATTTGTTTTTAAATTCAGACTGTTCTGAGTGAAACTAAAATAGTTTTGACATAAACATATGAACAAAGTTATGTTGTTTATTTAAGCTTGTAGATAGTTACAAGAATAGTTTTTTTAATGCTGTAATTACGTGATGCTATTATGTCAGTTTTTACTTATCAGCATGACTCATTAGTTTAATAAAAACAAATAGAATCTAATAATTATTTTAGTTAAAGTTTATTTTTCTTTTCACTTTATAACTTTTCTTCATTCAACTTAATTTGTTTTATTTTATAGTTTAAGACATAGCTACGAATTTATACTTTTATACTAAACACTTTTAAGATACTTTTAAATATACATTAACTTTATAGTTTTGGATGTTTTATAACGTATGAACCTTTTACCCACCAAGCTATTATTTTTTGCGTAATGTACATTTTAAAGTACAATTGATTTATTTGATAGGCTTTGTAGATGTAAAAAAATGTTAACTTTTAATATTTTCCTTATAAATGATCATAAAAATGCATAGAAGACTTTAATAGATAGAAACTATATTTATATTTTAATTTAAATATTTAATACATCAAATGGTTAAATAAACTATACACTGATTGCCTTATACAAGCAAATTTCAAAAACATACTCTTATTTAATAAATACAACAGACATAGCTAATCAATGTACAAACTGTGTCGAAACAAAGAAAAGGTAGAAAGGAAACAATTAGTACTGAAGTACAAAGCTTTCTTACAAACTAAACACATTTGTCTGGAATTTTTGTATTGTTGGTATAATAAACCAGCGAGGCAAAGAAAAGCAAATTAAACTTAAAAAGCAAATCATTTAAGGTTTAAAAAAGTCTGATCTTAACACATAAAAAAGTACCAACAAAATTTGACTATATATTAACTATCAAAGGTTATATAGTACAGTCCTTAGAAATAAATATAGAAAAAAATTTCTGAAAATTCAAGTACAAACTATTTCAAAAAAGAACTTTTCAAATATACAAAAATTTATATACTAAAAAACAAAAAAAAATTAAAACGGTTTTTAAAAATACACCTAGCTTCTATAAATGCTGGTAAATTAACAAAAAAACAAACTTTACGTTTAACTAAAAGACTTTGAAGTTTAAAATTATTAATTTTTGTTATACGATGTAATTATCAGTACTAAATTATTATTTTGAAAATATATAATTAATATACTTCACTTTCTTTGTGTCTTTTCAATTGTGCTGAAGTAAAATACTTTTTACCACACTTTTGACAAGAGTATCTAGGTTCATACTGATACTTCAAATGATTGTTCAAGTTTGATGAAGTATGAAACTTCTTTTTACAAAGTTTGCACGAGTATCTAGGTTCATAATGATAATGCATGTGATGTGACAAACCATCTTTAGTTTTAAAGCTTCTGTCATCAGGGCATATGCTGCATTTGTAATTTCTATCATCACTGTGAGTTGCTACATGTCTTTTTAATTGTTCTTTCTGAGAAAACCTTTTACCACAAGTTTTACACTGGTAAGGTTTTTCACCAGTATGAATTCTGTTGTGTTTAACAAGAGCTGATTTACATTGAAAATATTTCAGGCAAGTTTCACATTGATGCACCTTATCATGTATGTTCTGGTGTTGTTTAAGAATATACTTATTAGCAAACTTCTTTTTGCAAATTGGACATTCAAATTTATCATCATTGTTAGTATGGGTAGCTTTACAATCTAGAAAAATTATTTTGCTTATAAATGTAATTTAGTCTTGCTTAAAAAACTTACTTAATTTTTCAAACTATATAAAATTTTGATCACTTGTTTTACTAAACATTACTTTATAACTAATAGATCAATACAGGATTTTTTACAAGTAAAACTTGATTAAAAGCTTGAAAACTTTTTTCTTCAAGAAATACTAAAACATAAGTTTTAATAGTACTGTGTAGAAAAACAGTAATATAATGGTTTAATTATATATAAACAATAGATTAAATGAGTAAAATAAATGTAGATTATAATTACATATTACTAAATTTCTTTTTGACTTAGTAATAGAATGACGTTATTTTTTAGAATAAACAACTAAATATTAAATGAAATTTAGTTATGAAAATTAAAGCGAATAAAACACTAATAATTAGACTTGCTTTTTGACATAAAATTAGGTTACAAAATTATTTTATTTACCTTGAACATTAGTCTCAATTTGTTTTTGAATTTCCTGACAAGTTTTTTCCTTAGTTCCATTGTCACCAACTATGACTTCTGAAATTTGTAATATAGATCTTCAGTCGGTAATAATCAGTAGTTAAGTTAACTTTTAAAAATTTTTAGGTAACTTATTGACTGATAATTCTTTACCATAAAACTCAAACAAAGTTTCAAACGATTGAATTAAAAAAACTCAATTAGTTTTTATTTAATTACTTATAAATTCAAAAATCTTTTACCTTCAGATTCTCTTCGGTTTGATTCATAAATATTTGAATTTTCACCATCACAGTCCATTTCATCTGATCTATTTTGCATTTCTACATTGTGGCAATCGTTTGATGTGGTTTTTGTTAAATTTAAAGCTCCAATATCTGTTTAAAAAAATTCTTAACATTTTTTAGTAAAATTAGATTTTTACATCAAATGTAAAACTTTTCAATTATATCACAACTTTTTTTGCTTTTTTGTAAAGATATAGAAGTACTACAAGTAAAATTTGAGTCGCATAATTCTTCTGGTTTTACTTATTTTTTAAACTAAGTTTTCTATTTTTTTCAATATCAGAAATTATTCATATTGGCCGTGTTATATTTTAAATATATTTAAAAGGTAACAAAATAAGTTCACAAAATCTAATATGTTAATAGTCTAATTAAGTTTTAGTAATTCAATTGTTAAATATTCAAAAATACCTTCACTATTTCCATTGACTTTTGAAATTAAATCTTTTTCAGACAATTTATCAACAAATGAAGATTGGAGACTTTCCAATCTTTAAAAAAGCTTAAGTTGTGTTAGTAAATAAAACTAAGCTTATAAGTTTTTAAGTTCTAATCAACAACAAAACTATTTAAAACCACTCCTTTAAAACTAAGTAGCTATTAAATTTAAGAAGAAACATGAGTATAACATTTAATATAATATTGACTATAAATTTTTACAATGAAAAACTCAAAAATAATCTTATAAAAAGCTTTATATACTTTTAAAACTTATGAAAAACTACACTAAATTCGTGTAATCAGCTGTAAATAAACTGAACAAGTTAAAAACTTACTTTGTGTTTTTCAACTTTAGGTCTTTCTCTAATGACTTAATTTTTTCCACTAACAGAACATATGCTTTTGTCATTATTTTATCTTGCACTTCAAAACTGTCAATATATAGTTATTTTAGTTTATGGTATAATAATTTTATACTAAAATTCTTAATTGCTTATTTCATAAATGGTTCTTAAAAATTTAATAACAAGTACACATATATAATACAATTAATATTTAATATGAGTTATACATAACCAACTCTTCGCTTTTTTTATGAAGTTCTATTGCTAACTTCTTATTTTTTTCCAACAATCTACAATTTTCACCAGCAAGATTTTCTTTTCTTTCTTTAATCTGCAATTCTCGTCTTGTAAATGTTGAATCTCAAATTTTGCTTTTCAATAAATTCTTTGAAACCTGACATCAAGAATTCAGCTTGGGTAAATTCTAAAAAAATATGTAATCAATCTACCAACAGATAATATTTTTAGGTAGAAAAACTAATATATATATATATATATAACATGACTTTTTATTTTCAGACTTTTAACTTAGTAAAACAATAAAAGGTCGTAAAACTTATAACTATTTAATTTACTAGAAATAAAACTAACTTTCATTTAAATTGTTGGTGTTTGAGAGTTTATCCATTGTTATAATAAAAATTATTATTATATAAAACTTCTAGAAAAAATTATTAAAAGCTTTATTAATTTACTTTTAAATGATTGTAATTTTATTGTTATAAAGTTACTGAATAGATACTATTTAAATTTTAATAAAAAAAACTTATTTCACTATTCTTTTTATTTTATGTTTCACATGTATTCTTACATAAGCCACAATAAAACAAACATTTTTTATTAAGAAGTTTAACACATTATTATTTAATTTAAAACTTTGGTTCTTGAGTTTTATCATGTAAAATTCTGTTATATATGTTATATATAAAATTTATAATAAAATTATTGCATGTTTTAGATAAAAAAATAAAAAATATATTTATACAAATTTTAATTTCTAATAAATTTGTGTTCTCTGGGATGTAAGTATATCTAAATTGTTATAAGAATTAAAAACTGCCTCTACTGAATAAATACATATTTTTCTCAGAAAATAATGTTTAATAATATATCTTTAAAAATATGAAGTTAATTAGTCTTAAATTTAATTATATTAACCATTTTAAATATAATTCATATTTAAGTAAGAAATTTATAATAAGAATTTTTATGAACTTTTTAACTAAAACTGGTCTATTCGTTTATCACTAGAAATATATAAACCTGGATTAAATTTAAAAAACTACTTCTAATTACTACAAATCTTTAAAAGTTTTGGCAGTGCATATTAACAAAGATAAAACAAAACAAACTAAACTTCTGAAGTTCAAAAGTATGTAGTGTTTTAAATATTGAATGAACATTTTTAATTAAACTTAAGAAAATTGTTGTTTTGAAATAAATTCTTGCTCGGTTAAGAGATCGGGGGTTGGTATAGTCTGTTTTAATATATCTCTTATCAGTCAGTTAGTTTTGATAACTAGCTGATTTGTGCGTAGAAAATATCTAAACTATTTGAATTTTGTTTTCTGCATTTTCCTTTTTATAGTTATGAAAGCTATAAAAAGTAGCAATTAAATTGGTCAGAAAATTTTTTTAAACTATGTGGGGTCAACAAATAAACAATCTTAATATTTAAATAAAAATTACATAATTTATAAAACAAAGGGTTGCTACTTTTTCAGTCAAAGAACTACCCTGAAATTTTTACAACTTGAAGAAAATCTAAAAACTTTTCAAAATCAATTGAAAATTACTTCTTTAACTAAATAGGTTATAAAACAACAAAATATCAAAACTAAATCAATTAAACTCATCTAAAATCTGAAAAAAAATTTCCATATTTTTAAAAATCTTTAAACTACCCTGAAATTATGAAAAAATTAAAACTGCCCTTAGTCACCCTGTGTTTTCAGGAAATAATCAAAGTGTTAAGAAAATTCATAAATTGTTTCAAAATTCAAAAATTTCCTTAGTTTTTCAGAAAACTGTGAACCTAGAGTGTGTGGCAACTCTGAATACATCTAAAAAAGTTTAAAATATAACTAAAAACAATGAACTTAATTTTATTAATACTTAAAAAGGGTATTAATATGTTTTTATTAAAAAAGAATTTTATTATTAAGTTTAAAAACAACTGAACTTTTGCTATATCTCATCTACTTTAGATAAAGTTTACTAAACTTATTTTATTCAGTTTTATATTAGCTAAAAGTATTTCTTATACCAAAAAAAGTATTAACTATTTAGAATGGTTAGGCAATTCACAGTTATAGAGTTTAAAAGAATCCTTATTATAAGCAAAAATTAATTTTTTAAATACTAAGACAAAAAAAGTTATACATACTTTATTTGAAAATTTGAAACGTCTATAATAAAAAAAATAAATTTTCATCAAGATTAGGCTAAAAATGTTTTAGAACAATTATTTTTAATTTGAAGAAGAATAAAGGTCTTTAGTAAAATATTATTTCTTGCTGTCTTAGATTTTACCCATCATAATAAACCTACTGTCTTTGACCGGTTGTATCTAAAAAATTAAGCTGATTTTTAAGTTTATTAAAAACTATTATTTAGCTTTCTATTATTTATACAAATTATTAGCTGCTATTTTCTAGCCTATTCAGTATTATAATAATAGACCTTCTTAAACTTTTTGTAAGTAATATTAGACTTGATGATTAATTTTTTTAAACATTAATATTTCAATGTGGTAATATTATGGAAAAAAAAATTAATAGATTATCCAACTCGTGTCTTACTATATTTCAGTGTTATAATATTTACACTATATACATTTTAGTAGAAGGGTAAATTTAAAAACTTTTCTCAACTTATAAAATTCAAAAAACAAGTGCTTCTTAATATTAATTAAAAAAAATATTTTTAATGCAAATTTTTTTTTTTGAATTATTTAGCTAGTTATATTACAAACTAGTTTTAATTGGATATAAAAGACATCAACAAAAAAGTAGGATACTTATTTTAAAAATCTAAAAGTAATGTACTAGAAACATTTTTTCTATGCATTTTCATTGCTTATTTATAGAAATTTAACAAAATCTACTGAACTTTATTTCATTGTGCTTTTAGCTTTGTTTATCTAATGAACTTTATTGCTAAATGATCTAATGTTTTAAACAAGCTTACACTTTGAATATGCTGTCTATTTTGGAATTTTACAAATTTGGCCTTTTATTATGTCGTTTTCGCAGGGTTTCTAAAATAATTTAAAAAAATTAAATAAACGTGAGTCGTTTTAAATACATTAAATTGTGGTAAAAGTTTAAATCGGAAAAACATATGCTAGTTGAATAAAGAAAATTAGTATGCAAACTGTTGTTTTTATAAAGATAAAAAATGAAGCACAACTTATTTCAACTACAATTTAAAAAAAAAACTTTTGTTATATATTACCTAAACTAAATAGAACAAAATAGTCATGAGTATTATTTTTTAGGTTTTGTCACAACATAATTTAATGTTTTTATTTTGTTATGTTGAACATATAAGTGTTCATAGTTTAGTGTTTATAGTTGTTATAAAAAAATATTTTTTTGACCTTCCTAAAAGACTTTAATAAAAAAGTTAGCTATGAAACTTAATTTTGGTCGTTAAAAATACAAAAGTAATAAATTTAAATGAAAAAAAAAGACATGAAAGTTTTACAACTTAATAATGATGTTAAAAAGAAGATAAACTAAATGTATTTGTTACGATATGTTTTCGGAAAAATCGAAAATGTTCAATTTTTTTTCTCTAGCACTGACTTAAAATAATTTTATTATTATTTTTTTCAACAACTGCTAACCTCAAGTATCAAAACAAATAACAAAACAAGGGATGTTTTGAAGTTTTAATCCTTTATGTTATTATTTTAGCACCTTAAAAATTATTTTTAATTTTACTTTTTTTTTTAATGCAGTACAGAATGTTGATTTACCAGCTTGTTCGAAGATAAATTCAAAAGTAGATCTATAATAAATATAAGTAAGTTTCAATTAGTATATAAATGTTCATAAAAACGTTTTTATTTTATAACTTAAGTTTAAAATTTTCAAGCTCATTAGTAGAGTATTTATTAAATAAAAAAATTAATAGATTATTAATAATTACTAGTGCATGATTAAGCAATTAAGACTCAATTTAAAAACATATAGTGATTTATTGGATCCACTATTTAGGATTCGGCTAGATCTGGATCTTACTTTTATATAAAGATCCAGCTGAAACCGGATCTATTAAAAAAAAAATTAAGATCCGGTCGGAACCGGATCCTAAATTTTTTAAGTTTTATTTAGTTTTAATAGAGAACAAACACAAGTAATACTCATTTTTCAAACAATGTGCAGTGTTGACATTAATGTGATCAAATCACTAATTAATGATCAAAACAACTGTCCTTAGTGAATTTAAACTGTTTTGAGTAATCCAGACTTTTTGATTTTCTTTAAAAACGTTGTTTTTGATTTAAAAAAACATTAACTATCAAGTTATTCCATAAAACTTGTTATGTTATAAAATAAAGGCTATTGATTCTAAATCAACAAATCTCATTTAAAATATAGTAAAGAATATGTTTACATTTTGGTTCATCAAAAGAAATATTTTTAGTCAGTCTGAGTTAAAAAACAATACAATAGTTTTTAAGTTTCAAAATAATTAAAATATAATTAAATTTAGAACACCGTAACAAGCCGTTGATGAGATTTGAAAATTATTATAACTTGTTTAAAAAATATTAACTTTTATATTCTTTTTATTAGCCTTAAAACCTAGATCAGCTGATTTAAATGAAAACTGAATTTTGAGTGCTTGCATGTCTTGATAATGTTTTTATTTATCAAAAATACATATTTCTTGCAGTTTGATGATGAAATCAACATAATAGTATTTAAATTTGTGTATATGTTTTATTAATTTCTTTAACTACCATAGCTCCAACTTGTACTAAAATTAGTCAAAATTGACAAGATTTTTTTTCAAAAAATTGAAGTAAAACTTCGTTTTGTTTATAGTAGCTATTGAGTTTAGTACTAGTGTATCAGGTTAATTTTACATTTTGTTTAAGATCTAACGAAAAAATTTCTATAAGATAGTTCAATGTTTTAGAAACCTACATAGTAAACATTAGTTAATGAACTAAAGTTTTTAAAAAGTATTTCGTATGTTTTAAACTCGTTTTAGTCATAAAAGTGAGTTTTTAATGAAGAAATATAACTTAATAAAAAATACTGACAAAATGTTTTTGACGTTTTAGAGTATCTTTTACCACTCTAATAATGAAACATTGATATCAACGTTAGTGTGATTTAATCAGCTTATTATAAATATCATAGAACTAATCAAATTTCTAAACAGTTAACATGCCACAACTGACGTCATAGTAATTTAAACATAAGGTTTACTTCAAACTAAATTCACATATAAGATTAAGTATTTTAATCTACGTAGACGTCCAAGTTATTTTTAGAAATATGAAAAAGTAACTTAGAAAGTACTTTTGTTAGACGGTTTACGTTGAACAAATTGTGAAGTTGTGAGCTTTTTAAACTATTTAAGAAACAATGCTAATACGATGTGAAGTTAAAATCTGTTTATAAATAAAAGCTAAATACCGTGATAAATTAATGATGTTGTCAACAAAAAGAAAATTAAATTTTCATGTAAAATATTTTTTTATAATTTTCGTTAACATATCGGATTCAATTTAAATCTCGTTGAGTTTAATAAAGTTAGTACTCTAACTGGCTTGGGTTTAAATTTTTAATTTAAAAATTTTATCAAAAAGTATTGTTAAAACTAAAATAGATAATTAAGCTTTTTGTGTAGCACTGCAGTTTTAATAGAAATAAACTAACACTAACAAATGCATAAAATTATAATTCGAATTATTTAAAAGTTTTTATATTAACTTACTTATGTTTTTGGAGTACTTTTCTGGAAGTTGTTCTTCTTTTTTTTTATTTTAAGTAAACTATACTTTTTAGTTTTTAGCACTAATATTTTATATTAAATTATTATTTTTGATGTTTTATAACTTTAACACCTTTTATAGTCCATCCCACCAAGCTATTATTTTTCGCGTAATTTAAATTTTTAATAAAACTTTTATGATTTATTTGATACGCTGTGTAGTTATCAATAAATTTACTTTTTTATTATCTTCCCAATAACTGATCATACAATTGCATAGAAGAAACTACTAAAAATAAATTGTGTTTATATTTTGATATAAATACTCAACACATCCCAAGGTTAAATAAACAATCCTTTCATCAACTACTTGGCTACTGTATTTAATAAATACAATAAACATGGCTAATCAACGTACAAACAAATAAAAGGTAGAAAGGAAATAAATCTTATACAAACACATCTTGTAGTTATTATTTATTAAATATAACAGAACTGTTTCAAAACTAAAAAAAGGTGGAAAGGAAACAATTAGTATTGAAGCCAAATCACGTACACAAACTGAACACATTGTTTCGAACTTTTGTTTTGTTGATGTGATAAACATGCGTGGCAGAGAAAAGCAAATAAAACTTTTAAAACAAATAATTCAATATTTTCAAAAGCCTGCCCTTATCACATAAAAACAAACAACAAATTATGATTATATATTTACTACCAAAAGTTATATAATTAACAACTATTTACGTATACAACTTATAAAGAAAGTTATAAAAATTTTCCTTCAAATTGAAGTACAAACTATTTTAATTCAGAACGTTTTTATAAAGTATGAACTTGATTACTATAAAACTTTTTTTTTTCAAATGCACTTAGCTTAAAAAATGCTGGTAAATTAACAAAAACAGACTTTAGGTTTAAATAAAAGAATGTCAAACGTAAAATTACTTTTATTGTCGGAACTTTTTAGAACTTTTATAATTTACATATTTTTGTTTTTTGGTGTCTTTTCAAATGTGCTGAAGTAAAATACTTTTTACCGCATTTTGGACAAGAGTATCTAGGTTCATAGTGATACTTCATATGATTGTTCAAACTGTTTTTAGTTTTAAAGCTTCTGTCATCTGGGCATATTCTGCATTTGTAATTTCTCTCATCACTGTGAGTTGCTTCATGATTTTTTAATTGTTCTTTTCGGGCAAATCGTTTTTAGTTTAAAAGATCTCCTACTACAATTAGTAAGTTAAAATTATAAAATCAGGGGCAAAACTAATTAAATTTAAAATGTCTAAATAGTAAATTATAACTATAATATCAGAGACAAAATCTTCAGTTTTTAATTATTGTAACAATAATAACATCATTCCGTGAAATTAAATCTTAAAACCGCTAATCGACTAAATGTATGGATTTAGGGTTAAAAAGAAGTAAAAGATTAAATAAACAGTATACAAAAGATTAAGTCAGGTAGGAATTTATTGCGTTTGGTTTTAATTTTCTAAGACGGATTCTAACCCTTAGTTTGTATGCTTCATTTCACTTATACTAAGTTCATACTATGATATGAAAATAATTAAAAAAATGTAGTAAAATCTTTACTATTTTTCTAGAATAAGTTAAACTTAAAATTTATATAATTAAAAAAAATAATTAAATATAATTATAAATTAAATCTTATAATCAGTAATTAAGTATTAGTAACAACTATTTTTGAGTTTTAAGTAAAATTGCAATTGTCAAACTAATTTTAAATTAACGATAATTGTTTAAAGCAAATTTTATGAATTTAATCTTTGAAGACTTTAATCTACAATCTAAGTTTCGGTCAAAGACCTCGTCAATGCTTATGTAAAAAAATATAAAAAGATATGTAACAATCATGAAAAATAGAATTTAGACATTTAAAAAAAAACAATTTTTTGCTTAAAAA
The DNA here is from genome assembly GCF_965202585.1 of Thalia democratica. Lineage (NCBI taxonomy): Eukaryota > Metazoa > Chordata > Thaliacea > Salpida > Salpidae > Thalia > Thalia democratica. The sequence goes on along the minus strand of NC_139172.1, from coordinate 2,141,772 downwards.
CAAAAAAAAAATTAAAATTAAGATTTAAACTATGAGCAAACTTTATGACTTAAACAAAGAAATTTTCATTAACAAATCAGATTTTTGGTTATTGCACTAAATTTTAAACATTAATATCGGTATTTACGTTATAAAATTGATTTTACTCAATAATTTATAAAAAAAAAAAATTACTTTGTTTAAAATTGTAAAGCTAATTAAATTAAGTTTGTAGTAAATATAACAAAAACCTTAAAACTTAATTTATAGTTTAAAACTTACTATAAAAAACGCCTTTTAATATTGTTCTATTTATCTTAGCAAATTTACTGTAGCTAAAACTGTATAGCTTTGAAATAAATAGCCTAGTCCACTTAAGCATATAAGATACAATTTAAGCTAACTTACTTATAAATTAACGAATAAGTTAACATAAAACTTCATATTTTTAAAATGTTTTCAAATATTTTGTTTAGATTATTTAAAGTATTTGTTAAACTGTTAAAATATTTCTAGATACTAAATCTTACATTTTTTACACTTTACTTTACATTTTTTTACATAAAAAACTTTATATATAGTTAATTTAAATAATTTCAATAAAAGAAAAGTTTACGTTTCATTTTGGTCGTAATATTTGTTTAATTAATCATTAAAATTATGTCTTCAAAGTCTGCCTTTCTAGACATCATCCTATTTGTAATTATTATATTATTAGCACAAAATTTTAAATTGACAGCTTGCGGCTTGATACATAGGAAAAGCATTTAATTTTTTTTAGTTTTAAATTTTTTTTTTGAATTTTAACATCTAGATCAAGCTAGATGTTTATTTTGGCGTTTTAAAATTTTGGTCTTTCTTTCAAGTCTTTTTTACAGGGTCAAAAGTTATTTTATGAAGAAAATAAATATAAGTCATTTTATGAACTTTTAACGACTCCATAGAATTGTGCTAATCGGTTTTGTTCGATGAAATATATATTAGTTAAATAAAAAAATAAACTGTGCATATCATTGTCTTCATAAAGAGGAAAAACAAAACAAAAACTTTTTCATTTACATTTTAAATTGTTTAAATGCAAATTGAATTTTTGTTATTTATATAACACCAATTAAATAGTACAAAATGGATGTAAAATTTTTTTTTAACTTTTTGTAACAATTAGAATTTTCTTTTCTATTGTTTTATTCAACATATAAGTTTTATGTCTGGTCTTAATGGTTTAGCTTTGGTGTTTATAAAAGTCTTTTTAAAAATATTTTATTTACCTTACTAAAAGAATTTAATAAAATGTCAATAGAGAAAACTTAAAATTGTTCGATATACCGAAAAAAAAAACACTAAACAATTAAGGGATATTTAGTCTAACATTTTTTTAAGATTTCAGCACCAAATTAATATAGATTAAATTAAAAACAGTACATTAGTTATAATTGAGCCAAAATTATAAAAGTATAAAAAAAATAATTAAAATAAAACAGGTAAAAAAACTACTTAAAATTAGTTATCACAAAGTCTAACGAACGCTGTTTTTATAAGAATTTTTTATAAGTATAACAAAATCAAATACTTTCCTTTGATGAACTTTTTTATGTAAGATTGTTTAAAACTGTGAAAGAAAACAAAGTTTAACTGTTTATTTTCACTTATTTTCTTACAGCAACAAAAACGAGCTGTTTTTTATAATGTAAATAAACATAAGCATGACTTAAATATTAAAGATAAGTAAAGATAATTAAATATTAAAGTATATTATATAAAATAAAACAGCTACATTGACATCTAAAAGTTAAAGTATTTTATAAATAATTGATGTTCACATGAAAATTGTCTTTTTCTAGTTAACTATAACATTTATAATAATATACTTGTGTAGAGAAGATAGAAAAAGCTTAAAACTAAAAATACAAGATAAACTAAAGTACTTCAAAAAAGAAAAGCACTTAAACAAGTTTAAACAACATAACATTTTGTTCAAATTTGTCTGGACACATGTACACATAAAGATAAAACAGTAATTTTATTTGGTAAAATTACTTACTCGAAATCTTTAAAATCGTGTTTAAGTTTACAAAAACAACTATTAAAAACTTTGATTTTTAACAAACTACAAACTAAATACATCAAATTGCTTTTTGAGTGTAATAAGTCTAGGTGAAAAGAGTATATGTATAGTCATAAAGAAACATTTAAAACAAGATTTTAAACATGGTCAAATATACCTAATAATTTTTTTTTAGTATTAATATCTGTTTCTCTTACTTTATTTGTTTATTTTCTGTAAATAAATTTACAGTTACTTCAAATAAATTTTTAATTTAAACTTTTTATTTAATATTAGCAAAATAGGCTTTAAAAAAATACACTAAAATAAAGTAACTAATGATTTGGTAAAAAATCTTAAAATGCTATATTAAAGATATAAGTTAATATAGTTTGAATAAAATTTTGGAAATGAAAAACAAGCTCAAGTAACACTAGAATTAAAAAAATATTATATCACGTTAAACTTTGATAACGGTTTTATAATTTAAAATTTTACTAAACAACGTATAAAAGATACGAAAAAGACACTTCCAAATGGAGACATTATTAGGAGAAATAATTGAGCGCTAATATGTGACGTCACTATCTGCTTGGTTACACTAACAAGCTAGCACAACAAAAATTATATTATTTAATTTAGTTTTTGTTAAACAAATTCTATAAACTTTACAGTGGATGTATAATATTTCTTTTTGTTTTATGTTTTTAGTAGTACAGTAAAAAATATCGTTAATTAAATAAAATGTTAAAAACTCCATTTTTAGGTTTTGACTATATTTGTTATATTAACACATCAAATTGGAATCTTCCAGATAACTGCGTAGCCTGACGACTTTAAAACGTTTAACTGATCAGAAGACTCTAGGATCGAGTCCTGGCGTGAACTGAAAATTTCCTTTTTATTATTTTATTATGCAGATCTGCTTGTCACATTTAATTTTGTTTTAGAGTTTCAAAAATCTACAGTCAAAATTCTGCTGACTAAACCAGTTTTGTTGTTTGTGTTACATTCGTTTTTAATTAATTATAACTTATTTGTTTGATTTTCAGTTGTTTAAAAAAATTTTATGCCAAATACACTTTAGTTTATAACAAGATAATTTATACTAAATAAAATTGTTAAAATTATTTAATAAAGCATATTTTCTCCTTTTACTAGATCAATAACTTTTAAGACACTTTTTTAGTTGATAGAAGTAAATGTTCCCTATATCTTAGTTTTATGTCGTCAATTTTTAGTACAATTAAGAAGTTTTAGACAAACTCATTATTCGACATATTTTTATGCATTAAATTATTGATTTAATCCTTTTGCAAGTTAATGTTTGCAAAAACAAACTTGTATTCAATTAATAATAATGAAAAATTAGACATCTATATTTAATTTATTATGATCTTTGTGGTTTAGTTATGCTAAAATAAAAATATTTAGTACAAACATAATTAACTTAGTATCTAAAAAAATGTTTTACTAAATAAATATTTAAATTCAAGTTTTGAAGATTTTTTTTCAAAAAGTTTTTCTTTAACTACATATGGACACCAACACTGTAGCTGTAAACTATCTTACATATTTATCTTAGCTCGGAACTAAAAGTCTATTAAGTACCATAAATTTACTTTTTGGGTTCAATGTTATCACAAATACTATTTTATAAAAATGGTATAATAAATTATGTATTTGTTAAAATTAAGAATTAAAACAAGTGGTACTTATGATCTGTGTATGTTGGTGTGTCAACATTCAAAGACTCGTTGACTTTCTGGGGCAGATTGTTTGTACTCTTTGCTCATTCTTTTCCTGCAGACAGGGCTTATATGCCTAAGACCTGCTGCATCAATGTATCAGTTTAAAGATTATTCTACAAAGATTATTGTTATGTAAGTATGTTTTTATAAATTAAAAAATATACATCGACAAATGTCCTGTTTTAAATATTTTAACAAGTATTTGTTTCGGCCATCATCTACAAAATTGAGATGCTTCGCGCCATCAACAACTAAATATTGAACTTTTACTAGTTTGTGTGGTAAGTTCAATATTTATTGTTTTTATTATGAAAGAAATTTCATACATTATGAATTAAGAATTAATAAATAATTTTCTTTTTACAAACATTTAAGATGGTATTGGTCGATAAATAAGTTTTTACAATAAGTTGTTTGAAAGATTCTTAGTTATATATAAACTCTTACAAGATCTTTTATTGTTTAAGTTTATGGATTGAGAACGTACGTTTGTTATATAATGTGACACAAAGCGCTATAAATCGTAATTTATTTAGTTTTAACAGTCAAGTAAGTAAAAAACTTGCTTTATCAAGTACATATAAATTGCTACTATAAAGGTTACACTTCTGCATTAGTTTTTACAGCTTTTTTATAGATTGTTTGTTTGTTTTTATTGTATATTTATTTGTTATCTGATCACCTTTTTTATTTTTTATTACGATAAAGTTTTGAAAACCAGCCGAAGTGTTTAAGTATTAAAAATATATTTAAATAGAAAAAGTAATATTTACTGCAACCAAAATGATCGAAACTTTTTTTTGCTTTTTTAGTTGGAAATTTGATTTGGAAGCTAGATGGTTTACGTTGAACAAACTGTTGATAGAACAAATGTAACTTTAATAAATAATCTTAATGTTGTACTATATACGTTTCCGTCATCATCGATACAATATGAACATCGTGAAACTAAAGTATATTAAAATTTTAGAACTTTTTTAAATCTTCATTTTGGTAATTCTTTTTAATAATTAAAAGATTTTAATCAGACGTTCTGAACTTCTAAAATTATTTAAGACACAATGCTTTTACAATGTTAAATTAAAACCGTTTATAAATATTAATAAAAAATACATACCTGTGATAAATTAATGATGTCGTCAACAGAATAAAAATTAAATTTCATAAAAATATTTTTATATTTTTTGTTAAAATGCCAGTTGTAATTTATTTTAAATATAGTTTAGTTTAATAAAATTAGTACTCCAACAAGTTTTGGTTGAAACTTCGATTTATAAACATTTAATCAAAAAGTATCATTTATACTTAAAAAGACAATTTAGCTTTAAAAAACAATTAATCGAAAATATTTTTTAAAACCTAAAAAAGATGAATAACTTTTTGTACAACAGTTTTGATATAAAAAATCTATAATATTAACTAATGCATAAAAATATAATTTTACTTATACTAATGGAATAAAATAAAGTTCTTTAGATTAAGACTGTTCTGAGTGAAGCTAATAGAATTTTAATAGAAGTTAAAAAAATAAAGTTATATTGTATATTTAAACTTATAGTTACAACAATAATTTTCTTTAGTTCTTACATGAGGCTGGTATGTTAGTTTTTACTACTCAGCGTGATTTATTAGTTTTTTCAAGTATATTAGAAGTAATTAATTCTTTTTGTTGAAACTACCTTTTTTTTTTTAACTTTTTATGTTTTGTTTTATAGTGAAAAGCAGAACTGCCAGTTTATACTTTTACACTAAATGCTTTGAGGGTACAACTAAATAAACCTTTTCCTATTCACAAAAGTGTTGTCGTAGGTTTTGCAAGTTGACAATAGTTTTCTACAGTACATTATATTAACTATAATATCTATAAATTTATTGATTTGAATTCAACTTGACTGTCAACTTACTTGTAGTATCCCGGAAGTTGTTCTATATTTCTTTATTTCAAGTAAACTACACTGTTCAGTTTATAGCACTTATTTTTTAAATTAACTTGATAGTTTTGATGTTTTTATACCGTTGACACTTTTAATGCTTAAGCCCAAAAAGTTATTATTTTTTGCGCAATGTATAAACATTTTTAAGTATAATAGGACTTTGATTTATTTGAACGCTCTGAAGTTATCATTAAATATTCACTTTTGATATCTTTCCAATAACTAATATTACAAATGCATAGAAAAACTATTATAAAAAAACTACATTAATGTTTTATTTAAATACTTAATAAAGATTTAATTCCAAAATTAAAAGTTTTAATAATTCTCATGGTCAAAAAAAACTATACATTTATAAACTGGTTGCATTAATAAGTCTTATACAAACACATCTTCTAGTTAGTTAATATTAATATAACAGACATGACTAATAAATATACAAACTTTGTCAAAACTGGAGAATGGAACAATTAGTATTGAAGCGTAAACTGTAACTCATTTGCCTGGAACTTTTGTATTGTTGATATAATCAACGAGCAAGCAGAGAAAAGCAAATAAAAGCTTTAAAGCAAATTAGTCAGTTGATCTTAATACAAAAAAAGTTAAGTTAAGAACTAGGTCTTACTTTATATTTTCTATCAAAGGTAGTATAGTAAAGTACTTAAAAACAAATCAAATTAAATTTTCAAGCTAAATAAAGTACAAACTGTTTAAACAAGAACATTAAAAAACTAAATGTTTTTATACTATAAAACTAAAAAGAATATTAAAACTGTTTTTAAAAATACACTTAAATTCTACAAATGCTTGTAAACTAACAAAAAACAAACTTTACGTTTAACTAAAAGACTTTCAATTGCAAAGTCATTATTTTTTGTCATACTATGCAATTATCAGTACTGAACAGAGATGTTAAATCGGAGAGCACAAAATCCCCGCAGTAGAATAAAAAAATGAAATCCCCAGCAATAGAATTAAAATTTCTTATGAAAGAAAAAGCTGTATTTTAGAAGTTGAGAACATAAAAGTTTCATATATTCAATTACACCAACATATTTAAAACCATATTGTTTTTATAAATATGAATGCCTTAAATGTAAGTTTATGTTTTTTATTTTCATAAGGTTAATTTTAGTCACTTTATTGTTAATTTAATCATAACTACCTTTTAACCTTATAGTTGTAGGTAATGTTTGGTTAGAAAAATTAAAGAAAAGTATCTTCCACTTATTTAAATGGTTAATAAACTAAAAACATTGTAGCTTTGGAACTAATTGATGTTAAGTTAATTTATTATTTGATTTTTTTTTCCAAAAATTAGATGAAATAGACAATTTTTTTTTTCTTATATCCTACTTTTATCAAATTATTTGAATTTTTAAACTTGAAAATAAAGTTTGATTATTATAATTTTTTAAGATTCATTATAAATTATTTTATTAAGACATAGATTTCACTTAAAAGTAATTTGAATATAATTTATTATTTTTGTTTACAAACTTGAAACTACTATTTGCTAAGTAGAAATCTATTTAAAATTTTTAATTTTTAATGTGGCAAATTTATTGAGTCTTTTTTTATTATAATTAGGTAATTTATCTAAAAAAAATTATACCTGAAAGTTTTAGTGTACAACTCAAGGTTTTTACAACTAGTTTTGTAAATTAAGCAGAGTTGAAACAAGGTCAGGAAAAGTCAGAAAACTCAGGAAAAGCAGAAAAAAAAGACAAATAACAAGAATAGTAAGGTTTTTTTTTAACAGTCAGGAAGTTTAACTAAATATTAAAAAATACCAGATTTTGTCAGTTTAAATTTACTGAATTCCTTATATTCAAAAACAAGTCTTTGAATGGTAAAGAATTAATTAAAATTCTTTAAAGTGTGATTAAAATTGAAAAAATTTCCAAGAATTTTACAAAATTACTTAATTATCAATGCCTTCATCTTGTAAAATAAAATGAATATCCTTTATAAAACTGCAAAATGTTTCTATTAAAATTTTGTTAAACTACCCTACTTGAACAGACAGTTTTTGTAGGCAGTATGATAATCTGTAGCATTTTTTTAGTAAAACAATGATAATACACAAGAGTTTATCTAGCATACTTTAGAATTGAATTGTTTTTTGTTTAAGTAAATAAATAATTTCATTCTAATTAAACACTAGGTTTAGTGTTTTGGGTAATAAGTTTATGTTTATAATTTACCCCTTTACAATTTTTTCAAAATTGTTTAAATTTTTTAAATAAATTATAAAAGAGGTAAATTTCATGGTTAAGTTTAATTATTTATAGTTTATTGTAGAATAGTTGTTTTTAAATATTTTTTACATAAATAAGGGTAAAATATTTACTACTACTTTTATAATTATTGATAAGATGAAATATAAAATTGAAAGCTTTATTAATTCCTTTTATTAATATAATTTAATATTTTTATTAATAAACTTAAAACTACTACTTGCTTAGATGAATTCTATTTCAAATTTTTGATATGGCAAATTCATTGAGTCTTTTTTTATTATAATTAGGTAATTTATTAAAAAAAAAATTTATATTTGAAAGTTTTAGTATACAACTCAAGGTTTTTACAACTAGTTTTGTAAATTTAGCAGACTTGCAACAAGGTCAGGAAAAGTCAGAAAACTCAGGAAAAGCAAAAATAAAAACAAGTAACAGGAATAGTAAAATAAATCTTTTTTTGAAAACAGTCAGGAAATTTGACTAAATTAAAAAAAAATACCAGATTTTGTCAGTTTAAATTTACTAAATTCCTTATATTTAAAAACAAGTCTTTGAATGGTAAAAGGTTAATAAAAATTCTTTAAAGTGTGATTAAAATTGAAAAAAATTTCAAGAATTTTACAAAATTACTTAATTATCAATGCCTTCATCTTGTAAAATTAAATGAATATCCTTTATAAAACTGCTAAATGTTTCTATTAAAATATTCTAAAACTACCCTACTTGAACAAGCAGTTTTTGTATGCAGTTTGATAATCTGTAGCATTTCTTAGTAAAACAATGATAATACACATAAGTTTATCTAGCATATTTTAAAATTTAATTGTTTTATTTAGGTGAATGAATTATTTCATTTTAATTTAACACTAGGTTTAGTGTTTTGGGTAATAAGTTTATGTGTATAATTTACCTGTTTATAATTTTTTCAAAATAGTTTATATTTAAAAAAAATTATAAAAGAGGTGAATTTCATAGTTAAGTTTAATTATTTATAGTATATTGTAGAATAGCTGTCTTTTAATATTTTTACATAAATAAGGGTAAAATATTCACCTCAATATGTTACATGCAATGTTTAATCTTTTCTCTAATAAATAGAACTGTTCTAGATTTTAAAGTGTAGTTTAAAAATAAATTAATTTAAATTAAAAATTAATAATTTGCCAAGGTTTATGTTGCACTAATAACAAGGATGAAAAATAGTTTCACCATTATATTGAAAATTTTATTTATAAAAATAATATATATTATTAAATTTTAACTACATTTAAAAATCTAAAAACAATTTTTCATTAACAATAAACTTGTTTTTAAAGCCTGGCGTTGGTTTAGTTGTTCTATTTTTATAGATTGAATTTACCAAAATTATTATGGCCCATTAAAAATTGTTGTTAATGAGAAATAAAAGAAAAAAAAAATTGATTTTTAAGATCATAGGAGGATGAAAAAATTTTTAAACATTTTGATATTAATTTTTTTTTATTAAGTATAACCATATCATTAATATTTCAAAGATCTTTTCCTGAAAATTTGTAAAATTTAAAAACTTTTATAAATATATTAAGATGTTGAAACATTTAAATTTGTGGTACCTTGAAGAAATTATGTATTTTTTTTAAACACATGATACAAAAAATTATAGTCAATAAACAAAAATGTTAATTAAAACTTAAAATCACAGAATTTTTTTTTTTGTACTTTATAAGTTTTTTTTTTTTTAAAGCATTAAGCTAAAGAACTTTATTTTTGTTATAAAAGAAAGAGCTTATGTATAAAATTAATATGATATACTGTTTTAATTTTACAAACAAAATGTTATAATAATAAAGTACAATGTAAATTAAAAATTTTAAAAGTTAACTTTTTACTAATTTTATTAAAACAAAAGTTAAAAAAATAACTAATGAAATTTTAATATAAGGTAAAAAATGTGAAAAAGTTAGCTTCAAATTGTTACTTTAGCATTTTAGTTGCTATAGTAAACAGCTGATATTAACAGCTGTAATTAACTTGCATCTTGATTATAACATGACTGGTACTGAAGTATTGTTTAGTAAATTTTTAATTAACACATTTTTCTTTTTTCGTGTTTTTTCAAATCTGTCGAGGTATAAAACTTTTTACCACATTTTGGACAAAAATGTTTTGGCTCATAATGATAAAGCAAATGGTTGGTCAACTGAGGTTTAGTTTTAAAGCTTCTGTCATCTGGGCATATTCTACATTTAAACTTTCTCTCATCACTGTGAGTTGCTTCATGTCTTTTTAAAATTTGCTTTTCAGAAAACCTTTTACCACAAGTTTTGCACTGATAAGGTTTTTCACCTGTATGAGTTTTAATGTGCCGATTAAGATTTGATTTATCTCCGAAACATTTCTGACAAACTTTACATTGATAAGGTTTTTCACCCGTATGAGTTCTGATGTGTATAACAAGTTCTGCTTTACAACTAAAACATTTCAGGCAAGATTTACATTGATGCACCTTATCATGTATGTTTTTGTGTTTTTTAAGAGTATTATTACTAGAAAACTTCTTTTTGCATATCGGACATTCAAACTTGTTATCATTCTTAGTAATTTTGGCTCTAAAACCTGGAAAATTAACACTTAAATTTTTAACTTGGTTAGAATTCTTATTTATTTCTTTAAACTATATAAAAACTTATATTGATCTTTATGCTTAATATACATTTAAAATACTAAGCAGGTAGTTACAATTAATTTAATACAGAATGCTTTCTAAAAAAAATATTAAATATTGAAAACGTTATTTTTTTTAATAAAGTACTTAGAATTAAACGTATTGTTTATTTATATGTATAGTTCATTTAATAAAAGTTTGAAAAAAAAACAATCTTACAAATTGATCTTATTCGATTAAATATATAAGAGTGTATATATATATATATACTAAAATAAAGCGAAAAACTTTCACTAAATATTCCGGTTTTGAAATGAAGATAAAGTTAAGGTTTTAGGTATATTTTACAATAGACTTGAGACTTACTTTAGATAAAGTAATGAAAAAGGTCACATATAATTATAGTTATGTTAAAACGAATCGGATAGTAAGATTTTCGAGAATAAAAAAATATTTACTTAATATTTTACTACTATATGCTTATTTTTTCCCACATATCCCCAAATAATTGCTTACACCTAATACTCTTATAAACATGATTATTTATTGCTTTTCAACATGTTTACACAATATATAAAATTAAATAATCTTACCTTGAATCTCAGTATCAAATTCATGAAGAATTTCCTGAGACATTGATGTCTTAACTTGATAGTCACCAATACTGTCACCTGTAGTATTAAGTAAGACTTCAAAAAAAAAAAAAAAAAAAAATTGAATTCACTTTAAACAACTTTAAACCCAGACTCAAGTCTAATACTTCGAAAAAAAATATAAACAAAAAGTTCCAACTTAATGCATTATATTACAAAACTTTAATTATTTCAAAACAACAAACTGTCACCTATACTGTCTTTCGATTGTGTATCACAATAATTTGAACTTTCACCATCAGAAGACAAGTCATCAGGTTTACTTTTCATTTCTGCTGTTTCGATGTGAGCATTATTTTTGTTTCTTAAATGTGGAACATCACTACCTGTTAAAAAATTTTAATATATTTTTAGTAAAATTAAAATATTATATCTAATATAAAACTTACCAGTTATTATATCACAGTATTTGTTACTATTTTGTAAGAATTTAGAAGTACAACAAGTAGTTTCAGTTTTTTTAGTTTTAGTAAAATTTGAGTCACATAATTCGTCTGGTTCTACTTTTATTACACTCAATTGTTTATTTTTTTCAATGTCATAGATTACTCGTATTGGCCCTATTTTCGTGTGAACAAGTTTTTTTAGTGTTTCAAAATAACTTTCAAAAATCTAATAAACTAATAATCTTAAAAAATTATGTGTAATACAAATGCTTAGTATTAAAAATACCTTTTATTTTTCGAATGTCTTTTGAAATAGAGTCTTTTTCATTCCTTCTATCAACAAATGAAGATTGGAGACTTTGTAATCTTAAAAAGTATTATTTTTCGTATAATTAAGTAAAATTTAACTAATAGGTTTTTTTAGTTTTAATAAACAACAAAACCACTTAAAACTACCTATTTAAAAAAACGTAGATTTAATTTTAGAAATAACATGAGTATAAAAATTTGACTATAACTATAAACTTTGATAACGAAATTTCAAAATAATTTTACCAAAAGCTTTATATACTCCCTAAACTTATGAAAAATTACACTGAATTCGTGTAGTAATGTGTAAATATATATTAAAACTTACTTTGTATTTTTCAACTTTAGGTCTTTCTCCAATGACTTAATTTTTTCCACTTCTAGAACGTATGCTTTTGTCATTATCTTATCTTGCACTTCGAAACTGTAAGTATATAGTTAACTTACTTCAGAGTATAATAATTTTTTACTAAAATTCTTAATTGCTTATTTCAACATTTATTTGTACTTAAAATTTTTATCTTATTATATTTTATCTTGCACTTCAAAACTGTGAGTGTATAGTTATTTTAACTTATGTTTTACGGTAACATAGTTTTATACTTTTTTTTTGTATTAATTGCTTATTTCAAAAATAATTCTTAAAAATTCAGATCAAGTATACATATAAAGTACAACTTATATGTAATAAAAGTTATACACAACTAACTCATCGCTTTTTCCACCAAGTTCTTTTTTCAACTTCTCATTTGTCTCCGACAATTTACAATTTTCATCAGCAAGATTTTTTTTTTCTTTTTCTAGTCTACAATTCTTTTTTTGTAAATGTGGAATCTCTAAGTTTTGCTTTTTAATAACTTCTTTGAAACCTGACATCAAGGACTCAGCTTGGGTAAATTCTAAATAAATATGTAATTAATGTACAATTAAACTTATTTTTGAGCAGAAAAACTAGCATATACATAAAATGACGTTTAATTTTAATAAAATTTTAGTTCAGTAAAACATTGAAAAATTGTTATAATAATAACTATTTAATTTACGAGAAATAAAACTAACTTTCATTTAAATTGTTGCTGTTTGAGAGTTTATCCATTGTTATAATATAATTTTTTTTTATATAAAACTTCTAGAAAAAACTACAGTAAACATAAATTTATTTTTAGGAATTGTAATGTTAATGTAATATAGTAACTGAAAAGTAACTATTTGTATATAATAAATTTATTTCACTACATCTTTTTATTGTATGGTTTACATGTTTTCTAATATAAGCCTGAATAAAACAAACAATTTTTATTAACAAGTTTAACACATTAGTAATTTTAAACTTTAGTTCTTTAGTTTTTATCATGCAAAAATTTGTTTTCTTCTTATATATAAAAATATATCTAAAAATAAATTTGTGTTTTCTAGGATGTAAGTTTATCTGAATATTGAAAATCAGTAAAAGGTTATTGAAACAAAAATATTTAAAAAATGCCTCTACTAGATAAATACATATTTTTCTCAGAAAATAAATTTTAGTTATATTCTTTGGTCGTTTAAGATATGAAATTAAATAGTCATAAATTTAATTATATTAACCATCTTTAATATGATTCATATTTAAGTAAAAAATTTGAAATAAGAAATTTTATGAATTTTTTAACTAAAACTGGTGTACTCATTTATCAGCATAAGTATATAAACCTGTATCAAATAAAAACAAAAACTACTTTTAATAATTATAAATCTTTAAAAGTTGTGGCACTGCATATTAACAAAGCTAAAACAAAACAAACTACACTGCTAAAGTTCAAAAGTATTTGGTGTTTATAATATTGAATGAACATTTTAAAGTAAATTTAAGTAAATTGTTATTTTGAAATAAACTCTTGCTCAATTAAAAGATTATGGGTTGGTATAATCTGTTTTAATTTTAGATTTTCAGCCTTCTATCAGTCACTTATTTTTGGTAACTAGCTGATTTATGCTTAGAAAATTTCCAAATTAGTAGACTTTATTGTTTCTGCATTTTCCTAGATATAAAAACTATAAAAAGTAGCTATAGGGTTTGTCAGAATTTAATATTGATTATTTAGGCTGAACAAACAAGCAATCTTAATATTTCAAAAACAATTATATAATTGATAGCATAAAGGGTTGCTTTTTTTGAGTCAAAAAACTGCCCTGAAACTTTTACAATCTTCAAAAAAATCTTAAATTTTTTCATAATTAAAAAAAATTACTGCTTAAAAGAATTTAATTATAAAATAACAAAATATAAAAATTAAATCAAATAAATTCCATCTAAAATCTGTAACAAAACAGCCTAAGATTTTTTAAAAATCTATAAACTACCCTGAAATTAAAAACAAAGAGCTGCCCTGAGTCACCCAGTGTTTTTAGAAAAAAAATTAAAATATTAAGAATTTCCATGAGTCATTCAAAATTCAAAAAATCTTTTAGTTTTTTTGAGTACCTTAAGTGTGTGGTAACACTGTATATAGCTTAGAAAAGTTTAAAAGATTTTTAAAAACAAAGAACTTAATTTTTTTAATAATTTTAAGGTCAGTTTATTTTTATCAAAAAAGTATTATTTTAAAATTAATGTTAATTAGATTTAAAAGATATCAAAAAAAAGCTGGCTTACTTTTAGAAATCTAACAAATCTACTGAATTTATTTTTTTGTGCTTCATTTTTGTTTGTCTAATAAACTTTATTGCTAAATGATTTAATATTTTATAGAAGCTTACACTTTAAATATACTGTCTATTTTGGCGTTTTACAATTTTGGTCTTTTTTTCAGGTCTTTATTGCAGGGTCTCTAAAATAATTTTTTTTAATAAAAGTGAGTCATTTTAAAAACATTGAGTTGTGCTAATTTTTTTTAAACCAAGCAACTTATGGCAGTTGAATAAAGAAAAGTAGTGTGCAAATTGTTATTTTTATTAAGATAGAAAACGAAACAAAACTTATTTTATCAACAAATTATAATTCAAAAGCAAACACTTTTGTTATATATTACCTAAACTAAATAGAACAATATGGTCGTAAGTATTATTTTTTAGTTTTTATAACAACATAATTTAATGTTTTTATTTTGTTATGTTAAACATGTAAGTGTTCATAGTTTAGTATTTATAGATGTTTTTAAAAAGATTAGTTTTTTGGACCCTTCAAGATATCTCAATAAAAAAATAAACTATAAAACTTAAAATTGGTCGTTAAACATCAAATAAATGAACATAAATGAAAAGTAAGAAAACACTAGCAAGTAAGAATACAACAAGTGAAAGTTTGTAAACTTAATAATACTGTTAAAAATAAATAATGATAAATTGAATGTATTTCTTACGATATTTTTTCGGATAAAATCAAAAATGTTAAATTTTGCAATGACTTTAAAACTATATATTGAATATATATGCTAAATTAATCCGTCAATAAAGCTGTATGACTTATACTTAGTAAACTTAAGAAAATGTATGTGTTTAAGTTTATTGTACAAAAAGAACCACATATTTTCTCATTATAAAGACTTATTAAACAGTTGTCACTTAATAAGGAGAAATATTAGGACTTAGTCACAAAAAACATATATTTTAATCTTTATTTAAGTGAATAACAGCCTGTTTACTAAAGCAGTATACAATAAATATTGAATTAGATATGTTGCTATAATATAAAGGTAGTATGAATCAAATTAATGACTGATTATCTAATATAAGTATATTGATGGTCAATTTGTGATTGTCGCGGGGAATGTCCCGGGTAGGTGGACACATTAGTGTCCATGCTAAATCACGGGGAAGGTTTTCTAGGGGGTAGTTTTGCTACATTTAGACTAGATGTGAGTAAATAGTTAGGGTCCATGTCAAGTAAAACTTGAGACTAAGATAATTTAATTTAATATGGAATGAACAAATAAGCTTAGAAGTAATTTAATTACAAATAAGCTGTAAATGGACTGATACCAACACTCATATCCAAATATCAAATTGACATCACAATCTCTAAATTAATAGACTTTTATGTTTCTGCATTATCATAGTTATAAAAACTATAAAAAGTACCTATGAAATTTGTCAGAATTTATTTATAACTATATAGGGTAAACAAACAAACAATCTTAATATTTAAAAAACAATTATATAACTGATAGTATAGAGGGTTGCTACTCTTTGAGTCAAAAAACTGCCCTGAAACTTTTACGATCTTCAAAAAAATCTAAAAAAATTTCATAATTAATAAAAAACTACTTCTTAAAAAAATTTGGTTATAAAATAACTAAATATAGAAGTTAAATCAAATATATCTCATCAAAAATATGTAACAAAACAGCCTAAGATTTTTAAAAATTCTATTAAGTACCCTGAAATTAAAAAAAAAAACAGCTGCCCTGAGTTACCCTGTGTTTTTTAGGAAAAAAATTAAAATATTAAGAATTTCTTGATTCATTTAAAATTCAAAAATTCTGTTAGTTTTTTTGAGTACCTTAAGTGTGTGGCAACCCTGAATATAGCATAAAAAAGTTGAAAGGATTTTTAATAACAAAGACTCTAGTTTTATCAATAGTTTCAAGTTTAGGTTGTTTTTATTAAAATAAGTATTATTTTTAAGTTAGTGTTAATTAAATTTAAAATAAATAAAGAAAAAAACTAGCTTATTTTAAATATCTAACAAAATCTAACGATTTTTTTTTATTGTGCTTTCATTTTTGTTTATCTAATGAACTATATTGCTAAATGATTTAATATTTTATAGAAGCTTATACATTAAATAAACTGTCTATTTTGGCGTTTTACAGTTTTGGTCTTTTATTCAGGTCTTTTTTGCAGGGTCTGTAAAGTTATTTTTATAAAAAAATAAACGTAAGTCATTTAATTATTTATCTACAAAAAAGTAATTAAACTACAAAAAGCTGTAAAATAACTGATACCAACACTCAAATTCAAATATCAAACTGTGTTCAAAAAACACAGAAGTTGCTGCCAGCCAGTTATAAAACATGTGTACATGTGTGTATATGTATTTCTTGCTTTACAATCAACTTTTATGCAAAATAATAAGTGATTTTCCAATTAGTAATGTGCTAATTAGATTTTATACACAACTTCACCCTGATATTCATAACCCAACATCAGGGATGCATTACCAATGCATTACAAGTTCAATAGTTAACTCAATTTATTAAATATAAGCATATTGAAATTAAGGTTATCTAGTTTTCACACCAAATTTAATATTTTAAAAAGAATGACCATTTTCATTATTCTTTTCTTTTAAAAACTGCTAGCTCAAATATCATAAAAAAAAATAAGGGATGTTTTAAAATTTCAATAACTTATTTATTTATTTTTGCAATTTACACTACTTATTTTATTTTATAAATGCAGTTTTTGAAAGAAAATGTTAGTTCACAATGTTCATATGCAAGTTTACTAGATTAGAGGATAACTTCGAAAGTAAGTCAATGATATTTATATTAAAAAACTTAGTTAAGTTTTATAGTTTTATAAAATAATTCTAATTTTATATTCAAGGTTAAATTTTTACGCTCATTAGTAAAAATATTATTGAAAACAAAAAAGATTCATAGAACATTAAAAAAATACTAGTCATTGAATAATAAACTATCATTCAAAACAAAAACATCAAGTGGTCTACCGGATCCACTGTTTTCTATTATGTTTATATTAATCAATTTAGAGTAACACACATAATTTTTTTAAATGTGCAGAGTTGAAATTATTTTAATCAAAAAAGTATCCTAAGTGAACTTAAACTGTCTTGAGTCATTCTGATGTTTTGTTTTTCTTGAAAATTGCTTATTTTAACAATTATAAATTGTTAACAATAAAGTTTTCTACAAAACTTGTTATGTTAAAAAAAATAACTAAATCAACTTAATTTCATTCAAAACATAGAAAAAGTTATGTTCTGATATTTTTCATAAAAAAATATACTAAATCAGCCTGGTGTTTTATAAAAATTCAAAGTGTTTTGAGTGTCCTGAGTGTGTGACAACCCTGAATGTGTACCAGAGTTTTTACTTTAAATCTTGAAGAAGTTCAAAACATAAAAAAACAAGTTTATTTATACTTAAAATTAGAAGAACTATGATATATTTATAGTAATTTTCAATATATCTGGCAAACAGCTACTAAAAAGTTATATTACTTTATTTATGAATAATATTAAAGATACTACTTAAATAATTTTACCATAATAAATATTATGTTTATACTATAATACATTATCTGATTAGGACTTAGTTTCAAACAATAGTTAAAATTTTACTAGTTAAGATTAATATAGTAAGTTAAATAAAGTTAAAAAAATATAACTAAATATTCTAATGATTATTATGTTTTTCTAATTCCTAAATCTTTATATTAAATCTATTAAGAAAAAAAAAATCGGAAATTTGTTACACTGATATTAAAATTGTTAGGGTCTACAGGTTATTTTCTTCAAGTTTCTAGGTTCTTAAAAGAAAAAAATCGTGATAAGCTGAAATCATTTTACGTCAAATTTCATCATAAATTTTTTCTAAAAGTTTAAGTTGTTTTGTTTTAAATATTTCATTGTAACACTAAATGAAGTCAACTTGAAGAAAAAATTTCTATACAATTTCAAATAAAATAAAACTAAAAGTGAATTTAAGCATTAACTCAACTTAACTTTTTTAAATAAAATACAGATATAAA
Organism: Thalia democratica; assembly: GCF_965202585.1. NCBI lineage: Eukaryota > Metazoa > Chordata > Thaliacea > Salpida > Salpidae > Thalia > Thalia democratica. The sequence goes on along the minus strand of NC_139172.1, from coordinate 2,123,133 downwards.
TACTGTAACATTTATACACTATACATTTAATAAGAAAAAATCTATAACAATGAATAATAACAACAAGAATATTTTTTTTCTAATAGTTTTTCTTAATAATTTTTAAGCCAAAAAATCTAAATATAAAGAAGCAAATAATATTTGCAAACCTAAAAATAAATAAAAATCTTTTTAGGTTTTCTCAGAAAATTAGTTTTATTGATTTTAAGTTATTTTAAAGCAGTAATCTCAGCTTACCACTTATTTATGTAGTTAAATTTTTGTTAAAAGAAATCATCTATCACTAAATTTTTATATGGGCATACTAGAAAATAAAATGTATAAAGATGTTTGTAAATGTTATGATGTTAGGTCAAAATAATAATCTTAATGAATAATAAAAATAATAGTAAGATAAAAAACGCTGCAATTTTGAATTAGACTAAACGACTGTTATTGTAATAAAACAAATCAACTTTTAAATAAAATTTTTTGGTATTAGATGACAATCATTATTAATTCCATAAACATAAATAAATCAGTAAGTAGAAATGTCAACTTATGACCTTGATAATCAATGTTTAATTATTAAGTTTTAAGTTTCTCCTTGAACTTAATATAATATAATATGACTTAAATTTTTAAACATAATGGTAGCTAAGATCATATTTTACTACCTTAGTAAGCTAACAATTTATGGCCATTCTTGTTGTTGAATCTAGGTAGAATATAAATTGTTACTGAAGACGTCCTGTTATAACTATGAATATGTTTTACACTTTTAAAGTAATTATTAAAGTTAGCTGGTAACAAATTATTGTTAAATTTAAATATAATAATATCTTATTCATATAGATTCAGACTTTCAACATTTAATTTATTTTTCAGTTTTGAATTATCTAACGTTATCACCATGTTTCTTATAGCAAATATAATTTATTGCTCTTTTATGAAAACGTTGAATTCAATTATAATTCTTAATTTTCTTCCCACCACAACAAACCAAATCTGATATTGCTCATACACGAAGAATTAAAAAAGTAGATATATTTATTTTTCATTTAAGAAATATCTTATTTGTATTGTACTCTCAATGTTTTTTTATAAAATTGTTTTTATAGTTTCTATGTGTTCTAACCATTTTGAAAATCTGTCTATACCTATTCTCAAATATTTATAAACATTTGTCTTTTTTATAAATGCTTTACCTAATTTTACATTAACATCTATATTTATCCATAAACTATTTTTTTTGATTTATGTAGAAGCATACTATTGGTTTTAAAAAGTTTTTGGTTTTAAATTTGAGTTTATCTGATATCTTTCAGAGTTCTGTATTAAAATTAATTTTGTCACTGAAGTATGTGTCTTTTGTGAATGTTTTGTACAACATTGTAATTTTTACAAAGTTGAGGAGGCTAAGACTAGTATTATACTGTAGATTATCTTTATCAAGTAATATTAGGAATACCAACGGTCCTAATACTGAGCCTTAGGGTACCCAGAATTCAACTTTTAACAGGTTGACTCATATCCTCCAAAGCTAACAAACTGTTTTCTTCCATCTAGAAAAGAAATAGTTAGTAGACGCATATTAGCTTTTACACCATAACATTCAAACTTCCTTAATAATATGTTTTTATTTACACTATAAAATGATTTACTTAAATCCAAAAACACTGCACAAATTCATTTCCCTCATCGAAATTGGAAAGTACCCCTTCAAAGAATTCTGACAAAGTCATATAAACACTTGTTTGATGGAATCTCTCATAATAAGTGATTTCCCATAAAAAAAGCTTGAACTCTGATATTTTGTTCAAAGTATAGCTGTGGTCTAGCTGTGGTGATGCGTATTACTTATCTTAACATAATTTTGCCTTATCTTTTTAGCTTAGTTTGTTATAAATTTTTATTTATTTTATAAAGTTTGCAACATTTCTGTTTTTATTATTCATATTCTCTCTATTTTTAAATCTAAATAATTTGTGTGAAGACATTTTTTACTTTTATAAAAATGCTTTTAATTTAAAAAGTATATAGAATTTAATTTAAGACAACTTAAATCTATTTTATTCAATAAACCGGCAGTGGTATGTCAAGCTATTTTTTGTTTAAATATTTGATCTTAGTAGTGCTAATTTACGTACTACGAAAAAAAAAATGAACAAAGTCGTTCTAAGCACATTTTTACAGTGACATTTTTGCACGATGATTTTTTGCACAGTATATCGCTTTTGCATTCAGGCCGATTTATTGTTCTTTAGCTAGTACCAAATCTCTAACATAAAAAAAAACTCAAAACTAAAATTTTATAAGAGACTCATATCAAAGACAATAAATCTAAGATTTAAAATGTTAAAAAGTTAAAATTAATGTTAGAAACGAAAAATAATTAAATTAAAAAATAAAATTATAAAAAAAAAATCATACCAGGGGCTAAAAACTAAACTTATTTTCAAACTAAAATAAAAAGAATACTAATATTTTAAGTAAATTGTTCTAGTTTATTTTAGTTAAAATTTAAGTTATGAAAAAAGCGCTGTTTTTATTGCCTTTTTCTATTCTCACTAAAAAAAAATCAATATAACTAAAAAATAAACATCAAGTAAAATCTGAAATACCTCTAAACTTCATAAAATAACTAAGTCTTTTTTATTAAATTAACGTTAAAAGAAAAATTAAAATAAACTTAAAATAGTTTATTAAACAACTAATAAATGCTAATTTTTACATCAAAAGACTATAAGTAAAAAAGTAGTCTCAATGTTTGTGTTTTGAAGCGCTACTAAATTAAGTTTATATTTCTGTTTAAAAGTTAACGAAATTTAGTATCAAAAATTGTTTTAGTTTAAAACTGAGAAAAATGTACTTAACTAGTTTATTAAAATTAAGATTAAAATAGGATTAAAGTGAATTGTTGTATGTTATTATATTGCTCAAGGTAAAACTTTTAATAAAAACTTTGGGTTAAAATTTCTTTACAAAACTATCAAACTTTATTTATTGAAAATAATTTGCGTTTAAAATGAATTTCTATTAAAGTTAATGAAAATTAAATTTATAAATTATTTAAGAAAATAAAAGTTAAAAGTGTGCAAAATTGAAGCTCCGTTCAAAATTGACCAATTGTTTAAAAATTTTGCATTGAATAAATATTTCCGTGAAGATATATCACCGTGCAAAAGTGACGCTTTACAAAAATGTTTCAATGCAAATATAACGTCATGCAATAAGTGACGCCGTGCAAAAATTTCGACGTGTAAAATTGTTGTCGTGCAAAAATGACCCTCCTACAATAGAATTGCTGTTCAAAAGAGTCGCCGTGCAAAAGTGACACCTACCAATTTTGTATACTTGGGGTAAAGATTTTAATTACCTTCCAAAAAGAGGTAAGTTTTGCAAAAAGGGGTAAAAAAAAAGTAAAAGGTTAAAAACCCCTCATTAACGCTAACAATACATTAGTGACTTATCAACATTAAAATGAACGTTACCGAAATCAGATTTTTTTTCTTAGAAAGATATGCATCATTGTCAGATCCTAAAATTCCTCAACTTTTTTGTTTTTAATGATATTTATTATTTATATACAGTTTTTATCAAAGATATTTCAAACTATTTAGTTTTGCCTTATTGTGCATCAATTTATAAGGTACTACTGAAAAATTTTTAGCTATACAAAACATATTTAAACTCTTCTACCAAAAAAGATTTAAGAGCAATAAATTTTCCTAGCAATTATTGTAAGTTTGTAGTTTCCCTTTAGACAAAAAAAATTACCTTAAGCTTACTTTAACTTAACTTCAAAAAGTATTTAAGTGTTAATTACAAACAGAAATTGGTCAAAAAGAGTTTAGATAAATTATTTATAAAATTTTGTTTTGCACTGTAGGATTCTTAAGTTTTAATTAAATTTTAATTACTCAGTATTCTATTTGAATTCCCTACAAGGCAAAACAATTTGTTGTAAATAATTTTTTTCACAACCTAAATTTCTGCTTAACACTAACATTGTAATCAATTTAAATGATGCTTTTATAGTAAACTAAAAGGTTAAATTATGTACTAATTTAGATATTAGTAAAACTTTATAAAATGTAAATAACTAATCAAATCAACTCAAACATGATATGAATTAAACCATAATATGTATTTAAACTAAATTGTAAACTGACTACTTATTAAATTATCTTTGACATGCAAGGAACTAAATAGTTTTGTGATAAATATCTTTAAACATAAATTTATTTTTATACGATTTTTTTGAATAAACAATTGCGCGTTACTAAGGTTCTTAATATTTTTTTTTATGAAAATCAAAAGGAATTATCTCATTATATTTTAAACTAATAAAGTTTTGAAATGACACAAAATTGTTAAAAACTAGATTTTTTAGGTGCCAAATTTTTATCAGCAAGTGGACACACATTTAACCAAGCATCAAATAAAATGTTGTTTTAGTAACCAGAATACAAAACTCTGGAAATTCTGAGCATTATACATTCTAGATTGTTTTGTTACATTCTTTAATTTCTGAATTTTCGTACAAGTAAGTAAATTTCAATAATAATATTTTTTATTATTCTTAAATGTACAAAACAATCGCTTTGTAAAGATTATTCAAAAAAAAGATCTAAATAAATTGGCAGCTCTGAAATAAGCGAAAACTAATCCTTAAAATTATTTTTATGCTAATAACAACAAAAAACTTAAAAAAAACACTAAAACAATTCATATACATAGATATTTAATAAAAAACTGTGTGTGATTTGTATTACATCTTTATATAAATTTTATTGTTGTCTGCAGATTAATACAGTTATTTGTATTTGTAAATGTAAAAAATATTAACTGAACTTAACCTAAATATATATTGCATACGATAACGAAAAACTTTTGTCCGAATTTTAAAGATTGTCCAATACAAGGTTTTTTTAAACTTATTTATATGTGGAATAATTGCTCTTTGATTAAACGTTTAAATTAAGGTAGTTCGTATATTTTTTGTTCTATAAAACGCGCTTTTTAAGTTTATCTGCTATTAGTTATGAGTATATTTGATTATTAATTTTATATTTAAATTGTAACGAAATAAGTTAGAGGCGTGTTACTTGAGCAAACTTAAAGTTTTTAAATCAAAGTAAAAATCGCAATCTAAAAAGACATAAACTTTAAGTGTAAACTTGAATATACTGTTTGTATATGTGAAATATATACTTTAAGAACAATAAAATTGTGGAGTTTTGATTTTTTTATGTCAAGAAAAATGACTCAAGTTTCTCTTTTCTAGAATGATTGTCGTGGAAAAATTTATATTTTATTCTTTTTTTTTGTAAAAAGATTTAGCGCTATTACATAAAGTTCTAAGAAAACAAGCTAAATTATTTATTTTAAATGAAATTTCTTTAGTCTACTTATTACTGGCATCACAAAATTGGATTGTTGCTGTATATTTTGTTGTGGTGTCAGTAGATACTTGCTGTTGGATTTGAGCTTACAGTTTCATAATTTTCCCACACTTTGTGGTTTTTATAGTTGAGATTTTAATCTTAATAGTCTTGACCAAATGACGAAACACCAACGGTATTTTTCGGTTAATATGTATATTTATTTTTCGTTAGTTAATTTTAAATTCAAAGAGGTTAACTACAATAGAAACAACTTGCTTTCAAAAACGTTTATTGTTGTAGAGTAGGGGTGGGCAACGTACGGCCCGCGGGCCGGATCCGGCCCGCAGAGTGACAATGACCGGCCCCCGACCGTTTTTTAAACTTCAATAGGATCCGGCCCGCAAAGGGTCAATATTACAAAATGATTACAAAAATATATATCAAATTTTTACAAAACAAAACTGTAAGAATTTGACTTTAAAAACATGCAAATTACTTTAAAAACTAATGTGTACTAATAAATACACCATTTTGCCCTAATATTTTGTGTTGTTCTAACTTAGTTGGAATATACTTTTGTAAAATCACCCCAAGCAAAGTGTTTTTTTAAGTACGATATTTTATATACGTACCTTTGTCAAATATTATGTCAATTTTATTCATAGACATTATTTAAACATCTGACATGTTTTAATCTGCATCTTAATTTGTCAGAATTGGGAAAGTTTTTTGAATTTGAAAAATTAAAAAAAGTGATCATCTGTATCCATAAATTTGTATTTCGGCCGGATCCGAAACTTTTATTTACATAAGAATCCGACCGGATCTGTATCTCGACTTAAAATTAGTTTCCTGTCGGATTCGGATCTAAAAAGTCATTATTCGGCTTGATCCGGTAAATCACTAATTCTAAATGTTCCGGGCCGCAAAAGACTAAGTTTACCTGATCCGGCCCGTTGATTGAAAAATGTTGCCCACCCGTATTATAGAGGAAAGAATGAGACTAATATTTTCAACCATAAAAACCAATATAAATTTGTTAAATCACTAAAAATGCTTTAAGACTCAAAAACAAAACAGTAAACTGTTTAGCAATAAACAAATGATTATTTAATTAGAATTTCTGTTTTAGTACCTCTTTTTAGCAACGTTTTTTAGATCTTTTTGTCGTAATTTCGTAGTTCAAAAATGTTATATCTACAATTTTAACAGAAAGTGAATTCATATTAGCATTTTTTAAACTTTGTTCTAAATTTACAACTTTCTGTAAATTATATTTTATAGTAAAAGTAATAAAGTTAATAGCTAACTACCGAAAAAAAACCTAAACCAATAAATAGTATATTATATTACTGAATCAGAAGAGCTTTATTTTTCTCTAGTAAACATTACAAGAATGTTAAAGTTAGTCTGTATATTGAAGTTAGTGTTAACTGCGTAACATAAAAAAATACATTGTTTTATATGTGGGCAACCTTTTTAGGCCAGCTAACGAAAACAACTTAGTCCTTGGTGGGCTAAAGCATTTATTTTAATTAATTCACGAAAATTAATCAATTAAAAAATCTATTCGAAAAGTGTTAAATATATGTGAACTTTTTTAACTATACTATGTGTAAGTATTAAATTTCTCAGAATATCTAGTGGAAGTTTTATATTTTAATTAATGTATATACATTTTCAAACATAATAAGACTTTTATGATTTATTTGATACGCTAGGTACTTATCATAAAATGTTTACTTTAAATATCTTGCCTTTAACTGATCATACAGTTGCATAAAACACTGTAATATAAATAAACTATAGTTATATTTAAATTTCAATACTTAATACATATGGTTGTAGAAACTATTTATAAACTTTTTGCCTTAATAAACTTTATACAAGCACATTTTATAGTTATTATTTAATAAATACAACAGACGTAGCTAATCAATATACAAACTTTGTCAAAACAAAGAAAATATAGAAAGGAAACAATTAGTACTGAAGCTAAAGCACTCTTACAAACTGAACTCGCGAATTTTTATTAATGTAATAAACGAGAGAGGCAAGAAAAGTAAGCCAACTGGCGGATAGTTTAATAGCAATTAAAACTTCTGAAGCAAATAATTAAGGATTTAAAAAGTCTTATTAAAAGAAAAATTACCATCAAATTTTGACTATATATCAACTATCAAAGATTATATAGCAGAGTACTTAGAAATAAATCAATAATAATTTTTCTGCGAGTTCAAGTACAAACTATTTAAAGTCAGAACGTTCTTTTTTTTAAATAAAATTATCTGCAGTAAAACTAAAAAAAATATTAAAATGGTTTTTAAAAATACACCTAGCTTCTACAAATGCTGGTAAATTAAAAAAAAAACAAACTTTACATTTAACTAAAAGACTTTCAGTTTCAAAATATTATTTTTTGTCATAATATGTAATTATCAGTACTGAAGTATTGTTTAGCAAATTTACAGTTAACATATTTTACTTTTTACGTGTCTTTTCAAATCTGTTGAAGTATAAAACTTTTTACCACATTTTAGACAAGAATGTTTTGGTTCATAGTGATACTTCATATGATTGTTCAAGTTTGATGTAGTATGAAACTTCTTTTTACAAAGTTTGCACGAGTATCTAGGTTCATAGTGATACTTCATATGATTGTTCAAACTGTTTTTAGTTTTGAAGCTTCTGTCATCTGGGCATATTCTGCATTTGTAATTTCTCTCATCACTGTGAGTTGCTTCATGATTTTTTAATTGTTCTTTTCGGGCAAATCTTTTACCACAAGTTTTGCATTGGTAAGGTTTTTCACCTGTATGAGTTCTGACGTGTATAACAAGATCTGCTTTACATTTAAAACATTTCAGGCAAGTTTCACATTGATACACCTTATCATGTATGTTCTTGTGTAGATTAAGTGAATTATTACTCCCAAACTTCTTTTTGCAAATTGTACATTCAAACTTATTATCATTCTTAGTGATGTCAGCTCTAAAATCTGGAAAATTTTTATTGTTAACGCATGAACTTTTAACTTGGTTAGAATACTTACTGATTTCTATAAACTATATAAAACTTAAATTAATTCTTATATTTCCTATACATTTATAATAATAAGCAGGTAGTGATTATGAATTTAATACAGAATGCTTTCTAAAAAAATATTAACTATTCAAAACGTTATGTCTCAAAACAAACTACTTAGAAATAAAAGTATAGTTTATTTATATGTCTTTTTCATTTATTGACATTTTGATAAATCAAACAAGATGAACTGATTCGATTATATATATACTATAGTGTATATACATTAGGAATAAGCAACGTAAATCTGATCCAAAAAAATAAATTGAAAAACTTTCACTTTATTTTCCAGTTTTCAAATGAAGATAAAGCAAAGATTTTAAATTTATTTTACAACGACTTGAGACTTACTTTAGATATAGTAAAGATCAAGGTCACAAACAATTATCATTATGTCAAAACAAATCTTTATAGTAGAGGAATTTTCGGGAGCTAAACAAATTTGAAATGTTTACTCCTTATTTTACTACGATTTGCCTATTTTTCCCACATACCCACGAATAAACGTTGCTTACACCTAGTACTCTTATAAACATGATTATTTATTGCTTTTCAACATACATATGACAATATTTAATTCCTTGCCTGTTATTAAATAAACTTGCCTTGAATCTCAGTATCAAGTTCATGAAGAATTTCCTGAGACATTGATGTCTTAACTTGATAGTCACTAATACTGTCACCTGTAATATTAAATAAGACTTCAAAAAACAAAATTAAAATTGACTTCACTTTAAACAACTTTAGACCCTTTTTGGCTCAAGTCTAATACTTCGAAAAAAAAAATAAACAAAAAATTCCGACTTAATGCATTATATTACAAAACTTTAATTATTTCAAAATAACAAACTTTCACCTATACTGTCTTTTGATTGTGTATCACAATAATTTGAACTTTCACCATCAGAAGACAAGTCATCAGGTTTACTTTTCATTTTTGTTGTTTCAATGTGAGCATTATTTTTGTTTCTTAAATGCGAAACTTCGCTACCTGTTAAAAAATTTTATTATATTTTTAGTAAAGTTAAAATATTACATCTAATATAAAACTTACCAGTTATTATATCACAATTTTTGTTACTTTTTTGTAAAGAGTTAGAGGTACTACAAGTAGTTTCAGTTTCTTTAGTTTGAGTAAAACTTGAGTCACATAATTCTTCTGGTTCTAGTTTTATTACACTCAGTTGTTTATTTTTTTCAACATCATACATAACTCGTATTGGCCCTATTTTTGTGTGAACATATTCTTTTTAGTGTTTCAAAATATCTTTTAATAATGTAATAAACTAACAATATAAACAAAATTTTGTGTAATACAAAAACTTAGTATTATAAATACCTTCACTTTTTCGAATGTCTTTTGAAATAGAGTCTTTTTCATTCCTTCTATCAACAGATGAAGATTGGAGACTTTGTAATCTTTAAAAGTATTACATTTTGTATAATTAAATAAAACTAAACTAATAGGTTTTTTAGTTTTAATAAACAACAAAACCACTTAAAACTACACATTAAAAAAAAAGTAGATTTACTTTTAGAAATAACATGAGTTAAAATTTAACTATAACTATAAACTTTGATAACGAAAATTCAAAATAATTTTATCAAAAGTTTTATATACTCCCTAAATATATGAAAAATTACACTAAATTCGTGTAGTGAGTTGTAAATATATATTAAAACTTACTTTGTATTTTTCAACTTCAGGTCTTTCTCCAATGACTTAATTTTTTCCACTAATAGAACGTATGCTTTTGTCTCTATCTTATCTTGCACTTCAAAACTGTAAAAACATAGTTAACTTACTTCATGGTATAATAACTTTTTACTAAAATTCTTAATTGCTTATTTCAACATTCATTTGTACTTAAAATTTTTATCTTATTATATTTTATCTTGCACTTCAAAACTGTGAGTGTATAGTTATTTTAACTTATGTTTTACGGTAACATAGTTTTATACTTTTTTTTTTGTATTAATTGCTTATTTCACAAATAATTCTTAAAAAATTCAGATCAAGTATACATATAAAGTACAACTAATATGTAATAAAAGTTATACACAACTAACTCATCGCTTTTTGCACTAAGTTCTTTTTTTAACTTTTCATTTGTTTCCGATAATTTACAATTTTCATCAGCAAGACTTTCTTTTTCTTTCTTTAATCTGCAATTTTTTTCTTGTAAAAGTTGAATCTCTAAGTTTTGCTTTTCAATAACTTCTTTGAAACCTAACATCAAGGATTCAGCTTGGGTAAATTCTAAATAAATTTGTAATTAATGTACAAACAAACTTATTTTTAAACAGAAAAACTAGTACATACATAAAGTGACGTTTAATTTTGATAAAATTTTAATTTAGTAAAACATTGAAAAATTATTAAATTAAAACTATTTAGTAACCACAAATAAAACTAACTTTCATTTAAATTGTTGCTGTTTGAGAGTTTATCCATTGTTATATTAAAAATTATTAATATATAAAACTTCTAGAAAAAACTACTATAAATATTCATTTATTTTTAGGTATTGTAATTTTAATGTAATAAAGTTACTGAAAAGAAACTCTTTTTATTTTGTATGAAATAAACTTATTTCACTACATCTTTTTATTGTACGGTTTACATGTATTCTAATATAAGCCTGAATAAAAAAACATTTTTGATTAACAAGATTAACACATAAGAAATTTTAAACTTTAGTTTTTTAGTTTTTATCATGCAAAAATTGTTTTACTTCTTATATATAAAAATATATCTAAAATATATTGCATGTTTTAGACAAGAAGATAAGAAATCTAATATTATAAACTTTATTTAAAAATAAATTTGTATTTTCTAGGATGTAAGTGTATCTGAAAATTTAAAATCAGTAAAATGTTTTTAAAACAAAAATAATTAAAAACTTCCTCTACTAAATAAATACAAAATTTGTTTTTATAAAATTATGTTTAATTATACTCTTTGGTCTTTAAAGGTATGAAGTTAAATAGTCATATATTTAATTATATTAACCATTTTAAATTTAATTCATATTTAAGTAATAAATTTATAATAAGAATTTTTATGAACTTTTCTACTTTACTCATTTATCAGCATAATTATATAAATCTGTATCAATTTAATAAAAATAATACTTTTAATAATCATAAATCTATAAAAGTTGTGGCACTGCATATTAACAAAGCTAAAACAAAACAAACTACACTTTTAAAGTTCAAAAGTATGTTGTGTTTATAATATTGGAAAAACATTTTAAAGTTAACTTAAGAAAATTGATATTTTGAAATAAACTTTTGCTTTTAAAAATAAATTAAAAGATTATGGGTAGGTATAATATGTTTTAATATAAGATATTCAGCCTCCTTCTATTTTTGATAAGTGGCTGATTAATGCTTAGGAAATTTCCAAACTAATGGACTTTATTGTTTCTGCATTTTCCTAGATATAAAAACTATAAAACGTACCTATGAAATTTGTCAGATTTTATTATTAATTATATAGGGTGAACAAACAAACAATCTTAATTTTAAATAACAATTATACTATTGATATTATAAAGGGTTGCTTTGCTACTCTTTGAGTAAAAAAAAATGCCCTGAAATTTTTACAATCTTCAAAAAAATCTGAAAAAATTTCATAATTAATAAATACTACTTCTTAAAAAAATTTTGTTATAAAATAACAAAATATAAAAATTAAATCAAATAAATTTTATCTAAAATCTGTAACAAAATAGCCTAAGATTTTTTTAAAATCTATAAACTACCCTGAAATTAAAAAAAAAGCTGCCCTGAGTCACCCTGTGTTTTTAGGAAAAAAATCAAAATATTAAGAACTTTTATGAGTCATTCAAAATTCAAAAATTCATTTAGTTTTTTTGAGTACCTTAAGTGTGTGGCAATCCTGAATATACCTAAAAAAAATTTAAAAGATTTTTAAGAACAAAAAACTTAATTTTATCAATAATTTTATGGTCAGTTTGTTTTTATCAAAAAAGTATTATTTTAAAATTAATGTTAATTAGATTTAAAAGATATCAAAAAAAATCTGGCTATTTTTTAAAATCTAACAAATTTACTGATTTTTTTCTATTTTGCTCTCATTTTTGTTTATCTAATAAACTTTATTGCTAAATGATTTAATATTTTATAGAAGCTTATACTTTAAATATACTGTCTATTTTGGCGTTTTACAATTTTGGTCTTTTTTTCAGGTCTTTATTGCAGGGTTCCTAAAGTAATGTTTTTTAATAAAAGTGAGTCATTTTAAAAACATTGAATTGTGCTAATTTGTTTTAAACCGAGCAATTTATGTTAGTTAAATAAAGAAAAGTAGTGTGCAAACTGTTATTTTTATAAAGATAGAAAACGAAACAAAACTTATTTTATCTACAAATTATAATTCAAAAGCAAACACTTATGTTATATATTACCTAAACTAAATAGAACAAAAATTGTCGTTAGTAATATTTTTTTAGTTTTTATAACAACATAGTTTAATGTTTTTATTTTGTTATGTTAGACATATAAGTGTTCATAGTTTTTATGTTATTTACTGTTATTTAGAGGGTAACTCTAAAACTAGTTCAATAAAATATATAAACAAAATTAAATTAAATTATATATGCTTATTTAAATGTTTTTATTTTATACTTAAGGTTTAATTTTATCAATCTTATTATTAGAACTCTTGATAAAAAACATTATTAAAATAATAATCAATACTAGTGCATGATTAAGCAATTATGACTAAAAACAAAAACATCTAGTGATCTGCTGGATTTATTTTAATTTAAGATACGGCCTGAGTGTGCCGGGTTGACATTATTTTGATTAAAAAACTGTCCTGGGAGAACAGAATTAAAGATCTTAAATTATTTTAAAAATTGATTTTTTTTTAAATATGAAAAAGCGATTCATTATATAAAATAGTCTAGGTTAAACTTATTTAGTCTTTAAGACATTACGTAGTTTGTCAAGACTTTTGTATATTAGTCAATGTTAGTTTTATTTCGATAAATATGTATAACTTAAATTGACGTTTAATGTGTAGCTAAAAGTCATTTAAAATAATTAACTGAATAAAAGTAAAACCTTCTTTAGTGTGACTAAAAATAAAACAAAAATATTATTTAAAGGTCACTAAAACTAAAACTGTGGCCCGCGAAGATTTTGGAAACTTGAGATTTGGCCCGCAAGCACCTACTGCCTGCCGACCCCTGCTATACACCTAACTTAAAACTGGTGTTACGAACAAAATATAAATATGTATATAAATATAAATATATAAATAATAATTTCAAAACTTGTCATCTATAAATCCTATAGGTCATTACACGTCTATGAGAAATAATTTTTTTAAACAACAGGATTTAATTTTTTTAATAAGTTTCTACATTTAACTTATATATTATTTTTAGTTTATTTAATCAATAATGTTAATGTAAAATGAATTCAAATAATTATATTTAAATTTTTTAGGGATTTTTTTTTGCTCTACACTATATAAGAGAGCGTCAACTAATTTACTACAAACAAAACAAAATAACATTTTTTAATTAACTTAATATAGTTATAAAAAATTGCATAGTTTAATTGGCTTACTGATATATAAAAATTGTAATCTATAAATCCTACAGGTCATAACAAGTCTATCAGAAATATTTATTTATTAACAGCAGTAGTCGAATTTTTTAATGAATATCTACATTTGTGCACTTGAATATTTTTCAAGTAAACAATAACTTTTTTTTTAGTATAATTGTTCAACATAACCATAAACTTGTGTTTGATGTCAGAATCACAAACAAGTAAATGTTACGTTATTTAGTGAAAAATTAATAAAACTTCCTGTTTGAAAAAATTTAAACGTTAAACAGAATCTTCGTTTCGTTACAAGAAAAGAGTGAAGCTGAAGAAACTTTTGTAGTTTAACTATAAAGTTTTTAGTAGTATTTAAATTTAAAAGCTATGTTTCTTTTAAAGTAATTGTAATATAAGTCAAAACTAAAAAGCTCATTAATAAATGTTTATTTAGCTAAGTATTAGCTGCGTCAAAATAAAATAGATACTTTACATTTGTTAGCATTCTAGTATCTATTTTGTTACAATACAACTAACTCAAAACTGATGTTACGAACAAAACTTTACAATATCAGTATTTGTAAAACTGTTTTAATATTTTTTAAATGTTCAACGTTATTCATTTTTTTAATTTGTGCCATTAAACCGTTTTTACGCAAACGATGTTGATAGTTGTATAACAAAAGTTACTAAACTCTATGCTTTTTTAGTATGATTAAGAACATTTTGGTCTCATTTAAAAAAAATATCTTTTTTATTCTGATTGAAGTTTTGTTATTATTGTATATTTTTTTAAACTTAAATAAATAGTTTATAATTAAATAAAAAGATTATTACCTTAAGCTAGGATTTTTTTTTATAAAACGTTTATATTCTTGTTGGTTAAGTTCGTATTATAGTTTGTTGGCATATAACACATTAAACAAATACAATAATTAAACCTTTTTGAACGCAAACTTTATCCGTTTATAATTAAGTTGACATGTTTTCATATTGTTTATAAAAAGAGTATTTTAATATGTGGAGTATTGTTATGTGGAAATTACAACAAATATTGTAAATTTAATCAAATTATTATTAAGCTAAGTTATCTATAAACATTTATTGCCAATAAAGTCATTGTTTAAAATAAACTTTATAACGTACTTAAAACAATTAATTTATTTTTTGTCTAAAACTTAAATACATAATTGTTAATTAAAAAAATTTATAGTGTAAATTTAAATATCAAAACATTTTAAAAAGTGCTTATAGATTTTTTTATTTTTGAAAACTTAAATTTATTATTGACACTTGTTTATAATGATACACTGACTTTGCATAATAGCATAAACAAACTTGCTTAAATTTCTAATTAATTTTCAAACAACTTTAAACATTTTATGAGATCTTGTATTAAAAATATAAATCTATATAATAATAAAACTGAAAAATGTATAAAAAACAAAAGAAATCTTATACTGAATAGGAACAAATATCTGCCAACACTTTAACGAAGTATGATTTTGTTTATTAACTTCAAAAATTATTTTATATTCAGACGTATAAAACAATAACGTTAATATCAAAGTATTTACAAGTTTATTTCTTTATAAAACTATATTTTTTTACAAAAAAGGAGTAAACTAAAAGATAAAAACTGCATACAATCAATATAGGTAGAAGATAAATAACTAAAAATTAAGCAATCTTAGAAATATTATAATCTAATAAACAATCTACGTAAACCAACATTTAAATTAGTCTCGTAACTACCATAACAATACTCTAGTAAAACTTTTGAACTTCTAAACCATTGGGACCTTAAAGCAGTTGATGTGCTTAAAGTTTTCTATTTCCATCGAAGTTTTAAGGTTTTTAGCATCAATGTATATTGATTTTGTTATTTTACTTACATAATAAATCATAACTAATATTTACTACCTTGTATAAATTGACAAATCGTTAAAAAAATCTAGTTTTGGTGCCCATTCATGAAGAGTTTTAATATAGTAGAACGTTCTAGTGAAACTATCATCCATCCAACTATCATTCATAGTGAAACTATCATCCAGTTAACTATCATTCATAGTGAAACTATCCAGAACTATCACTACTAACTGCAATTGAAATCATATTAATAATGATATTATCTGTAGAATGATTAGTTCTTGGTGATAACATACTGGAAAAATAATACCATTTGTTCTTATAAAAGTCATAACCTTCAATAGATGTTAGATTTACAAGATTATAACTTAAACATAAATCATTGTACAATCTGAATAAAATCTGATGGAACAATTTATTTTCTGAAACCTGAAAGCATTATTTAACCTTCAAAACCTGACCTTCCCTACTTTCCAACATAGATGCAATAAAACTACATCAGTCTTTTTGTCATAGTATTAAGAACCGTTATAACCAAATCTACTAATGATGAACACGTTTTGCATAACTGAAGACACACAGTAATCGAGTTCTACTTCTTTTAATAAAGGTAGTCCATACCAGGTTTTGTTAACGAAGAATATTTTATACCGGATATCGTATTGTGATCTTCAAACTGGCCTAATACATAAATTTCAGAAACAGTTAGAAACAGCTTTACATCCATACTTCAGTTTAGATAGACTAGGAAGGTACGTTTTAGTACCGAAATTGTTCGAGAGAAAATGTTTAAAAGTTGATACATCTCCGCTGTAACAATCTTCACAAAACACAACAATACTAAATTAGTTTCCGTTTCTTTTAAATATACTGTTGACAACAAAGTATAATAGTTACAACTGGATTCTAATAAAAGTTAAAATCGATTTTAATCATTTTTATTTTTTTAAGTTCATCTAAAGCAACTTATTGTTTTTTTAAGTCTAAACAAAATTTCTATAAAAAAGTAGCTTACTACTAAATTTTTGTGATCTTTTTTATTGTTCTCTATACTTTTTTGTTTAACTACGTATACAACATTTGGATATAAAGATTGTAAATAGTAAGTTCGTAGACAAAATAGGAAGTTATTGGACTAGTATAAATCAAACTTGTGCTATCCTTGTTTACTATTGAAGTACTATTCAAAAAACAATAACTTAATTAAAGTGTTTCCTCAAACATAAAAAAATATTTCAATTAAATAATTAAAATATTTAGAATATAGATATTTAATAGCCAATAACTCTAGTAAACCTTACAAAAGTATGGTAATCTACTAATACAGCTGCTGTTGTAGAGCAAGTTATATTGAATTCACGACATGCCATCTAAGGAAAATAATTAAAAAACATATACCAAAAAGTGTAGAGAACTTTTGCTTTTCAGATAAGAAATATGATATACCGGTAAAAGTTTTAAACGCATCTAAACGTTCATCTATTGCAGAACATTTAGTTAGTAATCAAACTTGTGCAAACAGTTACAATCTAAATAGATTTACAATTATTAAAATTGTAGCAATGTTTTCGATTTGATTAAGTTAGAAGCCAGTTGTATTTTGTTGAGGAAACCTGTTTTATGTAAGCAAAACGATTTTAACTATACTGTTTCTTTATTTTTGTAGTATTTTATAAGGATTGTTTTAATTTAGTTATGTTTAGTTCTACTGTAGATTAATTATAACGTAAGTGAACTTATTTGATTTTAACTGTTACTAATTGCTTTTTTTGTTTATTAATCTTTTGATTACTTTATGATTACTTGATCACATGGTTACTGTAGTTATTACTTGTAAGTTTTGTACTCTACTGATGAGAATTGCTCGAAATATATTCAGTATTTCTGAAATTGTGTGTACTGTGTAACTTATTGTATACTCACATACTCAACATAACAAAAACAAACAATTAATTTTGTTAAAAAAACTGAAAAATAATACTTACGACCATTTTAGTCTATTTAACGTAATGTGTAACAAAAATTCTTAGTTTGGTTTAAAGAATTTGTAGATGCAACAAGTTTAGTTTAGTTTTTCCTCTTAATGCAAACAACAACCTGTACAGTAGTTTTCTTTATTTAACTAAAATATATTTCTTTGATTAAAACAAATTTGCACAATTCAATGGAGTCGTAAACTGACTCACTTTTTTATATTTAAAAATCACTTTACAGACCCTGCAAAAAAACCTGAATGAAAACCAAAAATGAAAACCTCCAAAATAAACAGCATTTTTAAAGTTCTAAGGTTGTAAAAAACATTAGATCATTTAGCAATGGCTTTATTAGCTTGATAATAATGTAAGCACAGTAAAAAAAAATTCTCGTAGATTCTTTCAGAATTCTAAAAATAATTTACTGTGTTAAAAACTTTTTTCAGATATAATTAACACTAATTTTAAGATATTTAGATGAATAATTCAAAGAAAAATTGCATTAAAAATATTTTCAAGGATTAAAGTTAAGAATAAAATGTTTCTTATATTTTTTTAGTGAAGAATTTATTTTATATAAGTTTATTTGTAAATTAACCTTATACTAAAAATTATGTAGTGTAAATATTTTAAAAACCAAATATATTAAGATGAGAATATTCTAGTAAAATTTATTTTTATATTGCATAACATTACCACAATGAAATAATAGTCCCTTATAAAATTAATGATCAAGTCTAATATTACATTTAAGAAGTTTATAAATAACTATGTTATTAGATATAATTATATTATTAGATATAATGGATAAGCTACAAAGCAGCATAAATTTGAATAAATAATAGCAAGCTAATTGTAAGTTCTCAACAGACTTGAAATTTCAGTTTAACTTTTATATACATCCGGTCAAAGTCAGACATAACAATAGGTTTATTATGGTAAATCAAAAAACAAATAGGTACTATTTTACTGAAAACCTATATTCTACCTCATTTTTAAAGTATTTGTTTTTAAACATTTTTAGCCTAATCTTTATTTATTTTTGTTTTTTCAAAAGAAGTTTCAAATTTTTAAGTAAAAATTTAAATATAAGAAACAAAGTATGTAAACAATTTTTGCCAAAACATATTTTCCTTACTGACGAAAAATCTGTTTTCCATTCAATAAGGATTCTTTGATACTCTCTGACTGTGAGTTACCATACCTAAAAATTTAACATTATCTTTTTTTATTAAACGAAAACTTGTACCTAAATTACAACTGTTAATAATGAGTTCAGTAAAATTTATCTATAGTAGATGTTAAAAGTAAAATTTTATCTTCAGATATAGCAACAATTTAGTTGTTTTGAAACTTGATAGTAAAAATATTATTATAATAAAAACATACAAATACCCTAGAAATTATTAATTAAATTAATTTATTTGTTTTTGAGAATATTTTGAACTTCTTTTATCTATATTCAGGTTGGCCACACACTCAGGATACTCAGAGAAACTTAAGGGATATTTTAAATTTTAGGGGAAGTCAGGGTATTTTGATTTATTCATAAAAAAACAGGGTGACACAGGGCAGTTTTAACATTTTATTAAAATCTCAGAGTAGTTAAAAGATTTTTTTTTTAATCTTAAGAAAGATTTTTTATGGAATTTAGATGAGGTTTAATTAATTTGATTTTAATATTTTGTTCATTTATAACCAATTTCTTTAAACAAGTAAATTTTTTATTGATTTTGAACTTTTTAAATCTTTTTTTAAGGATAATAAATGTCTCAGAGTGACTCAGGGCAACCTTTATTTCGACTCAAAGAGTGGCAACCCTGTATATTTTCAAATCTTATACTTTTTTTTTCATGATAAAATTTTTATTTATTAATCGTGTATAGTTAAAAAAAAATTTGCTGAAAAGTTTAATTGCTTCTTTAAATATATTTTTTAAATAAAAAAATAAGCAAAAATAAAAGTCAAGTAAACTAAACAGTTTCTAAGCTTAAATAATGCCAGTTATTAAAACTAGCAGAGGCTAAAAAGCTCAAATTTAAAAAGAGTAGGACAACCCAAGACCTTTTTATTGAGCAAGAGTTAAAATCAAAAATCATTTTTTTATCGATAATGTTTATTCCAGTACATATTTAAAAAATTTTAAAGGTATAGTTTGTTTATTTTTAGCTATAATCATATGCAGTGCCAAAATTTTTAAGGGCTTATATTTTTCAAAAACTATTATTTATAAAGTATTTAGACTTCTATTTTTATGCTGATATATGATTAAACAAGTTGAATAATAGTAGAAAAGTTCAGTAATGATTAAATAATAATTTTTATATTTAAATTCCTTCTTAAATGGGAATTATATTAAAAATTATTCATTTAATTTAATTTATGACTGTTTTACTTTAATACAACTTGCTTGAACACCTTTTAAGATCAAAGTATAATTCAACATTAATTTATGACAAAAATATTTATTTATTTAATAGAGTTAGTTTTCTATTATTTTTACCACAATAACTATTTTGTGATTTTAGTGAGAAAACAAATTTATTAGAAATATAACTTTGTATAATTATAATTTTTTACTGTTATATATATTTTTATAAAACACATAACAAAATTTCGCATGATAAAAATTAAGAAATAAAGTAACTACTAATGTGTTAAATTTGCTGTTTAAAAAATTTATTTTGTTCAGTCTTTTATTATAAAACATGTTAACAATGAACATAGTTTAAAAAAAAAGATATAGTATAACAAGTTCATTCTTATAAATAAGTTTTTTTTTAGTAACTTTACAACATTAAAATTACAATTTCTAAAAATAAATAAATATATATTGTTTTTTCCAGAAGTTATATATGTTAATATTTTTAGATCTAATAATGGACAAATTCTTAAACAGCAACAGTTTAAATGAAAGTTAGTTTTATTTCTTGTACACTAAATAGTTATATGTTTAGAATTTTTTAGTGGTTTTCTGACTATAAAATCTAAAGAAATATTGTTTACATATTATATATATATAACAATATTTCTGCTTTGAAAGGTATTTGATTTTAGATTGATTACAAATTTATTTAGAATTTACTCAAGCTGAATCCTTGATGTCGGATTTTAAAGAAATTATTGAAAAGCAAAATTTAGAGATTCAACATTTACAAGACAAGAATTTTAGATTGGAAAAAGAAAAAGAAAATCTTGCTGATGAAAATTGTAAATTATCGGAAACAAATGAGAAGTTAAAAATAGAACTTAGTGAAAAAAGCGATGAGTTAGTTGATATAACTTTTAATACATATTAGTTGTACTTAATATGTATACTTTTTGCAAATTTTTAAGAACTAATTTTGAAATAATCAGTTAAAAATTATAGTATTAAGTTATTGTACCATACACTAACAAAAAACTATATTTTTACAGTTTCGAAGTTTTAGATAATGATAAAAGCATACGTTTTATTAGTTGAAAAAATTAAATCATTAGAGAAAGACCTTAAGTTAAAAAATACAAAGTAAATTTTAACTTGGAGTAGTTTTCACTTGTTTAGTTATTGACTACACGAACTTACTGTAATTTAATTATAAGTTTAAATAATATATAAAGCTTTTAATATTTATTGTTAAAGCTTATAGTTATACATAAATTGTTATACTTAAGTTTTTTTTATAAAAGTAAACATCTACTAAGTTATGAATGTGTATTTACAAATAGTTATATTATTGGTAAAAACTAATAAAACCTATAAGCTTAGTATTATTTAACTATATTTTATTTAAAGATTGCAAAGTCTCCAATCTTCATTTGTTGATAAATCGTCTGAAAACGTTTCCATTTCAAAAGACATTCGAAAAACTAAAAAAGGTAATTTTTAATACTAATTTTATGTGTAAAAAATATTATATATTATTAATTTATTTTATTTTTAAAACTTATTTTGAAAGGCAAAAAAAAAAAAAAAACTTTAAAACAAGGCTAATTAAAATAAATTATGATGTTGAAAAAAATAAATAACTTAGTGTAATAAATGTAGAACCAGAAGAATTATGTGACTCAAGTTTTATTCAAACTAAAAAAACTGAAACTACTTGTAGTACTTCTAAATCACTTCAAAAAAGTAACAATTATTCTGATATAATAAATGGTAAGTTTTATATTAGATGTAATATCTTAGTTTGCTAAAAGTTTTTAATAACTTGTGTTTACAGATATTGAATCGTCAGTTTTAAGTAACATCGCATCTAATGATGGTTCCAATGTAAAAATTCAAAGAAATTCTATATCGGATGAGTTTGATTTTTATAGTGAAAATTCAAATAATTTTGATATAAACTCAAGAGAATATGAAGGTAAAATAATGTTGCTTTTATAAATAATTTATTCAAAGTAAAGTTTTGATTTTATTCGTTTTAAACTTTACTTGACTTTTATTATTATACTTTTCTGTTAGTAAAATTAAACCTAGTTTATTTATAATATAAAATTACAGGACACAAATTTAATGATAAAAGAATTAAAAAAACAAACTCTAAGGAATTTCAAAAAGAAATTGGTATTCAAGGTGAATTAAATTTTATCATAACATAATTTAAAATCAAAAAATATATATGCTATTAATGTTTTTTACTCAAACTTTCATGTTAAGTTTATTTACTTAACTACATGTTTAATCGAACTACAATTTTATTTAAAATTTTAGTAGTTTATCATAAAAGAAAGTTAATCTATTAATACTTATAGGTCAAAACGATAGTTAGTAGTTATCATGTAATCTATTTATATATATAACTTCTATTCTTGTTTTTTACAAAACAAATAAAAAACTACTTTTTTTTTTATGTTTTACTATATTTTTTCTTTGATAAAAAATTTTAAATTTGTAAATAAAACTTTACATGTCTTTATTCGGTGTTGGTTATGTAATGAACTAGTAGCTATAAAATTATATTAGGAAAAGATAATCAACTTGTTTTATAATTTAAAATATTACGTAAATTTTCTAAGAAAAATTAAATTACATTTTAAACATTTATTCTCAGATTTTAAAGCTACCATTCCTAAGACTAATAACTTGTTTGAATGTCCGATATGCAAAAAAAAGTATTCAACCAAGGACAGTCTTAAACAACACAAGAACATACATGATAAGGTGCATCAATGTAAAACTTGCCTGAAATGTTTTCAAAGTAAACATAAACTTGTTATACACATCAGAACTCATACAGGAGAGAAACCATATGCTTGTTCGATTTGTGGCAAAAGATTTTTCAACAAACAAACGCTTAAAAGACATGTAGCAACTCACAGTGATGAGAGAAAATTCAAGTGCAATATATGCCCAGATGACAGAAGCTTCAAAACCAAAAGAGAGTTATCGGCTCACCTCAAGTTTCATTATGAACCAACTTATCCTTGTCCAAGATGTGGTAAAAAGTTTCATACATCTAGTGATATGAAAAAACATTTGAGTAGAAATGTATGTTAAATGTGTATTTTTTGTTGATATCAAACTATAATTCTTTATTTATTGAACTTGTCTTTGTTCATTAACTATTATTTTCGACACCTAAATATTTGTTCAAACTTCGTGAAAAATTTGAAATTATTATACTTTATCTTTTTAATTGATGATAGTTGCATTGTTGTATCAAAAAAATACTTGTACAATGTATTCATACGACCAATAATCAAGTTTTATAAAATCATCTTTGTAACCTACCCACCCACTTCTATTGGCATGGTAACTTCCGCTTTCACTTCTGTTTGTACGATACCCTTCGCTTCCACTTCTGTTAACATGGTAACCACCGTTTCAACTTCTGTTTGAAAAGTAACTTCTGCTTCCACTTCTGTTGCCATAGTAACTTCTGCTACCACTTCTGTTTGCATGGTGACCTGTATATCCTTTTTGTGCAAAAACTTCAGCTTCTTCTTTTGTAGGAAATATTGTAAAGGTATAGGTCCTTAAAAGTTGTTTACTTGTTTTAAGCAAGATTGCCAATCATGGTAGACACCAGGATTTCTTCTGTTGTAGACAGCATAAAAGAACATTTTCAATTTTGTTGGTGAATACTAAATAAAAGCTGAAAAATATCAAATTATTTTGTAAGCAAATAAACTGTGACTTCATAAAAACAAGTTGCTTCATTTATTAAGTATATAGTTAGATTTAATAATGATTAATAATAGCGTAGTAATTTATTAAGTTTATAGTTAAAGTGTACTTAAAGGTCAGTCTGAGCCAGAATTTTTAAAAACTATTTTGATTTTTTGATTATACTCTTATCATTAACCACCTTACCCACATATCAAAAGTTTATCAAACAATTGAGTTTTGATATTTAAAATTTCTAATAATATTACAAAAAATTTAATGTTGCCTCAGCTAGTACGTAAATCAGACTGACCTTTAAGTAAACTAGCCATTAAAAATATTATCTAGAATATATAAACATTTTTAAATGATTTCCATAATAAGTGTGAAGTTATAGTTATTAGCAACTATATAGAAGTTGTTAGTTATAAATGTTTTTAGTAAGTTGAATTACATTAAAAGTAAATGGTGAAAATGTACTTTTTATTAGTACTTTATTAGTATTTTGGTTTGTTGTTTCAATTTCAAACTATAGGTATTTGTTACTTACTAAATGTTAAATTCATAAAATTTAGTTATAGTTTACGATATTACTGTAGTAACCCATGGCCGATCGGTGTGAGTTACGTAACTTAATAATCGATATGGATATCATTTTAGATTTATTTTTTGAAAATATAAATAATTATTAGGGTTTATGTATTTTTGGAGACATGAATTTTAACTCGTTAACAACTCAGTTAACAAATCAACAGTTTTTGTCTAACAAATCTGGTCAAGGTAGTAACTAGGAAAATAATATGGGAGGTACATTGATTGAAGATTTTTTTTGTTCTCGTCCAGAAAAAGTAACCCAATAACTACTTTCTAATACTTAGTAATATATATCTACTAAGATATGTATTACTATATATAAATCGACAGTATATGCATATTATATATACTGTCGATTAATTAGTAAACTTATTATTAAAGAAAATAGTTAGTACTTACTACTACTTAAACTTTTATTTTAAACCCCTACAACTTATTCAGTATTTGTGTAATAAAAATACTGTTATTTTAATTGAAGTTTTTTTTTATTTTACTATCTTAGACGCAACCATTTATCAGTATCGCCAATTACCAATTACTTAGTCATTAAAAGTTATTTCAAAACATTATTGTTTTACAATAAAGCTAACACTAGTTTTCAAACATACATAACTGTATAAAATATTTTAAAAAAATAATAGACTAACTTCTTAAGTTTTCTTTTAACTTTGTTTTGAATACTGATAAAGTGCATTATAATTTAAGCTTGTCTTAAACTTAATATGATACTTGATAAACTTAAGAAAGATGTAATATAAAAATGCAGCATCTTATCTTTTTTAGATGATTTAGCTTAGAGATCTTTGAAAGAAAGGAATAATAGAGGTTAATATTCTTCTTTATCTAATACTCAATATTTTGAAATTCGACAGTAAATCATTATTAGTTTGATCATAAACTCAGCATATTTTTAGTTATAAAGAATGATATAAGATAAGCATGTGCTTTGTTGAGATTGACTTATTAATTTATTTTTTTTATTATATTGTTTCTCGCAATAACTCCTAACTAACGTTTTTCAATTCTTATTGCTCCTTTTATATTTCACATTTACTCAGTTTACGCAATACTTTATTGCATATAAAGAATTGCTTTAATGCTCAATGTAAAAACAGTTTTTCTACTTCATTAATAGCTTAATAAAATTTATCCTTTAGTTAGAAACGTTTAAGTAACTTAATTGTCTATTCAACTTGACTTATAATGTACATTTTTTAATATACTTAATTATAGTTAATTAACTATTTTATGACTTTATTTTGTTAATTTCTTCCAAACTTTATTCTTAACAGGGTTGCCAAACAAACAGGCTAGTTTAAAAATTAAAAAAACTCAGACTAGGTTAAACCTTTTTAAGACATTTTTAAAACTTAGGTGTGTGTAAATCTTTTGTATTTAAATAAATTTTCGAATTATCATAATAGTTTTAATGACTCTAGTGTAGTTTATTAATAATTATATTTACTATCCTACTTACATATTATGTAACTTTTTGCAATGATGATATTTTAATTTGGTATTTAAATTTGATTAACAGCAAGTTTTTATCTCTTTGAACTTTTAATAAATTTAGACTGGTTTGACATAACTCATTCATTTTTGCTTTTTATAAGGCGACCATGTAAATAACTCATTTATTATTAATAAGTTATTCTATTAAAGTATTTGAGTAGTAATTATCTTAAAGTTTTATTTAGTGTTTTTACCATACAAATAGTAAAAATATTATTTAATAAATAAATTAATTACTGAATAATTTAAGAGTGAAAACTGTTTAAAAATACAAAAGTTATTTTTAAAAGTTAATTTTTTTTTAATATGAAAAAGCGGTTCATTATATAAAATAATTTAAGTTAAATTTATTTAGTCTTTATAACAATACTTTTGTATATTAGTCAATGTCAGTTTTATTTCGATAAATATGTATAACTTAAATTGACGTTTAATGTGTAGCTAAAAGTCATTTAAAATAATAAACTGAATAAAAAAAAAACTTTCTTTAGTGTGACTAAAAATAAAACCAAAAGATTATTCAAAGGTCACTAAATCTGCGGCACGCGAAGATTTTGGAAACTTGAGATTTGGCCCGCAAGCACCTACTGCCTGCCGACCCCTGCTATACACCTAACTTAAAACTGATCTAACGAACAAAATATTAATATGTATATAAATATATATATATATATATATATATATAATAATTTCAAAACTTGTCATCTATAAATCCTATAGGTCATTACACGTCTATGAGAAATACTTTTTTTAAACAACAGGACTTAAATTTTTTAATAAGTGTCTACATTTGTGCACTTGAACATTTTTCAAGTAAAGAGTAAATCTTTTTTTTTAATATAATTGTTCAACATAACGATAAACTTGTGTTTGTTGTCAGAATCACGAACAAATATTTTAAGTAAAACGTTATTTAATGAAAACTTAATAAAAGTTCCTGTATAGAGTTAATTTCAAACACAAAACAGAATCTTCGTTTCGTTACAAGAAAAGAGTGAACCTGAAGAAACTTTTGTAGTTTAACTATAAAGTTTTTAGTAGTATTTAAATTTAAAAGCTATATTTCTTTTAAAGTAATTGTAATATAAGTCAAAACTAAAAAGCTCATTAATAAATGTTTAATTTGCTAAGTATTAGCTGCGTCAAAATAAAATAGATACTGTACAAATGTTAGCATTATAGTATCTATTTTGTTACAATACAACTAACTTAAAACTGATGTTACAAACAAAACTTTACAACATCAGTATTAGTAAAACTATTTTAATAATTTTTAAATGTTCAACGTTATTCGTTTTTTTTTAATTTGTGTCATTAAACCGTTTTTACGTAAACAACGTTGATAGTTGTATAACAAAAGTTACTAAACTATATGCTTTTTTAGTATGATTAAGATCATTTTGGTCTCATTTAGTAAAAATATCTCTTTTATTCCGATTGAAGTTTTGTTATTATTGCAATTTTTTTCATTCAAAGTTAAATAATTAGTTTATAATTAAATAAAAAGATTATTACCTTAAGCTAGGATTATTTTTTTTATGAAACGTTTAAATTCTTGTTGGTTAAGTTCGTATTATAATTTGTTGTCATATAACACATTAAACAAATACAATAATTAAACCTTTTTAAACGCACACTTTATCCGTTTATAATTAAGTTGATATGTTTTCATATTGTTTTTAAAAGGAGTGTTTTAAATGATATGTGGAAATAAACTACAACAAATATTGTAAATTTAATCAAATTATTAAGCTAAGTTATCTATAAACACTTATTGCCGATATAATCATTGTTTTAAAAAAATTTTATAACGTACTTAAAACAATTAATTTATTTTTGTCTAAAACTTACTTACATAATTTTTAATTATAAAAATTTATAATGTAAGTATAAGTATCTAAACATTTTAAACAGTGCTTAGATTTTTTTTTGTTTTTGAACATTTAAGTTTATTATTGACACTTGTTTATAATGATACACTGACTTTGCATAATAGCATAAACAAACTTGCATAAATTTATATTTAATTTTCAAACAACTCTAAACATTTTATGAGATCTTGTATTAAAAATATAAATCTATATACTAATGAAACTGAAAAATGTATGAAAGACTTAAGAAATCTTATACTGAATAGGAAAAAATATCCGCCAACACTTTAACGAAGTATGATTTTGCTTATAAACTTCAAAAATTATTTTATATTCAGACGTATAAAACAATAACGTTAATATCAAAGTATTTACAAGTTTATTTCTTTATAAAACTATATTTTTTTACAAAAAAGGAGTAAAGTAAAAAATTAAAACTGCATACAATCAACACAGATAGAAAGTAAACAACTAAAATTAAGCAATCTTAGAAATGTTATAATTTAATAAATAATCTACGTAGACCAAATTTAAATTAGTCTCGTAACTACCATAACATTACTCTAGTAAAACTTTTGAACTTCTGAATCATTGGGACCTTAAAGCAGTTGATGTGCTTAAAGTTTTCTATTTCCATCAAAGTTTTAAAGTTTTTCAAATCAATGTATATTGATTTTGTTATTTTACTTACATAATAAATCATAACTAATATTTACTACCTTGTATAAATTGACAAATCGTTAAAAAAATCTAGTTTTGGTGCCCATTCATGAAGAGTTTTAATATAGTAGAACGTTCTAGTGAAACTATCATCCATCCAACTATCATTCATAGTGAAACTATCATCCAGTTAACTATCATTCATAGTGAAACTATCCAGAACTATCACTACTAACTGCAATTGAAATCATATTAATAATGATATTATCTGTAGAATGATTAGTTCTTGGTGATAACATACTGGAAAAATAATACCATTTGTTCTTATGAAAGTCATAACCTTCAATAGATGTTAGATTTACAAAATCATAACTTAAACATAAATCATCGTACCGTCTGAATAAACCCTGATGGAACAATTTATTTTCTGAAACCTGAAAGCATTATTAAACCTTCAAAATCTAACCTTCCCTGTTTTCCAACATATATGCAATAGAACTACATCAGTTTTTTTGTCATAGTACTAAGAACCGTTATAACCAAATCTACTAATGATGAAAATGATTTGCATAACTGAAGACACACAGTAATCGAGTTCTACTTCTTTTAATAAAGGTAGTTCATACCAGGTTTTGCTGACAAAAAATCATTTATACCGGAAAACGTATTGTGATCTTTAAACTGGATTAATACATAAATGTCAGAAACAGTTAGAAACAGCTTTACATCCATACTTCAGTTTAGATAGACTAGGAAGGTACGTTTTAGTACCGAAATTGTTCAAGAGAAAATGTTTAAAAGTTGATACATCTCCGCTATAACAATTTTCACTGAACACAACAATACTAAATTCTTCCTGATCACAATATCTACTTTGATAAAAAATATAAAATTGATCATTCAATTAATTGTTTTTTTTTTGAAATTAGTTTCCATTTCTTTTAAATATACTGTTGACAACAAAGTATGATAGTTACAATTGGATTTTAATAAAAGTTAAAATCGATTTAAATCGTTTTTATTTTTTAATTTACTTGAAAATCCAACCCATAAGAATGGTAACATTCTCGATCTCATAATTTGCAATTATTTTGGTCTAGATAGAATCATATCACACTCAACTAATTTTCCATTAACAAACAATTGTGACCATAACTTGCTTTCACTAAAAATAAAAATTGAAAATAAAATAGTACCTATTGCTAAAGAAGTCTCATATGACTATAAAAAAGCAGATTTTGAAAGCATCAATGATTTCCTGTCAAAAATTAATTGGACCTCTTTATTTAAAAATTCAGAAAATCTCCAGCATTTCTACGATCAATTCATTAGCTCAATCCAAATCTCAATTAAACGTTTTGTTCCAATTTATTCTAAAAATAACAAAAGTAAAAAATATCCATCTCATATTAAAAAGTTATTAAAAGAAAAAGCGAATCTATACAAAAAAAGTAAGACAAATAAATCACTTTTGATAAAATACAAAAACAAGTCTAAAGAATATCAATTAGCTGTTAAAAAATACAACTTTGAATATGAAAACAAATTCTGCAAAAACCCAAATTTAAAAAAAATTTATAGCTACGTGACATCTAAACTTAAGTTAAATAATTCCATACATCTCTTATATGATAATGATAAAAACAAAACAGTAACCTCAGATATTGAAATAGCAACACTTTTTAACATAACTTTTCAAAAAGTTTTTAAAAAAGACGAGAGTTACCAGTCTTTTAAGCTACCCCAAAAGAATTGTAGTAAGATGCAAAATTTTTTCATAACCTATGAAGACATTATAAGTTCAATTAACCACTTAAAAGATAAAACCATAAAAACGCCAGAAAACATTCCACCCTATTATATCAAGCATGTTATCCAATCAATAATTTTTTCACTTTCATTAATATTTAATTGCTCTCTAGAACTATCTGATGTTCCTAAACAATGGAAAATATCTTTTTCTATTCCTGTGCACAAGAAAGGTAATAAACGATGTGTTGAATTACAGACAAGTTGAACAAGACAAATATCTCTAACAAGTGGCTTTTCAAGAATTTATGAACATATTGTATCTGTAAAAATTCTCAATCACCTCTTTGATAACAAATTATTAACTAACAAACTGTTTGGTTTTGTTACAAACCGCTCATCAACCATTCAATGGTTAACATGCTTACATTCTTGGTTAGTTCCTTATCTCAAAAATGAATTTACTAAAGTAGTTTATACGGATATTCAAAAAGCCTTTGATTCAGTATCACACAAAAGATTATTAAATATGTTTAATCAGTATGGGCTACATGAAAGCTAAATTGATTGGTTTGATAACTTTTAAAATAATAGATCACAAAGAGTACTCATCAATAATACGCTTTCTGACTCTTTAACAATCTACAGTGGAGTACCACAAGGTGGTTTAGTTGCTCCCCTTCTCTTTTTAATTTATATCAATGATATTTGTTCAAACATTGATATTTAAAGTGAGTTAAGCTTATTTGCAGATGATGCCAAAATCTTTAGTCAGTCAAATACTTCATTACAACTATCTTTAGATAATATTAACATATGGTTAAAAACAAGAAAACTAAACTTAAATCCTAGCAAATGTAAAATTCTAATCATTAACAAAAAAGAATCTTCTCCAACTGACCTCTTAATCAATAACATCAAGTTACCAGAAATTAAAGTTTCTAAAGATTTAGGAATTTATATTTCCAATGATTTGAAATGGAATGAACATATCAACTATTTATATAAGATTGCAAAAACTACATGTTATCAAATATTAAAAAGTTTTAAAACTAATTCTGCTTCAATTCTGACAAAACTATTTAAAACATACGTTCGCCCTAAACTTGAGTTTAGTACCCAAATTTGGTCACCCCATTTAAAAAAGGATATTAACAAAATTGAATCTGTGCAAAGAAGTCTTACCCGTCATATTTGTAGTCGTTGCAACATATCTTACACGTCATATAATGATAGAATGATTAAATTTGGCTTGAAGTCACTGGAATACAGAAGTTGGGAATTTTATTTATTAACTCTTTACAAAATTATCAATGGCAAATATAAAAGTTTTTTTAACCATTTTTTTAATTTTTCCCAAAATAAATATCAACTAAGAGGAAATAATTTGAAAATAAAATGTAAACATGATTTTCAAAACAGTCAGTGGCAAGGCGCATTTTTTCACAGAGCAAAAGCTATGTGGAACAGACTACCTCAGGATATAGTATCTTGTGAGACGGTAGAACAATTTCGTTTAAAGCTAAAAAGATTTGATTTAAATACGATAAATACCAGTAAAATTCACTAACTTTCCACTGTAAACAAAAGAAAAAATATTCGTTTCCCTACGCCTCCCCCCTACAAACTATTAGTTTACTTATATATTTTGTAGTTATGAATTTTGTTTTATAAGCCATGATTTTAGACAAACTTCTTTACTGTGTGTACTGAGTAATATATAAATTTGAATTTTTTGAATTGAATTCTCTATTTAGTTCATTTGTTTATCATATTGTGTTTAACTTTGTGTTTTCATTTAAATTATGTTTGTATATATATATATATATATATAATTTATCTTAAAGTTTTGAATATAAGTTTATTTTCTTTTTATCTTTTATGTGTGTCCTGTTTAAGTGGCTCAGGTTTTGATGCCTGAGTCCAACACTGCACAATAAACAGTATAATAATATAATAATAAAAGTTGATTTAAAGCAATTTATTGTTTTTTTAAGTCTAAACAAAATTATATAAAAAAACTAGATTACTATTCAATTTTTATGAACTTTTTTATTGTTCTCTGTACTTTTTTGTTTAACTACGTATACAAGATTTGGATATAAAAATTGTAATAGGAAGTAATTAGACTAGTATAAATCAAACTTGTGCTATCCTTGTTTACTATTGAAGTACTATTGAATAACAATAACTTAGAAAAAAGGTTAATTCAAATATAAAAAAATATTTCAACTAATAATTAAAATATTTAGAATCTCGATATTCAATAGCCAATAACTCTAGTAAACCTTACAAAAGTATGGTAATCTACCAATACAACTGCTGTTGTAAAGCAAGTTATATTGAATTCACGACATGACATATAAGGAAAAAAATAAAAAAACATATACCAAAAAGTGAAGGGAACTTTTGCTTTTCAGATAAGAAATGTGATATACCGGAAAAGTTTAAAACGCATCTAAACGTTCATCTATTGCAGAACATTTAGTTAATAATCAAACTTGTGTAAACAGTTACAATCTAAATATATTTACAATTATTAAAACTTGTAGCAATGTTTTCGATTTGATTAAGTTAGAAGCCAGCTGTATTTTTTTGAGGAAACCTGTTTTATGTAAGCAAAACGATTTTAAGTATACTGTTTCTTTATTTTTGTAGTATTTTATAAGGATTGTTTTAATTTAGTTATGTTTAGTTCTACTGTAGATCAATTATAACGTAAGTGAACTTATTTGATTTTAACTGTTACTAATTGCTTTTTTCGTTTATTAATCTTTTGATTACTTTATGATTACTTGATCACATGGTCACTGTAGTTATTACTTATAAGCTTTGTACTCTACTGATGAGAATTGCTCGAAATATATTAAGTGTTTCTAAAATTGTGTGTACTGTGTGACTTATTGTATACTTACATATTCAACATAACAAAAACAAACAATTAGTTGTGTTAAAAAAACTGAAAAATAATACTTACGACCATTTTAGTCTATTTAACGTGATGTGTAACAAAATTTCTTAGTTTGGTTTAAAAAAGAATTTGCAACAAGTTTAGTTTAGTTTTTCCTCTTAATGCAAACAACAACATGTACAGTAGTTTTCTTTATTTGACTAAAATATATTTCTTTGATTAAAACAAATTTGCACAATTCAATGGAGTAGTGGAGTCGTAAACTGACTCACTTATTTTATATTTAAAAATCACTTTACAGACCCTGCAAAAAAACCTGAATGAAAACCAAAAATGAAAACCTCCAAAATAAACAGCATTTTTAAACTTCTAAGGTTGTAAAAAACATTAGATCATTTAGCAATGGCTTTATTAGCTTAATAATAATGTAAGTACAGTAAAAAAAAATCTCGTAGATTCATTCAGAATTCTAAAAATAAGTCAATGTGTTAAAAAATTTTTTTAGATCTAATTGACACTAATTTTAAGATATTTAGATGAACAATTCAAAGAAAAATTGCATTGAAAATATTTTCAAGGATTAAAGTTAAGAATAAATTGTTTCTTATATTTTATTAGTGAAGAATTTATTTTTTATAAGTTTATTTGTAAATTAACCTTATACTAAAAATTATGTAGTGTAAATATTTTAAAAACCAAATATATTAAGATGAGAATGTTCTAGTAAAATTAATTTTTTTATTGCATAACGTTACCACAATGAAATCCTTAATAAAATTAATGATCAAGTCTAATATTACTTTTAAGATGTTTATAAATAACTCTGTAATTAGATATACTAATGGATAAGCTAGAAAGCAGCATAAATTTGAATAAATAATAGCAAGCTAATTGTAAGTTCTCAACAAACTTGAAATTTCAGTTTAACTTTTATATACATCCGGTCAAAGTCAGACATAGCAATAGGTTTATTATGGTCAATAAAAAAACAAATAGGTACTATTTACTGAAAACCTATATTCTCCCTCATTTTCAAAGTATTTGTTTTAAAACACTTTTAGCCTAATCTTTATATTTTTTATTTGTTCAAAAGATGTTTCAATTTTTTAAGTAAAAATATATATATATTAGAAAAAAAGTATGTAAATAATTTTTGCCAAAACATCTTTTCCTTACTGACCAAAAATCTCTTATCCATTCAATAAGGATTCTTTGATACTCTCTGACTGAAGTTACTATATTAAAGAAGTTAACATTATCTTTTTTTATTATACGAAAACTTGTAGCTAAATTACAACTGTTAATAATGAGTTCAGTAAAATTTATCTATAGTAGATGTTAAAAGTAAAATTTTATCCTCAGATATAGCAACAATTTATTTGTTTTTAAACTTGATAGTAAAAAAAATCTTATAATAAAAACATACAAATACCCTCAAAATTATTTATAAAATTAAATTACTTGTTTTTCAGAATATTTTGAACTTCTTTTATCTATATTTAGGTTTGCCACACACTCAGGATACTCAGAGAAATTTAAGGGATCTTTCAAATTTTAGGGGAAGTCAGGGTATTTTGATTTATTCATAAAAAAACAGGGTGACACAGGGCAGTTTTAACATGTTATTAAAATCTCAAAGTAGTTAAAAGATTTTTTTTTAAATCTTAAGAAAGATTTTTTATGGAATTTAGATGAGGTTTAATTAATTTGATTTTAATTTTTAGTTAATTTATAACCAATTTCTTTAAACAAGTAAATTTTTTATTGATTTTGAATTTTTTAAAATCTTTTTTAAGGATGATAAATGTCTCAAGGTGACTCAGGGCAGTTTTTTTCGACTCAAAGAGTGGCAACCCTGTATATTTTCAAATCTGATACTTTTTTTTTCATGATACAATTTTTATTTATTAACCGTGTATAGTTAAAAAAACATTTGCTGAAAAGTCTAATTGCTTCTTTAAATAGATTTTTTGACTAAGAAAATAAGTAAAAATAAAAGTAAATTGGACAGTTTTTAAGCTTAAATAATGCCAGTTATTAAAACTAGCAGAGGCTAAAAAGCTCAAATTGAAAAAGAGTAGGACAACCCAAGACCTTTTTATTGAGCAAGAGTTTAAATCAAAAATTATTTTTTTATCGATTTTCTTCATTCTATAATTAAAAAACTACATATTTAAAACTTTAAAGGTATAGTTTGTTTATTTTTAGCTACACTAATATGCAGTGCCAAATTTTTTTAAGGGTTTATAGTTCTTAAAAGATATTATTTATAAAATGTTCAGACTTCTATTTATATGCTAATATAAGATTAAACAAGTTGAATAGTAGAAAAGTTCAGTAATGGTTCAATAATAATTCTTATAATACATTTCTTACTTTTAGGAATGATTTTAAAAATTGTTCATTTAATTAAATTGATGAGTGTTTTACTTTAATACAACTTGCTTGAACACCTTATAAAATAAATACATGGTTTTGTCATAAATTAATGTTAAATTATACTTTGATCTTATAAGGCTTAAAAGATCAAAGTATAATTAGACATTAATTTATGACAAAAAGATGTATTTATTTTATAGAGTTAGTTTTTTTTTTATTTTTACCACATTAACCTTTTTGTGATTTTAGTGAGAAAACTAATTTCTTAGAAATATAAAATTGTATAATTAGAATTTTTTTTGTTATATATATTTTTAAAAAATACATAACAAAATTTTGCATGATAAAAATTTAGAAATAAAATAACTACTAATGTGTTAAACTTGCTGTTAAAAAGATTTATTTTGTTCAGCCTTATATTATAATACAGGTAAACAATGAATATCTTAAAAAAAACAGTAAAACAAGTAAAACAAGTTCATTCTAATAAAAAAACGTTTTTTTTAGTAACTTTACCACAGTAAAATTACAATTTCTAAAAATAAATGAATATATATTGTTTTTTTTTTTCCAGAAGTTATATATATTAATAATTTTAGTTCCAATAATGGACAAATTCTTAAACAGCAACAGTTTAAATGAAAGTTAGTTTTATTTCTTGTACACTAAATAGTTATAAGTTTTGAATTTTTTAGTGGTTTTCTGACTTTAAAATCTAAAAAAATATAGTTTACATATTATATATATATATAAATTTTTCTGCTTTAAAAGTTAGCTGATTTTAAATTGATTAGATATTTATTAAGAATTTACCCAAGCTGAATCCTTGATGTCGGGTTTCAAAGAAGTTATTGAAAAGCAAAACTTAGAGATTCAACTTTTGCAAGACAAAAATAGTAGATTGGAAAAAAAAAAAGAAAATCTTGCTGATGAAAATTGTAAATTATCGGAAACAAATGAGCAGTTAAAAAAAGAACTTAGTGCAAAAAGCGATGAGTTAGTTTTGTTTAACTTTTATTACATATTAGTTGTACTTTATATGCATACTTGTTCTAAATTTTTAAGAATTATCTTTGAAATAAGCAATTAAAAATTATAGTATTTATAGTATAAGTTATTGTTCCATAAACTTACAAAAAAATATATTTTTACAGTTTCGAAGTTCAAGATAAGATAACGACAAAAGCATATGTTTTATTAGTTGAAAAAATTAAGTCATTAGAGAAAGACCTGAAGTTGAAAAATACAAAGTATATTTTAACTTGGAGTAGTTTTCACTTGTTCAGTTATTGACTACACGAACTTACTGTAATTTATTATAAGTTTAAATAATATATAAAGCTTTTAATAAATTTTTTTTAGTATATTTGTTGTTTAAGCTTATTGTTATAATCAAATTGTAAAACTCAAGTTTTTTTGTAAAAGTAAACATCTACTAAGTTATGAATGTGTAGTTACAAATAGTTATAGTGTTGGTAAGAACTAAAAACCTATAAGCTTAGTATTGTTTAATTATATTTTATTTATACATTTTTTTAAAATTTGCAAAGTCTCCAAACTTTATTTGATGATAAATCGTCTGAAAACGATTCCATTTCAAAAGGTGTTCGAAAAAGTAAAACAGGTAACTTTTAATACTAATTTTATCTGTTACAAAAAATTTTATCATATTATAACTTTTTTTTTTAACTTATTTTGAAAGGCAAAAAAATGTTAACTTTAAAACAGGGCCAATTAAGATTAATTCTGATATTGAAAAAAATAGACAACTAAGTGTAATAAAAGTAGAAGCAGAAGAGTTATGTGACTCAAGTTTTATTCAAACTAAAGAAACTGAAACTACTTGTAGTAATTCTAAATCCTTACATAAAAGTAACAATTATTGCAATATAAGAACTGGTAAGTTTCATATTAGATGTTATAACTTATATTGCTAAAAGTTTTTAATAACTTGTTTTTACAGATATTGAAACTTCAGTTTTAAGTAGTGATGTACCGGACTCACTATCCGGGTCCGGGTCCGGCCGGATATTGCCATTTTTGTCTGATATCCGGATCCGGCCGGATTCTAATTTGAAAAAAAAAGTCCGGATCCGGTTCCGGCCGGACTTTAACTTGAAAAAAAAAGTCCGGATCCGGGTCCGGTCGGATCCTAACAGAGATCCGGCCGGACCCGGATCTAGTTAGTAAAAAAGATCATACTGAAAGTATTTTTTTCAAAAACAAATCCTTTGTATATTAATAAGAGTCATTTTCGTCAGTTAAAATTAAACACCTACCGTAATTGGCTCATTTTGTACACGTGACTAATTTACATTTGTTTACTTTAAAACTATGAAGTAAACATTTCATGAAATGCAACTCTTTACATTTGTTGTAAAATTGAAAATTTTTGAATAAATACTTGCATTATTTATTGTTTAAAGTTGAGCTAAGAGAATATTTAGAGTTAATACGGTTGAATGTACGAGCCAATGAGAATCATATGACCAAATGTTTCAAACTAAATACTGATGCAACAAAACATCAGAACATGACAGGCAGTTTATATGTAAGCAGTTAGTTAGTTTGTTGTGTAGCTTGAAGCAACAAAATATCTTGAACGTTTTTGAGAATGCTTATTGTAAGTAGTGTTTTGTTTTAAAACTGAATATTTCAACAGGTGTTTAATTGTTTAAATATTTAAGTCAGGTTTATAGTTTGATAGTTTACTAAAAATTTTACTGTTTCTTGTTTACTAAAAGTTTTATTTAATTTTTAGTTTTTTTTTTTAAGTCTTTTGATATAAATATAAATAGCCTCCAGTTTTTAAAGTGTTAGCAAAGTAATAAATAATTTTGTATATTCTAGTATTTCTTGTTGTGTTTTATATAAAAGATTCATCACTCAAAACTGTGTGTCTGATTATAGAAAGTAGTCTCAGTCAGAATTTGGTATTTGTTAGATATTAATTAAACAAGGAAGGATTTAATTATAATGGGTAGTACTAATAAGTTAAGTGTACCACAATAAGTCCACAACTTTACTACCAAATTGTCAACCGTTGCTAGCTGTTCTACTGATTATTAGATTAAAGTAATTTTTTCAGTTTTTAAAAACCTCATTCTGACTCAGGCTTGTTTATATTCACTCTAGCTAGTTTTATTGACTTAAACAGTTGCAACCCTGCTAGTTTGAAAAATTTGGGAATTTTAGAAAATCTTGGGCTGCCTCAGGCTAGTTTAGTTTTTTATAAAAACTCAGGCTAGTTTTCTTTTAGATTTTGAATGAGTTTGAGCTGATCCAGTTTTCAATATTTTGTAATTTTCTAGTATATTTTGTTCAAGAACTTAATTACAGATTTTTAATTGTAAATAACACCTAAATTTGTAAACCTTGTGGCTAGCTGTTCTACTTATTATTAGATTAAAGTTCTTTTTTTTCAGTTTTTAAAAACCTCATTCTGACTCAGGCTAGTTTATTCTAGTGATGTACCGGACTCACTGTCCGGGTCCGGCCGGATATTGCAATTTTTGTCTGATATCCGGATCCGGCCGGATTCTAATTTGAAAAAATAGTCCGGATCCGGTTCCGGCCGGACTCTAATTTGAAAAAAAAGTCCGGATCCGGTTCCGGCCGGATTCTAATTTGAAAAAAAAGTCCGGGTCCGGTTCCGGCCGGATTCTAATTTGAAAAAAAAGTCCGGGTCCGGCCGGACCCGAAATTCTGGGTCCGGTACATCACTAGTTTTAAGTAACATCGCATCTAATGATGGTTCCAAAGAAAATCGGATGAGTTTAATTTTTATTGTGAAAATTCAAATAATTTTGATATAAACTCAAGAGAATATTAAGGTAAAATAATGTTGCTTTTATAAATAATTTATTCAAAGTAAAGTTTTGTATTTTATTCGTTTTAAACTTTACTTGACTTTTATTATTATACTTTTCTGTTAGTAAAATTTAACCTAGTTTATTTATAATATAAAATTACAGGACATAAATTTAATGATAAAAGAATTAAAAAAACTAACTCTAAGGAAATTCAAAAAGAAATTGGTATTCAAGGTGAATTAAATTTTATCATAACATAGTTTAAAATCAAAAAAAAGTATATGCTATCAATGTTTTTTACTCAAACTTTCATGTTAAGTTTATTTACTTAACTACATGTTTAATCGAATTACAATTTTATTTACAATTTTAGTACTTTATCATAAAAGAAAGTTAATTTATTAATACTTGTAGGTCAAAACGATAGTTAGTAGTTATCATGTAATCTATTTATATATATAACATCTATTCTTGTTTTTTACAAAACAACTAAAAAAACTACTTTTTTTTTATGTTTTACTATATTTTTTCTTTGATAAAAATTTTAAATTTGTAAATAAAACATTACATGTCTTTATTCGGTGTTGATTATGTAATGATCTAGTACAGGGGTCGGCAAACTGCGGCCCGTCGGCCAATTGCGGCCCTTGAAGGGTCAATCTCGGCCCGCGAGCACGATTTTTTTTGAATGGAATGCGACCCGCGAATGAAATTTCTGCGGCCCGTGAGCATGTAAATGTGCCCCGCTGAGTAAAAACATATTCTAAGTTTAGTTTTCTATGGTAAAAATGTTGTAGTTTATTTGAATTTTGTTAGTTTCATTTGAAGTCCTTGTATAACATTTTGAAACTATTAAAAGGCTTCACTGCTTTAGGTTAAAAGTGTAAAAAATACAGATTAGCATTCGAGCTGTGTTATTTTCTCAGTTTTATAATAACTAACTTCTTACAAATCTTACTGAAAAAATCAGTCTTAAAAGTAATTAAAAGTTTTTTATATCTCACCTTTTAAGTAAATGAACAAAATGCAAATGTTTTCTCTAATGTACAAATTTAATGCACAATAATTAACAAAATGTCATTTCTTTACAGTTTACATTTTGTTTAGTATGTAACTTACACCT
Organism: Thalia democratica; assembly: GCF_965202585.1. Taxonomy (NCBI): domain Eukaryota; kingdom Metazoa; phylum Chordata; class Thaliacea; order Salpida; family Salpidae; genus Thalia; species Thalia democratica. Next base: position 2,082,556 of record NC_139172.1, on the reverse strand, counting down.
AAGATATTTTATCACTATATTTAAGCGTATACAAAATCATTATAAGTAACATATTATGGTTTGTTTTGTTTAGAATTTAACATACTTTGAAATTTGTATAAGTTTTCTGTGCACTTTAATTTAAATCCTATGCATACCAATATACAGAAATGTTCATTCTTAGACCACTTTTAAAACATTATTAAGTTAGATTAAGTTCAATTTAAGCATAATTTGCGATTATAATTGTTTTTACATACAATATATAAGAGTGTGCAGACATATTTAAAACAGTTAATATGACATAACTAAATTAGTTTCTGTTCAGTATAAATTTTTATTTTACAAACAAAACTTTTTGGAAATTTAAGTTAATCTCTTTGCATTTTAATGCACACTTATAAATATAGGTGATTTTTTTTTGGAAATACCTGTTTAATACAAACTAGATTTAGGGATGATAATTTTGTTGAGTCTGTGAGTTTCTAATCAAAATTGTTTAAATTTAAGCAAATAAACAACTAAATATTGTCACACATTCAGACTAAGTTAGGCTAGTTTATAAACTTTTCGAATATCAGGCAAGTTTAGCTTTTGACTTTTACTGTTTTTTGTTCTAAATTGTAACGATAGTTTTTTGATCAGTCAGACAGGATTTTTTACTTTGAAGAGTGGCGAAGTATAATTATGGTGTATGTTTCGTTTATTTCATAGCTTTGGTTTTAATTATGATATATGTTAAATTTTAAGTCTCGCAGCTGCTGTAATTAGAGATATAATTTTTATCATTGTTTACATATAAATGTGAACAATCATTGTTGCCAAAACACCTTGGATTTTGAAAAAACTTGAAATTTGACAGTTTAGGCTAAAAAATCTGAAACTTAAGAATTTTCGTAAAAAACTTTAAGTTTTAAACAATTTTTACATGTAAAGTAATGAAATTTAACTTTACAAAAAAGATCTATCATATAATACGGTTTTTGTTCTCAAAAATTTTATTTATTAAAAAACACATTTAAAGTCGCCTAACAGTATCTTTTTAATTTGCTATACTATTTAAGACAGTTTTTTTTTACTTCAAGCTTAACTTTATACTAAAAATAGACTTAAAAACTTGCACTTTTTAAAACATGGAATAAATTAAGAAAACTTGGAAAAAGTTTTTTAGAATCCTTTGTCAGCCCTGAAACTGTTTACATCCTTTCTGAATGTTAAAAATAGCACAGATATTTTTTGCTTGATATAACTTTTTTATAAGTTTTCTGTGTGTTTTAAACTTATTTCTACGCACACCAATGTACAGAGATGCTAATTTTAATTCACATTTTTTAATAACAATTAAGTTAGTAAAAATACCTCAAATAAATATTTTCAGATAAGCAGCATTTATTGTTGCTTTCATCTAAATAGATCGATTAAAGCCCTAATTTGATTTGTTTGACTTTGAAGTATCAGAAATTGCCTGAAAAAGACATTTTGTTGTTACTGAATAAATTAACACAAAACTTTTACTACCACCAACACAAGTTCTTCAAAAAAGTTTTTAAATCTAAACGGTGTCCACTTTGAAGTATTTACTTTTGCTTCTTTATACTTAACTTGACAAATTTTTCTTATAAGTTTGTAGTTACTGAAAACAATAGTGTGCTTTTTTAAAAGTGACTTAAGCGATTTGTTTATTTCCGTTTATCGCAACAACTTCTAATAAACGTTTTGTGATTTTTAGAAATCGTCTTATATATCTAAAATACTCTTTTTTATAAGCAATATTTTTATTGCAGATAAAGCATTAAACAATTGGTACAATTATCTTCTATATTTCGTGAGTTTTATTTTAAAACAGGGCTGCCAAACAAACTAATTGAAAAAGTCACACTTGGTTAAACCTTTTTAAGACATTTTAGAAAACTTAGGTGTGTGTGTATTTTTTTTTAAAACACTTTGAATAAATATTTGAATTCTCATAACAGTTTTTATGGATGTAGTGAAGTTTACTAATTAAAACTTTTAGTTTTCGTTTTAAACATTTGTACTTTTTTATGTTGTTGTTGATCTTGCGGTAAAGTTCATTGTTTATTATCGATGGCATAAAACATCTCAACTTGGTTGATGATGGCCGAAATAAATACTGGCTAAAACTGATCAAACGAGCGCAGACTACAATCTCACAACAAGCTGACAATGTCTGAGACGTTGGGCTGTGAATGATTTAGCTGTGTCATTTTTTCAACTTTACCCACAAACGATCGCTTCAGTACTTCGTACTTAAGCCCGCTTGTTTAAGATCACAATAGCGGTTTCTCGCGACTATTCCTGCCTGATGAGTCCTAATAAGGACGAAACCGGTCGTAGGATTGTCTCGGATGCTGTTGTTGTTGATCTTGCGGTAAAGTTCATTGTTTATTACTTTTTTATGATGATACTTTAAAACTTTTTTTAAGTAGTAAAGCTTTTGTTTTTTCAAAGCAAGTTTTTGGCTTTTTTAACTTTTAGTAAACTCAGGCTGGTTTTATGTAATTCAGACATTTTTGCTTTAAAACAGGGAACCATGTAAAAGACTAGTTGATTATTAATAAGGTATTATATTAAAGTATTCAAGCATTAATTATGTAAAAAAATTCTTATATTTTTCTACATAACATATAGGTATTAAATTTATTTAGTTAACTAGTTACTGAATTTTTTTGAAAGTGAAAATTATTTAAAACACAAAAAACAGTTAATTTTTTTTTAATGCAAAAGTAGTTGATAATATGAAAAACATATAAAAAAGACTTATGGATAGTTTTAAAGCTTGGTTTTTATAGAGAGTTAGGTTGTAAGTAAAATAAAAAGTACATTAAGCTAACCTTTTTAACTTTTTAAAATAGTACATAGTTATCAAGTCTTTAGTATATTACTTCATGAAAATTTTATTCCATTGAATATGTATAATTTAAATAAGTATTTTAATTGTAGCTAAAAGTCTTGAAAAAATATATTTTGATAATAATGTTTTTATTTATATCACTAAGACTAAAACTGCGGACCGCGAAGATTTTGGAAACTTGAAATTTGGCCCGCGAGCACCAATTGCCTGCCGACCCCTGATCTAGTAGCTATAAAATTATATTAGGAAAAGATAATCAACTTGTTTTATAATTTAAAATATTACGTAAATTTTCTTAGAAAAATTAAATTACATTTAAAACATTTGTTCTCAGATTTTGAAGCTACCATTCCTAAGACTAATAACTTGATTGAATGTCCGATACCAAAAAAAAAGTATTCAACCAAGGACAATCTTAAACAACACAAGAACATACATGATAGGGTGCATCAATGTAAAACTTGCCTGAAATGTTTTCAAAGTAAATCTAAACTCGTTGTACACATCAGAATTCATACAGGAGAGAAACCTTATGTCTGTAAAACTTGTGGTAATAGATTTGCTCGAAAGTATACGTTAAAAAATCATGTAGCAACTCACAGTGATGAGAGAAAATTCAAGTGCAATATATGCCCAGATGACAGAAGCTTCAAAACCAGAAGAGAGTTATCGGCTCACCTCAAGTTTCATTATGAACCAACTTATCCTTGTCAAAGATGTGGTAAAAAGTTTCATACATCTAGTGATATGAAAAAACATTTGAGTAGAAATGTATGTAAAATGTGTATTATTTGTTGATTTCAAGCTATATTTCTTAATTTATTGAAGTTTTCTTCTTTGCATTAACTATTATATTCGACACCTAAATTTTTGTTCACACTTCGTGAAAAGAAATTTTATACTTTTAACAATTGTACAATCACATGAAATTCCATTATGAACCTAACTATTTGTGCACACTTAGTGAAAAGAAGTTATAAACTTTCACAATTGTATAACCACATGAAGTTTCATTGTGGACCAAATTATTCTGTCCCGTAAAATCGTAACTACAAATTGTAACATATCCATTTTGAACTTTTAAAACAAGTCTTTTAACACGCATATCAACTTTATATAATATAAAATAAGCTTAAAATTTTAAGGTTTTCATTTTCGTTTCCCCTTTTGTAGGAACATCCTAACCAGCTAAAAAAACTACTAAACTGAATTTTCTTTTGATAAATGTTTTCTACACAAGTTTTCATTCATCAACAATATTTAGCAATATATATAAATTAAAATTTAAACTAAGACTAAATTTTTACACATGCTGTTTTATTTATTATATATATAATATTATAGGGCGCTATCGACCAAAACTTTTTTAAATAATTTTAATATATATATAAATATGTAAACAATGTATATAAGATTATAATACAAAAAATAATTTTTGCCCGGTACAGCTATTTCTGCGTTTTACACGCGTCTTCAGTCAAGTATTCCATTCAATGAAGAGCAAATTTGTGAATACAGCAATAAAGTTATACAAAGTTAGATAATACTTGCTAATAGAATAGTGAGTTGATTTCAGACAAAATTATTAACAGAGTTTTTAAATAATTTTTTACGTTAATGTATATAGCCAGTTTGTAATTAATTTCTTCTGTTTAAATATTCTGATTTATAACGTTTGAAAATTCGATTTTTTCCGCCTTGCACAGTTTACACCCTTTTTTATACTGTATTTGGTTTTCATTCTTGGTAATTTTTGCCATTAAATTTTAAAATTAACTTTGTTATTTTTTAGTTTCCAAATGTACTGTGATAAAGTTTTGATTTCCCTGTTTTTCATGTTTTAAGCTGTACTTGTGTTTCGTCGAGCGATTCTTGAACAATAGTCCAGTAGAGCCAACATAAAACTTGGTCTGGTTTTCAGTTATGACAGTCGGTTTACAGATAATATTTTACATTAGGCAACTTCCATTTACCGGGCGTTTTTGTTTTTTGCATTCGTCTCTCTTTGTCCGGCGTGACTAACATCTTTCGATTGTGTGCCATTATAAGTTGTTTCATATTTGAAGGAATAGGACACTTTTAGTGTCTTCCTGTTGAAAACTTTACAAAATGGATGGTTGTCAGTAAAATTTTTACCCACAATCTCCAGGAAGCATTATCGTTCCCGCATTGCCACGCTTTTGCAGAATAGAGCATTGGAATATAAAATATTTATTCTCCTTTTTTTTTTTGTTCTTACCCTTCTTGTGTTTATGGCTATAGGCTAACTCGTTATTGTACCCACTTGCTCTTATAGCTTCCTGGTATTGTTGGATTGTTTCCTTGAAAATGCTTTGACTGCTAGAAATCTCTTGGAGGCGGTTATTTACTGCGACCGGTATTTGTTTTAACACATGCTCTGGATGGTTTGACTTGCTGTTCACGAAAACCGTATGCGCATTTGGTTTTCAATACGGCTTATGGCTTTCATTTTGTAGCCCTTAAGTTACATCTGGCAAGTCTGTTACTATCAGATTAACTTCAATGGTAACATCAAAACAAATGTTATTAAAAACTTTTCTTAGCTATTTAACTTTTCTCTCCATATCTGGTCCCGGTAGAATGTCCACCACGGCCATCGTCGTATAGGCCACAATTATCATCACTAAAAATCTTTTTTGTCTTCAATATATCTAAGATATATAGACCAAATATTTTGCAAATTTCTGCGCCATGGAAGGTTCCCATTAGTACAACAAAGATGTTCTTGTTATACTTTTTCTACCATGGTTCACCTTCGTGGAACTGATTTGCAGCAATGTCTGATTAACTATATTTCATTTTCCGTGATTTTAGCTAGGTTCCCAACAAAATTGAAGTAGTTTTCCAAAACTGTTGCTGAGATGTCTTGATAAAAGCTTAATAAATCAAGTTTGATAAATCTTGAAGTTGCTGTATTACTTAAATTATTGAACCAGTTTAATACGTATTTTTCCATTGTCTTTAATTATTTTTTGATCTTATCTAAATTTGTTTTAGTAAGTTTACCAATAAAAATTTTTGCTGGACTAAGTATTCTATAGCTTAGTAAGTTTGGGAAGATATTTTTTGATCTTGAAGAGATTGTTGATCTTTTAAAGCAATGTAAAACTGTCGTTGAGATAGTTTGAGAATTTTACCTTTTATTTTGTTTCACATCACTGGTTACTTTGCTTCATTATTAATTTTTTCGATAAGAATGTTTTCCGATATTTTGTATGTATATGTAATGTTTTGTTAAGTTAACTTTTGTATTTATCCGGACTAATTTTGTATAGGGTGTGAGATTTATCAGCAAAAACAAAAACTTTTTTGGTGGACCTCATTTCCTTTAGTCTTTGTTGTGTTTTCGATTAAAACACTTTGGTATTTACATAACTTTAAGTTATTTATTAACTGTAAAGGTCGTTTTTAAATTTAATTAAGAGTTAATCCTCGCTAGCTCGTTTTTTTGTTAAAATAAATCGTCATAGTCTGAAATTTTAGCTTCTGTGATTCATATCTGATACCATTCACAAGAACATCTGTGGTATATATATATATATATATATATATATTTATTTATAAATAAAAAAGGTTATTTCAAGATGTGAAACTCAAAGTACTCGAGTTTCGTGCCTATGCACTTATCAGCTTCAAAACAAGTTTAAAATAAAGCACAAAACAAAATATACAAATAAAAGTTTAAAAATTTAGCATAAATAGAATATGACGTAATTTTGAAACTATCGAAAATCATGCAAAACGGCTTGTGCAAAAATTAATTTACCAATCGACAATAAACGGGCCAAAATTCATAAAACTTCAGTGAGTAAATATATATTACGACAGATAATTAAAAGAGATAATATAAAATTAAGGTAAAAATTAAAATCTAGATTATTTTAAGATGAAATTAAAACTTAATTTTTATATATGTCTACAAGACGATACAAACTCGCTTCTTTTATTTAGGCATCTTTTGTCTTTCAGTGCATATACAAGGGCTGTTGCTTTTTTGAGACACAGCCTACATGTTGGGCTATTGCCGTCAGCTATAGGCTGTGCTCTTTTTATAACTTCCCAGGATATTTAAAAGTCAGTATCGCTTCGCTTTAAGCCACAAACATACTTCGAAAGTTCAGTTTCATTTCCGTATATGCCGCCATTAAATGATTTTTTATGATTGGCATACCTGAATCTAAACTGAGTCGAGCACATGCCGACATAGAACCTCGTCTAAACGCGAGAGTTAACTGTTGCCTTGTAAACGATGTTCTCTGAACGGCAATTGCCCCCTTTCAAATCATATTTACAACTACCAGCGCACCCACATTGACTTCGAATTCCTAAGTTTTGATTTTAAAATTTTTTAGTTAGTTTAGTGTGCCTTAATGATATTCTCCAAAATTGTCGTACACAAATAACTTATTCGCATATTATGTTTGTTGAAAATTTTTGTTAGCGGATTTTGTTTATAAACTTGTTTATAACTTGCTTTTTACAGCATAAGTAATAACTTATTTAAGACTTAGGAACTTAAACAACTGTTTTTAAAAAATCCAGATTAATAAAAAAAATCCTAAATCAGCAAATAAAACATTGAAAAACGTTCTAAACTAAAGTTAGTATGAAAAAATGACAAAAAAGTTTTAAACTTTTTAAAGATTTGTTGCGTTAACAAATCAGTTGCTTTCATTAAACTTACATCTTTTTAAACTGAAAGTTAGTTTACACAAAATTATGTCTTATCTTTTGAAGTATTATATATATTTATTTTCTTACTTATATTCAAAAAGATGTGAAGTATTGTAATTAAATTTGTTTATTTGACTATATTTATAATAGAACAACTAAATTGTAAACTAATCACTTAATACAATTTACGGTATAAAAAAATATTGTAGCAACAAAGACACTTAAAATCAAAAATTTCGTTTATTTGGCTTAAAAGGTTTACAGGAGGGGTCGGCAGGCAATTGGTGCTCGCGGGCCAAATTTCAAGTTTCCAAAATCTTCGCGGGCCGCAGTTTTAGTTTTAGTGATATAAATAAAAACATTATTATCAAAATATAATTTTCAAGACTTTTAGCTACAATCAAAATACCTATTTAAATTATACATATTCAATGGAATAAAACTTTCATGAAGTAATATACTCAAGACTTGATAACTATGTACTATTTTAAAAAGTTAAAAAGGTTAGCTTAATGTACTTTTTATTTTACTTACAACCTAACTCTCTATAAAAACCAAGCTTTAAAACTATCCATAAGTCTTTTTTATATATTTTTCATATTATCAACTACTTTTGCATTAAAAAAAAATTAATAGTTTTTTGTGTTTTAAATAATTTTCACTTTCAAAAAAATTCAGTAACTAGTTAACTAAATAAATTTAATACCTATATGTTATGTAGAAAAATATAAGAATTTTTTTACATAATTAATGCTTGAATACTTTAATAAAATACCTTATTAATAATCAATTATTCTTTTACATGGTTCCCTGTTTTAAAGCAAAAATGTCTGAATTACATAAAACCAGCCTGAGTTTACTAAAAGTTAAAAAAGCCAAAAACTTGCTTTGAAAAAACAAAAGCTTTACTACTTAAAAAAAGTTTTAAAGTATCATCATAAAAAAGTACAAATATTTAAAACGAAAACTAAAAGTTTTAATTAGTAAACTTCACTACATCCATAAAAACTATTATGAGAATTCAAAGATTTATTCAAAGTATTTGAAAAAAAAATATACACACACACCTAAGTTTTCTAAAATGTCTTAAAAAGGTTTAACCAAGTGTGACTTTTTCAATTAGTTTGTTTGGCAGCCCTGTTTTAAAATAAAACTCACGAAATATAGAAGATAATTGTACCAATTGTTTAATGCTTTATCTGCAATAAAAATATTGCTTATAAAAAAGAGTATTTTAGATATATAAGACAATTTCTAAAAATCACAAAACGTTTATTAGAAGTTGTTGCGATAAACGGAAATAAACAAATCACTTAAGTCACTTTTAAAAAAGCACACTATTATTTTCAGTAACTACAAACTTATAAGAAAAATTTGTCAAGTTAAGTATAAAGAAGCAAAAGTAAATACTTCAAAGTGGACACCGTTTAGATTTAAAAACTTTTTTGAAGAACTTGTGTTGGTGGTAGTAAAAGTTTTGTGTTAGTTTATTCAGTAACAACAAAATGTCTTTTTCAGGCAATTTCTGATACTTCAAAGTCAAACAAATCAAATTAGGGCTTTAATCGACCTATTTAGATGAAAGCAACAATAAATGCTGCTTATCTGAAAATATTTATTTGAGGTATTTTTACTAACTTAATTGTTATTAAAAAATGTGAATTAAAATTAGCATCTCGGTACATTGGTCTGCGTAGAAATAAGTTTAAAACACACAGAAAACTTGTAAAAAAGTTGTATCAAGCAAAAAATATCTGTGCTATTTTTAACTTTTAGAAAGGATGTAAACAGTTTCAGGGCTGACAAAGGATTCTAAAAAACTTTTTCCAAGTTTTCTTAATTTGTTCCATATTTTTAAAAGTGCAAGTTTTTAAGCCTATTTTTAGTATAAAGTTAAGCTTGAAGTAAAAAAAAACTGTCTTAAATAGTATAGCAAATTAAAAAGATACTGTTAGGCGACTTTAAATGTGTTTTTTAATAAATAAAATTTTTGAGAACAAAAACCGTATTATATGATAGATTTTTTTTGTAAAGTCAAATTTCATTACTTTACATGTAAAAATTGTTTAAAACTTAAAGTTTTTTACGAAAATTCTTAAGTTTCAGATTTTTTAGCCTAAACTGTCAAATTTCAAGTTTTTTCAAAATCCAAGGTGTTTTGGCAACAATGATTGTTCACATTTATATGTAAACAATGATAAAAATTATATCTCTAATTACAGCAGCTGCGAGACTTAAAATTTAACATATATCATAATTAAAACCAAAGCTGTGAGATGAACGAAACATACATCATAAGTTTACTTTGCCACTCTTCAAAGTAAAAAATCCTGTCTAACTGATCAAAAAACTATCGTTACATTTTAAAATAAAAAACAGTAAAAGTCAAAAGCTAAACTTGCCTGATATTCGAAAAGTTTATAAACTAGCCTAACTTAGTCTGAATGTGTGACAATATTTAGTTGTTTATTTGCTTAAATTTAAACAATTTTGATTAGAAACTCACAGACTCAACAAAATTATCATCCCTAAATCTAGTTTGTATTAAACAGGTATTTCCAAAAAAAAATCACCTATATTTATAAGTGTGCATTGAAATGCAAAGAAATTAACTTAAATTTCCAAAAAGTTTTGTTTGTAAAATTAAAATTTATACTGAACAGAAACTAATTTAGTTATGTCATATTAACTGTTTTAAATGTGTCTTTATACGCTTAGATATTGTATGTAAAAACAATTATAATCGCAAATTATGCTTAAATTGAACTTAATCTAACTTAATAATGTTTTAAAAGTGGTCTAAGAATGAACATTTCTGTATATTGGTATGCATAGGATTTAAATTAAAGTGCACAGAAAACTTATACAAATTTCAAAGTATGTTAAATTCTAAACAAAACAAACCATAATATGTTACTTATAATGATTTTGTATACGCTTAAATATAGTGATAAAATATCTTAGGTGTAAGTTACATACTAAACAAAATGTAAACTGTAAAGAAATGACATTTTGTTAATTATTGTGCATTAAATTTGTACATTAGAGAAAACATTTGCATTTTGTTCATTTACTTAAAAGGTGTTATATAAACAACTTTTAATTACTTTCTAAGACTGATTTTTTAGTAAGATTTGTAAGAAGTTAGTTATTATAAAACTGAGAAAATAACACAGCTCGAATGCTAATCTGTATTTTTCACACTTTTAACCTAAAGCAGTGAAGCCTTTTAATAGTTTCAAAATGTTATACAAGGACTTCAAATGAAACTAACAAAATTCAAATAAACTACAACATTTTTACCATAGAAAACTAAACTTAGAATATGTTTTTGCTCAGCGGGCCACATTTACATGCTCACGGGCCGCAGAAATTTCATTCGCGGGCCGCATTCTATTCAAAAAAAATCGTGCTCGCGGGCCGCAGATTGACCCTTCAAGGGCCGCAATTGGCCGACGGGCCGCAGTTTACCGACCCCTGGTTTACAGTGTAAAACAAATTAAAGAACTATTTTTGATGTTTACAGTTTAAAATAAACTATAGCATGGCTACAGCATATTTAACTAGTCTTAACCTACGACAAGTCGGTACTTCTGCAAAATTTAGATTTCCAACATTTTTTGCTAATTGCGATTCATTTCTGCCGTTATTTTATTTATAAACGATTTTGTCGCCGGTTCGATGAATTTGATTGATCAACAATTTGCAATCTCAAAGTCTTTTGCAGGTTCTTTTTATTTGGCTTGCTGTTTTTTCTGCTCCATTTGATCCGTATAAATTGCTTAAGATCGTTCAAATTTCTAACTATTTTAATTTTTTCAATTCAATTCAATAAGGTTTATGTTTTATATAGATTAACGTGGATTCTGATCAATATGCTGTTTAATTTCTTGCAATTATTGGAACATTTCAATTCGTTCATAGCCTTGCTCAACAAAATAAAAATTACCTTCGTTTATCTAAGTATTGTCAACATTGGCAACGTTTTCAGTAATTAAGGCAAAAACTTAAAACAGTAAACTTAATATATTGAAAACTATAACCGACAGATGCTATTATTAAAATTTAAGTGAAAAACAATATAACGTTGACTGTATATTTTTATTGTTTATTATTTTTCTGTTTTCCATTTATAGTTGCAAAATTTACGAACTTTTATTATGTAATAGTGTTATAGTAAATGAAAATTAAGGCAACTTCGCAATTATTTAACTAATAAGCAAGTTAAAAGACATGAGGGTATAGTATAATAACGTATATTTTACTAGAAAGATACAAAATCCTAACAAATTTGTTTGGTAGTTTGAACAGTTTGAGACCGATTGTTTGTTGAATGTAATAACATTTTGCTGACTAAGTGTTCAAATTTAATTGAAATTTTTCCTCCCTAAACTTGTATGGGAAGTAAAAGTTTTAGTCAAAATATTTTAGGTACTTTAGACAAAACTAGTCAATTTTTGATACTTCATAGAACAGACAAAACTATGTAAATAACATAAACTTTTTGATTGTTTATATTGAGAAGTTAGGTTCCTCCTACATATGAAGCTGGAAATTATGAAAAGTTATAATTAAATAATATCTATTTAACAACTGAAGATTTCCAATAGATTACTGTAGAAATAAATTATTGTATTGTTTTTTTGAATCTGCAAAAACAATATGTTATACATAAATATTAGATAAGTAATAAAAAAAATAATATAAACAACTTAACAATATGAATTTGTTTTTATTTCAAAAAGAGTCGTGGTATTTTAATAGTTTCATAATTAAGAAGATAAATATATTAAGATAATGAAAAGCTTCTTTATATAAGATTTTAAATTGAAAAAAAAAGAATACATATCAGTAAGTAAAACAAAATGTTAAAACAGGTAACGAGATTAAGTAGCTCGAAGACAAAATTGCACGAGGTTACTGAACTGCACGAGAGGTCTAAACTGTACAAGAACAAATTTGCGAGAGAAAACAAAATTGCACTAAAACAGTTTTGTACCAAGTGTCAATTTTTTACGAGTTGCATTTTTTCATGAGAGTAAAAGATACAAAAAAAAATTGATAAAAAAAAAAGTTAATGACCGAGAATAAGGGTCAGGGGTAACTGTGATAGTAAAAATAATAGAAAATAAAAACTCTTAAATATTATTTCAAAAAAAAAAAATCTACTGACCGAGGATGAGGGTTAGAGGTAAAAAAGAAAGAAATTAAACAAGAAAAATTAAATAAAACTATTTTCAAAACAAATTTTTTTCCAGTATTCCAGACTTTTTGGCAAACCTGATAATTTCTGTTTAATTTTGTAAATAAAATAAGTTTTTTTTAATTATACACTAGAGAATGTTTGTAATTTTAGTTTTATTTCAGAAATGAAATTTTCTGTACAATTAATATGTTTTGAATAGTTGCATTACAATACTACAACTTTTTTGAATATTGAACGAACTGGGTTTATAAGTTATAACAGAAATGAACAATAATAAAAAACAGTTATGTACAATTTTTTGAAATTTTGTTCGATAATAATTTCGAAGAGATTTATTAAACAAGTGAATATTTATGAACAACATTTTATAAAAAATATATTTCGTCAAAAAAGTAAAACTGTTTTTTTTATTTTTTATAAAAGCACTCGCTCTAAAGTATAACTAACATACTTGGTTTAATTTTTGGTATACTTAAATATAGTTGCAAAATTTCTCTAAATTTTTGAAGATAAAGATAAACCATTTTATCTTTAGTTTAACTTTAAGAATACTACTGAGTTGCGTTTTTTATATAATCTATATAAGAACAAATAGTTTCAATAATTAAATACTCAATAAGTATAAGCATGAAAAATTAAAATAAGTTACAGAGCTTGAAAACTTTATACAAAACACTTTTAACAAATTTTATGAACCGTCACAAGTCACAGCCATTTCTGGCTAATTTATTAGTCATTTCACTACCAAGGACTCCTCTTGAACAAGGTACATGCCTCCAAATTACTTCCAAGTGATCCATCAACTCTTATACTTCAACAAACTCCTTCTTGTGTTTCACTGGTTTCCCTTTATTAGTCTTACAGCCATTTTCCATCCATTTAAGTGATTTAGAAAATGAGTTCGTAACAAACAGTGAATCAGTGCATATAAACCTCATTTATTTAAGTCCGAGTTAAATTGAGCTGTGCTTAACAATAATACAAAAGTTTTGCAATAAAAAAACACTGTGACGTAATAATAAAATTTTGAAGGGAAAAAGTTCAGTGCAAAAATAAAATTTCTTTCTAATCAATTAACTAAAATTTGTAAATTTCTAAGCAAATGACAATTATATAAAATGTTTTTAATTTGTTTAACCTTAAAATTAGCTTTTTTATATGTCGACAACATGACAACATTCCTCTTGTTTAAGCAACCTTGTTTTTTCAACGCACACATAACGGCAGTTGATTCTTTAAATGACCAACACAGGTTAATTAAATTTGGTTTATAACTATCTGATATAAGTGTGCTCTTTTTATTACCACCCAAATTATTCTAAAATTAATGTTTTTTTCGCTTTAGATCACAAATATAATTCAGAAGCTTTGTCTCATTTTTAAATACACCAGTTTTAATTATTTTCATGGTTAGTTTATCGGAATCTGAACTGACTTAAGCATAAGTCATACTTAGAATTTCTTCTCAAGGTCACAGCTAAATTTTGCCGTGTAAACAATGTTCTCCAAACGGCATTTCAAATTATATTTGCAGCCACTTGCGCAATTACATTGATTTTGAATTTATTTTTATTAGATATTTTTTGTCATGTAACATAATTAATCTCCTAAAGTTAGCCGTACATGAATAACCAATTAACATATTATGTCTTTTAAAGATTTTGTATGGTTGATTACTTTTTTTAAATTTTTTTACTAGACCTATAAATGCTCTGCTGATGTTTGTTTGATTACTAAATGGGGTCTTATACCAAGTTATGATTTTTTTACAACAACTTATTTTTTGTTTTGTAATATTATTTTAATAACTTAATTTTTTTAATATACAAATAATTATTGCGTTTTGTTTCTTAAAAAGCATATAGCAGAGACCATACAAGTTGAGCTTCATATCCAGCCAACAACTCAGACCTTTTACTCAAGCGTTAAAAAAAACATAACCTTTTATGGTTAGAAGTAGTTATTTCTTATTACAATTTTTCGATTCTAATTTTTAGTCATAATTATCAGTAATGCTCACAAATAATCATTTTATTACAGTTTTCTTAAAACTTGTTTTAAAATTTTTTACTATAATTTATAACTTCGACCACTTCGAATTTATAATTTCCAAACTAGTCTTACAACTTTCAAGGTTATGTCTCAACGGCTTAATTTACAATATTTATGTTTTTCAAATAAAGTTGACTCGCAGTTAAAAAAGTTGACTAACTTATGATCGCATGCTATAGGAAAACGAATGAAGAGTCAATGCCTTAACTATTGTCGTATAATATTCTTAAAACATTGGGAAATAGTTAAGTAACAATTACAACTCAAAATTATTTTTTGAATTTTTGTTTCATTAACTTAATAAAAAGTAATGAACCTTATTGAATTGTTTGCAAATAATAAACGATCTTCTTTTTGCTTTATATTCTGATTTCTATAGATTCATATCAATATATACCATATAGTTTTCCAAAAAGGGACGATACTACCCTCTTGGTGTGATTTTAGTAAGTCGGGAGGGAATAGTTAGTAAAGGGGCGAAAGTGGTGGCGGTTTTGAAATTTTGGGTAGTCATAAAATTCTTAATTTTTAGCTTGCTATTTTACTAATTTTTCTTTTGAACTTTAATTTTTTACATTCAAATATCTATTTATAATTTAAAAAATTTTTTCAAGTAATTTAGTCTATAAAAATTGAAATTTCACAAAAAAAAATTTTTAGACCTATACAATCAAATTGAAATATCTATAAATTATAATAAAATGTTTGCCTGATGGTGTAGGGATTGTAATGATGATTTTAAAATCTCTCTGAGTTAAAATTTCAAAAAATCAAAAATCAACTTTGTGGCCTACAGATATCCAAAAATAAAATAACTTAAAAAAAAATATCATTGAATGATAAAAAAATAAATTACCAGATGGTGTAGTTGTCTAAAGATGATTTTGAAGACACGCTGAATTAAACTTTACAAGGTTTAAACTTAGCGCAGCAGGGCAAAAACGAGCGTTTTTTGTTACGGGAACTTACAATTTTTCAGTGCAATAAATTCAACATACATTATTCAAAGTGTATCAAATAACCAAAACAAAGTCAAGAAACAACGTTTTTAATGAAATTCTAAGATTTTTTTTTTCTTTTTTATCAAGGAGTTCACAGGAAACACGCCCTGATGTAAACTTATCTAGTACGTTAGTTTATACTTAGTTACTCTTAAATAAATATGGAATTTTTGAGCTTCTTAGTTTAAACTAATGATATGTAAAATCTCTTACACGTTTTAGTTTTGTTTGTGTATAAAATTAAATATTATATTATCACTTTTATGATTAAATATCGAGCATCTTTGCGAATTTTTGGATGAAAATACAAGAAAAAAAAAAACAATAAGCGCAAGGATTTAGATGTTTCGCTAAAACGAACAATTCTGATAAAAAAAAAACATTTAAAAGTCTAAAAAGGTCTACTCAGAAAATTGATAATTTTTGTGAATTTTTTCAGCAGTTTTTTCTTATTTAAAAATGTATTAGTATACGTTCTCATTTAACTGCAGTTTTTGAAAGAGTTATACATTAAAATATACAAATAACAACTTTAATGTGAGGGATTTTTTCTATATACTAATACCTTCCGCACTAACAATAAATGATAAATTTACAAACAATACTAGTAATGTCGCTACTGATATTTAATAAAAGTCACCTTTTACAGATATACGCCTTCGTTTAGTTACGCACTATCATTAAGTAAAAAATTTAGAATTCTCAAAAGGTTCAAAAAACAATTTGAAAATCTTTAACAATGTACACTTGGTGCAAAAATCAGCAAAGTTTTCTAAAAACTAGAAGATATGCATTTCATCTATGGTGCACTTTTTTAAGAAAGTTTCAGGTCGTATACATAGCTTTAAGATTCATATAAGTTTTAATCAACATTTAATATTTAAACTGATTTTTCACTGACTAACTCCAATTTACAATTTTAAATGAATTATTTTACTTTTAAAGTACAAAACTACCTACTATTTATCATAAAACATAAAATAAAAGCTATAATTATAATTTAAGTGAGTAAATAGTAAGTTACATTGCGTTAAAACTTATTAGTTAGCATATAAGCTTAGTAAAAAATTTTGAAAATTCATACTTTTTTTTTAATTTAAATTTTTTGAAAAACATACACAATTGATTAAGTATTTAGTACTTTAGCAAGTAGTAACTTCACACTTCATACAACGAGAAAAACATAAACATTAAGTAAATACATTTTTTAATTGTGCACAGTAGTGTTAATCAAACAGCCAAAAAAGTAGTGTAAAAATAGAAAAGCAAATATAGTATGCATATTTTCTACCTCTTGTTTAGTTATGCAAATTTACCGTGAATAGATTCGCAAGAGGCGACTGCAATTGAATTATAAAGTTCAAGATAAAAAATAAAACAAGTTTTTTAATTAAAGCTATCTTCAGCTATTGAATAAAAATTTTCACCCAAAACATCACACTACAAATAACTACAAAAAACATTGTGAAGTTTTTTTGAATTGCTTACGTAACAGCTTTAATCAAAAACTTAGTTTCGCTTCAAAATGAATTACAAAATTTACAAAGCTTAATAAGTTACTTGAAAATTATTATTTTTAATAGTAATTTTTTTGTAAACCTACAAAAATAAATAAACTCGTATCTCTTGTTTGACACAAGTTTTCATAAAAGTTAGATCCAATTTAATTATTTTACCGCTAGCCTTCGGTAGACTGATCAAACCTTTATGTTAATTTTAGCCTGTCTCACGGCATACGAATGTCAAGGTTTAGGTTTGTAAACTTTCACCGATGTTTTTTTTGTTCCTTTTGTTTGGGGGCCCTTTTTTTTAATGCTTTTTTATCACAGCCAACAGACAGGGTCAGACATGTTAAAAAGCTCTGCTTTGTTTACTCGAGCGTGAAATTACTAACTTAAAACAAACCAAAGTTTATACGCTTCATTGCTGAATTACCATAGTAACTATTAGCATTTTACCAACTCTGGACAGGGTTATTACCATGGGCTATAAGCTGTACTCTTTTTAATACTTTCTATGATATCTTGTAGTCAGTATCCTGTGCTTTCAGCCTAGAAACAAACCTAGAAAGCAGCATTTTTATACATGTCACCACTTAAACATTTTTTTGTGATTACTATGTGTAAACTTGAGCATAAGCCTTTTTTTCAGAGCATCAGCCCTTTGTAAAAATTCTTCACAGAGTCAAGTTAACTGTTCCCTTGTAATTAATGTTTTCAGAACGGTAACAACGAAAAACACTTTGTAAGGGGCTATTGCTGTTCAGCAACAGATAATAACAGAGAGGCTTATATATCGGCTTTTTCTTAACTTTTGTACTTATAGTTATATTTATTACATAAATGATAGAACAAAGTTTATATCTGAATAATTTCTTACTGAGATCCATCTTAAAGAATTTTAAAATAATTTATTGTTACATAAGTTAATTAAATAAAGTTTATCAGATATAAATTTTGTGACAATGTAAAGAAACATTTTTAAAGATGTACAAATATCTTATATAACTTTTGTAGAAAACTACTAGAATTTATAGTTGTATAATAAACATATATAGATATTTTTATAATACAAATAACAACTAATTTTCGTATTGTTTAATGAATTTCAACGTTTATTTATATATAGATATAAGTTATAAAATTGAAACTATTGAAGTAAATCAAACTTCACTAAACCAGCTGTTAAGGACTTAAAGTTTAAATTTCATATAAAAAAAAGAAAAAAAGAACAACTGTTTCTTGTAGCTTATAGTTTATAATTGTAGCAATAAATAAATGTTCTTTATTTTTTCAATTCAAAAAAAAAACAGAACAGTCTTTTTTTGTAGCTTATAGTTAATGATTGTAGAAATAAACAATTGTCTTTTTAATATTCTTATTTTATATAAAAATGTATAATGATATAAAACTATTTTCGCAGTACTTAGTTTTTATTGAACTAACATATATTTCTGTGTTTTAACGAGTTAATACACTTCAACGGAGATTTGTAAAAATATTTAATAGTTTAAATATCAAAATATTCAATTAAATATTAATTAAATATTAAAGGTATGTAACACATATACTGGTAACTAAAAGTTGAAGGGTAAGTAAATAAATATTTATCGAACATTTTTACTGGTTATGTATTTTTTGTATGAATACCGCTACAAAAATAAATTCTTTATTTATTTACACTTAAACCAAGCTAAATATTAAATACAGGCTTGAAAGAAATTATAAAAAGAAAAACAGTTAAGTTCAACGTTTACAGGGGAAAATTACAAATTAGATATTAAAGTTATCTGTCTAAACAAAAAAAGTCAAACGAATTGAGTTAAAGACAAAAAGTTTCAAAGATCTATAGCTTATTAAATATAATCTGTTTACAAAATAATGACCAAAAGCCATAACTCAACTGTTTAGAGCTTTATAGCTTTAGCGCTTATTAATGACTTGGAAAGGTCATAAATAAGCTTTAAATAATAATTTAATGAAAAAACCTATACTGAATATAAGTGAGTGAATTTAAAAATTAAATATTTTCTTTTGCAAGTAAACTTAAGCCATTTGAGTTGTACTTTACACTCAAACATCAGATTATAAAATAAAAATAATATTGTGACATAATTTTAAATTATGTGCGTAAAAGTTTTATACAAAGATTTAAATTTGCTTTAAAATAACTTTAAAAAACTAAATAAATTACTTGAAATGTGAAAATTTTAATAGAATTTTTTTAGTTTATCCACAAAAAAAAACAAACTCGTTTCTCTTGTTTAGCTCAAGTTCAACATAAAAGTTTGATGCAAATCGATCATATTACCGCTAGCCTTCGGTAGACTTAATGGTATGATAAGACCTTGTGTAAACTTTAGCTTGCCTAAAAGTATATGAAAGTCAAGGTTTAGAGGCTCTGTAGACTTTCGCCGACGTTTTTATTTCTCCTTATTTGAACCTTTTATTTGAAGGCTTCTTTTATGCTTCAACATACATGGATATTACCATTACCTATAGTCTGTACTACTTTTAAAAGCCTTCCATGATATTTGTAGTCATTATTTTGTGCGGTTTAAGACGAAAACAAATATAAAAATTGCTGTCGTTTTTACACACAGCACCTTTAAATTATTTGTCATAGTTTGTACAGTGTGAATTTTAATTAAGCATAAGTAGAGCTTCTTCTCAGAATCAAAGATCCTTAAACTTAATATTTTAATTTTATTACATTATTATTTATTTTATATTAAATGTTTAAAAAGAAACATAGTTTTCAGTTTAGTATTATTATTAAGAAGGCAATAGTTAACTGAGAAAATTATTTTCATCGGCTTTTAATCAACTTATATGTTCTATTTATTATAAGTAGATACATATGTTACATTTTATCTAAATAATATTTTTTTTTTGAGTCCTCCGTGAATGTTTAAAAAAAATATTGTTAACTAAGGTTTATATACATTTTGTAAAAGTTTAAAGAAGCGTTTTCAAAGATTTAAACAGTATTGTAAAAACTTTTATAGGTGATCTACTTGTGCTCATAGATATATTATAAACGTATATATAAACATATATATATATATATATATAAAGTTTAATCAATTTAACTGATTCAAACTTCACTTGTTCCGCTGTAAAGGATTTTAAAAACGTAATAAAAAAAAATATAAAAAATGTAGAACAACTGTTTTTTCTAGTTAAAATTAATAATTGTAGCAGTGAAGAATTATTTTGTTTATTTTGTATTAAAAACATAATTACTATTTGCGCAGTACTTTTTTTTATTAAGTTAACATATTTTATTTTGTGTTAAACGAGTTAACACACTTTAACGGAGTGTTGTAAAAAATATAATTGTATTAGTACAGTATGGTGTTAACTTAAAGTTGTTGGTAAATAAGTATTTATAAAATATATTTATTTCTTAAATTTATATGACCAACACTGCTGTAAAATGAAATGCTGTATTTATTTACACTTGAACCAAGTCAATATCTTGATGTTGAGCTTGAAAGAAAATATTAAAAAGAAAATTACGAAGATTCAATGAATACAGTTCAAAAACCACATATAAGTTTGTAAACAAAAAAAAAGTTAAATGAATTGTTTTTGATAAAAACAAATCCAGACAAAAGCAGAGTGGAAAATTCAGTTTATTTTTATTGGTGTAACTTGATATTGAAATTAGTTCAAGTAGTTTAAATAAAAAAAATGTAAAATAAATGTCAATAAAAATTTATTATTTTCGTTAAGTCATTTTTTATGCTTATTTTTATAACTTAAAAATAATAATAGTGTTTAAGTGAACTATAGAATGCTATGTTTTTATCAAAAGTTAAGATGCGTTAAAAAGGATTGTGTTAAAAATTAAAAGTAAGTATTTATTTAAAAACATGTTAGATTTATTAAATGTTTAATTTAAAAATATTTCGATATACCAAGTTTTTGAACTCGGGCTTGAAAGATATTATTAATGAAAATTTTACATAAATTCAATATTTACGAGAATCGCAGATTACACATTAAATGAAACTGTACAAAAGAAATATTTAAAGCAGTAAAGAAAAAATTTAAAGAGAAACCCATGAAAACTATCTTATGTTGAAAAAGTAAACTTGTTTTATTTCAATTATTTTTTTATGTTGTGCTGAGAAAAAAATCAGTTAAATAAATTTTATTAAAATAAGCCTAGCATTTTTTTTCATGTTTTCTCAAATCTGAGAAAGTATGGAACTTTTTGCTACATTTTACACAACAACAAGTAGGTTCAAAATGATACTTCATATGCTGATTCAAATGTGATTTAGAATAAAATTTCTTATTACAATGTACACAAAAAAATTTAGGTTCATAATGAAGTTTAAGATGATTTTCCAATCCTACTTTAGTTCTAAAATGTTTTCCATCTGGGCATTTATTGCATTTGAAATTTTTCTCATCACTGTGTGTTGCCTCATGGTTTTGTTTAATGAATTTTCGAGCAAATTTTCTATTACAAATGTCACAGGCGTACGGTTTTTCTCCTGTATGAGTTTTATTATGCCGTTTTAGATTATACTGCCTTTTAAAACACTTCTTGCAGGTTTTGCATTGATGCACAGCTTTAGAACCTAAAAAAAAAACTTTTTTTTATAACAAATTTATTAGGATATATAATTTACTAAATAATTAAAGGTTTATAAAATTTTAGTTTTTTTTTTTTTGATTGATCTTACTTTTATCTAAAAAGTAGAATTTTTTGATAACTTTATACACAATCCACCTAAAAAAACATAAAATTATCAATTTGAAAAACTTACAAAAAATTCCTTTAATACCTTTAAAACATTAAAACACGTAATTCATACTGTTGTAAAAAAAAACATCAATATTTAGGTGTTTAGGTATTTCAGCAAATAAAAAGTTAGTTATTTTTTTTGTAAAAAATTAATTGTCAAAACAAATTTAAAATTCTATTGAACTATTTATTAAAAAAATTTTACTCTTACTTGCGATAAACTGTTTATCATTGAGCTTATAAGCATTTTTTACAACAAAAAAAAACAATCAGAAATAATAAATGTATTTTAGTATATTAGTATTCATTTTTACTAATTAGACAGAGGTTTTGCCTTATTTAATTAGCGGCTAAATATTCTAGAAAAATTTTATTACGGTCTACAATATGTAAAAACAATTGATCTTAAGTAATTGTAGGATTCAATAAAAATATATTTTACAGCAAAATGGTAAATAAATCAACAAGAATAGTGCACAAATAGTTACTAATTGTTAAAAAATATCGTTATTGTAAGTTGTTATCATAAACAGCTTTTTTTAAGTATTTATATAGTTGAAAATTCTATAAATAGGAGCTGTTTCTGTAACTAAAATGAAAAGTTAAACGATGTACCTAGGTTATTATTGTTTTTGAAAAAAAATATGTAATAATTTTTGTTTTATATATAGTTCTATATTGTTGTATAAGAGATAAGTGTTATTATGTTTTGTACTTGTTACTATGTATTAACTGTAACAGAGTATAGTAATTAATTGAAAAAGCAATACTTTTTTTTATAACTTTTATTAGCAATTAATAATAATAAAATTGTCATTACATAAAGTTGACATTGTTTTATTTTAAAGAGTTTTACATAAAGTAAAAACATATAAAACTGTTAATTTATTTATTATATAATTATCATATCAATATCTAACCATTAATTATTCCTCCCTTTCCGCCTTTATTTCTTTGATCCGCAGAATTTGAAGATTTTTTCTCGGCTATTCTGAATAGAGTAATTGAATCTTTAAACACAATCTTTTTAAAGTATTTAGAAAAACTACTAAGTTTTCATTTTCTGTAGTGGCTATAGGACGATGGAAAACATTAGAAAATTTAATCAAAGTTTGATTATTATATACATTAATATTAATATACTCATAGCTTTTTTTTTGTATCTAATAATTTAACTCATATAAATTCAAAATAAAAGTCATATGACGTCGTAATCAGCTGATAAGGATGTAGCGCAACAAAAAAAAATTCTTTCAAGTGGTGTTTTTAAAAACTTAATAGTAAATTACATTTCCTGCTTAGGTTGTTTGTCACTTAGTCTGGTCCGCGAACGACTTTCTTTGGTAATTTAAGTAAACTACAAAAGCAGCCTACACCTAATCTATCAAATTCAATATGTATGTTGTTGAGTGCAAGAGCAAAAAATATTGTTTATTATTATTCTTAGTTAAAAAACTCACTGCAAAATTTCGTCATCAACTATTGCTTTATTTTCTTCGATATTTTCTGCTTCAATTATTTCTTCTGATTGCATATTGCTGCGATCCTAAAAATTTTAATTAAATCTTATTTTTTTTCGTAACACCCATAATATATTTCTTTTACATTTCAATATAGTGATACTAACTTATTTGACAATAATATACATTAGTAGTCGACTAACAGTTGTAGTGCATTAACAGTTTATCAATTTTTAGTTTTTATTGACTAAGTTTAAAGAAATGTATTTGCAAAAAAATATGTAAAATAACTAGTTAGATTATTAAGTAGTACATAACAAATTAATCTTAAGTGTATATAAATGACAAATATTTAGTACAGAAGTATGAAACTTTTTTTAACAAAATATTTATTTAGTCTTTAAATCTTAAAAATTATTATCGAAACTCTAAGTTGTACTAATTATATAAACTCTAATATAAAAAAAATTTTGCTACATATTTTTCAGTCACTTATAGGGAGGGTATTTTAAACAAGGAGTCATGTTGGAAAATGAAAGAATGAATAGAAGGTATTGAACAGTTATTAGACTCTAATGTTTGGAAACAAAATATGCGAATCAGTATTTCATGTAAGGTTAATTTGGGGAGATTAATTAAGTCACACAATCAAGAGATTTCAAACCAAAGTAATTTAATCAAAAATCAGTGTAACTGCGCTGGTGGCTGTAAATATTGTTTGAAGGGAGGCAATTGCCGGTCAGAGAACATTATTAACAAGACAACAGTTAACTCTGACCTTGAAAAGAAGTTCTACATCGGCTTATGCCCACTCAATTAATAAAACTGAGCTTTCGAAGTAATTTTGCGGTCTTAAGCGCAAAAACATTGATTTTAAATTAACTTAGGAGGTGACTAAAAGAGCATAGCCTATAGCAGACGGTAACAACCCTGTTTGTAGGCTGTGCTTAAAAGAATCAACAGCCGTTATATATGCGTTAAAAAAGGAAAGTTGTTTAAATAAGAGGAGTGAATTCATATCGTCTTGTCACATAAAAAAAAAGCTCTTCTCAAAATAGAACATATTTTGAAGTATTTTGTTTAACTGTTTTTATTTTGTAAATTTTAGTTGTTTGATTAGTTAGACGGTAGATCGATTTTTGTACTGAATATTTGTAACGTACAATGTTCAATTCTTACATCTTATTGTTTTTGTTTTTTTTCTAAACTTTTGCATCTTTGTTTATCTAAGTTCGTTGTATTTTAAATTTGAACTGGCTGAAGATTAAAGACAATCTTTTTTGTCTTTATGAATCATATGTTCCAGAATTTTTAAAATCATACATTTCAATAAATTATTTAAAAGCCCTTCAAGTGGGCTCAGTAGAAGGTGTTTAAGTTTGAATAATAACCATACTTTATATAAATATATATACATATTAAATAAATATATATATATATAAATACATTATATATAATTAAATATTAGGGTGCTTATTTTTCCGGTTGAAAAAACATTGTTTCAAGGAAATTTCAACATTACCCTGTGCAAAAAATTAGATGATTTGAAGAAACTTTCGCCTTGGCTAAATCGCTTTAAAAAAACCACTCCAGTGAAAAATGTATTGAATCCAAAAAAAAAATGACTCTGGTGTTTAAAAGTGATTTTTTTTACAATTATCACACAAACACATTGAGAACAATTTAAAAGGATCTAAAGAAAGTTTAATGGTAAAATTTCTTGTTTAAAAAAATGTAAGTTCAAGAAAACTTACAAAAAGTAATGAAAATTACAAAAATCAATAAGTTCAGCAAAAAAACTATCTTTAAATTGTTTTAAATTATTCACAATTTGTGTATGATAATCAACCGAAGTAAAAAAAAAAACGTGGAGTTTTAAAAGACGCCGAAGTAAAGTTTTATTAAAATCATCTAAAATTTCACACGGAGTGTTTTTTCTTATTTACTTAACATAAAAATTTTTTGAGCCAGAAAATCGAAATTGACCAAAAAAATAAGCTCCTTAATATATAATTTATATATATATATATATATATAGTCTTTTAAAGTTGTTATATTACATTTTACATATGTAATTTATATTGTAATTTTATTTTATTTTACATATACTATGTAAAATATATATATATATATATATGTAATTTAATGAAATGGCGATTTTAAAAATTCTGGAAAATATGTTTCATAAAGACAAAAAAGATTGTCTCTAATCTTCAGCCAGTTCAATTTTAAAATACAAAGCACTTTGGTAAACAAAGATGCAAAAGTTTACAAAAAAACAAAAACAATATGACGTAAGAATTGAACATTGTACATTACAAATATTCAGTACAAAAATCGATCTACCATTTAACTAATCATACAACCAAAATTAACGAAAACAACAGTTAATTGACTGTTAAATACTTCAAAATTTGTTGTATTTAAGAGGAGCTTTTTCATATGTCGACAAGACGATATAAATTCGCTCCTATTATTTAAACAACCTTCCTTTTTTAACGCATACATAACGGCTGTAGATTCTTTTCAGCACAGCCTACAAACAGGGTTGTTACCATCTGCTATTGGCTCGATTTTTGTACTGAATATTGGTAATGTACAATGTTCAATTCTTACGTCATATTGTTTTTGTTTTTTTGTAAACTTTTGCATCTTTGTTTACCAAAGTGCTTTGTATTTTAAATTTGAACTGGCTGAAGATTAGAGACAATCTTTTTTGTCTTTATGAAACATATGTTCCAGAATTTTTAAAATCGCCATTTCAATAAATTATTTAAAAGTCCTTCAAGTGGGCTCAGTAGAAGGTGTTCAAGTTTGAACATTAACCTTATTTTATATATATATATATACATATATATGTATATATACAATTTTTGAAAGGGTCTAAATTTCACCAAGAAAAAATAGCGCGAGAGGACTAAATTGCACGAGTGCACAAAATTGCACAAAGATATTTTTGAACGCAGACCAATTTGCACTAGGGCACAAAGTTGGACGAGGAAACAAAATTGCACAAAGACAATTTTGCACCAAAGGTCACTTATGCACAACTTAAATTTTTGCATGAGAGTAAAAATACAGAAAAAAATATGCAACAAACCAAGAAAAAAAACAAAAAAAAATTAATTAATATAAAAACAAAAGGAAAATAAAGTTACTGACTGAAGTTAGGGGTAACAGTGACAGAAAAATATAAAAATGACTAATAAAATTATTATAAAAAAAAATAATAAATTATATTAAATCAATTTTTAAAAAATTTACCTATCGAGGTTAAGGGTTAGGGGTAACAGTGATAGTAACATAAAAAAATTATAAAAATTCAACGTGCAATAATGTCTGCTTTTACAAAAGTGTCTTCGTGCAATTATATCCCGTCGTGCAAAATCGTTTACGTGCAAAAGTACTTCGTGCAATTTTGTGAACTCGTGCAATTTTGTCCCCTCTCACAAATTTGTACGCTCGTGCAAATTTGACAGCCTCCCATACAATTTAATACGAAAAGTCGATTTCAAAAAACTAACACATATGCTTCATAAAATTATCTAAAAAGATTCATTCATCAGCTTGTCTGATACATTTCATATAAAAGCTTGACTAATATTTTTCTTAATGACTAACTTTTTTGTCTTCGTCTTCGTTGCTGATAAACATGACGTCATGTTGGTTTGATAACGCAGCATCTTGGTCTTGTGCTGTAAAATTTTTAATTAAAATTATCAAGTACTGCATAAAAAACTAAATCATTTCACTAAATATTAAACACAACAAACAAAATATTATACAACAAGAAATAAGAAAGAGCCTGTAATTGCAGAAAAGTTGATACCTAATAAATTCTTATTTAGCAACCTAATTTACAAAATCACAATAAGTCAAACAACAAAAATTTACATTAGCTTGACAAAAATAAAATAGATATTAGAAACACTTAGCGTAATTCAACAACAAAAATTAATCACAGAAGAACAAAAAAATAGTTAACAAAAAAATTAATAAAAATTATCAAACAACTTAAACTTGGGAGTACTTAACTTAAAGAAATAAGTAGATTGCAAATTTACAGCTTTGAGGTATTATATAAATATATATATATATATATATATATATATATATATAAGAAAAGAACAGAGATAAATCACTCAAACAAAATAAAACAAAAACAAAACCTCTACAAACAAACCATTAATTTTAACTAGAATTAACAACTTAATACAAAACAACTATAAGATGATAATATTATTTTTTTTTAGAAGTTTATTTCTATTTTTTTTACATATGCTAAATAAGATTACTTAATTTTGTTTATCCAAGTCATAATTTTTAAGTGCTTATTTATAAACTTTATTTCTTTTTTTTATGCTTTGAAAAAGCTGCAGATAATAATTATTTTTTTAGCTAAATTTAAACACAGTTGTAATTACTTACAAAAGGTAAAATTAAAATTTTTATAAAAAATAATACTATCAAACAGTATAAATTAACATATGAAATTGGATACAATTTCTTAAAATACATGAGAACAAAAACTCATATAACAATAACAGTTACCTGTTCTGTTTGAAGCAGGCCAATCATCATCATTTTTAGGATAATTTAGGAACAGGTCTCTCGATGATGAGTCCAAATCAAGCATGTCATCATTGAGACTTTTGGACTCATCAATTGCAACAGTATGTTCTAAAAAAATAGAGCTAAATAAAAAAATACATACAAAAAATCCTGACTATTTTTAAACTTTTAAAATTTACGAAAAGTATCTTTTTATAAAAAAAAAAAATTTAATAAAGTATAATTTTAAATATTCATAAAGAAAAATAAAAGAATTCTAAACGGTTATAAGGTTTAGGTTTGAATAAAAAAAAAAGACTTTTAATTTAAACTTCAAAGGCATGTCCAATAAAATATGCTTTTACATGCTGTACAAATATATTTACAAAAAGTTTTTATTACAAAATATTATTAAACATTTTTTCAAAAAACTTTTTTATAAGAAGCTTAATTATTTTTTTTTTATAGCAAACTATGTCAGTACCTTAGCATAAATCAAAAAATAACACAGTTACAAACACTCATTTACTTATACTCGACTTTATTCAATCACAATAAGTACAACAGTTTTAATTGAGACAAATTATTATTGGAAGCAAAAATAACTAGTTAGATTACCTTTGGTTATTTTGTAAATTTAAGCAAAAAGTTAACATATTCTTTGAAGATAGTTGCTAAGTTACTACATAAATATTTTATGTTTTATATGTTCAAGCCTATTAATAAATTTTAAAACGTACTATTGAATTTTGTTTTTATTTTTTATTTCTAATAGGAATAAAAGTAGAGAATAACAAACTCTTGTGTTAAAATTAGTTTAATTTAAGATTTAGTATGAAACCCTACTTTGTTAACAATTGAAATTAAAAAAATATATATAGTCAATATTTTTATTATATGTTTTTAAAAAAGTCTTAATCTGAATTTACTACATAAATATATATATTAGCTTAAGTTCTAAAAGCTAACAGTGTGATTGATACTAAAGGCATATTTCAGTTCAATGCAATAAAATCTCATAGTAAAACTGACAAATCAGAATGATAATTCTGATTATATTAATTCATATTACTTTCCTTATTGTTCACAGCCAAAAAAAATGTTGGCATTAATTTAGTAGTACTTTATCATTTTTTTAAATGTTTAAACAGCAGTACAGTTGAAAACAGTAAATGTGCACTACAATGAACATTCAGAAAACTAAAATGTTGAAAATATATTAAAAGGCAACAAATTAAAAAGCAATTTATACTCTAATAAACTAAACATTAACATATTTAGTTATTATTAATACCAACAATTTGTTTTTCTTATTAGAAAATTTTAAAAAATACATTTAGTAAGGGTAGAGAGTACTTGGGTGATGTTTGCTGGACTTATGAGTCTATATGATTCAGAAGTGTTTTTGCTTCATAAAGAAGAATCTAAAAAACTATAATATAAAAGTATGCTGCCAAAAAACCTAATTTCAACATACTTTTCTATTTTTTTCAGTTAAAAAGTAATAAAATCACATATACATGTCTTAGACTAATAATTTATGTATCAAATTAAAGCTTATACATATTGACTTAGGTTTAAAGATACATTAACTGCTTTTGATTTGTTATGACATCATAATCACCCTAAATATGCAAATTTTTTCTGTTATTTGTACTTTTTAAAAAATTAAAAAGTGTAGCTTGTTATTGATTTTAATAAAACATAATTGTTGTAAAACAAAACTTTTTAGGTATACTTTCTTACCTTTAAAAATTCTGGTGATGTGGTATGTTTATAAGCGGGATATTAAATGTCATAGTTCATTAAGCTTTAAGTGTTTTTAAAAAACTTAAAATAACTTTTCAATCAGCATTACAACAAATTTACAAATATTAAATTTGTTATAGGCAAGTTAATGTTGAATGGCAATGAACATTAAGTTAATGATTGCAAAATATAGACTTTAACAAAGAAATAAAGTACATTGCAAAATAAAACGAACATTGTACTTCACCATTTAGTATTGACACTAAGCATTATTGCAAAATGACTGATAATTAAATAAATTTAGTATAAAAATACTGTCACAGGATTGATAAAATTTAATGGACTATCTGTTTGAAACAATTAGGTAAAGATAAAATTCTTAAAAATTTAAAAAATTATTATTTAACTTTCTGTAAAATACATTTGTTCTACTAAAAAATCTATTTGGATATGGTTTCTCAGTGAAAATGATCTTTCTTTAGAAACATTCCATTCCTCTTTTATTTTATATTCAAGAATAGAATCTATATGCAAGTTCAGCAAATCATGTTTAGGCGCTTGTTTCCGGTTAAATTATTTCCATCTCCAACTTTCATGAAGTGGTCCATCTTGCAAATCCAATAATCATTTTTACCTTTACAAATAGTAATATACCATGTATCTGATGATCCTTCACTTATTGATGTGGCATAATAATTCCCTACCAAAAAAAAAACATTTTTTCATTTTGTATAATAGGAATTGAAGCCCCTACAACTAATGCTGCATCAGCGTTTGTTGGTAAGGAACACAGAGACTGAGAGCGCTCATCATCTTCTGTAACAAGAGCACATAAATTTAGAAGTCTTTCCTTGTGGGTTTTACCATTTACTTTGAAAAGTTCTTGATTGTAAAACACTTCAGATTTGTGTGACTCTCTAAAGTAAATTAACTCAGTAAAAACAATAACTTCATTTTGATCAAAATGGGTAATCCAGAACTTTTCAAAGTAAATGGTATTACCCACGAGGAAAGAATCTTAAATTTATGAGCTCTTTTTGCAGAAGATGTTTAGTGCTCTCAGTATCTACTTTTTTTTTAACCTTTAAGAATATTATGTTCACCTAATTATTTCAAACAGATGGTCCATTAAATTTTATCAATCATGTGACAGATTTAAAAAAAATTTAGTATAAAATATCAGCCAATTTGCAACATGGAAAGTATGATAACTAATAATTAAATGATACAATGTTCGTTTTATTTTACTACTTTCTTTTTTTTAGTCTTTATTTTTCATTAACTTAATGTTTGATGCCATTCAACATTATCTTGCCTATAATAAATCATAAATTTTAATATTTTGTAAATTTGTTGTAATGCTGATTGAACAACTATATAAAGTTTTTTTTAAACACTCAAAGCTTAATGAATTATGACATTTAATATCCTGCTTATAAACATACCACATCACCAAAATTTTTAAAGGTCAGTAAGTATACCTAAAAATTTTGTTTTACAACAAAGTTTTTTATTAAAATCACTGACAAGACATGCATTTTAACTTTCTAAAAGGCACAATTTTACAGACAAAATTTGCATATTTGGGGTGATTATGATGTCATAATACATAAAAAGCAGTTAACATGTATTTAATATATGTCAATAAGTATAAGCTTTCATTTGACATATAAATTATAAGTCTAGGACATGTATAGTGGTTTTAGTACTGATTAAGTGAAAAAAAACGAAAAATAAGTGATTTAGGGGTTGAAAGTAGGTTTTTGGGCAGCATACTTTTATTTTCGCAATTTTTTTTTTGATTCGTTATAATGAAGCAAAAAACACTTCCAAACTGTATTGACTTATTTGACTTTTACAATATGACTTAAAAATTATACTGTACTCCCTACCCCTAATAGATATGTCTAAAACAAGTATAAAAACACAATTATTTTTAGTAACTTTCAGTAATCTTAAAAATTATTAAAGTTTTGCAAAAAAAGAGTAGATTGCTTCTAGATATTTATCAGACTTACATATGTATTTTCATATAACACGTTTTGAGATATAGTCTCTTAAATATTTTTTTAAGAATTTAAATTGTCCGAATTTAAATTATCCAGTTCAAAAATATCTTTAAAATAGAATTAAATTACAAATTATCTCACCTTGATCAAAAATTGAAGTCTTTTCCATAAATGTTATTTATAAATTTTAATTAACCCTAAAAAAAGAACCTGTAAATATGATAAATTTTGAAAGATTAGTATGATAGTTATACAATTAAAGAAATACAAATAAAATTAACAATGTAAGTATTTGTTGTAGCTTTTAAAAATAAAACATCTACATTTACTTTAAAACTTTAATCAAACTAAATAAATTTATATTTTCCTTTATAAAGATTTAAGGTTTAAAAGCACAAATTAAAGCTTTTATTAATTTAAAATATTAAAGTCTTTGTTTGTGTGCTTTTAAGACTAAAAGTAAACGAGTCACACAATTTTACAAATTTCTCTCAATTGACTCTGAAATTGAATCTGGATCAAATAAACTTTAGGGTATTATTAAAATTATATATATTTATTAAGTTTGGAAAGTAACTTTTTTTTTACTTTGAATGATTTTTTCAAACTAAATGCAGATCCACATAAACTTTTTAGCCAGTTTGCAGTATAAATATATTTTCTTTATTTTCTCTGGTTTGGTCTGCTACCCATCTTTGACTAGTTTAACAGGTTTTTAGCAGTTTCATAAAGATTTTGAAAGTTACAAGTTTTCTTGTATACTTTTCTTACAACATAAAACTTATAATAAAAAGTAGAAATAAAATGAAAATTTTGAAAAGATACTGCAATGCTTCTCCAAATAAGTTTTATGACAAATAAAATTACAGCTTAAAATTTAAAAAATATAAAATAGTTTTTCCTTCTCTAATGTTTTTTTCTCTTAGGAATTGTTCAATAATCTTTCTTTTTCTGTCTATATTATGAATCTCCTTTTTTTCAGAACTTCTAGTTAAATGGCTACATTTTGAAAAGTTTAATGAGTCTTTTCTCAGCTAGAAACTGAAGTAAACAAGTATGAGAAACGTTTTCACTTTTTATGTAAAACCTTGGTACCTAACATTGTCACTGTTGATTTATTTTAGCATGATGTGGCTGTTTATGTATTTTATTGTTAGGGAGTCCTGCTAGTTCATAAATACATTGAGTTTAGATTCTTATTTAGTAAATTTAAGCAAACCCACGCAAAACAGCTAAGTTAAAAAATAAAAGAATAATGTTTAGACTCAGTATTTTCATTAAATTTTCATAATTATCAAGCTGCATAGATTAAATTTAAAGTAGTAATTAGTTAGTTTAATATAAGTTGTAGACTGATAAAACTTTTCAAAATATTTTGCAAAAAATACATATACTGAGAGTAGACGTCATAATTTAAAAAGGCAATTTAGTTGTGTTAGAATATATGTCTATGAAAGTAAGCTTTCAGTCGTATTATAAGTTTCTACTTTTAGGTCATGTAAAAATGTACTAAAGTGCTCCCTACCCCTATTTATTAAAAAAAGTTAACAAAATGTGCAGTGTAAAATAAAACACAAAATATTTCACAACATTTTTCAAACGTATTTTTTCTTCTATAGAAAAGTCATACATTTTATAAGCAGCTAGTAATTATTTGAACCAAAATATTGTAGACATCTGAATAAAATTTCTCATAAAAATTTGATTTCAAAAGTTTTCTTTCATAATGCACCTTTTAAAGCTAGACTGAGTTTGATTTTCTTTATAACTTTAAAACTTTTTCTTTTGATTTTTTAAACATTGCATTTAAATGATTTTGTGTTAATAACAGTTTGTTCTTGTCAATTAGACTCTTTTTATTTATATTGTTTTTTACTAACACACTAATCAAAGGTATTTTCACAAAAATTTTACAAAAATTATAAAGGTTAAAGTATAGAAAACATTTTGTCTAAAGAAGTTCTTATACATATGTTTTTAAAATTGTTCAAAAAAAATATATAACTAATTAATTTTAATAAGTATCAAACTGAAAATATTTCTTTTTAAAATGTTCAATAACAACTCAAAGTGTTTTAAAAATCTAGGGGCCACATCTCAAAAAAATAACTTGCAAATGAAAATAGATTGTACCAGTAGGTTTGATTAATTAAAACTTTATTTAGCTATAGTAAAAACTATTGAAAAAATCATATCATAGTTGTAAGAAACTTAAATTTAGGGATTTGAATTGATGTTAACTATATTTATAACATCTTCTTTTTCAGATACTTTTAATCTAGGTATAATAAATCTTTACGATTTTTTTTTGTCTTTAACTTTTTATGTGTAAAAAGTTTATATGCACAGAATGTTAAAAACATTTAATTATTTTATTTATTGCTCTAAGTTTCCTTGATACTTATATTTTAATTGTAAGGGCATAGAGGGTGTAAGGAAATTATTTGTATTGGAACAAGTATACATATAAAGCTTAATATTTAACTATTAGAAAATATTTAAGAACATCACAAGTAAGATTATTTTAAAGACATATTTTATAGGCTTTTACTTAAAACTTGACATTGTTTCATATTGTAAAGATATGTAAATATTATCAGAAAAAATTGTTATAGAGAAACATATCTATCATTATCTAATATCAAAATATAGAGAAACCAGAAACTTGTAATTTCGATTGTTAAAATGTATAAAAAATAAAAATGAAATCAAAAAATGTAAATTTGGAGCATTGTAAGGGTATCAGCTTGAATATATAACCAAATTGTTTTTGATGAAATGATACACTATAAAAATTTTGATTCAAACTTTGTGATATAGGTATATCACAAGTTTAAAAAAATAATTGCTCTAACATTTTTCTCTAACACTATAACGATAAAACAATTAAAAATGAGAAACCTTTTAACTTGAGTGTAGTTTAAATTAACAGTAAATAACAGCTTTTATTAAAGGTTTGCAACTGAAACTAGGCATTTCTACGATATTTTTCACTGTATATTGGGAAGTGTTGTAAATGTTCTAGAGAGATTTCAAGACTTTTATATTTACTTTTTTTTAAATATTGTTGTATTATATGATATTTTGAAATTAAAAACAATAGGTAGTTGTGTTACATTAATACTTATATTTTAAACATAGTATGCTTGCTCGTTATTATTAACAATCCTTCTTTGAATAAAATTGATTTTCTTCGAGTTAAAGTTACAGAACAAAAACAAGACTAGACAATAAAAAAACAAAATATTGTCTTAAAGTAAAATCTGACAAATAATATAAAAACACTTATACTTAAACATAGTTTAATTTAGGATTGTGAATTATACAAGATATTTGACATATATCAGGATAAATATGCTTTTAAGTAAAAATTAACGCTATACAAAATACGGTTCTACTTTAAACTATTTCTATTCTATATATGTCTAAATATTATTGTTAGAGTTTAAAACGAGTATAGATAAGTTTTACGATCCTAATACTAGTAAATTTTGAAAGTTATCTAATAATAGTTTTAGTTTACTTAAATTATTATTATAATTAAGCTTTTAAAACTTAATTAAAACCGCTGTTTGTACGTAAACAGAGGAATAATTAACAAACCGCGGCAATTCTCATCCGAACAAATTTTACCCACTCAGATTCCACCTGATGAAATCCAACCCGATCAATTCCCACCTGATTAATTCCTACCCAGTGAAATCTCACCAGTTTGTTAATAAATGAGGACATACTATTTAAGGTATTAGATTTTTTCACATTCAAATCAATTAAGTATTTACAAACTAATTAAAATATTTTTAGTTAGTAAAAAAGAAACTAAATATTTAAAATCATTACGATTTAAGAAGGTACATTTGTTTTAATGATTTATAAGTTAACTTGTATATTTTTCGTTATTAACTCTGCGTCTGATCTAAATAAGTTTAAAAGTAATATTTTTTAAAGTGTATAATGTAAAACAACAATCGTGAAAGTTAAGATTTACAAAATTATTACTACTTTAAATCTTACAATTAGATAAAAAAAATCATTCAAAGAACTTAAAGGCATTAAGAAAAGTTTTTAAAATGAAAAAAAAACTTTACTTATTACAAATAGAAACCTGCACATTTTTTTATATAAAAAAATTTGTTTGTCAATGTTAGTAAAAAAAATTAAAATTTTAAGAGGTAATCTGTAAAAATATATTAAATTTGATACTCAAGCAAATATATTGCTATCAAACTAAATTTGTGTTCTACAAATAAATTTTAAATGTTCAACGTATTTTATAATTATCTGACTTCAAGTATAATCCTCTAAAATTATAAACTATGTTTTTATTTACATACTTTTACTTATTAACATTAATTTCAAAAATTTTATGCAAATTTTAATTAAATTATTTTTAAAAACACAGTAAAAAGTTATAAATCTAACTAAAAATAATTTATAGTGTAACTAGATTCAAATTTATGAATAACTTTTTAAGCTTATGTTTGAAATTTAACAAGGATATTTAGTATGTAAAATAATTTTAATTAACAAAAAAATTTACATATAAATAAACCAAATGTTTTTTTTTTCATCTATAAATCAAATAAAAGTTTAAATGTAGTAAAAAGTATTTAGCAGTTTATGGGATTTTTACTTTGAATGCAGAGCTTAAGAAGCATTTTAAAAATTCAGTCATAAAATAATAAAAAAAAACAAAGTTTTAGGAAGTTTTTAAAACATTTTTTAGTGTATAATGTCAATTTATTACAGATTATCGGTAAAATTTATTCAAACATTACCTAGTCATAGATAAGAAGTTAATATTTA
The DNA here is from genome assembly GCF_965202585.1 of Thalia democratica. Lineage (NCBI taxonomy): Eukaryota > Metazoa > Chordata > Thaliacea > Salpida > Salpidae > Thalia > Thalia democratica. The sequence continues at coordinate 2,045,915 of NC_139172.1, read as the reverse complement.
TAAAAATATTGTACTACTCGATAACCGAAAGGTTTTTCGTAGACAAGTTTTTTTAACCAAACTTTTTGAGCGTTGTTTTTGTCGTTCGATAAACTATATATATTTTTAATTGTGTATACTATTTGACTTTAAACAAATCTTTGGCTTTAAGTTTAGTTAGATCATAAACAAAAAATAATCAATGATAATCGGTAAAAAGAAATTTGATTGTTTTTTAATAAAAACTGACTGTCAGCTATAAAAATTATGCAAATAACTTGTATGAGCAAAATTATAAAAAACAATGCATATTTTTACATATTGTTAAATAATAAAATAAAAGTTCATAAAAAGTTAGTTTTAAGGACCTGGTTCACATAAAAACCTTTCGGTAATCGAATCGAATCCACTATTAAAATGCCTAGTTATGTATTTTGAAAACTTAAACTTTTATAATTGTTTCATTTTTAATTTATTGGTTTGCATCACTTAAAGTGACTTCGAATTACTAAAATTAAATAAAGTAAATTAAATTTAAAGAATGAAAAGAAGCATTAATAGTTAATATGAAATTGAGTAAGATTACAATCAGTTAGCAATTACCAACTGTGAGCTTTAGTAAAGTTTAACATTAACCATTATTTTCTAATATGAAAAATATCTGAAGTATTGCAACAACCTTTGAAATACTAAGCGCCATTGTAAAAAGTAAACTTAAAAAGTTTTAAAATGTTCGGTGTTTTTAAATTTTCAAACAATGTCTAACTTATACGAGTTTAGCAAAAATTTAAAAGTTTTTCTTAAAGTGATGCTTAAAAACTTGTGATTTAACTCAAATTTCCACTTTTATTTAATTATTTACTTTTTTTTATAAATGATTCAATTTATAAGTATTTATCAAGTATTAGCTACTTATTGATTTTTTATAAGAAGTCTTTAGAACAGGGTTTCTCAAACTTTTTTGCAAATGGCCCTCTTTAAAGAGTTTGAAAAAGCAATGGCCCCTTTCAACATATAGGTTACTCATAAACTACGATAAAATACATATAAGACCTTTTTTTTTTTGCTCTTCATCTGCAACTCAAGAATATCTAGTGTAAGTTTCTAAACTACCATAAAATACACATAAGACCTTTTTTTTTTGCTCTTCATCTGCAACTCAAGCATATCTAGTGTAAGTTTCAAGTTATGGCCTCATGGCCCCCCCTGTGGCTCCTTTACTGCTCATGGCCCCCTAGGGGACCACTTGGCCCACTTTCGGAAACTCTGCTTTAGAACAAAACTACCAAATAAAATTTTTCATCTTGTAATGCATTTGTAGTATCTCAATAAACAGGGGTGTTAATGGGCTATAGGAAATAAAAAGGGAACAATAGAAGATATTAAAAATTGATATACAAATTGAATGTAAGCTCATCAACTATTTACATGAACTAAAAAGGACAAAGACAAATGATAACTAAATCACACTATACTAAATAACAGTTAAACACAAATGATCAAAAAAATATTAATAAGTATCTTAGAGCTCAAGTCAAAAAAGTATCTTGAATCTTCACCAATTACTGCCAAAAGCCCAAAAACTTTTAAAAAGTTATCTATTTTATATTAAAAGCACAGAAAGTTTCTCTTGAATTTCGTACTTATTAAAAAAAAAATTAACTCCTTTGAATAAACAATGTTGTTTTGAAGATCGGAGAAATGTTTTGAAAAAGCATAGAGAATGTTTTTATTTTTACAAGTAATCCAATATTTATTCACACGCTTCAAAACTATAAAATGTAATGTGATTTCATACCGGTAGTATAAAAGATATTAACTTTATATCTCAATTATCTTTAATTTTTATTTAAAAACATCTTTCGAAACAATATTTTTTTAAATAGAGCCTATCAACAAAATAAATTATATTTGTTATTAACACTCATTAAAAGGAAAGAAGGTTTTTGTGATAATTGACTATGGACTGTAATATATTTTGAATTAATTCTATAAAGTCAAATCTTATAAATGTTATTTGTTCGTCTTTGTGAAACTAATAAACTTTTTGTGATGCTTGATTGTGAAGCTTTTCTAAATATTTAATCAAAATAATTTCAGACAATTTAATTTTTCTGAAAGCCGTACTTTATTGTTTTAGTCGCAAGAAGCTGAAAACTATATTAAAATATTTCTGAGAGTCTCGGCTTTCTGACCGTATCTTTGGATCAACCAAAGACCAATCTATAGATGCAAGAGCAAACGTAAAGTCATCCTGCGAAAGTGCTATGTGTTGTGAACATTTTGGTTTGACATATTTTAATTTCAGTAAAAGTTTACAGCATATCTTGCCGTTTGCCCGCATTTTTGAATTCTTACAGTACCATTGTTTATTTTAAAGTATGCTGTAAGTACTTAAGTTTTTTGTTTGACAACAAATTAGCTTCCTTGTGGTGATACTCACCTTTTTTCTTTGTGAAAATAAATAATAAACTAAAAAGATTTTTTTATAAATAGGGGTTATTAAGTCTTTAGCATCTTTTTTATTTGGTGTGGTATTTTTATTATTAACTGTTCTAGAACTTTATAAAAACTAAAAACAATTTAATTGCAAGTAACTTTATTATAAAACTCAAAGAAGCAAAAAACGTATAACGAAATATTTGCCTTTACCCTTTTAAAATAAAAAATATTATTAAATCATACTACTGTATTTAAAAGAGACGACTATAAACGAAATCTAAGCGAGTTATTTAGCATAAAAAGTAGAAGAAAAATTATCATGACTTTTGAAAGTTTTATACTGTAAAGCGTTTAACAAGATAACTTATAATATGCGTACCAAAAGTACAACGCCACCCGTTAAGAATTATCAATTATTACTGTTAATTTTTTCATCAAAATTTCCAACAAAAAGTATCTTTTACCAAAGTTTTTCCTTTTACTTGTTTTCCTTTTAAATTTTTATCTTTACTTCTTTCTTATTTTTTTACCGGTATATTCAGCTGCAAAAACCTGTAATAAAAGTTATAATTTACCTTAAATTTAATTACTATTACAATGTCAAAACAAACTAAATGTTAAAGGTAATTTTAAATAATAAAAGATGAAAGCAACAACTTGGTCGAAGAAAAATGATAGGTCATTTTTATAGTTACTTACATAAGTATTAAACACATGTAAAAGTTTATATTACTTACAAAAATAACTTAAAAACAAAAAAATATTATGTTTACAAAGCAGCATAAAACAATTCAACGAACGTTTTCGGCCTTTTCCTTATCAAACCCTTTGACACGCATGATTGCGTAAATGACCGCTTCAGGATAGAACACGTGATTCGCGTAGTCGCTTTCTTTCCGGTTTTGCGCCGCATTGTATCCTCTCCTGCAATATGATTTTTGTTATTAAATTTAACTTTAGCATGCAAACTTTCAAAAAAAAATTTTGTTAATAATAAATTTAACTTTAGCATGCAAACTTTCAAATTAACCTGAAAACTCTGAATTCACGGAGATGACTTTCTATCACGACGTCTTTTGGACAGTCTGGAAGTTGAACTGTCGTTTCGTACTTTCTCATCAGATCTTTAGTCACTCTACTGTTGTGGCGATCTTCCATTTTCGCGTACATATCTCGGCAAAATCTTTTAACTTGTAAAATCTGGTTGTCATCTTCAAAGAACACTGTGGGAAGGTTGTTAACATCGTAATTGTTCATCGTTTTGTCGATTCTTCCCTCAACAAAGTCTTTGTGTCTGTTTGGAAATCTCATAAAATTTTGTATAGTATGTTGCATAATATAATGTTTCACAAAATTAAGCCTTTTTACAAGCCTTACCTTTTTTAGTGTAAAAAAACATTTTATTTAATAACTAATAACCTATAGAGCTATTAACATTTTAAGTATCTGTTATCTAACATCACTTAAAAATCGAAAACTTTTTATTTTAATTAAATATTAAAGTTAATTAACTTTTAAAAATAAGTAACTGTAATAGCATTAATCTAAACCGTTAAAATAAATATCTAAATCCGCCAACATTATCTTATCAGGAATCACAAAAAAGGTTTATTTTAATTGGTCAAATACAACTAAAAATTTAATTTATCAACAATGAAAATAAACCCACATTTTTGATTTTTCTTTTTTTAGGTATATGTTATAAAGTTTTTTTACACATTTCCCATTCAATATGAAATCAACAATAGGCTGACACTCTTTTTTGAATTTTTTAATTTCATTTCTCGCCTCATCGTTATGCTTTCTCAGCTGCGTTTCTGATTGGTTAAAAGAAGTACTTTCCCAACTGTGAGATTCGTCAGAATTTTCTAAGAGGCCATCGACGTTTTTGGTCGAACTATTCAATTCTTTGGTCAGAATACTCTCGTCTGTAGAACTTTCAAGACTTTGGTAGCTTTTGTTGGCAGATTTATTACTAGACAATTTTCTTTTCAACCATTGTTTAATGCTCTGTTGATTTTTATCATTGTTTGTTTTGTTTATTATTTTTACTTCATTTATCAGGTCAGCTGCAATTTTATCTTCTATGTGATGACCTGTGTATTCATCAATATGACTTTCTCCCTGAAAAAATTTATTAGATAAAACATTTACTAAAACTAAGTTTATATAAGTTGAATAGGTTATCTACACCACAGGATTTGTTTTCTTGTCTGAAACTGTAGATTAAATAATTTATTCAACATATATGTTAGTTGTTACCATGTAAATAGCTTAAAGATAAAACATTATTTTATTTAAAAGTGTGAATATCTTACAAGTTGCAAAGTTCTTAATGAAGTTCAATTTCCATTCTACGAATCTTTATTACACTTTTAGTTTTAATTCAGTACAATCAATCAACTTTTTGAACAAGTAATAGTGAATATAATATAATAAGTGCAACGTGTATATATTGAAAAAAGAAAAACGTTTTTATTTTATTGTCTGCACTTAAGAGTTCTTATTTACATTTTAAATAATGTTAACAAAACTGTACAAACTTTAACCTCTCCATGATTTTTATTTGAGTTTTCAATTTTTATCTTTTTTTTCTTATTTTTAGACGATGTTACTTCTAGTTCTTCCTATAAAGTTGATGTGTGATAACCTTTCATATTTTGTATTTTTATATTTTCGATACAGTTTTGTGGTTACAATATTTTTTAGAAATTCTTCGTAAATTTCATCAAAAACAAATATAAGCAATTATTTATAGTTCATTTTCATTATTATTTTCTAATTTTAACTGTTCTAATTATTTTCTTGTGTTCAACACTCTCTACCCTATAAAATAATTGAAAGAAAAATTTTTTTTATTTGTTAAACAAGTTACAAAATTGGTGCACCTTTTAACACTCTTTTTCAATTTAAAACTTCACTGACTTATGTGATTTACTTTTGTTTTGAACGTAGTCTTGTTCGTAAGTTAAATACTCTTATTTGGAGAATGACTGCAGCTTAAGATGAGTAAAAAAAAACAATAAATTACTTCTAACTGTATAAGTATTTATTTAGCTTTCATTTTGTTTTGTTGTACAGATTTCATAATTCTTGCAGTTAGTTCGTGGATAAACTCAACCAAGAAGAATATCAATTTATGATAAAATCTAGCTGAATTCAAACAACGATGCCATGCCTTCTTGAGAGTTGCACATATGAAACACCGGACGTCGATGCTTCTGTAGCTGCCTCTTTGCTTATCATTTACAACAATGTTCACATTAATGCATATTCTTCAAAACCAAAGCTTCCAAAGATGAGCCGTCCTCGAATAGGGAGAGACTGCAATGAAAAAGGTTGGAACATATTTGTGCAAAAGTGGATATTTTTAAAGACATCATGGAGATGAAAGAGGTAAAAAACGTTTCAACTGTACCAGTTCTGTGAGGAAGATCTAAGCGATGTTATTCTGAAGTAACATGCAGATGTAGTAAATTTAAGTGAGCGAGAGCTTTTAAGAATGATCTAGCAGTTATTCCTGTTTCAGTAGTTGTACGACGATCAGACTTTCTTAGTACAAGACAGGATTTGACTAAAAACACTAGATCATTTGCTGCCCGTTTAAAGGGAAAAGCCAGTGCGTGCTCTTACATATGTACTTGCCCAAAGGATGACTGTAATTAAATAATAAACTTCACAAACTTAATCCTAAAAGATGTCATGGTCACTGGTCTAGCAGATGAGGGTATCCGCAAAGAGGTGTTAAGATGAGAAAGTCCTGACAAGTAAGATGTCAATAAGACAATTGGTTTTATTGAAGCAAAAGAGATGGCTCGTGATGCAATGACACAACCTGTTGTAACGTCCTCAGTTTCCTCATACAAATCCTTAAGGAAAACTGTTAAAAACCAAGTGGTAAATAACTTCTAATACATGTAGTAAAGTATCTACAAAGTTTATTTAAATCAGAAAAAATAAAAAGCATATTGAGTGTTCTACCTGTAAACAATGCTGGATAAAATCCAGGAAAAAGATTATCAAGAAAACAAATGTGCAGATGAGACGAATGCACTTCTAGTTAGTGGATCATAAACACAAAATTTTGACAAGGCAGTTTATGTTTATGATAGTATCAATGTAGTCAAACTTTATCACTACGTCTTTGATTCTTTGAGTGGATGGAAAGAATCAGTGTCACTGAAACATCCTACAATTCAACTAAAAACTTCTATTGATAAGTAAGCATACACTCAGATGGATATAAAATGCCCTAGGCAAAATTATTGTAAAATTTACAGATACGGGTGCACAGTCATGCTTATGGGACCTTAGTAGTTACCTTAAACATGGTTTTAAGAAGTCATATCTTATACCAGTTAAAAGGAAAATGGTAGCAGCCAACAGAGAACATATAAAAATAACTGGGGCTATCTTTATGGAATTGATAGCTAAAGATGTAAAAGTTAAACTCATATAGCAAAAGAAATGGTTTATATCAGTCCATGTACTGACAGGTTTTTTCTTTCAAGAAATGCCTGCAGAACACTTGGCATAATAAATCATGATTTTCCTCGTATTGGTGCCACCATTGAATCCTGCACTGTTCATGAGGAATTGCAAACTTGTGATTGTATACCTAGAACTCCTTCCCCTGATAGGCCAAAGGAATTACCATTTTCTTGCATTCCTGCAAACAATCAAAAGATGGGAGAGTGGCTTTTAAAAAGGTACGTATCATCTACATTTGATAAGTGTACTTACCAATTGCTTCCAGAAATGACAGGTTCACCTTTGAAAATTCATTTTGACTCAAATGCCATTCCTAAGGCAATATAAACTGCTTAGCCAACTCTTTGAGATAAAATAAACTTTGGATAGGGATACTCGATTAGGTGTACTTGGTAAAACTCAAGTTAGTGTTCCGTCTACTTGGGTACATCGTATGATTGCGGTTGCTAAAGCTGATGGTAGCTGTAGAAGAGTTGTTGACCTCTCACCTTTAAATAAGTATTGTGTACGAAAAAAACATCATGTAAAACCTCCAAGCATTCAAGTATGTGAAACTCCTGGAAACACTTGGAAAAGTGTGACTGATGCATGGAATGGGTTTCATTCAGAACCACTTCGTCCAGAAGATCATCATCTCTCAACATTTCTTACTCGATGGGGAAGGTACTACAAAGTGGCAACACAATCTTACTTGGCAAATGGAGATGCATATACGCGCAGGTATGATGAAATCATAATTGATATACCTAGAATGACAAAATGCGTTGGTGACACTGTTTTATGGGATGAGAAGTTGGTTGATCGTTGGTGGCGTATGATTGACTACTTACATAGAATTAATGGGAAAAAAATGGAGTTGTACTCAATCCTGAAAAGTTTCAGTTTGCTCAAAAATAAAATGACTTGGCTGGATTTACTATTACAAAATGTGAAATTAAGCCAAAAGAAAAGTTCATAAATGTTATAAGGGATTTTCCTATACCCAAGTCAAAAACAGATCATGGTTTGGCTTAGTGCACCAAGTTTCACATTATAACCAATTGACATCTTTGATGACTGTGTTTAAGCCGTTATTAAATCGGATAACTAAGCTCTACTGGAATGATGAGCTAGATAATGCATTCTACAATTCAAACGAAGCTATAGTTGCAGCCATAAAAAAGGGTATTCGAATTTTTGATTTGGGAAAGCCCACTTGTATACAGTCAGACTGATACACGACTCGTATTGGTTATTTTTTGTTGCAGAAACATTGCTCTTGTAGTTCTGCTGTGGTGTCAAACTGTATACTGTATTGTTTTGGCAGGCTCTCGCTTTCTTAGACCTTCAGAATCACGTTATACTGCGGTAAAGAAAGAAAGCCTGGCAATTGTTTGGGTACTTAAGCAATCACGGTATTTTACACAAGGATGTGATAATTTGTTGGTTCTGACTGATCACAAACCACTGGTAAAATTGTTTGGAGACAGAACACTTGGTGAGATTGCAAATCCTCGCCTTTTCCGGTTAAAGCAGAAAAGTTTTTTATGACTTTTCCAGATTCTACATAACCCTGGAAAGATACACCTTGCTCCAGATGCAACGTCATCCAGTTTATAAAACAAAAGATGAAGTTGAGATAACTGCTTCTGAAATTTTATCTGGGATACGTTTACCAGACGGTTAGTGTATCATTGCAAGTAATCAAGTAAGTGACAATTTTCAAGCTGTGACTTTTGACCGAGTTAAAGAAGAAACTTTGAAAGATAAACAAATGATGAAATTTATTTATTGTATTCAAGCTGGTTTTCCAGAGACCAAAGACCACCTATCATTAGAATCGCATGATTTTTGGATAGTTCGCTTTCTTAGTTTATGATGGATAGGGTCAACATGTGTGATGATCGTAAAAGAAAACATGATCATAATAAGTTTCTATCACCTAGCAGTATATTTCAGGATAATGTGTGTAGAATTGTTATTCCTCCATTTTTAAGAAAAGAGGTTATTTGCATTATGCTCATCAAGGGGTCTTTGCAATGAACGAGCGAGGAAAATCGATTGTTTATTTGCATAAAATAACAAATAACAAATGATATTCAAGGTTGTCGGGAAAATTGCAATAATTGTAACTTAATTGCACCAAGAAATCCTCGCCTACCTCTAATTAAACCATTGATTCCAAAAGTTCCTTTTGAATCAATTGTTTGCGATTATTTTCAATTCAAAGGTTGGTATTATTTTGTAGCTGCAGACAGACTTTCAGGTTGGACAGCACAACAAAGAATCAAATTAGGTACAAATTAATCTGGTTCAAAAGGGCTGTGTAAAGCTTTGCGTCGTAATTTTGTGACTTTTGGTGTTCCAGTTGAAATATCTTCACATGGCGGTCCAAAGTTTTCTGCAAAAGTTACCAAATATTTTCAAAAACGATAGGGTATGCAACATCGTATGTCATCTGCATATCATCCTGTGTCAAACGGTAGGGCGGAATTAGTAGTAAAGGCCTCTGAGCGATTGTTAATGGAAAATGTTGGTTCAAATGGTGAACCAAATAACGACTGAATGGTACAAGCTTTACTAACGCAGAGAAATACGCCTGATCAAGGATGCAAACTATCCCCTGCAAAAAATCCTTTTTGGATAAAATTTAAAGGACTCATTGACTTACATTAGAAAAAGTGTTATGGTTTACAATAACTCGCAGATCTTAAACATGTAGCGTAACGCATGGAGTAAAAAGGACGAAGCTCTTAGGTCTCGTTACGAAGCTCTTAGGTCTCTCGAAAATATAAGTAAGCACACAAAATTGTTTCCACCACTGTATTGCAGTGATCATGTCATGATACAGAACCAAGCAGGTAACTTCCCTAACAAATAAGAAAAAAGTGAAATAATAGTGGAACTAAAAGACTATCATCTATATGTTGTCAAGATTGATGGATCAGGTCGCTTAATTGTACCAAATTGCAAGATTTTAATAAAGTTTAGTCCTCCTGTTTACAAATCTCGAAGTAGTATCCCTTAATTGAGAATTTATATTTAATCAGTAAATCTGATTTATACTTGATTTACTGTTTATTATACCACAAGCTGTATATTTGGCTTTGAGTAATTGAAGCAGTTCATTTATAATTGATTTGTATTCAAAATTACTGCTCATTGGAACACAAGTTGTATATTTGGCTATGAGTAGTTGAATTGGAACCTAGAAGTTTGTTTCCAGTTTGAACTAAAATAACATTTTGAACTGCTGTAGTATATAATTTAATTAGGGCTTTTACTAGTTTTAATTAATATTATTATATTGTTTATTGTGCAATGTTGGACTCAGGCATCAAAACCTGAGCCACTTAAACAGGACACACAAAAAGAGAAAAAGAAAATAAACTTATATTCAAAACTTGAAGATAAATTATATATATATAAACATAGTTTAAATGAAAACACAAAGTTAAACACAATATGATATAAAAATGAACTAAATTAAAAATTCAATACAAAAAATTCAAACTTTTATATTACTTAGTACACACAATAAAGAAGTTTGTCTAAATCATCGCTTATAAAACAAAATTCATATATATTAAATAAATAAGTAAACTTATAAATTGTAGGGGGGAGGCGTAGGGAAACGAATATTTTTTCTTTTGTTTATAGTTGAAAATTAGTGAATTTTACTAGTATTTATTGTATTTAATTCAAATAATTTTAGCTTTAAACGAAATTGTTCTACCCTCTCACAAGATCAAATCCACAAGACCATCTGTGGTAATTTTTATTATATTAATGAAAAGAAATGTAATTCTTCAAATTAAACATTCGTTTTCAAATTAAGACAGTTCTAAGTAAGCTTTAAAATTTTAATACAAATTCAAAAAAATAAAGTTATATTGTTTTTCTAAATTATAGATAGTTACAACAATAACTACGTGAGGCTGGTATGCCAGAATTTACTATTCAGCATAATTTATTGTTTTAATCAAATCTATTAGAAATAACCAACTGTTTTTGTTGAAACTTACTTTTTATTTTAACTTTGTATGTCTTATTTTAAAGGCAATTATTTTGTTTATACAATTATATAACTATTTATTAACTATTTACATTAATTTCTTTTAATCTTATTTTTATTATAAATTTTCTTTTTTATAGTAAAAGGCATAGATGCAAGTTTATATTTTTGTACTTAACCCCTTTAAAATATTATCAAATATACCTTTTCATATTCATAAAATCTTTTAAGTAATGTTGTTCTAAGTTTCTAATTTGAAAGTTAACTGTAGTTTTTTACTAATAATTGCTCGAATTTGAATTATTAAAAAGTTTTTATATTAAACTTAACCTTCAACTTACTCATAGTTTTAAGTTCTAAAGTAGTCCTTTCCCGGAAGTTGTTTTATTTTTTGTTTAATTTTAGTAAACTACACTTTTCAGTTTTTAGATTTTATATTTTCTATTAATTTTATATTTTTTTATGTTTTATAACTTTAATACGTTTTATGGATCACTTCACCAAGCTATTATTTTTTGCGTAATAATGTAATAATGTAAGTATGTAATTTTTTTAGTATAATAAGACTTTTATGATTTATTTGATACCTTGTGTAGTTATCATAAAATTTACTTTTTTAATATCTTCCCTATAACTGATTATACAATTGCTTAGAAGAAACTATTATAAATAAGTATTATATTTAAATAATAATTTATATTTAAACACATCGCGTGGTTAAAGAAACTTTCCACTTGTTAACATATTTAATATTTATTATATGCAATAGACATGGTTAATCAATGTACAAACAAAGAAAAGGTAGAAAGGAAACAATTAGTACCGAAGCCAAAGCATTCACACAAACAGAACACATTTGTATCGAACTTTTGTATTGTTGATATACAAGCGAGGATAGAAAAGGAAATGAAACTTTTAAAACAAATAATTAAATTTTTCAAACAGCCTGCCCTTATCACATAAAAACAAACAACAAATTATGATTATATATTTACTACTAAAAGTTATATAACTAACAACTATTTACGTATACAACTTATAAAAAAAATTATAAAAATTTTCCTGCAAATTGAAGTACAAACTTTTTCAATTCAGAAAGTTTAAATAGAGTATGAACTTAATTACTATAAAACTTTTTTTTTTAAATACTTCTAGCTTCTAAAAATGCTGGTAAATTAACATAAAAATGACTTTACATTTAAATAAAAGAATGTCAAACATAAAATTACTATTTCGGTATTTTCAGAACTTTTATAATTTACATATTTTTGTTTTTCGGTGTCTTTTCAAATGTGCTGAAGTAAAATATTTTTTACCACATTTTGGACAAGAGTATCTAGGTTCATAGTGAAAAACCATATGTTTTTTCAAATCTCTTTTAGTTTTGAAGCTTCTGTCATCTGGGCATATTATGCATTTGTAGTTTCTCTCATCACTGTGAGTTGCTTCATGATTTTTCAAGTAATCTTTTCGGGCAAATTATTTACTTGTATTTACTTGTAAAGTTTGATTAAAAGCTTGAAAACTTTTTCTTCAAAAACACTAAAAAAATTATAAAAATTTAGTTTATATAGTTCTGTTGTAGAAAAACATGAATACAAATGTTTAATTACATACATACTATAGATGACATGAGTAAAATAAATGTAGATTATAATTAAACATTCCTAAATTTCTTTTTGACTTAGTATCAGAATAATGTTTTTTCTATTAGAATAAATAAATAAATGTTTAAAAAAGTTTAGTTATGAAAACTTGAGCAAATAAAACATTTATAACTTAGACTTGCTTTTTGACATAACAATAAATTGCAAAATTATTTTATTTACCTTGACCATTAGTCTCAATTTGTTGTTAAAGTTCCTGAAAAGTTTTGTCCTTAGTTCCATTGTCACTAATTATGTCTTCTGTAAATTTGTAATATATAATTAAGTAAACTTACTGACTGATAATTCTAATACATAAAACTCAAACACATTATTATACCACAATAATTGTTACTTTTTTGTAAGGATTTAGAATTACTATAAGTATTTTCAGTTTCTTTAGTTTGATTAAAACTTGAATCACATAATTCTTCTGGTACTATTTTTATTACACTCAGTTGTTTATTTTTTTCAAAATAAGATATTGTTTTCATCAGCCCTGTTTTATGTTAAACAGTTTTTAAGGGTAACATAATAAGTTAAAAACATCTAATAAATTAATAAACTACTAAAGTTTTAGTAATTTGTTTGTTAAATGTTCAAAAATACCTTCACTATTTCCATTGACTTTTGAAATTAAATCTTTTTCATTTCTTTTATCAACAAATAAAGCTTGGAGACATTGCAATCTTTAAAAAAGTTTACATTGTTTAATTAACAAAACTAGGCTTATAGGTTTGTAAGTTCTAATTAATAACAAAATTATTTGAAACAAAATATTTAAAACTAAGTAGCTATTGTAATTAAGAAAAAACATGAGCATAACCTTTTGATAATGACTATAAACTTGAACTGTAAAAAACTCAAAAATATTTTCATAAAAAGCTTTAAATTTTCTTCAAACTTAAGACAAATTGGAGTAAATTCGTCTAGTCAGTTAAAATTAAAGTTATCAAATAAAAAACTACTTCAACTTAGAACTTACTTTGTATTTTTCAACTTTAGGTCTTTCTCTAATGACTTAATTTTTTCCACTAATAGAACGTATGCTTTTGTCATTATTTTATCTTGCACTTCAAAACTGTAAATATATAGTTATTTTAGTTTATGGTATAATAATTTTATGCTAAAATTTTTAATTGCTTATTTCAACATTAATCCTTATAAATTTAATAACAAGTACACATATAAAGTACAATTAATATTTAATAAAATTATACATAACAAACTCTTCGCTTTTTTTATGAAGTTCTTTTTCTAACTTCTTATTTGTTTCTGACAACTTACAATTTTCATCAGCAAGATTCTCTTTTTCTTTTTCCAATCTATTATTCTTGTCATGTAAATGTTGAATCTCTAAGTTTTGTTTTTTAATAACTTCTTTGAAACCTGAAATCAAGGATTCAGCTTGGGTAAATTCAGCTAAATAAATATGTAATCAATGTACAAACAGAAATCATTTTAAAGCAGAAAATTAAAAAAAATACATACATATAACTTATGTAGTTTAATTTTTGTTTGACTTTTAACACGGTAAAACAATAAAAATTGGTTAACTTATAAATATTTAATGTATAAGATTAAACTAACCCTCATTCAAACTGTTGATTTTTGATAATTTATCCATTTTTATTACTAAGAGTATTAATAAACAAAATTTCTAAAAAAAAACTTATTTATTTATTTATTTCTTAAGATTGTAATTTCAATGTGGTAAAGTTACTGAAAAAAAAGAATTAACTTATTTCACTGTATGTATCTTTTATACAACATACATGTAGTCTAATATAAAGCTGAATAAGATAAACATTTTCTATTATGAACTTTCACATATAATCATTCTAACATTAAATCTTGAACTTTTATCATGCAAAATTTGTTATTTGAAACAAGTTCACTGGAAAATAAATAAAAATCTAATTATACAGTAATCTTCCTTTATTGTACCAACATATGTTTTTGTGTGTTAAAAAATCAACAGACTTCAAATGGGTTTTTAATGGAAATATTAACTTATTATTATTCTTTCCATTAAAAACACACTTAAAGTGTGTTGATTCTTTAACACACAGAAACATATATTGGTACAATAAAGTAAGACTACTGTATAATTTGTTTTTATTTAATTTTTATAAAAGATATAAGTTGTTTAAAGATCAAAATACAAGAAACCTAATTATGTAATCTTTTATTTCTAATAAATTAGTTTTCTCTAGGATGTAGGTATATCTGAATACTTAAAATCATTAAAATGTTATCGTGATAACAATAAATAAAAACTGACTCTACTAAATAATTTAAGAAATGTACATACTTGATCAAATATTAATGTGTATTTATACTCTTTGTTTTTGTAAGATGTTAAAGCAACTTTTATTAAAGTTAAAGAGTCATCAATTTTACATTATTAACTACCTTTTATTAGATTCCTATTATGTAAAAAATGTTATAATAAGACAATATACAGAACCATTACTTAACTTTTTAACTATTTAATTGGCTTAGTTATTTATCAGCATAAAAAAACTAAATCATGATTAAATTTTTTTAGTTAACAACTTCTAACAACTATAAATTTTTAAAGTTGTGGCACTGCATATTAACAAAGCTAAAACATAACAAACTACTTCAATAAAGTTTTAAAAGTACGTAGTGTTTAAAATATTTAATGAATATTTTCAATAAAAAAAATAATTTTTTAAATTTAATTATTGCCTAATTGAAAGAACTAGGGTTGATCATTGTTGTTTTAGTTAAAGCTTTTTAGCCTCTGTTAGTTTTGATAACTGGCTGATTTAAGCTGAGAAACTGTCCAACTCACTTGACTTTTATTTTTGTGTATTTTTCTAGATATAAAATCTATAAAAAATACCAATTACGTTTTTTTCAAAACTTTTTTGATTATACAGGATTAAAAATAATCAATCTTAGCTTAAAAAAAAAATAGACAACTGATAATAAACAGAGTTGCCATTCTTTAAGTCACCATAAACTGCCCTGAGATTTTAGATAATTTTTTAGCAAATTTACTTATTTAAGTACATTGGTTATAAAATAACAAGTTATAAAGCTAAGTTATCTAAATCTCATCTAAAGTCTTTAAAAAAAAAACTGTCCTGAGATTTGTAAGCTGTAAACTGTAAACAATCCTGAGATTAATAACATAAAACTGCCCTCTGACAACCTGTGTTTTAAGAAAAAAAATCAACTTATTAAGAATTTTCCTGAGTTAATTTAAAGTTCAAAAATTTCTTAAGTTTCTCTGAGTACCCTGAGTGTGTGGCAACCCTGAATATAAGTAAAGGAAGTTTAAAATGTTTTTATAAACAAAGAATTTAATCATTTAATAATTTAAAGGCTATTAATATGTTTCTATTAAAAACAAAATTAACTATGACGTTTAAAAACAAAAATTTGATTTTGAAATTTTCAGCGACTTTGAGTTTTATTGATGTTTTGTTGACTCTTGGCTTAAAATCACAATTTTATACAATTCTTAATTTCATTGAGATAAATTTCAAGGCATAACATTTTTTTTTAAAGCGCTGAACTCATTTTTTAATTTTTTTCTTCAACTCATTATATTAATATTAATTCAATTCGTTTTTTAAACCTAGTACCAGTTTTATCTAATTATACTCTGACATGCTTGAATTTTCGAATATGCAACATTTTAGTTTTTGTTTATATTTTCACGCATGAATAAGTTTTAAAATAACAGTATAAATAACTAACATTGTTATATGCAGTTTAATATTTTATTTTTGAAAAGGTCGCAATGATTTGCCACCGAAACCAGTCACGAATAAAATATATAATTTGCATTAATCTATTTAAATAAGCTCTTTACATCCCTGTACATTGAGCTTTTTTATTTAGTTAACGCAAATAACTATATAAATGTTAGGCTAAATATGTTTGATAACAATTACTTTAAATTGAAAGTGAATATAAGATTTTTGAAAAAATAGTATACTTTGCTGTTTTAATTTTTTCATATTATAATAAATCTATTGTACTCCCTGACTTTGACAGGTTGTATCTAAAAAGTTAAATTGAAATTTAAAGTTTATCAATATTAGCTATTATTTATACAAACTGTTAGCTAATGTTTTCTAGCTTATCTAATATTCTAAGAAAAGAATTGATTAACTTTAGAAAATAATATTAGACTTGATCATTAATTTTATTAAGCATTATAATTTCAATACGGTGATGTTGTGGAATAAAGAAATTAAATTTACTAGAATATTTTTATCTTAATAAAGTGTGTTTTATGAGATTTTGGTATAAAGTGAAATTAAAAAATTTTGTAAAAATTTTATAAATTATAAAAATAATTATATAAAAAATGTAGAACAATTGTTTCTTCTAGTTATAATCAATAATTGTAGCAGTGAAGAATTGTTTCGTTTATTATCTATTAAAAACATAATTACTATTTGCGTAGTACTTTTTTATTAAGTTAACATATTTTATTTTGTGTTAAACGAGTTAACATATTTAACGGACTTTTGTAAAATATATAAATGTATTAGTACAGTATGGTGTTAACTTAAAGTTGTAGGGTTGATAAATAAGTGTTTATAAAATATATTTATTTCTAAAATTTATATGACCAACACTGCTGTAAAATGAAATCCTGTATTTATTTACACTTGAACCAAGTCAATATCTCGATGTCGAACATATAAGAAAATATTAAAAAGAAAATTACGAAGATTTAATGATTACAGTTCAAAAATTACAGATAAGTTTGTAGATGCAAACAAAAAGAAATTAAATGAATCCATACAAAAGAAAAGTGGGAAATTCAGTTTATTTTTATTGGTGTAACTTGATATTAAAATTAGTTCAAGTAATTTAAATAAAAAAATAGTAAAATAAAAGTTAATAGAAATCTATTATTTTCGTTCAGTCATTTTTTAAGGTTATTTTTATAACTTAAAATAATAATAGTGTTTAAATGAACTATAGAATACTATGTTTTTATCAAAAGTTAAGATGCGTATAAAAAGGATTGTAATAAAAAATTTAAAGTAAGTATTTATTTAAAAACATGTTAGAATTTTTAATGTTTAATTTAAAGATAATTTGATATACAAAGTTCTCGAATACGGGCTTAAAAAAAATATTAAAAAGAAATTTACACAAATTCAATATTCACAAGAGTCGCAGATTACACATGAAACTGTACAAAAGAAATAGTTTAAGCAGTAAAGGAAAAAGTTAAAGAAAACCCATGCAAACTATCTTATGTTAATAAAGTAAACTGATTTTATTTTAATGATTTTTATAAGTGCTGCCGAGAGAAAAAAAAAATTGTTAAATAAAGTTTATTAAAATAAGCCTAACATTTTTTTTCATGTTTTTTCAAATCTGAGAAAGTATGGAATTTTTTACTACATTTTACACAACAACAAGTAGGTTCAAAATGATACTTCATATGCTGATTTAAATGTGACTTAGAATAAAAGTTCTTATTACAATTTAAACAAGAAAACTTAGGCTTATAATGAAGTTTAAGATGATTTTCCAACCCTACTTTAGTTTTAAAGCTTCTTCCATCTGGGCATTTATTGCATTTGAAATTTCTCTCATCACTGTGAGTTGCTTCATGATTTTTTTTAATGTATTTTCGAGCAAATTTTCTATTACAAATATCACAGGCGTACGGTTTTTCTCCTGTATGTGTTTTCATGTGCCTAAACAGATTAAATTTTCTTTTAAAACACTTCTTGCAGGTTTTGCATTGATGCACAGCTTTACAACCTGAAAAAAAAGATTTTTTTTTGTATTAAGTTTATTAGGATATATAACTTACTAAATAATTTAAAGTTTATAAAACTTTAGTTTTTTTTTGATTGATCTAACTTTTAACTAAAAAGTATATTTTTTTGATAATTTTATACCCAATCCACTTAAAAAAACATAAAATTATCGATTTAAAAAACTTACAAAAAATTTTCTTTAATACCTTTAAAACATAAAAAAAAGAAGTTCATACTGTTGTAAAAAAATATCAATATTTAGGAGTTTAGGTATTTCAGCAAATAAAAAGTTAGTTAACTTTTTTGTAAAAAATTAATTGTCAAAACAAAATTTAAATTCTATTTAACTATTTGTTAAAAAATTTTACTCTTACTTGCGATAAAATGTTTATCATTGAGCTTATTAGCATGTTTTACAACAAAAAAAAAAACCAATCAGAAATAATAAATATATTTTAGTATATTAGTATTCATTTTTACTAATTAGACAGAGGTTTTGCCTTATTTAATTAGAGGCTAAATATTCTAGAAAAATTTTCTTACGGTCTACAATGAGTAAAAATAATTTATCATAAGTAATTGCAGGAATCAATCAAAATATATTTTATAGCAAAATGGTAAATAAATCAACAAGAATAGTGCACAAATAGTTACTAATTGTTAAAAAAATATCGTTATTGTAAGTTGTTATCATAAAAACCTTTTTTAAGTATTTATAAAGTTGAAAGTTATATAAATAGGAGCTGTTTCTGTAATTAAAATGAAAAGTCAAACTATGTACCTGAGTTATTATTGCTTTTGAAAAAAAACTACGTAATATTTTTTGCTTTATATATGGTTCTATAATGTTGTATAAGAGATAAGTGTTATTATGTTTTGTACTTGTTACTATGTATTAACTGTAACAGAATATAGTAATTAATTAAAAAAGTAATACTTTTTTTATAACTTTTTTAAGGAATCCATAATAATAAAATGTAAGTACATAAAGTTGACATTGTTTTATTTTAAAGAGTTTTACATAAAGTAAAAACATATAAAACTATTAATTATTTTATTTATTATTTAATTATCAATTCAATAACTAACCATTAATTATTCCTCCCTTTCCGCCTTTATTCCTATGACCAGCAGAATTTGAAGATTTTTTCTCAGCTATTCTGAATAGAGTAATTGAATGTTTAAACACAATCTTTTTTAAGTATTTAGTAAAATTATAATGTTTTCATTTTCTGTAGTGGCTATAGGACGATGGAAAACAAAAAAAAATTAAATCAAAGTTTGATTATTATATACACTAGTATTAAAATACTCATAGCTATTCTTTTTGTATCTAAAAATTTAACTCATATAAATTCAAAAGAAAAGTCAAATGACGTCGTAATCAGCTGATAAGGATGCAGCGCAACAAAAAAAATTCTTTCAAGTGGTGTTTTTAAAGACTTAATAGTAAATTAAATTTCTTCCTTAGTTTTTATACTTAGTCTTGTCCACGAAAGACTTTCTTTGGCAATTTAAGTAAACAACAAAAGCAGCCTACACCTAATCTATCAAATTCAATATATATATTATTGAGTGCAAAAGCAAAAAATATTGTTTATTATTATTCTTACTTATAAAACTCACTGCAAAGTTTCGTCATCAATTATTGCTTTATTTTCTTCGATATCTTCTACTTCAATGATTTCTTCTGATTGCATATTGCTGATACCCTAAATATTTTATTTAAATAACAATTTAGTTCGTATAACCCAAAATATTTTTTTTTACATTTTGATATGGTGATACCATCTTATATGACAATAATAACTATTAGTAATCGACTAACGGTGTATGATAGTTTATCAATTTTTAGTTTTTATTGGTTATGTTTAAAGAAATGTAATCGCAAGTAAAGGACGTAAAATATATAGTTAGATCATTAAGTTATATAACAAGTTAACCATAAGTGTTAACCATAAAATGACAAATATTTAGTACAGAAGTATGAAATTTATTTTAACAAAATATTATTTTAGTCTTTAAATCTAAAATGTTATTATCATAACTATAAGTTGTACTGATACATTAAACTACATTATAAAAAAAATCGCTACGTTTTAAGTAAATTTTTAGTGACTTGTAGGGAGCATACTTGAAACCAGGAGTCAGAACATAATTAGAACTTTTTAGGAAAGAATGAATAAAAAGATATTAAATATCAGACTTCAATGTATGTTTAAGTGCACAATTATTAAAATTCAGACAATTAAAGTTTTGACAATTTATATTTTTTTAAATGCTTCAAGGGCCACAATTTAAAAAGTAGTATGTGCATGCTTTAAATTCTTTTGTATGTCTAATGGATAGCTTTTATTGAAAAATATTAATATTTTTTTTTAGATATGGCTGAAATAAGTTTAAAAATATAGTGAATTTTAGTAGTATTTTAAAATCTCTTTTTATAAATAATTTTTAAAATTTTTTTCAACTATTGTTAATCTATTAATAGAACCTACTACATAAACTTTTTTTTTCGAAGATGTTTTACTTTTTGAGTCATGGAACTTACAAAACTCTTAGAAGAATTTAAAATGTCAGCAATTAATAGTTTTTTTTTTCCTGTAACCTGTTTTTTTACAAAAAATATTAAGTTTCAAACTTGAAAAATCTATGTTTCTGTATCGTTGTTTAAAGGTATTTTCTGTGGATCCAGTTGCACAAATAATTTCAGAAGTAAAATAATAGCTCACAACAACAAAATATTAAACAAAAGTAATATAAGCGATAAAAGCACCATAAAAGATAAACTTTGTAATTGCCGT
Organism: Thalia democratica; assembly: GCF_965202585.1. Classification (NCBI taxonomy): domain Eukaryota; kingdom Metazoa; phylum Chordata; class Thaliacea; order Salpida; family Salpidae; genus Thalia; species Thalia democratica. The sequence continues at coordinate 2,024,788 of NC_139172.1, read as the reverse complement.
AAAGAACCTTGCTCTTTAAATAACGAATGTCTAGTGTCTAATATAAATTATTAAGCAGCAGTAACATCAAATAAAACAATAAAGCAGTATATAGGATCCACATGAAATACCTTTAAACAAAGATACAGAAACCACAACCATCATTCAACAATATTAACAAAAGACACACAACAGAACTAGCGAACTACATATGGAACTTAAAAGATAACAATACAGACTACAAAATTAAATGGGAAATATTAAACAGGACAAAATCAAAATGCAATACTAAATTTGGCTGCAAACTTTGTACCTTAGAAAAAATATAAATCGAAAAATCAGATAAGAACGTAACACTAAACAAGAAAAGCGAAAGACAAAACATATGCATCCATTATCAAAAACACTTTTTTAACAAAATCAAAACCAACTAATTGTCAAAACAAAATGAAATCGAAGCGGCAAACACAAGTATTTTATAACATTTTTCCCAACAGTCTAAAAAAAATTTTCTCAGAACTTAAAACATTTCTACAAAATAACCTTTTTAAACTTTCCTAGAAAGCATAAATTAACATTCACAGCGTATTATTTCAAATTCAGCTAATCGTACAATAAACTGTACCATTACTACGTCACAATTATTAAAGAAATTTTAAAATCGAAATTTCTTTTCACTATTATAATAAACTGTGACTTATTTACGATGTAGTCCTCCAGGGCCTAAGGTAGGAACTACCTTTCATTGGGGGAAGTCCCCTTTTTTGTGCTAATTGCTTAGCGCGTTTAGCTCTTAAGGATTTTACTGAATTTACCTTACTCATTAGGTTCAACTTAGTAATTATTAAATATGTAATAAGCTTAATACATATAATTTCTTTAATGAAGTGAGTTTATTGAAAACGTGATGTTAATGTGACGATTAGAAAGTAGAAACGATAAAGCAGCCAATTTATCAGTAGATTGAAACTGCGAAAACAAACACAACCAATAAACACAAAGTTCTACAAATAGAAATGTTCTTAAAGTGTTTTAAATCTTGAATACAAAAATAGGTCTTACTAGTAAATCAGAGTCTTAAATTGTTATGTGCTTCTTGCATGATCTTATGGCTTAACTAAGCACAATATAATACGATAATGCAAATAAACATCAAGACCTTATAAAATTAAAATAATAAAAAGTTTTTATAATCAATTTTGTGCCTCTCGCACGGTCTTATGACTTAATTGAGCGAAATAACAAACATTGTTAAACTTTTATTGTGTGTTGGTTTGATAAACAATCGTCTAACGCTCCCTGGCGGTCATTTAAAAAACAACAAAATGCATATTTTGTTACAACGATCTGTTTGACATGTCGAAAAAACGATATGAACTCGCTCCTCTTATTTAAACAACCTTCCTTTTTTAACGCATACACAACGGCTGTTGATTCTTTTTTGCACTATATATATATATTACAGTGCTTATTTTTACAGTTGAAAATTTTTCTGTTTAGGAATTGTCAATATTGCAAATATTTAGCTAAACTATTACTTAAAGGAACTTTCACTTCGGCTAAATCGCTTTTAAAAAACATTCCAATGAAAAATGTATGGGATTCAAAATATTTGAATTTGGTGGGACATTAAATTTCAAAAAAAATCTTTCCTTATTTTCCTAAATCGTTTTAAATAGTTCACAATTTTTGTGTAATCATTAGCCAAATGACAAAAATTCAGCTTAAAACTCTAAGGTTGCAATTTTTGGATCCCTGAAATGGAGTTGTTTTTAAAAAGTTTATTTAGCCGAGGTGAAAATTTCTTAAAATCATGAATAATCTAAATCATGCAACCATCTAAAATTATGCACAGGTTTTTTTTTTATATTTCCTTAACACAAAAATTTTTTAAGCAGGAAAATAATAGGTGGTCGAAAAAATAAGCACCTTAATATATATTTATATAATTTATTAAGAAAATTCGATATAAAAAAAGTAGAACATATGTTTCATAAAGCTTTCATAAAAAATTTTAGTCATCAGCTAGTATTGTTTCAAATAGATAGCACTTTGCTAAACAATAATGTAAAATTTATACAATAAAACAAAAAATAATAATGACATAATTATTAAATATTGAACAGTACAAATTATGAAGTAATTTAAATTGTTATATGATTTAAAAAAAAAAAGTTTGAAGTTTTTCAAAAAGTATGTTTAAGAATTTATACTCTACAGTAGAACAATAAGTAAATAGGTCTACTTTTTTATGTAATGATCTCAGTAATAAACAAGAATTACAAAAAGGTAACTTCCAATTAGGTAGATCCACATTTTTTGATTGTATAATGTGAACTCAAAAGAACTTGAAAAAAGAATTTTGACAATATTTAAATTGAAATATTAACAAAAAAAACTATTTTACACATATAATATTTTGCTATTACCTTCATCTTTATTTTTATCTTTATAAATAAACAGATCTGTGGTAAAACAGGATACTGGTTGTTTAAACATTGTTTTAGATATAAAACAAAGTTATAAAAACTATCAGCAGCCTGAGTTACCTAGTGATCTAAGATCTGATACGGATCTTTTTTTTTTTTTAAATTTAATACCCGGCCCAAACCGGATGATCTTTTTTCAAATTAAGATCCAGCCGGAGCCGAATCCAGACTTTTTTTATAAATTGAGATCTGACCGGATCTTAAAAATTTCATGTTACATATAATTTTAATAGAGATATAACAAGTAGTAGCTTCTACTTGTTTCAAAATCTAGAACGAGAAAAAACTTCAAATATTTTAGCACTCAGAAGATAAAAAAAAAATCAATTAAGTAAGGTAGGAAGGGTAGTATAACAAGTAGTAGTTTACTACTTGTTTCCAGAAGTACAATGAAGGAGTCAAAGATAAGTTAAATGGAAATTACATCAAAGGAGTCAATAAGTTTTAAGTGGAAAATTACAGAAAGACTTTTGCGCGTGACGTAGTAAGTAGAGAAGAGAGTAAAAGAATAAAGAAGTTTTCCTTAGTGTGTTAAAAGGATGTTTGGGTTGTTGTGCGGTTTGTTGTTTACGGATCGGGCAAAGGGAATAGAAGTACTGCAAAGGATAGTAGAATCGCTCGAGTTTTGTAAATCGTAACCAGCGTACAGTCACTAATCTTAAGAAAACCTCGAGTTAGTTGTGGCAGAACTTCATCACGTTACTTTATCACATTGTCGTGTTTTGTTTTTAAATGTATATAAAATCACCTTTCACTTAAAGTTGTTTTCTAGACAGTAGATTATTAGTAAGCTCAGTACATTAAAGTTATCGATCGTTCCATTAGAACAGGGGTCGGCAAACTGCGGCCCGCGGGCCAATTGCGGCCCGCGAAGGGAAAATCTGCGGCCCGCGAGCACGTTATTTTTTTGAATGGAATGCGGCCCGCGAAAGAAAATTTTGTGGCCCGCGAGCATGTAAAAGTGGCCCGCTGAGCAAAAATATATTTCAAGTAAAAATTTTTTCGGTAATCCGATTTAATTTATTTAGTTTTGTTTTAAGTCTCTGTATAACATTTAAAAATAATTAGAAGAAGTTACTAATTTAATTTAAAAATTTGAAAAAGACAGATTAGCATTCTAACAGGATATTTTTCTGAGTTTCATAATAACTTCTATTTTACAACAAGAAGTAATTATCTAAAAAAGAGTGCTTGAATTTACTAAGTTAGTTATATTATACCTATTTATCAAATAAACTAAATGCAAATGTTTTCTATTTTGTACAAAAGTAATGCACAAATTAACTAAAGTGTCATTTCTTTATAGCTTAGATATTCTTTCCAATATTTTTTATACCTAAGTTTCTTTTATATATTTTTTATTTGTAAACGTCATGTTTTAGTGTAAAAACATTTAAAATAAGATAGTAATAAGAAAAAAAGGTTTTTTTTTAATTTGTTTTGACACATTTTAATTTTTTAGAAGTTTTCTTTGCACTTGAACTAATTTATATGCACACCAACTTAAAAAAATGCTCATATTTTAAACCACTTTTTATAAAATATTTTAGTTAGTTTAAGTTTAGTTTATGCATAATTTTCTACGTTTGTTTTTTCTACATGTAATATCTAAATTTGTACAGACACAATTAAAACAATACATATGACATAAACTAATACAGTTTTTGTACATTTTGTACAGCTTTGTATACATTTTCATTTTACAAACATTGATTTTGTCAAACTAAGTTAACTTTTATTCTATGCATATTAATACACACGTTTGCTGTTTTTTAGAGCTACCTATTATAAACTAGACTTAGGGATAGTTTATAAACATTGACACACACTCAGACTATCATTTATTGAAGACTTCAAATCTCAGGCAAACTAAGTCATTTTATAAGTTTTTGGCTAGAATTGTTTTCTGTATACAAAAGTATCAGGAATGTTTTTGTTAATTCAGGCTGGCTTTTTTGCTTAAAAGAGTGGCAAATTAAACTTATGATGTAAGTTTTGCTTAACCCAAAGTGTTAGTTTCAGTTATAATATATGTTATAGTATATACTTGAAAATTAATGCTTAAACATTTTGGAAAAAAACCTGAATTTAAGAATTTTTGAAAAAGCCTGGAGTTTCAAACAATGTTTACATGTAAAGTAGTGAAATTTCGATTTGACACAAAAAATTTAGCAAATAAACATTTCTTTATTAAAAATATACTAAAGTAGCTTAATAGTGTTTTTTAATATTGATTATTTTATAAGATACTTTTTAAACTTTAGTTAAACTTTATACTAAAAATAAAAGAAGTAATTGTATTTCTAAAAACTTTTGGTGCATTGCACCTTTACTTGTAAAAATTCACCGATTGTTGTGCTTCGTGTTTGAACGAAACCAAGAAATTATACTAAAGTGTCAAAGTAAAAAAAACATCTCTAATAAAAATTCTCAGATGAGCAATAGTTTTTCTGTCAGTGATCTCATCTTAACATATTGATTAAAGTCATAACTTGATCTATGCGAATTTATAACCTTAATGCATTTCCTAAATAGGACTTTTTGTTGTCATTGAAGAAATAAAAAAAAGTTGTTCATTACTGCCAACAGAAATTCTTTAAAAAAGTTTTCAATTATAAACGGTATCTCATTATTAATGATAAATTTTGCTACTTTATAACTTGCCTTAACAACTTTTTTCTGATAATTCTGTAGTTACTGAAGATAATCATGTGCTTTGTTGGAACTGACTTTAATGATTTGTTTTTTTATCATTTCTCGCAATAACTCCTAACTAACGTTTTTTTTTTGTTGCTCGTCTTTTATTTTACAACTAATATTTTAAAATTCTTATTGCAGATAAAGAATTGCTGTAATGCTTAATAAAAAAAAGGTTTTTCTCTTCGCTGATGACTCAATTAAGTTTAATACTTTTGTTTAAAATGTTTAAGAAAGTTAATTGTCCATTCCAGCTGACTTATATTTTTTTGGCATGTAATTTGTTTACTGTTAATAAGTTTCGTTATTTCTTTACGTTGTGAACTTTGTTTTAACTGGGTTGCTACACAAACAGGCTATCTTAAAACCTTGAAAACTCAGATGTGTTTGAAACTTTTATTTCAAACACTTTAGATAAATCTTAAAATTCCCAGAATAGTTTTTATGACTGTAGTGTAGTTTACTAATTGTAGTTTTTTCTTGTTTTTTTACACTTTGTGTACTTTTTAATGATGATGATATTTTTACTAGGTACTTAAGCTTGATTTACAACGATTTACTAGCTTTTTAAACTTTTAATGAACTTATGCTGGTTTGATACAACTCAGACATTTTTGCTTTTTAAGTGACAACCATGTAAAAGACTAGTTACTAATAAGATATTTTATTTAAGCATTCGAGAATTAATTATGTTAAAGAATTTGTTCTAGCTTTCTCGAATACAAACAGGTATTAATTTTATTAAATTAACTAACTACTAAATTTTTTAATGAATGTAAACTATTTAACACGCAAAAACTTTTTTTTGAAGTTAATATTCTTAGAAATATGAAAAAAGGGGTTGATAATATAACAAATATATAAAAGTAACTAATAAATTGTCTTTCAAGTTTGGTTTTTATAGAGAGTTAAATTGTATGTAAAATTACAAAAGTATTTAATTTAACTTAGTAAGTGCTTATGAAAGTACATAGTTTATTAACACTTAAGTATATTAGTCAATGTAAATTTTGTTCTAATTTTATTTAATTTAATTTAAATAGTCATTCTATGTATAGCTAAAAATTATTTAAAATGATAAGGTGAATAAAAGTAAAACTTTTCTCTAGTGTGACTAAAACTAAAACCAAATGATTATCTAAATGTCACTAAAACTAAAACTGCGGCCCGCGAAGTCTTTGTAAACTTGAAATTTGGCCCGCGACCACCAACTGCCTGCCGACCCCTGCATTAGAACGTTTTTATAATATTATTTATATATATATAATTCAACTAAGATTTCATGTCGTCCAAACGCTTATCGATGGACGACATAAAACGCATGACGTGGTCACAAACTAAGGCGAAAGCCAGAATAAGCAATTACCTAACCTAACTACGACCGAGCCATCGGTCAGTGGTTATAGAGAAAAGAAAATCATAAAATTTAATAATCATAACTCTTTTATATGAATATTATCTTATAGCATATATTTTGAATTTTCAAAGAAGAGTCAATGTTATATTTTGTAAACAAAAAATCAGACTTCCTATGGCCTGAGTAAAATATAATAAATTGGTTAGTAATAAATAGTTTGGTCATAAGCTTCTTAATTTTTTTTCAAACTTTCATAAGCTTCTTAATTAAAATAAGATCTAACATAAATAAATACTAATGCATTAACCACTTCCTGAAAATATGAGGTCAATTTATTAAAAAAAATAAGAAGAAGACAGTATTCTAGTATTTTTTTTTAATTTAGAGGAAATAACCAATGAAAATTTATTCTTCTATATTTTCTATGGAACTTTTCATACAAAAGTTAACTAGCAATTTTTTATTCTGTGAAAATTATTTCATGGCAATTAAATATTTTATGGTGTTTATTTTTAGCAAATGTTAGAAAATTTAATACTACGTGTTAAATGAAAACCTAAGTATTAACTATAAGTCAGGTCAATACATGGTGATCATACATAGTGCTCTATGATTAGGCTAACATCAATGTTATTTATTTATGTGCTGTTAACTGTGTCACCATTACTACTGTTTATAAATTGAAATATTATAAGAATTTATTGTTTCACTCAAAAAATTTCATATTATATAAGACTGTTTAGCTGTTAGCATTAATTTATACGGTTGAATGATTTTACCTCATTGAAAAAAGCTATATTGCATATTTGCTTAGTCAGCATAATTTAGGGGATTTTAATTTTTTTTTGGGAAAAATTGATCACATCCGTTTTAAAAAGTTTATTTATGAGCGTGAACTTGGCTTAAATGACTTTTTTTGTAGTTTTTTAAATAGAACTTTAAAACTAATCTTTTCCAAACTGTTTTATGTTAATTTGGATATTTTTTTTATTTTAAAGAAAGTTCTTTTGCTTTGCAATTCTTAAAATTTCCATCGAATTTGGGTTTAACTTTTGTAGTAGGTCCCCTTTAAAAGTTTTGAGTTTTTTTCTATTTTTTTAATTATAAAATTTTTTCTCCGAAATTAATTATTTTTTTCATTTTTTTTCTTACATACTTATTAAACTAAGTTTAAACTTGTAATTTTTTTTTTTGCCAACTTCTTTTATACCATAAGCCTAAATAAATTTTTCAGAAAAATTTAAATTTTACACGATTTTCGATTTTTAGGTTAACAGACTTTTATTTAAAAACAATTTTTTTTTAATAATTTTTATTTTTAACAAACTTGTAAAGTTAACTTTCATGTTGTAATTTTTTTTTTCCTTGTTAATTATTGTTTTTAGAAAATATAACCCATACAAGTTTTACCTAAACTCTTAGCAAAGCTAATTGAGAGATTTCTTCGCTCAAGTGCTAATAGTTTAGGTAAGGTAAAACTTGTATAGGTCATATTCATATATTTAAAAACAATATTTAGTTAGGAATAAATATAATAACATCATAAAAGTTAATTATACAAGTGAATAGAAAAATAATAAAAAAATTTCAATAAAGTCTGTAAACCTAAAAATTGAAAATCTGGCAAAATTGGAATTTTTCTGAAAATGGTTTATTCGGCTTATGGTATAAAAAATAAACTTGGAAAAAGAAATTAATTAAAATTTTAAACTTAGTGTAATGATTATGTTGAAAAAAAATTAGAAAAAAAAATAATTTGAAGAAAACTTTTAAAATTAAAAAAAAATAAAAAAACTCAAAATTTTAAAGAGGACCCACTACAAAAGTCAAACCCCAATTTGATGGAAACTATTGTGAAAGCCAAGGCAAAAAAATGTCCTTTAGAATAAAAAAAAAGTTCCAAGTTAGAATTAATGAATTTGAAAATAATTGGTTTTAAAGTTTGGTTAAAAAAAAAAATTACAAAAAAAGCCATTCAAGCCAAGTTCACAGTTCACTTTTTCAAGCTAGTAGTTTATTAATTTTAACCTTGAAACTACAATAACATAGTTTATGCTCATATAAGGTAGTTTACCCTAGAAAACAACTCTAACTAAAAATTATTAATGGAAATATTTGAAATGCAAAAATATAATACTTTGACATAAAATTGAGTAATACAAGTTAATTAATTTCAATTTTATAAATCAGAAAGCATAAGCAGATGAGATATAACTTTCTGTAAATTATAAAGACACCAAAAACAAAAGCGCTTTTGATTTTTAAGTATGGTGGCAGCTCTACATGTTAAATTGTTTTATTCAAATTCTGAAGAAAAATGGTATTTTCTAATAAGAATAGCAAAAAATGTTGGATGTTTTTTTTTGCTGTTGTTGCTCTATTCATTAAGCTTGAAAATGTGTTATTTTAAAACTTTTTGAAACATGAACAAAGTTTCATGGAAGTGCTTCTTGATTTACTCTCAAAAAAAAATTAATGAATATGATAAAAAATTTACAGAAAATCAAAAAAATACCTTTGTTTTAAAACTTTCAAAAAATGTTTCAAAGTGTTGAATATTTTTTTTGTGATAATTGCTACATGTGAAAATTTTCCAACCAAAAACTTGTAGGTCAAAATTTTTAAGGTTACACAGGGGTTGTTTCAAAACAAAAAAAAAACTGATGGGGGTAAAGCTAAGAAACTATTTTTTTCATTTTCTGTGATTTGCCACAAACAAAAAGTTAATCTTAGCTCCACTACAAAACTTTCATTTTTGAGGGGCAACAGATGCACCCTAGTGTACACTTGCACACCTTTTTAAAGATAAGATGTTTGTATTTTAAATTTTTTTACAACTCATTATTTAACTATCACACTCAGAGCTTAAAAAACTAAAATGATATATTTCTTACAATAATGTTTCTAAAAAACTTTGACAAAAGTGACTACATCAAAATTTGATAGTCATAGTGTGTTTTTTATAAAATTTAAATAGTCTGATTTGTAACAGGGTTGTCCCACACTCAGGATACTCATTATTCCAGGTAGTTAAAAAAATTAAAATTAGTGTGACTTAGGGCAGTTAGGCAAATATTATAAAAAAACCTAGGTTAGTTTTAAAATTTTTTGAAGTGTTTGTCTAGTTTTTTAGATTGTGAATAAATCAAGTTTAAATATTTTTATATTTAAGAACCAACATTATTTAAAAAAATTGTTTTAATTAAATTTTCTTATAGAATTCAAAAAAACTCAGGATGACTCAGGGTATCATACTTCGTCACAAAATTGTAACTTTTTTTTAAATAGTTTTTATTTAAAGGATATCAGTAATAAATATTATAATACTGCTTAAGTATTATACTGTACACATCTTGAACTAAAATGTTTAAATGTATGTTTTTGGTATTTAATATTTAAACTGGTGAAAAAAATATTAGTCTTTATTTTAGTGGGTATTTTAGAACACTTTTTTTAAATTTTGTGTGAACTGCTATCATATTGTAATTTATATAGAAAACATTTATTAGAATATTATATTTATTTAAAAATGAAATGCTGTTGTATGCATTTTAACAGAATTATAAATAAGTACACATATCAGGTAAAATTTTTTTTTATAAACAAATATTATAATCTATTAAACCTTGTCCAGACAGGGTTAAAAAAGAACCTGAAATCCTAGAAAAAACCTGGAATTTCACAATTTAGGTTGAAAAACTTGGAATTTGAGAAGTTTTGAGAAAAAAACTTACATTTTGAACAAAAATCACTAAAAACCTTGAATTTTGAATTTCTTTTTTACATGATAAAATGCTTTGTCTTAGACTTTTTTATCAAAAAACACATTTTAAGTAGCTTAACAGTATCTTTTCATTATTGTTTATACTACTTAATACAGTTTTAAACATTAAATTAAAAATAGAAAAATGTCTACCAAAAATGTATACTTTTAAAAACGTGGAAGAAATTAACCAAAACCACTTGGCAGCCTTGAATGTTTTAAACCACCCTACTTGTTTAATAATTTCAAAAAAATCTGCTAAAGTTTCAACCAACCAACTTGTTCAAAATTGTTTATATTGTATAAGTTTCAAACAACAAAATGTAGCAAAAATTAATACAAGAAAACTTTTTAATGATATTTATATTTAATGTTTCTTACAGGTCAAAGTATTTTTAAAGCTTATGAATTACCTATAAACTGATAAAAATGAGTGAATATACCTATGTCAATAATTACATGCTAAACTTAAGAAGACATGCTGTAGAAAAATACATCAAACTCTTCAAAGTAGAACTCAAAAGTGCAAAAAATTTGTCTGATATTGAAATTCTGTACACTAAATACTGCACAAAAGCTTGCAACAATTTTGAAAGAGAGTGTGATGAGTATAAAAAAGGAGCTTCCACGTTGAAGAGTGCAATTAAGAAATACAAACCAGTTCACTTGCAGAAAATTCAAGAAGAATTTGGAGAGTTTAAGGCAGTGATGAAAAAATCACTAAATATATACTTTTGAATTTAGACTTATTGATCTTTTTGATTCAACAAAGCAAATATTACCAATAACTGAAAAAAATCTAAAAAAATGCATACAAACAAACTTAAAAAATAAGTTGTTAGATTTTAAAAATTACTTTATAAGTTATGAGGCATAACAAATAAAATTTAAATCTGTGAATTACCATTAAAAATAAAATTAATATTGAAATAATAAAGTTTTAACTATTTTGAAAAAATGCCATTGTTAGATTGTGACGTAGTAAAATTTTATAAGGATATTAGATTAGAACAGGTTTATTTATTAATTTCCACGCCTTAAAAGACTTTTAAGACTTCTAGTCTACATGGATACAAGTTGAAATATATTTAAAAGAATTTTTAAATAAAAAGAAATATGAAATTTGATTATTAGTGTTATTTTATTGTTTTTAACTCAAGTTAAACATTTTTATTTTAAGATTAATTGAAACTTACTTGACATAAACCATGTTTTAAAATCAAAATTTATTTCAAATATTTCTTGATCTTTAAGTTTTTGTTATAACTATTATGTTTTAATTTTGTTTATTTTTGACTTAAAACTAGTTTTTTTATCTCTAAAAAAGTGAAGCTTTTTTTAAAAGCTGTCTTTTTTGAAATCTAAATATTAACTTAAGTTGTTACATCTAATCTTTTTGATAATTTATTTTATTAATTTGTTAAGCAGATAAATTAAAATTAAACAATCAAAAATTCAGTTCTTTTATAAAACCTTTATTTAAAAACTTAACAAGCTCTAAATTTTTGTTTTATTTATAGAATTAAACTCTCACAGTTGAACATTTTAGTTTTTATTTAGTGTGATAACAAATAAATTTTGAAAATTATTTCACTAGTCGTTTATATACTGTATAAAACAAAAAAAAATAATGAGTGCAAGAAATGTTATCAATGACCATCTGCTCAACTTGCGAAGACACACTTGTGAGAAATATATCAAACTATTTGAACTAGACCTTAAAACTGTAAGGGATTTGCAATGCGTGAATTTGATGACTACGACAAGTACTATTTGAAAGCTTGCAATCAGTTTGAAAAAGAGTGAATACAAAAAGGACGCTGATATTTCTTACTATCGTTGGAAAGTTAAAAAAAACCAAGCCACTTGCAGAAGTTGGAGGAAGAATTTAAAGAGTTTAAGTAAGTGTTGAGAAAGTCAATTAGAATAAAATATTAAAATTAATTTTGTTTTACTCTAAAATTAAGAAAAAATATTTATGAATGTTAAGTAAAATATAAACTGAATGTAAATTTCGAAGTACACTAATCAATTAAAAATTAGTAAAAAAAACAACATACTCTAAATGGCATAAGAATTACAAATTCTAAAAACTATTGAAACAAATAAAATCGATTGATAGTGATAAAGTTAGATAAAAAGAAATTTTTACTTACACTAATTTTCATAATGTTTCAAAATTTTAGTCTTTGGATGTTTGTTTTTAAAATTTTTTAAAATACTATATTTTAAAATGTATATTTAAAATATTATGTTTACTCTTTCAAATTTCTTTACAATTATTATTGTTTTTAATATTTTAAATAGTATTTAAAACAAAATATTGTGATTATGACAATAATTAAAATAATAAGTTAGCTTTGTTTTCTTTCTACTTCTGTTATTATATTGCACAATTGTAAAGTAAACTCTTTTTCAATTGGCTAAATTGTTTTTCTCCCTATCATTCAAGTGTTTTAGTTTTTTTAAATATTCAAGTGTTTTTTTGTGCATGATTTTGTTTATGACTATAAAACCCTTATTGTTAATTTTTTTAAATACAAAAAGCTCATAACAGTTGTTCTACTATTTTTCTTTAAAGGAGGCTAAAATTAAAATGATTAAAAGTTTTTTCTAAGAGAATTTCAAAAACTTTAACTAATTTACCAACTTAAAACGTTGTTTAAATTGTTTTTTATGTAGACAATAATGTTCACACTTTAAAAAATTGATGTTAAAAAATGGTATAATGGCAATTTTCTATTTTAAAATTTTTTAGGCTTCAAGACATTTAAACTAGATAATTATTAAGGTTAACTTTGAATAATAAGTTATTTTGATATATTGCTTGTACTAATTTTGTTTTAATGAACAGATTATAAATATTAAAACTTGGATCTGTTTAAAGCTCAGCAGGTTTTTGTTAAAATTACTAAATTTTTAGCCTAAAATTTGATAGTTATTTTTAGACGAGTTAATCTATTCTGTTAATTTAATGTTTTGTTTGCAATCAATGAAAACAAGGTTGCCGAAAAATTTGAAAATTAAGAACTTAGGCTAAAAGAATTTGAGAAATGTTGTACAAAAAATGGTAAAAATATAAATTTTTAACAAAAATCACTAAAAAAAAAATTATAATCTATTTTCATACGTTAGTTAATGAAATTTGTTTAACTATGAAAAATCTATTATACAGTATTTTTTTTTGTGTGTACCATTATTAATTTTTATTAAATACATCTTCAAAGTAGCTTAAATCATATTTTTAATGTTTATACTATTTAAGGCTGTTAAAAATCAATTATGAACTATGAAAAAAAAAACTTTGACAAACCTGTAAAAAGTTTGTTAATAATACTAAAATGGTTTTGTTTATTTTTAATCATTATATATACAGCTTGGTTCCTAGTAGTACAAAAAAGTCAGAAAAAGTCAGTAAAAATGTTTTTATTTTTTTTAAAGGCAGGAAAAGTCAGGAAATCTGACAAAAATTGAAATAACGTCAGATTTTGTCAGTTTGAATTTAGAAAATTTCTTATTTTTAAAAGTCTTCAAATGGTAAAAATTAATTCAAAATCCTTTTAAGTCAGACTATGATTGCAAAATTTTCCTAGAAACTTACAAAAGTAATTATTTTTCAATGCCTTCATCTGGTAAAGATAGTAAAATATTCATTATAAAATTTCCATTTTTTTTTATTAATACATTGATTAGACAACTAACTTGTACAAGCAGTTTTTGTATTCTTTTTGTGATATGTGGCAAGGTTACTTCCATAGTAGAATGCACCAAAAAAATAAGCTTCCTTTCTTTTACCACCGTCACGCTATTTACATTTTTCTAAAAACAATCCTTGTGTAAATTGTATAGGACCTTAAAATTTCGATCTTCTAATTTTTTGTTGAAAATGTTTTTAAACGTAGCAATCATCACAAAAACACATTCTACGCGTTTTCAGACCATTTGAAGAAAGTTTCATTAAGGTGTTTTTGGATTTTTTTGTATTTTTTTAAATCTTTTGTTATTTTAATGTTTTTTTGGAGAAACCAAGAAAATCCTCCAAGAAATTTTCTTAAAGTTATATGAAAATACATACAATGTGTTTTTGTAATGATTGTCACATTGCATCAGCCAAAAACTTAAAGGTCAAAATTTTAAGGTCCTATACAATTTACATAGGGGTTGTTTTCAGAAAAATGTAAATAGCGTGACGGTGGTAAAAGAAAGGAAGCTTATTTTTTTGGTGCTGTCAATTTATGTGATTTGCCCTGCACAAAAAGTTAAACATGCTCGACTACCAAATTTTCATTTTTGAGAGGCAACAAATTCATAGTTAAGTTTTGATATATACACAAAAGTTTATCTTGCAGAATTTTAGAATCAAAGTGTTTTTTGTTTAAGTAAATAATTAAGTTCTTTATAGTTAAGCACTATGTATTTTTTGTACAATAACTGAAGTTTTCAAAATAAATAAGAGTATATTTATCAAATTTTATACTAAATGATAAAAGAAAATATAAGATTGAAAACTTTTTTAAGTTTCAAGTGTTTGGTTATGTATTTTAGAAAAAGTTTAAATTAAGAATTTGACAAAGAAAAGTCAAGAAAATTTTAACAAAAAGTCAGTAAAAGTTAGAAAATTTTTCTCAGGTGGCAACCCTGATACAAAATCATAAACTATAATAATTATTAACTTTTAGCTGTAACAGATAAACGTGGTTGAATAAGTATCATAACAATTATTGACTTTGTTAGATTTTTAACCACTTAAATTTCGTTTTCAGGTAAGCAACAAATGAGTCACTTGAATTTAATTACTGAAAATTCTGTTTATTTTGAAAATGGTTTTCCAGTGTTTGAAACTAAAGGTAAATATTTTTTTCTGTCTTTGTAAATTACACAAAAAATAAAGTTATATAGAAACAGTATATAGTGCT
Organism: Thalia democratica; assembly: GCF_965202585.1. Taxonomy (NCBI): domain Eukaryota; kingdom Metazoa; phylum Chordata; class Thaliacea; order Salpida; family Salpidae; genus Thalia; species Thalia democratica. The sequence goes on along the minus strand of NC_139172.1, from coordinate 2,009,587 downwards.
TTACTGTTTTAGTAAAAAAAACTTGAAAAATTTTAACAAATTATGTTTGAAAATAAAACTATAATTTTTTTTTGTTATAAATAATTTATAAAAGTTATGAAGGTCATGTTATTTTTGATTTACTAATAACCTTTAAAAAAATATCATAAATTTAATTAAACAAAAATACCAGATATACTAAAACTTAGCTTTAGTAACTGATCAAGTCTAACTAGTTTAAATATGAACATAAATAACTCTTGCCTACGATTATCTTATTTAAACCAGTTTTATTTTATGTTTAGTTAAGATTTAATAATATTTTATTTAATTTTTAACCTGGGTTAATCACTAGTAGCATATGATTGATAAAAACTAAAAAGTAATAGTATCAAAACTTTAACTTAGCATAAATTGTTTATAGTTTTTATTTTTATATATTAGAGCAATTTTAAATAAGTATGATAAATAAACAGATTGGCTTTATAGCTAGACATAACATTGTAATGTATAATATTTACTTTTTACTTATTCAAATATACACTTCATAAGTATAGCATATGATTTATAAACAGTCGCTGTAAAATCTTATAGTTTTACATAATTTGTTCATTCTATTTATAAACGTTAAAGATTGAGCTATTGTGGTAAATGACAAATAGGGAGTAACATTCGAACTACGTAACTTAATTTGTTTATAGTTTAATTAAATTTTTAAGTTAGAAGAATAGTACCACATACAAATACTAACACTATTAACACTAAAACAGTGAAGAAATGAAAATAATTAAAAGTCAATTTTCTCCTGCGTATAAATTTTTAAAGTTAAAACTAAAAAAAATAATTAAGAGTTTAAACTTATGTAAATGATGTTTAAATTTGTTAGAAAAAAAGTAAAATTATGACAATTTGTAATTTTTTTTAGAGAACTTGAACAAAATACAGAAATGAAGCTCCAGAATTAATAAGAACCGGTAATGAAGGTTTACAAAATAATCAAGAAACTACTGAAGTAAGTTAAAGTTATAACTTTGAAGTTATTTTTATAAAGAGTTTTGATCTTAATTTTAATTTTGTCACTAAATTTCTGAGTTTATTGTTTAATCATTCTAAATAATAAAAGTGAAAAAATTATACTGTTTTTGCTACCAAAAATCTTACTAGTAAATTGCATGTTGAATTTTTTTTAACAATTAAAAGTTTTATATACATTTATTTATCATCATGAAATCTTGTCATGTTTATCATAAATTAGAAAACAACTTTTTGTTATTACAATTTTTATTAACATTTAGTATAATAAGTATAATAATAAGTATTTCACTTTTTATTATTATAAAATGAAAAACTAAATACTAATGAAGATATTAAATATACAGAGGATCTTATTTAAAAGCATTTAAAGTCATTTGTTTTATTAAAAAAGTATAAATACGCCATTAGTGTTTATGTACAAGTGAAATAACTACATAATATATCAAATCATTTTAACCTCAAAGTATAAATTTGAAATGATCACATATCTAAAAGCATACATGACAATGCATCTTACAAATATATTTTATATTTTTTGAAATGGCTTACTCACCAAAAACAAATTATGATAATTATACTTAATTCAACACTAAATAAATAACAAGTTTTTGCGTGCTTTTAAGAATACACAAAATGAAAAGTTTAGTAAATTTATGTATTTATTAAGTGTTGAATTAAATAATTAAGATTTCGAATTCAGAAAACAACAATTAAGCAGAGTTATTGGTATCAAATAAAAATCGATATTTTTTAGTAGTTTGTTTTAACTTTAAAAGTATGTTTAATTTCTAGCTTTTTAATGTTTATGTTATATGATTTTTATATTTTAACTAAATCACAACTTAAAGTTGTTACAAAAATTTATAATGTTTTTTGAAAAATAAAGTTTCACATGTTTCTACAAAATTTTCAGTGTAAATATCATTTATCTTAAAGTTGTTAAGTAATATTTTTAATGAATAGTTTGAAATTTTTCTAAAGCTAATTTATATGTTTAATTATGCGGTTTAAAAGCTAAAATTATTATACAAACTGCTCTAAATATAAACTATTAAACATGAAATATATTTGTTTTGTCGATAAATAAATATAACTTAAAGATTGTTATTCATTTGTTATTCTTATAAATCCTGTAAAACTTTAATGTTTTATAGTATATAAATGTAAAGTAAAAATAAATTATAAAATGCTAAATTGTTGAATTTTCTTGATAAAACTAATTTAGTTTTATATACAGTTAGTAAAAGTAAGCTAAAGTATCAATAAAATTAAAACTATTTCAAGTTTATTAATTAGTTTTTTTTGCAATATGAAAACTTTTACTTAAAAAAAGTATTACAAAAAACCACAACAATGTTTTTCAAACTTAAAATATGTAGTTTTAAACATGAAATTGATGTTTTTTTAATGATATGAATATTTATTATTAAATAAATTTATATGTTGCATATGCATGTAAATTTTGTTCACTACATAAAACAAATAACTATTTTTTACGTTTTTATATTGTGATTTAATATATAAAAACAATACTGATAATAAAATAATAAGTGTAAACAGCAAAAAAAAACAATAATATTGTTTAGTCTAGTTTATATCTAAGTATAATATAATGAGAAAACAAGTTAACTTTTTTTTGTATTTTTGTACTGTGAGGTTAAATTTAGTTTTATTTTATAAAAATATAATTATATACTTTTTTTATAGTTTTCCGTTAAGTAAAGTTTTTAGAATTTTGTTTTTAATTTTCAGTGAGCTAATGTTTATGTAGCAAAGTGTTACTAAATATAAATTGAAAACATAATAAGTTACTTCTTGATAATATGTTATTACCATTTACAATTTTTTTTACAAAAGTAATGTTATTTTTTGTGAAATGACAGTTCAATAGTTCACTATTTAGGGTTTTAATTAAAATACATCTGAAATATTTTAAAGAAAGTATTTAAATTTAGCTTTTTGTACTGTTTTGAATAATTTTAAGGAAAAATACGTCTTTTAATGTAAAATTTTTTTTAAAAGTATATTTTTAAATTATTTTAATAAAAGTTTTGTTTTTGTATTTGTAGAATCATGAAACTTTTTTACCATGGTTAACTAAAAACTACACAAATTAGATAACATATTAGCAGATTAAACTTGTTTATTTTGTTTAATTTTTTGCATTCTTATGATGTAAAGAAGCTTTATCATATGTTTATTTTCTATATAGTATTTTATGACTTTTTTGTGTGTTTATACAACGATTGTAAAAATTTACCTTCTTACAATAGTGACCATAGATTTGGTTTGTACGAAAAAAAGTTTGTTTTTACAATATTTTAAAGAATAGCTTTTTGAAATATTTCAAAGCTTATAAACTTCAGTGAGCATATTTTTTGTATGTTAGTTTTTTTTCTTACAATTTATTTTAATTTTATTTGACCTAAATTAAAAAAAAATTCTTTGTAGAAAGTATAAGGTTTATAAAAACAATGTTTTTTTTTCAATATACTTACTATGTTTTCATATTTTAATCTAAAATTTTCACTTTTAAAAAATATATCAAACAAATCTATTTATGATATTTATCTAAAACTTAATTTTAATTTTTTTATAAGTACTAACTGTATATGATCATTTTTAAAGATTTAGTTCAAAAGTATTTTATTTATTTTAAAAACAGACTCGATAAATAATGAAGATATTTTCAAAGTTAACATACAAAGCTTGTAAAAGGTTTATACTAAAAAAACTTTTACAAGTATAAGTAACTTTTAAAAAACAAGTAAACTTTACTATTAACCATTATTATATTTATTAAATATAGTGATGGTTAATAGATTAATTAGTTTATTCTTTTTATTTTAACTTACAAGTATATTTTAAAGTTTTTTAACGGATATATGATTTATAAGTCTGTTGTTAAACTTTGTTCAATATTTTGAACAGGGTTTCCAAAAAACTGGGAAACCTGGAAAAACCTTAAGAAACCTAGAGTTTGACAAGCTAGGCTAAAAAACCTTTAAAAACCTAGAATTTTAGACAATTTATACTTGTTAAGTAGAAATATTTTGATTTGACATAAAAAGTCTACCATATGTTAAACATTTTTTGTCAACAAACTTTTTTTTTTCAAAAAGCACATTTAATGTATCTTTCCAATAATTTTATACTATTTAATATAATTTTTATATTAAACTCAACTTTAAACTAAAAATTGACCTAAAAATGTGTACTTTTAAAAACCTGGAGGTAATTTTGAAAATCTGAAGAAAACTTGCCAAAAACATTTGGCAACCCTGTTTGATGGTTTTATTATAAAACTTATATATCTGTTACTATTAATTACAAAACAATATTACAATTTTAATTGTTTTTAAATAATTTTATGCCTTAAGGTTTGCAAACTAAAAAAAAAACCTTTGTTGATAAAAACACAAGAAAAAAAAAAACTTACAGTTCATAGAAATTCAAGCAGCAGTATAATTAACAGTATAACAATTATATAAATGATAATTTTACAGGTCTTTACGAATAAAGATATTTATAAGAAGTCTTGTAGAAGGGCAACGTGTATCGAAGAAATTTTATTCAGAAAATATTGGTCACAAAGTGATAAAAAATAGTAAAATGTTAGCTACCATATGAGTTTATACTACTTGTGGAGTATTAGAGGTCATTTATTTGCTACTTAAATTTTTAATACTTTGTTTATGTTTAAACATGTTTTTTTAACATAGTGATGGCTATAATAAAGTATTAGCTACTATTGATAATTTACTTATAAACCCCAGTAAATAAATTTTAACGTTTATTTAAACAATTAACATAAAAGTTCTATCAGCGTAATATTTAAAATTAAGCTAAATAATTTATGAAAGAGAAACATTAACTACTGCAGATGCTAACAAGTTGTTTAGTTTATTGTTTTTACTTGGTTAAACTACAAAGAAAATTTATTTTATTATATATTATAATAAAATGTAATTAAAATGTGCGTTTGATTTATTTTTCAAATTTAACCATAAAATATTACAGATACACTAGTTATGTTACTCATTTTTATTCTATTAAAAACTGTATGAATTTTATTTTAAAACCGACTTTAAGACTTTTTTTTTTCTTTTTTTTGTGTTTTCTATTTTGTAATCACAAAACTTAATTTTGAAAAATTATTATCTAACCAGAAATTTTAAAAATAATCATTTAAAAAACTGAATTGTTTTTAACAAATTTAACGTTTATTAATGTGTTTAAATATTTTTTAGAAAAACAATTAAATTTAAAACCTATTATCTTTAAGTTATTTTCATTTCTTGTTTTTAAACTTTAAAGCATGTTTAAGACTATTATTTAGACACTTAAAATAAATTGTCAAACAAAAGTGTTTATTATTTATAGCTAAATAATTTTAAATTACACCTTATTTGTGTTACTCTATAACTTTTTTTTTCAAACATAAAACTTATAAATTTAACTTATGTTACTAAAAATTAAGCTAAAAATTATTTACAGTTTATTTATAGTTAATGTTTTAACTAAATTGATGTTTTTTTTTTTGAATTAGAAATTTTCAAAGTAAATTTTAAACTGAACTAAACGACGAAATTATTTTTATAGGTTTAATGAAAGTAAACAAGCCATCGTTGACAATCAGTGAAGATTTTATAAAAGAAGTAAACTATACAACAAAATCAGAAAATAATAAAAAATATTATTTAAACAGATAAAAATTATTTCTCAGTCTATAAACAATCAATATTAAATTTTAACTTATTTACTACTAATGTTAATATCTATAATGAAATATATATTTTTTTAACTTTTACTTGAAGAAGTACTGATAAGTTTCAGTTTTATATCTTGTTTGTCTTTACAATAATGTATATATATAATAATACTTCTTAATATTCAATTACTTCTTTTTCAGTTTTGTTACAGAAGCAGTGTTTAAATTTTTAGTATTTTGTAATATCATTTTTGTCGTATGTTGTTTTTATTTTTTTATCTAACTTAAGGGCTCGATTATATTTTTATTTTTTAAGTTTTTTGCTTCATAACGGACATTAACAAATCAGTCTGTTAACTAGAAAAGTTAGTTTGTTATATATTTCCAGTTAGTGCCGAAGTTTTCCACATATTTTATGCTTGGAAGTCCAATGCAATAGTGTTGTAATTAGCAATGTGTATATTTTGTAAATATATAGATATTTAATACAAGTGTAATACTATTTATTACAAATTTTTTCTTATTAAAAATTAAATTTTATTTGTGTTTTGTTTAAACTATGATGTATTTAAAAAGTAAAATAATCAATAGCTGAATATTCATCTTCAAATGTTGCATTTTAAATTAATTGAATTTTCTAAAAGCTTATTTTTATTTAACTTAATATATTTTGCACTTAATGTTGCAGTCGGTAAATAATTAATCAAATAATACTTTGTAAAACAGTTACATAGTGTAAAAACCTGCTATTTAATACAAGTTAAAACGCTTAGCAAAGTAATAAATCAATAGCCAAAAATTAAAATACATCGAAATACATTTTGGTTATCAATTCACAAATACATTTGAATGACTTGACCAGGACAAAACTTATAGAGTAATTTATTTTATTAATAATGTTAATGTAAAATAAATTCGAATAACAGGAAAATTATAAATAAATTTTTAAGGAAGATTATTTTGTTCTGCACTTTATAAGTCACTGTTGTTCAACACTGAGCAAAATCTACTACTTACAAAATAATAATTTTAAATTAATTTAATACAGTTTTATAAAATTGTATAGTTACTGATATATAATCATGTAATATATAAATCCTACAGGTCATAACACGTATATCAGAAATATTTATTTTTAAACAGCGGGAGTCGAATTTTTTAATAAATATCCTTATTTGTGCACTTGAATATTTTTCAAGTAAACAATAACCCTTTTTTTAGTATAACTGTTCTACATAACGATAAATTTTGTGTTTGTTGTCCGAATCACGGACAAGTAAAACGTTATTTAGTGAAAAATTAATAAAACTTCCTGTTTAAAAAAAATTTGAACGTTAAACAGATTTTTCGTTTCGTTACAAGATAAGAGTGAAGTTAAAATTATAAAGTTATTAGTAGTGTTTAAAGATATGTTTTTTTAAAGTAAATCAAAACTAAAAAGCTCATTACTAACTGTTTTTTTAGAGTATCAAAGCTGTGTCAAAATAAAATAGATACTGTACATTTGTTAGCATTATAGTATCTATTTTGTTACTATGCACCAAACTGCGGCCCGCAAAGGTAAGTCTGCGGTCGCGTGCATGTAAATGTGGCCCGCTGAGCAAAAATATATTTTTAGTCAAATTTTTTTCGGTAGTTTGATTTAATTTGATTAATTTCGTTTTAAGTCCCTGTATAACAGTTAAAAAAGTTAAAGATTTTATTTTAACTATCGACCGAATGTTGTTAATACTTATATTTACACAAAACTGGTTATTATCTGACTCTGTGCGCGTTATAAATATTTCGGTGATGTTATTTAAATGTTTAGATATGACTTAGCTAAGTTATTAAGCTAAGTCGACTTAATGTTTTACGAACTAAACTTAGACTATCTTTTAAGCTTAGTTTAATCAAATAGTTATATTGTTAGAATGCTTAACTAATTGTATATAAGAAATCGAGTCTAGAAACACAAAACTGTATTAAAATGAATATAAACTGCGATACATGATAACAAAATATACAACTAAGCTATTCCAATTTACAAGTTAATATAAAAAAACAGTCGCCTTCGTACAAGAAGTACGAGGCGAATACAATCTTTTAAAACGATATGTTGTTAACACAAGATCAAAACTAGACTGCCCCTCATGCTAAAGCAGCTCGAGAAGTAAACAAAGAGATAAAAAGTCCCTAATTTGAGAAAACTCTCTAGCGCCCTTTTTTATTTAAACGCAGTGGCGTTACATTTTGTGTTCTTCGAAATTTGATGTTCCAACTTGGTTTCCGTTTTTAAAAACATTAACTTTAAGATGTTAAAAGTGGTTAAGCTGAAAAAAACTTTAAAATCCACTATAAAAATCCATTATTTTTCTTCGTAAATGCTTTAAATTTCGTAAATGACGCACAGAATTAAAAAGTTTTAACAATTTTACAAAAATGAAAAAAAAACTGAAAGAATTTTTAGAATTTTATTTGCTAGTATTGCTCGCGAGTCGTTGTTTCCCGTAGACGCTACTCGTACATTCTCGGTTTCCTCATCTGTACTCCACTCGGTCGCCTTGCTGATGGTGGATCAGATCTCTTTGTCACCTTCGCCGACTTGTTGACGACCTTAGATTTCTCGAGCCGTTTTCGTGCGAAGTTCAAAAAAAGTTTAAGCTAAAATATTGTAGCAGTCTAACAGACATGCTCTGTTATAAATTGAGAGAATTGGGAAAAAGGGATTGTTAAAGCACTATATATACTACGCATGAACGATTACGTCGCTTTTGTATCGCATGCGCTTTTATCGCATGCGCTTCTTGATCGCATAGACGAAATATACAAAAGTCAGTGTTTACTTTTTGCTAGTTTAGTATTATATTATATTTGTGTTCATTTACTTACGATTATAGAGTGTATTTGGTGTTTTATATTTTATGTTGTGAGTTCTTTTAATAAATAATTGTGTTTATACATTTTGTTGTTTTAGCTTATACTACTTGACCATTCATTCGCGGTATATTAATCGATAAGTAGCGCGATATGAATTCCAAACAAGTTGCCAAGAAATTGGCCAAAATGACTACTCGCTCTGAGTCAGCCAACGCGCCTGAACCCGTTGTTAGCGAAACAGAGAAGTCTCGACCGCCGGCTCCGTTTAGGGAAAGTACCGAAGGGCCGAGCGATCGTCACAATATAAAGAAAATACTATTTCAAGTATTTTCAAGTACTTTTAAGTATGGTTACGTGAAACTTAAAAAACATTTATAGCTTCAGTTTAAACTAATTATTCGTTATGTAAACTTTTAGTATATTAAAAACATTTCACATTCAACATGAGTTAGTTGACAAAACAAGCAGTTACAAGCATTTCAAAAGTTTAGACTTATTTTCGTAAAAAATATATAGCTTTGAACTTTGTACAATTTTTAAAACTTTAATATTCTAGGAAAGTTAAAAAAAAGTTGTTGTTAGCGTTTAAATGTTGAATAAGATTTTTAATAGGTCAAATGACTTTATTAAAATTCTGTTTTTATAAGTAAGCTGAATTGTATAACAACAAAAAAAAGGTAATAAACCTTTTTAACATCAATCACTAAGGTTACTATAGTACAACTGTAGATTTATAGTTCAAGTTTGAACATAAAATAGTTTTTAAAAAACAAATTGATATAAAGCTTAACAATTAAGGCAATTTTTTATATTAGTAATAGCTTAAAATAAAATTTTAAGTTAAAGAATAAACTTTAAAAATACTCCTTCAATTTCTTATGACTCGATTTCGTCCTAAGCTTTGTTCAGAAAGCTTCTTAGACTAGTTGTCTGCCATAATTTAAAAAAATAAATTACTCTTTGGTGGTCTTAACTTTGCGTTTAAAAGTTCATTGCTCTTTTGGTGGTCTTAACGTTTTGCTGTAAGAGTTAATTAACCGCAAGTTCAATAACATCTTAATTTAATTTTCCAGCGGTAAAAAATAGCGTCTGAACAATAAACTCAAAGTTTTGCAACGGTTTCTGACAATTATTTTGATCTTAATTAATGTTGATTAGTATTGTAAGTAATTAATGATTAGTATGTTTAAAACGCCATCGGTGAAAAATGAACCAAAATAATTCTCGAATAGTTTTAAAAATGCGTACGTCAATATTGTTCAAAGATATTTTGGTTTTAAAACGTAATTTGTGAAATATAAACCAAACTAATTCGTGGTTTGTTCTAAAATTTTGCTGTAAGCTAATTTCGAAAGGTGTTTTGTTATTCGCAATCATTTTGCGTTTAGAGTAAGAAATGTGTTTTTTTGTTAAGATTTCGCGATCGGGCCTAACATTTTTAGCTTTGTCGTTGTTTGGTATCGCTGGTGTGTTTATAGATAAGGGCAACTTTCGTGCTTTTGTCGCTCTGTAGGCCGAAGTAATGTTGGAAGAAGTGTTTGTAGTCACTGCTGTGCTTTCTGTCGTAGACGAGGATAATTTTCTTGCGTTTTCCGGTTTGACGGAAGGCATATCTGAACCGGCCATTGGCTCTAGTCATTCTGGTGCTGGTTGCGGTTGTGCTGACCGTTGGAACTGCCCGTTTTGGTGCTGGCTGAGATGGCTTTGATCGATGGCGCTGGTAGCATAGGTACTGGCTTCGGTGGCGCTGACCGTTGACTCTGGCCCTGTGGATTCTGGCTGCGATTGCGCTGACCGTTGGGACTGCTTATTGTGGTGCTGTTTGGCATGGCTCTGGTCTTTGGCTCTGGTCGATGACTCTGGCCTTTGCGATTCTGGCCGTGGTTGCTCAGAACGTTGGTTCTTAATAGATATATTCGTTGCATTGCGTGACGCTGTACTTGTGATGTCATAATTCGGTATGGCGACAGCGCGATTGCGTTTTGACTCAATAGCATCATCCCTGCGATTGAGTTCGGCTAATTCGGCTTCTAATTCGCGTATTTCTTGCCTAGATCGGCTAGCAATTGCTCTGCGTAGAAGTTCGTCGTAATCGGCTTGTAATTCGCGGAATTCTTGCGAAAGTTCGCGCTTAAGTTTCTCACTATTTTGTAAAAATAACTTTAAGTTAGCGAGATTTCTATGTTCAGTTGTGTTTGATTGTAAAAAAAATAAACATCTCATCAGGAGGTAAAACATTAGACCATAAGATAAATTTTATTCTTTCGCAGTTATCAAGTTCATCGATATGGTTGTACCTACAAAAGTTTTCAAATATCTTAATTATCGTCTCAACATCATGTATTTCATGGACTACGCCTAATAAAGAGAGATATTTCAAAACAATTTCTACAATGTTAAGATGCTTAAAGGTTTCTCTTAATACAACTTGGTACCGTTCGTTGCTAAAACATTGGTATTCGAACCATACATTTTTATCAAACTGCGTTTTCTCAAATCTATCGCGCCTACTTTGTCTTTTGTTAATTTCTGCTCTTAACATATCAATTTCAACGTTAAAATCTATAATTTTGTTACAGGCTGTTATAATATATTTGAGGTTTTCGCGAGCTTCATCGATTACTTCGATGTCTCTATAATTAGGACAATCGTAAAGAAAGTGGTCTTTTAAGAACAACGGAAGGTTTGTTAAGCGGTTAGCTACGCGCCCTTCCCATAAAATATGTTGGTAGAGGTCGTTATCAAGACATGACATTACTAATGCAAATGGGTTTTTTGTAAGCGATTAGTCAGATTGTGATTGTACGTAACGTTTGAATATCTGTAGGGTACTGGTTCGGGTGGATCAGACGAGGAAAACTCTGCTATTAATGTTTTATATTTGTCTTCCTTAAATTTCTACCAGTCCCTATAAAGTTGGCAGCTCTTAGGCCTAAATTAAGTATATACATGATACTAGTAGATTTCGTTTAAAGTCTTAATAAGTTTTAAACTAATTTTGGGTCACCACTGCGGAAAGTAGAAAACAAAAAGAAGTTACGGAGTTAAATAAGGTGCGTGTTAAACAATTGGGGGTCATCATTCAACTATCGACCGAATGTTGTTAATACTTATATTTACACAAAACTGGTTATTATCTGACTCTGTGCGCGTTATAAATATTTCGGTGATGTTATTTAAATGTTTAGATATGACTTAGCTAAGTTATTAAGCTAAGTCGACTTAATGAATTGCGAACTAAACTTAGACTATCTTTTAAGCTTAGTTTAATCAAATAGTTATATTGTTAGAATGCTTAACTAATTGTATATAAGAAATCGAGTCTAGAAACACAAAACTGTATTAAAATAAATATAAACTGCGATAACATGATAAAAAAATATACGAATAAGCTACTCCAATTCACAAGTTAGTATAAAAAACAGGCGCCTTCGTACAAGAAGTACGAGGCGAACACAATCTTTTAAAATGATATGTTGTTAACACAAGATCAAAACTAGACTGCCCCTCATGCTAAAGCAGTTCGAGAAGTAAACAAAGAGATAAAAAGTCCCTAATTTGAGAAAACTCTCTAGCGCCCTTTTTTATTTAAACGCAGTGGCGTTACATTACCACTTTGGCCTAAAAATGTGAAAAAGACAGATAATCACTCGACTAGTATTTTATTCACAGTTTCATAATAACTTTTTCTTACAACAGCAAGTTATTATCTTAAACAGAGTGTAAAGAGTGCTTGGATTTAGTAAGTTGTATATATAACACTTATTTAATAAATAAACTAAATGCAAATGCTTTCCGTTATGTACAAAAGTAATGCACAGTAATTATCTAAAATGTCATTTATTTACAAATTAAGTGTTTAATTAAACATGTAATCTATACCTATGTTTCTATTATAGATGTTTTATAACTATATGTTATATATAAGTGTACACAAACAAATTAAAATTTACATAATAGTAAAAACATAGGTTTATTATACTTTGGTTTCGACACATTTTGATTTTTTAGAATTTTTCTGTGCACTTTAAACTAATTCCTATGCACACAAATGTACTCAGATACTCATTTTTTGAACCACTTTTTTATTTGATACTTACTTAGATTAAGTCAAGTTTAAAAATAATGTGTTATTATTATAAGTATTAAATCTTATTGTACAGACACACTTAAAATAATATATATGACATCAACTAAAATAGTTTTTGTTAGGTTTATGTTTTCAGTTTTCAAACAATATTTTTTGGCAAATTTTTGTTTTTTTTTTTGCCTATTTTTTGCGTTGTTAAATAAATCATAGTACTCCATAAATTAAAAAAATAAAAATTAATCAAGCTATCGTACGTTGTAAACTTTGGTTGTAAATTTGTGCTACACTTTTACATAATATTTTTTGTGGAAGTTTTATAGGATCTAAATTTATTTTCTAATGATTTAAGGTCAGGCAGTCATGTAAAAAATTCGTCTGATAAGTATTTAATTGTATTTGAAAAGTCAAATTTGCTTTTAGTTTGATGTTTTCAAAGGTTTTTGAATTTGTATAGTTTTATTTTTTTATCTGAAACCCCTATAGTCTTAACTTTGTTTCAAAATTCATAATATTATACCGTATCATACAGAACGACTTTTTATTTTCTTGTAATACCAAGTTAGGTTTTTAAGTTGCGATGTAAGAAATACCAGAAATGCTAAAAATAGTATCAAGTTTTTATCTTGAAAAGCAGTATTATTTTTACTTATACATTTAAGAAAAAATACAATTTCATTTCTTAACTTATAATATCGTTATAACATCAAACAAAAACTTAACCAAAGAACAAGCCTAAAGTCAACTTGGTCAACATATTGACTTTTCAAATTTCACTGCTATTTTAAACTGTCGGTGGTTAAGTTTTTTTGACAAAATTGTGTTCACTACTTAGATTGTTCATATTTTTTAAGCTTGTTGTTTTCGCTCATAATGCTTCCTGGTTTATTAATAAATTAAGTTAATTGATAAACAACATAAGTTTAAGATCTGGTTTTAAGCAAAATCATATTACCATAATGTATCTAGCAACAATTGCAGTAGCAACATTGTTTACAAAAACTTAAAATCAACATCCATTATACTGGTACATTGTTGCTTTGCTAACAAAATATCTTTATCTATTTTTGTGGTTTTCATTGGAATTAAACCTAAAAATTCTTCTAAAATTTTAAAGTTAGTAAAAACACCTTCTATAAAAATTCTCAAACGAGCAGTATCTGTTGTACCAGTGTCTTCTTTATTATTATTAACAGATTGATTAACGTCCTAATTTGATTTACTTTGCTTTATAATCTTTATATCTTTATAATAACTCATTATACTAGTTATTGCACCTTTTCTATTAAAATTTCTTTATTTTATGTTGTGCTTTGCTTTGAAATTAAACCTAGAAATTCTCAGATGAGCAGTGTCTGTTATATCAATTCTTAACAAATTGATTAACGTCCTAATTTGATTTTTATGGCTTAAAAACCTTCAGCTATCTTCAGCAAACACGAATTCTTGTTGTAATTGAAGAAAAAAACAAAAGATTTTTACTACCGTCAAAACATATTCTCTAAAAAAGTTTACTTGCCTTAACAATTTTTCTGGTCATTATGTGATTACAATAAGATAATTATGTTTTGTTGAGATTGACTTATTAATTTGTTTTTTTTTTATATCTTGTTTCTCGCAATAACTCCTAACTAACGTTTTTCAATTCTTTATGCTCCTTTTATATTTCACATTTACTCAGTTTAAACGTAATACTTTATTGCAGATAAAGAATTGCTATAATGCTCAATGTGAAAACAGTTTTTCTACTTCATTAATAGCTTAATAAATTTTATCTTTTAGTTAGAAATGTTTGAGTAACTTAATTGTCTGTTCAACCTGACTTATAATGTATATTTTTTAATATACCTTATTATAGTTAATTAACTATTTTATCACTATTGACTTTATTTTGTTAATTTCTTCCAAACTTTATTCTTAACAGGGTTGCCAAACAAACAGGCTAGTTTAAAAATTTTAAAAACTCAGACTAGGTTAAACCTTTTTAAGACATTTTTAAAACTTAGGTGTGTGTAAATCTTTTGTATTTAAATAAATTTTCGACTTATCATAATAGTTTTAATGACTCTAGTGTAGTTTATTAATAATTATATTTACTATCCTACTTACATATTATGTAATTTTTTGCAATGATGATATTTTAGTTTGGTATTTAAGTTTGATTAACAGCAATTTTTTATCTCTTTGAACTTTTAATAAATTTAGACTGGTTTGACATAACTCATTCATTTTTGCTTTTTAGGTGGCGACCATGTAAATAACTCATTTATTATTAATAAGTTATTTCATTAAAGTATTTAAGTAGTAATTATCAAAAAGTTTTATTTAGTGTTTTTACCATACAAATAGTGTAAATATTATTTAATAAATTAATTAATTACTGAATATTTAAAGAGTGAAAACTGTTTAAAAATACAAAAATTATTTTTAAAAGTTTTTTTTTTTTAATATGAAAAAGCGGTTCATTATATAAAATAATTTAAGTTAAACTTTTTAGTTTTTATAACAATACTTTTGTATATTAGTCAATGTCAGTTTTATTTCGATAAATATGTGTAATTTAAATTGGCGTTTAATGTGTAGCTAAAAGTCATTTAAAATAAAAAAGTAAAACTTTCTTTAAAACTAACTGAATAAAAGTAAAACTTTCTTTAGTGTGACTAAAAATAAAACCAAAAGATTATTCAAAGGTCACTAAAACTGCGGCACGCGAAGATTTTGGAAACTTGAGATTTGGCCCGCGAGCACCAACTGCCTGCTATACACCTAACTTAAAACTAATGTTACGAACAAAACGTTATAACGTCATTATAAGTAAAATTGTTTTAATATTTTTTAAATGTTTAAAGTTATTTTTTCTTTTATTTGTTCCATGAAACTGTTTTTACGTAAACAAATGTTGATATTTGTATAACAAAAATTACTAAACTATATGCTTTTTTAGTTTGATTAAAATACTTTTGGTCTCATTTGGTGAAATATTTTTAAATTCGAATTGAAGTTTTGTTATTATTGTAAACTTTTTTTTTAACCTAAAAAAAATTAGTTTATAATTAAAAAAATATTATTATCTTAAGCTAGGATTATTTCTTTTATATAACATTTATATTCTTGTTGGTTAAGTTCGTATTATAGTTTGTTGGCATGTAACACACCAAACAAATAAAGTAACTATACCTTTTAAACGCACATTTTATCCGTTAGTAAATAAAATGAAATGATTTTATATTGTTTATAAAAGGTTTATTTTAAATGTTATGTGAAAATAAACTACAACAAATATGGTTAGTTTAGTTATTTTTTATTAAGCTTAAGTTATCTATAAACATTTATTGCCGATATAATCATTGTTTTAAATAAAATTTTAAACGTACCTAAAACAGTTAATTTCTTTTTTGTCTAAAACTTACTTACATAGTTTTAATTATAAAATTGTATAATGTAAAACTAAATATCAATACCTTTTAAAAATTTCCTATAGATTTTTTATTTTTATTCCTTAATGTATAAGAATTTATTATTAACATTTGTTTATAATGATACACACACTTTGCATAATAGCATAAACAAACTTGCATAAATTCATGTTTATTTTTCAAACAAGTTTAAACATTTTATGAGATCTTGTGTTAAAATATATAAATCTATATGATAATAAAACTGAAAAATGTAATAAATACTTGATTTAAGAAATCTTATACAAGTATACTGGAACAAAAACGTTAACATCCAAGTATTTACAAGTTTGGTTCTTTATAAAACTATTTTTTTACAAAAATGGAGTAAACTAAAAAATAAATACTGCATACAATTAACACAGATAGAAGCTAAAAAAAGAAAAACTAAGCAATCAAAATAATGTTATTATCTTATAAATAATCTACATAGATCAAAATTGAAATTAGTCTCGTAACTACCATAAAAATACTCTAGTAATACTTTTGCAGTTCTAAATCATTGGGACGTTAAAGCAGTTGATGAGCTTAAAGTTTTCTATTTTCATCGAAGTTTTAAAGTTGAAACGATTGTTTTTCAAATCATTTTTCTCATTTATGTATATTGACTTTGTTATTTTACATACAAAAAAAATAATTCCGTAACAAATGTTAACTACCTGGTATAAGTTGACAAATCGTTAAAAAAAATTAGTTTTGGTGCCCATTCAGGAAGAGTTTTAACATAGGTGAACCTTCTAGTGAAACTATCATATACTACAGAACTATCACTACTATCTGCAATCGAAATCATATTAAGAATGATATTATATGCAGAATGATTAGTTCTTGGTGATAACATACTGTGAAAACAATACCATTTGTTCTTATGAAAGTCATAGCCTTCAATAGATTTTAGATTTACAAGATTATGTTCAAACATAAATCATTGTATCGTCTGGATAAACCCATAATTTTTTTATAATAATTTATTTTCTGGAAGAATTTAACCTTCAAAATCTGACCTTCCCTTCTTTCCAACATATATGCAATAGAACTACAACAGTCTTTTTGTAAAACTACAAACCGTTATAACCAAATCTACTAATGATGAACACGTTTAGCATGACTGAAGACCTATAGTTACCGAGTTCAACTTCTTTTAATAAAGGTAGTCCATACCAGGTTTTGTTGGCGAAGAATATTTTATACCGGATAGTGAATTGTAATCTTCAAACTGGCCTAATACATAAATGTCAGAAACAGTTAGAAACAGCTTTACATCCATACTTCAGTTTAGATAGACTAGGAAGGTACGTTTTAGTACCGAAATTGTTCAAGAGAAAATGTTTAAAAGTTGATACACCTCCGCTGTAACAATCTTCACACAACAATTCTTCCTGATCATAATATCTACTTTGACAAAAAATATAATTTAATAAAATATAATATTGATCATTCAATTGTTTGTTTTTTTTGAAATTAGTTTCCATTTCTTTTAAATATACTGTTGACAACAAAGTATAATAGTTACAATTGGATTTTAATGAAAGTTTAAATCGATTTTAATGATTTTTTATTTTTTTATGTTGATTTAAAGCAACTTATTGTTTTTTTAAGTCTAAACAAAATTTCTATAAAAAAAGTAGCTTACTATCAAACTTTTATGAACTTTTTTATTGTTCTCTATACTTTTTTGTTTAACTACGTATACAAGATTTGGATATAAAGATTGTAAATAGTAAGTTCGTAGATAAAATAGGAAGTTATTTGACTAGTATAAATCAAACTTGTATATCCTTGTTTACTATTGAAAAACTATTGAAAAAACAATAACTTAATAAAAATGTATTAAAATGTATAAATTAAAAATGTAACTTAATTGTTCAAACATAAAAAAAAAATTCAATTTAATAATTAGAATATTTAGAATCTAGATATTTAATAGCCAATAACTCAAGAAAACCTTACAAAAGTATGGTAATCTACCAATACAGCTGCTGTTGTAAAGCAAGTTATAATGAATTCACGACATGACATCTAAGGAAAATGATAAAAAAAACATACACCAAAAAGTGTAGAGAACTTTTGCTTTTCAGATAAGAAATATGATATACCGGTAAAAGTTTTAAACTTATCTAAACGTTCATCTGTTGCAGAACATTTAGTTAATAATCAAACTAGTGCAAACAGTTACAATCTAAATAGATTTACAATTATTAAAACTTGTAGCAATGTTTTCGATTTTATTTAGTTAGAAGCCATTTGTATTTTGTTGAGGAAACCTGTTTTATGTAAGCAAAACGATTTTAACTATACTGTTTCTTTATTTTTGTAGTATTTTATAAGGATTGTTTTAATTTAGTTATGTTTAGTTCTACTGTAGATCAATTATAAAATAAGTGAACTTATTTGATTTCAACTGTTACTAATTGCTTTTTTCGTTTATTAATCTTTTGATTACTTTATGATTACTTGATCTTATGGTTACTGTAGTCATTACTTGTAAGCTTTGTACTCTACTGATGAGAATTTCTCGAAATATATTTAGTGTTTCTGAAATTGTGTGTACTGTGTGACTTATTGTATACTTACATATTCAACATAACAAAAACAAACAATTAGTTGTGTTAAAAAAACTGAAAAATAATACTTTACCGACCATTTTAGTCTATTTAACGTAATGTGTAACAAAAATTCTTAGTTTGGTTTAAAAAAAAGAATTTGAAGATGCAACAAGTTTAGTTTAGTTTTTCCTCTTAATGCAAACAACAACATGTACAGTAGTTTTCTTTATTTAACTAAAATATATTTCTTTGATTAAAACAAATTTGCACAATTCAATGGAGTCGTAAACTGACTCACTTTTTTTATATTTAAAAATTACTTTACAGACCCTGCAAAAAAACCTGAATGAAAACCAAAATTGAAAACTTCCAAAATAAACAGCATTTTTAAACTTCTAAGGTTGTAAAAAACATTAGATCATTTAGCAATGGCTTTATTACCTTGATATTAATTTAAGCACAATAAAAAAATACTTCTCGTAGATTCTTTCAGAATTCTAAAAATAAGTCAATGTGTTAAATTTTTTTTTTAGATCTAATTACCACTAATTTTAAGATATTCAGATGAATAATTCAAAGAAAAACTGCATTGTAAATATTTTCAAGGATTAAGGTTAAGAATAAATTATTTCACATATTTTATTAGTGAAGAATTTATTTTATATAAGTTTATTTGTAAATTAACCTTATACTAAAAATTATTTAGTGTAAATATTTTAAAACCAAAATATATTAAGATGAGAATATTCTAGTAAAATTTATTTTTATATTGCATAACATTACCACAATGAAATCATAATCCTTAAAAAAATTAATGATCAAGTCTAATATTACTTTTAAGATGTTTATAAATAACTCTGTAATTAGATATATTAATGGATAAGCTAGAAAGCAGCATAAATTTGAATAAATAACAGCAAGCTAATTGTAAGTTCTCAACAGACTTGAAATTTCAGTTTAACTTTTATATACATCCGGTCAAGTCAGACAAAACAACAGGTTTATTATGGTAAATAAAAAAACAAATAGGTACTATTTTACTGAAAACCTATATTCTCCCTCATTTTTAAAGTATTTGTTTTTAAACATTTTTAGCCTAATCTTTATATTTTTTTATTTGTTCAAAAGAAGTTTCAAATTTTTAAGTAAAAATATATGTATAAGAAAAAAAGTATGTAAATAATTTTTGCCAAAACATCTTTTCCTTACTGACCAAAAATATATTTTCCATTCAATAAGGTACTCTCTGACTTTGAGTTACCATATCTAAAAAGTTAACATTGTCTTTTTTTGTTAAACGAAAACTTGTAGCTAAATTACAATAATAATGAGTTCAGCAAAATTTATCTAAAGTAGATGTTAAAAGTAAAATTTTATCCTCAGATATAGCAACAATTTAGTTGTTTTGAAACTTGATAGTGAAAAAATATTCTTATAATAAAAACATACACCCTCAAATTATTGATAAAATAAAATCATTTGTTTTTTAGATTTTAGAATATTTTGAACTTCTTTTATCTATATTCAGGTTTTCCACACACTCAGGATACTCAGAGAAACTTAAGGGATCTTTTAAGTTTTAGGGGAAGTCAGGGTATTTTGATTTATTCATAAAAAAACAGGGTGACACAGGGCAGTTTTAACATTTTATTAAAATCTCAAAGTAGTTAAAAGATTTTTTTTTAATCTTATAAAAGATTTTTTCTGGAATTTAGATGAGGTTTAATTAATTTGATTTCAATATTTTGTTAATTTATAACCAATTTCTTTAAACAAGTAAATTTTTTATTGACTTTGAATTTTTTCTAATTTTTTTTAAGAATGATAAATGTCTCAAGGTGACTCAGGGCAGTATTTGTCGACTCAAGAGTGGCAACCCTGTATATTTTCAAATCTTTTTGTTTTTCATTTTAATTTATTGACAGTGTAGAGTTAAAAAAAAAATTCTATAAAATTTAATTGCTTCTTTAAAAAGTTGTTCATTTAATTAAATTTATGACTGTTTTACTTTAATACAACTTGCTTGAACACCTTATAAGATCAAAGTATAATTATACATTATTTTATGACAAAAATATGTATTTATTTAGTAGAGTTAATTTTTTATTAATTTGTGGTTTTAGTGAGAAAACAAACTTATTAGAAATATAAATTTGTATAATTACAAGTTTTTTCTTTTATATATATTTTTATAAAATACGTAATAAAATTTTGCACTACTAATGTGTTAAACTTGTTGTTAAAAAAATATTTTGTTTAGCCTTATATTATAACAGATGTAAACAATGTATATTGTTTAAAAAAAAAGATATAGTATAACAAGTTCATTCTAATAAAAACGTTTTTTTTAGTAACTTTACCATATTAAAATTACAATTTTTAAAAATAAATGAATATATATTGTTGTTTTTTCCAGTTGTTTTTAAATATATTAATATTTTTAGATCTAATAATGGACAACTTCTTAAACAGCAACAGTTTAAATGAAAGTTAGTTTTATTTCTTGTACACTAAATAGTTATATGTTTTGAATTTTTTAGTGGATTCCTGACTTTGAAATCTAAAAAAATATAGTTTACATATTATATATATATATAACAATTTTTTGCTTTAAAAGGTATCTGATTTTAGATTGATTAGATATTTATTTAGAATTTACCCAAGCTGAATCCTTGATGTCGGGTTTCAAAAAAGTTAAAGAAAAGCAAAATTTAGAGATTCAACATTTGCAAGAAAAGAATTGCAGATTACAGAAAGAAAAAGAAAATCTTGCTGATGAAAATTGTAAATTATCAGAAACAAATGAGAAGTTAAAAAAAGAACTTAGTGCAAAAAGCGATGAGTTAGTTGTGTATAACTTTTATTATATGTCATTTATAGTTTATATGTATATTTGTTCTAAATTTTTGAGAATTTTTTTAAAATAATCAGTTAAAAATTATAGTAAAAAGTTATTGTACCATAAACTAACAAAAAACTATATTTTTACAGTTTCGAAGTTCAAGATAAGATAATGACAAAAGCATACGTTTTATTAGTTGAAAAAATTAAGTCATTAGAGAAAGACCTTAAGTTGAAAAATACAAAGTAAATTTTAACTTGGAGTAGTTTTCACTTGATCAGTTATTGACTACACGAACTTACTGTAATTTATTATAAGTTTAAATAATATATAAAGCTTTTAACATTTCTTTAGTATATTTATTGTTAAGCTTATAGTTATAATCAAATTGTTATACTTAAGTTTTTTTTGTAAAATTAAACATCTACTAAGTTATGAATGTGTAGTTACAAATAGTTATAGTGTTGATAAATCCTAAAAACCTATAAGCTTAGTATTATTTAATTATGTTTTATTTATACATTTTTTTAAAGATTGCAAAGTCCCCAATCCTCATTTGTTGATAAATTGTCTGAAAACGTTTCCATTTCAAAAGACATTCGAAAAAGTAAAAAAGGTAATTTTTAATATTAATTTTATGTGTAAAAAATAATATTATATTATTAATTTATTTTATTTTTAAAACTTATTTTGAAAGGCAAAAAAAAATAAAAACTTTAAAACAGGGTCAATTAAAATAAATTATAATACTGAAAAAAATTAAAATTGAGTGTATTAAAAATAGTGGACTTTTTTTTCAAATTAGAATCCGGCCGGAACCGGATCCGGACTTTTTTTTCAAATTAGAATCTGGTCGGAACCGGACCCGGACTTTTTTTTCAAATTAGAATCCGGCCGGAACCGGATCCGGATATCAGACAAAAATGGCAATATCCGGCCGGACCCGGATAGTGAGTCCGGTACATCACTAGAATAAACTAGACTGAGTCAGAATGAGGTTTTTGAAAACTGAAAAAAATAAAATTTTAATCTAATAATAAGTAGAGCAGCTAGCCACAAGGTTTACAAATTTAGGTGTTATTTACAATTAAAAATCTGAAATCAAGTTCTTGAACAAAATACACTAGAAAATTACAAAATATTGAAAACTGGATCAGCTCAAACTCATTCGAAATCAAAAAGAAAACTAGCCTGAGTTTTTATAAAAAACTAAACTAGCTTGAGGCAGTCCAAGATTTTCTAAAATTTCCAAAAGTTTTCAAACTTACAGGGTTGCCACTGTTTAAGTCAATAAAACTAGCTAGAGTGAGTATAAAAAAGCCTGAGTCAGAATGAGGTTTTTAAAAACTGAAAAAATTACTTTAATTTAATAATCAGTAGATCAGCTAGCAAAGGTTGACAATTTGGTAGTAAAGTTGTGGACTGATTGTGGTACACTTAACTTATTAGTTCTACCCATCATAATTAAATCCTACCTCATTTAATTAATATCTAACAAATACTAAATTCTAACTGAGACTACTTTCTATAATCAGACACGACAGTTTTGAGTGATGGATCTTTTATATAAAACACAACAAGAAATACTAGCATATACAAAATTATTAATTACTTTGGTAACACTTTAAAAACTGAAAGCTATTTAAATCTATATCAAAAGACTTAAAACAAAAAACTAAAAATTAAATAAAGCTTTTAGTTAACAAGAAACTGTAAAATTTTTAATAATCTATTAAACTATAAACCTGGCTTAAATATTTAAACAGTTAAACATCTGTTGAAATATTCACTTTTAAAACAAAACACTACTTACAATAAGCATTCACAAAAAGTTCAAGATATTTTGTTGCTTCAAGCTGCACACCAAACTAACTAACTGCTTACATATATACTGCCTGTCATGTTCTGATGTTTTGTTGCATTAGTAGTTAGTTTGAAACATTTCGTCATATGATTCTCATTGGCTCGTACATTCAACCATATTAATTCTTAATATTCTGTGAGCTCAACTTTAAACAATAAATAATGCAAGTATTCATTCCAAAGTTTTCAATTTTACAACATATGTAAAGAGTTGCATTTCATGAAATGTTTATTTCATAGTTTAAATGTAAAAAAATGTAAATTAGTCACGTGTACAAAATGAGCCAATCACGGTAGGTGTTTAATTTTAACTGACGAAAATGACTCTTATTAATTTACACAGGGTTTGTTTATGAAAAATTACTTTTCAGTATACTCTTTTTTACTAACTAGATCCGGGTCCGGCCGGATTTCTGTTAGGATCCGGCCGGACCCGGATTCGGACTTTTTTTTTTCAAATTAGAATCCGGCCGGAACCGGATCCGGACTTTTTTTCAATTTAGAATCCGGCCAGATCCGGATATCAGACAAAAATGGCAGTATCCGGCCGGACCCGGACCCGGATAGTGAGTCCGGTACATCACTAATTAAAAGTAGAACCAGATGAATTATGTGACTCAAGTTTTACTAAAACTAAGGAAACTGAAACTACTTGTAGTACTTCTAAATCCTTACAATAAAGTAACAGTTATTGTGATATAATAAATGGTAAGTTTTATATAAGATGTAATATCTTTTGTTTACAGATATTGAATCTTCAGTTTTAAGTAACATCGCATCTAATGATGGTTCCAATGTAAAAATTCAAAGAAAATCTAAATCGGATGAGTTTGATTTTTATAGTGAAAATTTAATTACATATGATATAAACTCAAGAGAATATGAAGGTAAAATAATGTTGCTTTTATAAATAATTTATTCAAAGTAAAGTTTTGATTTTATTCGTTTTAAACTTTACTTGATTTTTATTATTATACTTTTCTGTTAGAAAAATTAAACCTAGTTTATTTATAATATAAAATTATAGGACAAAAATTTAATAATAAAAGAATTAAAAAAACAAACTCTAAGGAATTTTAAAAAGAAATTGGTATTCAAGGTGAATTAAATTTTATCATAACATAATTTAAAATCAAAAAAAATATATGCTATCAATGTTTTTTACTCAAACTTCCATGTTAAGTTTATTTGCTTAACTACATGTTTAATCGAATTACAATTTTATTTAAAATTTTAGTAGATTATCATAAAA
Source organism: Thalia democratica (assembly GCF_965202585.1). NCBI lineage: Eukaryota > Metazoa > Chordata > Thaliacea > Salpida > Salpidae > Thalia > Thalia democratica. The sequence goes on along the minus strand of NC_139172.1, from coordinate 1,984,958 downwards.
GAAAGTTAATCTATTAATACTTATAGGTCAAAACGATAGTTAGTAGTTATCATGTAATCTATTTATATATATAACTTCTATTCTTTACAAAACAACTAAAAAACTACTTTTTTTTTATGTTTTACTATATTTTTTCTTTGATAAAAAATTTTAAATTTGTAAATAAAACTTTACATGTCTTTATTCGGTGTTGATTATGTAATGAACTAGTAGCTATAAATTTATATTAGGAAAAGATAATCAATATTACGTAAATTTTCTTAGAAAAATTAAATTACATTTAAAACATTTATTCTCAGATTTTAAAGCTACAATTCCTAAGACTAATAACTTGTTTGATTGTCCGATATGCAAAAAAAGTATTCAACCAAGGACAGTCTTAAACAACACAAGAACATACATGATAAGGTGCATCAATGTAAAACTTGCCTGAAATGTTTCCAAAGTAAACATAAACTTGTTATACACATCAGAACTCATACAGGAGAGAAACCATATGCTTGTTCGATTTGTGGCAAAAGATTTTTCAACAAACAAACGCTTAAAAGACATGTAGCAACTCACAGTAATGAGAGAAAATTCAAGTGCAATATATGCCCAGATGACAGAAGCTTCAAAACCAGAAGAGAGTTATCGGCTCACCTCAAGTTTCATTATGAACCAACTTATCCTTGTCTAAGATGTGGTAAAAAGTTTCATACATCTAGTGATATGAAAAAACATTTGAGTAGAAATGTATGTTAAATGTGTATTTTTTGTTGATATCAAACTATAATTCTTTATTTATTGAACTTGTCTTTTTTCATTAACTAATATTTTCGACACCTAAATATTTGTTCAAACTTCGTGAAAATTTTGAAATTATTATACTTTATCTTTTTAAATGATGACAGTTGCATTGTTGTATCAAAAAAATACTTGTACAATGTACTCATATGACCAATAATCAAGTTTTATAAAATCATATTTGTAACCTACCCTCCCACTTCTATTGGCATGGTAACTTCCGCTTTCACTTCTGTTTGTACGATACCCTTCGCTTCCACTTCTGTTGCCATGGTAACCACCGTTTCAACTTCTGTTTGCAAAGTAACTTCTGCTTCCACTTCTGTTGCCATAGTAACTTCTGCTACCACTTCGGTTTGCATGGTGACCTGTATATCCTTTTTGTGCAAAAACTTCAGCTTCTTCTTTTGTAGGAAATATTGTAAAGGTATAGGTCCTTAAAAGTTGTTTACTTGTTTTAAGCAAGATTGCCAATCATGGTAGACACCAGGATTTCTTCTGTTGTAGACAGCATAAAAGAACATTTTCAATTTTGTAGGTAAAAACTAAATAAAAGCTGAAAAATATCAAATTATTTTGTAAGCAAATAAACTGTGACTTCATAAAAACATGTTGCTTCATTTATTAAGTATAGAGTTAAATATAATAATGATTAATAATAGCGTAGTAATTTATTAAGTTTATAGTTAAAGTCTGAGCCAGAATTTTTAAAAACTATTTTGATTTTTTGATTATACTCTTATCATTAACCACCTTACCCACATATCAAAAGTTTATCAAACAATTGAGTTTTGATATTTAAAATTTCCAATAATATTACAAAAAAATTAATGTTGCCTCAGTACGTAAATCAGACTGACCTTTAAGTAAACTAGCGCTAGCCATTAAAATTATTATCTAGAATATATAAACATTTTTAAATGATTTCCATAATAAATGTGAAGTTATAGTTATTAGCAATCATATAGAAGTTGTTAGTTATAAATGTTTTTAGTAAGTTGAATTACATTAAAAGTAAATGGTGAAAATGTACTTTTTATTAGTACTTTATTAGTATTTTGGTTTGTTGTTTCAATTTCAAACTATAGGTATTTGTTACTTACTAAATGTTAAATTCATAAAATTTAGTTATAGTTTAAGTTATTACTGTAGTAACCCATGGCCGATCGGTGTGAGTTACGTAACTTAATAATCGATATGGATATCATTTTAAATTTATTTTTTGAAAATATAAATAATTATTAGGGTTTATGTATTTTTGGAGACATAAATTTTAACTCTTTAACAACTCAGTGAAAAACTACTTAAATCAAATCAACGGTTTTTGTCTAACAAATCTGGTCAATGTAGCAACTAGGAAAATAATATGGGAGGTACATTGATTGAAGATTTTTTTTGTTCTTGTCCAGAAAAAGTAACCCAATAACTAATTTCTAATACTTAGTAATATATATCTACTAAGATATGTATTACTATATATAAATCGACAGTATATGCATATTATATATACTGTCGATTAATTAGTAAACTTATTATTAAAGAAAATAGTTAATACTTACTACTACTTAAACTTTTATTTTAAACCCCTACAACTTATTCAGTATTTGTGTAATAAAAATACTATTATTGTAATTGAAGTTTTTTTTTATTTTACTATCTTAGACGCAACCATTTATCAGTATCGCCAATTACCAATTACTCAGTCATTAAAAGCTATTTCAAAACATTATTCTTTTACAATAAAGCTAACACTAGTTTTCAAACATACATAACTGTATAAAATATTGAAAAAAATAATAGACTAACTTCTTAAGTTTTCTTTTAACTTTGTTTTGAATACTGATAAAGTGCATTATAATTTAAGCTTGTCTTAAACTTAATATGATACTTGATAAACTTAAGAAACATGTAATATAAAAATGCAGTATCTTATCTTTTTTAGATGATTTAGCTTAGAGATCTTTGAAAGAAAGGAATAATAGAGGTTAAAATTCTTTTTTATCTAATACTCAATATTTTGAAATTCGACAGTAAATCATTATTAGTTTGATCATAAACTCAGTATATTTTTAGTTATAAAGAATGATATTTAGTTTAACTTTCAATAAAGTTATAAAACTTATTTGTTCTTATTCCGTTAAAAATTTTTACGATAAATTTATATCGTGTTTTAACTTTTATCTAAAACAACTGAACATTTTAAATCAGAATTGCAAGGATATCGTAAGGAAAAAGTTCTAAGAAGTTTTTATTTGTTTTGATTTAAATTGTCGTGCTCAAAAAATTATATTAAGATTTTTCATATCTTTGAAATTTGTTTAACTGTTTTTAAACCTTATTTGAGCTCCTAATTAACTTTATTTAGTATTCTGTTATTGTATATTTTTTACTCAAACAACTTTATAGATATCAAAAACTTCTAATTTATTACTAAGATTTGTAAATTTCTAAACAAGTTACAGCTACATTAATTGTTTTTCATTTTTTAAACCCTATAAGTAGCTTTTTTATATGTCGACAACACGACAACATTCCTCTTGTTTAAGCAACCTTCTTATTTCAACGCACACATAACGGCAGTTGATTCTTTAATTAACCTACACACAGGGTTATTAATATATGTATTGCATACCATATTTATTTATATGTAATTATAGTGATATTAAAATATCATTATCTTAAACGGGTAAACTAGGTATAGCAACTTAATTTAGTTATAAAATAAACAACAAAAACTATGTACAGTTCCTTCACAAACAAAACATACAAAATGGTGCGCGACGCTTAAGTTTTCTAGACATTAATCTTATACGAACTTCAATACCGATAAAGGTGGAAAAGACGATATTTATGAACGTAGAATTGCTATCAAAATTTTTTCATATCGTACCACAGCTTACGTCTTCGGCCACGAAGTCTCACGTAAGCTGTTTTATATCGTTCTCTAGTTAACCTCTGCGGCCGCGCAGTCCCAAGCCAACTATTTTGTATCGGACTGCAATTCACGTCTCCGGCCTCGAAGTCTCACGTGAAAAGCTGCAACTACTTCCACGAAGGAAGAGTCGCCCCGTTGAAGCGGCCTAGGTTCGCTCCGTAGGGTAGTTGAGGTATAATAACCTGTTTGTAGATGTGCTTCATTGTTTATATACACTTTTGCTCTCTCTTTTGCAGGTGGCTTGACATGTTGACAATTGCAGGTGTCTCGGTATGTTAAAATATGCATGTTGGAATCTGCAGGTGTCTCGGCACGATTTTGATAGCCAGCTTATATTCTCACCTGGCTTTGCACACGGCAATTAATAAATACTAAATTGTATTTATTTTGCCTTTGTCAATCAAAAAATATCGAGTAGAATTTAAAATACAAATTAGAGAAGTGTTGTCATTATTTATTTGAAATTTGTCTTTTATAAAAAAATTTTAATTAAAAAAGTTTTAAAACTTATTCTAATGCATGCATCGATATATGGACAATTGAAATGAAATAAGTATAATTTCACAAAAATGTCCAACATCTGCTATAAGTGTGCTCTTTTTATTATTTTCAAAATTATTCTATAATTTTTTTTTTTTTTGCGTTAAATCAAAAATATTTTAATTCAGAAGCTTAGTCTCATTTTTAAATACACCAGTTTTAAATATTTTCATGGTTAGTCGGAATCTGAACTGAGTTAAGCATAAGCTTGCATAAAACTTCTTCTTAAGGTCACAGCTAACTTTTGCCGTGTAAACAATGTTCTCCAACAGCAATTGCCCCTTTCAAATTATGTTTGCAGCCACTTTCGCAATTACATTGATTCTGAGTTTAAATAATTTAATTGATATTTTATGGTCATGTGACATAATTAATCTCTCCAAGTTAGCCGTACATGAATAACTAATTCACATATTATGTCCATTTAAGATTTTGTATGGTTGATTATAATTTAAATGTTTTTTACTAAATCTATAAATGCTCTGCTGATGATTGTTTCAACTTAGTAACTAAATAGGGCCTTTTACCAAGTTATGACTTTTTTACAACAACTTATTATTTGTTTTGTAATACTATTTTAATAACTTAATTATTTTTAATAAATAAATAATTATTGCGTTTTGTTTCTTAAAAGGCATATAGGAGAGACCATACAAGTTGAGCTTTACATCCAGCCAACAACTCTGACCTTTTACTCAAGCGTTAAAAAAAAACAAAACCTTTTATGGTTAGAAGTACTCATTTCTTATTACAATTTTTCGATTCAAATGTTCACTTATAATTATCAGTAATGTTCACAAACAATAATTTTATTACAATTTTACAAACGTTTATACTATAATTTCAAACTATGACCTTATAACTTTCAAGGTTATTTCTCAACGACTTTAATTAAACTATTTATGTTGTTCAGATAAAGTTGACTCGCAGTTAAAAAAGTTGACTAACTTATGATCGCATACTACAGGGAAACGAATGAATAGTGAATGCCTAAACTATTGTCGTATAATTTTCTTAAAACATTGGGAAATAGTTGAGTAACAATTACAACTCATAATTATTTTTTGAATTTTAATTTCATTAATTTAATAAAAAGTAATGAACTTATTTGAATTGTTTGAATTAATAAACAATCTTCTTTTTGCTTTATATTCTATATTTTCTTTAGATTCATATCATTAAATACCATATAGTTTCCCAAAAAAGACGATACCACCCCCTGGGGGGCGATTTTAGTAAGTTGGGAGGCAATAGTTAGTAAAGGGGCAAAAGTGGTGGCGGTTTTGAAATTTTGGGTAGTCATGAAATTCTTACTTTTTAGCTTGCTATTTTACTAATTTTTCTTTTAAACTTTAATTTTTTTACATTCAAATATCTATTTATAATTAAAAAAAAAATTAAAATTATTTATTCTATAAAATTGAAATTTCACAAAAAAAAAATGTTTAGACTTATACAATCAAGTTGAAATATCTATAAATTATAATAAAATGTTTGCCTGATGGTGCAGGGATTGTAATGATGATTTTAAAATCTCTCTGAGTTAAAATTTCAAAAAATCAAAAATCAACTTTTTGGCCTACAGATATCCAAAAATAAAATAACTTAAATAAAAAAAAATACCATTGAATGATAAAAGAATAAATTGCCAGATGGTGTAGTTGTCTAAAGATGATTTTGAAGACACGCTGAATTGAACTTTTCAAGGTTTAAACTTAGCTGGTTGACACACAAAAAGAAATTTAAATGTTAGAGTACAAAAGCTTCACACAACATTATTATATACAATCAACTAAGTAAAATAAAACTTAAGTGATTATATCGGACATTTTTTAAGTAAAATTGTACTTACTAGTTCAAAAACAATACTTAATCAAAAGTTATTTAAACTAAGTAACAGTTTATAATGGGAACTAAGAACATCTTAGTAAAAAGTTTCCCAGAAAAAAAATGCAACTTTAAAGCTTTTACCTAATATCACATCACAATTAAAGTTTTATTTGAAATCTATTGCAGCAGGGCTAAAACGAGCGATTTTTGTTACGGGAACTTATAATTTTTTTAGTGTAATAAATTAAACATTAATTATTTAAAGTATATCAAATAACCAAAACAAAGTCAAGAAACAACGTTTTTAATGATATTCTAAGATTTTTTTTTCTTTTTTATCAAGGAGTTCACAGGAAACACGCCCTGATGTAAACTTATCTAGTACGTTAGTTTATATTTAGTTACTCTTAAATAAATATGGGATTTTTCAGCTTCTTAATTTAAACTAATGATATGTAAAATCTCTTACACGTTTTAGTTTTGTTTGTGAAGCAACCTTTGTATAAAAGTAAATATTATATTATTATGATTAAATATCGACCATCTATGCGATTTTTTTGACAAAAATACAAGAAAAAAAGTACAATAAGCGCAAGGATTTAGATGTTTCGCTAAAACGAACAATTCTGATAAAAAAAACATTCAAAAGTCTAAAAAGGTCTACTTAGAAATTGATAATTTTTGTGAATTTTTTCAGCAGTTTTTTCTCATTTAAAAATGTATTAGTATACGTTCTCATTTAACTGCAGTACTTGAAAGAGTTATACATTAAAATATACAAACAACAACTTTAATTTGAGGGATCTTTTCTATATACTAATACCTTCCGCACTAACAATAAATGATAAATTTACTAACAATACTAGTAATGTCGCTACTGATACTCTCACCTCTCACAGATATACACCTTCGTTTAGTCACGCACTATCGTTTAGTAATAAGTTTAGAATTCTCAAAAGGTTCAAAAAAAAATTTGAAAAATTTTAGCAATGTATACTTGGTGCAGAAATCAGCAAAGTTTTCTAAAAACTAGAAGATATGAATTTCATCTATGGTGCACTTTTTTAAGAAACTTTTAGGTCGTATACATATCTTTAAGGTTCAAATAAGTTTTAATCAACATTTGATATTTAAACTGATTTTTTACTGAATAACTCCGATTTTATACTTTTAAATGAATTGTTTTATTTTTAAAGCATGAAACTACTTACTATTTATTATAAAACATAATTAAAAGCTATCATTATAATTTAAGTGTGTAAGTACTAAGTTACATTGCGTTGAAACTTTTTAGTTAGCATATAAGCTTAGTATAAAGTTTTGAAAATTCATTCTTTTTTTTTTATTTACCTTTATTGAACAACATACACAATTGATTAAGTATTAAACTTTAGCAAGTCGTGACTTCACACTTCAAACAACGAGAAAAACATAAACATAAAGTAAAAACAATTTATAGTTGTGCACAGTAGTGTTAATCAAACAACAAAAAAAGTAGTGTAAATATAGAACAGCCAGTATAGTATGCATATTTTCTACCTTTTGTTTAGTTATGCACTTTTACCGTGAATAGATTCGCGAGAGGTGACTACAATTGAATTATTAAGTTCAAGAAAAAAATAAAACAAGTTTTTTTAATTAAAGCTATCTTCAGCTATTGAATCAAAATTCTCACCCAAAACATCACACTACTACAAATAACTACAAAAAAACATTGTGACGTTTTTTTGAATTGTTTATGTAACAGCTTTATACAAAAACTTAGCTTCGCCTCAAAATGATTTACAAAATTTACAAAACTCAATAAGTTACTTGAAAATTATTATTTTTAATAGTAATTTTTTGTAAACCTCGAAAATATAAAAAATTGTCTCTCTTGTTTGACACAAGTATTCATAAAAGTTAGATCCAATTCAATTATGTTTCAATTCAAAAAAAAGAACAGTATTTTTTGTAGCTTATAGTTAATGATTGTAGAAATAAACAATTGTCTTTTTAATATTCTTATTTTATATAAAAATGTATAATGATATAAAACTATTTTCGCAGTACTTAGTTTTTATCGAACTAACATATATTTCTGTGTTTTAATGAGTTAATACACTTCAACGGAGATTTGTAAAAATATTTAGTAATTTAAATATTAAAATATTCAATCAAATATTGAATATTAAAGTTATGTAACACATATGCTGGTAACCAAAAGTTGAAGGGTAAGTAAATAAATATTTATAGAATATTTTTACTGGTTATGTAATTTTTGTATGAATACCGCTACAAAATTATATTCTTTATTTATTTACATTTAAACCAAGCTAAATATTAAATACAGGCTTGAAAGAAATTATAAAAAGAAAAACAGTTAGGTTCAACGTTTACAGGGGAAAATTACAGATTAGATATTAAAGTTATCTGTCTAAATAAAAATAGGCAAACGAATTGAGTTAAAGACAAAAAGATCCAAAGATCTATAACTTATTAAATATAATCTGTTTAAAAAATGTTGACCAAAAGCAGTAGCCATCAAAAAGTATATCAGTATCTAACTCAACTGCAGTACTTTGAAAGTAAAGCTTTTTGCATAAGCTGTAAAAACTTATACTCAATATAAGTGAGTGAATTTCAAAATTAAATATTTTATTTTGCAAGTAACCTTAAGCCATTTGAATTGAACTTTACACTCAAATTAAAAAGATTACAAAATAAAAATAATATTACATAATTTTAAATTATGTGCGTAATAGTTTTATACAAAAATGAAACTTTGCTTTAAAATAACTTTAAAAAACTAAATAAGTTACTTGAAATGTGTAAACATTAATAATGTTTTTTTAGTTTACCCACAAAAAGAAATGAAGTCGTTTCTCTTGTTTAGCTCAAGTTTAACATAGAAGTTTGATCCAATTCGATCATATTACCGCTAGTCTTCGGTAGACTTAGTGGTAAAACTTTGTGCTTGCCTCAAAGTATATGAAAGTCAAGGTTTAGGCTCTGTAGACTTTCGCCGATGTTTTCGTTTTTCCTCTTGTTTAGAAAAGATTTTTTTGAAGGCTTCTACAGACCTGGTTACTACCATCAGCAATAGGCAGTACCACTTTTAAAAGCCTCCCGTGATATTTTTAGTCATTATATTTTGCGCTTTAAGATTTTAATAGCTCTATAAAACTGCGTTTTTACACACTGCACCTTTAAAATATTTATTATAGTTTGTACAGTGTGAATTTTAATTGAGCATAAGTAGAGATTCTTCTCAGAATCAAGGATCCTGATCCTTAAAATTAATATTTTCAGAATGGTAAAAACGAAATATAATTTTCCGTTCAGCATTATTATTAAGAAGGCAATAGTTAACTGGGCCTTGAGAAAATTATCTTTATCGGCTTTTGATCAACTTATATATTTTCAAGCATTTTCAAAGATCTATACAGTATTGTAAAAACTTTTGTAGGAGAACTACTAGTGCTTATGGTTATATTATAAACGTAAGTATATATAAAGTTCAATCAATTTAATTGATTCAAACTTCACTAGGTCTGTTGTTAAGGACTTTAAAAATGTACTTAAAAAAATTAAAAATGTAGAACAATCGTTTCTTCTAGTTACAATTAATAACTGTAGCAGTGAAGAATTATTTTGTTTAAAACATAATTACTATTTGCGCAGTACGTTTTTTTATTAAGTTAACATTAAGTTGTTGATAAATAAGTATTTATAAAATATATTTATTTCTAAAATTTATATGACCAACACTGCAGTAAAATGAAATGCTGTATTTATTTACACTTGAACCAAGTCGATATCTCAATGTCGAGCTTAAAAGAAAATATTAAAAAGAAAATTACGAAGATTCAATGATTACAGTTTAAAAATCACAGATAAGTTTGTAGACAAAAAAAAGTTAAATGAATTGTTTTTAATAAAAACAAATCCATACAAACGTAGAGTTGAAAATTCAGTTTATTTTTATTGGTGTAACTTGATATTAAAATTAGTTCAAGTAATTTAAACAAAAAAAATAGTAAAATAAATGTTAATAAAAATTAATTATTTTCGTTAAGTCATTTTTTAAGGTTATTTTTATAACTTAAAAATAATAATAGTGTTTTAATGAACTATAGAATACTATGTTTTTATCAAAAGTTAAGATGCGTATAAAAAGGATTGTGTTAAAAATTTAAAGTAAGTATTTATTTAAAAATATGTTAGATTTTTTAATGTTTAATTTAAAGATAATTTGATACAAAGTTCTCGAAAACGGGCTTAAAAGAAAATAATAAAAAGAAATTTACACAAATTTAATATTCACAAGAGTCGCAGATTATACATGAAACTGTACAAAAGAAATAGTTTAAGCAGTAAAGGAAAAAGTTAAAGAAAACCCATGCAAACTATCTTATGTTAAAAAAGTAAACTGGTTTTATTTTAATGATTTTTATAAGTGCTGCCGAGAGAAAAAAATCAGTTAAATAAAGTTTATTAAAATAAGCCTAGCATTTTTTTTCATGTTTTTTCAAATCTGAGAAAGTATGGAACTTTTTACTACATTTTACACAACAACAAGTAGGTTCAAAATGATACTTCATATGCTGATTTAAATGTGACTTGGAATAAAAGTTCTTATTACAATGCGAACAAGAAAACTTAGGCTCATAATGAAGTTTAAGATGATTTTCCAACCCTACTTTAGTTTTAAAGCTTCTTCCATCTGGGCATTTATCGCACTTGAAATTTCTCTCATCACTGTGAGTTGCTTCATGGTTTTGTTTAATGTATTTGCGAGCAAATTTTCTATTACAAATGGCACAGGCATACGGCTTTTCTCCTGTATGTGTTTTAATGTGCCTTATTAGATTGTATACTCTTTTGAAACACTTCTTGCAGGTTTTGCATTGATGCACAGCTTTACAACCTGAAAAAAAGCTTTTTTTTCTGCTTTTTAATTTATTTGTTTGTATAACTTACTTAGTCTTTCAAAGTTTATACAACTTTTTTTTTTTTTTTGCTTCATCTTACTTTTAATTAAAAAGTAGAAATTTTTGATAATTTATTACATAATCCACCTAAAAAATTAAATTATTACTTGGAAAACTTATAAACTTTTTTCTTAAATACCTTTAAAACATAACAAAATGTATTTCATACTGTTGTAAAATATAACCAAATGGACCAAGTCGATTATATATGTATATGTACATGTGTCAATGTCAAATCAAACCACCCTTGATATGCTGTCAACAAACTTCCTAAAATAGGATAACATGTATATCTAAGAATTAACTTTTTAACGAAACAGACTACCGGGAATCGTCAAAGAAGTTAAAGCACGATTGGAAATATAACGCTGGTAATGATAAAAATACCAAAAAAAAAAAATATTCTATATTTCACTTAATCTTTTTGTTTGTCGGTAAAGACAAAAAACGAAAAACGGTTCGTGGAAATTGTTAGTTAAAACTTTGGCCATAAAATTTTTTATTTAAAACTGTTGCAAATTTCGTACCGTTTGCCAAACATGAAAAGACAGACTATGTCTCATTATCGCAAAATGTTAGAATGTTAGGCAGAGGTACAAGAGTAACGTAACTACAGAGATAAATGTATGGTGGATTGCAATTTTTGTATTATACAAACCTTACCTATAGAGCGTCGGTAAAACATTAATTAAAAAACAAAATCCTTAAATTTGCAGTAAAAATAGTTTGAAAGACTTAAGCAAATTAAAATAAAAAGTATTATTCATGTTGATACAATTTGCAATTAAATTCTATTTTAAAGAATACGAGTTTACAAATTTTTTGTAGCAAAATGCTTGTCTAAATTTGCCATATTACATGATTAAACAACAAACATAACAACAAAGTTCATCAAACTGTGACCATCAGGCATTTAAACGGAAGGCTTGATAAAATGTAAATCTTGTCCACTTAACCGGAAATTGATAAAAATACTATTTAGTTTCTAACCAGGGTTCAAAAAAGGTCTAAGACTAACTGCAGACATAAAATTACACAAGGTATGAAGAGTAAAAAATGAAGGTTCTGGTATGAAGAGTAAAAAAAAAAACGTTGTTACTACGACAACGGCCTGAGAAGGTTTTTGTTTTCGAAATAATAAAATAACAATTTATTTCAACTGCGGCCTTCGACCATCAAATGTTTGGGTTTAGTTTATTAAATTAAGTCTTGCTTCTTATCAATTAACGTTTTTACACATAAAGTCGGCTGTTTGAATTGTATTTTGTAAATTTCAGCTTAAATGTTTAAAAGTTTAGGTATTTCAGCAAATAAAAACTTAGTTAAAATTTTGGTGTTTAAAAGATAGTTGTCAAAATAAAATTAAATTTATATTGAACTAATCTTTATTAAAAATTTTTACTTATACTTGCGATAAACTGTTTATCATTAAGCTCATTAGTGTTGTTTACAAGCAAAAAAAAATCAACCAGAATTATCTAAAATATTTCTACATACTACTTTTCGTTTTTACTAATTAGATAGATGTTTTTACAGTCTTTTTTACAAGCGGCCAAGTTTTCTAGAAAAATTATTTTACAGTCTACAATGAGTAATAATAATTTATTTTAAATAAATATAGGAATCAATCAAGAGTTATTTTATAGCAAAATGGTAAATAAATCAACAAAAATAATGCACAAGTAGTTACTAGTTGTTAAAAGAAAAGATTGTAATTGTAGGTTTTTAGTATAAATACCTATTTTTAAGTATTTATATAATTGAAAAGTAAATAAGTAGTAGCCTTTTCTGTAACTAAAATGAAAAGTAAAACTATATACCTAAGCTATTATTGTAAAAGATAAAAAATATGTAAAATTTTTTGTTTTACGTATGGTTCATGTTGTTGTATAAGAGAAAAGTGTTAATGTGTTTCGTACTTGTGTCTATGTATTAACTGTAACAGAGTATAGTAGTTAACTAAAAAAAAAAAAACTTTATTTTGAACTTTTATTATCAATTAGTAAGAATTAAACTGTCAGTAAATGAAGTTGACATTGTTTTATTTAATTAAGTTTTACATAAGATAAATATTACAAACTATTGAGTTATTTATTTATTATTTAGTTATCAATTTAATATCTAACCATTAATTCTTCCTCCCTTTCCGCCTTTATTTCTTTTACCCGCAAAATTTGAAGATTTTTTCTCGGCTATTCTGAATAGAGTAATTGAATCTTTAAACACAATCTTTTTAAAGTATTTAGAAAAATTATAAAGTTTTGATTTTCTGTAGTGGCTATAGGACGATGGAAAACAATAGAAAATTAAATCAAAGTTTGATTATTATATACATTAATATTAATATACTCATAGCTATTCTTTTTGTATCTAAAAATTCAACTCATATAAATTCAAAAGAAAAGTCATATGACGTCGTAATCAGCTGATAAGGATGCAGCGCAACAAAAAAAAAATTTCAAGTGGTTTTTTAAAGACTTAATAGTAAATTACATTTCCTGTTTAGGTTTTTTGTCACTTAGTCTGGTCCGCGAAAGCAAATTTAGGTAAACTACAAAAGCAGCCTACACCTAATCTATTAACTTCAATATATATATTATTGAGTGCAAGTGCAAAAAATATTGTTCATTATTTACTTAAAAAACTCACTGTAAAACTTCGTCATCAACTATTGCTTTCTTTTCTTCGATATCTTCTACTTCAATGATTTCTTCTGATTGCATATTGCTGATACCCTAAATATTTTATTTAAATAACAATTCTGTTCGTATAACCCAAAATATTTTTTTTACATTTTGATATGGTGATACTATCTTATATGACAATAATAAGTATTAGTAATCGACTAACGGTGCATAAATAGTTTATCAATTTTTAGTATTTATTTTTATAGGACGTAAAATAAATAGTTAGATCATTAAGTTACGTAACAAGTTAACCATAAGTGTATATAAATTACAAATATTTAGTACAGAAGTATGAAATTTTTTTTAACAAAATATTTATTTAGTCTTTAAATCTAAAATTTTATTAATATAACCACAAGTTGTACTGATACATTAAACTACATTATAAAAAAATCGCTACGTTTTAAGTAATTTTTTAGTCACTTATAGGGAGCATACTTGAAACCAGGAGTCAGGATGGAAAATAATTAAAACTTTTAAGAAAGAATGAATAAAATATATTAAATATCAGACTTCAATGTATGTTTAAGTGCACAATTATTAAAATTCAGACAATTAAAGTTTTGACAATTTATATTTTTTTAAAAATGCTTTAAGGGCCACAATTCAAAAATTCAAAAAGTAGTATGTGCATGCTTTAAATTCTTTTGTATGTCTAATGGATAGCTTTTATTGAAAAATATTAATATTTTTTTAGATATGACTGAAATAAGTTTAAAAATATAGTTAATTTTAATTGTATTTAAAAATATCTTTCTACAAAAATTTTTTTCAACTATTGAATATTTATTAATAAAACCTACTACATAAACTTTTTTTTTCGAAAAAGTTTTATTTTTTGAGTCCTGGAACTTAAAAAACTCTTAAAAGAATTTAAAATGTCAGCAATTAATTGTACTATTTTTTTTTTCTTGTTTATATCCTAGAAACTATTAAGTTTAAAACTTTAAAATTCTATGTTTCAAAAGTAATAAAAAATACTTTACATACTTTGTTGAATCTTCAATAGCACATAAATTAAGCAAAAGTTTAATCATATTGTAGAAAGCTTCTCAAACTTCATTACATTAATAAATACATGTATTAAAGATTTTATAAAAAGTTTCGGTGGATAGTGCTCGACAAATTGAATTGGAACTAACTATTAATTTAATTATATAATAAACAATAGTTTATACGACCGTTTCAACAATAGTTTATAAATAACCTTATATACTTATCAGTGAGCTAAAGTTTATTTACAATGTTAAACATAAATTCAGAATTTGAAAATTTTATAATTATTATGACGTAACAATAATGGAGTTTATTGTAAGAAAGACAACAGAACTGACAAACTACATTTAGAATTTAAAAGATAACAATACAGACTACAACATTAAATGGAAATATTAAACAGGACAAAATCAAAATTCATTACTAAATTCAGCTTCAAACTTTGTAACTTTGAAAAATAAAAACTGATAAACCAGACAAGAACATAACACTGAACAAGAAAAGCATAATATATATTATATGACAAAATATATGCATTCATTACTTAAAAAAATGTTTAGCAAATTAAAACTAAATAAATATCAAAACAAAGTAAAACTAAGCCGCAAACACTAATAGTTTAAAACATTTTCCGATATAGTTTAAAAGATTTTTCTATGTCAATTTAAAACGTTTTTCTAATACAATCTTTCTAAACTTTTGAAAATTCATAAGTTCTTAAATTAAAAAGATCAGCTACGATCAGCTAGATCTTTTTAAAACTCACCTTACTGTTCATTAAACTCTATTAATGCTACGTCATAATAGTTATAAAACTTTCAAATTCTAAATTTTGTTTAACATTGTAAATAAACTTTAGCTTACTGATGAGTATATGAGGTTACATATGTCATATACGAAACGGTCGTATAAACTAGTGTTTTTTATATAGTCAATAAATAAACAAATATATGTATATATATAAATAGTTTATAATTTCAAACAAATAAATTAATATTATTATGACGAAACGTGTTAAACATTGAAACTTATTAGTTTTTTTTGTATGTATTTTTTTGTATGTTAATTGTATTTAAATACTTTTCCGATACTTATTATCCATTTTTCAGAAGTTTTTAATTTTCCAACTCCAAAACACCCATCAAATTACTTAGATAGTAGTTTAAAATGATTCATAAATTTTTTACTCACACTTAGAATTAAAAACTCATCTTCATCAGTGATGAAAAACTTGATAAACTGTCTCTTTTAAATCGTCGACAACAGATATGTAACTCTTCTTTGAAAGCATTTAAAACTTCACAATATTTTTTTTCTTCCTTGCATAGAAACACTCAGGTTGTACATACGGCTTTAAATGTCACTCAAAAAAGCATTTGACTGAATTCTTTTGACTCCATTTCTTTGAAATGGTTATAGTCACGTTCCTTAAGAAAAGCTTTGACTTCTTTTCGTAATTCAAAAAAGCATGTTAAATCTCTTTCTTGTGATAGCCAGATGACCTCCGTATGAAAAAGTAAAACTCAGTGCTCACTATCACAATCTTGACACAACGACTTAAAAATTAAGAGCACGACCTCTAATCCACTTAAAGGTCTTCACAGAATTATCAATTTCATTTTTCAATAAACATTTTTGAATTTTGAGGGCAATGTTTTTGATGATAAAGCTGATGAAGAAAAAAGTAACTACCCTGCAAGTGCGGAATATAATGTTTTAACGAATAAGAAAAAAGTCTCTTTTTCTTTCTTCTTTACCAAAAAGAAAAAAAAAAACAAAAAAATAGACAAAATATATTTCAACCCACCATTTAGTCTAAATGTGAATTCTAAAATAGGCAAACAATTCTTAAACCTGATTACCACGTTATTTGACGAAAACCACCCATTCCATAAAATATTCAACCGAAACACAATTAAAATATTTTACAGTTGCACAAATAATTTCAGAAGTAAAATAATAGCTCACAACAACAAAATATTAAACAAAAGCAATATAGACGATAAAAGCGCCATAAAAGATAAACTCTGTAATTGCCGTAAAGAATCTTGCCCTTTAAATAACGAATGCCTAGTGTCAAATATACTATATAAAGCAACAGTAACATCAAATAAAACAACAAACAAAGCAGTATATAGGATACACATGAAATACTTTTAAACAAAGTTACAGAAACCACAAATCATCTTTCAACAATATTAACAAAAGACACACAACAGAACTAGCGAACTACATATGGAACTTAAAAGATAACAATACAGACTACAAAATTAAATTGAAAATATTAAACAGGACGGAATCGAAATTTAATACTAAATTAGGTTGCAAACTTTGTAAAAAATAGAAATTGAAAAATCAGATAAGAACGTAACACTAAACAAGAAAAGCGAAAGACAAAACCATTATCAAAAATACTTTTTTACCAAAATTAAAACCAACTAAATATTAAAACAAAATAAAATTGAAGCGGCAAACACGATTGTTTTATAACATTTTTCCAACAGTCTAAAGAAAAATTCTAATAGCTTTAAAGTTTTTTCAAAAATAATATTTCTAAACTTTCCTAAAAAAGCATAAATCAACAATCACAGCGTATTATTTCAAATTCAGCTAATCGTACAATAAACTGTACCATTACTACGTCACAATTATTATTAAATTTTTTAAATCAAAATTTCTGTTTACTATTATAAGAAACTTTAATTTACTGAGGATCACATGAAATTTTACATTTCATGTGTGAAACAGCTGTATAAATTATAGTTTTTATATAATTAGATAAATATTTAGCTCCAATGTAATTTGTCGAGCACTATCGACCAGAACTTTTTATAAAACCTTAAATAAATAAATAAATATATATATATTTCAGTGCTTATTTTTAAGATTGAAAAATAGTTGTGTTTACGAAATATCAACATTGCAAATATTTAGATGTTTAGAAGGAACTTTCACTTCGGCTATATCGCTTTAAAAAAAACATTCCCATGAAAAATGCATGAGATTCAAAATATTTGACTTTTGTGGGACAATAAATTCCACAAAAAAAACCCTAAATCGTTTCAAATTGTTCACAGTTTTTGTGTTATCATTAGCAAAAATTAAAATCAGCTTAAAACTCCAAGGTTGCAGTTTTTGAATCCCTGCAATGGAGTTGTTTTTAAAAAGTTTATTTAGCCGAAGTGAAAATTTCTTAAAATCGTCTAAAATTATGCACAGGGTGTTTTTTTAAACTTCCTTAACAGAAAGTATTTTTAAGCCGGAAAATAAAACGTGGCCAAAAAAAGCGCCCTAATATATATATATATATAGAATTAAGTTATTTAACTTGATAAATTGAATGTTTCACACTGAGCCCACCTTAAGGGCTTGATTAATAAAAAAGTTTAATTCAAGATGTAAAACTCAAGAGACTCGAGTTTCGTGCCTATGCACTCATCAGCTTCAAAACAAGTTTAAAATAAAGCACAAAACAAAAAACACAAATGAAAGTTAAAAAATTTAGCATAAATACGTAATTTTGAAACTATCAAAAATCGTGCAAAACGGCTTGTTCAAAAATTAATTTACTAATCGACAATAAACTGGCAAAAATTCATAAAACTTCAGTGAGTAAACATATATAACGACAGACAATTGAAAGAGATAAAGATAAAATAAAGGTACAAATTGAAATCTAGATTATTTTAAGATGAAATTAAAACTTAATTTTTTGTATGTCTACAAGACGATACGAACTCGCTTCTTTTGTTTAGGCATCTCTTGTCTTTCAGTGCATATACAACAGCTGATGCTTCTTTGAGACACAGTCTACATATTGGGCTATTGCCGTTAGCTATAGGCTGTGCTCTTTTTATAACTTCCCAGGATATTTCAAACCCAGGATATTTCAAAGTCACTGCCGCTGCGCTTTAAGCCACAAACATACTTCGAAAGTTCAGTGTCATTTTCATATATGCCGCCTTTAAAAGATTTTTTATGATTGGCATACCTGAATCTAAACTGAGCCGAGCACAAGCCGACATAATAAGTTATATATATATATTTTATAATAAATATAAACAAAATAAATTATTAAGAAAATTCGATTTAAAAAAAGTAGAACATATGTTTCATAAAGCTTTCATAAAAAATGTTGGTCATCAGCCAGTACTGTTTGAGCACTTTGCTAAACAATGATGTAAATTTATACAATTGTACAAATATTAAGTGCAAAAGTTAGTTTTCTATCATGATTTAAGCTTTATGAAATTTTTATAAAACATATCCTCTAGTTTTTTTGAAATTGACTATTCAAAATAAACTATTTCAAAACACTTCAGGTGAAAAGTGTCTAAGTTTAATTAACCACATTATTTCCTTTATATGTACATATAACTTATTACGATAAAACGACTTTAAAAAACAATACATATATTTCTTAAAACTTCCATAAAGCTATAATCATCCGCTATTATTGTCTGAAATCTTTTATATAAAAGCTAGCATTTCATATAAAAGTTTGACTAACATTTTTCTTGATGACGAAATCATTTTTGTCTTCGTCTTCGCTGCTAAGAAGTATGACGTCATGTTGGTTTGATGACATAGCATTTTGGTCTTGTGCTGTAAAATTTTAGTTAATACTATCAAGCACTGAATAAAAACCTAATTTTTTTTTCATCTCGACAATAAAGTATTATACAACAAAAATAAGAAAGAATGAGAATGTATACGTAAAACAGAACAGATGACACCAAATAAATTATTAGCAAGCAACCTAAATTATAAAATCACAATAAAATCAGACAACAAAATAAAAATTTTTATAGGCTTGTCTAGCACAACATTGTAATAGATATTAGAATCACATAAAATAACTCAACAACAAAAATAAAGCACAGAAGAACAAAAAAAAACAAAAAGAGTTTTAAAAAGTTAACAAACAATTTAAACTTGGTAGTACTTTGCTAAACTAGAAGAAATATAATAATTCCAAGTTTTACAGCTTTGAGGTGATATATATATATATATATATGTATATATATATAAGAAATTAACAAATCACCGAAACAAAACAAAACCAAAACCCCCACAAATGAACCATTTCTTTTAATTAGAATTAACAACTTAATACAAAAAAAAACTTTTAAAAAGTAACATTAATTAAAATTCTAAAGTTTTTATTTAATTTTTTTTCTTATGCTAAATAAAACTATTTTCTTTGTTTATTTAAGTCATAATCAATATGTGTTTATTCGTAAACTTTATTTCCTTTATTTCATGCTTGGAAAAAACTGCAAATAGCATTGATTTATTTTTAAGCAAAATTTAAAATAGTAGAAACTATTTACAAAAGGTAAAAGTAAAGTAAACTAAACATAAATAGAATAGTATAAAACTAAATATAAAATTGAATTAAATATTTTTAAATACATGAGAACAAAAACTCATATAACAATAAAAGTTACCTGTTCTATTTGAAGCAGGCCAATCATCATTGGTATTAGCATAACTGCTGAAAAGATCCCTAGACGACGTATTTATGTCGATCAAGTCTTCGAATTCTAAAAGTTTTAGAACTGAATTGAAAAATGTTATACAAAATATCCTGACTATTTTAAAACTTTTATAGCTTACTACTTTCTGTGTAAAAACAACATTTTTATATAGTTTATAATTTTTAATTTAAAGTTGTCTTTAATAAACAACTTTATGTTTTAACTTTCTAAACCAGGGTTTCCCAACTAGAGGCGATTTTAGTAAGTTGGGGGCAAAAATTAGTAAAGGGGCAAAAGATGGGCGATTTTGAAACTTACACTAGGTATTCTTGAGTTGCAGTTGAAGAGCAAAAAAAAAGTCTTAGATGTTTAAAATTATAGTCTTGTTAGAGGAGGCAATAGCCTTTTTATTTTCTCCAAAGGGTGCAATTTGAAAAAAGTGTTGGAAACCCTATTTTAAACAGTTATAAGGTTTAGGTTTAAAATTAAATAGAAAATACTTTTAATTTGAATTTCAAGTACATTTCTAATAAAATATGCTTTTACATATTGTATAAATGTAATTACAAGAAGTTTTATTACAACTTGTCTTAAAAACTTAAAATATACTTTATATTTTTTAAATAAAATGGGCATAAATTATTAGTAAAAACTTTTTACAAAGTACTTTTTTCATAAAAAACTATTATATCACTACCTTAGCACAAATCAAACATATAAGACAATAACAAAATACATATATTTGATTTTATAAAATTATAAAAAACAGTTTTAATTGAGACAAACTATTGTTAGAAGTAAAAGGTAGAAATTCAGTTAGATTACCTCTGTTTTATTTTGTTAATTAAAACAAAAATTTAACAAATGCTTTAATGCTAGTTTTTTATAACTATATAAGTATTTTATATTTGATAAGTAGGGCTTATCAATAAACACTTTGACGTATTTTTTTTATTCTATTCTCTTATTTATTTGGGTTAGCAATAGAGAGTCAAAAACTATTGTGCAAAATTTAGTTTAATTGAATAAATACTATTGAACTTTATTTACCTATTAATTAAAATAGAATTTAAGCTAACAAATAACACTTGTATTAAAGTTTTAACAAAAATTTTTTAATCTTGATTTCTTACATAAATTTTTATCTCAGTTTAGAATTCTGAAAGCTAACAGTGTGATTAATACTAGAGGCAAAATCAGTTTAAAGCAATAAAATCTCATAGTGGAACTGACAAGTTTAAAAACAAATATTAACTTATAATTTTGCCTTTATTGTTCAAAGCTAATAAAAAACTTGCCAGCAATTAAAATATTACTTGAAACTTTTTAATGTATAAAACAACAGTATAGTTAAAAACAAAATAAATGCACCACAATTGAAGTTTTTGAAAACAATTTTAAAAGGCAACAAATCAAAGAGTAATGTATATTTGTATAAAATAAAAAATAACATATTTAGGTCTCATTAATATCTAAAATTCATTTTTTAATTTTTGAAAAATTTTGAGTAAACTTTTGGATATGGCTAAAACAGTTTTTAAAATAAAATTAATTCAAAACTATTAAAAAATTGTAAAAAGAAAAAAAATGGCTTTTGAATATTAATATGACTTACATGCGTACTTTATATTTTCCAATGTATATTACTTTTTAAGATATGGTCTTTTAAAAACTTTATTAAGTTTCAAATTGAAATGTAACAAGTTCAAAGCATCTTTATATAGAAATAGAAAATGAAATATCTCACCTTCATCAAAACACGAAGTCTCTTCCATAGTTGTTATTTTTGAGTTTAAACTAGCTCTAAAAATAAAACATACAAATGACATAAAATTTAAAAGATTAGTATGATAGTTTTACAATTAAACAAACATAGATAAACTTAACAACCATATGTTCAAAATCTACGTAGTAACTTTAAAAAAAAAAACATTTATTTTACTTAAATTTTCAAACAAACTACATTAGTATAGATCCTCCTGTAAAAATAAGGGTTTAAAAACACAAAATAAAGTTTTTACAAAATTAAAAATATTAGTATGTTTATTGCGCGTTTGTGAAACTTGTCGTCTTCTGTCACAAAAACAGACGTCTTAAAAAACTCTAAAATGATATCTGGATTAATAAAACTTCAGTTTTTGATTGAAAATCTATTATATAGTTAGATAATAACTTCTTTTTGGTTAGTAAGATATTTTCAAGCTAAATGCAGACCCACCCCAACTTTTTAAACAGTTTGAGAAGCTTCTGCAGTATAAATATATTTCCTTTCCTTTTTATTCTCTGTTTGAACTTTAAAATTTTAGTCTGTTACCTTTTTTTGACTGATTACATTCGGAAGTTTTAGAGGTTTTTTTAGCAGTTTCTTCAAGATTTTCAAAATTACAAGCTTTTTTGTTTTTTTTTCTAAGAAATTTTTTTTTTAATAAAAAACATGTAATAAAATTTAAAAGATACTGAAATACTACTTTAATAAGTTTGATGATAAATGAAATAACAATTAACAAAAAAAAATTGTATATAACATTTTTCTTATATAAAAAAAAATAATTTTTTAACTCGTAATTGTTTAATAATCTATTTTTTTTGTCTTTTCTAGGTTTTTTAGAAAATTTGGTTAACTGGTCACAATGTTAATTGGAACATTTTTCAGCTTTAAAGTGAAAAGAAACAAGTATGAGTAACTTACAGTTGTTTTCTTTTCCCTTTTTATGTAAAAAGTTGGTACCTAACTTAGACACTGTTAATGTTCTTAGACAAAATATTGTTTGGCAGTTCTGCAAGTATATAATTAGCTAATAAATTATGAGCTTTACTGAACTAAAAGCTCAGTAAGCTTCTAACTCAGTGAATTAATTGAAATAATTAGTAAATTTATCTAAGTAATAAATAGATTTAATTCAGAGAATTTATAAATTTAAGTAGAATAATGTAAAACAAGTTGTTAAGTAACAACTAAGTTATTGAAATAGAATTTAATGTTTAAACTGAAAACTTCATTAAATATAATTATTTAGCTGCATAAACAAAATTAAACGTAATTTTCATTAGTTTAATATAAGTTGTAGACTGGTTTGACATTTCAAAATTGGAAAAAGTGAAAAATTACACATAAACTTACACATACTACATGAACTAAGACGTCACAATTTAAAAAGGCAATTAAATTGTGTTTAAATATATGTTTGTTGAAATAAGCTTTCGTTTAAGACATAAGTGTATAGGTTTAGGACATGTAAAAATGACTTAAGTGTTATTTAAGTCAAAAAACCAGAGTATATATGATTTTTGGGGTCAAATCAGATTTTTAGGGTGCAATTTAAAAACAAAAATGTTTAGGATGTGAATTAAAAAGATTAAAAATTTGAACACATCTGTATCATTTTTTAGTGATGTCCATGGATATCACTTGAGTTACCCAACCCCTACAATTCAGATTTTTTTTAATGACAGTGTAAATTAAAACACAAAATAATTTCAAATGTATCTATACTCTTAAAGAAAAGTAATAAATTTTATTAACATCAAGTAAACCAAAAATTTATGACATCTGAGTTAAATTTTTAGTATAAGTTTGAATATAAGAGTGTTTTTTAAAGATGCATCTTTAAAAGCTAGACTTTTTAACAAACATTGCATTTAAATGATTTTGAGTTGATAACAATTTTTTCTATCAGTTAGACCTTTTTTATTTGAGAGTTTTTCTACAAATACAATAATTAAAGGCATTTTCACAAAAAGTTTACAATAACTTACAATAGGTTAAACATAAAAAAAGTTAATTTAAAGTTGTACATATCTTTATGCCTTTAAAATAGTTTAAAAAAGATTAATCTTAATGAATTATCTAGGGGCCAAATCTCAAAAAACAACTTGATACTGAAGTACCTATTGTACCAGAAGGTTTGATTAACAAAGATTTTATTAGCTTTATTTGGAACTGTTGAAAAGAATCACCCCATAGTTATAATAAATTAAACGGTAGGAATTTGAACTGTTTACTATATTTATAATATATATATTTTTCAAATACCCTTAATCTAAGTATGGTAAATGTTTACAGTTGTTTTTTGTGTCTTTAAATTTTAATGTGTAAAAATATTATATGCACCGATGTAAATTTTTTTTTTTATTGATAATAGTTTCTTTGATACTTAATTTTAACTGTAAGGGTGTAGGGGGGTTGACTAACTTTTATACTATTGGAATAATAACATAACATATTGGAAATTTTAAACTATTGGAATAAGTATATATGAAAAGCTTAATATATAGACTGTAAGTAAATATTTAAAGAAAATCAAAAATTAGATTATTTTGAAAACATTTTTTTGTAAAGCTTTTACTTAAATATAAAACTTGAAGTTGTTTCATGTTGTAAAGATATGTACATATTATCAGAAAAAAAACTGTTAATATCGCAAACAGAGTCTTCAAACCATAAAACTTGTAATTTTGACTGTTAAAATGTAAAAAACAATAAAAATTAAATCAGGAAATGTAAATTTGGAGCATTTTGAGATAATCTACTTGAATATATAACCAAACATTTTTTGGTGAAAGTATACTTTATTAATATACTTGATTCAAATTTTGTAATATTGGTATATCAAAAGTTTGAAAAAAAAATGCACCAAGCATTTTTGTGTAACACTATAATGATCAAAAACTTATATTGAGAAACCTTTTTATTTGATTGTAGTTTCAACTGAAAGTAAATAACAGCTTTTATTTTGTTAAAGGTTTGTAATTGAAACTAGGCATTTCTACACTAATAGCTTTATCTGTAAAATGGTGAGTGTTGTAAATGTTTTAGAGAAATTTCCATGCTTTCATACTTACTTTTTTTGATATTGTTGTATTAAGTGATATTTTAGAATTATAAACAATAGCTATGTTAGTGGTTTTACTGTTTTGTAATTTATATTTTAAACATAGTATGCTTGTTTATTGTTATTAACAATCCTTCTTTGAATAAAATGGATTTTTTTAATATAAAGTTTTAGAAGTAAAACAAGACTAGACAAGATAAAAACAGAATAATGTCTTAAGGTAAATAAACAAATCGAAACAGTTAAACTTAAACATACATACATTAATTTAGGACTTTAACAAGGTAAAATCTGATATACAATCAAAACAAAAGACGGTTCAACTTCAAAATTTTTTGAATTAAAATTTTATATTATGTACTTCTAATTTTTTTTTTAAGTTTAACGACAAGTTTAACGACCCTTATACTAGTAAATTTTGAAATTTTTCTAAAATAAATTTGAGTTTACATAAATTTGTTCTGTTTAATCTTATAAAAGTTTTAATTTAAACAGTTGTTCGTTTTGTACGCAAATACAGAAACAGCTCGCGACAATTCGCATCCGCACAATGTCCACCCTTTCAAATCCCAACTGATCAATTTACATTCGCATGATTTTCCGTCAGTTTGTACGTAAATACAGATAAACTTTTTGAATTATTAAAAGACCTTATTTTTGTTAAGGTATTCACAAAAAAAGATTATAATATTTTTAGTTAGTAAAACGTAAAACAAAACATTGAACACGTTTTACTTAAGGGAGCACATTTATTTTGGTGAAATATGACCTAATTTTTAATATTATTTGTTAATTTTTTTTTTTAAACTTTGCGTCTGACACTAAACAAGTTTTAATTTAAAAGTATTCTTATTTAAAGTCTACAGTGTTAAAACAACAAACGCAAAAGATAAGTTTGAGGTCTAACTAGGATATTTGATATGTTAAGTAAAATTTTTTAACTATAAGAAAAAAATCACATCTAAATCGCTTTATTATTTTAATACATTTATAAGAAACATTTTAAAATAGTAATAATTATTTAGCAGTCAATAAGATTTTTTTATTATTTAATGTTTAAAATTTTTAAAACTCAGCTATATAATTGCATTATAAATTTTATAAAACTTTGTTTTACTTTTTTATAGCTGATTTTTAAAAATTTATAATGCAATTTTTAGTGTAGAGTATCAATTTATTACAGGAAATATTTAAAATGTAGTTAAACATGATTTATTCCTAGACAGGAAATTAAAAGTTATCCAAATGTTGTTATACTCAATAATCGAAAGTTTTAACGTACATAAGGTCTTTAAACATAACTTTTTGAGCGTTTTTGTTGTCGTTCTACAAACTTTTAACTTTAAATAAAACTTTAGATACTTATGCTACTCGATATAAATAAATTTACTTTTACTTCAACAAAAACCGACTGTCGGCTACAAAAATTAAGAACATAACTTGTATGCATTTAATATAAAAATAAACTCACAGTTTTATTCTTTACTATTAAACATTTTAAAAAAAGTGCACAAAAAATTAGTTTTTAAGGACCTGGTTTACGAAGAAACCTTTCGGTAATCGAGTCACATCTAGTCTGAAAAATAAAATGGCTAGTTATGTATTTTCAAAACTTTAAATTTTATATTTTTTTTGTTTTTAATTTATTGATTTGCATCAATTTAAGTTACTTCGAAATTCTTAAACTAAATCGAGTGTATAAAGTTTAAAGAAAAAAAGAAGCATTAAAAGTTAAAATGAAATTGAATGAGATTTTAATCAGTTTGCAATTACCAACTGTAAGCTTTAATGAATTGTAACAAAAACCGATATTTTATAATATAAGAACTTATCTGAAGTATTACAACAACCTTTGAAATACTAAGCGCCATTGTAAAAAGTCAACTTAAAAAGTTTTAAACGTTCGGTGTTTTTAAATTTTCAAACAATGTCTAAATTATACGAGTTTAGCAAAAATTTTAAAGTGTTTCTGAAAGTGATGCTTAAAAACTTGTGTTTCAACTCAAGTTTCCACTTGTATCTATTTATTTAAACTTTTTATACAAATGATTTAATTTATAATATAATAAGTACTATCTACTTATTGATTTTTTAGAAGAAGTCTTTAGTTCAAAACTATCAAATATAGTTTTTCATCTTGTAATGCATTTGTAGTATCTCAATAAACAGGGATGTTAATTTGGCAATTGGAAAAAGAAAGGGATCAATAGAAGATATTTAAGATTTATATACAAATCGACGGTAAACTCATCTACATGAACTAAAAAGCACAAATATATTTGATAACTAAATCACACTATACTATAAATTACAGTTGAACACAAATGATCAAAAATATTAATAAGTGTCTTAGAGCATAAGTCAAAAAATATCTTGAATCTAATGTGTTTGTAATAAAACTCACTAAAACACATCGCCTTCACCAACTACTGCCAAATGCACAAAAACTTTCAAAATTTTGTCTGTTTTATATAAAAAGCAAAGAAAACTTCTTTTTAATTACGTACTCAATGAAAAGAAATTAACTCCTTTGAATAAACAATGTTGTTTTGAAAATTGGAGAAATGTTTTGAAAAAGCTTAGAGAACGTTTTTATGTTTACAAGTAATCCCATATTAATTCACACGCTATAAAATAATAATATGAAATTTGATTTCATAACAGTAGTTTAAAAAATATTAACTTTATATATCATTTATCTTTAATTTGATTTCATTTTAATAACAGCTTTTGAAACAATGTTTTTTTAATAAAGCCTATCAACAAATAAATTATATTTGTTAATAACACTCATTAACAATCAGCTTGCAATTACCAACTGTAAGCTTTAATGAAGTTTAACAATAACCATTCTGTTCTAATATAAAAAAATAATAAAGATATTTGAAGTATTGCAACAACCTTTGAAATACTAAGCGCCATTGTAAAAAGTCATCTAGTAAAGTTTTAAACGTTCGGTGTTTTTAAATTTTCAAACAATGTCTAACTTATACGAGTAAAGTAAAATTATAAAGTTTTTCTCAAGTGATGCTTAAAAACTTGTGATTTAACTCAAATTTCCACTTGTATCTAATTATTTACTTTTTTTATAAATGATTCAATTTATGAGTATTTATCAAGTATTAGCTACTTATTGATTTTTTATAAGAAGTCTTTAGAACAGGGTTTCCCAGACTTTTTTGCAAATGGCCCTCTTTAAAGAGTTTGAAAAAGCAATGGCCCCCTTCAACATATAGGTTACTCATACACTACGATAAAATACACATAAGACTTTTTTTTTTTGCTCTTCATCTGCAACTCAAGCATATCTAGTGTAAGTTTCAAGTTATGGCCTCATGGCCCCCCTGTGGCTCCTTTACTGCTCATGGCCCCCTAGGGGGCCACTTGGCCCACTTTCGGAAACTCTGCTTTAGAACAAAACTATCAAATAAAATTTTTCATCTTGTAATGCATTTGTAGTATCTCAATAAACAGGGGTGTTAATGGGCTATAGGAAATAAAAAGGGAACAAAAGAAGATATAAAAAATTGATATACAAATTGAATGTAAGCTCATCAACTATTTACATGAATTAAATAGGACAAAGACAAATGATAACTAAATCACACTATACTAAATAACAGTTAAACACAAATGATCAAAAAAATGTTAATAAGTATCTTAGAGCTCAAGTCAAAAAAGTATCTTGAATCTAATGTGTTTGTAATAAAACTTACTAAAACACATCGCTTTCACCAATTACTGCCAAAAGCCCAAAAACTTTCAAAAAGTTATCTATTTTATATTAAAAGCACAGAAAGTTTCTCTTTAATTACGTACTTATTGAAAAAATTAACTCCTTTGAATAAACAATATTGTTTTGAAGATCGGAGAAATGTTTTGAAAAAGCTTAGAGAATGTTTTTATTTTTACAAGTAATCCAATATTTATTCACATGCTTTAAAACTATAAAATGAAATGTGATTTCATAACGGTAGTTTAAAACATATTAACTTTTTGTCTCAATTATCTTTAATTTTTATTTAAAAACAGCTTTCGAAACAATATTTTTTTTTAAATAGAGCCTATCAACAAAATAAATTATATTTGTTATTTACACTCATTAAAAAAAAGAAGCTTTTTGTGATAATTGACTATGGACTGTAATATATTTTGAATTAATTCTATGAAGTCAAATCTTATAAATGTAATTTGTTCGTCTTTGTGAAACTAATTAACTTTTTGTGATGCGTGATTGGGAAGATTTTCTAAATATTTAATCAAGAAAATTTTTAGACAATTTAATTCTTCTGAAAGCTATACTTTATTGCTTCTAGTCGCAAGAGGCTGAAAATTATATTAAAATATTGCTGAGAGTCTCGGCTTTCTGACTGAATCTTTGGATCAACCAAAGACCAATCTATAGATTAAAGAGCAAACGTAAAGTCATCCTGCGAAAGTGCTATGTGTTGTGAACATTTTGGTTTGACTTATTTTTAATTTCAGTAAAAGTTTACAGCATAATCCCGCCGTTTGCCCGCATTTTTGAATTCTTACAGTACCATTGTTTATATTTTAAAGTATGCTGTAAGTACTTTAGTTTTTTGTTTGACAACAAGTTAGCTTCCTTGTGGTGATACTCACCTTTTTTCTTTGTGAAAATAAATGACAAACTAAAAAGATTTTTTATAAATAGGGGTTATTAAGTCTTTAGCATCTTTTTTATTTGGTGTGGTATTTTTATTATTAACTGTTCTAGAACTTTATAATTATTAAAAACAATTTAATTGCAAGTAACTTTATTATAAAACTCAAAGAATCAAAAAACGTACAACGAAATATTTGCCTTTACCCTTTTAAAATAAAAAATATTATTAAATCATACTACTGTATTTAAAACAGACGACTATAAACGAAATCTAAGCGAGTTATTAAGCATAGAAAGTAGTAGAAAATCATCATGATTTTTGAAAGTTTTATATTGTTAAGCGTTTAACAAGTTAACTTATAATATGCGTACCAAAAGTACAACGCCACCCGTTAAGAATTATTAATTAATACTGTTAATTTTTTCATCAAAATTTCCAACAAAAAGTATCTAATTACCATAGTTTTTCCTTTTACTTGTTTTCCTTTTTAATATTTATCATAAATCCTTTCTTATTTTTTTACCGGTATATTCAGCTGCAAAAACCTGTAATAAAAGTTATAATTTACCTTATTTTCAATTACTATGTCAAAACAAACTAACTGTTAAGGGTAATTTTCAATAAAAAATATAAAAGCAACAACTTGGTCAAAGAAAAACGTTAGGTCATTTTTATAGTTACTTACATAAGTAATGAACACATGTAAAAGTTTATATTTAGTTTAAGTATTAAGTTAATATTTAGTTAACATTTAGTGACAATAGTAGAGTTCAGTTTTTTGTAAGTAATATAAACTTTTACATGTGTTCAATACTTATGTAAGTAACTACAAAAATGACCTAACATTTTTCTTCAACCAAGTTGTTGCGATAATCTTTTATTATTGAAAATTACTTAAAGGTGAGAGGTCAACAACTCTTATACAACTTGGTAACATGCAACATACTATTTAAAGTTTTATGAATTTTTAGACATAAAGACTTTGTTGAGGGAAGAATCGACAAAACGATGAACAATTACGATGTTAACAACCTTCCCACAGTGTTCTTTGAAGATGACAACCAGATTTTACAAGTTGAAAGATTTTGTCGAGATATGTACGCGAAAATGGAAGATCGCCACAACAGTAGAGTGATATTTTTTCACTGTTGGATGGAGGTTGTTAACATCGTAATTGTTCATCGTTTTGTCGATTCTTCCCTCAACAAAGTCTTTGTGTCTGAAAATTCATAAAATAAGATTATAATATTTTTAGTTAGTAAAAAGTAAAACAAAACATTAAACACGTATTACTTAAGGGAGCACATTTATTTTGATGAAATATGGCCTAATTTATAATCTTATTTGTTAATTTTTTTTTTAAACTTTGCGTCTGACACTAAACAAGTTTTAATTTAAAATTATTCTAATTTAAGGTCTACAGTGTTAAAACAACAAACGCAAAAGATAAGTTTGAGGTCTAACTAGGATATTTGGTATGTTAATAAAAAATATTTTACCTTGAAAAAAAAAGTCACAACTAAATCGCTTTATTATTTCAATACATTTATAAGAAACATTTTAAAATAGTAATAATTATTTAGCAGTCAATAAGACTTTTTTTATTATTTAATGTTTAAAAATTTTTTAAACTCAGCTATAAAACTGCATTATAAATTTTAAAAAACTTTGTTATACTTTTTTATAGCTGAGTTTAAAAAATTTTTAATGCAATTTTTAGTGTAGAGTATCAATTTATTACAGGAAATATTTAAAATGTAGTTAAACATGATTTATTCCTAGACAGGAAATTAAAAGTTATCCAAATGGTGTTATACTCAATAATCGAAAGTTTTAACGTACACAAGGTCTTTAAACATAACTTTTTGAGCGTTTTTGTTGTCGTTCTACAAACTTTTAACTTTAAATAAAACTTTAGATACTTATACTACTCGATATAAATAAATTTACTTTTACTTCAACAAAAACCGACTGTCGGCTACAAAAATTAAGAACATAACTTGTATGAATTTAATATAAAATAAAATTCACAGTTTTATTCTTTACTATTAAACATTTTAAAAAAAGTGCACAAAAAATTAGTTTTAAGGAATTGGTTTACGAAGAAACCTTTCGGTAATCGAGTCAAATCTAGTCTAAAAATAAAATGGCTAGTTATGTATTTTCAAAACTTTAAATTTTATATTTGTTTTGATTTTATTTTATTGATTTGCATCAATTTCAGTTACTTCGAAATACTAAAATTAAATCGAGTGTATAAACTTTGAAGAAAAAAAGAAGCATTAAAAGTTAAAATGAAATTGAATGAGATTTTAATCAGTTTGCACTAACCAACTGTAAGCTTTAATGAATTGTAACAAAAACCGATATTTTATAATATATGAACATATCTGAAGTATTACAACAACCTTTGAAATTCTAAGCGCTATTGTAAAAAGTCAACTTATAAAGTTTTAAAACGTTCGGTGTTTTTAAATTTTCAAACAATGTCCAACTTATACGAGTTTAGCAAAATTTAAAAGTGTTTCTGAAAGTGGTGCTTAAAAACTTGTGTTTTAACACTAGTTTCCACTTGTGTCCATTTACTTAATTTTTTTATACAAATGATTTAATTTATAATATAATAAGTACTAGCTACTTAATGATTTTCTGGAAGAAGTCTTTAGAAAAAAATTATAAAATACAATTTTCAATTTTGTAATGTGTTTGTAGTATATCAATATTATATTAATGGGCAATAGGAAATTGAAAGGGAACAATAGAAGATAATTAATATAGATATACAAATCGAATGTAAACTCATCTACTATTTACATTACCTAAAAAGCACAAAGATACGTGATAGCTACATCAAAATATAATAAAAATGTAGTTGAACACAAATGATGAAAAATATTAATAAGTATCTTAGAGCATAAGTCAAAAAATATCTTGAATCTAATGTGTTTGTAATAAAACTCACTAAAACACATCGCCTTCACCAACTACTGCCAAATGCACAAAAACTTTTAAAATTTTGTCTGTTTTATATAAAAAGCAAAGAAAACTTTTCTTTTTAATTACGTACTTATTGATAATAAATTAACTCCTTTGAATAAACAATGTTGTGTTGAAAATTGGAGAAATGTTTTGAAAAAGCTTAGAGAACGTTTTTATGTTTACAAGTAATCCCATATTAATTCACACGCTATAAAACAATAATATGAAATTTGATTTCATAACAGTAGTTTAAAAAATATTAACTTTATATATCATTTATCTTTAATTTGATTTCATTTTAAAAACAGCTTTTGAAACAATATTTTTTTAATAAAGCCTATCAACAAATAAATTATATTTGTTAATAACACTCATTAACAATCAGTTTGCAATTACCAACTGTAAGCTTTAATGAAGTTTAACAATAACCATTCTTTTCTATTATGAAAAATTTAAAAAATATCTGAAGTATTGCAACAACCTTTGAAATACTAAGCGCCATTGTAAAAAGTCAACTTAAAAAGTTTTTAACGTTCGGTGTTTTTAAATTTTCAAACAATGTCTAACTTATACGAGTTTAGCAAAATTATAAAGTTTTTCTTAAAGTGATGCTTAAAAACTTGTGATTTAACTCAAATTTCCACTTGTATTTAATTATTTTATTTTTTTTATAAATGATTCAATTTATAAGTATTTATCAAGTATTAGCTACTTATTGATTTTTTATAAGAAGTCTTTAGAACAGGGTTTCCCAGACTTTTTTGCAAATGGCCCTCTTTAAAGAGTTTGAAAAAGCAATGGCCTCCTTCAACATATAGGTTACTCATACACTACGATAAAATACACATAAGACTTTTTTTTTTGCTCTTCATCTGCAACTCAAGCATATCTAGTGTAAGTTTCAAGTTATGGCCTCATGGCCTCCCCTGTGGCTCCTTTACTGCTCATGGCCGCCTAGGGGGCCACTTGGCCCACTTTCGGAAACTCTGCTTTAGAACAAAACTATCAAATAAAATTTTTCATCTTGTTATGCATTTGTAGTTTCTCAATAAACAGGGGTGTTAATGGGCTATAGGAAATAAAAAGGGAACAAAAGGAGATATTAAAAATTGATATACAAATTGAATGTAAGCTCATCAACTATTTACATGAATTAAATAGGACAAAAACAAGTGATAACTAAATCACACTATACTAAATAACAGTTAAACACAAATGATCAAAAAAATGTTAATAAGTATCTTAGAGCTCAAGTCAAAAAAGTATCTTGAATCTAATGTGTTTGTAATAAAACTTACTAAAACACATCGCTTTCACCAATTACTGCCAAAAGCCCAAAAACTTTCAAAAAGTTATCTATTTTATATTAAAAGCACAGAAAGTTTCTCTTTAATTACGTACTTATTGAAAAAAAATAACTCCTTTGAATAAACAATATTGTTTTGAAGATCGGAGAAATGTTTTGAAAAAGCTTAGAGAATGTTTTTATTTTTACAAGTAATCCAATATTTATTCACATGCTTTAAAACTATAAAATGAAATGTGATTTCATAACGGTAGTTTAAAACATATTAATTTTCTGTCTCAATTATCTTTAATTTTTATTTAAAAACAGCTTTCGAAACAATATTTTTTTTAAATAGAGCCTATCAACAAAATAAATTATATTTGTTATTTACACTCATTAAAAAAAAAGGAAGCTTTTTGTGATAATTGAATATGGACTGTAATATATTTTGAATTAATTCTATGAAGTCAAATCATATAAATGTAATTTGTTCGTCTTTGTGAAACTAATTAACTTTTGTGATGCTTGATTGGGAAGATTTTCTAAATATTTAATCAAGAAAATTTTTAGACAATTTAATTCTTCTGAAAGCCATACTTTATTGCTTCTAGTCGCAAGAGGCTGAAAATTATATTAAAATATTGCTGAGAGTCTCGGCTTTCTGACTGAATCTTTGGATCAACCAAAGACCAATCTATAGATTAAAGAGCAAACGTAAAGTCATCCTGCGAAAGTGCTATGTGTTGTGAACATTTTGGTTTGACTTATTTTTAATTTCAGTAAAAGTTTACAGCATAATCCCGCCGTTTGCCCGCATTTTTGAATTCTTACAGTACCATTGTTTATATTTTAAAGTATGCTGTAAGTACTTTAGTTTTTTGTTTGACAACAAGTTAGCTTCCTTGTGGTGATACTCACCTTTTTTCTTTGTGAAAATAAATAACAAACTAAAAAGCTTTTTTATAAATAGGGGTTATTAAGTCTTTAGCATCTTTTTTATTTGGTGTGGTATTTTTATTATTAACTATTCAAAAACTTTATAAAATTTAAAAACAATTTAATTGCAAGTAACTTTATTATAAAACTCAAAGCAGCAAAAAACGTACAAAGAAATATTTGTCTTAACCCTTTTAATATAAAAAATATCATTAAATCATACTACTGTATTTAAAAGAGACGACTATAAACGAAATCTATGCGAGTTATTAAGCATAGAAAGTAGAAGAAAAATTATCACGATTTTTGGAAATCTTTTATTGTTAAGCGTTTAACAAGTTAACTTATAATATGCGTACTAAAAGTACAACGCCATCCGTTAAGAATTATCAATTATTACTGTTAATTTTTTCATCAAAATTTCCAACAAAAAGTATCTTTTACTAAAGTTTTTCCTTTTACTTGTTTTCCTTTTTAATATTTATTTTAAATCCTTTCTTACTTTTTACCGGTATATTCAGCTGCAAAAACCTGTAATAAAATTTATAGTTTATCTTAAATTTAAGTACTTTTACAATGTCAAAACAAACTAAATGTTAAAGGTAATTTTAAATAATAAAAGATGAAAGCAACAACTTGGTCGAAGAAAAATGATAGGTCATTTTTATAGTTACTTACATAAGCATGAAACACATGTAAAAGTTTATATTACTTACAAAAATAACTTAAACAAAAAAATGTTGTGTTTAAAAAGCAGCATAAAACAATTCAACGAACGTTTTCAGCCTTTTCCCTATCAAACCCTTTGACACGCATGATTGCGTAAACGATCGCTTCAGGATAGAACACGTGATTCGCGTAGTCGCTTTCTTTCCGATTTTGCGCCGCGTTGTATCCTCTCCTGCATTATAAAATTTGTTAATAATAAATTTAACTTTAGCATGCAAACTTTCAAACCTGAAAACTCTGAATTCACGGACGTGACTTTCTATCACGACGTCTTTTGGACAGTCAGGAAGTTGAACTGTCGTTTCGTATTTTCTAATTAGATCTTTAGTCACTCTACTGTTGTGGCGATCTTCCATTTTCGCGTACATATCTCGGCAAAATCTTTTAACCTGTAAAATCTGGTTGTCATCTTCAAAGAACACTGTGGGAAGGTTGTTAACATCGTAATTGTTCATCGTTTTGTCGATTCTTCCCTCAACAAAGTCTTTATGTCTGAAAATTCATAAAATTTTGTATAGTATGTTGCATGTTACCAAAATTCACAAAATTAAGCTTTTCACAACCCTTACTTTTTTTCATGTAAAAAAAAAATTAGTTACTAATAACCTATAGAGATATTAACGTTTTAAGTATCTGTTATCTAATATCACTTAAAAATCGAACACTTTTTATTGTAGTTAAACATTTAAGTTAATTTCCTTTTCAAAAATAAGTAACTGTAATAGCATTAATTTAAACCGTTAAAATAAATATCTAAATCCGCCAACATTATCTTATCAGAAATCACAAAAAAGGTGTATTTTAATTGGTCAAATACAACTAAAAATTAATTTATCAACAATAAAAATAAACCCACATTTTTGATTTTTCTTTTTTTAGGTATATGTTATAAAGTTTTTTTACACATTTCCCCTCCAATATGAAGTCAACAATTGGCTGACACTCTTCCTTGAATTTTTTAATTTCATTTCTCGCCTCATCGTTATGCTTTCTCAGCTGCGTTTCTGATTGGTTAAAAGAAACACTTTCCCAACTGTGAGATTTGTCAGAATTTTCTATGAGGCCATCGACGTTTTTGGTCGAACTATTCAATTCTTTGGTCAAAATACTCTCGTCTGTAGAACTTTCCAGACTTTGGTAGCTTTTGTTGGCAGATTTTTTACTCAACGATTTTCTTTTTAACCTTTGTTTGATGCTCTGTTGATTTTTATCATTGTTTGTTTTGTTTATTACTTTTACTTCATTTATCAGGTCATTTGCAATTTTATCTTCTATGTGATGACCTGTGTATTCATCAATATGGCTTTCTCCCTGAAAAATTTTATTAGATAAAACATTTACTAAAACTAAGTTTATATAAGTTGAATAGGTTATCTACACCACAGGATTTGTTTTCTTGTCTGAAACTGTAGATTAAATAATTTATTCAACATATATGTTAGTTGTTACCATGTAAATAGCTTAAAGATAAAAAATTATTTTATTTAAAAGTGTGAATATCTTACAAGTTGCAAAGTTCTTAATGAAGTTCAATTTCCATTCTACGAATCTTTATTACACTTTTACACTTTTAGTTTTAATTCAGTACAATCAATCAACTTTTTGAACAAGTAATAGTGAATATAATATAATAAGTGCAACGTGTATATATTGAAAAAAGAAAAACGTTTTTATTTTATTATATGCACTTAAGAGTTCTTATTTACATTTTAAATAATGTTAACAAAACTGTACAAACTTTAACCTCTCCATGATTTTTATTTGAGTTTTTAATTCTTATCTTTTTCTTCTTATTTTTAGACGATGTTACTTCTAGTTCTTCCTATAAAGTTGAAGTGTGATAACCTTTCATATTTTGTATTTTTATATTTTCGATACAGTTTTGTGGTTACAATATTTTTTAGAAATTCTTCGTACATTTCATCAAAAACAAATATAAGCAATTATTTATAGTTCATTTTCTTTATTATTTTCTAATTTTAACTGTTCTAATTATTTTCTTGTGTTTAACACTCTCTACCCTATAAATTAATTGAAAGAAAAATTGTTTTTATTTGTTAAACAAGTTACAAAATTGGTGCACCTTTTAACACTCTTTTTCAATTTAAAACTTCACTGACTTATGTGATTTACTTTTGTTTTGAACGTAGTCTTGTTCGTAAGTTAAATACTCTTATTTGGTGAATGACTGCAGCTTAAGATGAGTAAAAAAAAACAATAAATAACTTCTAACTGTATAAGTATTTACCTAGCTTTCATTTAGTTTTGTTGTACAGATTTCATCATTCTTGTAGTTAGTTCGTGGATAAACTCAACCAAGAAGAATATTCATTTATGATAAAATCTAGCTGAATTGAAACAACGATGCCATGCCTTCTTGAGAGTTGCACATATGAAACACCGGACGTCGATGCTTCTGTAGCTGCCTTTTTGCTTATCATTTACAACAATGTTCGCATTAATGCGCATTCTTCAAAACCAAAGCCTCCAAAGATGGACCGTCTTCGAATAGGGAGAGACTGCAATGAAAAAGGTTGGAACATATTTGTGCAAAAGTGAATGTTTTTAAAGACATCATGGAGATGAAAGAGGTAAAAAACGTCGTCAACTGTACCAGTTCTGTGAGGAAGATCTAAGCGATGTTATTCTGAAGTAACATGCAGATGTAGTAAATTTAAGTGAGCGAGAGCTTTTAAGAATGATTTAGCAGTTATTCCTGTTTCAGTTGTTGTACGACGATCAGACTTTCTTAGTACAAGACAGGATTTGACTAAAAACACTAGATCATTTGCTGTCCGTTTAAAGGGAAAAGCCAGTGCGTGCTCTTACACATGTACTTGCCCAAAGGATGACTGTAATTAAATAATAAACTTCACAAACTTAATCCTAAAAGATGTCATGGTCACTGGTCTAGCAGATGAGGGTATCCGCAAAGAGGTGTTAAGATGAGAAAGTCCTGACAAGTAAGATGTCAATAAGACAATTGGTTTTTTTGAAGCAAAAGAGATGGTACGTGATGCAATGACACAACCTGTTGTAACGTCCTCAGTTTCCTCATACAAATCCTTAAGGAAAACTATAAAAACCAAGTGGTAAATAACTTCTAATACATGTAGTAAAGTATCTACAAAGTTTATTTAAATCAGAAAAAATAACAAGCATATTGAGTGTTCTACCTGTAAACAATGCTGGATAAAATCCAGGAAAAAGATTATCAAGAAAACAAATGTGCAGATGAGACGAATGCACTTCTAGTTAGTGGATCATAAACAAAAAATTTTGACAAGGCAGTTTATGTTTATGATAGTATCAATGTAGTCAAACTTTATCACTACGTCTTTGATTCTTTGAGTGGATGGAAAGAATCAGTGTCACTGAAACATCCTACAATTCAACTAAAAACTTCTATTGATAAATAAGCATACACTAAGATGGATATAAAATGCCCTAGGCAAAATTATTGTAAAATTTACAGATACGGGTGCACAATCTTGCTTATGGGACCTTAGTAGTTACCTTAAACATGGTTTTAAGAAGTCTAATCTTATACCAGTTAAAAGGAAAATGGTAGCGGCCAACAAAGAATAGAGTAAAATAACTTGGGCTATCTTTATGAAATTGATGGCTAAAAATGTAAAGTTAATATAGGCGCAGGTATGATGAAATTATAACTGACATACCTAATAAAACAAAATTCGTTGATGACACTGTTTTATGGGATGAGAAGTTGGTTGATCATTGGTGGCGTATGATTGACTATTTAGATTTAATGGGAAAAAATGGAGTTGTACTCAATCCTGAAAAGTTTCCACTTCCACAAAAAGAAATTGACTTTGCTGGATTTGATATTACAAAATCTGAAAATAAGCCACAAAAAAGTTCATTAATACTATAAGGGATTTTCCTATACCCAATTCAATAACATATGTAGGATCATGGTTTGGCTTACTGCACCAAGTTTCACATTATAACCAATTGATATTTTTGATGCCTGTGTTAAAGCCGTTAAACTGTAATTAAAATTTTAAAACTTAAGGCGTTATTAAGTCCCAAATTTAAGTTCTACTGAAATGATGAGATACATGATACATTTTACATATCAAAAGAAGCTATAGTTGCAGCCATAACAAAGGGTATTCGAATTTTCGATTTGGGAAAAGCCACTTGTATACAGTCAGACTGATCCACGACTGGTATTAGTTATTTTTTGTTGCAGAGAAATTTCTTTTGTAGTTCTGCTGTACTAGGATGTTGTCAGAAACAATGGTAAAATTGTTTGGAGACAGAACACTTGATGATATTTCAAATCCTTGCCTTTGCCGGTTAAAGCAGATAAGTCTTTTATGGCGATTCAAGATTCTACAAAAACCTGGAAAACTACACCTTGCTCCAGATGCAATGTCACGTCATCCAGTGGAAACCATTTATAAAACAAAAGATGAAGTTGAGATAAATGCTTCTTAAAATTTAGCTGGGTTACGTTTACCAGACAGTGAGTGTATCATTGCAAGTAATCAAGTAAGTGGCAATTTTAAATCTGTGACTTTTAACCGAGTTAAGGTAGAAATATAAGCAAATGATGAAGCTTATTCAAATTATTCAAGCTGGTTTTCCAGAGACCAAAGACCACCTACCATTAGAAATGCATGAGTTTTGGACAGTTCGCTATTCTTTGTTTATGATGGATGGGCTCATTATGTGTGGTGATCGTAAAAGAGAACATGTTTATAATACATGGTTGCCACAGATCAAGCTGACAAAAAATCCTGACTTCTCCTGACTTTTTATCAAAATTTTCCTGACTAAAATACATAATCTAACACTTGAAACTATATAAAGCTTTCAATTTAGTTTTAATACAGTTAAAACAACATTTTTTTGTTGAATTCAATCATCAAACATCCATTACATCACTTGAACCAGCTGTGTATGGTTGATCTATTTGCAATAAACAGCTCTATCAGCAAAATACTTGTATTATTACCTTATAAACACAGCTTGTCTGAAAAAATAAAAGTCTGAAAGACACAATTTTTTAGCATTTCCTAGCATAAATGTATCTAAATAAACGAAACGACTTATAAGGAACTTTTACAATTAAAACCTTAAATTAGTAACAAACTTTCAAAACCAAAATCTTAAAAAAGTAACGAAATTTTACAGTTGAAACCTTTTAACAATAAACAACACAATTTTTTAGAATTTCCTAGCATAAATGTATCTAAATAAACGAAACGATATATAAGGAGCTTTAACAATTAAAACCTTGAATTAATAACGAACTTTTACAACTAAAACCTTAAAATAATAACGAACTTTTACAATTTAAACCTTTAACAGCCAAGAACTTAATCAAACACTTGTTCTTGTCTGCTTTTTCAAGTAGGATACTTGTTAAATACGTTAATAGAAAATTTTTGCAGTGTTATAAAGGATATTTTACTAATTAATACCAGATGAAGGCAAGGGAAATTAATTAATTTTGTAAATTTCTAGGAAAATTTTGGAATTTTTTTCCAACTTTAAAAGATTTTAAATAAATTTATACCATTTAAAGGCTTTGGAAAATAAGGAATTTCGTAAATCTAAACTGACAAAATCTGACTTTTTTTAATCAAACTTCCTGACTTGTCCTGACTTTTTTTCAATACCTCGAATTTTTTCCTGACTTTTGTCTTCTTTTTTACTTTTTCCATGTGGCAACCCTGGCTATACCTGAGGGGGAAAACAAATCTCATGAATCCTTAAAATAATTTTTACTAATCAAATATGGCCATTTTGGGAAGAGTTTTAGGCTTAAAACAGAATGGAAAACAGTCAATGTTTTATCATTAGACATTGAGTAAAAAATGGTAAAACGAGCTCAAAAAAGGTAGTAACCTAACAAAATTCCTTTATTTACATTTAGCCCAAAAAATTAAAAACCAAAATGAGAAAAAAAGTTGTAGATAGTTTCAAGATCAGCTGTAAAAAAAATCTGCGATGTAAAACAAGAGCAAGAAAAGGAAAATAACTTTAAT
Source organism: Thalia democratica (assembly GCF_965202585.1). Taxonomy (NCBI): domain Eukaryota; kingdom Metazoa; phylum Chordata; class Thaliacea; order Salpida; family Salpidae; genus Thalia; species Thalia democratica. Next base: position 1,943,319 of record NC_139172.1, on the reverse strand, counting down.
TATTTAGAAAGCCGCAACTAATATTTCAAATGTTTTTATGGCAGAAAAATAATATACAAACATTATTAAACAAATAACTCATGATTTTGAACATAAAATGCATCACGTTAATGGAAAGCATATTAATAGCAATGTTAAGTAATTAAAAAGCATAAATTAAGTAATTATGATATATTTATATAAAGCTTTGGATAATTCAACGAATTGCGAAATCTTCCCTACACTTTAAAGCTAGAAATAAAAAAAAAAGTTTAACTTTTTACCCTAACTTTAAAGCCTAAGGATTGTAATATAGCTGGTACATTTAAACCCTCAAAGCCAAAAAATGAGAGGCAGAAAGGATGAGAACTTCTCAATGAATTACTTTCAACTAATACTAACTTTAATAACACACTCTAATGGATATTGTTGAAACCGTGACTAAAAAACATAATTCGTTGTTAGTTGTAATATATGATGCCACTTTCAATTACAAAGATCCTTTCAATGATGAAATCAAAAAGCTACTCAACAACAAAATTACATTATAATTTCAAGACCCATTAGCACTATCAGTGTCAACAGGAATGTAATTAAGAAGAAACGCTGAGTGTTTGAAATAAAAGATCAACTAGCAGTAAATACAACAACTTTACTTCAAGGCCTTCAGTTTGTAGTTCATTTAAAAACCAATATTCTCTTTTTATTAGATTCGGGTAGTGAAATATCATTAATTCCACAGTCACTTACAAATGGAATTAATAGACACTTTCCCTTTAAAAATAAAGTAATTCAAGGGATTGGAGACAAGGAAATTATACATCCTATAGATACAGTAAATATACTGCTAAGACAAAGGTTGGTTCCTATTAAACACAACTTTGGGTTATCAAAGATGTGGGAACTAGATGTGACCTTCAACTTCAAAAGTAAACTCCTTAACATCTAATATTATGACCAAATTCTTTAAATACAACTATTTAGTCATGTCTGTTAGCAAAATTGAAACCATGGAACAATTTTACGGTAGCTTGGAAGAAGAATGTTAAAAATTATTGAAAAATACCCCTGAATCCATCGCAGAGCTAGATTATAACTTGCCACCCAAACACAATCATTCTATGGATATCATCGTGGACAATTAACAAACAGAAATGACCAAACCTAGGAGGTACAACGGTACAGAGGAGGTAATAAGTCATCAATTTTTCAGTTTGTTTCAGTTGTTTGCTGCAGCCGGAGCCTCGCCTGTGACACGCCTGTGTACCTATAAAAAATAAAATAATTTCGGGTATTTGTGAATTTACAAGGTTGAACAACCACACTCGCCCATGATTCTATTCACTACCTCGAATTGATGAATTGTCTAAAATAATTTCCAGGTGGAACCAAGTTCTTCAGCACCCCTTTACCTAAAAGAAACATATTACAGCTTCCCCATTCGGGTAGAGTCTTAAAAATTAACAGCTGTAGTTACTAATAGGGGAGTCTTTATTTTAACCCATTTTCAACATATGAAGGATAACAAGTTTATGGATTGTAAAGTGTCCACATGCATATATCTTGATGATATATTCAGGGTTGCCACTCGTTTTTTCAAAATTTTTTCCAGTTTTTCCAAATTTCTTCCAGGTTTTTAAAAGTTAACATTTTTAGGTCTATTTTTAGTTTTAAGTTAGTTTCTATATAAGAAACTGTGTTATTTAGTACAAAAACGTTTAAAAGATGCTGTAAAGTTACTTTAAAGGTGTGCTTTAATAAATAAAAATTTTGATCATGACAAAAAAAATTTATTTATTGATAGATTTTTTGTGTCAAATTGAAGTTTTAGTACTAAAAATGTTAAAACTTTTAAAAATTCCAGGTTTTTTGATCAAAATTCCAGGTTTTTTTCGAAATTTCTCGAATTCCAGGTTATTTTTGCCTAAATTGTCGAATTCCAGGTTTTTCAAGGTTTCCAGGTAAAGTGGCAACCCTGTATATTATTGTTTTTTTTAAATGATATGTACATTTTCATCACCTAACACGTGTCTTACAAATTGTTTTCATAAATAGACTATGCCTTAATATATAAATAAACGTTTTTACACGACCCCAGGTATAATTCTCAGGACATAATATTGGGATGAAAGGGATAAACGTACAAGACAAAAAAGTACAAGTTTTTAGAGACTTCCTAGTTCTTCCTGCCCAACACAAGGAAAGAATTGAATTTGAAAAGCTTCATAAGCATTTCTTTCACAGAATTGTGCCAAAAATATAGCGGAACAGATGCCCTTTAAATGAAATTTCTAGGGGAACTAAAACAAATAACAAAAAAATTTTAACACAGCTCAAATTCAGGCGTATAATTAGACTAAGCCCACAAAATATTTCAATAAAATTGTTTTTATATTTTTTGATAGATTGAACAAATATATGTAATTTAATAACAATATTGGTTTACTTTTAAAATATCTTGATAGTAAGGTTAAAAATATTTAGATAAAATGTACACAATTTATTATTTTACTGAGCAAAACTGATTTACTGTAAAAATCATTTTGGAATTAATAAAAACAGTTAAGTGTTCAAAACTAATTTTAGTCTTCAATGAGATGAATTAAGTATTCGTTATTGTATTTTAAATTTAATTAATAAAACAAACTTTTTCTACTTCATTTTCATTTGATTTTCTCTTTTTTCTTTTCTTCTTTTTTACTTTACTTGAGTTTTGACTCTACAAGTATTTTTTTAAAACGTAAATAAAGATTAACATATTTTACTTAAATTACATTGTTGTACTGTATTTGTTAGTATTCAGATTTAACTTTGACATTTTGAATAAACACTCAAACTTTTAATTAACCAAACATACCACTATATTGGATATTTTATTGAAGTTATTAAAAAAAGATAGCAATACTATCACGGTTGTCAAATGTTTTTGGCAAATTTTCTAGAGATTTAAAAACTTCTTCCATGTTTTTGTAATCATACGTTTTTGGGTCGTTTGTTTTTAATAAGTATAAGAAAAAAAAATGTGTTAAAAAGGAAAACGATATAGAAAAAATACTGTAAATCTTCTTTAAATGTGTTTTTTAATAAAAAAAAGTGTTTGATGATGAAAAAATTGTTTAGATTTTTGGGTCAAATCTAACTTTTACTACATAACATGTAAAAGTTGCTTTAAATATTAGGTTTTTATTGTTTTTTTTTTCAATATTACAGGTTTTTTCAGGTTTCGTAGCAACCCTATAAAACATCAAACTCAATCAGATAATTTTCAGCAGAAAAAAACTAAAATAACTATATTTTGTGCTGCTTTTTTACATTATCAGCAACTTGAATAAAAAAATCACTGACAAACTCTAGATGTCAGAGCAATAATGATTTAAAAAATTGTTTTTAAATCTTTAGATAGATTGAGCAAATAATTGTTATTTATTGCATTTTAATAATGACCATACTAATTTGTTTAAATAATATCTAAATAGTTAGGTTAAAAATAGTTTAGATAAAATGTACACAATTTATTATTTTACTGAGCAAAACTGATTTACTGTAAAAATCATTTTGGAATTAATAAAAACAGTTAAGTGTTCAAAACTAATTTTAGTCTTCAATGAGATGAATTAAGTATTCGTTATTGTATTTTAAATTTAATTAATAAAACAAACTTTTTCTACTTCATTTTCATTTGATTTTCTCTTTTTTCTTTTCTTCTTTTTTACTTTACTTGAGTTTTGACTCTACAAGTATTTTTTTATAACATAAATAAAGATTAACATATTTTACTTAAATTACATTGTTGTACTGTATTTGTTAGTATTCAGATTTAACTTTGACATTTTGAATAAACACTCAAACTTTTAATTAACCAAACATACCACTATATTGGATATTTTATTGAAGTTATTAAAAAAAGATAGCAATACTATCACGGTTGTCAAATGTTTTTGGCAAATTTTCTAGAGATTTAAAAACTTCTTCCATGTTTTTGTAATCATACGTTTTTGGGTCGTTTGTTTTTAATAAGTATAAGAAAAAAAAATGTGTTAAAAAGGAAAACGATATAGAAAAAATACTGTAAATCTTCTTTAAATGTGTTTTTTAATAAAAAAAATTGTTTGATGATAAAAAAATTGTTTAGATTTTTGGGTCAAATCTAACTTTTACTACATAACATGTAAAAGTTGCTTTAAATACTAGGTTTTTATTGTTTTTTTTTTCAATATTACAGGTTTTTTCAGGTTTCGTAGCAACCCTGAAAAACATCAAACTCAATCAGATAATTTTCAGCAGAAAAAAACTAAAATAACTATATTTTGTGCTGCTTTTTTACATTATCAGCAACTTGAATAAAAAAATCACTGACAAACTCTAGATGTCAGAGCAATAAAGATTTAAAAAATTGTTTTTAAATCTTTAGATAGATTGAGCAAGTAATTGTTATTTATTGCATTTTAATAATGACCATACTAATTTATTTAAATAATATCTAAATAGTTAGGTTAAAAATAGTTTAGATAAAATGTACACAAATTAATATTTTACTGAGCAAATTTTTTTACTGTGTAAATCTTTTTGAAATTAATAAAAACAGTTAAAATGTGCAAAACACATTTTTAGTCTTAATTGATATGAATTAAGTATTCGTTATTGTATTTTAAATTTAATTCATAAAAAAAACTTTTTCTACTTCATTTTCATTTGATTTTCTCTTTTTTCTTTTCTTCTTTATTTTTTTGTTGCAGTTTTGTCTCTATAAGTTTTTTTATATTATAAATAAACATCAACATATATTACTTAAAATACACTGTTGTACTGTTTTTGTTAGTATTCAGATTTAACTATGAGATTTTGACTAATTACTCAAGTTTTTAGATAACCAAACATACCTTAACTATAGTGGAGATTTTATCGAAGCTATTAAAAAAAGATAGTTATAATATCAGGGTTGTCAAATGTTTTTAGCAAATTCTTTAAAGAATTTCAAAATTTCTTAAATGTTTTTAAAATCATAAGTTTTAGGCTATTTTTTTTTATAAATAAGTTTAAGACGAAAAATTGTGTAAATTAGTAAAACGATATGTTAAAATCCTCAATAAATGTGTTTTTTAAGAAGGAAAAGTATATGATGATGACAGAGAAAAGTTTTCTAGATTTCTTCTGTCAATTCTGAATTTTACTACTTAACATGTAAAAGTTGTTTGATATGCCTGGTTTTTTAGTGATTATTGTTCAAAATTTCAGGTTTTTTCAGATGTTTTGGCAACCCTGAAAAACATTAAACCCAACAAGCCAGTTTTCAGCAAAAAAACTAAAAAAATTATATTTTGAGCTGCTTTTTTACATTATTAGCAATTTAAAAAATAAATCACTACCAAACTCTATATGTCAGAGCAAAAGATGCACTAAATATTTTAAGAAAGTGTCATATATTTTTGATAGATTGATCAAATAGATGTAACTTATTGCTTTCTAATAATAAGCATAAAAAATTACTAAAAAAAATATCTTAATTATCAAGTTAAGTTAGACAAAAAGTGTACATAATTTATTAACTTATCTGACCAAACTGTTTTACTGTATAGATCTTTTTAGAGTTACTAAAACAGTAAAATTTACAAAACACATTTATAGTCTTCAATAATATTAATTAAGTAATCATGTTTTATTTTAAATAACATTAATAAAACAAACCTTTTCTACTTCTTTTTCATTTGATTTTCTCTTTTTACTTTTTTCCTTGACAGTTTTTGTTGATTTCAAACTCTATAAGTTTTTTTTATAACTTTATTTAACAATAACATATATTACAATGGTTATTTACTTATCCTGACTTCACTTATCCGGATAATTTAAGTCAGATAAAATTCAAAAATTTTCAATAGTAAACACAATAATTCATTCAAAAAGTGTCACAACGTTTTAAACTCTATGAGTTCTCTACTGTAAAACGTAGAAAAACTTATAAAACAAACATATATTATTTCTTATTTTAGTAAAGCTTCCAATAATTACTAGTTTGTTAAGAGTGATTAAATTCCGTTAAGTTGACTTTAAGCTTAGTCAAAGTTTCTCGTTTTCTTTCTTCCTTTTTTTTTAAGTTTTTATTTTCATTGAAAGGGAAAGGTTTATATCATTTATTGTTTTTAAAGACAAATTTAATTTATTTTTTTTCTTAAACAAAAAATTATCTTTTTCTAAATCTGATTGTTAGGGCAGGTTGAGTTGCAAATGGAAAATTTTACATGTTTGACCCTCAAAAAACATATAAAATTTAAGAGGTTAGTAAGTCTGATGTTTTTACCTTGGAAAAAATAAATTAATTAACCTTAAGCTCAGCTTTTATTATTTATCATTTTATTATATATTACTCACAATTACTATGTATTTTTTTACCATAACACTCTTATTACGCATTGCATCATATGCAGCAGCTTTATTGTTATATGAAAAAATTGATTTTTTGTACTTATCCGGAATTTTGATTATCCGGACGTGTTAACAGAAAATCATGCTAAACGTGTCTGGATAAGTGAATAAGCACTGTACTTAATAAAGTCAAAATAAACTGTTAAACTGTTATTTGTTTATACACTTGATTCTGAAATTTTCGCCTAATAACTTAAACTTATAAATAACCAATTAAGTCTTAAATTTATTGGAAATTACTTTAAAGTTGTTTAGAAAGAAGATAGTAATAACATCAGGGTTGTCAAATGTAATTAGCAAATTTTCTCAAGGTTTTCAAAATTTCTTCCACCTTTTTAATATTACATGTTTCAGGGACCTTTTTAGTTTGATCATGGTTGCCACTGATCAAGCTGGAAAAAATTTCCTGACTTTTCTTGACTTTTTGCCAAAATTTTCCTGACTTTTCTAAATCAAACTCTTAAATTAAATTAATTCTAAAATAAATAATCCAACACTTGAAACTATATAAAGCTTTAAATCTAATATTAATACAGGTTAAAAACAACAGTTCTTTGCTGAATTCTATCAAACTTCCAGTACACCACTTAAACCATCTGTGTATGATTCATGTTTGTAATATACAGCTCATCAGCAAAATACTTGTACTATCACCTTATAAACACAGCATGTCTGAAAAAAGACACATTTTTTTAGCATTTCACAGCATAAAAATATCTAGATAAACAAATGACATATAAGGAACTTTTAAAATTTTTGTGTATATATCACAGTTTCACTATGGAAGTATCCTTGCTACAGATGATCAATACTAAAAAGCTTACAAAATCTGCTTGTTCAAGTAGGGTACTTGTTCAAAATATTAACAGAAAATTTTTGCAGTTTTATAAAGAATGTTCTATTAATTTATACCAGGTGAAAGCTTTGGAAATAAAATAAAATGTTTTTTTTAATTTCCAGGAAAATTTTGGAATTTTTTTCTGACTTTAAAGGACTTTTAATCAATTTTTACCATTTGAAGGCTTTGAAAAACAAGGAATTTTGTAAACTTAAACTGACAAAATCTGATAGTTTTTTTTATTTTTATAAAATTTCTTGACTTTTTTTCAAAACCCCCCATTTTTTCCTGACTTATGTCATTTAAAAATTTTTTTCCTAAATTTTCCTGATATTGACTTTTCCTGACCGAGTGGCAACCCTGTTTGATATAAGATTTCAGGAAAATAGTGTGTTAAAAAATTAAACGATATAGAAAACATACTGTAAATCTTCTTTAAATGTGTTTTTTAATTGAAAAAGTGTTTGATGATGACAAAAAAAAATTATCAAGATTATCATTTACTACTTAACATGTAAAAGTTGTTTGAAATACCAGGTTTTTTAGTGATTTTTTTCAATATTACAGGTTTTTCTTGGTTTTGTTGCAACCCTGAAAACATCAAACCCAATAAGCTAATTTTGAGCAAAAAAAAATAAATATACTATATTTTGTGCTGCTTTTTCTCATTACTAGCAACTTAATAAATAAAATCACTACCAAACTCTATATGTCAGAGCTACAGATGCACTAATTATTTTAGGAAATTATCTTTATATCTTTAGATAGATTGAGCAATTACATGTAATTTATTGTATTTTATTAATACCCATACTAATTTACTTAAAAAATATCTAAATAGTTAGGTTTAAAATATTTTAGATAAAATGTACACAATATATTAATTTTACTATGCAGAACTGATTTACAGTGTAAATCTTTTTGAAATAAGTAAAAACATTTTAATGTACAAAACACAATTTTGGTCTTCAAAAATAAGAATTTATAATCATAATTGTACTTATAATAAAATTCGTAAAACAAACTTTTTTTACTTCAATTTCATTTGATTTTCTCTTTTTACTTTTCTTCTTTAATGTACTACTTGAGTTTTGACTCTATAAGTTTTTTTATATTATAAATAGTATCAATATATATTACTAAAATACACTGTTGTACTGTGTTTTGTTTGTTTCTATATTTAACTTTGAGATTTTGACTAATTGCTTAAATTTTTAAATAACCAAATATACCTTAACTGTATTGGAGATTTTATTGAAGTTTTTAAAAAAGATACTTATAATATCAGCGTTGTCAAATGTTTTTGGCAAATTTTCTCAAGATTTTCAAAATTTTTTCCATGTTTTTAAAATCATACTTTTTGGGTCGTTTTTTTTATAATAAGTTTAAGACTAAAAATTGTGTTAGATAGTAAAACAATATATAATATATCCTTTATAAATATATCTCCTCTTAATAAAATCAAAAAAAAGTATTTGAAGATGACAAAGAAAATTTTTCTAGTTTTCTTGTGTCAATTCTGAGTTTTACTACTTAACATGTAAAAATTGTTTGAAATTCCTGGTTTTTTAGTGATTTTCTTTTCAAAATTCTAGGTTTTTTTAGATTTTGTTTGAGAATTTTCAGATTGTGTTAAATAGTATAATGACATGGAAAAGATACTCTAAAGTTACTTTAAAAGAACATGTATAAGTTATTTAAAATTAAAGGTTCTTACAGACTTTTTAGTAAATTTTGTTCAAAATCAAGATTTGTTAGCCTAAATAGTTAAAATTCAGGTTTTTCTAGAATTTTAGGCTTTTGGCAATGCTTCAATATGTATACATATACATATTTATATATAAATATAAGTATTTTAACATCACTTCACTCTTCCAGATTAGTCATATTCAGCAAAGCATTTTTTATTTGTTGATTTTATTTTAAAGATCTTTAACTTAGCTAGCTATTGCATTTTAATATTTTGTAAAAGGGGACAAAGTTAGAGTACTATATAGGTTCCTTATAGAAGGACTACTTAAAAGTTAAAACAAAAGCAAAAAAAAAAAACATTAAAAATATATTTTTTTCTAAGAAATGCTTCTGAAACTTTCTCAGTTTAGAATTAACTAACAATAAATAATAAAATGTAGGAACTATATAAGGATTTTTTGTATACTAAAAAGATTGTAATTTTTTTTATACTGCTCATAAAATTCTAAAACTTAATAACTCTAAGTTAGACTTTTAAAATCAGAACAAATTTGCGATGATATTATTTTTCATAAGTTAATCTGGAAAACTTTACATAACTGACTTTATCTTGAAAGTCATTGTTTTTCTATTCTATGAAAAAGTATCTTATAGTACAAAAAATACTTTTTAATTAAGGGGCATTGTTTACTTTTGTAGAAAATTTTTATGAAAAATTCAGTAGTACTAAGTAGTTACATCATTAAAACAATGTAAAAACAAATGGTGTAAACATTAAATGTTTCAAAATGGATTAACTAGAACGGTGATTTTTAATTAAGATAAAATGTTAAGTAAATAAAATAAAAACCTTATCTTCTTCTCCACAAAGATCCTTCATTTTATTTTTCTTCTTTTTCTTCTTCTTTTGTTAATTAGATCAATAAACTTAAAGAAAAAGTTATACTTATTGATATTATAAAAGTTAGATAACAGAAACTATTATATCTACATAAGTTTTGAATAAAACACAAAAGTACTTAATTATTGTAAATTATTCATCTAAATTTTCTTTTGTCTAAATACTTTTAAAAACCAATGTTAAACATATTCATTATCTTATTTGAAATTAAAACAACAGCTCTTGAATTCTTTTCTAATTTAAACACTATACTATAAAACATGCTACAACCAAATTAAGTTTTTCCTTACAGCTAAAATACAGCTAAAAACAACTTTCATTCATAACTTATTTTTTAAAGGTTCAACTAAACAAAATTAAAAAAAAAAAAAAATTAAATGTATTTTAATAACTTAATTATTTATAGATAAGTAAACTACTAACCTAGGATCAATACATACTGAGTTTAAATAGGCTTACAATTTTAATAAACATTTTTTTTATTGTCTATATCATAAGCAAAAAAAATATATAGTTAAATTAGCCTTTTGTTTACTTAAACAACTACATTAAGACAAATATAGTAATTATTATTTTACACTTATGAAAAACTTTAAAAAAGTTATTTTTACTTTTATTCCCATATTAATGACAATTAGCTTAAATTGGTTTTGACTCAAGGTTGATATCAGCAGAAATGGATAGAAAAAAGAGTTTTTTTTTTTGAGAATTAATCTCATTATTGAACATAAATAAAGTAAACCGAATTTATTTTGTAGTCGTCTGAAAGGATTTTCTTTTTACAGTGTTAATGAAAATTGCTCAAAAATTGTATTTAAAATATATGGTGTGAGGCTTGATTACCAAAAGGTCTTTCTCCACATCATAGTTGTACTATTGACCATAGTTGTACTATTGACCATAGTTGTACTATTGACAATAGTTGTGCTATTGACCAGAGTTGTTATTATTTACCAGGGAGGATAAATGTTTTTGATGAATTTTACAAGGTTTTTGAAATTCTTTTTGCATTTTTAAAAAACACGTTTTTGGGTCTATTTTTAGTTTAAAATTGATTTCAAGGTATATGATTGTGTTAAAAAGTATTAAAAAAAACACTCTAATGCTTTTTCTTATGTTTCTTTTAATAAAAATTACTTTGGTGATGACAAAACTTTTTTCTATATATAATACATTTTTGGTGTCAACTTCAAATTCTTCTACTTACCATGTAAAAATTATTTAAAACTCCAAGTTTTCTAGTTTTTTTTTATAAGGTTGCTTAGATAACAGGTTTTTTAGCCTTTGATTTACATTTTTCTTTATTTGTTTTTTTTTTCTGGTCTTTAGGCATAAAATTGTTTTGAGCAATTTTAATAAAATTAAAACTTTAAAATTAGTTATGTTTACAAGTTTTTTAACAATCAAAATAATAGAAGTTAAAATTTATAAGTAATTTATTTTAAAACCATTACTGCTAATATTGACTATGAATACTACAGTCTATAACAGGGTTTCCCAAAGTGGGCCAAGTGACCCCCTAGGGGTCCATGACAGATACTCAGGGGGCCATGAGCAGTAAAGGGGGAAGAGGGGGGGGGGCATGAGGCCATAACTTAAAACTTACACTAGATATGCTTGAGTTGCAGATGAAGAGTAAAAAAAAGTCTTATGTGTATTTTGTGGTAGTTTAGAAACTTACACTAGATATTCTTGAGTTGCAGATGAAGAGCAAAAAAAATAAAGTCTTATGTGTATTTTATGGTAGTTTAGAAACTTACACTAGATATTCTTGAGTTGCAGATGAAGAGCAAAAAAAGAAAGGTCTTATGTGTATTTTATCTTAGTTTATGAGTAACCTATATGTTGAAGGGGGCCATTGCTTTTTCAAACTCTTTAAAGGGGGCCATTTGCAAAAAAGTTTGGGAAACCCTGGTCTATAATGTGAGTTTGATTTATTTTTATAAACTTTTAATCTGAGACTTGTATTATTGTCTATTCTTTAAGAGCTACTACAATAAACTCAAACAACAAAGCAATAATAAACTGAGAAAGAAAAGTTATGATGTTATTTTAAACAAGTTGTTTATTTCAAACATAAAACTGTAAAAGCAAAATTTAATTTTAAGTTTATTAATAATTAAACTGTATATCAGCTTGTATAAAGATAAAATTAAAAAGCTGTTTAAGATTTTCATAGCTGTTATTCGATAATATATATATATAATGTAGTGTAAAACCACACTAAAAACCATTATTATACTTTAATTAAACTTAGAACTAAATTTTACTTAAAGGTATTATATACTACTTGTATAAATTAGGGTATACTAACATTTCCAACCCGCGCTCAATTCCAACCAACACGATTCCAACCCGATCAAATCCCACCCGAATCAAATCCCACCTGAATCAATTCCAACCCGATCAAATCCCACCCGAATCAATTCCAACCCGATCAAATCCCACCCGATTAATTCCCACCCAAATCAAATCCCACCCGATCATTTCCCACCTGAATCAAATCCCACCCGATCAAATCCCACCCGAATCAATTCCCACCCGATCAAATCCAACCCGAATCAAATCAAACCCGAATCAGTTCCAACCCGATCAAATCCCACCCGAATCAACTCCCTCCCGATCATTTCCCACCCGATCAAATCCAACCCGAATCAATTCCAACCCGATCAAATCTCACCCGAATCAAATCCCACCCGATCAAATCCCACCCAAATCAAATCCAACCCGCATAATTCCAACACGAATTAAATACCGGCCAAATCAATTCCCACCCAATCAATTCCCATCCAAGTAAATTATCACTCGAATGAACTCTCATTCGACTCAATCCAGTTTATAAATATTTCAAATAAAATAATATCAGCCTTTATATATCTTATACGGTTACTTCAGATCAATAGTTCTATGCATAAATTCTAATCCGTTTAAATTTTGTACATGTAAAGTTTAGAAAAAAGATTGATTATATGTTTCAATCAAGTTCCGTTCTTTTTAAATTTAAAATTTCATTTTACCTCATAAATTTCGACCAAAAAAGTTATTTTAATTAATGTTTAACAATTTAAAAAACGTTTTATAATAACTTTTAATGAGAGAAATTATTACTTTAACAAATTTTTATTATTTTTATTTTCAATAAGCTGTACTGTACCTAACTGCAGGGGCGTGTTTAGACTGGTTACCTGGAGCCTGTGCAACGATGAAAAAAGACGAAAATGAGAAAAAGAAAGTTTCTTTTATTAACCAAAAAAGCTGTTTATTTATAAACTTTTACTTGTTTCGCTTGTGTCTTCCTTCCAAAATTGTAAATGTTAAAACAACGAGCATTAAAAATGCTTTAACAACCAAATGCAATAACAAAATCCAAACATTTTATTTCATCGTAAAAAAGGTTTGTTTTTGTGATATGCGCTAATAAGAAAAAGTTTTATTTTATTTTTATTTTGTTATAAACGGCTTATAACTTTTGAAACTTTGTTTGTAAAGAAGACTTTTCATTAACTTATACGTTATTTACAACTATATATTTATTGTTTACTTATTTTCTTATTGCAACTTTATTTCTAACTAACTAGCAATATTAATTTCTATAGTAGTTACAAAGGTAGATTTAATTGGACATAAATCAGTTACCGTAGAATACTTTGTTATAAAAAATATTTCGGATACTAAAAAAACTTGAAATTGGTTTGAACTTGATTTGGATTGAATTGTATCAGCCGTAAAAGCATTTTACAAAAGGTAGGCCAATTTTCTTTGCCGGCCGTAATTACTTAAAAACGTTTAGTAATCAACGAAAAAAATTAATTTAGGTCTAGAGTTCAATAAAATAAGCGTTAAAATAATTTTCAAATTCCAAAGCTCTTATTAAAGAAAACTATGTTGTACAGTACTATATTATTTTGTTGTTTTAACTAATTACAAAAACTAAAATATAATTAAGTGTCAATGTCAATTGTTCCAACTCGTACAAAAAAAATTAATTGGACATAAATTAGTTAACATGATAGAAAATGGTTCCAATACTAAAAACTTAGTTATTATTTAAACCTGATCTTGATTAAATTTTAGTAACAATGATAGCATTTTACAAGTAACAGATCAACTTTCTGTTGCTCGCAAGTCGTAATTATTTGATTATCGTAGTTATCAACAAACAAAAATGACATTAAACTAAAAACATGATAATATAAGCAACAGTAACAATTTTAGCTTAAATAAAAAAATTGTTCTTACCTTACTAACTTCATATTTCAAATGATTTTTAGAAATACAAAAACTAAAGTTTTAATGTGAGTTCCAAACGTATTACAATTTTTAATTCGTACAAGAATAAATATAATCGGGTTTGATAATATAGTGGGAATTGACTGGGTAGGAATTATGTTGATGGGAAATGATCAGGTGGTAAATGATCAGGTGGGAATTGATTTGGGTGGGAATTGATTGGGTTGGATTCGATTTGGGTGGGATTTGATAGGGTTAGATTTGATTTGGGTGGGAATTGATTCGGGTTGGATTTGATCGGGTGGGATTTGATTCGGGTGGGAAATGATCGGGTGGGAAATGATTGGGTGGGGTTTGATTTGGGTGAGATTTTATTCGGGTTGTATTTGATCGGGTGGGATTTGATTCGGGTGGGAAATGATCGGGTGGGAAATGATCGGGTGGGATTTGATTTGGGTGGGATTTGATTCGGGTTGGATTTGATCGGGTGGGATTTGATTTGGGTTGGAATTGATCGGGTGGCCAATGATCTGGTGGAAATTGATTTGGGTTGGAATTGATCGGGTGGGAATTGTGCACGGGTTGGAACTGAACGGTTCCCATAAATTAGGCATGACTTTTGGTGGTTCTATTTTATGTTAAAGAACATATCAAAAACTAAAAAAAAGGTCATCAGACAAAAAAAATACTTAAAATGTTATTGAACCTCTGGTTATGAACCTATTGTCTTATTTATATTAACTTGTCTTTTTATTTAGCCTTCATTATAGTAATTTATATAATATTAAATATAAACGAAGAATTAAAAAAACAATCTTACTGCTGCTGACCTAGGCTTTTTAGTAAAATGATAAAGATGGGTATTACCCCACTCTGTTTTATCATTATAAACAAACTCTTCTTTAATGTAAATAAGACAAAGTCTTTCTCATTCAAATCATAAACAGGTTGCATGCAAAAATCTACCTGCCCTCCATTATAGAAAAATATTATGTAAAATCCTTGACACAACACATAAAATATAAACATCAAAACTCACAATTTGTGGAAAAATCAGGAATTTTTAATCCTTAATCAAACCAAAAAAAAAAAATAGGTCTAAGGATCTGGTGTACAAAAAGACCTCTTAGTAATCAAAGCATACATATTTACAATAATATTTACAAAGTAAACTCATTAAAAAAACAGTATACTAAATATTAGGCAGTAAAAATTTAGGTAATTACCTGGCATGATGTTGCTATAATATCAAACTGAAATCATATTTTATTTGAGGTCTATTTTAACCATAGTTTCAGGCTAAAAATGACATTTTATAAATACTTAAATAGTAAAATTAAGCTTGTTTATCATTAAACAATAAAATTTGCTGTAATTTTACAATATAAATTAATTATAACAATACAATACTTTATATTAACTACAAACCTGTAAAATAAAACGATTAAATGTTAAGGTTTTAGCAGTTTATAATAAAAAAATTCTGGTTATTTTAAAAGCTTATTTAAACAAACCACCTTTTATACTAAACATATTAGGCATTAAACTTAGATTTTTAGCCTAAAAATATGGTTAAAATAGACCTTAAACATAGTGTAATTTCAGCTTGATATTGGTGCAACATCATGCTAGGTAAATATCAAAAAATGACAACAAAATTCAACTTCAACTATCTTTGGTATCTAAAAATAATTTATAGACATAGCTCAAATATATTAACTGAAACTTTTACTAGTTTTTTTATCAGTGTTCTTTTTTTATTCACAGGCTAACCATTTGCCTGTTACTCTTGGTAAACCCTTAAGTTTGACAATTAAGGATAAAAAACCTAAAATTTGTGAATATTGAAAAATTATAATTTAATTTTTTTCTCAAAAGTTTGGTAGTTAAATTATGATTTAAAACAAAAATTCTATCCTGTAAACAAATCTAATTTTATTAAAGCCACATTTAAATTAGTTTACTGTATATTTTCAATGTTGTTATACTATTTAACATAGTTTTTTACCTTAAATATAATTTCTAGCTAAAAAAAGACTTTAAAACACTGGAAGCTTTCAAAAACATGGAAGAAGTTCAGAAAACTTATAAGAAAAAATCAGTGGCCACCTTGTATATACTGCCAGGTCTTAATTTCTACAGTGAGCTTTTTAAAAGTTAAGACACACTTTAAGAAGCAGCCATTGTTTGAAACTAAACAGTTTTTGTTATATTGACAAAACAAATATTTCTTTTTAACATTATTTTAAATCTGGGTATCCCAAACCAGGTCAAGTGGCCCCCTGGGTATCATTACAGAATTTTAGGGGGCCATGAGAAGCACAGGGGCCAAAGGGGATGAGGTCAACTCCAGATTTGAAACTTAAACTAGATATTCTGGAGTTGATAATGGAAATGCAAAAAAAAGGTCTTATTTTGTTTAGAAATCCTGTTGGAGAAAGCAAATTTTTTAGAATTGTCATCAAAGTTTAAGAATCAAAGGGGACCCTTTAAAGAAAATTTTGGGAAACCCTGTTTTAAATTATCAAAATTAAAAATTTTTGTTTAATATAATTTTGAGTTTAGTTTGAAATAAATAAAAATTATCAATTTGAAAATTTTTGAATATTTCTTAATAAAGTTAAACATGTAGATAGATGTTTAAATATAGAAATAAAACCAGAATTTTTTCATTTTTTCTTTGAAAGATTGTTTTCTTTTCGATCTGTAAATAATTGGTCTTGTAATTAAAGCTTATTTTAGGATGTTTATACTTTTTAAAAAGCATACTCTGGAAGTTAGGACATGGTAGTAAATAAAAATTGAATGTCAATAAAAAAAGAGTTTCTGTGAAAATAGTTTAATAAAGTATGTAATTTTGTAAAAAACCTTATTTACTACGTTTACTTATTAAACCTAAATTTACTTGGTTTTTTTTGCAAATAAGTATTTATTATATTGATAAATGCAGAAAAAATGGTACAAAACTCATCTACAAAAATAATGAGACCAGTCAATTTGCACAAGACATTTCTGCACAAGGAGTCAGTTTTGCTTGTTTGTCCCCTTTGTGCACTTATTTAAGTCCCCACCAAGGAAAAAGTTTAAAAAAAAATTAGAAGCAACTTGTTTATAAAAAAGTTACTGACCAAAGATTAGGGTGACAGTGATAGAAAAAAACTTAAAAAAAAGTTCAAACCCCTGCAAAAGTTTCTTCATACAAAAGTGACAAAATGCAAAAATATTAATCTGTGCAAAAATGACACTGTGCAAAAGTGTACCTATGTGTTTTTTACACAACTACTTTTTTTACTTTTATACAACAACTACTTTTTTATAAATCAAAAAATAAGAGATAAAAGAGACATTTTACAAACTTCAACATGCAGAAAGATATAAATATAACATAAAATTTGAAACACTTTAAATTTTCTATAATTGCTATTTAATTCACAAAATTGTATGACAATATTTATATTTTATATCTGTTTTTAAAACTTTCTAAAACACAAATCCAAAACTTGCAACTTAACATGTTAAATGTTTAAGCAAGTCTTGCCCTATGTGTTCCAGTTATAAAATTTATTTTCCTTTTAAACCTTGTGTAAATGATCAGCAAGTTTAAGGCTATTTTATTCAATTTAAAATTTATTATTGTTTATTTATATCAACCTTACTTATTGAATTAATTATTTTAAATGGTGTTTTGATCACTTAATTAACAGTTTGTTAAGTAGCAAGTCTATTTTAATCAGCATCAAATGATATTATATAATCACTATACAATACATACAGTATAAATGTTCTACAAAGAATGTAGGTTTTTCTTTTTATTTAACAGAAAGCTTTTTATTTTTGAACTTTATTATACATCAGGGTGACTATGCACTCTAAATACTCAGTACATTCACAGATAATTTGGAAATTCTGGAATTCTGGAAAAACCTTAATTTAACAAGTTTTGAAAATAACCTGAAGAAAACTGGAATTTTTAACAAAAATTACTAAAAATCAGAGAGAAAGCTTGCAATTTGAACAGTATAAAATGTAAAATGATAAAAATTTTATTAGTTTCATAAAATTTATTATTTACAAGATAAGTTTTTGTATCATTTAAGATTTAATTTGTTAAAAACTACATCTAAAATAGCATTACATTAATTTAATATTTTAATATTATTTAAGACAGCATTTAACATTAAACTTATTTTTATACTAAAATAATAAAAAAACTTCTACTTTCCAAACCTTAAAAAAAATTAAAACACCTTAAAAACCCTAGTTAATCAACCTTAATCTCAACTTAAAAAAATTTAGAATTTTATCATTTTTTAAACTCAGGCTGACTGAGCATAAGTATTTTTTGTAAAAATCAGGATAGATTTAACAATTTATTGTCATCTCAGGACAGATATTTTTCTTGTTTTTGAATGAGATTTAGATGATCCAGTTTCAACGTTTTGTTTTCTCTTTGTTATTGTATTATGTTTGTTTAAACATCAAATATTGAAAAAAAATAGATAAGGATTTTATTTTATTACATAGAAGAAAAATAAACATCAAGTTTATGAAGTTTGCATTAAAGGATTTAAACAAAACTCGAAATGATTAAGGATTGTTTGAAGTCACTCAGTACAGTATTTGGTCACATAGTTTTTTGATTCAAAAAATGGTAACATTGTATATTTTATAATGATAAAGTTTCAAAATTTAACAACACAAATAGATATGTTTAATAACAACTTTTTACAGAATATTTTAATAGTTAGCTTGTTTTTAGATATAAAATTGAATAAGCTAGAGAAAGCATTTTATTGAAAGAAAATACTTTATATCAGTAAAAAATTACATTAATTTTAATACATTACTAAACAGATTGACAAACATATTTCCAGACATAACTCAAGCAGAGAAAATAATGTCAGGATACAAAGAAGTGATTGAAAGTCAAAATTTAGAAATCAAATTTTTACAGGAAGAAAATTGCAGATTGGAAAAAGAAAGAGAAAAATTTGCTGATGAAAATTTAAAGCTTTTAATCCAAATAAACGAAATAAAAGCAGATTATAGTGTAAAAAACTCTGAGTTAGTTTTACTTTTTTTTTTTAATATGTTGTAAATATTTTCTTTCAAGAATAACTCCTAACCTAATTTGTAAAGTTTATTTATTACATTAAATTATAAAAAGTTCATGGCTGTAAAAAATTTTTAATAACATATTTTTTAAAGGACACCTGTGAATTTCTTTTTACTATACTTATTGGTACTTTTAATTCATTGTGTTAAACATTTAAATATCTGCTGCTCTTGTATAAGGTGTTGAACTTAGTATTGACTTTTTTGAGGAGGCTTTGAATATTTTCAGTTTTTGTAAAGTCCTTCTTTTAAGTGCGTGTTTCAGGTGAAACGTTTCCTACGTGTCCCTTGTAGGTTTAAGTGCCCAAATGGACAAACATATATGCAACAAATATTGTTGCTGACAAGTTCCATTTATAATGAAGCTTAAAGTCCAACAGTTTACAATATATGTTTCCTATTCCTAATGTATCTAATATTTTATAAAGTTATTTAGTTTTCTACTTTTTACTACATAAGCTCTGTTAGCAAAATTAAAATTATTGCTGGGACTGCCTTAAACAAGCAGCTGTTTTGAAGCCCATCTTCTTCCATACTAACCTCATAATTTTTTCTTTTCTACCAATGGATTTTTTATTTCTACCTGTGGATCTGTTTTTCCAAACATCAGATCTTCCGCATTAATTCCTATTTGACCTTAGAATCTTTGTTATCAACTAAAGGATCTTCTACAACATGTACATAGTTTATTGAACAGAATTGACATTCCACTAGATTCTTGTTTTAAATAATGAAAAATTTGCTAAGATAATTATTCTTAGTGAAATGCGATACAATGAGCTAAATAACTCTGCAATAACATAGAAGGCAAATTGTTATATAAAAACTTTATTATAAAGAACTACCATGTCACTGATTAAAATTTTAACGTATTTACAGGTTCAAGATGCAAGATAGAATTATGTCTGAAGCATTTGCTTTGTTAGTCAAAAAGATTAAGTCATTAGAAAATGAGCTCAAGTTAGAAAATACAAATTTAATATTTATATATACATAATACAATTTATTTCAGAAATTTATATTTATTTTATCAGAATACAGTAACTTACTGAGAAGTACATGAAACTTTATGATTCATGTATGAAACAGCTGTATAAATTATAGTTTTTATATAATTAGATAAATAGTACAGTTTATTATACACACATGCAATAAAAACATTTATAACTTCTACATAAGTTTATATTAAGATTAGCTACCTAAATTTATTAATATTTCTTTGACACATCATTATGTGGGTTTTTGTGTTTATGAAACACAAAAAAAGTTTTGCTGTTAATTTTATTATTGTTCTGATGACTCTTAAAGCATAGATAGTAAACAATAGAAAAATAGTTGTTTTTCTATCATTATTTGACAATTTGTTATATAAACGTTAAGTACATTATTACAACGTTTTATGTAAACTAATAAAAATTGTATTCAAAAAAAATTATTAAGATTTGAAAAAACAAAGTTTTACTTATCTTTTGTACTCAATTTACCTACTATTTTTTACTTAGTTGTATAAATGTGCAGTTTCTTATAGTTTTAAACTAATCAATCATGAATAAATTAATGTGATAATAAATAGTTATAATATTAATATATTTAGAATTTGTTAAAGTTTTTTTTTTTTAATTTCAGTTACTTAGTCTGCACAGAGTAAGTAACTAATTAAATAATAATATACAGTTTTACAAATAAAAGTTTATCCAAAACACAGTATATCATGTGTAGGACATTCTTCACGATAACAAACTATACAAAATACTGTATATTGAAAATTCTAAATGTTAAGTTGCATACTTTCATTTGGAATTTTTTCTCTAACAAACTAATTATTTTAGACAAAAAGTCAAAAGTTTTTCATATGATTGTAAATCAACACAAACTGTAAGTACAATTGACACTCAAAGTTGTGAAGGTATTATTTACTTTTTATTAACTTAAACTGCTCAAATGTAATCTATGTTTTGGTTTATTTAATTTTTTTTTTAATGATTTAAAAACGTTTTTTGTTGACAAACAGCAAAGTCTCTAAAAATCTAATAAATAAAAAGGAAATCAATTAACAGAAATCAAAAAAGAATCAAATGCTTTTCCCACCAAAGAAAATGAAACTAAAATCAATAGTTCAAAGATGATTCAAAATGTTGACACACATCACAATAATAATACTGGTAAATTTGTTTATATGTTTAAAGCAAGGACTGGCATAACGTAGTTCAAGGGCCCTTAGAAAGTATATATAAATGATAATTCTGTGGCCTGCTAGTATATTGATTTTACACACTAAAAATTGTACAACAAGTTAACCTTTTTTGGTTAAAGTTTCCTATTTAACAGGGTCACCAAAAAACTTGGAAACCTTGGTTTTGACAATTTAAGCTAAAAAACCTGGAATTTGAGAAATTTTAGAAAAGTCTGGAAAAAATAGGAGTGTTTAATGTTTTTACATATTAAATAGAAAAATTTTGATTTGACACAAAAAGTACCATATAGATAGAAAATTATTTCATTATCAAAAATAATTTTTATTAAAAAACACATTTTAAGTAACTTTCCAGTATCTTTTCAATGTTTTTATACTACTGAACATAAATTTTTACCCTTAACTTAACTTTAAACGAAAATTAGACCAAAAAATGTGTATTTTTAAAAACCTGGAGAAAATTTTCCTAACACATTTGGCAACCCTGATTTTAACTTATTCCATTTTATTGTATCGTACTAATTTTACTGATTAGATTTGAATATTTAAAATAGACAGATTGTCTTTTTATGAGCATTTCTTCAAAGTAGAAACATCATGGTTATTTTCAACATCTGTAAGTGTTAATTAGTAAAAACTATGAAATACTGTTCAATCTTGGGTTCTTTTTGAACTTTGTAATTATAAAATTTGGCACTTATTGAATAGTTTTAGTTATTGCACGTTTTCGTGGATTCCAATATAAACTTAAGATTTGCACAGTACTTAATTAAAAAGTTAATTCTAATCACTCTATGTAATTTGTTGAAGAGTTAGATTTTAGTTATTTTCCATCAAATAACTTTTTTACTGCACTTTTAATTCATTTTAAAAGAAACATATAAAAAACCTCAAGAAGTTGTTGTATTGATAAGAACCCATTTTAATGTGTTTTGAAAAGTTTGCGTATAATAAGTAGTTTTGTTAGAACCCAATATTTAGAAAAATGTACTAATGTGTAGAGTATTATAAATTGATTATTTTAGGCATATTTTTACTCAAATGGATTTAAATACTGCATTTAGTTATATGAATTTGATTTCTTGTTTAACTCATGTTATATCTATTTTATTATTGTTAATAACCAACAATATTTTGTTTCAATTATAAGTTATTAAAAAGGTATTATTAGTTGTCATGTATAACAACAAATATAACCTTTATAATAATATTAATATATAAATTGATGACTTTTCCTTAAATCGATTAAAACATTGCACTGAAATAAGATTACTAATACAATTAATATTGTATTAGTTAATTTTTTTGAAAACTCATTTTATTTTTATCTTATTGTAGTTAGAAAGCAATTATAATTTTTTCAAGTATAAATCAAAAAATACATATTATAAGTTGTCATGTAGATTAATTGTGGAATTAAAAGCTTTTTAGTATGTTTGTTCACTTTGTAGAAACATGTCAAATTCTTAGATTAATTATAAGGCTAACGTTATTGTTTCAAAATGTGGCCCTATTTGAAAAATAAACAGCGTACTGAAAAGTTAAAACGTTTTTTTTTGGGAAGTAACTAGGTTTCATATACAAGTAAATAATTTTGGTTTATTTATCTATTTTAATTTATTGATTTGATTTATTGAAGTTCATCAGATAGTGACAGTCATTAAACAATAAGTAGAACAGGATTGTAATCAAGTTATATGAAGATTTTTAAAATTCTCGTCTGTTTAGGTGCTAGCTGATAGCTAAGTCGTTACTGAGCATAAAAATATTAGTATATTAGACGGATAGTGAGTTCATTAAGACAAATTTTGCAAAATTACCTTTAAATAATAATATGAATATTTAAAACTTAAACTGAGTCTTGTAAAAGATTGATTGAAACTAAAACTAAATAATTTTTAATATGTGATTAAAAGAGATTCTGGCCCACGAAAATGTTTCAAAATCAAAATTTTGCCAGCGAGTAACTCTAGCCTGCCAACCCCTGGTTTGAAGTTTGAATTTTTAATATAACAGATTGTAAAAGTCAAAACGTGTACATTTAAATGATCATAATTAAAAATCATCAATTTTATTTTCAAAACTAACAATCTTGCTAAAATTTTGGTTTTATGTATATATTAGTAAAAAATATTTTTTTATGTTCAATTACTTTAAAATTACAGGAAAAACAAGTGAAAGAAATTCTGAGGTTTTAGATCAGATCTTAAACTTAGAGTCATTTCAACCTTATATCTCCAACAATCAAAGTAAGTTGTTAAATTAATTGAAATTTTAAGCAATTTTTATTGTTTCACTGTAGATCAGATTTTTTATAGTACAAAATCAACTGTTTAATTTTTTCTTAGCTTAAAAAAATTGTTAATCGTTAATTTAGTTTATTGCTAGTTATAACTATAAATTTATATTAATTTTTGTCTGATTTATCAATTTAAAAAAATGTGTTTACATATTTAACTAAATCATATAAATTTTAAGTATTTCAGAAACTTAAATTGTAGTTTTTTTTTTGATTATTAAGTCAGTTTTGAAGTTTTTAATACTTTATTTTTATTGAGTATTACATTATTGTGAAACAGTTTGTATTTCAAACAATTTAAACATGAAACTCTGAAAAAAAATTAACTTCCAACAAATAAATAAGTTGATTAATTTTGATTTCAGTTATAGCAAAATTCAGAATAATTTTATTTTAATGAGATTTTCGCTTATTTAGTTGTAGCTTTAGAATATACATGAGTAAAACTAATGAATTCATATTGATTTCATAGTTATTTTAATTCTCTTAAAAACAAATTTCAAAAGAAGTATATTTTACTATTAGATATTATTGTAATACTTTTAAACCATCTATAATTAATAGTGTATACATGGTGGCCACTTAACCATAAATCCTGAAATAACCTGGAATTCGACAATTTAGGCTAAAAAATCCGGAAAAACTTGGAATTTTAAACAATTTTTACATGAAGTAGTAAAATCTTGATTTTACACAAAGAATATTTCCTAAAGTAGTTTAGAAATTTTTGTCATCATCAAATTTTTTTAGTAAAATGCACATTTCGAATTTAAAGTAGCTTATCAGTACCTTTTTAAATTATACTAATTTAGACAGTTTTTTACTTCAAACTAAAATTAAACCCAAAAACGTGTACTTTTAAAAACCTGAAACAAATTCAGAAAACCGGGAAGAAATTACTAAAAAACCAGTGCCCACCCTGTGAATGAGTTTTTTTTTTTCAACTGATTAATTAAAAGTGTAGTTTTTCCATACTAAGAAATCTACTTCTTGTAAGCTAGTTGTGCTTTTAGAATCAAAACTATAAAATCACTTTTATTTAATTTTATTTTTCACTTGAATATGTTTAAAACTTGTAATTATAAAATTCGTTATTGTAAGTAATACTTTTTGTATTTTTAAATACTTTATTATTTAAATAAAATGACCTGTAGTATAATAAAAGTTTGTAACTGTGATTTTATTGTAATTTTTTAGCTTTATGTAATTATAAGTCAAAAAGTTTAAATTTAAATAAAGTTATTTAAGGTTTAAAAAACAACTTTGTAATAAAAAACAATCAAATTTATACTTCCTTCAATTAATAAATTTTATAGAATGCAAAAATCCCCTTGAAAAATTTGTATGCTTAATCTGCAAAAAGAAATTTTCTGTTGATATTCCAAAGGAAGTAAATGATGAAGTTTTTCAGTGTAAATCTTGTGAAAAGATTTTTAATGACAAAGAAGACCTCAATGTTCATAATAAAACACATTCAAGTGAACATGTTTGTGATGTGTGTAATAAAAAATTTGGTACAAAATATCGCTTGAAAACACACCAGAAAGTTCACACAAACGAGAAAAAGTTTGTTTGCCAAATATGTCCTGACAAAAGACTGTTTAAAACAAAAGGCCAATTAAAAAGTCATATGGTGCTTCATTACGAGCCACAATTTTCTTGTCCTAGATGTGGCAAGAAGTTCCACACATTGGGTAACACAAAACAACATCTTAACAGAAACATCTGTTAAGGTGTTGTTTTGAACTTCATTGTTTATGTTAAAATTGTTATTTTTCATATATTTTTTTATTGATTTACGATACTAGTAAGCATTAAATATTTGCCACCATTTCAAACATAAAAAAATTTCTTATATATTAAAATTTTTTTTTGCATCTATTAAATATTTAGATAAATATAATGTAAAAGTAAGCATTCTATCATTTTATATGATTTTGTTAGAAATGTCATTCTTCTTTTAGGGTAAAGTCAAGAAAAGCTAAATATTTTTTATCTTAACAGTTAAAGAATATATTTACAACTCTACAGTTTAAGTTAACAGTGTTTAACCTTTTTTTAATTATTTTAAGAGAAATAAAGTCTTTTTTGATAATAGTTTCTAGTTTCAACTTAGTGTTTTTAAGTTTAAATTAAGTTGTATACTACTCAAAGTTAAATATTTTTATGACATATAAGCAACAAACTTAAAATGAAAAACATTAAATTTGTTCTAGTGTATTAAGAAATTTCTGTAATAAATCTAATGTTTTTGTTCGAAATTATAAAGTTTTATCTTTATAAATTGAGTCTTTAATTTTACATATTTGTGTAAGTTAGACCAGCCAGTTCAAATGTTCAACTGAAAGAAATTTTTAATTAATGTTAGCTGTTTAAATTTGTTTTGGTTATTTTTACGTTTGTTTATATTCATTAATAAAGCCAAGTATACAAAACCTTTCGGATAAACTGTAATATTCAACAACATATTATTAACTATAAAAAAATAAAAGTTTACAGTAACCTTATTCTTAATATTGCAACCTTATACTCAAAAACGCTATTTTGGTGTCAAAGTTCAAAACTTAATTAAATTTATTACTTTATTAAATGTTGTCTGCTTTAAGTTTATTTGAAGTTCACTTACTATAAAAACACACATTTTTTGTGTAAAATATTATATAGTTTCGTATAAGCATGTAATTTTGTTGCTATTGTAATACGTTTTCAATGTGCAGATTTCAAACTTTTATTAATTTTTTTTACTTGCATTACTACGAATTTTTTTGTAATAAATACCTTATAGTTTATTTAGTTTTATGTTATCTATTGTTAGTTGTAAATATTTGTAGAATTATTTTAGGTTTAAAATTAAAAGTGTTAAGGCCAATAATTGAAGCTGCAATTGAAAATTTTCTTTTAAGGTAAAGTTAGCTGTTTTTATTTAGTTACATATAACTTTAAATAACAAAGTGTTAGTCTTTTTTTGTAAGTAAGTTCTTACTATAAAAAAAAATTGTTTTGAAAACTATTTTAAAATTACTTTAAAAAACAAACTTACATAAAAAGTATAACACATCTTTCAATTTAATAATACCGTTGAAGCTTGTTTTTTTTTTACTTTTTTTTTTTTGTAGAAATAAAAAGCATAGTTATACAGCTCAAAAAGTCTGATCCAAGGACCTGGTGTACGAAAAAAACTTTCGGTTATTGAGTCATACACCAGGATACAGTTTAATGTTATGTTCAGGACAAAATTACTAGTGAACAAACTTCATCATATGATCCACTTTTAAAATTTTCCAAATATACTTTTAACATAAAGTTATTAGAAAGTAGTTTTTTGACATTAGTAAAAAAATATCTTAATTTTTGTTATGCTTGTTAGTTAGAATTCAAATTAAAAGGTGGTTTTAGTTGAATTAAGTCAAACAATTTATCAAAACATAAACATATTAATTGAAATTTTACATTATTAATTTACATACAAGGTTTAGTAATTATTATGGATATAAATTAAGTCTCAACGTTTTTTCAAATCATACTCAACTCAGAGACTTCAGAAATCGAAATTCGGACAAAATCTTAGAAATAAACAATAAAACTTTATGCTATAACAACTACCAAACTTACTAGAAACGATATACAGCAATTTAGTTCTTATTTATTACTTTTTTATTTAGTTTAAACTCTGCTGAAAAAAAGTTTAAACATAATTATTATTATAATAACAAAATAAGAAAGCTAGTTGTTAAATGAGTTTACTTAGTTTGTGTAAGTATGTATTTAGTTTAAAAGAAATAATATTTATAAACAATTTTCCAACGTACTCTTTTAAAAACATAATAAAAAAGTTACTAAAAATATAACTAATCAGTTTGACTTAACTAACGTTAGGATTTTATTGTATAAATGTAAGACATATAGCAGATAAATAATTATTTTTTTAAAACTATTAGTTGTATTCATTGCTTATCTCAGCTATTGAAATAACTTACTTTCTAACATATTTATTAGTAAAACATCATTCTGACAAAAATTGTTTTACATGTTTTACATGACCACAAATTTCACTACTTTTCACTACTCCCGCGAATATACACACTCGTTTAATACGCACTTTTGATGTAGACACAATGTGCCTAGATTTGCAAAGGTGACTGTAGTTTAACTTTTTTTAAGTGTCACAGTACAGTTTTAAAATACTTATGCCTTTCAAAACTTGACAATTACTGAGTAAAACCTTAAAATTGTGTATATATGCAAGCAAGTAAATCTGCTATTAGTTTTATTTTCATATATTTATCGAAAAAAAAAAGTTTATTAAAAGCCGCAATACCAACATTTTATAGAGTCTTTTTATTTTATTGGCTGTGTTTAGCTATATTTAAACTTTTATGTACACTACACACACTTACCAAAATAAACACCCATTTACTTGTTTTAGTTAAGTTGCTTATGTTTTTTGATTTTTCCATAGTTTTGATTAATTGTGCTTTCATATTTTACACTTTATGTTTTTACAGTCATTCGGTACAAATCAACACTATCGAATTATTTTAAAACAACTCGAAATTCCTCTAAAACAAAAAACTGAAAAAAATATTTTAAGCTTAAAGTTATAGATTATTGACCAAAAATTTACACATGGTTGCCAAAAAACCTGGAAATTGCAATTTAGACTAAAAAAGACGGAAAAACCCTGAATTTGATAAACTTGTAACAAAAACTGAATTTTTGAGCAAAAATCACTAAAAAACATTAAATTCAAAACAATTTTTAAATATCAAGTAGTAAAATTTCGATTTGACAAAAAAATCAATCGTATAATTTTTTTTGTTATTATCAAAAGGTTATTTAAAAAAAAAAATTTTAAAAGAAGCTTCAAGATATCTTTTTAATCTCGTTATACTATCTAAAACAGCTTTTTACATTTTACTTTTACTCAATTTTATACAAGAAATAAACTCTAAAACGTGTAATTTAAAAAACCTCAAGAAACTTTGAAAACCTAAAGAAAATTTTCCAAAAACATTAGTTAACCGTGTTTACAACTCAAAGGTTAAAATGTTCAGCTAAACCCACCTACAACGTTTAAAATCAATCAATATTATTGTTAACAAACAAAACAATTGTTTTAATCTTTTTTCATAATTATAGCAAGTAACAAAAGCATAGGCGATAGTCTGCATAGCAGAAGTCTGGACTTTCGTCGAGCCGAGCTTAAGTTTAGTTTTTTTACAAAAGATTTGATCATACCAATTCGATCATCAGACTACAAACATTCGGTAGATTGAGACCAATTTCGTCCAGATTTAGCAAGTATTATTTATTTATTTATTGTTTGTTGTCGGTCATGTAAATTCATTTTTTGTTTTAATAAAACTATGCATTAAAAAACTATAGTTTTCTAACAAACATCTGAAGTTTTTAACATTTTTAATGATGATTTTTACACTTAACAGTTGTACCCTACTTAAATTGGTTAGAAGAATGACAAATGTTTGTCTGAAAAATAATTAACAACAAAAAACAGTATTTATTTAGCAAAGTTTTTTTTAGAATAGTTAAATTTTATTTAATTTTCTTAGCTTGAATCGAGAAAACAAACAAAAAATATTATTATTGGTATTTTCAAGCAGACCAAGTAAGTTCTAAGAAATTTAAATACATTTAACATAAAAACATTCAAAAATACATGAGTTTTTGCGAAGACTAGACGTTTGATTTAAACTAAATAAGGTTTTATGTTGAAAATAAAAATAAGTAAATCTGAAACTACTTCAGTTGCATCTTAAGTTAAATTTTAAGTTGGTTTTATATAGGTTTTGAAAAAACAAACGGTAAACTGCGTAGGTTAATTTAGAGTTGATGCATTTGTTTGATAAAAAAATGAGATAATTAAAAAACAGGTGATTATAAAAGCAGCAACTTTAGACTTTTAGTTGCAATAATTTTAGTTTATTCTAAAATTTATTGAGGTTAATTAACGACTTCAAGTCTAAGAATTGAAACCAAATTCATATAAATTTACATTTTGATTGCAAACAATTGTCAGGAGTCTTTGCTGTAAGCTTAACTACAAAGTAATCTAAGAAATAATAGACAAAACTGTTAGATTTAATTTTAATTTCGGGTGTGGATTTTAAACTACGTGTTATGAAGTATTAAATTTTGCACAAAAGTCCTTTGAAATAAAATTTTTCAAAATTTAAAAGAATTTAGAATCCAAAACAGCACTCTGTAAAAACATTTAACTATGTAAAAAACAAAAAAAATAAAATGCGTTTAAATCTGGCAGCGTTATGAGAACCTCTAAATCTTCAATATTTGAAATCTTTTGTTTGAGTTTCAATGTAAAAGTTTAAAATTTACAAACTAAACCAACTTTGCAAAGTCTGAAGTTGATTTAAACGAACAGCAAAAATCTCGATTGCTTTAAAAACGGGAAATAAGTTCTGAATGAAATCGAAAAATCTCAGCTTTTTCTTGAATTAAATGTTAAACACTACAAAAAAAACATAAGAATAGGATTACAATAAAACTAATATTGACTTAAAATTAAAATAAAACACACAACACTAAAGACTTTAAAAAGTCTTCCAAAACTCTAGAGATGGTTGCAACCAAGATTTATACAATTTTAGCTTGATATTATAGCTGAATATGTTCTACTTTGTAGAATATCTTGAAATAAAGAATAAAGTAAATATTATAAAGTTAACTAATAAAAAAACTGATTAAAAAACTGAATTGGCTCCTGCAAAAAAAAAACAGCATTTTTATAATAAAACACCGAACTTATTTTTTTAAACCAATAAAGCTTTCGAATGACACTTTGCATTTAAAAAAAGCTTTCCTTTACAGCGAAAAGTTCTTGAAAATATCTGACTTTTGACAAATTCTGGAAGTTGTTTTGATTTTGTTCAATTTATTAGTTCTTAAACAAGCAATGGTTTAAAATTTTTCAAAATGTGAAAAAGTTGCAAAAAGTAAAAGTTTTAGCAGCGCGTTTCAAATAGCAAAGTATCAATGAGGTTAGTTTTAGATCTTAAAAAAGAAACCAGAATTCTGGCTTCCCATGTTTAAACTTCCAGTGCTATTTATCATCAATTAACATTTTACAAACAGTTCTCCAGTGAACTATATAAGATAAAATTAATATTTTATTTTAAAAATAAGATTTATTTTATCATAAGTAAGTTTTTGTAAAAAATGTGTTGTTATAAATTTGAAAGAACTATATGGGGGTTAAACTTTTTAATAACGATAAAAGAGACTTTATTTAATGACAAAATCATAAATTCATTTTAACCAACAACTTTTAATACTTTATATTTTCAAGGAACATACCTTAACACCTTTATTTTTTCCTTCAAAATATAAACTGGCCGTTACATTTGGTTGTAGAGGTCATTTTTGCTTAAAAATTTTTACTTAATATTTGATTTAACTGATGTTAGATTTCGAATAGTGCTTATTAATATATTTAACAGTAAACTTTTTGAGTTTATTTCAAGGTTACCCACATCTTTACAATTCAGGCAAAAAAAAAGTAAAAATGTATAATTTTTCAAAAAACCTGTAATTTTAAACAAAAGTCACTACACAACCTTTAAAAACCTACAATTTTAAACAATTTTTATATGCATAATAACAAACAATAGACTAGATACGTAATATCCATCATGTAAAATAAGTTTTTTATGTATTATTTGAACTTTTGTTTATAATGGAAAACATCTAAAGTAGGACTACAGTATGTTACTTTTCAATAATCTTATACAATTTAAGACTTCAAATTTAATTGTATACTAAAAGTAGACTAAAAACTAAGACGTTTAATAATCTCCAAGAATATTAAAAACATTGTAAAAATTTTCCAAAAATTTAAGCATCCCAGTTAATTATAATTAATTTTAAACTACTTAATATATTTTACACAAATTATCAAATTTAAAGCAGCCCGAGAAATGCTCTTGCTATTTAATCTAGTCTATTACTTATAAAAGAATACTTACACTTGTAATTTTTGTAGCCTTTAATTATATATGTTGTATTTAAAATTTATAAACTTTTAAATGTTATTTATATGATTTATTCTTCTAGTAGCAAATGTTGTAAGACTATACATTTAATGTTTAAAATCTACATGAAGTAAATTTAAATTTAAAAATACGTTTTCAATATTAAGCAGAGTAAGTTTAAATGATATTAATTTTTATAAATTCTCTGCTACTAGCGTGGTGAGAAACAACCCGTTCATGTTGAAGGTGACACAATAACTTCGGTCGAAAATTTGAATTCTCATTCTAAGTATACTGTTACTCTCAAGACCGTCTGCGTCATTTAGTAACTTTTGGCACTGGGGGAACTATATGTCCAAACCCACCGCGCTTAGCAATCGAAATAGTAATGCCTAGAATTATACTGCCTCGCATCACAAGACAAATTAGTAAGCTTTAAATATTGAAGATTTTAACATTAACTCGTTTTTTTCGTTCATATTTTTTACTTTAAAAAAGTAAACTAACTTTTAATGTAAAAAAAAAATTGAGAACTAAAGAATATGTTTAAAAAAGATATTTATGAAATCATATATTGTATGAATATCTTTTTGAAAAGGAAGAAAGTATATACTTGTATAAAAAAAAACTTTGAAAACGAAGATTGAAGGCTTTTGAAGATAAACAACAGCTTTAGTACAATCGACGACTACATAAGTTATAGCAGTTTTTATTTTTGTCCTAAATGTAAATTTGTTTGTAATATGTCTATCAAGCTTTTCTATTTTTTTTACATTTTCGTTTTTTTTTTCTTAAATTAATTTTTATTTTTTCTACGTTGTTTAAAAACCTTTAAATATGTAAACTTTATCTTAAAATTTAAATTTTTATAAAACCATTAAACATATTATTGGTTAAACTTTTAATTAATTTTTTTATTTAGTAGTTATTAATTATTAGTTTTCTACTATTCCTTGTTTAATTGAACTTTTAATTTAAAATTCTAACAACTAATTTAATGATATAAAAATTTTTTGGATAAATAGTTTTATCGATATTCTTTTTTTTAAACATTGCTTAAATTTGAATAACAAGTCAATTATTTTTGGTAGTTTTTGAAAAGATTAAGATAACTTTTTGTCAAAGTCTATATTTTTATTTATTTAAGTCTATATTTTTAGCTTTGATTTCTGAGGTTCAAGTATGATTAAATAGTTAAGTTTTTAAGTGATTATGTCAATTTTTTTTAGGATTTTGAAATTATAAAACACTTAGTTTAAGTTTTCTGATTAAGTAAAAGTTTAAATTGAGATCACAGTCTATACTTCTCACTTAGGGTTAAGTTAATCTCCTAAAAAAAATTAAAAAGTAACACATAAGTATTGATTAGTTTTAAAATACTTAAAAATATAAAAAAAACCTTACGAACTTAAATTATTATAATGATTTATAAGTTTAACTCAAAAAATTTATAAAATATCAAGAATTTTTGACTAAAAATAACACTTCTTAAAAAAGTTGCTTTTATTCAGTGTTTCAAGAATTTAATAATATTATCAAATTTAGTTTCAGTTTCATAAGTAATACAGCTTTAATAAATTAAAAAAAAAGTCAGTCTCGATATGAGCATAAAATATCTGTTAGATAGTTTAAACAACGTCTAATATTTAAAAAAAAAACTTTTTAGTTTACTTTTTTTCATTTGAAACACTGATGTTTATATTTATAAAACTGTTTTGTGTAACAATAATTTAACTGAACGTTTAGTCTTCACAAGAATTTGTGCACAACAATTTAAGTGCACAACAATTTTAGATTGTTCAAAGAGTTAGATATAGAGTAGAGAATTACAAAACTGTTATTGTAATTACTCTAGATATACATGAGTTTTAGATAAGAGGCAAAAACGTTTTTAGACGTATTTGATGGTCGTTTAATATCTTATACAAGATATTACAGAACACTTTTAGAAAAAAAATGCTTACATTTTTAGAGAGTACTATACTAAGTTAAGGGTTCCACAGATTCCAATTACTTGAGAGACCACGAATTTTATTTAAAAAATATTATTTATAACAAACAACAATAGAAATTGTTATATGTTTTTAAATTACAATATTTTTAAAGTGGTTAAAAAGTTTATTTATCAAGTCATACACCACAATGTACAGAATATCATCATAAGGATTTTGTTAAACTAGCTGGAAAATTTAATTAGTCCAAAGTATCAAACAATTAATTCAAAGTAAAAAATAGTTTCAACTTCATGATACAAAGGCATTTATCAATTTTCAATAAAATCTAAAAAGCACGTCGAAGAACATGAATTTTTGTTGACTGACCTTTTTTATAAATAAACAAAACTATTATTTAAACAATTCCTCAAGGACCTCCTCTACCTCAAAAATTATTTTGAAATTTTAAATCTGTAAAATGCATCTGTAGCTTATAGAAAATATTTAACTAAGATCAAATTGGGAAAAAATGTTTTAACCCTCCTATACTCTTATAATTTATGGGAGAAAAACTTGTGAACTTTAGTTTTATTAAAACCTAAAAAATTGTAATAAGCTTCTTTAAAGTATGGTGTTTTAAAATTTTTATTAATTTGGCAAGTCAAAAAGATAATTTTTCAGAAAATTTAACTTTTTTTTATCTTGTAGTAATCAAACATGATTGTTTTAGTTGAATGTCAACTCAAATATTTTGAAATTTTATTGTCAATATAACAATTTTGTAGTTCACTTAACACTTGATTTGAAATCTTATCAAAAATCAACAAAACTTTCTAGTTAAGATTATGAAGGTGAAAGATTATTTTGAACTAATAATTGTAAAAGTAAAGATTTTCAATTATTTTATACAATGCTTAAACAGATTCAATAAATTTTATTAGATATTGTTGTATAAATGTTTTCAAACTGTATCCTCTAATATCTTAACAGTAAGCAACAGTTTCAATTTGTGACATTTACTGTAGAAGGTAGATATAACGCTTTAAAAATTAAAATGAGTAGAAAAAACAATAAAAGAACAAAAACTTCAGAAAATGAACTCAAAGAAATGGAAATTGCTAAAAAAATTCTGAGCGGATTAGATTACAACATAGAAGAGTTTACTACGGAAAGCACAGGTTTGCAACGAATTTTCATTAAAATTGATAAAATAAATTTTGTAAATAACAAATAAATGTTTAATAAGGCAATAATTGAAATAAAAAACAATATTCAAATTTAGCAAAGTTTTGATTTAACAGGACGCGGAGTCAGAGCAACAACTTTAATCAAAAGAAACAGCTATGTATGTGAATATAAAGGAACTCTACTGAAAGAAAAGAAGTTGAAACGTTTACAAATTCAGTACGATGCCAACCAATCAGTTGGATCATTTGTTGTTTATTTAAATTCACTTGCTGATCCAAAGCAGTTGATGCGACCGATGAAGCTCGGAAGAACTTGCAACCATTCTGCCAAAAACGCCAATTGTGAACTTAAGTTGATAAAGTTCATCAACATCGAAAGGTATGGGGATTCGGAAAAGCGTCCCCATCTTTACCTAAAAACTATTAAAGACGTGGCCAAAGAATTGGTGTGGATTTACGGTGAGACCCGTAAGTCTATTACTGATTCCAACCCTTGGCTTAAACTTTAAATGTAGATAACTATGAGTTTTTTGGGTGGTTTAATAGTTAGATGTAATATATTTTATCAGACTTAACTTACATTTTCAAGCTAAATATTTCGTTAGTTATTCATTTTGAAATCTTTTACTTTTTATATGATAATTTCTTTATTTCAGGATTATTTTATTATGAAGCTGTTATTTAAAAAAATGTATAACTTAAAAACATTAAATATTAACAATAACTTTTTAACCAATAACAAATTTCTAAACTTATTTTTTCATTTGTGTTGTTAGAATTTTATTAGTGAAGATTCATTTATTTACATT
The DNA here is from genome assembly GCF_965202585.1 of Thalia democratica. Taxonomy (NCBI): domain Eukaryota; kingdom Metazoa; phylum Chordata; class Thaliacea; order Salpida; family Salpidae; genus Thalia; species Thalia democratica. The sequence goes on along the minus strand of NC_139172.1, from coordinate 1,907,715 downwards.
AACATTTCATTGACATTATAAATTTTATTGAAGTTTTGCTTTAACATTAATAAAAGATGGAATGGTTTGTGTTAACTGTTTTGATATTTAAAATAATTTTAGTTTTAAATTAAATAAAATCATACTTTTTAGACTGTGTAACAAACTTTTTATTGAACTTTTTTTCTGTATGTCTTAAACTTTTCATCAATAAACTAAATATTCAGTAAAAAAAGTGTTTGTACAATACTTAACAGCATTTAAATTGATAAAATTTTCAATTAAAGCAAAAACAAATGTATTCACTTATCCGGACGCTCAATTATCCGGACAGTCTCAGTCAAGAAAAAAATTAAAAAAGAGTTTATTATCTTACTATCATTCTATAATCAAGTTTTTGTGTGATACTAATATTTAACCTTTTTATGCTGGTAAAAAAATAGTTTTTCAATTCTGCAGTCTACTTTATTATTATGACGTAATAATGATTTTAAAGCTTTATAAAAACTTAGTTCAAAATTAGTTTAGTTATCAAAAACCTTTGAAGGTAAGTCAGTTTTTAATTTGTTTTCACAGTGTTATAAAAATTATGATATTAAGTTTTTTATTTAAACTTTTTTGATAGTAGATTAATTTTAAGTTTTTTATGTATAACAGTTTTTTTATGTTTGACTTTTAATTCAAACTGTATTTCTAAATTATTAATTCAAACATTTTTGCTAAATATATGGTAAATGACTATTTTTAATTTTTGTTTATAAGTTATATAAGTTTGACACACTGTACATACTAGGTTTTAGAAATAATCAAAATATCAAAAAAAAGATAACAAGTTGCACTAAACATTGAACATAAACCAAAAGATTGTAAAATGGTAAAAAAATATAAAATCTTTAGCACTGGCAGGTCCACGTTGTTTGACATTTTGAAAAGTAAAGAAAAATTTAAAGCAGACAAAGTTAAGCAATGCTTTTATTATTTAGAATGCGTTGTATAATATACATCAGTTAAACTATTTTATTAAAAATAATATTTGTACTTATACGGAAAATGCTTATTCAGATCTACGGAGTCTCAAAAAGCTCTTAGAATAGAGCTTTTTAAGACTCTGTAGGTCTGTTCTTAAATTTATTTGAGAGCTGTGTAACGTTATGTGCCATCGATAATTAACAATGAACTTTACCGCAAGATCAACAACAACATCATCCGAGACAATCCTACGACCGATTTCGTCCTTATTAGGACTCATCAGGCAGGAATAGTCGCCATAAACCGCTATTGTGATCTTAAACAAGCGGGCTTAAGTACAAAGTACTAAAGCGACCGTTTGTGGGTAAAATTGATAAAATGACACAGCTAAATCATTAACAGCCCAACGTCTCAGACATTGTCAGCTTATTGTGAGATTATAGTCTGCGCTCGTTTGATCAATTTTAGTCAGTAATTATTTCGGCCATCATCAACAAAGTTGAGATGTTACATGCCATCGATAATAAACAATGTTTTTGCGGTAAAGTTCCTTGTTTATTATCGATGGCATATAACATCTCAACTTTGTTGATGATGGCCGAAATAAATATTGGCTTTTTAAAATATAAACATTAACGTTTTCTAAATCTGTCTTTACTTAAAATTATACACCTTAAAAATTTAAGGTTTTTTACTTTTTGTAAATATTTCAGCATAAACTAGCTATCAAAACAAATAAAACAGCAATTTTAAAGATAATAATATTATCTGTAAACACAAAAAAAAAAACTTAAAACTAAACTATAATTTAACTATTATAGTTATATTTGTGTTTTAAAAAATTTTTATATTAAATGGTAATTAAGTTTGACTTACATCTATTGTTTAAAACAATTAACTTTTAAACACCAGCTACTTAAAATAATAGAAAATAATATTAGTTGTTAGTTGAGTTTACATCAAGTTTTTTAACAATTACTAGATTGTATATAAGAGTTTTTATCAAATAAAATTTGTTAAACTTTATCTATTATATAGATATGTGTTTTTAGGATATGTTATAAACTAAATGAATGTTTTTGAATTCAAGTAAACTTTTGTTTAACAAGTTTTTTTTTTCTTTATAGTTTTCAAGCTTTTACATTCTTCAAAACAATTTATTGGTTATTATTTTGTAATCTATAGATATTAAGCTTTTGTTTAAATGATAATCATTTAAAACATAAGCTTTACGTTGATCTTATGCAAACATTAGAAAAAAAAATAAATAACGTAAGCTTTTACAAGTTTGTGTCTATAAGTCTGAATGTTATTTTCACACTTTGTTCTTGTCTAACAATCAAACTATGTTAGTAATTCTTAAACCTTTTCTTTTTCTTTAACAATTATTCATTTACGTGCGGCTTACTTATCATTTAATTAAAAAAAAATCGTTTTAGTAATTAAGAGCCTGTTAACCTCATCTTTAGATTACATTTACCTAAATTATTCTAGCAATGTATACTACCAATTATCGAAAATATTGTAAAAACTTACTTCATTAACTTTAATATAAAATATTTGTAAGTTTGTTTAATATACGAAAATGGTAAATGGTTTAATAATCCTAGTTTATATTTATATCTATTTTGATGAAAAATTTGTTTAAATTTATTATCAAAATGTTTGTCTTATACAAGCAAGAAGTAATTTGAGGCACCTTTTTGCCCTGAGTCAAAGAATGCATAAAAAAATTTCGTACTTCGAAACAGGTTAATAACTAATTAAAGTCAAAATAGAATAATAGCATAATTTTTATTAGAGTTTTAACTAACCAAGAATATTAAACTAAGAAAAACATTTGTCTCAGTTTTGTAAAACATCTAAATTTTTGAGATAGGAAATATTTTTTAAGTACTTTACTAGAAAAAACTATTGAAAAATCTTTTTATAGTTTGTAATAGGTATCTAAAACAAAATGCAATTTCTTTTTTAAATCTAAGGTATTTGGAATTTCTTAAAATGATTACAGAAACTTTAGTGTTGTACCATAAGGAAATAAATGAACATTATCATGCTACAACTAAGACCGTACAATTTTCTAAATATACTGAGAAATATTTAACTACTACTTACAAAAAAAAAATTTAGAGTTTGTACCAAATTGGTTTTAAAACCAGTAAAACTTAGAACTAAATATAATTGTTTACAATCATTTTTGTATAATATTTGCGATGAAACTTTTTTTTAGAAGAAAATGTTTTTATTTCACAAGCACATTACCTTAAAAGTTAATGTCCAATTATTTTTACTTGTTTACTTACAGATTCTTTATACTATTAGAACTTTTTTAGTACAATTAATAAGTTTAAAATAAACATTAAAAAAACTACACATTTTTTTTGATAACGAACGAATTTGGTTTTATTTCATGAATTGAAACAATACCTAAGAATAAAAATTTGAAAATAAACACACTAGATAAAGATATTGCTAGTGTTTTACAAAATAGTGAACTTTAATAATTCGAATTTACTAGGAGTTATAAAATAGTACTAGTCATATAAAAACTTATAAAACTTAAAAAAATAGCAAATTTTAGTTTTTTTGTGAAAGTTGTGTATTAAGTTGTTTGTAAATCTTTGCTAACAAATTTACAAAAAGGTTTTAAACAGTTAAAGTCTCTTAAATACAACCATAAAGAACAATGAGAAGCTAAAACATAATTAAGTTGTTAGATGATCAACAATCTTAATTTAACATGTTTTAGGAATTTTTTTTTTATCATCTAAGTTTACATTTTTTGTCAAACTCTACAAACTTTTTGATAAATTTTATTTACCAGAGGTGGATGAAGCTTGTTGGGCTTGGTTGTCACTGTTGTTTTTCTTCCTACCTCTCTTACTATTCTTACCTTTCATTCGGCCTCTGCTTGAATACGGCCCACTACAAGCAGCAATGGCTCTCTCGACAGCAGCCAAAGCAAGGTTATTAGCTTCCTGAAGACCTTTTAAGTCTTTTGAATTTTTATCCAGACTGCTGACATTTGTATCAACTTTAACTTTTTTGAAAACAGGATTATGAGGAAAAGTACTTTTTCTCTTCAAATTGTTTAATGAATTTGTTTTACCAAAGGTGGATGAAGTTTGTTGGACTTGGTTGTCATGGTTACTTTTTTTCTTAGCTCGTTTGCCATTGTAACCTTTCTTTCGGCCTCTTAATAAATCCGATCTCCCACAAATAGCACCGGCTACCGCGAGAGCTTGATACGCAAACTCCTTTGCCTCTTCAAAGCATTTTATATCTGCCAAAGTTTTATCAAACTCACCCAGACTGATCTTAAACTCATCTTTATCGTTATTTTTTATATGTTTCATAAGATTTTTTAAGACAGTTTTTTTATCTAAATTTATTTTATTAGAGGTGGATGAAGTTTGTTGAACTTGGTTGTCAATTTTACTCTCAGCATTACTTGAGCATTATTCCTCAGCGGTACTTGAGGACTCTTGAGATTCTGCAGCTTGTTGTACATTGTGTGCTGAACTAGTTAGTAAAACAGACTCATCAGAGACGTGTGTGGTCTGTTGTACTTGTTTTTTATGTATTGAGCAACTTGATGTTGCTGAAACAGATGTATTACCATTTTGTACAAAATTTTCAGCTTCAGCTCTCGTAGAAAACTTTTTACAAACGGAACCTTTGAATTCTTGTACCTGTAATTCATAAGTCTTCCAATCGTTGTACACTCCAGGCGTTCTGCCTGTGTGGACAGAATAATAAAACGGTTTACGTGTTTTACGTGGCATTTTGTGGTTTTGTAATTAAGTACTAACTAGAAGCTGAAAAATTTTGAAACAGTTGGTGTAAAAAAAAATTAAATCTAAAAAAATTGTTGATCTCATAGACAAACATAATGCTTCTGAACAGCAATATTTAACTGAAATATAACACTATTAGGTAGAATTTATAATGTAAATATCATTTTAAGTGTTAAGTTATAGTAATTAACTAATTAAAAAATAAATGTTAGCTAATAATATTTATTGGTGTCTTAATAGTAAATAAATGGTGTGTAGCTGTAAGGTCAAAATTTAATTTTTATCTTCTTAATGATTTTCACAACATTCTGTTGTTTTTTCATGAAGAATAAATAAAGTTTTTGATAACTATTTATTTTTTCTTTTTATGATTTAACTCTTGTTAATTAGACCATAATAAAGTTTGTCTTATAAAGTTTACATACGATAAGACATATATAACTTAAATGACAATTAGTCAAATTTTTTTCACAAATGTCTAAAAACGAAGTTCAATAATTATAGTTACAAGAACAACGAACTTTGACAAAAAGAACAATAAAATATCATTACCTTGTTTTTATTCAAATTTTTTTATTTGAAAACAGTCTTAATTATTATAGATTTTACTTAAATTTAAATTTAGCATAGTAGGTTAGTAATTTATTTTATATTGTAAAGGAAAATTAAATATTTGACAATTGAACTTTTTAGTTTTTTCAAAAGGCACTTTGCATATAGGCAATAAGGTTTTTGAAAAAAAATGTCTTCAATATCTTTATAACAGACTGTTTATAAAAAATAGGGTCTCTGTGTACAATAGATTGGCTTTTTTGTTTGTTTAAATTATTATTTTTTTCAACCTTCATTACTATCAGAAAAATATATTATGATTCTATGACAAATTCAACGCAATAGTACATAATATAATTAAAATTTATAACAACAGAAAGGCCTACCAGAAACTATGCTTAGTTAAATAGTGTTGTGTTTAATTTTTTTTTATTGTTTTTAAAAATTAGGATTGACATTCGATACAGGGTTTCTTTTTACTATAAAGTTTCTTAAATTTAAATAAAAATTCACATTTAAACTAGTTGCCCACGAGAACATCAAACATTATAACATTTTCACTTGGCATATATATTCAAAAACCAATGCTCTTTCAAGGCTGCAACTCTTTAAGTAAAAAAAGTGGCCTGACTGACCAAAAACTATACTGAGTGACATTAAACTATCTTTAGCAGATTTGGTTAAGTAGTATGTTTAGCAGTAACAAAATTTATTAGTAGAATTTAAAATTTGTTAAAAAAAACACTTTTAGTCCTACTGCTAGGGATTTTTTAACATAAAACACAGTGCTTTTTACAAAGTTTTTAAAGGTTTTGAGTCATCCTGAGTTTCAAATCTATTTTTTATATTCCAAAACAAAAAAAATCAAGTTTTTAAACAAAATTTGTTATGACATACCGAATATAGCAACTAAATCTCATTCAATATATAAATAAAACTGTAAAATCCTACAACTATTCTGAGTTTAGAAAAAAGCAAAACTATCCTGAGTTTAAAAAAAAAATATCTTGAGTGTATGGCAATCCCTTTTAGTTACTGTATAAAGAAAATAGTTAATCAAAAACACAAACCTATTTAAAAGTTGTCATAATATAACATATATTTACTGATTTAAAATTAAAACTAAGTAGTGAAGCTTATTTAAAAAAAAAACATTTTTGAAATGATCTAACCTTGTAATGTTTAAGCTCTTCAAACTACAAAAAACTTTTTTAGTACAAAAGTTAACAGACTATTAGCTTTCTAAAATACTTTTACCCTATGTTTTTTTTTTTCCTCTAAAATATAAGTTTAGTTTGAACTTGGAAAATTTAACCCACTTAATTTGTGTTGTAACAGATTGCAGAAAAGGATTACAATTACTATACATATATTTTAAATTATCGTAAATGCTGTGTAAAAAAAAAAGTTTTAAGTACAAGCTCCACTTAATTTGTTAAATATATACTTTTCAAATTAGTCATTATTTAAATGAATATGGTAAAACTTCTTGTTATGATAATTTGGTAGGTAAAATCTACCAAATGAAACCTATAAAACTGTAAATTGAAAACAACAATTTAATCGAATAGTACTATAACAAACTACCTGAAACAACAAAAATGAAACTTTCTGATAATAAATAATCTTTTTACAATGTAAAAAGTGATTACCAAACTATATCACTAATCTCAGCCAAACACAAAAATAATTTTAAATAAAACAAGAGCATTCTACCTAAATGAAACAAAAAACAAAGTATATTATAATTTTTAATCCACCGTTTAGTTAAATGAAAGTTCTAAAAAAGGCAAATAATCTATGAAATTTAGTTAGTACATCTTTTGACGCATACCACCAATATAAAAAAAAATCAATTGAAATTTTAAAAGATAAATAATATCAAGTATCAATAAAATTTTTAACAAAATCAGAAAAAATGATAAAAAAGTACAAATGATAAAATTTTTAATTGCCACAAAGAACCCTGCCCTTTAAACAGTTCCTATTTTTAAATATAATCTATAGAGCAACAGAAAAATCCAATAAAGTAATCAGTATGTGGGGTCTACGGGAAACAGATTTAAAGAAAAATCATAAATCTTAATTTAACATTATAATAAAAGACACACAACAGATCTTGTTAAATATATTTGGAATTTTAAAGACAACAATACAGACTTTAAGACAAAATGGGAAATACTAAGCAGAACTAAAAAAAAAATTACACACTTAACTTAATTGCAGACTTAATAAACTAGAAATAAACTGAAATAGACAAGACTAAAACACAAAACAAGAAAAGCGAAGGAAAAACCATATATAATTTTTATCAAAACTACACCAAAATAACTTTAAAACAATGTAGAACTTAGTCAAATATAAGAGCAGTTTAAAAAATATTTCTGTAATCACTTTTCCTTTTCGCACTTAAGATAAAATTATAAAATCAATTACTAAAACTTTTTCGTGCACAAACCTTTAAATTTATAACAAAATAAAAGGCAGCGTATATTCAAACTCAAATTACAGTACAAATTTTTCAACATCATCAGTACGTCACAACACTTATCAAATTTGTAAATTATCAATTTCTGTAAAACATGTGTAATAAATTAAAGCTATGTGAGATAGAAATATCTCATATATAAATCAATTAAAAGAAATCGTCTTCATTTTATAATTATTTACAATAACCTCTCGCTTATTTACGCACATTGTGTCCACAGAAAAAAGGCGTAAAGATGCGAGATATCGTAAAGATATGAGAGGTACCAAATATACTTATTATAATGGCTGTTTTTTGATATTGCTTCTATTTAAAAGCAGACTTTTAACAATTTGTTTACTTTGTTTATAAACATGAAAACAAAAGATAAAACTATGCATAATTTATTAAAAAAAGAATTTAAATTTATATCAAATAACAATACTTGTAGAAAAATTTTATTAGTTTTAATAATAAGTAGATTTTATCTTTATTTATATGCGACTTATTTAGTACTTAACATTTATTATTTATTGTATTTAGCGAATTCGATTTATAATTAAGCATTTGTTTACAATTAATAAATGGTTTGGTGTCTGTATTAAAATTTGTTTCTATAGCCTTTTACAAAAATATGCATTTAGTGCTGTAATGGATTTCGTTTTTTGAACAGAAATATATAAAGTATAAGAAAAGTGTTAATAATGAGGTACAACTAAATGTTTATTAACTAGTCAAGAAACATAAGTTTACAAATTCTGAAGATATAGAGAGTTGAGTTAGTATTTGAAAACATATTTTAAATTAAAAATATACAATAAACATAATTTGTGTAATATTATAAAAAATTAAAATTTTTACTTTTTGAGTTTTTTAGAATTCTAAAATGCGTAACTAAACGAGAGTGCGTAACGTCACGAGTGCGTAAAGATGCGAGAGCTTACTGTATATCAGGTTTGCCAAATGTTTTATAAAAAATGATTTTATATTTTCTGAATTTTTTCCACATTTTTCAAACAACAAAACTATAAACAAGAAATTATTAATATGACACAAAAAAATAATTTAAAAATAATCATCTATTTAAATTTATTGTTTAATTATGCGTGATTAGTATTTTACAGAATTAATTAAAAAAAAACACATATAGGTTTTTGGTTAAATAGTTGAATTCTTTTATGTTGTTTTACATTCGTCTAAAGTAAAACATTTTATTTTACCAACCTTCATTTGTAAGAATTAACTGAACTATGAACTCCAATATCATTTAATTGAATTTTTACAGATCAGTTTGAATAAAAATTTAATAGTGAATTTAAAAAAATAAATATAAAATAAACCAACAAAGTTATATACAACCTGTGTTAATATTGTACTTGTAACTAAAATTGCAATTATATTTAAAGCAGTAGTAAACTAAATTGGTATAACAAAAAAGTTTAATGTTTAAAAAAATGTCTGAAACTTAAATGTGTTTTAAGTTTTAATAACTGAAGATAGGTACTTTAAAGTATTTTATAAATACAAACATTTCAGCTATTAAGCTAACCTAGGCAAAAACTTTACCCACAAAAAATATTTAATATTTACTTCTGTATTTTTCTGGATACATAAATCATAAACATAAATCTAAAATAAAGACATCGATCATTTAATTAACCTACTAGTTTGATGAATAAGTACATAATAAAAAAAAAAAAAACTTAATAAAGATTTTGCAAAATAAAAATTAAAAAATTTAGTAAATCTGACAATGGTAAACAATAAATTAGTTATCTATATTATTTAAATAATTACTAACAACAGTTATTCATAACACAAAACAACACATTAATAAAAAGTAAAGTTAAGCCATACACTGTAAAAATAAATTAGCTAAAACTAGTATCCATAATTTCAGATACATGTGTAGATATCTATTAAGATTTTTTTTTAATATTTAACAAATTTTATATGCATTCCAACTAATTCTATCTTAGTAAAACACTACTTAGGGTTTAGCTTTAAAACCATAATAATTAAAAACTCTAAACTAAAAGAAGTAGAACCTTCATATAAATGAAAGTAAGTTTAAATAACAAATAGAATATAGCTCATTTCTGTATAAAACAAAAACTTTGACAAATATCATTTATTAATAAATAATTTTATAATATAAGCTAAGATGGTATTTATATACAGTAATTTAATTTAAAATGTACAAAAAACTTTAAATTATAGTTTTTTTCATTAATTTCAAATTCTCATAAATCGATAAATACTTGTGTAAACTTCGTAGTTCCTTGAAAGTAAAAAATTAATAAATGTTACAGAATAAAGCTTAGCAAACGTAAAAGTAAGAACATTGTTTAAGATGATAATAACACAATGAATACGAAAATTAACAAACTAGATTATACTTCATTTGTTTTTGGTTTTTCAAAATAAATTAAAATTTAATGGTGGTTAAAACATTGTAGCTAAATTACAAAACTACTTTTAAGTTTTTTCATGAGTTTGTAGGTGTTTTTTCAAATCTTATTGGTGTAACTTTTATGATCACAATTACTGCAAGAAAACTTTGGTTCATAATGATATACCATGTGACGTTTCAAATCAGGTTTTCTTCTAAAAAATTAACTTTCAGGACAAACAGTGCATTTAAAATTTTAACATCACTATGAATAGCTTGATATCGAACTAAATGATGTTTTCGAGCAAACTTTTTATCACTAACTTGACAAGCAAAAGGTTTTTCTCCAGAATGAGTTCTGTAATGCCTTTCAAGTTTTGATTTTCTGTAAATTACTTCCAAGCAAACATTACATTTGTTTGCTTTTAATTCGTCATGAACTTTCATGTGTTTAATGAGAGTTTTTGGCTGATTAGCCACGGTGACAACAGTTTCTCTGTAAATATTATAAGTATAAAATAAATAATAATTATTGTTTACAAAATATATATAAACTATTTTATTATAAGTATAGTTTTATATACTTGATATTCACAGATTATCATAAACCAAACAATGTTTCACTCTTATACTAAGGTTTTATACAATAAAAACGTATAAAATGTGATCAGTTGTTATAGATAAATCTGAAAATCTTTTTTAAATACATAAATGGACGGTATATAAGAAATACATGTAATAAGTAATATAATTCAATAAAAAATCTTTAGTTTTTAATCTCCTTAAGGCTACTTAAGTTGAGAACTTTCAATTGTTTTATATAAAGCAATTTACAACTTATTTAGTATACTTTCATAAATATTTTTCATAAGGTATAATTGAAACAAAAACCTATAAGAACATAATGTATTTTACAATACTCCTCTAAACTATAAAGAGTACTATGCCAATTATAAGACTATTTTTTAATTAAACAGTAGTCAATAGCTTTGTTAGATAAAAAAGTAACAAAAATATCAATAAGAAAAACTTCACTAGTTATTAAAATAATGGTAGATAATTAAGTCGTTCAACTAAAAAAATACTTTTTGGCCTTATAATTAGATAACTAAACTTAAAGCAATCTAAATAATTATCAATTTTAAAATATAGCGTTTTAGTAAAGAAAATTGTAAAAGAGTTATTCTTAAAATAGCAAAACGTTATTGAACTGCAAAAAAAAAGTACAGTTATCGTTTATTGTAAAATGTTATTATTATTTTAATTGTACAAAAATGCAACTTTTATATATATAAATTCATTTATTACTCACTTTTAGGTTTTGAAGAGCTACCAGCTTGTTCACAACATTCTTTTAATTTTAAATATTGCTTTTGGTTGTTTTTGTCTAAACAAATAATAAGTTATTTAATAAATTTAAAAAGAAATTTATTTAAATTAACTCAAGTTTTGTTTGAACCGTTTATTTTTATCTGAATTAGTTTATCCAACTCTTAATGTTTTGCTGTAGTTATCAAGTTAACAATTTTAATCACTAAAAAACTTTTCAAATCTGTAAATAAACTGTTAGCATATGAAATTTTTTTTTTCACAATTTACATAATGCTAAGAAGTTGATCATTTTTTTAGTTAAAATTAAAATGACCTTTCAACTTACACTATATTAAATTTTTTAATATAAAATCTTCAAATAAAGATTTTTCTGTACTACTAAGCACTTATTTTATTTCAAGATAATACAGCAATTTAATATAATTTTAAAGCTTATACTCAAGCATTTCTAAATAAAATTAAAATCTTTAAAACATAAATATAGCTGAGTTTTATAAGTATTCTTTAAATAAACTTTTGACTTCTAAACTGCTTTTTTTTTTAATACATAGTAATGATACAGAGTTATTTTTTTGTTAAAGTTTTTCATTAATCCAGGACCATTATCTTATAAGTTCAAAACTTCATCATAAAAATAGTTGAAAGTCTAAACTATTAATAACATGTAACAAAAAAATTTACTTTATATATTTTTTGATATATCTACTAATAAAAAACTTTAATGAAAAACCAACTGTATGATTAAGAAGAGCTACTACTATTACTTCAAAATTAATTCAAAATTAAAAATTATTTTTATTAACTTAACATCTTAGAAATTATATGTTTTTAACTTTCAAAAGAAGTAATGGCTATAAAACTTAAGTAAAAAATCTAAACTAAAACTAAATAAATGGGCTACAAAACATAATTAGAACTTAAAGAAGTTCACTCATAAACAAATTTCTAAATAATAAGTATATAAAAACTTTTTTTTTTCCTCAAGCGTTTTGTATTATAACTATTTATTTATAATTTTACACAAAATAGTTTATTAAATTACTAACAATTAGTTTACTTACTAACACTAGTCTTAAAAAGTTTGTTATCAGACTTTGCAGTTTTATCATCAGTACATAAAAATTCTAGTTCATCTAATTTAATTTCATTCTTGCTTTTGTTATTCTTTTTATTTCTACAAAATAAAATATAATCATGAGCAGATTAATTATTATTTTTTCTACTAATTCTGGTTAAACCAGCTAAAGGAGCACTAAATGAGTGTTTTTATCACGAAACAAAAATACTATTTTTATAGAACAATAACATTAAAAACCATACAATGCCCTCAATAACTATACACGCAAGTTAATAAATATTGAAGAACTTTATAAATATAGTTTATTAATAAATATAGCTGAGTTTTATAAGTATTCTTTAAATAAACTTTTGACTTCTAAACTGTTTTTTTTTTACATAGTAATGATACAGAGATATTTTTTTATTAAAGTTTTTCATTAATCCAGGATCATTATCTTATAAGTTCAAAACTTCATCATAAAAATAGTTAAAAGTCTAAACTATTAATAACATGTAACAAAAAAATTTACTTTATATATTTTTTGATATATCTACTAATAAAAAACTTTAATGAAAAACCAACTGTATGATTAAGAAGAGCTACTACTATTACTTCAAAATTAATTCAAAATTAAAAATTATTTTTATTAACTTAACATCTTAGAAATTATATGTTTTTAACTTTTAAAAGAAGTAATGGCTATAAAACTTAACTAAAAAATCTAAACTAAAACTAAATAAATGGGCTACAAAACATAATTAGAACTTAAAGAAGTTCACTCATAAACAAATTTCTAAATAATAAGTATATAAAAACTTTTTTTTTCCTCAAGCGTTTTGTATTATAACTATTTATTTATAATTTTACACAAAATAGTTTATTAAATTACTAACAATTAGTTTACTTACTAACACTAGTCTTAAAAAGTTTGTTATTAGGCTTTGCAGTATTATCATCAGTACATAAAAATTCTAGTTCATCTAATTTAATTTCATTCTTGCTTTTGTTATTCTTTTTATTTCTACAAAATAAAATATAATCATGAGCAGATTAATTATTATTTTTTCTACTAATTCTGGTTAAACAAGCTAAAGGAGTTCTAAATGAGCATTTTTCATCACGACCTTAATAATACTATTTTTATAGAACAATAACATTAAAAACCATACAATGCCCTCAATAAATATATATTAGCAAGTTATTAAATATTGCAGAACTTTATTGTGACTACTGCACAATTTACCTTGGGTTTCTACGCAGCTACATTTCAATTAAAATCACCAAGAGAACAACTTAAATCAACTTAATCTTAAACCTGTGTAATGTACATTATATGTCAACAAAACTCCATAAGATATATCTTTGTAAATTTGTACTAAACTTATAAATATACTAATAATTTTAAATACAAAATTTTAAGCAAAAATATTTTACTTTTGGCTTTAAACAGCAATATTTAATTTTGAAAAAGTTATTGAATAACTACAAAAATTTGTAAAATTTTAAAACAAATAATTATAATTAAGCATTCAAAATTAATGAAACATAAAAAGGCAAGCAACTTTGTAAAATATGTTAGTAGCCATTAGGTTTTTGTAGTTACAAATTTTCTTTTTTTTTTTGTGGAAAATTAAGTAAAAGGTTAAAAAGGTGTTATGTTAAGTTATGATTAATATAAGGATTGACACTCTATAAGTCAAAATAACTGCATTGAGTCATCCTGAGTTTTTATCAAAAAATCTCAATAAAATACACCTCTGGCGTTAACTACTATATCTCGTATCTTTTTTTCTTTTTATTAATTTAAAGTAAGTTCTTGAAAATTATATAAACATGCTTCTGCATTAGATGTTCACTAAACTTATTTAAAATAATACTTTCATAAATTAGCCAACACTAGTTTATACTGGTTTTGAGTTCTATTGATGAAAAAATATTTATAAGTTGTAACAAACAACTTAGTATGTTAATTAAGTCATATAATACATTATAATTTTATTTAACTTTATAATTAACTAAACAAATAACTATGTGAAAACTTATAAAGGTTTTAATTTTCATACAACTAAACTGTATCTGTTTAAGGTTAACTCAAATTATGATAATTATTAATTCCAGATTTAAAACAAAAACTAAAATGATCTTCAATGACATGATGACTAGTGCAAGGGTAAAAAAATTTAAATAAGCATTTCAAAATCAATAAAACTTATATCTATAAACAAAATTATGTATATAAAATAAAAAAACTGCATCAACCAAGTCGCATAGATCTAGAAAAACATTTGTTTATAAAAAAACGATATAACTATCCTGTATTTTTATAAAAATTGAAACTGCCTGATTAATTCCAAGTTAAAAAATATCCTAACTTAACCATTCTGCCTGAGATTTTCTTGCATTTTCTTAAGTAAATAATAAATATATTTCCAAGTTTGCTGAGTACCCTGAGTGTGTGTGTGAATGTATTCATTTTAATGTAACATTTATTATATATATTTTATGAATAACTGTAAAAGTTTTTCAAAATTTCAGATTTTCCAGGTTTTTTAGGTGACATTAGCCAAATTTTTAGAATTCATGTTATTTCAGGTTTTTCTTCGTTAGATGGCTTTCCAAAGTATGTTTGTAGGGTATTTAAAACTTGATTTAAATTTATCTAGTATAAAAATTGTATTATAAAAATATTACAATCATTGTCTATTATGCTAAACATAAATTAATATGTAATAGAAACTAATTTACTAATAACTTAAATACAAAAACTTTGTATCTGAGTAGACTTAATTGCAAGGTGAAACTTTTATAAATAAATTTGCTCTATAAAATCAAAACAAAAATTAAACAAAAATGAAGCCATGTAGGAAGCTTAACAAATTTCATTTTAAAATCTTCTATATAAAAGTATAAACTACAAAACAATACCAACAGAATACAAAAATACAAATTAAGTTACAATAATTTTTTTAAAATGTTTGCAACACACGGAACAATTATTTTTTTGAGTCATTTTAAAATCATTAAAATTACCTACTATTTAGGCAAAAAACCTAAAAATTTTAGGAACAGTGAATATACATTATTTACAAAACTAAAAATGTCAAAACATTAAAAAACAATTTTTTAACAAACTTTTTTTATATTTAAAACAACATATACAAATAAATTTAGAACATTTGACTGAAAAGTTTGAAGAAGATGTTTAAAAAAGTTTAGAGATGATTGATTTCAAATACTCCTTTCAAATTTTTGGCACGTTTTATAAGAAACCTTCTGCAATTTAAAACTTTGATCAAATGTTACTTTTAAATTTGTTAAACATTTAAAACTTATAGATAGTTCTACAAAACTGAATAAAATTGAAAACAAAAAGGAGATGGGCCCTCTATACTCTTAATTATAAAAAAATAAAACAATCTCATTTAAATTAATAAAAAACTATAGTTTACAACATATTTTTAAACAAGCTGGTTGTAAGTCTGTTTTTATTTTAAATTATTTTCAAAGAGAGAAACTTCAGGTATCATGAAAAAATCAAAATAACTTAAAGCTTTCCTTCAAGTTTTTCATCTGTTCTGAAAGATGTTTTTTTAATGTAATCAATTGTTTACTTTCAAGGTGTGTACTGTGTACTTTCTAATTGCATTTTGAAATTATACATAACTATTTGCGAATCATGGAAAATAGGCAAATTTAATTAACATTAATAAAGTATAACCGATCTTTCAATTGTAAAACGAAGTTTTTTAGTTTATTGATTTAAAGTACTTGTATTTAAAAACATTATGAATAAAATGTTTTGATTTAAAATGAAATACAGTGTTAAAATCTAAATTATATTTAGTTTTAAAGTTCTACTGTAGCCTGCTTAATGTTAAACTAATATAAATTATTGAGGAAACTTTTATCACAAGTGTGTAGGCAAAGTTTTTATCCTGTATGATTTCTGTAGTATGTTTTAATTTCTTGATTAAAGTGAAAACTTTAATTTTCTAATTTTTATTATATATTTTATCATTTATTAATTTTTATAATACTTAGTCTTAAATAATTTATGCAGAAAATAAATATATATATATCAATAATTTGTTTAGAAAATTTTAAATAGCAACAAAACAAAAAAGAGATTCGTAAAACAACTTAATAAAAATACATTTATTTTGTTTAGTGATAAGTATATATTAAATACATCATTTCAGAATTACTGCCTTTCAACAGAGTGGCCACTTGGTTTTAAGAAATTTCTTCCAGGTTTTCTGAATTTCTTCTAGGTTTATGATTGTACACGTTTTTGGGGTCTATTTTTGGTCTAAACTCAAGTGTAAGGTTAAAAACCGTCTTAAACAGTATAACAACATTAAAAAGATATTGTAAAGCTTCTTTAAATGTGTTTTTAAATTAAAACAAATTTTACTGATGACAAAAAATGTTTACATTTATGATAAGTTTTTGGTGCAATGTCAAAATTTTACTACGTAAAATGTAAAAATTGTTTCAAATTTCAAATTTTTCATCTTTTTTTAATGTTATATAACAAGGCTCCCAATAAAGGTTGAGCCACCTTCAACTGACTAAAAGAACAATGACAGTGTATGAAAAATTAAAATTGATTATTCCACAAAAATTATACCTAAATGCAACAAAACTGAATTATAAACTGGAACTTCTGGACAAAGTTAGAAATGTTAGTAGAAGGATAAAAATTAAAATTTACTTTTGTACTGATGAAGAATGTAATACAAACTTAATTGAAAACAAAGAAACATATAATTTTAAATCCGAATAATTCATGCCAACATTAAGAGACGAACATAAAGAATTTGAAAATGAAATATTTAATTTAGTTAAACAAGTAAAATTTAGAAAAATTAATGACAACTTCAAAAACAAAATAACATATGATTTAAAATGATAAATAAAACCAAAAACATAATAGTATTAAAAAATAAAACAATCTATTGTTAAAACCTATCAGTAAAACATATAAAAAAAAGATTAAAATATAGTAAATAACATAAACAAAGAAGCAAAAAAAATTGTAAGTTATCTTAAACTTGGAAAAAAAATAATTAACCACCTACCAAACAAACAATGCCACATAACATTGAAAGACCATAAAGTATACTTTAACAATAACCCAAAAACCAGACTAATAAATCCATGTTACTCTGATATAGGACAGATTAGTAAAATAGACAAAATGAACACCAGCTTAAGAAAAACAAAACAATACAACAAATGGAAAAGTACACAAGAAGTAATCAAATGGTACGAAAACCTAAAAATGCACAAACACAAACTAATGAAATTTGACATAGAAAACTTTTATCCACTAATAACAGAGAGATTAAAAGATGCTCTAGGTTTTGCTAACAAAACCACACAAACAACAACACAAGAAAAAAAGATAATTCTTAATTCAACAAAATCTGTTTTATATAAGGCCATAGGGGGGTCCCACATTTTTTTTTGCAAAAAATAACTTTGGCTTTTATATGAAAGTTTTAAGTATAAACTACAAGCCAGTTTTTATAGAATTCAAAAATATCATTTAACTTTTGAGATATTTAATTTTTTGTAAAAATTTTACAATATAAACGATGGACAGAAAATTTTTCGGGGTCAATTTTCTTGGAAATTTTAAAATTCACTAAAAATCTATCTCCTCCTTCATTTTTCAAGCAATCTTCTTCAAATTTTTAGGAAACATTCCTTAAAATATAAAAAAAAACGTTACTTTAGAATTTTAATAATTCATAAAAATAAAACTTTTATCAAAAATTAAAAAAAAAAGTGTTTTTTTTTCAAAAAAAATATATTTTTACAAATTTTTTTTTAATTCCAAAGTAACGTTTTTTTGTTATTGTATAAAGATTAGACTGTGAAAGTTTGAAGAAGATTGCTCAAAAAATGTAGGAATAGATAGATTTTAAATGAAATAGTCTTTTTCGCTGTTTTAGTTTTCCCTTCATATAGGGAACCTATTATGCGGCCTGACTTTGACTGGTTATATCTCAAAAATTAATTTGAATTTTTTAAAAAAATAAAAAGCATCTTGAAGCTAAGAAAAAACTTTATAAAATAAGATCAACTTGTAAAAAACATGGTTTACCCCCCTATGGCCAAGAAGAAGTATGGATTAAAAGATAAAAATAACAAAGATGAAAACAAACTTTTTGACATTAAAATGGGTGGAAAACAGGGGACAGAAGTATGTGAGTTAATTGGGCTATTTATTTTACAGGAATTAAAAGATATCTTACCAAACTTAATTATTGGATTATATAGAGACGATGGACTTAAAGCTGTAGAAAAAAAAAACAGCAAAAATTGCACAAACTCACTAAAAGCATAGGCATTAATATAATTATAAAAGACCTTCTTGGAAGATTGACTACTTAGATCAACCTAAGATTTAATCTACTGAAGCATTCATTTTACCCACATAGAAACGAAAACAACAAAATAAGTTTAATAAATTCAAAATCAAACTCAAACGAATCCCAAAAATGGTAGAGAACAGACTTTCTAATAATTCAAGTAACAAAAACCTGTTCAACAAAATAAAAAAGGACTTTAATGATGCTTTAAAGGTAAACAGATACAATTATGAAATTAACTAAACAGAAGAATGCAAAAGTAAAAAAAAAAAACAGATAAAAATAAATTGTATGGTTCAATCCCCCATACTACAAAGCTGTAAAAACAAACATAGGTAAAAAGTTTCTAAAAATAATAAACAAACACTTTAGAGAAAATAATAAGTTAAAAAAATATTTAAACAAAAACAATATAAAACTAAGCTACAGCTGCATGACAAACATTGAAACAATAATAAAAACCACAAAAAAAAAGTTATAAACAACAATAAAGTAAAAAAAGATAAACCATGCAACTACAGAAAGAAAGAAACTTGCCCCTTGGAAGTGGAATGTAGGGCAGAAAATGTAACTTACCAGACAACAGTAGAAACAGACAATTCATCCAAAATATACATTTTACTAAGTGCTAATTAGCTAAAAACAAATATATCATCACACAATACAACAATAAAATGCAATCAAATTGACAAAAACTGCCTCCAGTATAAATAAGCAACTGAACTTTCAAAATTAAACCATAAATTAAAAGTGAAAACAAGAACTACAAAATAAGTTGGAAATTACTACAAAGGGACAAAAAAATATTTAAACTAAGAATAATAACCTGTAGATTGTGCTTAAAAGAAGCTATATTAGTATTTGAATCTGATACAAATTGCATCAACAAAAGAACGGATTTAATGAACTCATGCAGACACAAAAACAAATTTTTATTAATAAACTGGAAAGCAGACAAATCTTATATCAGATTATAACAACTGCTGAATATTCCACCAATGCGTCGCTGATTTGTTTAAAATTTGTGGGGCTAATAAGCATAAAATTTTTTTTAACTTTTAAAATTATTACAAAACCAGGGACAAAATGATGCGATTACATTAAAAAAGCAAACATATTGTTAATAAAAAATCTAAAACAACTCTAATATTTTAAACTTAGATGTATTAAGTTAACTTAAAAAGTAATTAATTAAAGTAATATAGCTTAAACAGTTATTTTTTAATAATTTGATTAGTGTTTTTATATGCCACTAAGTATTATTAAATTTTTAATAATTACCTATAAAAACCAAATTTACTTAAATTTTAAAATAAACAATTAAAAGAAACGTAGTTTTGGGTAAAAAAAATAAAAATAATCAATAGTGATTAATTTTTTATGTTAAAACTCAGAAAAATAATAAGAAAACCTTTAAACGTTATAACTTAATCAGTTTCAACAAAAACAATAGTATTTAGTACATTTTGTATATAAAATAAACAATAAACAACGTTTAAAAGTCATATATAGATAAATTTTTTGTATGTGAATATCAAAGTATTATTAATAGATAGTTTGATGAGAAGTTAGTAGAAAAATTAATTATAAATAAACTTTCACGTTTTAAGAGACAAGAATACACTTTAAAAATATTTTAAATTCTACTTATAACCCTTTAATGCATAAATGACAGAATATTAGATATATAGTCAAAACAGGTTTACCAAAGGAATTAAATTAAGGTTCGTACAATCAAAAACTTTATTTTAAATTCTCATTGGTTGATAACACGTTTAGTAATGAACTTTATTAACTGTTTATACTTTATACAATATTTTTCATTTATATTTAAGCTTTTTTCATTAAAAACACTCAGAGAAAACAAAATTTTAAATAAAAATAACACAAAACATCTTAGTTCAAGATTTTTATTACATATAAACAAGAAATAGTAAAAAAAATTGTCAAGCAGGTTTTTAATAAAAAATTACAATAATTTTTTTTTTTTGAGAAAATAAACATAAAACTATACTTAAAAAAGACTTAGAATTATTGAAAAACAAAATTCTAAAAATAATAAAGAATTAGTTTAATAAAGGAGTAAATTTTATGATTTTCATATAAATTAGACACAAAATGAGTTTAAGGGGTAGGCGTAAGATTCAAAAAAATTATTAATTGTAGGTCAAAATATTAAGTTTATACTTAGGAATAACAGTTTAAACCAGGGTTTCCCAAAGTGGGCGATATCGCCCCCCTGGGGGCGATTTTAGTAATTTGGGGGGCGATAATTAGTAAGGGGGCGAAAGGGTGGGCGATAACTAGTAAGGGGGCGAAAAGGGGGCGATTTTAAAATTTTGGGCTGTCATAAGATTTTTACTTTTTTTCTTGCTATTTTACTAATTTTAGCTTGCTATTAATTATTTGACCCTGAGGTGAAACTTAAACAAAAAAGTTTCTTTTATTTATGTAACAGATAGAAAAAAAAATCAAGTGCTTATGACTCCTACTTTCAAGTAAATATTTCCTTATTTAACAATTACATAGATCATAGACGATTTAAATCCCTCTCACTATTTTATAACCTGACATAGATGTTATTTGGGATCATAAATGGTTTGTAAAAATCTATGTTATTTATTATTAACTATCACCTCATGATATTTCCAGTTTTTTTTTTTTTTTTTGAAAAGTCACTAAATTAGACTAAGAAATAAAACTATACAGAGTTGCCAATTTACCTAGAAACCTGGAAAATTCTGAAATTTGACAATTTAGGCAAAAAAATAACTTAGAAAAAATCTGGAATTTTTAACAATTTTAACATATTAAGTAGTAAAATTTAGATTTGACACAAAAAAGCTATCATGTAGATAAAAATATGGATCCCTTCGAGGCAGATACTTTTGAAGTAAACGACTTACAAACTGACCTTGAACTTAAAGTAAGTTCTTCCAATGAACGATATGAAAGCTTTTGGACTCAACAAAAACTAAGGCAAAAGTATCCAATCATTTGAGAGGAATTTAGACTGTTGTTTATAGCTTTTCCTTCTAGCTATCTTGTTGAGAAAGCTTTCAGTTCAGTTATCAGCATCTTGAGCAAAAGATCTAATCTAGATATTTATAAAAGAGGTGACTTAAGGCTCTATTTTACTGATTACGAATCAGATTAGAAAAACTTGCAAGCAGTCATGAACCTTATCCTTCACATAATATTAGACTTCAGTAGCAGACATTATTTTTTGAAAGTTTTTTAATTTTATTTGATCTTTTGAAATATTTCTTATTTAGCCCGGTTTGTATTGTATTTAAGTAGTCTTTTTAAAATAATAACTTTATTAAGCTATTTATTCTACAACAGGTTTGCATAATGCCTAATAAATATTAATTATGGTAGACTTCCTCTTGAGTTCGACTTTTTTACCCAAAAAAAAGTGCAAATTTATATTTTCTTAAATTTAACTTAAGTAAAGTCTATTACTAACTAAATATTTATAAAACAAAATATATATAATATTTAATAGCTTGTATAGATCTTTTTTTTTAATGAAAGTTTGTTTTATATTGAAATGGATTTCATGTTTAATCTTAACATTATTGAATATAACATATTGAAATTTGTCATTTTGTAAAAAAAAAATTGTAATAATTTTCTGAGTTTGCACTTTTTGATTTTTTTCAAAGTGCGAACTCAAGCGGAAGTCTACTATATTTATTAAATGGTTTATGTTTTAAAGTTGTTAATAGTTTTATTTTGACCTTGTTAATTTTGTAGTTCATATTCGTCGTTTTACATTACACTAAAAGTTTTTATAGCATAGTGATTAAAATATTTGTTTGAAAGACAGGTTTTTGTTATTACTTGTTTAACCTGTATATAACTTATATCACTATATAACTATTATCTGATTGTAAAATTCTGGTAACCATTAAAGTTTTTATGTCTATAAAGAATTTTTCGGTTTTAAAAGAGTATAAATTTGAGGTCTCTATTTCAAATGACTTCTACGTTTTCATTTAAAAGTTTCTTAAACTCAATTTTATTTTCTAACTTTATTTATTATTGTTAAAAAATTTATTATTATATAAGGAGTTTTAAACTATTAATACAACTTTTTTTTGTATTATCTTAATTCAACATATATTAGCAATTAGAACATACTTAGTTTATTTTAATACTTCAATACTAGCTTTTAGTTTTTCACTGTTTTCCTCTGTTAAATTATTAGAGGCTAATAGCTAGAAAAAAAAATTTAAACAGAACTAAATAAGCCATCAGAAAGACTGCTACAGTTACAAAAAAAAATTTTAACCTAGTTAAAAGTTTTTTTTAATTGATTACTTTCTGTTCTCAGAATTAACTGTAAAACATTTGATTTTTTATTTTTGAATTTTAATAAAGAAAAAAAATTGTTAGAATTAAGATTTAGTTCCCTAAAGTTTATTCCAAGTCAAATACTATTACATGGTGTTGTGCTACAAAACAAATAGTTTAAAAAGTTTGAAATTAACTTTTTAATTTTACAACTAACTTGCTTACAATATATCTTAGCATTGAAATTAATAAATTTACTGCATTAATTGAAGCTGTTGATGAAACCACTTTTCATGTAAGATAATCAACCAGTCGGTCAAACTTCCTCAAACTAGATCAGAAATTATTTTTTAATTTTCATTTTATTATGTGTAAAATAAACTGTTCACAGGGTTGCCACTCGGTCAGGAAAAGTCAGGAAATCAGGAAAAGTCAGGAGAAATTAAAAAAAAAAAAATCAGGAAAAATCAGGAAAACATGGGAGGTTTTGAAAAAAGTCAGGAAAAGTCAGGAAATTTGATAAAATTAAAAAAAAGTCAGATTATGTCATTTTAATTTTACACAATTCCTTGTTTTCCAAAGCCTTCAAACGATAAAAATTAATTAAAAGTCCTTTGAAGTCAGAAAAAAATTCCAAAATTTTCCTAGAAATTTACAAAAATATTTAATTTTATTTCCAATGCCTTCACCTGGTATAAGTTAAGATAAAAAACTCCTCACAGTGGAAATTGTAAAAATAAAATTGGAACACGATTTCAGCAAAGTGACTCGATTATTGTTGATGAAAATTTGTATGCGTCCTTGGAACGACGTCAGTATCAGTAGAAATGAAAATCAGCTCCATCCTACCACTATAGTTACGTCACGATAGAAATTTGCTAATAGAATCCAATAATTTTGCTTTCGAAATAAAATATCCTTTATAAAACTGCAAAAAATTTCTATTAACATATTGAACAAGTACCCTACTTTAACAAGCAGATTTTGTAAGCTTTTTAGTATTGATAATCTGTAGCAAGGACACTTCCATAGTGAAACTGATATATACTTAAAAGTTTATCTAGCATAATTTTAGAATCTAAGTGTTTTTTGTTTAAGTAAATAGTTAAGTTCTTTATAGTTAAGCAGTTAGTTTAGTATTTTATGGATCAAGTTGATGTGTATACTTTATCTCTTTATAATTTTTTAAAGTTGTTTAAATTTATGAAATAAGTTTTAAGAGAGGTATATGCCAAGATTAAGTTTACACATTATTTGTATTTTTTGTAGAGTAACTTAAGTTTTTAAAGTAAATAAGAGTATATTTATTTGTTACAAATTTTATACTAAATGATTAGAGGAAATATTTTACACAACAGATATAGTTTACTTTTTTATGTTTTTTTTTTTTAATTACTTCACTTAAGTACTGGAAGTTTGATGATAGAATTCAGCAAAAAAATGTGGTTTTTAACCTGTATAAAAATTAGATTGAAAGCGTTATATAATTTCAAGTATTAGATTATGTATTTTAGAATAAGTTTAATTTAAGAGTTTGGTTTATAAAAGTCAGGAAAATTTTGGTAAAAAGTCAGGAAAAGTCAGGAATTTTTTCTCAGCTTGACCAGTGGCAACCATGTGTTCATTATTTATAGTTTTTTAATCTCTGGTATAGTTATTTTAAAATATGCCTATTTATAAAATAATTTAAGTATTTTGTGCGGCTTAAATAAGTTACTTAGTATTAACTTCTAAATGTCCGAAATTTGTTATATGTGATATTATTATAATGTCAGGTTTCAGTTAAAATTTCAGATGGGTAACGTACGGCTCAGATCGAGTCGCAGGTCTAGTTGAATTTCGACCCGCTAAGTTAATTGAAAACTACTTGTGCAAAATAATTAAAATTTAGTTTTTTGATACTTAACATTTTGAAATACGCTTTCATTTCGCTTTCAGTTCACAATAGTATTTTCTAGATCACAATAATACTAAATCATTTTATTACAATTTTGCTCGAGTTTTTTAATTTTCTTATTTGTTATTTTTTAAATCATGCAGCCCGCATTTACCTTTTTTTAACGAGTTGAAACTAGAAAAGATATTTTAGTAAATATGAGTTGCTGACTACAAAAGTTGTCCACCACTGGCCTTAAAGTTTCACAACAGTTCATATTTAAACAAGATTGATTACAGATTACACAAGGCTTTTTAATAATTAATTATTTTAATACACTTTACTGGGCTTCTAAGAAAATAACCGTAAATTATTTTCTCAAGCCTTGTAAACTACTTTGAACACAAAAGTGCGTGCATAAGAAGTACCAGGCTAAATTACATTTCGAACACAACTCTTTTTAGCTCAAAAGTTTGTACTCAAAAGAAAAACTACTTTTTAAAATTGTGGGGGGCGATTTTTTTTCAAATTATTGAAAAGGGGGCGATTTAGTAAGTGAGTTTGGGAAACCCTGGTTTAAACTAATGTAACTATTACTTTTATTTAGTTTAAGTAAGTCAATTATCTTGTTTGTTTTCTGTTTTAACTTGTTGTGTGTACTGTGTATTACGTATAATTTTTATTTTGTTGTTTTGTATTTCTTAAATAGCAAGTATTAAACTTGATTAAATATAATGATTTTATTAATTCAAATATTGATTTCGTTTATGTTAACAAAATAGGTACATAATTAAATATGTTATCATATTTTTATTGAAATAATAGTTATAAATAAATCTCAATGCAAAAACTTTTGAAAAATTGTTAACATTTTTACATTTATAAACGCATAATGTGGGTTAATACACATGCAACATGGACGAGTGGTTAGGGCGGCGTATTTTTATATATATAAGTGTAATCGTTTCGAATTATAAACAGAGTTTTTAAGCAACATAACTGAATAAAAAAGATTGCAGGTTTTTTTTATTTGAAACAACTACTAAGTGGTTGTTTTACAAACAGTATAGTGTATTTAAAGTTGAATTAGAAAAACGTATTATAGAAAAACTATTTTTGTAGAAGGTTTATAAAACTAGACTCTACTTTTTAGATAGCATTTAAGTTTTAAATATTACGATACTGCCGAATATGAGAAATCTTTGTACTATTAGTATCATCTAGACTAAATTTTAGCTTTTACATTTTGACATCTAAAAACTATTGTTGCAGATAGTTAATACTAAATTCAGTGAACTTTGTCTCGACTAAATAGAAATTAAACACATTTAATACACAAAAGGTATAAAATAAAAAATCGTAAAAAGTTCTTATTAAGTTTGTTCTATCTTTTTTGTTTTTATTTTTATTATTTTTACTAGCATAGTTGTTAAATTGCTGCTATAGGAGACAAATAATAGCAGATACCATAAATAAATTATTTTCTGTTTAATTTCGGTTGCTTCTACAATTTTTAACATGATTAGAACTAAAAATTTGTAAATTTAATGTTTAATTAATTTCTTTATTGATTTGAAGAAAGAAGCTATATAAAGATTGAAGAATCTTTCAACCTAATAACTTACAACGCGAAAAAGTATAAACTACTTTCATTTACAGCTAAAATGAACTTAAAGTAGCAAATGATACTTTCTAGTTTTGAATCATATAAACTTATAATTTTTTTGGAAATAAATCACAAGATAATTGAAATTTCTTACACTTATTTGTTGACAATCTAATTTTTTCAAATTAAATAATAAACTAAAAACAGTTAATTTTCCTTAATTAAATAAAAATATTTTATTAAGATTTTCTATCCATTTGATTCCGTTCAAAGCATTTATAAAAATTATAATACATTGTATAATGCATATGTTTTAGTTGTCTAAATTTTATTAAAATTATAAAACAAAAATAAATAACCGTTTGTTTTAAATTGAAGTAATCAAACAAAAAATAAAGGTATGCTAACGTACAGCTTATACTTATGTTATAAAATCGGAACACTTTTCATTAATCAAAGTAAACTTATAAAAATCTAAATAAATACACATAGAACATTTTAATTTACTTTAATTGATTTTAGTGATTTAACCAAAAAATATTTTATTTATGGTTAAAGATTCAAATTAAAAATAAAATAAAACAGAAAACAAAAATTACAATTTAAATTACTTTAAAAATGCTCTGAATGTGATTTTTACAATTTTTTTATTCTCACTAATTTTACAGATACAAAACTCATTTTTTATGTTTTGCCTAAAATATTTTAAAGTTTTGTTATATAAAAAGAAAGCTTTTTTGATTTGATTTAACAGATAAACACGTTTTAGTTAAAATCAACAAAATTTGAAGCAGAACGTTCAATTATAAGTAAAAACTCAGTATTTTTAAGATTGGTAGTTTTTCTAA
This sequence comes from Thalia democratica, assembly GCF_965202585.1. NCBI lineage: Eukaryota > Metazoa > Chordata > Thaliacea > Salpida > Salpidae > Thalia > Thalia democratica. The sequence goes on along the minus strand of NC_139172.1, from coordinate 1,880,158 downwards.
TCCTATTTTTTGTTTTAATTAGCTTGTATTATAAAAAATGTTATTTTATTTTATTTTAGATATTTTAACTTTCGCAATAAAATTTATAAAAACCGTTTATTAATAATTACTTACTTTCTAATATCCTCATATAGTTTTCTTTGAGTACACTTTAATTCAAAAAAAACTGTTATACAAAATACAATATTTGAGATTGTATTAAAAGTTACCTTTTTCTTTGTATAAAAATTTATTTAGTGAAATTAAAAACCTATAAACTCAATTTATCAACGTTAAAAATTTTAAATCAAAGGTTTTTCTCTAAATTAGATTTAGAAAATTACAATTTTTTAAATGTAACTAATATTTGTTATATGTCATCTCCAAAATGTCTTTATACTCTGAAAACTCCTCCTCCAATCTTTGCAAGTGCTTCGGTTTCAATTTTTCCAACATTTTCTTCAAGAAATTTTCAATGTAATGCCGATAGTCAGCGCAGTCGCTTTCAAACTGATCACGTGACTTTTGGTAGTACTTTTTGTATAAGTTTTCGAATTCGTGCAAATGCAAATTGTCATTTCTGCTTTCCACTTCAAGTGTGAACAGCTTGAGGTATCTGTCGCAGGCGTCCCTTCTTATGGTGATCAGGTGGTCGTTTATACTGCATTTGTATAAAGAAGACATGGATGAAGTGTTACTATAAACTGTAAAAAATATTTATTGCAATTGTCATTATTTATATAGTTTATTCTTTACCTCTTATGAATCTTACACGTCAACAAGTCTTAAGACAATTTAAAGTACTTAAATGCAGATGGTCCAGACGGAACAAAAACAACTATTCTCTTTCGTAACTTTTAAATTGTTTATCTATTTGGTAGCTGAAGATCTGCATGAATAAGCTGAGTTTTACTAAATAAGTTGGTATTATACTTTTTAAATTAAAGTTGTTTTTGATTTGATTATTGCAAAATATAGAAAAAGTTTGATGTATTTTGCACAACACGCGTAATTTATAATTATATATAAATATATATTTAATCGTTTCTTTTTGTTTAAAAAAATATTTATACATAAATTATTTCTTACAAGTAAAATTATAATAGAGAAAAACTCAACAAGGCTTTTGCTTTTTTAAGCATAACACTATAACCACAAGTCAGCCATTATTTAGTATTATATAACTGATTGAATAATAAAGTGTACAGGTTGAATTTGTAAACTGTAAAGAAGTAGAAGTTCTTTGTGTCTGTGACTGCTTTATTTATTATTAGGAACATTACTTAAAAGTCTTAAAAAAAATTAGAAGCTATTGAGTTTTCAGAAGTATTTCTAAAACTAAAATTTAGTCAAAATATGTAGCATTTGCATTAAATGCCTATTCAGCATTACACTTAGTCATCTACTGTTGATTCAAATAAAAGTAAAATTTTTGGAAAATATTTTACATTTTTAATCGAAAATAGTGTTATGAATTTTAAAAACTTAAAAAATAAATAAAATTGTATGTGAATTAAATAATTAAAGTTTTGAAATACTTAGCTACACTTTTAAAAACGCTTTGCACCTTATATATAAAATAAAAAAAGTGTATACAACAATATTAAACTTACTAGTAAATTTATCACAAAAAATATAAAATGCTATAACAAATCTAATAAAGCACAAAGTTTGTTTAGAAACTTCAACTATTAAACATTATTTTTTTTAGAAATTTGAATTTTTTTAAGATAGTAATTGTTATAAATTTTTTGTTTTTAGAATTATAATAAACAAATATAAAGTCATACCTTATCTAAAATTCTACAGAGTTTTCATAGGGCTAAGCAACTTCAATTAAAAAAATCACCTAGAATTAAATACTTTTAATATATAAACTAAAGTTCAAATTTAACACTAATTTCCACAATTAAAAAACAGATTTTAACAATTTATTAACAAAAAAACTCAAACCGATATCTAAAATCTACAATGTATTGTGTAAACTTATGTAGAAAACTTAAACTAAAAATACTATTAATAATGCAACGCTGTTTTTACCGCTTTAGTTTCACTACTAGCTGAAAAAATTTAATTATTGATCCGTACTTTTTGTTTTCTTTTCTCTCGTTTTTTAAAACTGCAACAGTTTTGAAACGAGAGTATTACAACCAAAAAAGAAAAGCACACTTAAATTCTGTAAAAATTTTTAGTTTAGAATTTTGTTGTTACTACAATGATAGCTAAGAGCAACTAGCGAAAAGTAAGTATATAAATAGTTTAAACATCAGTACAAAAATTTTTAAAAACCAGAAACAAATAAAAATGGGTATACTTTTGGTATTGAATTGTTATAAGATATAAAAAAGCATGCTATTTAAAAACTTTAATGTTACAATTTTATGGTTACACAAAACACATTTAACTACTTTAACAAAACTTTTTAAAATAGATTTTTACTTAAAAATTTATCTTGTTTTTAATTCAAATCACTAAAGCCTTATTAACTACACTAACATAAACTTCAAAACTTAAATTTTGATCATACCAAATCTACCATCAAACGACTAGTATTTGGTAGACTGGAACCGGTTTTAATTGAAACTCATTAACCACGTCTCACGGCGCAAGAATGTCCGAACTTTTTCTGCTGACTTGCGCAAAAGTTATCATTTGATCAAAATTTTCAATATTTAAGTTTTTAATAGTATTCATACGTTTTACAACTATCGTTATAATAAAACTACAAAAAACTTTTTTTAATTTTACTAATTATTTTAAAACTTTTTGCAAAAGCATTAGTTATGTTTTTTTTTATTAAAATTTATTAATTTCAAGATAGCTATTGCAAAAATTTACAAAATTATTTATTAAATAATAATATATGTTAATTTTGTCAAGTTTATAAACTAGCAAAATATTAAAATTTTGATTTTTGAAATATATGTTATTGTTGTATTTAATAATATTAACTTCATTTTTTCTTATAGTGCATGTTTTTTAAATAATCTGAATTTTTGAGAAAAAGTTTGAAGCAAAAGAATAAAAGAAAATAATATTGTTTACTTAGTTTGAATAACTATCATTATAAATGATTTCAAAAAAAATTGTATGAGAAAAAGTATATAAGCTTTATATAGTAGCCTGATTCCTCAAATTTCAAATAGCCTGAGCTTTTTTCTGAATATACATAGTTTTTAAAACAGGTTTTATTTAAGTTTATAGAAGTAAATAACCAACTATAATTTATAAACTGAAAAAATTGTGGTATGAAAGTTTGAATAACGTCAAAAATTAACAACCAAAAAATGACTCACAACCAAAAAATATTTTTAGAAAAACTGTTAAAAATTAAAAAAGATCGACATATTATTACCTAAAATGAAATAAATATTTTCAATATAAAACGAAACAACGCTATTCATATTTTTAGAACTTAATAGGCTAGAAAGTAGTTCAAGAAAATTAACTAGTTTTACTGTTTTTATAAAAGAAAAAAAATATTAGCAGCATAAACTGCAGTTGAGTATTTTTTTGCAACATAAATAAATCAGTAAAATCATTAAAGTCCCAATTTAAACCAAAGATAAACAAGCTTTAACGCATCTACATGCAAAAATAGTTCATCAAAATTATTCTCAATCATTCATAAACTAAATAACATAAAATAACTACTGAAGCATAACTACTAGAAAGAGCCTATACAGCAGAAAATATTTGTAATTTTATTTTTCCAAAATTCCTTTAAAACTTAGCAAACTTATAAGTATTTGTTCTTTAAACTAACCAAATTGTCATTTGAAATATAACTTTCAAAACATAATAAACAACATAATTTTTTTTATTAAATTTTACCACAATTTATTTAATTTCCGTGACGAAGATAAATTATCAGTTTAGTTAGTTCAATGAATTTTCTAAAAAAATAAATATGATTAATGTTAATTAAGTAAAAAAAATATTTTACGAATAAGAAATAGTTACCAAACGAAAAATAAAAGAAAGCTTAATATGATAAGGATTGATTAATAAAATCTTTTTAAGGAAAAGTTTGGAATATTTTATATTTGTACAAATAGTATAATTTTTATACTATATTTATATATTTACTCAACCTTAAAAAGCTTTTTTGATAGTTAGGAGTATTGTTCTGTTAACTAATTTATGTCTGTATAAAGAATAATGTATGTCTTTTACAGAGAAGTTATAGAATTGTCAAATTTGTTATAAAAGCTATTCTTACAATAATACTCTCAATCAACATATGGAAATTCATGACGAATTAAAAACGTATAAATGTGAAGTTTGCTTGAAATAGTTTTTTACAAAAAGAGAGTTTAAATTGCATCATAGAACTCATACAAGAGAAAAATCTTTTGCTTATTTTTATTAAATTCATGACGAATTAAAAACGTATAAATGTGAAGTTTGCTTGAAAGTGTTTTTTTACAAAAAGAGAGTTTAAATTGCATCATAGAACTCATACAAGAGAAAAATCTTTTGCTTGTCAGGTTTGTGATTAAAGATTTTCACGAAAAAAACCAAACTACTCACGAAGATAATAAACCTTTTAAATTCAGTATTAATGAAATATTAATGCTTGTTAGGCTTAAAATAATAAATTTAAATTGTGATAATTTAAAATATTATAAAAGGTTCTAAAGGGACACTGCACTTTAAATAACATAAACTTGAAAATATTGAAATAATACTCGTGCTGAAATTTTTATGAAGAAAAAATCATCAGTACTAAAAGGCTATTTTTTAATATGTTTTAAAATTTCTCTTAGCTATTTATAAATTTTATTTTATAAGGTAGAAATTCAAACAATATATTCAAAAAGCTTTGATTTTTAACTTAATTAAAAATTTTTAATATTATTTAACAAAAATAAGGCGCTCCGCAAAGTATTTTGTATATTAAGCTTAGTAATTTTTTTATGAAACCTTGCCAAGTCCTTATCTACACTGAAGTAACAAACTTCAAAATATCCAATTTGATATTAAGAAACTAAATTGAGGTTGAAGTGAGTCTGATGTTTTTCTATCATGAAAAAATAATTTTACAGATATAAAATAATAAAAATGATTTAAGTCTTAAAACATTTAAGACTATGATTAAACAAATTTCTTTTTAGTTTAGTTTTTGTATTCTTTTTTATATATTTATATGTTTTATGCTTTTTAAAATGTATTTAATAAATTTCAAGTTTTAAGATTTCATTTCAAGTAATAAAAAATTCAGTTAATTTTAGTTCTCTTTTCTTTGAGATTGTTTAGTTGATTGTTTTAAAACTAAATATTTAGATGATAATAAAACTATGAAAATAAGTTTTGTTCTGACAGAATTTTCCAATTATTGCAAGGAGCATTTCCTGAAAGTTTGAGGTAGTTATCTCCAAAAACGTAAAAGGAAATAGATTTTTAGTGATTTCTAGTTATTTGCCGTTTTAGTTTGTGCCTCCCATAAGGATCCTATTGTTGCCTCCGACTTTGACCAGCTATATCTCAAAAATTATTTTTAATTTTTAAAATCTGTAAAATGAATCTTGTAGCTGAGTAAAAACTATATACAATCAAATAAAATATCAAAAACTGGTGTTTACCCCCTATGCCCTTAGTATGATAAGTTAAATATTTTTTTAGACTTTTTTTTATTACTTGTTAAATTTATATCAACTTACTTATCTAACTATACATATCGCCTGAATAAGCTTACTATCATTTTAATTAAATAAGTAGTAATGAAATTCTATATATAGTAAAATTAACTATAAAACAACACAGTTATTGGTATCAACAAATATTTTATTTTGTAATTAATACATAACAGTACAAAATAAAGTCTTCTAGCGATTTACGCAAAAAAGCGTAACTATACTATAGAACGTAACTAAACGAGATAATATAATACTAGATATACCGACTATGTTGGCTGTTTTTTTCTGATGTATTTTTGTAAATATTATTTTGGAACTTTTCTACTTTTAATTAACTAGTTTAATTTAATTTGCAGTTTATTTAGTTTAGTGTTGTAATGGTTATCTTTCTTTGAAAAGACAATGTTAAAATTTAAGGTAAGTTTTTTAATAAAAGTTTTTTATGTGTATATAGTTTTTTTTTCTAGTTTGCTCCTTGCCGACATAAAATAAAACTTTTCTTGCAAGGTATTAGCAAAGGAATAAGTCATTTATTCAATTAAAACTAAACTTTGTGTGATAATTTAAATAACTTTTTGGACTTTATTATTATTTATATTTTGATATATTAACTCATTTTAATTAGAAATATCGCGTGGTTTAATACTGTTATTATTTGAAATCGATAGGTATTGATGAAGTTCTATCCAGTATAATACAATTTACTAAATTGTATTTTTAAAAGTATTTTGAACTTTTAAAAGTGTTTATCACTTGTTAGTATTATCTTAATATCAAAACTGTTAGAAAAAAAAAACGTTTACACAAAAAATATAATAGTTAAGTTAAGTGTGTTAAACAAAACATCTGTTCATAAAATCAAATTTACTGGTAAAAGATTTTTGTCCGAATATTTTGATTTCTTTACCATACTCCAAGTTATACTGTTCTGCTGTTATAATCAGCAATACAATACTCATTTTCTGGTGAATTTATCTGACAAGTTCACCTTATTCTAGAAAAATATTATTTTTCTTTACTTTTTAAGCAAAATTTTCTTAGTCAGAAAATTAATACGGGGTGCCACTGGTTTATTGAAAATTTTCTCTAGGTTTTCAAGATTTCTTCCAGGTTTTTAAAAGTACAGATTTTTGGGTCTATTTTTAGTTTAAGGTAAAAAAACTGTTTTTAATATTATTACAACATTGAAAAAATACTTTAAAGCTACTTTGAATCTGTTTTTTAATAATAAAAAAAATTGATGATGACAAAAATTTTTTATCTATACGATAGATTTTTGTGCTTTATCGACATTAAACTTAACATGTAAAAATTGTTCAAATTTCCAGGTTTTTCCAGGTTTCAGGGTTTTTTATATCAGATTTTTTTTATATTAGATTTTATTATTTTTATTATCTTATTGTTTTTATATTATTATAATATTATATACTGTATATTCAGGATTTTTATGTATGTATATATAAGACTTTTATTATCAAGATTTTACTGGTTATAGTAGCTTACAGTTTATGATTAAAGTTTTGCCTTTTTTGAATAAACAATTCTTAATTTTTAAATCTTTTAGAGTTAATTCGTTAAACAAAAAACATACATACTGGAAACATTTTGAATATAAAACTTTGTTAAACGAACAAGCTTAATCTTGACTTTATGATTTCTAATGGTCCATTTTTAAGCTTAAGCAGCATTTTTAAATCCTCATTTATTCAAATGAGTGGAAACTGATTAAAAAATGTCGCTTCTTTAAATTTACTTTGTAATGCATTGGTAATGCATCCCTGTTACTAAGTGAATATCAAAATGAAGGTTTACAGCCAATCATAATCATCTCACTGATAACTGTTAAATCACTTATTAATATGCATAAGAGTTGATTGTTAATGCAATAATAACACACACGTTTTCTTATCACTGGCTTGAAGAAAGTTCTGTGTTGTTGGGTCACAGCAGGGACGTAGCTAGCTCAAAAAAGTTACGAATCTGCAAAAATTAAAACATCTAAGATATGTCCTAGCGAGAACACAGCAATTTAAACTACCTATAATGTTATTGAATTTAGCTTGAAAATATGCATTTATGTTAATACATCAAAAATTGAATGTTAAAATACGAGTTATAACTGTATAAAAGGCAATTTTATATTACTCCACACTCCTATTACTTTTTAACATAAAATTGTATGATTTTGATTTTCGAAGTTACAGCTTCCATTAAAATCAATATTGCAATGCAGCTTTTTGACAAATTAAAGCTTTAACGCGCTATATGTTACAATTTGGATGTATTTATTTTTTACGACACTAAAAAGGCTAGAGAGTACATATATGTCAAAGTTATATCTAAAGTTATATCTTAGGAATGCATAACTAAGTATAAATAAATACTAGAAGCGGAGTCTTTTCAAGCTATAGTAAGAGCAAGTTTTTTTTGCACATAAGTATACGTTGATGTAGATTTGCAGAAACGTCCCAAGCTACGTCCCTGGGTCTTAGATAAATTTGAGTGTTGGTATCATTCCACTTACAGCTTATTTGGATTTGTTACTTGCTTGGACACAAATCCTATGTTTAATTGTTTAATTTTGTACAGTTGAAATTCAACTCAGCAGTTAGCTACTAGTTCAAAATAAAATAAAATTTTTGACTGTCTATTTGTAAAATTTTATTAGGGGCATATACTATTACATTGCTAGGTTTTTATATATTACTTATTTTCTAATTTATACAATGTTGTTAGAACTGATACTAATTTAAACTGATTTTTTATAATTGACTAATTTGCCAATTTTGTAGGTTTGTATTTGTTCATTGAACTTAAAGCTTAATCAATTCTTTATCTCGCATTGAATCTATTTATTAAATTAAATTATCTTAATATCAACTTTACCTAACATGGACCCTAACTATTAACCCCCTTCTAGCATAAATGTAGCAAAACTACCCCATAGAAAACCTTTTAAACAATTTAGCATGGACACTAATGTGTCCACCACCCCGGGACATTCCCCCCATAAATTACAACTTGAGCAATTTCAACAAAAAAAGTACCTAATTATAACAAACAGGTCAGGGTCCGGTTTCCATGGTAACGACGCGAATGTCCCTTTCATTGCAACAATTTCGGAAGAAAACATTATTTCGCTTTAGGAATGTATGGCTGTTATAAACATTATTTGAATTTATAAATCTGATTTATGTCAACAAACTTTAAACATTTTGTTCACATTATGTATACAACATATTATGCTTATAGGTGCTTAAAAAGCTAAAAAACAAATTAACTAAACTTAACATTCGAAGTTTTAAAAATATCACAAGTGACAGTTTTATTTACTAAAGATAGGTTTAAAATAAATTGTTCAAACAACTTTAAACTATTCATAAAGGGTTCATTGAAGAAAACTAGTTGTAAGTTAAAGTTGTTAAAATATTTCGTATTTTTAATTGTTCATGCTTTAAAAATGTGAGCAGAAGATAATAAAATAAAAAGTAGATAATAAATAAACGGTTATTACCTTACTAAAGATTAATATTCGAAATTTAATTGAAAATAACAAATAATTAGTTGTTTTATAACTTCATTAACATTTAGCACTAGTCCTATTCGATATCTAAGCAAAAGTTTTCACAAAGTACATAATTGATAACTAAAACAATAAACTTTTATACAATAGAAATTAAGTAAAAAGTTTAAAATTTTAATACTATTTTTGTAATCGAAAAATATATTGATCGATAAACTCATCAATTGTTTGATAACTATCCGCTAATAAAATTATAAAAAAACTGTTCTTGTTATTAAAAATATTACATAATCAAATAACTTATAAATTGATGACCAATATGTCTTAGTACAAATAAAACTTTAATACAAACTAAACAAGCAACACTTATTGCTGAAGTTATATTTAGTGATTAAGTAGAAATAAATTAGGAGTAATTATAATTTTCAAGTTTTTAATACATTTTAAAGTTATGAGTAGATTTACACAATAATTACTAATAAGGCATATACACAATATCTACAAAGTTAAACTTAAGTATAGCAATTGATACAAATAACTTTTAGAAGGTATCAACACTTTTATTAAGTCAATGGTTTCGAACTATTTAAATGTGTACAGTGAAATAAAAACTTGTGCAAAAACACATTGTAAAAAATAAGTTTTTAAACGACTTTCGTATTGTTATCTTAAAACAAACTCAAAAATGTTTGAACAAAATAATATTATAAATAAAAGTTATGATTAGTTTGTTTTCTTCAAATAATGAAATCACAAAATTAAAAATGAACTTCATCTTCATTAGAATCTAGCTTTTATGAACTTTATGACTGCATTTCTTTCTGATCAAGTTATGGTTAAAGGTAGGTTATAAAATATCAATAAAAGAACTTATCATTTATTTACTAAATTTATTATTTGAACCTTTTATAATAGCTTTTGTGAGAATTATTTTTTTAATTTTGAAGTAAATTCTTAAGGCAACTTAAAATAGTTTAAAAAAAATAGACAAACAAATATGACTATTCAAAATTATAAAATTAAGCGTAAATTAAAAAAGATTCTAACGAAACAACATAGATCCGTAGAAGTAAATTAACCCGTTAGACTTAATTAAATCTTTACTATTTTTGTAACAACAAAATCTTTTAGTCAATAAACTAATAAATAATTGCTAAGAGTAATATTAAAAATCTATTCTTTTTACTAAAAACAATACATAGACGAAAATGTACAGATTGATGACATATATTTCTTAATATGAATAGACAAGCAACAATTATTGCTGGACTTACATTTGGTGTTCGGAATAGTTTTGATTATTAACTATTTGATTTATTTCAAAGTTGAAGAGTTATCAGTTGAAATCTGGAATCTACACAAAACTGTAAAACTAATAGATACTTTAAATAAATTAATAAAACTAAAATATAACAACAAAATTATAAATTAATAAAACCGTTTTAAGTAAAATAGATCAATAAAATAAAAGCATAACAAGCTGTAATGCATAAACTTTTAAATTATATTTATTCTATTGTACTTTTGCGTTTTTGTTGTAAAACAAACTAAATAGAATTTAAGCAAAAGAATAATATAAATAAAGGCTATTTTTAGTTGATTTTATACGAATAATGGAATCACAAAATTAACTATCAATTGAACTTCTTTTATGCTCATTATGATTCGCATTATTCTCTGTTTAAATTATAGCTAATTTTAGTTGTGTTGGAAACAACTTTTAAACTATCATGTGAAATTCTACGCTATCCACAGCATGTCCGTTGCGTTTGTACTTTGTATTTATTTCGTATTCGTATAAAAAATTTTACTTTTTTGTAACTACGTCATAAACCGCTTGAGAGTGCAGAAATTTTCGTTTAATTATCGGAAAATCGTAAAAACTTTTATACTTTATTTTTTCTTGTCAAACTGCATTTAAAGTTTTACTACTTTTATAAGTAAACCTCAGTTACCTCTCACGAATCTACGCACACTGTGTCCACAGCAAAAATGCGTAATTAGACAAATGAACGCAACTAAACGAGAGACATCAAGTTAAACTATTGTATTGACTGTTTTCATACAATACATTTGATTAAATTAAGTTAGGGAACTTTTGATAACAAAAATAAGATTTCAATAAACTTTACATTTATATGAAAAAATTTTTCAATAAAAATCGTATGTGTATAAAAAAGTTTCTTTTTCTCATTGTTACCAACCTTAGGTTTAACTTGCATGGTAAAATAAAAATACTTCAAATGCAAGACAAAATTAATCTTAGGTTGATACAAGTTGCTTTAAATAAAAATTGAGTTGAAATGAAACCTTATGCTACAAATATTGTAGTTTGATATTTGAGGGTATAAAGGAGATAAGCGAAATATAAAAAGCATAGAGTTCAGTCGGTTCCTTTTGAAAGGCACGAATTAAAAGTTTCGCTATTTTTCTAAAAAACTCACTGTAAATAAAACTTATTTTTGATCTTTAAACAAAATAACATATAAAAGAATATAAGCGTTTAATAATAGCTTTATGAAAGCTGTTATATAAAAATTAAACTAGTCGTTTTATAATTAAGCCTCTATTTTAAATAGACATCTACTAGTGAAATAAGAAACTGAAAAGTAAACGTTATTCCAAACTAAATTTTAATATGCTCTTTTAAAGGTAAACTATACAACACTATGTTTGTACATGAAAAAACTTCGATTTTAATTCTATATTTATCTTTAACTATTTAAACTTCTAAAAGCAACCAAAAACGTTTTTCAAATCAATTTAATTATTTTTTACTCTAATTTAGAAGTTATAAGATTATATTTTGATATCAAATGTTGTTGAAGTAAGCAGACACTGATGGCTCAGTATCTGCAAGACCCGTTAACTCTAGCTTGCTTAGGAAACGCTTATTTTTAATATTAAGCTCTTTTTCGGCGACATAATCATTTTTACTACGTATAGTAAATACGGCAAATAACTAGAAGTCACTAAAAGTCTATCTTTTCTACGTTATAAGAGATAACTACCTCAAACTTTCAGGAAATATTTTGTTACAATATTTAAAAAATTCTGTCGAACGAAAAAAAACAACTATGACAAAAAACAAAATAAAAACTGTTTTTTGTTTTAATTTCAAATTTTTGAATATTTTTTAAACTCTTCCCGATAGAATTTTCTAAATATTGCAAATACAGTATAAATATTTTTTTTTTACTATAATTTTATTAACATAAAAGTTATTTAAAGTAGCGTTGGAGATTTTCAATATTTTTTTAATTACTTAAGCAGTTTTTTTCATTTTTTGTTTAGACTAATTAGAAAAATAAACAAAAAAACTTTTAATTGTCTTTGGTTGGTTGTTTACTTTGTACAGTTAATACAAAATTTTTACATAATGTTTACAGTAAAACACGTTTACAAATACTTTACTAAAACGTACAACCGTTAATAAATACTGTTACGTATTTTTTATGCATTTCGAGAACATTAATAACTATACATAGTTTAGTACATAGTTTGACTTTTTGTTTAAATTAGAGAAATAGCGACTATTCATTTTCTTTTCAACTATATAAATACATAAAAAACTGTTTTTATGATAAAAATTTACATTTACGATCTTGTTTTGATAATTAGTTAATATTTGTGCACTATTCTTGTTGATTTATTTGAAGTTTTGTTTTAAAATATTTTTCATTGATTACTACGAAACCTTCAACTTCTGGAAGAAACTTACGAAAATTTAATGCCCCTGAAATAAAATTCTCTCATTAAAACATTTTTTATTAAATTTCGTATTCATAGTTTTTGATTATATACAACGCTAACAAGAATAACATTCAAAAGACAATTGAATAAAAAAAAATTATTTTACAAAAAAAAAATCGTTAATTAAACAAGTTTTTTTTTTAATAATTTCCTTATTTAAAAAAAGATGGTATAATTTTAATTTTGAAATAACTAAAATATATGCTAAAATGTACAATTTGTTGTTTATACGATGCAGTTTACGGTGTATTAACGTAATTATTAGAGGCAAGACCTACTTTAAATTAAACCAACAATCGGCAGACACGTTGAAATACGTTATCATTTTATATAAAAAAAAACAAAAAAAACCTTCGAGCCGCAGTTGTTGTCTTTACTACAATTTTTTTACTCCTTCTTACAAACTTCAGAACATCAGGTTTCAATAATTTCTGGTTACAGATTTACATGTTATTCCCGTATTCCGTTTAAAATAGAAGATTTTGGCAGGCTGCAGTTTGACGATCTTTTGATTTAACAGGTTTTCATAGTGGATTTTTTTTATTCATGCAAATTCAATCAGCTAATTTAGACATGTTTTTGCTACAAAAATTTGTTGACTTGCATTCAACTTTTATAACTTTAAATGTTAACTGTACTCTCGGAATTACATTCTTTTTCTTTTGCTTGTTTCAGCTCTTTAAACTTTCTTAACTGCAAATTTAAGAGTTATATATCTATTGCAAATCTTGAAATAATTTTAAAACACTTACTTTCGTCTAAGATACAAAGAAAGACTATAATATAAAGTTGAAAATGGCAAAACTAATTTACCATTAATATACTAATTAATATACCAAAAACTAATTAAAGTTTTATACTAAAGTCAACTAAGTTTTATGAACCATACAAATAGCATAAACAAAACTAAATTTCAGTTTAGGGAGCTTTCTTTAAGTTCCAATGCAAACACTACAAAATAATTTTTTTTTGAAAAAAAGCAAATCTAAAAAGACATCTAAGAACACATAGAGGAGAAAATCCATACATGTGCTCTGTTTGTAATAAAAGATTTGCTCGAAAAGATACGTTGAAAAATCATGAAGCAACTCACAGTGATGAGAGAAAGTGCAGTATGTGCCCAGAAGAAAGAAGCTTTAAAACTAAAATTGCGTTGAACAGACACATAGTTTCTCATTATGAACCAAAACACTACAGTCAACTTTGCAAAAAGAACCTTTCATCACATTTGAATCAACATATGAACATTGGTTCTTGTCCAACATGTGACAAAAAGTTTCATGCTTTTTCAGATTTGAGAAAACATGTAAAAAGTAACATATATTAGATTTCATTTGAATAATTTTCATAAATATACATTTATTTATCAGCAGGACTTATATTAATGATTCAAAACGCAGTTTAGTATTTTAACATAAACGTTTTTTTTTTCACTGGTCATAGTATTTTTTGCTCAGTTTTATTTTCATGTGATTCTTTTCAATAACTTCCTTCGTCCCAGTTCAAGAGCTATAAAAGTTTTTATGATTAAACATAAATAAATTAAACATATTTAAAAATAAAAATTAATTTTCAATTTTGAAATCTGTTTATAGCCATCTTAACTTTATATAAAATAATAATGTTCTAATATCAATATAAACACTATAATTATTTATAAGTTATAAAAATAGTCTTTAAAAATAAGATTTTATAAAAGTTTTAATTCATATTATGAACTGTTTCACTTTATGAATACTTAAGTACATGAAAAAATGTCATTTTACACCGTTAAAAAATAAGCTGAAGCTTTCTATTTTTCTTTTTGCACAATTTATTTTTTTTAACTTAATTTGTTAAAATTTTTTGTTTGCACAGTTTAATTTTAATATGTAGTCTGTAATTTTTGACCTTTAAACACTGAATCTATGTAGTTTTCTTTTTAATAATTTCTTTCATGATCTGAATTTAAACTTAGCTAGATTCAAGTGTAAATAAGTACAGATTTTTATTTTATAGCGTTGTTGTTTATCATTTAAAGATTATTTGACAAATAAAAGTATTTTCAAAATATTTATTTACTTACCCTACAACTATATTTTTCGATATAAAAAGTTTTCTTTATAGGTTTGTTTAAAGCGCATAAAATATCATGAGAGGTGCTAGCCGATGTCACAAGGTCAGGAAAAACTTTTAAAAATGACAAAAGTCCGGAATAAAATAGGGTTTTTGAAAAATATCAGGAAATTTGACAAAGTTTGAAGAAACGTCAGATTTTATTAGTTCAAATTTACAAAATTACTTATTTTCCAAAACCTAATAATGGTAAGAAATTAATTTAAAATCCTTTAAAGTCAGAATAAAGTTGCAAAAATCAAACAAACTGTGGCTAGATTTAGAGAAACTATTCTCTCCGACAAGTGTAGAAGCGGCAGATGAGAACGATTAAAGTAAAATAAGTCAAATAATTTTTACTGCCAAAAAACTTAACAGGATGCACACCAAATAATAAAAACCATATTTTCATTAGATGAAGGTATTGAAGTGATAATAAAGAAATGGAGAAAATAAATTTTAGTACATATAGTAAAAAAAAATCTTTGTTTGATTAAGTTCTTTGTTGTTTTAAGACTTAAAATGTAAAAGTTCGTTATTTTTTTAAGGTTTTAGTATTAAATGATCGTTATTGTTTTAAGGGATTAATTGTAAAAGTTACTTATATATCTTTGTAATTAGTTAGATACTTTTATGTTAGGAAATGCTAAAATACTTATTTTTTCAAAGTATTTGTGTTTATAAATTAAAAAATACAAGTATTTTGCTGATAGAGCTGTTTAAGTACATCAATCATACATAAATGGTTCAAGTGATGTAATGGAAAATAGATGATTGAATTCAGCAAAATCAATGTTGTTTTAACCTGTATAGAAATAAGATTTAAAGTTTTATATAGTTTAAAGTGCTTGATTATGTATCTTACAACAGGTTTAAATAAAAAGCTTATTTTAAAAAAGTTAAGAAAACTTTAGTAAAAAGCCGAGAAAGGTCAGGAAATTTTTTTAACTTTATCTGTGGCAAGCATCATCAATGGTGTGTAGAATAATAAGAGAAACCTTAAAATAATAAGGGTTTCCTAAATTAGAAGAACAACGAATAGATCGGTAAAAGTATACAGATCCTAAACGTTGATTTCCTAGTTCCGTGAAACAAGCTAGAGTTAACTTAAAGGTATGATCAAACTACTTAGTCTACCGAAGGCTTGTGGTCCGATGATCGAATTTATATAATCAAATCTTATGTCAACTTGGGCTAAAGTTACGAGTTCATTTCGGCAAACTAAAAAATTATACATTTCGAGCAACTTACTTAAGTTTTGTAGATTTTGAAAATAATTTTAAGGCGAAGTTTCATTTTTGTTTAAAGCTATTACGTTGCAATTTTTTTTAAATATATTTTTTTATCTGATGTTATAAACGAAAACTTAAAATCAAATGAATTAAAAATGGTTTGCATAAAAATAAATAGCATTTTAAGTTTAGAAGTTTGTTACTACTTGCTTATATTTAGTATCAGTCGGGTAAATTTTAATCATTATACAAAACTCCTTACACCAAAACTATATTTTTGGCATATGCAATTACAATACCTTTTAAGTATTGTAATTAAAATAGAACATATGTTTACATTTGAATGGAACCAAGCTACTGCTGAAAAAATACACACATGTTACTAAATTCTAAATACACCTTTTTTGACATAATAAATTTTAAACTTTACTTTTGAAAGTATTTAGTTTTTAACGATTATTTATAATAAAAAATAATAAGCATTTTTAAAGCATTTTAAAAGTTTCAGTCTCGTTAATAATGCTTAAAAAATAAGTTGTGTTTGAGATTATTAACTTCTTTCAGACTAAAATTTTAAAAAATGTTTATGCAACAGTTCTTGTTTTTGTCAGAAACTTGTTATAAAAACTGTACTTTATTATATTCGACTGTAAATATAATCAAACAACTACTGCTTATTTTAGAAAAAAAAACCTCTAAAATTTGTATCAAATATGTTTTCAAAATTTCTACCAAAACTTATTAACAAAAAAACAACTAACCATTATTGCAAAAATTAACAAATTTTTACCTAATTTTTACTAAATACTTTTTTAACAGAATGAAAATTTTTAAACCATAGTTTTATTATGAAATGAAGGCGTTGAAATAATAAAAACAAAAGTTTAGAAAGTAATAACGATAATAGTAGGTACTCTAATAGCCGAAAATTGGTTTTCTGCATTTTGAACAGAAGAACAAAATAATTAAAAGTATGAATAATAACAAATTGATCTTTTAAATTAAATTTGAAATAAATAATTATAAAACCTAAATTAAACACAATAAACAATTTAAATAATTTTTAGGGTTATTGTTAAAAATTAAAACTAATACCTTAGTTTGTTTCATCATTTGTTGTAATGGTTACATACATTACAACTATGGTACAAGTAGTCAAAGCAAATTATTTTTTTAAACAAAATTGCTAATGTAAGTTGTAGTAAATTTTTAGTATATTATGTCTACTTTCATTGTAGAAAACAAACAAAATGACTATTTCTTTAATTTTTCAGACAAATTTTTTTACTTTTTTTACTAAAAAGTTAATATTCAACATGTTTATTTTTTTAACTAAAAAAAAATCATAAATAATTACAAACTAAATATATTAAATTAGCGTTTTAAATATGGTTCAGAAACTTTAATAATAGCTTAAAAATTACAAAAATATTTACCAATCAAGTTGGGGAAGATGTATTGAGCCTAAACAAACAATTTTTTTCTAGAACTTTTAAATAATTCTTACATTTCTGATGTTGAGTAACTATCTGTTTCAAATTCAAGTAAACTTTTTTAAAATATTTATAATAAAGTTTATAAACGATCAATTTTTTATCACTAATAAAAATATTTAAAATAAATAAACTTTCTTAATTAGAGTAATATTAAACTGAGTTTATTTTCAAAATAACATGACGCTTCTATGAAGATCACAAATGTTTTGAACATTGAACACTTAAAGTAAATAGAATTTCATAGTTCCTTTGCTAAAACAGCTCCTGAGGTGAATATATTAAAAAAATTAAAACAATAATTTGTATTTTGTTGTTTAATTTTACTAGTTATTGTATAAAATATAACTAAGTTTAAAAATTCAATGTAGTTCAATGTAGTAAGTTAGAGGAGAAATTCAAATGTGAGTTAATTTTTTTTATAAAATTTAACTAATTTTTTTCTAAGTTCAGCAGTAAAATTTGACAGTTTTTTTGTTTTATTTTATTATTAAAATTGTTTTACTGACAGTGTAATCACAATTTGATTGCATTGGTTTTTTTACAAGTTTAGGATGATAAAGTAGAATTTAATCAATAAAGAAATGTAATTGTAGTTGTAACGTAACTCAAAAGTTTTACAAGTTTTAGAAGTTAAAAAGGTCAAGTACAAAATTCAGTTGCTAATAATTAACTAAAACTCAACCTCACAGAATACTAAAATCTGCCTATCTAAGCACAAAATTCAAACATAAGTTTGAACTAAATAATATTTAACTTAAATCTTAGAATCCATTTATAAAAAACAATTGTACTTAAAGTGTTAACCTAATCATAATATAAGTGTTGAATTCTGTTAAACTTCATTTTGTACTTAAAATAATTTAAGACGTTTTAGAAAATTAAATTCATAAGTAGTGTACTTTTATACAAACATAACATCAAATTTCCAAGTTACATAAACTAATATATAATGATATCTACTAGAATTATTAAATAAAATTATTTCAATTGTCATTTATGAGTTATATTAAAAAAAAATCATTTTAAATATGATAATTAAAAATAGTTTCTTTTTATCAAACCATTATTTGACATTGGTACAGTTAAATTTGTACAAAAAAAATCTTAGATTTATTTAACCACTATTAAATATTTTTTTTTTATTTAAAATATATCATATAAAACTTAATTTAAGTAAAAAACACTTGATAATTGTAATGGTATCGATCGTAATTGATTATGGAGTTAGGTATGATGCTGTAGGCTATTAGTATAATATTAATGCTTTCTTTTATTTAGCTACAAAGTTATTATAATTTTATTTTTACATGTTATTTCGTTTTTTTATTGATGAACATTACAGGGTTGCCACTTTACCTGGAAACCTGGAAAAACCTGTAAAAACCTGGAATTTGACAATTTAGGCTAAAATAACCTGGAAAATCCTGGAATTTAAGAAATTTTGAAAAAAACATGGTAAACCTGAAATTTTTAATAATTTAAACATTTTTATTTGTAAAATTTTGATTTGACAAAAAAATATATATCATATAATTAAGATTTTTTGTAATCATAAAAAACTTTTTTTATTATTAAAAAACACATTTAAAGTAACTTACAGTATCTTTCCAATATTTTTTTACTATTTAACACAGTTTCTTAGATAGAAAATAACTTAAAACTAAAAATAGACCCAAAAATGTGTACTTTTAAAAACCTGGAAAAAAATTGAAAAAAAGAGTGGCAACCCTGACATTAACAAAAGCAGTCATAAACCTTATATGTTAGTAAAAGTTTTGAAATTTTATCTTTATATTAAACTGATAATAACAACTTGGTATTTTTATTAATAATCGCATTTTTACAAAAATGTATCATTATTGAACCATTTGTATGTTGCTGCTAATTATAAGATATTTTATTATAAGTAACAAAATGTCTTTGAATTAATGTTTTAGTAAGTATCAAGTTTTACACCATTAAATATGATATTGTCAGGTTTATCAGGGAGTATATACATTTTTTTTTCATTTGTATAAAATTTCTATCAACAACATATTGTTTTTTTAATAGAATTTTTATACTTATTTTTAAAGTGAATTACTTATTAATTATGGTTATCTACTTTAATTAAGTGAACAATTAAAAACATCTTATTTTGTACATCTATCATGAAGTCTTGAATATTTAAAAGCAGGGTTATCGTTTTTAGCATAACACAGAGTTGCAAAAAAAACTCTATACCTTGAAAAAATTTGAATTTGACAATTTAGGCTATAAAACATGGAATTCGAGAAATAAAATTTAAAAAAACCTAGAAAAACCTGGAATTTTGAACAATTTTAACATATTAAGTAGTAAAATGTTGATTTTGTTCAAAAAGTCTATAACATACATTAAAAACTTTGTCATCTTCAAATTTTTTTTAACAAAAACACAATTAAAGAAGCTTAAGGGTATATTTTTAATGTTTTCATTCATTTAAATTTGACAAAAAAATTTGGCATCTATGATAACAACTTAGCTGAAATTAGTTTACATACAATATTTAGCTTAAAATATACAGTACTTGAAGTAGAATGGTTGAATTTTGTAGTTTTTAAACAATACTCAATTAACTATAAACTCGAACAAAAAATTGTAAAAACTAAACAATTGTGGTTTCTTAATAGTTTAAGATACAATAAATTTACTATAAATCAGGTTTGCTGAAAACTCTGGCTACTGTGAAGTTAATAAAGTGGCTTAAGTTTTAGGGTTGTTGTTTATGAAACTAAAGCTAGTTTCGATATTTAATTTTCCTTAAACTGTTGTTTCATAGATTTAGTTTTACCATACTTTTAAGTATTAAAGTTTTTGAAAAACAGAACCTAGTTCAACTTTTTTTGTATTTTTTAAAGTCAGGCTAGTTTTGATATTTAAAAAAAATATTTTTTAGTATTTACGTATTTAAACTATTTTTTTATCGTTTTCTATATAGTTCATGTTTTCCTACTTTTTTATGAACTTTTCAGTTATTTAGGCTTTATAGGAGTAATAACTACAGTTTTTTACTTGAAACAACTTTTTTTCAAACATTTTTTGATAAACTTAACCTTTTTTACCTTTTCGCTTGAGTAAATCTGTTTGTTTCTTAAAACTTAACTATTTTTAAATTTCTATTCGCCTAATTTTAATTTTAACCTTTTTTTTCTTATCTTAACTACCAAAAAATAACTTAAGAGTATCAATAAAAAAACTGTATGCTGTCTTACAAATTTTTGCAACTCTTTAAGGCTGTCCTTAGAAAACTTAGTTTTATTTGATTTCTTAAAAGACAAATGATTTTTTGCATAAATAGTTTTTGTTAAGAATTAAATTAAACAGTTATCAGATATTTTTTAAAAAGTTTCACTTTGATCATTCAATTGAACAGTAATTCACTTCTAGAACTTATTTCGTAATTTTTTAAACATTAAAGTTTAAACAATTTTTTGTTGTTCTTAACTTTTTATAAAAAAACTCATGATGAGTTCAAAGTTCATGATTAAAGAAAAGTTAAATTTAAAGATATTATTTTTGAAATTTATGTGTTTAAAAAAATATTTTAAGGAAAGTACAGAATATAATTATTTATAGTTTTACTTTTCTATTGAGCATAAAGCTATATGCTGTATGTTATAGTTTTTTATATTTATGTAGATTTTAATATAAATTTCATGAAATTATAGTTTTCTAGAAAAGTGTTCCTTTAGAAAGCCAAAGCTAAAACATAGAAAAAATAAAGATTTTTTATGGTAAAACTGGTTTAAAGTCATTAAAAATAGTCTATGGCAGGGATGAAGGGTGAGCTATGAGCAGTACAATAGCCACATTGGGCCATGAGGTAATTTAAAATTTATTCTAGATATTCTGGAGTTGCAGATGAAGAGCAAAAATATTAAATAAAAAAGGTTTTTTGTTTTTATAGTTGTACTTTTTGAGTAATTGTGTTGGAATGGACCATAGGTTTTTAAATTTATCTTAAGAAGACCTTTTAAAAAAAAGTTTGAGGTCTATGTTGATACAAGCTTTAATGCTTCAAGCTTTAAATTTTGTAGAAATAAAAATAATTTGCTTTACTAAAAGTTATAAATTTTAAAGTATGAATACTAGTAAACTATAAATTGGAATGATTCAAATTTTGACAGTTTAAGATTCCTAGAAATTTTTAAAGCTTCACACTTAAAAAAGTAATATACATTTTGTAAAAATAAAAAAATGCGTGTAATAAATAAAACCATAATAGAAAATTAATTCAAAATCTACTTATTTAAAAACATTTTTCCGAACTACTTTATCTTAAAACTTCTTTGAATTATCTTCTAATGTAATTGAAACTTTGCAAAAAAAAAGCACTCTTTTACTAACTTATGAAGTAAATTCTAAAAAAGTTCGCAAGAAATGTTTACTTAAAGAAATAAATAACAACAACTACAACTTTAAGGAATTTACTGTCAACAATAATATGTCGCCATAGACTTACTACCTTTAATGTAGTTAGATTAATATTAGAAAATTACTAATGTTTGTTTATACTTTAATGATTATTTTCGAGGACTGTTTGAAAAATATTGAAATTAGATATAACTTAGTGTTTGATTTCTAACTTTTTTTTCTTTTTATTATATTTTAAGGTTACAAAGGTTATCATACTCATATTAATTTTCATTATTGAATGTCATTAGTGTCTTGATTAGGAGTAACTTCAAATCTTCAAATTGAGACATTTTATAATTCATACTTTTTACAATCTGGATGAAATTTTGATAAACTTGTGAAAAAAACTTTGAACATATTTCTAATTACAATAATTTTTTTTTTATAATTAGTAATTAAAATTGTTTCTTACAAGTTGTTCAAAATTTATTATTGTTACTCTGAGAATTTTTTATAACAATTGCTCAAAAAAAATTAAGGATAAGATAAATTTTTAGTGAAATCTTCGGTACTAACCTTTCGAATTTGCACTTTAGAAAAAACCTATTGTACTCTACTAAATTTGATTGGTTGTAGCTTCAAGGTTACTTTTAATTACAAAAATATATTAAAACTAACTTGTTGTTTAAGAGTTGCAAAAAATTAGAATAAATTTCCAATAAAACTATTTACCCCCCCTTCTATTCCCTTTATGAAATTTTATCTAATTATAGTTAAAATATTAATGATAATTAATTTATTTTACCATTGATTCAGGTTAAATATATTAGATAACGATCACAGGGTAATGCAGTTCTCTGATTGTTTTCATAACTTTGTTTTTGAATTAAACAGGGTTGCCAATTTACCTGGAATCCTGGAATTTGACAATTTAGGCAAAAAAAAACTTGGAATTTGAGAAATATAAAAAAAACTTGGAATTTTAAAGACTTGTGTCATGTTCAGTAGTAAAATTTCGGTTTGACTAAAAAAATTTATCAGATTTATAAAGAATTTTTGTCATCACCAAAAACTTATTTTTTTAAAAAAAACTTTTTAAGTAGCTTTACAGTATCTTTTCAATTTTTTATACTGTTTAACACAGTTTCTTAACCTAAATTTAACTTTAAACTAAAAATACACCAAATATGTGTATTTTTAAAAACCTGGGAGAAATTTGAAAAACCTGGAAAAAGTTTTGAAAACTAAGTGGCAACCCTGATTAAAACATTAAACAACAAATTTCTGATTTGCCACAAGATGTTTTTTAAGGGTATAAGTAAGTTAAAATCCAATTACTTTCATATTTTTACTTATTTATATAACTATGATACTTCCATTAAGTAACCAAAAGGAAAATACTTCCAAAAGACAAAATGAAATTACAGTTGAGGCCAAGGGGTTACATCCATGTAAGGTAAGAACTAAATTTTTAAACATATATCTTTTATAGTTAAAGGGTATCTAAAAGAAGTATGCATCCGTGTAAGGTACGCACAAAATTTTTAAAACATTTATATATTACATTCAAAGAGTATCTTTAAGAAGTACGCATCTGTGTTAGGTAAGGATAAATTTAAGGGCATAAAGGGGTTAAAACACTTTTGAGTGAGATTTTGAATTTTAAGAGCGATTAAAAACACAAGATTATTCAAATTATGTAGTTATGTAATTATTAAATCTTCATTAATTACAATTTTGCTTAAGCAATGTTTACTTTGTAAATTAACTAGAAGAAAAAAGAAAGCTACATACAGCTTCGATTATTATTATTATTGTTGTTATATTGATTTTAAAACTTAGCTAAAAATTTAAACTTCTACTAACTCAGTCTTAATATTAAAATTTGATTTGTTTAGTTTCTTAAGTAAAAATTTTCAGTAATAATTTGGTTTTATTTTAACTTAGTTGTTTAAATACTATTTTTCATGACTGTCTCATATCTTTTTTTAAATTTATTTAACCACTGACGAGGTCTTTGACCGAAACTTAGTTTGTAAATAAATTTTTGAAAGAATAAATATATTGTAACATTTCAAATATATTTAAAACCTTTTCAAATGTACTTTTGTGTTTATTTTGCCAAAAAAATTAATTATTTTAATTTACATTTGAAACATGCTTAAATAATTTTTTACTGATTTTTTGTTTATATGTGAAAAAAAACTTAGACTCAAGATATTTTGTAAGCGTTTTTGTGTTATTTTCTACTAAAGATTTTGTTTTCTCTAAGTGTTTTCCATGAAAACAACTTTACTTACAAATGAAAAATATTTATAAGAAACTAAGACAATTAACAAAATTTATTACTAAACAGCTTATCAACCAATGAGAATTTAAAATAAAGTTTTTGAACGTACGATTTAATTCTTTGGTAAACCTATTTTAACCATATGTTTAGTGATCTGTCATTTATGTATTAAGAGGTTATAAATAGAGTTCGAAATATTTAAAACATGATTTTGTTTCTGTTGAAAAGCTAATCTTAATTACACTTAATTTTTCTATTTACTTTTCATAAAACCATCTATTAATAAAACTTTGATATTAACCTACAATAAATTTATCTATATATGACGTTTAAACGACGTTTTATTTTTTATTTTAAATATAAAATAGACTAAATATCATTGTTTTTGTTAAAACTGATTAAGTTATTATAATGTGTAATTCTATATTTTTATTAAGATACGTTTTCGTTTTATTTTTCTGAGTTTCCACACAACAGTTAAATCACTATTGATTTTTTTTACCAAAAAGTACGTTCCTTTTAATTGTTAATTTAAAAATTTATGTAAGTTTGGTTTATAAGCAATTGTTAAAAAAATACTAATACTTAATGATTTATATAAACACGAATGAAGTTATTAAAACTAATTGTTTAATGTAATTTAAGATGATTTTTAACTTAAATTAAAATAAACAAGTTTTTCTACGTCATTAAAAACATTAGAATTGTTTTGGATTTTATATTAACAATATGTTTGCTTTTTTAAAGTTAATGCACCATTTTGTCCGTGGTTTCGTATTAATTTTTTTTAATTCAAAAATTTTATGCTTATTAGCGCTACAAGTTTTAAACAAATCAGCGACGCATTGGTGGAATATTCAGCAATTTAAATAGTATGTCAGTTCTATATATTAGAAAAAACTTTTACGAACTCTAAAATTAAGTAGAGTAACCTCTCGCTTATTTATGCACATTGTGTCCACAGAAAAAGTGCGTAAAGATGTGAGAGATCGTAAAGATACGAGAGTTACCATATATACTTACTATAATGGATGTTTTTTGACGTTGCTTCTAGTTAAAAGCAGACTGGGGACTTTACTATTTTTAAGAACTTGTTAACTTTATTTATGAATATGAAAATAAAAGATAAAACTATACATGTATTAAAATATAAAATAATTAAATCTGTATAAAATAATAATAATTAGAAAAATTTTACTAATTTTAATAATAAGTAGATGTTATCTTTATTTTTAGTTGTATGTGACTTATTTGGTACTTAACATTTATATTCTATTCTACTTAGCAAATTCAATTTATTATTAAGCATTTGTTTACAATTAAGAAATAGTGTGGTGTCTTTATAAAAATTTATTTCTATAGCCTTTTACAAAAATATGCATTTGGTGCTTTAATCTGATATACTTAGGTATAACTAAATGTTTATTAATTAGTCAAGGAACATAAGTTTACAAAGTATAAAGATATAGAGGTGAGTTAGCATTTAAAAACATATTTTAAATTAAAAATATACAATAAACCAAATTTTTGCAATAAAAAAAATAAAAAATTATAGTTTTTCAATTTTTTAGAATTCTAAAATGCGTAACTAAACGAGAGTGCGTAAGGTCACGAGTGCGTAAAGATTCGAGAGGTTTATGTATATAAATAAGTAAACAAACTTAAAATACTTTGTTTTTCATATTTGGTTGTTAAGAACAATTAAAATAATATGATTTAGAAAAATTTATGATTAAAAGTAGTATAAATATAAAAATAAACATTTTATTCTGACAAAGTAGAGTAAATTTATTTAGTTTACATAAGTAAGTTAAATGATATCAATTTTTAACAGCAAATAAAAAATTAATTAAAGACACAAAGTATTAATTAAAAAACGAAAGTAATCTTTTAAACCTAACAAAATATATGTTTTTAAATAAATAAAAATTCAAAATTACGCTTAAAAAGTATAGTTAATAAAAACTTTTTGGTCATTACAGACATTTACTGTTAGTATAATTTAAGTTATTTTAAGGTTTTTTGAAACATCATTTAATAATTATTTATTTCATTTATTACAATAGTTTAACTAAATATGAACGGTGGTTGAAGAAATAAAAAACTTTTACTAAAAAACAACAAAAGAACTATTTTTGCAAAATGTTGTTTTCCACATGAACTAAGGAAAGAAAAAAGTATTTCCTAACATTTTTAATTAAATAAAAAAAAAATTACGTTATTATATATAAATAATAAATATTATTTCAATTAATTGATATTATAAAGTTGCAAATGGCCTTTTTATATTTTTACAGTTTTTTTCAAGTACAACTCAATTGCTTACTAAATATTTTAATACTTTTCAGATAATAATTAAAATTGTAAGTTTTTATTTATTTAGAAAACTACAAAATGGTATTTTATGCTGTTGACAAAGGAAGAATTCCTGTAATCTATCATGCCAACAGAGGTGTAATGCGAGGTTACCATAACAACAGAGGTCGAATGCAAAGTTACTATAACAACAGAGTTGGAATGCAAAGTTACCATAACAACAGAGGTGGAATGCAAAGTTACCATAACAACAGAGGTGGAATGCAAAGTTACCATAACAACAGAGGTCGAATGCAAAGTTACCATAACAACAGAGGTGAAATGCAAAATTACCATAACAACAGAGGTCGAATGCAAAGTTACTATAACAACAGAGTTGGAAGGCAAAGTTACCATAACAACAGAGGTCGAATGCAAAGTTACTATAACAACAGAGGTGGAATGCAAAGTTACCATAACAACAGAGGTGGAATGCAAAGTTACTGTAACAACAGAGGTGGAATGCAAAGTTACCATAACAACAGAGGTGGAATGCAAAGTTACCATAACAACAGAGGTGGAATGCAAAGTTACCATAACAACAGAGGTCGAATGCAAAGTTACCATAACAACAGAGGTGGAATGCAAAGTTACTGTAACAACAGATGTGGAATGCAAAGTTACCATAACAACAGAGGTAGAATTCAAAGTTACAATAACAACAGAGTTGGAATGCAAAGTTACCATAACAACAGAAATGAAATTCAAAGTTACTATAACAACAGAAATGAAATTCAAAGTTACTATGCCAACAAAGGTAGAATGCAAAATTACTGTAACAACATACGTGGAATAAAAAGTTACTATAACAACAGAGGTAGAATGCAAGGTTACTATAACAACGGAAGTGAAATTCAAGGTTACTTTAACAACAGAGGTGGAATGCAAAGTTACTATAACAACAGAGGTGGAATACAAAGTTACCATAACAACAGAGGTGGAATGCAGAGTTACGATAACAACAGAGGTAGAATGCAAGGTTACTATAACAACGGAAGTGAAATTCAAGGTTACTATAACAACAGAGGTGGAATGCAAAGTTACTGTAACAACAGACGTGGAATAAAAAGTTACTATAACAACAGAGGTAGAATGCAAGGTTACTATAACAACGGAAGTGAAATTCAAGGTTACTTTAACAACAGAGGTGGAATACAAAGTTACCATGGCAGCAGAAATGGGATGCAATGTTACTATAACAACAGAGGTAAAATGAAAAATTCCAATTTCAACAGAAATGGAGCGCATGGTTACTATGGAAGTAGAGGTCGAATTCAAGGTTACCATGGAAACATGAACATGAAAAAAACTAAACATGGCAACCAAGTCAAACAAAAAAAATCCACATACGTAGCCAAAAAGTCATCAAACAACTTGAAGAGAAATAACAGTATTCCTATTGAACATATTGACAAAAAACTAAAGCTCAATAAAGTTGATCGTTGTGATAATCTAGAAAACAACAAAACTTCATCTATATATGGTAAGACTAATTCATCAAACAGTTTGAAAAGAAAGAACAGTTTTCCCTACAAAGCTATTGACAAAAAAGTAAAGCTGGATAAAAATGACCGTAGTCTTGATGATTATCCAAAAGTTTTTACTGATGGAGCATGTAAAGAAAATGGTATGAAAGAAGCAAGAGCCGGATTTGGAGTGTGGTGGGGAATAGATGACCCACTGAACTTATCTTGCAGACTGAAAGGTATACAGACAAATTTGAGAGCTGAAATTGCTGCTGTTATTGCTGCACTTAAGCAGGCTGTAGAACAAAAATATAAGAAATTAGTGATAATCACAGATTGCATATATGTTATTGAGTCAATTTGTATATTTTCGCATAAATGGAAGGAAAATGGTTGGAAGACAACTAAAGGGACACAAGTGATACACAAGAAGGAATTTATTGAAATACTACAACTTCAGGATCAATTGGAAGTAGTTTGGAGGCATGTAAGCGCTCACAAAGGTGAAATGGGTAATGAAGAAGCTGATAAATTAGCAAAAGATGGTGTCAATAAAGAACATTTTTAAGTGTTATATCTATAAAATATTTTTTTATAAAATTTACAAGTTCAGTGTAATTTAGATATCATATATTAGTGCATTATCTTCATGAATACGTTTAGTAAATTGTAAAAAAAAAGTAAAACATAACCATTTTAGTTTAGGAAATTTCATTAATTAACAACTTCATTCAGTTTTATCTTTTCTTGTTTATATGCTTAAATTTACTGAGTTTTTAATTATTGAAAAATAGTTGTTCTTTGTAGTTTACATATATAAAATACCACATTTCAAAGCATACTTTTTACAATAAAAGCTGAAGTAATATGTTTTCTTTTATAATATTTGAATGTTTTATAGGACTATACTAAAACCTTAAAGTATACCAAACATTTAAAACAATAAAGATTTTTCGTTTATAAAGACTGTTACTAATATAAAATATAAACAAAAGTTTCAAGTTTACAACCGTAATTTTATATAAAAATCATGGTCTCAAGTTAAATTGTTTCATAAACCATGTGCAAATATTTTTTATGTTGTTTTCAAAATTTATCAATTTTGTTCTTTAGTATATTTTTATTTCATGTATTAAACTAATAAAACCAAGTTCGTTCAATACTCAAAAAAATTTGTTGACTTTATTAAATGTATTTTAAACCATATTAAATGCACATAAGTTTCAATTTATAATTCATAACTAACATTACAAACAGCGTGTAAAAAAATATAAAGGTAGTTATTCCTAATATACTAAGACAGTGGGTTTAGACAAAAGAGTAATTAAGTTTTTTTACAAGGGTAAATAAAGATTTTATAATCAGAAAACTTGAAAAATAAATTTTATGAAACAATGCTTGTCCCAATTTAAATACTTTGAAAGGTGTTTACAATAAAATTGGCTAAAGTTTTTGTTATTTAACTTTTTTTATTACTTTGTCAAAAACAAAACTTCAGAGCTTTTTTTATTATGTTAATTTTTTCTTATATAAATTTTTAATCTAAGACAATATTTTACCTACTACTGTTTGCTTAAAGTAGCTAACGATTCTTTACTACTAATTTCAGTCTAGTTCAAATCTTTTCTAATTAAAATAAGCTTAAACTATGGTTAAACTGTGCTTAACGTTGCCTTGGTAATAAAGTATTAATTTTCGGTATAACAACAATTGATTTTGATTTGATAATTTTAAAAAGCTTATATCTTCAATATGCTCACTAAAGTTGTTATTCAATAAAATTTGGTATTATTGACTGATTATTTCTAAAATTAAATTTCAATCAACTTTGTGTAATAAAACGAATATAAACAGAAACTGTAAACTAATCAATGAATAAGAACATAACTTTTAGAGTGATTGATGTTGAGTGAGGCCTCAGATTGCAGTTTGCCCGTTTCTGTCCTATGCCTTTTTTTAAAAACATTGCTTAAAAACATTTAATTTATTTTTTAAAAGATGGTTTTATAAGCTAATAGTTTTATTATGAAGTATTAAAGACTGACAGTAATTTATGATACATTTTGAAATTTTATTACACATTACTTAGGGTTGCCACAGATCAAGCTGAAAATATTTCCTAATTTTTCTAAAGCAAGTTCTTGATTAAATCCAATTTAAAAACACACAACCATGTTTTAAAATATAAAAACTTTTTAATCTTGTCTTTATTTAGGTTTAAACAAATAAATTTAGAAAATAATAGTAGCAAAATTCATTTTATTGTTATAACAAACTTCCTATTTAAAGCATGTTTATATAAAATTTCCTACCTTTTCCTAAAATTTTATCAAAAAACTCAATTTTTTTCAGACTTTTGTCGTTTTAAATCAATGTTACTGACTTTATGGCAACACTAAAGAGTTAAAATAATATGGCCAAAAAAGAAGACATTAGTTTTGTTTTTTTTTAATAAAACAAAAGTTACATGAAGAAAAAATAAAGATTTGTGACTTTATAAAGGAAATTGTTTGTTCCAAAAGTTTTACAATTCAAACGAAGTCAATCGAAATAGAAAAAAGTATAAATATTAAAAATTACAATTTTTAATAAAAAATGTGCTTAAAATAATTTGTCCTAAGACAGGGGTCGGCAGGCAATTGGTGCTCGCGGGCCAAATTTCAAGTTTCAAGATGTTCGCCGACCGTAGTTTTAGTTTTAGTCACAACCAACAGAACATTGTTATAGTTTTATTCAAGTTCTTACTTTTACTCACTTTATCAATTAAAATGACTTATAGATATACACAGAAGGTTGTTTTTAAGTTTTGCAAAACTTTTTAACTAAAACTTTCTTTTACTAATATACTTAAGTCTTAATATATGTTGAAAACTTAATACAATTAATACTACAACCCTGTGACAAAATATTAATGTTACTAAAACAGACAAAAGTAAGATTTATTTTAAACTCCTAAAACCAATCAGTTAAAAACTGATTTTGTTAGTTTCACTCAAGTAAAAATAGTAAAACAATCTAAATCGTTCAAAAAAATTTCAAACTAGTATAAGCTAGCTTGGTTTTTATAAGTCTGAAAATTTCTAAGCGTATAGCAGCACTAAAAACTATTATTAAATACTAAATCTATTTAACAGTTAAACAAAATAAAAATAATTTTTACAATACCAGTAGTTATTACGGCCATCATCAACAGAGTTGAGATGTTTTGCGCCATTAATAATAATTAATGAAGATCAATAACAACAGCATCCGAGACAATCTTACGGCCGGTTTCGTCCTAATTAGTACTCATCAGACAGGAATAGCTTGGTCAAGATCACAATAGCGGTTTCTTGCGACTATTCCTGCCTGATGAGTCCTAGTTAGGACGAAACTGGTCGTGGGATTGTCTCGGATAGTGTTGTTGTTGATCTTGCGGTAAAGTTCAGTGAATATTACATAATAATACAAAACAAAAAATGCAAAAAATATATAAGTAATTTTAATCTTTAAAATTGCATTTGTTTAAATCATAGAAATAAATATCTCATTTTTTATGTTTTGATCTTTTACTGGTTTATTTTGTGAAAACTCGTTTTTCTGTAATTACAGCGTACGTAAATAAAAATAATATTTTTGTGCTATTTTTAATTAGCAGAAAGAATGTAAACACAAAAACTATGTTAATAAATACTGTGTTATTATGAAAAATCTTAATAAAATTAACTTCGTATACTTTTATTAAAACGCAAGGCATTGTTTAGTACAGCGTTGTTCTGTAAATAAATTTTAACTGTAGAAATATTTAAATTGCTTTTTAAGTTTAAGAGGATTAGGACTTACACTTTTTAAAGGTACAGAAAAACTAGTCTAAGTGACTAAAAACTAGCTTGAACCAGCCTGGGTTTATTGTAATACTTAAAAAATAGTTTTCAGGCAGTTGCATTTAAAACCAGTGTGCGTTATTTAATGTTATATGTACAAAGATAATAAAAATATTATTTTGAAAGACAGCACCATCACAACTTAAAGTACTACATAAAACTAAAACCGAAATTGTAAGCTTAAAAAGACGTACATAATAAGTTTTCTTTGCCAATCTTCAAAGCCAAAAATATAGCCTGATGACTAAAACCAAGTTGGATATTTTAGAATTTAAGAATATTTCAAATATTTTTATTTAATCAAGTAGTGCCACAATAAAACTTTCTTTAAGTCGTCTTAAATTGGGCACAAGTGTTTGTGTTATAATTGCCACAATAAAAAAAACAACCAAAAATGTTATTTTTTGGGTCATATACAGTTTGCATTGGAGTAGTTTAAAAAAAATCGAATTCCGCTAAGATGAAAATTTCTTTAAATCATCTTGAATTTTACACAGGGTGGTTTTGTGGTATTTACCGTTCAAAAATAGCTGAAAACTCAAAGGTCAACGAATTTATAAGCACCTCAGTGAGCATAAAAATTAATTTAAAAAGCACAGAAACTTATGTAAAATAATCAAAAAAACTCAAAATAAAAAAACAAATATTTTTACCTTATGTCTTTTTATTATCATTTAAAAATTATTTTTGTGTACAGTTAATTATAATACACAGTGGAAATATATTTTATAAAAACCTAATAAAGACCTAAGTTAAAAAAAGTTGTAGCTCATTACAGTGCATTTTTGTATGAAATAGAAAACAATCGCATTTAAATTATTTATTTAACAATTATTTTATAGCTAACTTACTTGATTTAGGTACTTCTAAAATTATTTTTAGATTACCAGTTGCAGTTGAAAGAAGAAAATTAATATCTAAACTTAGAAAAAATACTGCAAGAAAGGCAATCTGTTATTTTCACAGTTTTAAGCCTAGGCAGTAAGTTTCATATTGGGTTTTAAACGTTTTCCAGTGACTTAAATAAAAAATAATCATTTACATCTTTTTACTAGAAACTTCGACTTGTAAAAAGTTTTTTTTTCGGCGAGCTACATTTACATGATCGCGAGCCGCAGATTTTTCTTTCAAGGGCCGCAGTTTGCCGACCCTTGTCCTAGGACCTGATGAACTAAAAAAAAATGTTTTAGCTACCAAATTATAATTTTTTTTTTTCGGGCTAGCTTATTGCAATTTGGTAAAAGTAGTTATGTTATTTTTTTAGTTTTAAAGTATTTCTTGAAATTAAATAAAAAATTGTTTTTAATTAGATACTTTTGTTTTTTTATTAATACTTAAAAATTAAAGCTTTACAATTAGTAAAATTGTTAAGTTTTTGGCTTTTTATCTTTTTGTTTTATTGGTTTCACGAATTTAACTAACTAGGGTTTTTTTTAATGACTTATCATAATTCTTGACTATTATAACTATTTGTATAAAATAGCATATTGTCTAACCTATAAAGTAAGCTCAAAATACTTTTCATTAAATATAATAACGTATTAAACTCAAGTACCACATTATAAATTAAATATTATACTAAAAATGTATTAGAATGAAAATTATAGGTTGTTTCATCAATATAAACTTTAAAAAATCTTAATTAGTTTACTCAATTTTATTAAAACAAATTCTGCGTTAAAGTTTACTGAAACTATTTAAAGAAAAACTTCAACGTGTATTTTAAGATAAAAAGCTCAGAAAACTTGTATTAACTTGACCCGGACGATTGGAAAATTAGAACTTTAGAGTATTAAGAAAACTTTTAAAATAAACAAGAAATTAAAAATTTTGAACGTTGTTATACTTAACAACACTAAATTTATATAACTATTTTTTTTTCTAATTTCAACTTTATAAGTTGTATGAAATTTATATAAAGAATTATTATATCTTTTTTCAAACGTAGAACTTTAAAAAATATATAAAGTTATTAAAACACTAGGTTTCAAATTAGCAGACAAGTAAAAAAAATCATAACTGCTAGTTGTTTTCATACAGCTACTTTTTTACGAAATTCGTAAAAATTTATGGCCACTAATTACATGTATTTTATAAAGAATAGTTCAAATTAAATATAATAATAGTTGCATTAAATAGTTTACGCCTATACTAATGTTGATATTTAGTTTAAATTTTGCTAAAGTGATGTAGTTAACTAAACGCAACAAACTATTTGCGTTTACTTTTGAATAAATTTTTCAATGATTTAATAGTTACTGATAATTATCTTGAATTTGTACTTTGAACAATGGAACACCGTATATGTAATTTTTTAAATAAAGCGATATAGTTGTTTTTAATTTACTGATTTACTTTTTTGAAAAAACAAATCAAACTACAAAAATCAACTATTAAAAAGCCCAAAAACTTGGCTCTTTATTGTTTCAAAAAGTCCTTTTTAATTAAATTAAATCTTTAAGTTTAAATTGAAAGTGAACTATGTTGCGAAAAAAAAAACAATGAAAAGAAAAATATTTGTTTTTTTTTTCTTTTAAAATTTTAAACCTTTTTAGAGATAAATTTTATGTGAAAAAGGAACATTTATAACTTGATTTAAATTAAATCTTCTTAATAATGATGAATAAATTTATGTATAATGACTAAAATACTGTTAGTAATGACTAAATTTGTGTATAATAGTAAAATAAGATACATTAATATCTAACTGTGTTTTCTTTTAACAATATTTTACTTTTAAATTTACAAAAACGTTATAAAGGGTAATTATTTGTGTATATTTTCTAGACAAAATTCATATCTATTTTTTATAAATAAACATAATATTATAAGAACAATAGATTTGTAAGAAAAGATCAAAACGAAAATTTTTGGAATATAATCACAACAGTTTTTGCATTTAAGTGTAGTATGATTAGCGTTAATTAGTAGTATTATCTTTATTTATATCGAAAAAGATTTACACATTTATCTTTTTTTTTTCTTTGAAGTTCTTTACTTGTTTTAAAACATTAATGTTGATGAAACATAGGTCAAAACAGTTGAAAAGTTGTTTATTTAAACTAACGTTCGTTTCTAGGTGCTTATTAAATCAATAAAGTTCAAAAGAACTTTATTGATTTAATAAGCACCTAGAAACGAACGCTAGTTTAAATAAACAACTTTTCAACTGTTTTGACCTATGTTTCATCTACATTAATGTTTTAAAACTGGTTGACAGATAATATTGAAAAATCGTAAACTCTAACTCTATTTTTCCATAGCATGTAATAAACAAGTATTAATTACACGTAGTTGACTATATGATAGAAATTAATTCAAGCTGAACGCTCTGTCTTTTAAATTATGAATTTAACAAACTCTTATAGTTTTCTTGAAACAATGAAAAAAGTTATATAACTTCGTTACATAAATAAAATGTAGCACCGAACATAAATTTTTTAAACTTCACTAAATTAAAGTAAGACAGTTTTATTTGAAGACTTTAAATAATTTGTTTGAAGCAAATTATAAAACTATGTGATAGAACTTTTACAACATGAAAACAAATAAAAATTGCTAGTAAGTTTATAATGTACCTACACTTGAAATTATTTAACAATAAATATTTTGTTATTTTATTAAAGTCTTTAAATTCTAAAAAAACTTATCAATTACTACATATGTTTTAAATTAATGTAATCACATATGTAGCTAAACTTGCTACTTCTAGTAATTACATCTTGTATCGTTTGTACAAGTTTTTTTCATAAGCTCATGTTTTAAGTTCTGCAGCTAAAGCCCGTTTTTTATGCAATTAATTTATTTTGTTAGAAAAAGCTGTTCTGTAAATGTTTAACTGAGTCTTAGTTTAATATAAAAAGAACTAGTTTGTAATAGAATATCTATAGCCAGGTGCTATTATTTCAAATATTTATTTAGTAATATTTAGTTCTGTAAATTACGTAATAAAACCTTTAAAGATGTTTTTTAAGTTGAGGAGGTCAGTAAACAAAACACTCAACTATTTTGTTTTAGCTGAAATATTTGAAGTAATAGGGTTTAATTTTACACTCTACTTATTTTCTAGTTTAGTCAAATTTTTTGGTTTTTTTTGATACTTTAGAAGATTAATAAACAAAAAGTAGTTACCAGAACTTTTGCTAACGTAAATATTAATGTTTAAATACTGTTATAATTATTTTTAAAATTTTATAATGTAATTTTTTAATAATTATTTTTCAACTTAACTAAACACTTTCTATTTACACTTTGAGTTTTTGGAAAAATAAAATACAACATTTTTTTGATGTATTATGTTTCATTAGTTATTCTATGTTGTTTAATTTGTTAATAATTGAGAAGAATTATGCTCAACAGAGTTCTATTTTTGCAGTGGAAGTGTTGAGTAAATGTTTGTTTATCATTGGTTCAAGTTGCAACTTTAAAACTTTTATTAGTTTATTTATGTTGCAAAAATGTAGCACAAAATTTTTAATTGCAGTTTATGCTGCTAAATATTAAATAAAAAACAAGCAATTAAACTAGTTAACTTTCTTAAGCTATTCTCTAGTCTTTTTCTTGTTAGTTAGTTCTGAAATGTGTAAAGCGTTATTTCGTGTTATTTTAATTTATTTTGTTTTACTTATTTAAATTTAGGTAATAAAGTGTCGATATTTTTTTAATTTTAAACAGTTTTTCTATAAATATTTTTGCAGTGTGATGTATATGTTTTTTTGCATAGGTTATTATCAAAAGAAAATTTAATTTCTTTGTAAAACTAAAAACTGTGATTTACAAAAAGTTTTCGTAATTAAAACTACTTTTAAGTAATTGAAGGTAATGTATTTTATTTTTTTTTTCTAGTAATTTTTATTTTTTATTTTTGCTCAGTTACTAATTTATGTGTAAAGAAGTTTACCAGTTTTACTTTTTAATTTTTGACGTTAGTTATTTTTTAATACCACAAATCTTTCAGTTTATAAACTTTAGTTGGTTATTTACTACTATAAATTCAAATAAAACCTGTTTTAAAATCTATGTATATTCAAAAAACAGCTCAGGCTATTTGAAATTTGAGAAATCAGGCTATTAGTATTGGAAAGTTATGTACTTTTTCTCAAAAATTTTTTTTTGAAATTATATATAATGGTAGTTATTGAAACTTAGTAAACAATATTATTTTCTTTTATTCTTTTGTTTCAAACTTGTTATTTAATAAACAGTTTTTTTAATTTTTGAAAAATTTATTTTGAAATTAATGAATTCTTATAACAAAAAACAAAAACATAAATAATGCTACTGAAAAAAGTTAAAAAATAATTAGCAAATTTAAGAAAAGTTTTTTGTAGTTTTATTATAATGATAGTTGTAAAACGTGTGAATACTACATGAATGATCAACGTTAACTTTGGCGTAAGTCAGCAGAAAAATTCCGGACATTCTTGTGACGTGAGACATGTCGTGACACGTGGCTAAGGAGTTTCAAATAAAACGGGTTCAAGTCTAAATGCTTGTCGTTTGATGATCGAATTGGTATGATCAAGCTTTAAATTATTGAAGTTTTTGTTAATTAGGCTTTAGTGATTTGAAATGAAAACAAGATAAATTTTTAAGTAAAAATTTATTTTAATAGTTTTGACAAAGTAATTAAATGTGTTTTGTGTAACCATAAAATTGTAACATTAAAATTTTTAAATAACATTTAAGCTTTTTATATTTTATAACAATTCAATACCAAAAGTATACCGATTTTTATTTGTATTTGGTTTTTTAAAAGTTTTTACTTATGTTTAAACTATATATATATATAACTACTTATGCTTATTTGTCTTAGCTATCATTGTAGTAACAACAAAACTCTAAACTAAAACTTTTTATAGATCTTTGAGTGTGCTTTTTTTTTTGGTTGTAATACTCTCGTTTCACAAACTGTAGCAGTGTTGAAAACGTGAGAAAAGAAAGCAAAGTATACGGATGAATAATAAATTATTTTAAGCTAGTAGTGAAACTAAAGCGGTAAAACCAAGCAACACATTATCAACAGTATTTTTATTTGAAGTTTTCTACATAAGTTTACACAATACGTGGTAGATTTTAGATATCAACGTTTTTTTTTTTGCTATGAAATTGTTAAAATATATTTATTTAATTGTTGAAAGTAGAGTTTTGTTTGAACATAAGTTTATTTATTAAAAAGATTAAATTTTAGATTTTTTATTAATTGAAGTTGCTAAGCCTGAAGAATTTTAAAAAGAGTATAATTTTGTATTTATTTATTATAAGTATAAAACAAATTAACTTTATAACAATTACTAATTTAAAAAACAAATCAAATTTTCAAGTTAAATAGTTTTTAATAGTTGAAATTTCTTAACAAATTTATGAGCTTTATTAGATTTGTTATAGCATTATATATTTTGTATGATAACATTAATAGTAAATTAAATATTGTGGTATACAATTTTTTAATTTTATATATAAGGTGCATAGCGTTTTCATATGTGCAGCTAAGTATTTTAACAATTAAATTATTTTAATCACTTATAATTGTATTTATTTTTAAAGTTTTCAAATTTAAATTACTTTTTTCGATTAAAGGTGTAAAATAATTGTTTTACTTTTTTTTGAGTGTATACTTTTAAATTACTTAAGTGAAATGCTGAATAGTCATTTAATGCCAATGCTACATATTTTGACTGAGTTTTGTTTTAAAAAACTTTCTAAAAACTCGATAGCTTTTAACTTTTTTAAGAAATTTAAGTGATATTTCCAATAATATATAAAGCAACTACAGAAACTAAAATAGTTGTTCTTTTACAGTTTACAAATACGACCGGAATACTTTATTATTAAATCAGTTATATAATACTAGAATAATGACTTGTGGTTGATAATAATATATGTAATATGCTTTGTAAGGCAAAAGCCACGTTGAAAATTTCTCTTTTTTGGTTTTACGTGTAAAATATTTTTATAACGAAAACAAATAATTAGAAAAATATAATAATTATAAATCACGCGTGTTGTACAAAGTACATCAAAAAATTTCTATATTTTGCGATAACCAGGTCAAAAAAAAAACTTCAATTTAATCAGTATAATATAAACACACTCAGTAAAACTCATTTTAATTGTGCAGATCTTTAGGTACCAAACAAATAAACAATTCACTAATTACTGAAGAGAATAGTTGTTTCTGTCATACTGCTCACCATATCCATTAAAGTACTTAAGTATCTGAAGACTAATTTGTTAACGTGTAAGATTCATAAGAGGTAAAGAATAAAATATAAAAAAATGACAATTGCTATTTCTTTTAATACTTTTACAGTTTATAGTAACACTTCATCCATGTCTTGTTTATACAAATGCAGTATAAACGACCACCTGATCACCATAAGAAGGGACGCCTGCGACAGATACCTCAAGCTGTTCACACTTTAAGTGGAAAGCAGAAATGACAATTTGCATTTGCACGAATTCGAAAACTTATACAGAAAGTACTACCAAAAGTCACGTGATCAGTTTGAAAGCGACTGCGCTGACTATCGGCATTACATTAAACGTTGGATGAAGAAAATGTTTAAAAAATTAAAACAGAAGCACTTGCAAAGATTGGAGGAGGAGTTTTCAGAGTATAAAGAAGTTTTGAAGATGACAGTTAATGCAAAGTTTTAAAACTTTTGACTAATGTTACTTACATTTTCGAAATTGTATTTTATGAAAATTTATCGAACGACTTTCTAAATCTATTATAAAGAAAAACGTTTGGTTTTAAATCTTTTTAAGTAGATAAATTAAGTTAAATAGGTTGTTTAATTTCACTTAACATTTTTTTCTTACAGAAAAAAAGGTAATTTTAATTACAATCTCAAATATTGTTACAATTTTTGAACAGTAGATTCTAAGAAGAAATAAAATTAAGTTATAAAATTATAGTTTATATAGCAGGTTTATTTTGAGCAACAGTGTATTCCAAAAAAATTATATGAGGTAATTTCGAAAACTTTCATTATCAATAAACGTTTTTTATAACTCTAATTGCGAAAGTTAGAATATCTAAAATAATGAAATTCTCATTTTGTATCACACAAACTAATTAAAACATACACCGAAATAAAAAGTAATTAGCAACTAAAAAATACTGAGTTTTTACTTTTAATTGAACTTGTTCCTTTAAGTTTTGTTGTTGTTAACAATAACATGTTTATCTTTTTAAAAAATCAAAAAGTAATCGTTCTATAAAACAATACTTTAAAATTTTTAGGAAAAACTTAAAACATAAATTTTATATCTTTTAAAGAATAAAAAGTCGTATAGATAACATTCAGAGCATTCTTAAAGTAACTTTAATTGTATTTTTGATATAAATGTATTCAGATAATTTTAATTTAAAACCATAAGTAAAAGTTTTTTTTTAGTTTTATTACTTAATTCATCTAAAGTATACTAAAATGTTCTATGTGTAATTATTTTGGCTTTTATAAGTTTATATTGATTAGTAGAAATTGTTACGATCTTATAAGATAAGTATAAACTGATTACTAAGAAGAGATTCAACTGGTATATACATTAAACTCTTTCAATTAAAGTTTGGTATCAAGAAAAGTAATGATGGACTACTTATGTTTACGATTTTGATAAAATGTACAACAAATGCTGTGTAAAAATGGTGCTATCAGTTTGAAGTAGAAAGAAAGTGCTATAAAACTTAAACCAGCATAAAAATACATTGTTAAGAAAACTTTGGCAAAATCTAACAACAGTTTTTAAAGTATCAAAAAATTTTGAGTTGGTCAGTGAAAAACGAAGAAAAATAAGGACATATATTTTTCATTTGTCCTTCCTAGTCAATTTAAAATGTTTTTAATACTTCAGATAAATGTTAAACAATAAAAATTGTACTGCTATCAAATTTACTGTAGTTTTAGTAAGTTAGCGTTTTTAATTAGAAACTAGAATAACGAATGAGTTTATTTTATCATTTTTTTGATAATAAATTAATAAATATTTGAAAAAAAATATTTACTAATGTGAGTGAAAAATCACATACAATATTTAAAGTTACTTGTTCATATTGTTTAACTATTATAGTTAAAGTTATTGTAGTATATAAGTTATGTATTAAAAAAATCATATGAATACATATTTGTTTAGCCTTAAAACACTAAGCCTAAAACAGTAATAAAAAGAATTTTTATTAATATTTAAATTTGAATTAATTTATTAAGGTTTTTATTCTACTTAAGTAACTAATTAAATTTCAGCAGTCAAAAAATCTACAAAGCGTTAATGAAAAAATTGAACTTGTTTTACATTTAGCATAAAAGCATGATTGAGTAGTCAAAACTTATACAGGAATGCTTATTATTTCTACAAAAATTTTAGTAAGTTCTATTAATGTTATTGAAGTTTATTGTCAAACGATGAACCTAGGCATTAAAACTTAAGTCATTTAAACTGTTAGACAATCACATAGAAGAAGATCTATTCATAACTATATTTTTATACAAACAGTCAATATTCACTGCGTACTCTAAATGTGAGTACACAACAAATGTTGCTGGTTTAGTTTGTTTTTCAACTTTTTATTTCTACTAAGACTATTATGTCATTAATTTATATTTTATTCAATTATTTGCTGTTTTTAATAATAGATTGGTGTTTTAATAGTTCTATTAACACTTAATTACTAGTGTATTGATTAACATATTTTGTTATTACGAAAATAGTAAGAAATTATTTAGTTTTTTACTTAGTTTGTATTGTATAATTTTTTTTGTTTTAGTTTATCAAAAATGTTCACTATGAAAATATTTGCCTATTTAACGAATAAGACTAATGCTTTAAAATAATAAAGTTATAAAATAATAATTATAAGCTAGCTTCAATTAATTTTTATACTATAGTTTTTTTTTCAAGGTAATTAGTTTATTGAAATATCTACTGTTCACATTTAAAATGCATAAACAAACAAAAAATTAAATAAAATACCTTATTAACTTTAATTTAAAACAAGTTTTGTTCAAGAAACATATGTTAACTTAAAATATTTCAAGTTGCCCGAATAATTTACTTTTAACTTAAAACTCAAGTTGTCACAAAAGAAATTTTAAATGTTCGTATATTAAATTTAGTAAATTAAATATTAACAACTAAACGCTGCTTCAGCACCGTTTAAAACATTGTATAGAAAATATTAAAAACAAATATTTTAAAGACTGCTGACAAAAAATTGGACTGTATCTTTTAAATCGGTTTATGAAGTAAAGTTTATGTTATAAACTAAGATGTTTTATTTAGTAAACATCTACTAAACTACAGTGTCTTAAATTAAGAAAGAAAGAAAATAAAACACTTGAACTGTTCTAAGTTTGTTAACATAAGTTTGTAAAGTTTTGGTTGAAGAATATATTTTTACAAATTTTTATTAAACTTAACAGTAAAATTTAATTTTCGGGATCTGCATATCACAGCATATTCCCAGAGTGAATTATTTTTTCCATCCGAAATCATCTGTTGTAATTATTTGTTGTAAACAAAGGGACTTTAGCGTCGTTAAGGTGAAAACCGGAACACTGGCCCTGATCAGTTTTTTTAGTTAGGTATATTTATATTACGAAATAATGTTTTCAACCGATGAGGGAAACAACTTGTTACTATCAAGGGTACAGCTTATTTTAATTTTTAGGCTGGTTTTAGCTTGTTCTATTTTAAATTTAAATTATTTATTACCACACTGTTCGATTTTTGAAAATTTTTCACAAAATTTTTTGCGTCGTTTCTTGCAATCACGATTACAAATTAAATGGAGCTTTAACTGTTTTCATAAATTATCAAAACTTGATGATATTTAGGAGAATAAACAAAAGCAGTATTATGAAAATAAAATACAATCCTATATGACCCTTTAGTTACATTTAAAAAAACCTTTAAATTCTTTAATGGCTTAGAATTTAAATAACTTTGTTTATCTTAACCTCTATTTAAGTTTATTCCTCTCAAATTTAAGCGTGAACTTTGAAACACACTTCTAAACAGTTTTTAGATAACTGATTACTTTTTATAAAGTTACGACAACTTTTATTTCTTACAAACTTTTGCCTAACTAGAATTAACTTTTTACTATAAGTTATTACTCAAGCTTCGTAATTTATTTGAACAACAACTAAACTTTCTTTTATAAAAATTGTGTTCTTTTTCAAAGAAAAATCTTATAATATCGTCTGGTACATCAAAAAACATTTTAGTTAAATGTAAATATTTACGAAACTATTTTCACAATATACAAAGTAAAGTTTGGGTAGGTGTCATAATTTTTTTGTGATGAATATAATCTAACTATCTTGATTCAACTTCGATAAAAGTTTTTATTTATAATTGTTAAAGCTGCTGAAAAAGTATAGTTATAGATGTTGTAAATATAAACATTTGTTTTTATAAGCATGCTTTTTAATGTCAATTACTACTTTTAGCTATTTTATTTTTCATGTTCAAACTTATTACTTTAATTGCATTAAGCAACAAAAGTATATATATTTTAATTAAACTATAAATATATACTTTTATACTAATAAAGTATTTTAAGTTTTAAGTTTTGAAAAGTATCCAATAAAATATTAAGTACTTGTGGTAAGTTTGGCTGTGAATTTCAA
Organism: Thalia democratica; assembly: GCF_965202585.1. Classification (NCBI taxonomy): domain Eukaryota; kingdom Metazoa; phylum Chordata; class Thaliacea; order Salpida; family Salpidae; genus Thalia; species Thalia democratica. Next base: position 1,836,455 of record NC_139172.1, on the reverse strand, counting down.
TTACTAAGGTTTTTTTAGTTGTTATTAATAGTTAATTAAAGTTTTAACTACAAACATAAGGCGATTTTTAACGTATTACAAGAACTTAAATGTTCAGTTTTACTTTTTATTCAAAATTAACTTCTTGGACTATAGTTTCTGATACTTTGTCATGGTACCTAAACCGCTTTTTGTATAGTTTAAAGTCTTTTTGTACAAAATTTCTTCCGTTATTAACACAAACAACAAATTAAAAACGTTGCGTAGTATTTAACTTACTATATTAATAACTATAAAGAATATTTCAGTCAAATCTACAGAAAGAAAAAAATTATAATTTTTGTATAATGAATTATTAATGAGGGAAATTATGTTTGCATTTTTTCATATTATTTTACAAAATTAATAGTTAAAAATTTAAATTTTTACACAATTTTTTAAAATATATAGTGAGTAAACAAAATAAACTTTAATGTTTTGCAAAAGTTATTCTGTCTAAACCTAAAGCATCTAATGTTGAAACAACTATAAGTAGTTTAAGTAAGTTAAATGTAATGCATGTTAGTTTAAGGAGTTATTTTATATAATCTACTATTTTTTGATCTAGCACTAAGAGTATGTATATTGAATCAAAAACTTATTTATTTTAAAGTTAACATCAAGCTTTTTTAAAGCAAAGCGTAAAAATTTATCTTTTTTACAATAAAGAAAAAACATTTGTATTAATTGTTACAAGATACTTAAATCGATACAACAACTACTATAATTGCTTTTTATTCTCAGAATGATGTTTACTAGTAACAAATTATAAAAAATAAGGACTTATAAATTTTTAAATAACTATAAAGAAATATTAAAAAACAGTTGCTTTATATATGTAAACATTTCAAAACTTGTTTAAAAATAAAATAATTTTACAATGTATACGTTGTAAAATTTTTCTACCAAGTAGTCTTACAAAACTTTCTTGAACGAAATTGTTTCCAGGTATAAGAATACCAAAACTGTTTCAGTTTAGTTATAGCTAAATATTTTTTTTATAAAGTACCAAACTTTGAATGTTCTATTTTTTTAGTTTTGTTAATCTTATTTAATAAATCATAAACTTTGTTTTGAAACTTGTACCATAGGTTAAGACTTTTATTTTAAAACCATATATTTTTTTTATGTTTTGACATCTAAATACCTCTCAAACCTCCTAATAATACATTCAAGTACGAAATTACATTGCGTATATAATACATACAAAATGCGACAAGCTAATAAAACAACTTTAAAGAAAATTACTTAACTTTGTTCGGTCACAACTTCAAAACAGTCAAGAATGCAAACAACGTTTTATACTACTTACAACTACATTGGATTCATAAAAACAAAAACCTTTCTTGTAAACATTTGTCTTAAAATTATTAGAACTTTACTTAGTTTAGTACTTTTGTTATAACATTTAAGACTCTGTAGTCTGAAGATAACTTTTACATACCTTTAAGAATCAAAATGTATATTTTACTAATATGACTTAAACATAACATACAGTATAAAAGAAACATAATACATAATTTAAATGTTAGAGGTTAAATACACAGAGCCTGTTTGAAATCAAAATAATTGTTTTTATCTTATTGATATACGGTGTACTTTTAGACAATTGACTACGTTGATACGTTCTAAAATTATGATCAGTGGAACGCCATAAATAGAATGAAGTATTTGCAAAAATAGTTGCTTGAAAACAACAGTTTGTAATTAAAAATAATGAAACATTAAATTGTAGAAAGTAGAAAGTTTAAACTCACTTTCTACTTAAAAAAGGTGTTAAACTTTATATACTTTTTACAAATCACTACGTTATACAAAATATACAAAATTTAGTTTTTTGTTCTAAAAAAATAAAGTTAACTTGCAGAAGTTTTATTAAAACTCTAAATTATATTTATAGATTATCATAAAAATTGTAATTAACTATTTTCAAACGATTTAATCTATGTAACTTTCAAAAAAAAAGCTGTATCATTTTTTATATTTAGTCAACACTTAACACAATCTATCAGAAAAAAGTTATCCTTCAATAGTATTTTTCTTTGTTAAATATCGGTTTGTCATCAAATTTGTTTACTGTAAAGACTTTTTTAGAAGTAATTAATCTTAGACAAAAAAAAATTAACTTTCTAATATTTTTATAACGCAAATAAAACTTAATGAATATTTTTGAAATATTTTTTATATACTTGTAGTATATTTACATTAACTGTTTTAGCACATTTAATAGATAGCGCTTTGCATGGTTTTGAAACTAAATAACTTTAAAACAGCATGAGATTATTCATAACAAACAATAAGTTCAAGTGAAAAACAGAATTTAAATAAGTGCGTTTATACTTTTCTTATAAAAACAAGTACTGATTTTAATTAAAAGATACTATTATATAGAAACATCAAACAAAGATTGTTCAAACATAAAAGCTTTTTCTTCAATTGAAGTTATATGGTTTTATAATAGAAAAAGTTATCTACGTAGTAAAAAAAAAGTAACAACAAATTGTTCATATTGGACATAGCAAACTACGGCTAACTATCATTAAGTTAAATTTTCACATTTTTGATTTACTCTTTTTTTAAATACGTTATGCAAAACAATCTTTCTTAAACTTTTATGAAATCAAACACTTTACAAACGTCAGTTTTCATTCATAGAGTTACACATTACTTGTTTTTTTTATTTAGTTAAACGAAAAAAAAACATTTTATTGACAATTTTTTTTTATTTAAACAAATCTTAAGAGATAATAACATAAAAAACAACTATAATACTAAATTTTACACAAACTTAATTTCAGTTACCAGTTTGCTTTTTTTCACAAACCGGTAACAAAATATTTTTTAAGTCTATTTTAAAGTTATTGATATCTTCAAATTTAACAACATTCTTCGTTAATGGACTGAATCCGTCAGTAATAATGTTGCTTTGTCCACCATCAATGTTTAGTGCAATAATTATATCGAAAGTATTCTTAATAGTTTCAGCTACGTTTATGCTTTCAGCATCTGTACCTAATGAACTGTCGGTCAATAAAACTAAAACCTTTTGTTTTCTTTTATTAATGTTTTCTAATTTAAGCGACTTCAGAATCTTTAGAGCATTAGTAAGGTCAGTACCTCTGTCTACCCTTTTTCTTATATCACTGATCTTCCTGAGAAGATTGAAATAATAGATACAATTGCTTTGACTACTACGACTGACATGGAACTTTGTTTCGTATTCAAGGTGAATATCATGTGTGAACTGGTATATGCTAACATCAAACGAGCTATGGAATGATTTTAAACTCGGCACTAAGAAGTCTATTATGTCTTTCATGCGATGCTTAAAAGATTGAAACGTCTGTTTTGAAATCGATTCGCTACCGTCCAAGAGAAAAATCAACTTAACAGGTTGGGCTTGGCAGTGATCTGAAAAATATTAAAATTTAAAGAAAAGGTTTAGTTTAAATTTAAACTTTAAACAGTATACACTTTAAACAGGTGAAAATGAATTTGTGTTAGCGATTTTTTTAATGTTACAATTTTAAATAATAATTTATTATCAATGTGTTTAAGTTAGTATTAACACAATCTATAATGCACTTTATCAGTCATATTCATCAGTTTTTTGTTCAAAGCTTTTATGAGTTTTAATAACATCAATAAAGAGTAATAAAACTTTAACTATATCTAAGTATAACTTTATAGATCAGATATGACTTTTACATAAAAAAAGCCTTAGTAAATCATCTTTTAAGGCTTACTTTTACAAAGTTTAGCTTGTTTTTCAAAAATAAATTTGTTTATAGTTATAAAAATATGAATACACTTATTTATAAAAATATAAAAATCTTAATTACATAAAATTTTTACATAATCCGTTAGACTACAAAACCAGCTTTAATCAGTATTTTTAAAAACATAAGTAGATATAAACTTGATTTTATAAAATTGTAAATGTTCTAATGTCTTTAATAACCAAAAGACTAAAAATTAGCTTTCTACTTTTGTAATTTTCACGTACAAAGTAAAAATAGCATAATTAATAAAGACTAGTATTTATAAAACTTATTTACTTAACTTTATTTTTAAACGGTTTTAATGATTTATAAATATAAATTAAATGTACATTTTTCTATCCTAGTCTTTTTTAGTTTTGATTTTAGCTTAGAAAAAGTATTATGATTTTAAAAATTTATTTTCTAAACTTTCGAAACTAAATGACGAGTAAACCTTATTCTAAACATTTATAAACAAAGAAGCGTTAATATTGTTCAGTGTTAAAGATTAAATTGTTTTAATTAAAAAAAAATGTTCTAAACATTATAATAATTTTACAACTTGAAACCTTAAAAAAGTAAACAGAATCAGATTATTTGTACTTACAAGTATTGCTTCCAAAAAAATAATTTTTCAACTCTTCAACAACCTCAATTACCTCAACTTCAAGCATTTTTTTAACCTCAGACTTATCGATTGAACTTCCTTTTTCTCCCTTTTTTTAAAGTTATATAATAAAATACAAGTTGTTAGGCTTACAGATAAAGCTATAAGGCTCCCTTTCTTATAGGTTTAAGGTTTATACAGAAATCAATAGTGCTTAAACTCATATTAGTCGTCATACACTTATAAAGTATAATCAAAATAAAAATTTACTTACTTTATAGATATACTTTAAGTAATCATTACTTCAGTTTAAACATTACAATTGTAATAACTAAAATACTCATATAATCTATAGCTTATTTTCAAGCCAAAGTTAAAGTTTTTGAAGTAATATTATTTTTTTTTTTAAATTAATATAAAACGTTTTATATTAGAATTTAAGAGTACAAAATTTTACATTGCGTATTTTTTTATTTAGAATGTAATAATCTATAAAAAACTGATTTTTTTTAGTTTATGAAATTCGGCTTTAAACAATAATTGTAAAATTTATTTTTAGAAACATAGGTTTAAGTTTTTAAGCATTTAACATTTGAACACTTTTATCAGAGAACTTTTTATGAAACTTAGATTTAGCGAGAGTTAGTTAAAACTTAATAAAGTAATAAAAACTAGAAGGTTTAACTTTTATATGATAGCTTTCAGGATATAGAGCTAGAAAACCACATGTATTATTCTTAAAAAGCAAACAACTAATATACCGATTTTCTTATGTTTTTACACTTAAATGCTAATAAAGCACAAATTTCTTGAACTTTTAACTTACCCGTTCACCTTTTATTCCTTGAAGTCCAGGCTTTCCGTCTAATCCTTTAGTTCCATTCAAACCATTTATTCCTGAAGTACCAGATTTTCCTTTTTCTCCTCGAAGACCACGTTCTCCTTTTATTCCTTGAAGTCCAGGTTTTCCGTCTAATCCTTTAATACCAGGTTCTCCTTTTAGTCCTTGAGGTCCAGGTCTTCCGTCTAATCCATTAGTTCCATTTGAACCATTTGACCCTGATTTACCAGTTATTCCTTTTTCTCCTCGAATACCACGTTCTCCTTTTATTCCTTGAAGTCCAGGTCTTCCGTCTAATCCATTAGTTCCATTTGAACCATCTAATCCTGATTTACCAGGTTTACCTTTTTCTCCCCGAAGACCACGTTCTCCTTTTAGTCCTTGAAGTCCAGGTCTTCCGTCTAATCCATTAGTTCCATTTGAACCATCTAATCCTGATTTACCAGGTTTACCTTTTTCTCCCCGAAGACCAGGTTCTCCTTTTATTCCTTGATGTCCAGGTCTTCCGTTTAATCCATTAGTTCCATTCGAACCATTTAACCCTGATTTACCAGGTATTCCTTTTTCTCCTCGAATACCACGTTCTCCTTTTAGTCCTTGAAGTCCAGGTTTTCCGTCTAATCCATTAGTTCCATTCGAACCATTTGACCCTGATTTACCAGGTATTCCTTTTTCTCCTCGAAGACCACGTTCTCCTTTTATTCCTTGAGGTCCAGGTCTTCCGTCTAATCCATTAGTTCCATTCGAACCATTTGACCCTGATTTACCAGGTATTCCTTTTTCTCCTCGAAGACCTTGTTCTCCTTTTATTCCTTGAGGTCCAGGTCTTCCGTCTAATCCATTAGTTCCATTCGAACCATTTGACCCTGGTTTACCAGGTTTTCCTTTTTCTCCTCGAAGACCACGTTCTCCTTTTATTCCTTGAGGTCCAGGTCTTCCGTCTAATCCATTAGTTCCATTCGAACCATTTAATCCTGAAGTACCAGGTTTACCTTTTTCTCCTCGAAGACCAGGTTCTCCTTTTATTCCTTGAGGTCCAGGTCTTCCGTCTAATCCATTAGTTCCATTCGAACCATTTGACCCTGATTTACCAGGTTTTCCTTTTTCTCCCTGAATACCACGTTCTCCTTTCATTCCTTGAAGTCCAGGCCTTCCGTCTAATCCATTAGTTCCATTCGAACCATTTGACCCTGATTTACCAGGTTTTCCTTTTTCTCCCTGAATACCACGTTCTCCTTTCATTCCTTGAAGTCCAGGTCTTCCGTCTAATCCATTAGTTCCATTCGAACCATTTGACCCTGATTTACCAGGTTTTCCTTTTTCTCCCTGAATACCACGTTCTCCTTTCATTCCTTGAAGTCCAGGCCTTCCGTCTAATCCATTAGTTCCATTTAAACCATCTAACCCTGATTTACCAGGTATTCCTTTTTCTCCCTGAATACCACGTTCTCCTTTCATTCCTTGAGGTCCAGGTCTTCCGTCTAATCCGTTAGTTCCATTCGAACCATCTAACCCTGATTTACCAGGTATTCCTTTTTTTCCTCGAAGACCTGGTTCTCCTTTTATTCCTTGAAGTCCAGGTTTTCCGTCTAATCCATTAATTCCATTCGAACCATTTGATCCTGATTTACCAGGTTTTCCTTTTTCTCCTCGAAGACCAGGTTCTCCTTTTATACCTTGAAGACCAGGTCTTCCGTCTAATCCATTAGTTCCATTTGAACCATTTAGCCCTGATTTACCAGGTATTCCTTTTTCTCCTCGAAGACCAGGCTCTCCTTTTATTCCTTGAAGTCCAGGTCTTCCGTCTAATCCATTAGTTCCATTTGAACCATCTGACCCTGATTTACCAGGTATTCCTTTTTCTCCTCGAATACCACGTTCTCCTTTTATTCCTTGATGTCCAGGTTTTCCGTCTAATCCATTAGTTCCATTTGAACCATTTAACCCTGATTTACCAGGTTTTCCTTTTTCTCCTCGAACACCACGTTCTCCTTTTATTCCTTGAGGTCCAGGTTTTCCGTCTAATCCATTAGTTCCATTTGAACCATCTGACCCTGATTTACCAGGTTTTCCTTTTTCTCCTCGAAGACCTGGTTCACCTTTTATTCCTTGAAGTCCAGGTTTTCCGTCTAATCCATTAGTTCCATTTAAACCATTTAATCCTGATTTACCAGGTATTCCTTTTTCCCCTCGAATACCACGTTCTCCTTTTATTCCTTGAAGTCCAGGTCTTCCGTCTAATCCATTAGTTCCATTTGAACCATCTAACCCTGATTTACCAGGTATTCCTTTTTCTCCTCGAATACCAGGTTCTCCTTTTATTCCTTTAGTTCCAGGTTTTCCGTCTAATCCATTAGTTCCATTTGAACCATTTGACCCTGATTTACCAGGTATTCCTTTTTCTCCTCGAATACCGGGTTCTCCTTTTAATCCTTGAGGTCCAGGCCTTCCGTCTAATCCATTAGTTCCATTCGAACCATCTAACCCTGATTTACCAGGTATTCCTTTTTCTCCTCGAAGACCACGTTCTCCTTTTATTCCTTGAGGTCCAGGTCTTCCGTCTAATCCATTAGTTCCATTTGAACCATTTGACCCTGATTTACCAGGTATTCCTTTTTCTCCTTGAATACCAGGTTCTCCTTTTATTCCTTGAGGTCCAGGTCTTCCGTCTAATCCATTAGTTCCATTTGAACCATCTAACCCTGATTTACCAGGTATTCCTTTTTCTCCTCGAATACCTGGTTCACCTTTTATTCCTTGAAGTCCAGGTCTTCCGTCTAATCCATTAGTTCCATTTGAACCATCTAATCCTGATTTACCAGGTATTCCTTTTTCTCCTCGAATACCTGGTTCACCTTTTATTCCTTGAAGTCCAGGTCTTCCGTCTAATCCATTAGTTCCATTTGAACCATTTGACCCTGATTTACCAGGTATTCCTTTTTCTCCTCGAAGACCTGGTTCTCCTTTTATTCCTTGAGGTCCAGGTTTTCCGTCTAATCCATTAGTTCCATTTGAACCATTTGACCCTGATTTACCAGGTTTTCCTTTTTCTCCTCGAAGACCACGTTCTCCTTTTACTCCTTGAGGTCCAGGCCTTCCGTCTAATCCATTAGTTCCATTTGAACCATTTAGCCCTGATTTACCAGGTATTCCTTTTTCTCCTCGAATACCAGGTTCTCCTCTTATTCCTTGAGGTCCAGGTCTTCCGTCTAATCCTTTTGCACCAGGATCTCCTTTAGGACCAAATTTTCCTTTTTTTCCTCGAGGTCCACGTAAACCTTCCACTCCTGGAAGACCAGGTATACCATCTAATCCTGGAGGACCAGTTAAACCATTTAATCCTAGAAGACCATGTTCGCCTTTTTTTCCTTTAATTCCATGACGTCCAGGTTCTCCTTTTGCTCCTTGAGGTCCACGCTTGCCATCTAATCCGTCAAGACCAGGTAAACCATCAAATCCTGGAAGACCAGCTTCTCCTTTTAAGCCTTGAAGACCATGCTCTCCTTTGACTCCATGAGGACCAATATCTCCTTTTGATCCTTGATCACCAGGTCTCCCTTTTAATCCATGAGGTCGCTTGAATAAGATTTTGATTATAACTTAGTTTGCTATTCAGCTAGTTATGTACTAACATAAATAAAATAATATTTCTCTGAATTTTATTAACATTAGTAATAGTAGTAACATTAATGGAAATAACTATCATATCATGTAAGAATATCAATGACAAGAAATGACGTATAATTAGAAGGATGTCAAATGATAATTATACATTAAGTAATTAAATTAATTTTTAAAATTCAAGTAACATAACGGTTATACTTCTAATAAGTCTAAAGTGGTAATTAAATCTATGTTTTGTAAAGTACTAAATATTATACGATTTTTAATAGTTAATAAAAAAATATTAATGGTCATATCTTTGTAATTTGTAGCACTTAGTTTGTATTACAACAAAATAGTGTCACCAAAATTATGTTAATTAGTTTATGTAGTTAACTATAATTATTGTTATTAAGTTTTAAATTTAACTTTTACTTAAAATCTTTTACTTTAATTCATTTTATGTGTTTGTTCAATGTTCTTTATTCCATGTTCAGTGATTGTTTGTAAAGTTTTTAAGTTATGTATTTTTTAAGATTAAAGGAGCTAATTTAAGCCAGTGTCACTTAATATTTAAATTTCTACTTTAAAAATTATTTAACTTTTTTAGTACTTATTAACTTGTCTCATTGTTATTTATAAATTATTGTAAGTTTTTGCAAACAATATTTTACAATAAGTATTCGTAGTTTATTAAATTAACTTTTTACGCTAATAAAACTAATAACTTACACCAAGTATATTGTTTTTGATAAAACAATAGATTTAAATTTTTAAATCTAGTGCTTACGGATAGATATAGTTTTATAAAGTAGAAAAAAATTCAAACTTTGATGGCTTTAAAAGTTAAAAAAAAACTATTCAATAAAAACTACTAAGACATAAAATTATTTTATTACTTTTTGTTTTGTTTGATAAAAATTGTTTTAAACATTTGGTTAATAAAAACCATAACCGTCTTTATCAATATTAAAAATTTTTTTTATAAAACACAAAATAATAAGAGTTTTTTTTTCATGAATTTTTATGACATTTTAGAAAATTAATTTTATTTTTGCAGGTATATATGTTTAAAGTTTTATAACTGTTATTATTGAATCTTATACTAAAAATAACAAAATACGTTGTTAGTAATTGAATTTGTAATTAAATCTAATTTTTAATCAGTCTTAGCCGCATTTATTTTTAAACCATTCTATAATAACTATTTTCTAAATTTTATTTAATATTTTTATTAAAAAAAACGTTTTTTGTAGTTTAAACTTTACATTTAATATCTGTTAAACTTCTAAAAGCTGTTTATAAACGGAATTAATTAAAGTATGAGTATAACTTGCCTTATTTTTAATATAAAATCGCATAAAGTCATTTTATAAGAGCTATTACTAAAAGTTGAATTACTTTTGTTCTATTTTGTTCTAATAAGAAGTTTTTTCTCAGAAAATTCTATAAATACAACCTTAGACTACATTAAATTTATATATTTGTGCAGATTTAAAAAAAATCAATTTTAAGAAACCCGTGCCCCATTTCCAGTTAAACACGGTGTTAACATACTGAGATTTTATATTTAAAATATTTAAACAAAAATACATAACTTTGTATGGTTTATATCTAATTTACGTTTTATCTTTTCAGGAATCTGTAGAACTGTTCATACTTTATAATCAGCCATCAATCATTAGAGTAAAAAAACATTTGCTGTCATATCAGTATCTTACATTCTTATCAGTTATTTTCAGAATTAACAAAAAATACGATTGATTTCCCATTATTAAAGATAAAAATAGTTGAAAACCAAAACAAAATAAGTACTTACTGGGCATTTACAAGATATCAGTTCTTTTCCTTTACATTTTCTTCTCTGTATTGAATTTTGTAACAAAGTTGTACTATTATTTACCTTAAAAACAGTTTTTGCTGTTAAAATGTACTTTTGGTTTTTAAATCGACAATAGTAAAGTTTCAAGCTATCAAATAGAGTTGATATAAACTTATATATACAAAATTAATAGTATTAGTTTTTAAATATTAATTTAAAAAGGTCTTTTTAACAGATTTAGTAAATATTTATAAAAATCGACGTCAAAAAATTAAAAAAAATCTTTTTTAGTTTTGTCTTAGTATTTGACATTTACAAAAGGGTTAAAATATAAACTTAAAGACAAAACAAATATAAGTTAACAAACAATTATAGTTTACTAATTAAAATTAATTAAGAAACCTTAATATTAAGCTGACTGAGAAGTGTTGATAGTTTTCTTTTAGGCATCATAAGTTGAGTGTATTTTAAATTAGTGTAGAACAAGTCCATGAACTTCTTATTTGGACAACTCAGATCATTTTTACCTGCCCTTCTTCTAATTAAAGTTAATTTAAAATTAAAGAACAAATCAAACTTTATAAACTGGTTTTAAAAGTTTTATAAAAAACTCTTAAAATTTTAAAATATAAAAGACAAACATTGTAAAAATAAAATTTAGTATCGTAACTACATAAAATAGTTAATTAAATATGCAAACTATGTTATGAAGAAAGTAAATTTCCACAACTATCTGAAAAAATTTAATGTTTCAATACAGAGTTATTTATGTAAACATACAACTTGTAACTGTTCATACAATTCGCTTTATGAATTTAACCTTTTTGTTTAAATAAATTCTTTGGTTCAATGAGAAATTTTTAAAACAGTTTTCTATTCAAAGTATTTGAAAACATTGATTAAGTACTACATAGAAAAAAAACTGTTATTTATAATACAAAAAAGTTGACTTTACAAAATTTTTCTTATTTAGACTTTAAAATAGATTTCACTTTGCTTTTCCGATGTTTACTTTAAAAGAATTTATAAAAGTATCTTAAAAGCATAAACTTATCAATTTTTATGACAGACTTTTTAATCAGTTAATCTATACATGAAGTCCTTTTAAGCTGGCTTCATAAGATATTGCAATAATGGATAGATTAAGATAAAGTATGTTAGCTTTATGACCCTTAGGGTTAGTGTAACGAGTAACAGATTAATTTAAAATGATAAAATGCGATTCTAAGCAGAGGCCTTTTTAGAATTTTAAAACTAAAATAATAAAACAGAGTTTTTTTTTTACTAAGTTAAGCAGTAATTTTTTTAAGTTTGGATTCAAAAAATTTTAACTACGTAAATTAAGTCGGTATTTGAAAAAGCTGTTTTAAACTAAGCAACAGTGCAGTTTTTATTATCAACAAAAAACTAGTTATTTAGTAAATTTTTTTTTAAAAGTAATATCTTGATGATGAGAGGAATAAACCACAAAGCTTTCAATAACTGTTTAATGAAAAAATTAAGTGTATTATACAATTATAAACATAATATAACAAATTTTCTTGCCAACATCTGTTAATACAATCGAGAGTTTTCTGAAATGTATATTTGCTTCATGTATATTGTATGACAAACATTTTAGAAAAACATTGCTTTACACTGAAATAATTAAGTTGTATGATATGTTTTAAGGATGTTACATTAATACTTTTAATTTTTATGTATTAATATAAACGTTATTATTACAATTTGCTTTTATTAAATATGTTGAGCAGTTGTTTACATTTATTAATTTTAAGAAAACAATTTATAATTGTATTAAAAAAAACTTTTAAATTAACTGTTTACTAATTTGAAGTGATAAAAGATTTTTTATATCATAATTGTTATCAACTGCTTTACCACTTTTGTATAATATAAGTTAAATGCGTAAACTAGTTTTAGATTGTAAGTAATTTATTCAACTGAATAATATTCTAACATCAAGTACTTTGAGTGTTAATAGTTTTGAATCTAAATTACAAAACTATAAAGTACTGTGTAAATGAAATAAATTATCAGAAAAACTGACTTTGTAAAACTAATTGTATAATTTAGAATTATTAAAAAATATAAAGTTAAATGCCTCTATATTTTGTTTAATGCATTAAGTTTTCTAGTTTTAGCTATTAAAATTCTATTTTTTTAAAGAAAGTTGAAACAATGAACATTAGTACGTTTTTTTTTTAAATTTATATTCTTCTACATTATTAAAGTATCATTTAGTTTTGAAGCTTTACGTTCTTTCTAAAGCTCATATTTTGATATACTTTAATTGAATGACTTTATCTTATCGAAAAATTTAACTTACTTAGAGATAACAATAAGTTTCACATACTTGCAAGGTTTTGAAACTGCAACGGGGGCAATAGAAACATTTTGTCTCTTCAGATTTAATATTTCAACTTTGATGCTACTCAATTGCACATTCGTATTTCCATTCGTCAAAACAACAGCAATTTTCTAAAAAATATTCAGTGTATAAGAAAACAATTACAGTTTAAAATGAAATTCGCTTGTATACAAAATAGTGTTACCTTGCTTTCAAATCTAGAATTGAGTTCAAAAAGATTGTTCATTTCCGAAAATACTGAAAAATAACAAGATAGAAAATTAATAAACTATAAGATGTTTAAAGTAAATTGTTATTACAATTTTTTAGTTTAGTTTAAAAAATGTCATTACTTTTATTCAGGTAAACTGGTCCGCTTGATATACCGTAACTGTTTTTAAAAAAAGTTGAAACAGTTTTCGGTCGGAGACGAATAAACTCTATGGCATTGTTTGATTTGTTTGCCTGTTCAAAATATTTTCATTTAATTAATTTACTTTTAACAATTATCTGTTATAAGTTTAATCAAAGTAAATAACAGCCTACATTAGAATTAAAACTGTTATTTTTTCTAGAACTAACTTTACTGTTATACATAAGTTAAAGCAAATAATTACAAAAATTTAATTAATTTAAAGTAAAAATAAACTCTTGTTTTACGAAAATCATTCTTAAAAACGCTAATAAAAAGCTAATAAACAAAAACAACTTCATTTTAAAGAATATTTGAAAAGAAAGTGTTTTAGTAATAGCTAAGTTTAAACTAAAGCAGTTTAACTTACATCCCATATTGCGATTTTAGACGTATTGTGATTGCAGTATTTTGAAATTTCTGAAATAGCTTTCTTTGACCATCGGGCCATCGACTTGTAACTGGTCGTTAAACAGTAGCTTGGATCAACAACAAAAGCCAAATGACAAGTCGCTAAAATTATCAATAAAACTATCACTTGTTAAAAGAATAGAAAACAATTAAACATTCAAAAATTAAGCTTATTTAAGTAATCATTATTTTTCCTAAATCAATAAGCTCATGTAAATGTTTAAAAAGCTTTTAAAATAATTCGAAGTACTCACGTTTAGGACAAGTGGGTTTTTCAAACCAACATTTACATGTTTGTGTTTGCCTTCTAGAAATTCCATGAGGTACATTGTATCGGTGCTTCCTGAACTCTGAGTCTTGTTGCTCATAAGGCAATAAACTTTTCAACACATAATATTTGTTAGAATTAGTACTCACTACCCTTTGTGAAAATGCTAAAGCACAAAAAACAAAAATCAATGCTAAGCTTCTCTCCATTTGAATTAAATGTTGCTATTTTGTTTATTTACCACTAATATGTCTGTATGTAAATTAGATTGTAAAATATTTCAATTAAAGTTTGAAATTATAAAACTTTGAATTCTTGCTTTCTTAGAACTATTTAAACAAAGTTTAAAACATCTAATTGCAACTAAATTGTATTTATTTTCACTCACTTTGTTTTTATCTGAATAACTATTAAAAAAAAAGTTAGTATGATTATTCTTAGTAATCTTTAAAATTTACTAGTAGTTTATCATTATTTCTTATTAATGTTTTTTTACTTAAAATCAATCATCACTTGTCAACTTAGATAAAAATAGTTGTAACTGACTAACGATGTGACTTTTTAACTCCTTATCAAGTATTTATTCTATAGTCTGTGATAAATGTATTATGAAACTTATTTTTTAACATTGTTTTACTATTTATATTTAAAACGAGCTGCTGCAAACTAGTATTCGATAAAAGTTTTTATAAAATAACATTTAATATATTTAATTCAGAAAATAAAAATTTTTAAATTATAGGTATTCAAAAACAAAACAATTTTCAACTTAGAATAATTATACTACTTAAAGTAAATAAAAACTGCTAAAGCTATTTTTTGTTGGAAAAGTTTTAAGTTTGAAAGTTTACTGGATATACATATATTCTAAAACATTTCTGAAAAAATTACAAAAAAGACGTGTTAATAAACAACTTAATTTCTAAAGAAAAAAACCATTGTAATTAAGAAATTCTTTTTAATCATTTAATACACTTCTATGCAGGGACTTTATCAAAAAAAAGTTTAGCAACTTTTATAATATGCATTTCGTTAAAAAACATTAAATCTATACTAGGTGTTCTAAAATGTTTATTAAAGTTTTTATACAAGCGATAATAAATTAGTAAAATTTGCAAATAATCTATAAGCTTGAAAAAATCATGAATTTACTTCGTTTTCACGGTGTGCACTTGTGAACAGTAGTGTGCTTAGAAATTAATATCTAAATCACAGAAAAGTTAAGTAAGGCTGTTTTTTTCATATTATGTTTATATTTTCTTATTTTATAAATTAAAAAAAGTTCTTTTCGCATTGTTTATACACTAAGAAACTTAAAAACACAAAATTGTTTAAATAAATTATATTTTTGAAGTCTAGTGTGCACAAATTAATTTTCTTTATTATGCAGTGCACAACTTTAACCATTGTACTAGGGCCTTATTGCAAAAGATTCCATCGCTATAATTAAAAATTTAACACTACTGAGTTCTTTTTTTTGCTGGAGTAACCATGCTTCGTATACATTCGAGTTTGAGGACTATTTTTATACGAAACTTTTTTGTAAAACAGCAGAAATATAAGTTTACAAAACTTTTTCCCAATAGCTTTATTCTTAGCTTAAATCTTAAGAGCTGGTATTTAGCAAAACGGGGTAACTAAAGTAAAACAGAACTGATTTTGTAAATTATATGTGTAAATTGGAGTATTGATCACTTTGATTTGATAGTTTTGAAGTAGTTATATATAATATCGTGTTACTAGCACAAAAGTAAAATTATAAAAATATCTTACTACAGACTTATTTGATTGTTAAGTTACGTTTTTAAAAGCATTCAACTTTCAGTGGTTTAGATTTTAGATTATTCCAATCTTGTTTTTTGAACTTTCTTCAAATGTTTTAGTTTTAGTTTATATTTTGAATTAGTTGAAGTCCGGAATATTGTAAATGTTTTTTATCTAATAAAGTTGTTTTTGTATTAAAAAAAGCGATTACTATATGAGCTATTAAACTTTATTTCGCTTGTTAAATAAATATATCTTTCTTTGTTGAGTTTATTCACAAACTAATTAAAAGAATGATAAAATCTGTACAAGAAAACATAATGAAAGCTAGGTAAATATTTATACATCTCCCCCCAGATTTTATCACCAAGGAGATGAAACGACACGTCTAGCTAACAAAACAAATTAATCACAAAATTGCAAACTTAAATACAATTTTCTGTGCTAACATCAACGAAACAACACTCAAAACGAACGTAAATCACTAAAATGTTACAATAAACATAGTTACAATTTGTACAAAAACATTAATTTTAACAACAGTTTAAACAGGCTTGTATGTACCGCTTTCGGCATCATAAATCTTTCTCCGGGTTCTTACACGACCGGAACGACGCAGTTCATTTTCTGGAAATACTCCATCGTCATTAAAATTTCTTTCAAATACCCTAGATTTATCATTAGGGTCCAAACGAGACAACATACCATTTTTCTGATTTGTAGAGGATTGGCTTTCATCAGTGCAATTTGAGTCCTCAGGTGAAAGGAAGGTAGCTGGTTTCGCTTTGCAAATTTTGTCAATGTTATCTCCAGCTTTGAAACGTATTCCTTTATGGGAGCGCACACAATCAAAACTTTCCTTGGAATCTTTTCTCTCATAGTTGCCAGAAAAAACCAACTTCTGCGTTGGTATGTTTGCTTTTCTAAGATAAGGGATACCATTTTGAGAATTGCAAACAGGAGGATTAAATTTTCTTAAAAACTTTCGATTTCGTACAGTTAAGCGACCTGGTCCATCAATCTTGACAACATACTGATGATAGTCTTTTAGCTCTACTATTACACCACTTTTCCCCCACTTGTTAGGGAAGTTACCTGCTTGATTCTGTATCATGACATGATCACCGCAATTCAATGGTGGCAACAATCTTGTGTGCTCACTTAAATTCTCGAGAGACTTAACATAACGAGACCTAAGAGCTTCTTCCTTTTTACTCTATGCGTTACGCCAAATGTTTAAGATCTGCGGGTTATTGTAAGCCATAATACTTTTCCTGAGGTAAGGCAAGGAGTCCTTTAAATTTCGTCCAAGAAGGATCTGTGCAGGTGATAGTTTGCATCCTGGATCAGGCGTGTTTCTCTGCGTAAGTAAAGCTTGTACCATTTTGTCATTATTTAGTTCACCATTTGAACCAACATTCTCCATTAACAATCGCTTAGAAGCCTTTACTGCTAATTCCGCCCTACCGTTTGACACTGGATGATATGCGGATGACATACGATGGTGTATACCCCATCGTTTCAGAAAATCTTTGGTAACTTTTGCAGAAAACTCTGGACCTCCATCAGAAGATATTTCAACTGGAACACCAAAAGTCACAAAAATACGACGCAAAGCTTTACACAGCCCTTTTGAACCAGAATCATTTGTACCCAATTTTACTCTTTGTTGTTCTGTCCATCCTGAAAGTCTGTCGGCAGCTACAAAATAATACCAACCTTTGAACTGAAAATAATCACAAACAATTGACTCAAAAGGAACCTTTGGAATCAATGGTTCAATTGGAGGTAGCCGAGGATTGCTTGGTGCAATTAAGTTGCAACTATTGCAATTTTCCCGACAACCTTGAATGTCTTTTGTTATTCCCGGCCAATAAACAATCGATTTTGCTCGCTCGTTCATTGCAGTGACTCCTTGATGAGCAAAATGCAAAACTCTTGAAACCTCTTTTCTTAATGATAGAGGAATAACAATTCTATACACATCATCCTGAAGTATACTGCTAGGTGATAGAAGCTTATTATGATCAAGTTCTCGTTTACGATTACCACACATAATGACCCGATCCATCATAAACAAAGAATATAGAACTATCCAAAACTCATGCAATTCTAATGGTAGGTGGTATTTGGTCTCTGGAAAACCAGCTTGAACATAATGAATAAGCTTTATCATTTGTTTATCTTTTAAAGTTTCTTCTTTAACTCGGTCAAAAGTCACAGCTTAAAAGTTGTCACCTACTTGATTACTTGCAATAATACACTCACTGTCTGGCAAACGTATTCCAGCTAAAATTTCAGAAGCACTTATCTCAACTTCATCTTTTGTTTTATGTACGGTTTCCACTGGATGACGTGACATTGCATCTGTAGCAAGGTGTAGTTTACCAGGTTTATGTAGAATCTTGAATCGCCATAAAAGACTTCTCTGCTTTAACCGGAAAAGGCGGAGGTTTGCAATTCCATCAAGTGTTCTGTCTCCAAATAATTTAACTAGTGGTTTGTGATCAGTCAGAACCAACAAATTATCACATCCTTGTGTGAAATACCGTGATTGCTCAAGTGTCCATACAATTGCAAGGCTTTCTCCCTCTACCGCAGCATAACGTGATTCAGAAGGTCTAAGAAAGCGAGAGCCTGCTAAAACAATACGCCATCCGGTTTGACAACATCCTGGCACAGCAGATTTACAAGAGCAATTTTTCTGCGACAAAAAGTAACCAATACCAGTTGTAGACCAGTCTGGCTGTATACAAGTGGGCTTTCCCAAATCAAAAATTTGTATTCCCTTTGTTATGGCTGCAACTATAGCTTCTCTTGATTTGTAGAATGTATCATCTAGCTCATCATTCCAGTAAAACTTAGTTTTTGGACTTAATAATGGCTTAAACACATTCATCGAAGAAGTCAATTGGTTGTAGTGTGAAACTTGGTGCACTAAACCAAACCGTGATCGCACATCTGTTATTTACTTTGGTATAGGAAAATCTCTTATAGCATTTATGAACTTCTCTTGTGGCTTAATTTCAGATTTCGTAATAGTAAAGCCAGCAAAATCTATTTCTTTTTGTGCAAATTGAAACTTTTCAGGATTGAGTACAACTCCATTTTTCCCATTAAATCTAAATAGTCAATCATACGCCACCAATGATCAGCCATTTCCTCATCCCATAAAACAGTGTCATCAACGCATTTTGTCTTTCTAGGTATGTCTCTTATGATTTCATCATACCTGCGCGTATATGCATCTCCACTTGCCAATTAACCTTGTGGTGCTACTTTGTAAAAGTACCTCCCCCATGGAGTGAGAAATGTTGTGAGGTGATGATCTTCTGGACGAAGTGGTACTGAATGAAACCCATTCCATGCATCGGTCACACTTTTCCAGGTGTTTGCAGGAATTTCACATACTTGAATGAATGGAGGCTTTACATGATGTGTTTCTCGTACACAATACTTATTTAAAGGTGAAAGGTCAACAACTCTTCTACAGCTACCATCAGCTTTAGCAACCACAACCATACGATGTACCAAAGTAGACGGAACACCAACTGGAGTCTTACTAAGCACACCTAATCGAGTATCCCTATCCAAAAGATCTTTTACTTCATTTTCCCAATGTTTTGGAATTGGGGAAGCAGTTGATATTGCTTTTGGAATGGCATCTGGGTCAATATGAATTTTCAAAGGTGGACCTGTCATTTCTGGAAGCAATTGGTGAGTACATTTATTAAATGTAGATGATGCGTACCTATCTAAAAGCCATTCTCTCATCTTTTGATTGTTTGCAGGAATGCAAGCAAATGGCAACTACTTTGGCCTATCAGGGGGAGGAGTTCTAGGTATACAATCACAAGTTTGCAGTTCTTCGTAGACAGTGCAGGATTCAATGGTCGCACCAATACGAGGAAAATCATGATTTATTATGCCAAGTGTTATGCAGGCATTTCTTAAAAGAAAAAATCTGTCAGTACATGGGCTGATATATACCATTTCTTTTGCAACATGAACTTTACCTTGTACATCTTTAGCCATTAATTCCATAAATATAGCACCAGTTATTTTGATCTGTTCTCTGTTGGCTGCTAACATTTTCCTTTTAACTGGTATAAGACTTTACTTCTTAAAACCATGTTTGAGGTAACTATTAAGGTCCCATAAGCATGACTGTGCACCCGTATCTGTAACTACGTTAATTTTGCAATAATTTTGTCTAGGGCATTTTATATTCATCTGAGTGTATGCTTGTTCATCAATAGAAGCTTTTAATTGAATTGTTGGATGTTTCAGTGACACTGATGCTTTCCATCCATTCAAACAATGAAAGACGTAATGATCAAGTTTTACTACACTATCATTAACATCAACTGCCTCATCAAAATTTTGTGTATATGATCCACCAACTAGAAGTGCATTCGTATCATCTGCACATTTTTTGTCACCATGATTATCTTTTTTCCTGGATTTAATCCAGCATTGCTTACATGTAGAACACTCAATATACTTGTTATTTTTCCTGCTCCAAAAGATTTTGTAGATGTTTTACTACATATATTACAATTTATTTTACCACTTGGTCGTTTTGTAATTTTCCTAAAGGATTTGTACGAGGAAACTGAGGCAGTAACAGCAGGTTGTGTCATTGCATCACGTGCCATCTCTTTTGCTTCAATAAAACAAATTGTCTCATTGACATCTTTCTCGTCTAAACTACCCTAACACCTCTTTGCGTACATCCTCATCAGCTAAACCGGTTACCATGACATCTTTAAGGATAATGTCTGTGAAATCTATCATTTGGTTACAGCCATCCTTTGGGCATTTACATGTGTACGAGCATGTACTAGCTTTTCCTTTTAAACGGGCAGAAAATGATCTCGTGTTTTCAGTCAAATCCTGTCTTGTACTAAGAAAGTCTGATCGTCGTACAACAACTGAAACAGGAATATCTGCAAGCTGCTTGATCATCCTTAAAAGCTCTTGCTCACTTAAATTTACTACATCATTATGTCCTTTCAAAATAGCATCGCCTAGAACTTCCTCACAGCACTGGTACAGTTGACGATGCTTTTCTACATCTGTCATCTCCATACTATTTTTAAAAATAGTCCACTTTTGCAAAAATATGTTTCAACCCTCTTCATTGCAGTCTCTCCCTATTCGAGGACGGTCCATTTTTGGAGGCTTTGGTTTTGAAGAATTTGCACTAATGTGAAAGTTGTTGTGAATGATAAGTAAAGAAGCAGCTACAGAAGCATCAACGTCTGGTGTTTCATATGTGCAACACTCAAGAGGGCATTTAATCACAGGCATTGTAGATTCAATTCAGCAAGGTTTTATCATAAATAAATATATATTTCTTTGTTGAGTTTATTCACAAACTAATTAAAAGAATGATAAAATCTGTACAAGAAAACATAATGAAAGCTAGGTAAATACTTATACACTTGTGTTTAGTTAAATTACAAACTATTACTTTGATTTAACATTCTGCGTCAAGCAATTATACGTTAACACTTTTAAGTTTCGTCTCAATAATTTATTAGTTTTTTGTAAATTAAATATTTAGCAAGATAAAATGAATCTAAAATAATTCATGTTTTATAGAAATTAGTTAAATCTTTATTTACTTATAAATTTTTATTAAGTTGATTATAAATTCATTGAAACTACTTTAATCTGTAGAATCTATGTTTAGTTTACATAATTTCAAGTGTAGTAACGTTAAACATAATAAACTAATAAAGCAATCATTTATCAAGCTAAGTATAATTTATTTTAATTTTTTTTAATAAAATTTTGGATCAACCAGCTTGTAAAATAAATCGAATGTTTTTTTTATTTTACAAATCAGATTCATTAAAAGATAAAAATAATCAAGTAACAAAAATGAAACTAGATCTTAGTTTAAAAAAATAATTTTTATTTACAAAATAAGATTAAATTTAATAGTTTATAAAATAGTCTATAAAAAACTTTAAACTCTAATTAAACCTTACTGTTAGGTTTAATATTCTTGTGTACTCTATTTTAACAAACGTTCATTTAACTTGTAAAATATTAAAAATGTACTGCTTCCGAGCATTATATTTAATTTAAATGCTTTCAACAAGTTTCTTGTTTGTAAGGAGTAGCTAAAATGTAGTTTAAAATAAAGTTTTAGGCAAATTTAGTAGCAAAGAAGTATAATACTTTATAGTTATTACCGCTTTAAGTTGTTCAGTTTATCAAACGCAAAGTGTATGCTTTTGATTGTTGAATTTTATTATAGTTCTTAATACAAGTATAGTTTTGTTTTTATAGGTTAGTTTGTTTTTATTTTTTGTTTGCAGTAAGAGAAATATTTTTTAAGTAACTCATAAAGAGTTTCGTTTTTTATTTTGCAAAATAAAAATAAGGTAGTAATTCATTTAATAAACTAAATTATTTAATTATCTAAGCATTTACATCTATAAATTATCTTATTATTTAAAATAACATAATAAAGCTAAACAGTTTTACAGACAAGTAAATAATAAGTTTAAATTCTATTTTGGATTAAATTGTCATTTATTGTTTTGTTTACTTCGTATACAACTTTTGTATAAACCAAAAGTAAACCTACGATCTAAACAAACTGTTTTATTATATTGAAGTTTATGTTTACTAATCTTTAACATACATAATTTTAATTCAAAAATAGTATAAATAAAAAAAATAAACAATTTATAAGTCCAACCATAAGTGTTCATAAGTGTTCAACTCGAACCTAAACTGATAAAAAAAAGAAGGAAGCGTTTGTTTTTTTTTAAATTACGGTAAAGTGTAAACGTTAAACTAAATTTTTTTAAATGCTTATATACAATTTTTGTTCAGTTTATTAAATTACTGTACATTTTTATGTTATTTAATTTAGAATGTATTATTACAATGTATACCCTTTTTTTTATACATTTTATTACCTAATATAATATTTGATGTTTTTATAAAAACTATTAAATTATATATTACAATATTAAGCTTATCCTAAAAATTTTACTACTCTTTAATTTTATGAACAATGATAATAACTATTAAATAATACATAAAAATTGTAAGTAAACTGTATACAATCTTTAACTTTATAAGGAAGCTCTAATAATATTAGAACGAAATCTGATCAAAATGTTTTCTTCTAAGTATTAAAGTGATTTTCGCATGTCATACGTATATTAAAAAGGAAAACAATTTTAACTAATTTGCAACTATGTATGAGTAAAGTATAGTCGTTAATATTAAAAACTTTTTAAATTAAATTCCAAAAATCTGACAACAAAGTAAAATCTACATTAAACATTTTAAGAAAAAAATATTTAACATTTGCTAATGATAAGGTTTAATTAAGGTTTAATAACGTTAAAAAACAAATTTAAATAAGAAATTGTATTAAAATAAATATGTGTATTATGCAGCTAAAGTAGCACAATTTACTTATTTTACTAAATATAGAACAAAGCCAATTGTAAATTCTTTTATGAATGTAACGAAATATAAATAGAAATGAACTATTCTTAAAACAATATAATTTATTTTAATTGAAGTTCTTTTTAACTATGACTAGATATTTTACGTTTCAGATTAATCAAAATTTACTAAAACTGTTTGCAAAATACTAATAAATGTGCATAATTGTAATCTTAGCTTTGAGTATGCATAGCCGCAGTTGATTTAACAATAGTTACAGACTTGCTTTTGTATTTTAACCATTATATATTAATAACAAGCTATTCGAATGTTACTTTATACTTCATGTGACGTCAGTTAACTATAAAAGTTTATAAAAATGTTGGTGTAACGACCAATTTCTAGTGTTAAATATAATTTCGATCACTTTCTATACAGTAATGTTTTACAAACATAATTAAATCAAACTAAGTTTTATTCTCATATGACTTATATGTTCAAGAAAATACGTTTTAAAGCAAATATTTTTTATAATAAGATTATGAAAAGTACACCTTTATCTTAAAATCTGATAAAATAATTAAGTGGTTTTAATTTTCCGATAAAATTTAGCTAAAGTAGACAAGTACTTTGAAAAAATGAGCTAATACATATAAAAAATAATTAATAATAATGGCTATAGCAATTTAACTAACATTAGTTCCCAAAAATAAATGAAAATTGTAAAACAGCTTGACTTGTTTTTAGTATATAAGTTCATTTCTAAAATAAGTTTATATCATTTATTACGATATCTAATGCTTATTTATTTGAGATTTTGAAAAATAAAATTATAATTGTTTTGTAGTTAGTTTTTTTTCTTTTATTCAAAATTAAACTCAAAAGACATAACCTTGATTTTTATATTTCTAAACTAAACTTTCTAAATAAATTCTTTTATAACTAAAGTGTATTTTGTTTATTACTTTTAAACTTTTTGACCGCTTTACTTTGTTATTCTAATTTCGATAACGTAAAATATTTCATCGCAAAATAAAATAACTTTTAATTCTAAATTGTTAAACTTGTTTTCGTGGAAAAAAAGGTTAATTGCTGAATAATTAAAACTTTTAATTTAGATAAACTACGTAAACTAGACCTTTACTTTTAGGATGGTTAGAGTTTGAAACAACCTTTAGATATGTTAGTTATCAGTAAGTATAATAACATTTAATACTTCGTGACATAGATTTAAAGTAGGTCGTGAAAAATTTAAAATTATCTTTTAAGTTATGGTTTTGTAAGGGGTGGGTGTCAGAATGACACAGCAACAAAATGACACGGTGCGTCACTTTTGCACAGCGACAAAATGACACGGTGCGTCACTCTGGCACGATGCGTCACTTTCGCACAGAGGGTCATTTTGGCACGGCGACAAAATGACACGGTGCGTCACTTTGGTACAGCGACAAAATGACACGGTGCGTCACCTTGGCACGGTGCATCGCTTTGGCACGGAGGGTCACTTTGGCATGGCGACAAAATTACACGGTGCGTCACTTTGGCACAGCGACAAAATGACACGGTGCGTCACTTTGTCACAGAGGGTCACTTTGGCACAGCGACAAAACGACACGGTGCGTCACTTTGGCATGAAGGGTCACTTTGGCACAGCGACAAAATGACACGGTGCGTCACTTTTGCACAGAGGGTCACTTTGGCACAGCGACAAAACGACACGGTGCGTCACTTTGGCACGAAGGGTCACTTTGGCATAGCGACAAAATGACACGGTGCGTCACTTTGGCACAGCGACAAAATGACACTGTACGTCACTTTGGCACAGCGAAAAAATGACACGGTGCGTCACTATACCATAGATTAATAAACTTATAAGCAAAATTAAACTTCTTCAGTAATATAACTTTTAATTGTAAACTTTTGATAGTAATTAGTTAAACAAAAGATTTATTATATTTTTTCCAAACTATAGTAACTTGATATATTTGAAACTATATATGATACAATGCTTTAAAATCTAAGTCATAGTATAAAAACACAAATATTCTTAAGTTTTATATTTTACTTTTTACGGCTTTTCATATTTATGTAATTAATAAAACTTAGTACTTTTTGTCAAACATTTAATTAATTATTATCAGGAATTGTTATAAAAAATAACTAAGATTTAATTTAACATAGAGTTATTTCGTTGTAAGAATAATTCATGCGTGTTTTAACTCTAGTTTTTTAAAATACAGAGTTAAGCTGCTTTTGTAGTAACTAGCCAGATATATTATATATGTTTAATTAATTAACCTAGCAGTTTGTTTGAACATAAAAGTTTTTTATTACTGTTTTTTAAACAACAAAAGGTTATCGCTCGAAAAGTTATACCAAAGAACATTTCAATTATTGAGTCGTAAATCACATACTTTAACAATCTATTACGAGCATTTAAATTTTTTTTTTTAATGTTAAGTCCTAAATTTCCAAAAACATACAAAAAAATATTCAACAAAAGTTAATAAGTTAGGATGTTTACTTAAAACTCTGTATTGAAAATGTATAATAAACTTGTCTAAAAGCAAATAATTAAAATAAACGGTCATAGAGCCTAAATTTTTAAAAAATTTAAAATAATATTA
This sequence comes from Thalia democratica, assembly GCF_965202585.1. Lineage (NCBI taxonomy): Eukaryota > Metazoa > Chordata > Thaliacea > Salpida > Salpidae > Thalia > Thalia democratica. The sequence continues at coordinate 1,810,549 of NC_139172.1, read as the reverse complement.
TTAACAGTTGAAAGAAAATTAAGAGTCTGATGAAACCATTCATGCCCATTTATATATCTATCACTTTATGAAAATTAAGCACTAGAGGTTATAAAACTTGAGTCCTAATAAATCAAAATTAGTTGTCCTTAAAAATAGTGTATTAAATGTCAAGTTTATCGTCAATTTAATTAATTCCATTAAAGTTAATACTCTAAGTCTTTTTTATTTTTACAAAACTTTGTAGCCTAAAACATAAAGAATTAAACCTAGAGTATGACAAATATTATAGTATTTTATTGTATATAAGGAAATAACTAGCATTTATACTATTAGTTTTAGTATTATAATAGTAAGAAAAATTGTATTTTGTTAAAACAAGTCTACAATTGTATTACAAGTGTGTAATTGTGGTTTATTGAGTTTTATTTACAGAGATGCTTGATGTAGGGAATGATTTGCTAAAAAAACTAATTTCTTTGCTTTTATTTGTACTTATACTTTTATCTATGCATTTTTATTGCTTAGGTGCACAATTTTATTTGCGAAAAAGCATTACATTTCTACTACTAAGTGCACGATATATGTTGCAACTAACATAAGTCGTATAGAGGCGCGAAATTTCGATCTTTTAAGTCAAGTACACAATAATTTTTTTGAAGATGTTGCCACTAACGTAAATCGTCAGGGAACGCAGTATTTTAGTTCAAAATTGCAATCTATTAAGTCGTCAAAAGAGCGCAAGTATTACTTTTTTTAAGCATAAAAACGTAAAATAATAACCGCATTAGAATTTAGAATTACAACAGCAGAAAAATTGTTTTTGATAACGTCTGAGTTTTAGTTTATAAAACAAATTTTACTCTGTTTTTACATCTACTAGTTTATTGTTTTGATGTGATGAATAATTGATTTAAAATGTAGATTGTACTTGTTAAATCAGAATGTTGCTGAAATTTAAAAATAATGTTTATATGAGTTTTTATCTTTCTAGTCGTAAAATGGCAAGTCATTTTCTAATTTTTATTACTCGTTTCAAGTTCTAGTACAAAACTTTGTTTAAGTTTTTCAATTCGAAAGAAATCAAAAATAAATTCCCTTTAATTTTGGCAGTTGTATTTTGTTAAAAAAGTTGCTGCTTTTGCATTTTTGTGAACGTTGTTTGATACAAATAATTATTTGTCGTTTATTAAGCACACCTTACACCTTGCTACTGCTTAAAAATGAGTAAGTTGTTTATAAGTACAACGATGGACAATAGAAGGTATAAACATTACGTGTTTTACTTTATTTTATGAAGTCACAATTAAAAATTCCTGCGGTCTTTGTTTTTAAAGTTAATCAATGTGATTGTTGCTGATTCTACAAAACCGGTTAGAAAACAGGAAAATGAAAAGTTTCCTAAGAAAATAAGATCGTTGTCCATACCAATAAAGATTGAAGTTTCACAACAAATAGTTACAACCCTTATTAACCACCGTGTCATTTTGTCGCTGTGCTAAAGTGACGCACCTTGTCGTTTTGTCGCTGTGCCAAAGTGACGCACCGTGCCATTTTGTCGCCGAGCCAAAGTGACCCTCCATGCCAAAGTGACGCACCGTGTCATTTTGTCGCTGTGTCATTCTGACCTGCACCCTTTGTAAGTACCTGTCAAGTAAACAGAATCTAAAATAAGACAGTTTGATTCGTTTGTATTCACTTTTTTAATAACACTTTATGCACGAAACGTTTTTGAGAATTTAGTGTCAGTGGAAAATTTTTAACCTTTTCATTGTAGGAAAGTAAAATGTTAATCAACTTTGCACATATACATGAATATATGGCCTTTTAATCGCTTAATAATCCTGGTATTAGTCGTGGAGTAACGACTTTGAAATTTTTGTAACGTTGTCATGTTTACAGAAAAAAAAACATGTTAAGTTTTAAAGTGTTTGTGGTGTTTTATGTCAGCAGAGTTTTACAATGCATGTTGGTTTGTTTAAAAAAAAAAAAAGATTTAATAAATCGTTCTGCATCAAATATTTTTACAACAAACTTTATTTTAGACAACTTTATATAATCACTACTTAAAGGTTTATCAACCAATGAGAACTTAAAATAAAGTTTTATGAATTTACAAATGTTAAACTTATTTTAATTCCTTAGGTGAATGTGTTATGACCTTAAATTTAATACTTTGCTATTAATGTATTAAAAGGTTATAAACAGAAGTCAGAATATTTTTGACATGATTGCGTATCTTTTAAAAAGTAAAATTTTATTTATACTTAAACTGTTTTTTAACTTCTCATAAAACCATCTGTTAATAAAAATTTTATATTTACATTTAAAAAAAAAAAATCGATATATGACGTTTAAACGGGGGTTTTGTGTTTATTTTTAATAAAAAATACTTAATGTCATAATATTTTAAGTGTAAGTGATCAAGTTATAATGTTTTATTCTATATTTTTATTTTAATACGGTTTCTTAGCTTTTTTTTTGAGTTTGAACATAAAAGTTTATTCACTCTTGATTTTTGTATAATTTCTGATTAAAAGTACATTTTATTTAATTAATTTGAATTTACGTAATTTTGGTTTTTTATTAAAATTCATTAAAAACATTAGTAATATTTAGCAGTTAATATTAAAAAAAAAAATAAATAAAGAACTAATGATCTTATAAAAAACCAACTATTTGTTAAATTAAAAAACTTTTAAGTTATATTATTTAATTTTGCTTATATTATCTAAAAACTCGCAAGTTTTTTTAATCAAGTTGTATAGGATTTTTTATTAACAATATGTTTGCTTTTTTAGTGTTTTTGCAATTTTTTGTCCCTGTTTTTGTAATTATTTTTATGCTTTTTAGTGCCACAAGTTTTAAACTATTCAGCTTTGCATTGGTGAAATATTCATCAGATGAAAAACAGTGATGTTTACATAAAAAAAGTAAGCTATTAGGGGTTTAACTTTAACAGACTACATCAAATTATAAAATAAAAATATGAACTCTTTTATTAATACGAGCATAAAGTTATTGTTATAGGAAAATTTATTAATTTTTCAAAAAACATAAAACTTTAATGTCAATTATTTTCTTTATCTTAAAAGCTATCTAAATTTTTTTATTTTTATTTTAGAGAACGCACCTTTGCCTTTAATTTAAAAAAAAAAATTATTTAATTTGGGGTTGGAATTATTTCATAGGGTCCCTCCAAAAATAAAGGTTTTTTCTCGTTTTTTTTCATCAAATGGTAATAGAACCAAAAACAAATATTTTTTTTTAATTTTTTTTTTGATTTCCCTTAGTTTGCATGTTATAAAAACTATTAAATAGTTATTTTATAAATAATGTTAATATCTTTTACGATTTGGCCCAAAATCAAAATGTAGTATATTACACTATCATTTGCCTTGGCCATTTCCTAGATAAAAAATTGATAAAAGGAAAAAAAAAGTTAATAAGAATGTGAATTACATCAAACTAAATTAAAATAAAATAATTTAATTAAATTTGTTGTATATTCACATTCTTATTAACTTTTTTTTTCCTTTTATCAATTTTTTATCTAGGAAATGGCCAAGGCAAATGATAGTGTAATATACTACATTTTGATTTTGGGCCAAATCGTAAAAGATATTAACATTATTTATAAAATAACTATTTAATAGTTTTTATAACATGCAAACTAAGGGAAATCAAAAAAAAAAATTAAAAAAAAATATTTATTTTTGGTTCTATTACCATTTGATGAAAAAAAACGAAAAAAAACCTTTATTTTTGGAGGGACCCTATGAAATAATTCCAACCCCAAATTAAATAATTTTTTTTTAAATTAAAGGCAAAGGTGCGTTCTCTAAAATAAAAAAAAAAAAAATTAGATAGCTTTTAAGATAAGGAAAATAATTGACATTAAAGTTTTATGTTTTTTGAAAAATTAATAAATTTTCCTATAACAATAACTTTATGCTCGTTTTATTAATCCTTAATTAGTAAAAATGAAAAAAAGAAATGAGAAAACTTGGTTATTGTTAAATTTAGGTGAGCACCAATATCAAACTGAAAATATAATACATTCGATGTCTTATTTAACCATAATTTTAGGCTAAAAAAACTATACTTTTTTAAACAAGCTATACAAATAAATAGAAAGAACTAAATTAATACATTATAAAATAAAATATTAAACAATTTTATTTTACAATATCATAATCAATATAAATTATTGTATTGATATAATCACTTTAAATTGTAAAACAAAAGCAATTAAATATTTAAGTTTGTTAGTTTAAGATATAGAAGTTTTATTTTATTCATGTATTTATAAAAGATAAATGTTTAGCCTAAAATTGTGATTAAGTAAGACATCCAATGTATTATAATTTCAGCTTGATATTGGTGCTAACAGTTAACCATAACCGAAAATTTTAATATTTGAATCAAAATTTGGCAAACAAATAGTGTTGTCATAAGTGCTGCCGAAACAAAAAAAAATGCCATGATCTTTAATTTATAGTCTAAATTAACAAAAAAAAAACAATAACATTAAGATTAAATAAAAAAATCAATTTAAAAAGCAATATTAATTTTCTTTGTATTTTTTTTGATACTTTTTTGACAGATCTAAAAATAGTGCTAAAATGACCATTTTTTTAAAGGACCTTTGCGTCAAAATTAAACCCAAGTAAATTTTGACTTTTACTTTGATTAAAAGTCAAAGAAACTTACTTTTGTACATAAAAGAATGGTTTTATAAATTATAATAAGAAAAATATGTCATGAGGAAGTGAGGCTAAATTGTAAAAAAAGAGGAAATTTGAAATTTTCTAAAAAATGTTTTTTTATGAAAACCAAATTAGAATATAAAAGTCTTGGAATTTAAGTAAATTATCATTGTAGTCTTTTAATTAGGAGCCAGAAGAGATTAACTCTGTTAATTAAGTACATTAACTTTTAGACTAATGGTTATGAAATTTGTTTTGTTGTAGTCAAACGAACAACAAACTGTTAGATTACCTGACCTACATTTTTGCAAAAACACTTATAGCAGCTGTTCTTAACCTTCTTTTCATAATTTACCCCTTTTTATAAGATTATCACATAATTTACCCCCTTTAAAAAATTACTTACCAAATTTATCCCCAATATATAAAGTAGATCTTAATTTCGAAGGAGGAAAACTAGATTTTCTGAACTTTTAACTTATTAAGTATACAAATCTGTAAAATTTAAAGAGTTGATTTATTAAAAAAACAGTTAAATACTTACAAATAACTAAAGAAACAATCGTTTTAAATTCAATTACATAACTTGTAATGAAAAAAAAAACCCTAAAACAAAGGAACTTACCCCCAGGTATATTTACCACAGGTTAAAAATTGTTGACTTAAATGCTGATCAGATAAACTTTTGTTTTAGTTTTATAGTCACATTTAATTTTGATTTAGTTATTCAGCAAGTGACACTAAGTTTTATACTTTGTTTGAATATCAAGTATTTAAGTATATTGAGTTTTTACTCTTTTTTCATTATTTATATTTAATATTTAATAATAAATAACTTATTTAAAATACTTTATCTAGATTAATTTCAATATACTATTTATACCAGCAAAATTAATATTTGGTAGCCTGCCTTTTTTAATAAAGAGTTGGATAGATTATAATAATTCACTAATTATTATTTTTAATAAACTATCTTCATTCTATAAAAAAATCTGCTAAAAAGAGATATTTGGTTTTTTAAAACACAGGGCTGCCACAAAAACAGGAAAATCAAGAAAATTCAGACAAAAAAAAAGAAAATAGTCAAGAAAAAGTAGGGGTTTTTGAAAAAATGTCAGGAACTTGATTTCTATTTATAATAACATAAACTTTTGATAATTTCTTGATGTTACTTGTGTTCTGATTCTTATACCAGTTTTTAAGTACATAGATAGTTATTAAATGTTTAAATTTTTTCTGTTATTAAACAAAACTTCTAGGGTTCTAAACTTAAATAAACTAGAATTAACATTTCATTGAAAGGGCTAATCAGTTACAAAGATTAAAATTTGATTCATAATTAAGATTATAAGTTAAAAAAACAATAATTTTGATCTTATATTTCTTTTAAGTAGTTCTTTTTCAAATTAAAACTATTGTCTACTTTTTTGGCCATATATTTTTTATTTTCTTAAAGTTGTTCAGGGTTGCCACAAAGTAAGAAAAATTAGAAAAAGATTGATTAAAAATGACAAAAGTCATAAAAAATAGGGTTTTAAAAGAAAAAATATGAAAAGTTAGTAAATTTGACATAAGTATGCACTAAATAAGACGTTTATAATCAATTAGTTGTCAACTGCAATTAGCTGATATTAATTTCAAAAATATTTTGGTTATCTACTCTTTTTTTTCATGGTCTAAATGAATTCTTGAATAAATTAAAATATTATATGATTTCACTTGTGTATTTACTATGTGGTAGAGATACAAATATTTAGTTTACAGTGCTGTTTATGAATACACCTCAATCATACACATACGGTTTAATGGAAGTTAAATGAATGAATCTATTAGAAGAGCTGCTGTTTTGACCTGTATAAAATAACGATTGTTAACTTAACAAAATTTCAAGTTTTTATGTCTTTTTGAATTGGTTTAAAATAAAAATTTGAGGAAAAGTCAGGAAATTTTGTTCAGTACCTTTTTCAGTCATGTTTGAAAACAGTTACAAATAGAGATAATTAATACAAAATATTATTAAGTAAGGAACAGCAAACAAGAACTTAAATAAAATTCAAGTCAAGTTTTAATCTAAATGAAACTAAAGATGTAAATAAATCTAATAAGAGACTGAAAAACTTGAATATTTACAAGCAAAACAACTTTGACTTTAGTTGAAAACACCTTAATCTAAAAAAGAAAACTTACAAATTATCTTGAAAAATAACAAATACTGTAAATTAAAAAAATCGAAATGGTTATTAACCTAGAAAACTTGGAATTTTATAAATTAAAAAAAAAAACATTAAATTGAGGTGTTCAAATTAATATGTTTTTCACGACCGGTTTTGGTAGTAAAAAATTGAAACTTCCTCAAGCAAAATAAAATATTAAACTGCACATAACAGTGTTAGTTATCTATAATGTTATTTACAAACTTATTTATGCCTGAAAATATAAACAAAAACTTAAATGTTACATATTCGAAAATACATGCATGTCAGAGTATAATTAGGTAAAACTGGTACTACATTTAAAACGAATTGAATTTAAATAATATTAATATAATAAGTCAAAGAAATAAACTGAACATAAAAGCTTTTTTTTCAAACAAAAAGTTTAAATATATTTCAATTTTAAAATTTATCTAAATTGAACTAAAAACTATCTAAAATGGTGATTTTAAGCCAAGAGTCAACAAACATTAACAAAACTCAAAGTCACTGAAAATTTCAAAATCTAATATGTGTTAAGTCAATGTAACAGTCAAAATTTATACAGATTTAAGAACCATCTAAATAAATCTAAAAATTTATCTAAGTTGAATTAAAAACTAACTAAAATGTGTTTATTTAAACCAAATATCAAAAAAACCTAAATAAAATAGTCAAAAACTATTTTGTACTATTATTATAATTTGATTTAAGTTTTTTCTGCTCTCCAGTTTATTTATAAAAAGTTGTGTCTGTGTCTGCATAAGTTCATTCATTCTTTTGTTCATGCAATTTGTACCAGACCCAAGTATTAATAAAGCTTCTTATAATAAGCACAATCTGCAGGTCATTATTCCTTGTTTAAATTTTTTCCTTTGTAGTATTTTCCAACTTTTTTTGTACTTCTTATTTTAATTTTTCAATTTGTGGTTTAATGTTGAAAGTTCAGTTGCTTGTATATACTGGAGGTAGTTTTTGTCGTTTGGATTGCTTTTTATTGTTGTATTGGTTGTTGATATACATTTTTTTAGCTGATTGGCACTTAGTCAAATGCATATTTTTGATGAATTGTCTGTCTCTATTGTATTAATTACATTTTCTGCCCTACATTCTCCTTTTTCCAAGGGCAAGTTTCTTTCTCTCTGCAGTTGCATGATTCATCTTTTTTACTTTATTGTTGTTTATTACTTTTTTGTTGTGGTTTTTTATTATTGTTTCAATGATTGTCATGCAGCTGTAGCTTAACTTTCTATTGTTTTTGTTCATTAATTTTTAACTTACTATTTTCTCCAAAGTGTTTGTTTATTATTTTTAGAAACTTTTTACCTATGTTTGTTTTAACAGAATTGTAATATGGGGATTGAACCATATAATTTTTCTTTATCTGTTTCTTTTTTTGCATTCTTCTGTATAGTTAATTTCATAATTGTATCCGTTTACCTTTTGAGCATCATAATAGTATTTTTTATTTTACTTTGTTGAACAGGTTTTTGTTACTTGAATTATTAGAAATTCATGTCTCTATATTTTCTGGGATTTGTTTGAGTATGGTTGGTGGGTGGTGTGATTTTGAATCTATGTAACTTATTTTGATGATTTCTTCTCTGTATGGGTAGAATGTATGGTTCAGTATGTTGAAATTAAGATCTAAGTAGTCAATCTTATAAGAGGGGTTTTTTATAATAATATTCATGCCTATGCTTTTAGTGAACTTGTGCAATTTCTTCTTGTTTTTTTCTATTTCTACTTTGCTTAATTTTTTTTCTTCACCTATAAGTCCATCGTCTCTATATAATCCAATTATTAAGTTTAATAAGATATCTTTTAATCCCTGTAAAATAAATAGCCCAATTAACTCACATACTTCTGCCCGTGTTTTCCACCTATTGTAATGTCAAAAAGTTTGTTTTCATCTTTGTTATTCTTTTAATCCATACTTCTTCTTGGTTATATAAAACATATTTTGTTGCATTAAGGATTATATTTTTTTCTTGTGTTGTTATTTGTGTGGTTTTGTTGGCAAAACTTTGAGCATCTTTTAGTAATCTTTCTTTAAAAATGGATAAAAGTTATTATGTCAACATTCATTAGTTTGTAATTGTGCATTTTTAGATTTTTATACCATTCGATTACTTCTTGTGTACTTTTCCATTGGTTATATTGGTCTGTTTTACTAAACTGTTGTTGATTTTGTCTATGATAATTTTACTTATCTGTCTTATGTCAGAGTAATATGGACTTATTAGTCTGGTTTTTGATTTGTTGTTAAAGTCTACTTTGTGGTCTTTCAAAGTTATGAAGCATTGTTTGTTTGGTCGGTGGTTTATTATTTTCTTTTAAATTTTAAGATTACTTACAATTTCTTTTACTTCTTTGTTTATGTTATTTACTAAATTTTATCACTTTTTTGTATTTTTTCTGATAGATTTTAACAATAGATTGTTATATTCTTTATTTAATTTTTAATTAAATTTGTAGTTTTATCTGCAGGTACTATTATGTTTTTGGTTTTATATATCATTTTATAATCATTTGTTAGTTTTTATTGGAAGTTGTCATTTATTTTTCTAAATTTTACTTGTTTAAATAATTTAAACATTTCATTTTCAAATTCTTTAAGTTTGTCGCTTAATTTTGGCATGAATTAGGATTTAAAACTAGGTTTCTTTGTTTTTAATTAAGTTTGTATTACATTCTTTACAGTACACAAGTAAATTTTTATTCCTATCCTTCTACAAAAATTTCTAACTTTGTCCAGGAGTTTCAGTTCATATTCAGCATTGTTGCATATAGGTATAATATTTGTGGATTAACCGAATTTAAATTTTTCATACACTGTCATCGTTCTTTTAGTCAATTGAAGGGAACTCAACCTTTATTGGGAGCTTTGTTATATAGCATTAAAAAATAATCATGAATAAAAAAAACTTTGCAATTTGAAACAACTTTTACATGTAACGTTGTAAAATTTTGACATTATACCAAAAACTTATTACAAAATGTTTTCATTTTGTCATTATCCAAATTTGTTTTAATTTTGAAACACATTTTAAGTAGCTTTACAATATCTTTTAAATGTTTTATAATGTTTAAGACAGTTTTTTACCTTACACTAAGTTTAAACCAAAAATAGACCCAAAAACGTGTACAATCATAAACCTATAAGAAATTCAGAAAGCCTGGAAGAAATTTCTCAAAAACAAGTGGCCACCCTGTTTAAAGAAAGTAATTCTGAAATGATTTATTTAATATATAATAATCACCTAACAAAATAAAAGTATTTTATTAAGTTATTTATTAGTAGTTTTACAAATCTCTTATTTGTTTTGTTGCTATCTAGAATTTTCTCCATAAATTATTTATATATATTTTTTATTTTCTACATAACTTATTGAAGACAAAATATAATAAAAATTCAATAAATGATATCTTTTAAATAATATCATTTTATTATAGTCTGTAACAAGCTAAAAGTTTGAAGTGCTATACAATTACATAATACTTGTAATTTAAATACTTTTTGTACAAACTTAGCTTTTTAGAGTTGATTGCAAATTTCTGGCATATAGTTTTAATATATGAATATATGTTTTAATATTTTATGTATAGTAAAAAAAAATAGTTTTGTCTTGTTATTGAACATCATTATTTATAATAAAATAAATCAATGCTTATATTTTCTGTAAAAAAAATAAACAAATTAATTTTGATGTAGTACATAGAACTAAAAAGTGAAGCAAGAAATGTTAAAAAATATCACTAATTTACTGTTTTTGAATTAACTACAAGTTATAAATTTTTATCACACCAAGTCTTATATTCCAGATTTTAAAATTTAGATATTTAGTAACTATTTCTTAGTTCTTCTGAGGCAAGTTTTTTGATTGAAAACCCTTAATAATGATTATCATAAAATTTGAAATTATTTTACCTTATAACTATTATTGATATTTGAATTAATACTTAAATATAAAACATTTTGGTTTCATTTTGATGCAAAATTTTATTGTTTTTAATTTATGTGGATGTTTATAGTTTTGTTTTTGTATTTAAAAAAATCATGTCTTCTTCATGATCCAAGAGTAGGATCTGACCATAACTTCATAAGATTTTGATCCTTCTAAATTTTATTTAAAAAAAAATTGTATCTCAATCCATCTAGACATTGATTTAAAAAATGTTCTATGATTATTTCTGATTGGGTGTAAATTTAAATATATTAAAAAAAGTTATCCATTTGATCTAAAAATTTGATCTAAATTCACATAATAATTTATTTAATTGCTAAAAGTAGATTTTAAATTCTTGGCTTAGTTTATGTTTATTTCGATTCATGTTTTATGTCTAACAGTGAGCCCAAATAGCCTTAGTTTTAAAAGAGGAAATAAAATTTTGTAGAACATTAATATTTACAAATTATTTGAAATAATAAATTTATATTTAGTTCAAGACTTGGTATGTTTTACTTTAAAAACTAAATAAAGAAATTTTTTTGAGGACAAAGAATTAAGTAGCATTTCTTTAAATTTTGCTCTGTTCATTTTTCATACTAACAATAGGGTTGTTAAATAAGAATTAATAAAATCACGATTTGTATGATACATTTTATACTTTAGCTATATATTAAATATATAATTTAGATAGAAATGTTGAAATTTCTTTAATCAGAAATATTTTATAGTAAATGTTATGAATAGAGGTTGTTAATAAGCCTTAATTCGACAAATTCGGTACCAATTAACAAAAAACTTGGATTTTAAGAAATTAGAATATAACCCAAACATTAAAATATTTTTACATGTAAAGTAACTAAGTTTTTTAAGATATAATAATTATTTCATCAAAAATGTTTTCATTTATCAACACATTTAAAGTAGCTTAGAATAGAAACCAATAGAAAGTATGTAAAAATGCACATACTTGTTTTCGAATTAGAATTTGAATAAAATTTATAAAACTACTAATTCAATTATAAAAGAAAGTTCAAAAATACATTTTTAAGGGCATAGGGGTGGTAAACATCCTTTTTTTTTGAAAGTTGATCTTATTTTATATAGTTTTTGCTAAGCTACAAAATGCTTTTTACAGATATAAAAAATTCAAAATAATCTTTGAGATATAGCCAGTCAAAGTCCATGACAAAAATAGGTTCCTTATGGGAAGCGCAAACTAAAGCTGCAAATAACTAGAAATCACTAAAAATCTATCTTCTCCTACTTTTTTTGAGATATATACCTCAAATTTTCAGGAAAGTTCCTTGCAATATTTAGAAAATTCTGTCACAACAGAACTAAAAAAAAATTATAACAAAATAACAAAAAAATGTTCAAAAGCTACTTTTACTATTTCATTCTAAGTTTTCTTTTAAATTTATTTAAATACATTTTAACCTCAAAATAGATTACAAAAAAAAAAATTCTGATATTTTCTAGTGTATTAAAAAACTACTATAATTAAACTTGATCAGAAAGTAAATTAAAAAATGTGTTTCATTTAATAAAGCTCAAGCCTAACTTTGATAAAATATAAAATTAATATGTTAATTTTTATTAACTAATACCATAATAATATGTTGTATTTTTAATATAACTTGTCATCAGTAAAAGTTTTGATCGTATTTGTAACTCTAAATTTTTACTCAATTATTTATTCAACAAATGTTGAACAGATTGTCAAAATTTATGTTATTCAAATTGAGTTTTTTAAGAAAAAAAAATGTAAGTTCAATTGCCATTAATTAAATTAGTTTTAAGTTTTTTAAATTAAAATTTGTAGGTTTACTTTAAACTATTTGAGACATTTTTGAAATTAATAGATAGTTTTTAAAAAAGTCCAAGCTTTGTACTATATACATTACATATAAAAAATAATATTTTTAGTTATTAAGAGTCCTACACATTTTATTTTTTACTTTATATGTACATATGTTTAAAAGTTTATCTATTTATTAATGTTTATTATTATTTTACAATATTATTGTGTTACAAGTAAACAATCAAATATTTAAAGAACAGAAAGAATTTAGCAGTTATTGTAACTACATAACTCAGTTTAATACTTCATTAAAAGATGTTTTGCTTTTTCGATTATTTTTTATAAAAAGTATGGCACTAGTTTTTATATATTTTGAAGAAGTAAATTGTATATTTATTTACAAGTGCATAAAAACAGTAAACAGTATTTACATACTACATGTAGTTTGTAAAAGTATATTTCAAATTTTGATACTGTTTTAAATAAGTTTGATTTAACAAATAATTAAAACTTTACATATGATAACCATTTGCTATTTTACTTTGTTACACATTTTTGAATAAAAACAAGCTTAATGTGTTGTAGAATACTAGTTTTTATAAGCTGAAAGATATTAATTTTGTTTAGTTAAACTTTTCTTACTATACTTTACACGTCAGATATTTGTGCAAATTAGTTTAATAATAAAAATTATTAAAATGTGTTTAATTGTCTATTCAAACTTAAAAATGCGTTTGTGTTTAAAAAAGACTATTAGTACATTGTTTGTTTTATCTTATTCATGTTTCTATGTAAAACGTAATAGCATATGGTTTCTAAATTATGAGGGCTGTTTATTGCAACTGCTATTTTTTAAGACTTTGTTTAAAAAATGTAGATATCTCAAACTAAACTTTAAAATTTGTACTTATGTGTTTTTTCAAGGTATCAATAAATCTATAAATTTCATAAAAACTAATGAGTTTCTTATAAATTTATAAAAGTCATTAGTTTTAATGAAATTTATAATTTATATTAAAAATATTGCATTAAAAAAAATACATTCACACACTCACTCAGGGTACTCAGCATACTTGGAATATTCACTGTTTATTTCTTATTTACCTTAGAATATGCTAGAAAATCTCAGGCAGACTTTGGGTAAGTCAGGATATTTTTTTACCTCGAAATTAATCAGGCAGTTTTAATTTTTTTTTAAATCTCAGGATAGTTATAACTTTTTTTTTTAATATTAGGAGAAATATTTTTCTAGATATCTAATGCAACTTGGTTGATACAGTTTTGTTATTTTATATACATAATTTTGTTTATGGATATAAATTTTATTGATTTTGAAATGCTTATTTAAAAATGTTTAGCCTTGCGACTAGTCTTCATGTTTTTGAACAAAATTTTAGTTTTTGTTTTATATCTGGAATTAATAATTATCATAATTTGAGTTAACCTTAAACAGAAACAGTAAAGTTGTATAAAAAATAAAACCTCTATAAGTTTTAACGTAGATATATGTTTAGTTAATTATAAAGTTAAACTAAATTATGATACTTTATCTGTACTTAATTCGTATATTAAGTTGTATGTTACAACTTATAAATATATGTTAATCAAAAAAAAAAATTAAAAACGGTATAAGCTAGTGTTGAATAATTTAAGAAACAGTATTTTTTATAAGTTTAGTGAACAATAATGCAGAAGCAAGTTTATAGAACCTTACTTCAAATTAATTAGAAGAAAAACAGATATGAGAAATAAGTAGTTAATGCCAGAGGTGAATTTTATTAAGAGTTTTTGATAACTCAGGACAGTTTAAAGTCACTCAATGCAGTTTTTTTGACTTAAAAGTGGCAACCCTTTATATCATAAGTCAACATAACACCTTTTTAACCTTTTACTTAATTTTCCTCAAAAGAGATAAGAAAATTCGTACTTACAAAAACTATAAAGAAAATCTGAAACAAAAAAATGGCTACTAACATATTTTACAAAGTTGCTTGCTTTATTATGTTTCATAAATTTTTAATGCTGAATTATAGTTATTTGTTTTAAAGTTTTACAAATTGTTGTAGTTTTTGAATAACGTTTCTAAAATTAAATACTGCTGTTAAAAGTCAAAAGTAAACAATTTTGGTCCCAGTTCTGTATTTAAATTATTAGTGTATTTATAAGTTTTATACAAATTTACAAAACTATGTTTTATGGAGTTTTTTGACATATAGTGTATATTGCACAGGTATATAAAAATAAATTTAAGTTGTTCTTTTGGTGATTTTAGTTGAAATGTAGCTGCGTAGAAACCCAAGGTAAATTGTGCAATAGTCGCAATAAAGTTCTTCAATATCTAATAACTTGCTAATATATAGTTATTGACGGCATTGTATGGTTTTTAATGTTCTTGTTCTATAAAAATTATATGTTTTAGTTGGTGATAAAAATTACTCATTTAGTACTCAACTAGCTTGTTTAATCAGAATAAGTAGAAAAAAAATTAGTTTGCTTATGGTTTTTTCTAATTCTGTAGAAATAAAAATAATAACAGCAGTAAAATTAAATTATATTAGATGAAATTCAATTTTTATGTACTGATAAAACTGTTAATCCTGATAACAAGTTTTTTAAGACTAAAAACAGTAAGTAAACTATTTGTTGTAATCTAATGAACAATTTTGTGTAAAATTATAACTAAATACTCATAATTTAAAACGGTTAAGATTTTATTTTGATTATTATTTAGAGATTTGTTTTATGAATGATTGACTTTAAGTTCTATGTATGTGTTGTAGCACAATATTTAGTTTAAGTCTCAATTTTTGTAGTATAGTTTTATAACCAATACTTCTTTCCAAAGTTAAAATCATGTATTTTTTTAGATGTTTATTTAATAAAAGTAAGTAATTATTTTATTTACAAAGTAGTAGTTGTAGTAGCTCTTCTAAATAATACTTTTAGTTTATATCATTAAAGGTTGTTAATTAGTAGACATAAAAAAAAAATAAGTAAAAAACATTTTTCTGTTACATGTTGATAATAGTTTAGACTTTCAACTATTTTGATGATGAAATTCAGAACTTATAAGATAATGGTAATGGATTGACAATAAATTTTATTTGATAAATAACTCTATATCAATACTATGTAGTTTTACAAAACGTTTAGTGATCAATAATTTGTTTAAAAATATTATTAAAACTATGCTATTTTTATGATTACAATTGTTCAGTTTTATTTAGAAAAGCTTTAGTATAAGCTTTAAATATGTAGTTTTAATATTGTTTTGTCTTAATATGAAATATATGCTTAATGATACAAGGTAATTCTGTTTTGAATGTCTTAATATTTAAAAATTTGGTATAGTTTAAGTTAGAAAGTCATCATAGCTTTATTTAAAAACATGTTTAAACCTCAGAATATTATACAATTTGAATAAAAAGTTCAATAATTTATCAATTTACTAGAAAGTAAATTGAAATATTGTAGTTTGCTTTATATTAAACATTAAAAGTTGTCAACTTTAGTAGCCTTGAAGTTATTAGTTATATATTTTATTTTGTAGTTTATTATAAACAAAGTATTTATCTGTAAGTTTTTTAAACCATAAGTTATAAAGTACTTATTTTTTTTCCATTTTGTTTTATTTACTATATAACTATTTTTTTTTACCTTTCATTTATTTTTATATAAAAAAAGTTCAAATCTGTTTATAACAACTGATGATCTTTTATACTTTAGTATAAGAGTAAAAATTGTTTTGTTTTTAATAAACTGTAAAATAAAATATATAAGTAAACTGTAAAATTTGTTGTTATATTTTTTGATATGTTAACAGCTTGATTTACAGATTTAAAAAGTTAAGTCAATAAAATAACAAATTAAATAATTACAGCAAAGAAGTTGGAGTTGGATAAATTGATTCAGATAAAATAAATGGTTCAAATAAAACTTGAGTTAATTTAAATTTATTGCTTTTTAAAGTTTATTAGAACTACTTAAACAACTTATTATTTGTTTAGACAAACCCAACAATCAAAAGCAATATTTAAAATTACAAGAATGTAATGACCAAGCTGGTAGCTCTTCAAAACAAAGTAGTGAGTATTCAATAAACTTATTTATATACAAGTTGCATCTTTGTACAATTAATACAGAGAGTAAAACACTATAACAACAGAGTAAACGATAATTCTACTGTTTTTTTTTTTGCATTTCAATATTACTATGCTATTTTTAAGAATATTTTTTATAAATCTGTTTACCAAAATGCTACATCTTAAATTGGTAACTATTCTAAATAGCTTGTATTTTTTGAATTATTATGTTAAATAGTTTTTTTGTAGTTGAACACTTTACAAAGTTTTATTTATTTACAATTGTTTTGATAACTAATGAAATTTTTTTTTTTTTTTGTTACTTTTTTTTCTAACAAAGCTATTGACTACTAATTAATTAAAATAAAGTTTTGTAATTGTTTTGTAAAATAATTTTTGTAATAGTAGTCTTTAAAAATTAGAGAGGTTAATGATGTGAAACACTTTATATTAATTATAGTTTTTGTATGATATCTACCTTTACAAAAGTTAAAGTTAAAGTTTTTTTCATTTGTTGTACTTTATATATACTTCTTTGTTTTATAACTTCTATTTATTTATTAAAAAAATACAGACTTATTTATAACAACTGATGATCTTTTATACCATGTGATAAGTATAACAGTGAAACGTGGTTTTGTTTATAATAAACTGTGAGTAAGACATAATTAAAACTGTACTTATAACAAAATAGTTTATATTTTGTTGAAAACAATATTTTTTATTCATTTAACACTTATAATATTTACTTATAATATTGTCGGACTTTACCCACAAATGGTCGCTTCAGTACTTCGTACTTAAGCCCGCTTGGTCAGATCACAACAGCGGTTTCTCGCGACTATTCCTGCCTGATGATTCCTAATAAGGATGAAACCGGTCGTAGGATTGTCTCGGATGCTGTTGTTGTAGATCGTGCGGTGAAGTTCATTGTTTATAATACTTACAGAAAAGTTTTTCAACTGCAAAGTTTGTCACTGAGGTTATTCAGCCAAAAAAATTAACACATGAAAGTTCATGACGAATCAATAGCATTTTAAATGTGATGTTTGCTTGAAAGTATTTGACAAACTTTTGATTTGAAGTCTTTTTCAACTAAAAATAACTTTAAAAGACATTATAGAGCTTATACTGGAGAAAAACCATTTGCTTGTCAAGTTTGTGATAAAACATTTGCTCGAAAACATCATTTAGTTCAACATCAAGCTGTGCATAGTGAAGAAAAACCATTTGCTTGTCAGATGTTTGATAAAAAGATTTCACATAAAAGGTATTTAACTAAACATCAAGCTTTTCATAGTGATTTAAAAAATTGCACTTTTTGTACTGAAGGTAATCTTTTTGTACTTTTCAGAAGAAAATCTGATTTGAAACTTCACATGTTATACCATTATGAACCAAAACTGGCATGCAGTTACTGTGATAATAAACTTAAAAAAAGATTTGAAAATACATTTACTAACTCATGACAAAACCAAAAAATAGTTTTGTACTTTAGCTACACCATTAATTCATTCATTAGATTTCAACAGATTTTGATAAACCAAAAACAATTTAAGTTTGTTCTATATTGTTAAGTTTTGTTTTCATTGTGTAATTATTTTTTTTAAATTTTCTACTGTTATGTTTGCTAAATTCGTTTTGTAATATTTATCAAGTTTATTTTGTCAATGAACTTTAATTCAAAGAACTACAAAGTTTAAACAAGTATTTATTGATTTATGATATTTGAAATTTATAGATAATTGTATACTTTAAAGGTTTTCGTACATATTAAAATTATTTACTGTTTAATAGATACTATTCTTAGTTTATATATTAAAGTTATTTATTGATAAATGATATTTGTCAAATTTTTTTTATACAGAAATGAAATATATTCTAATTTATATTTAAACTTACTTTCATTTACATGAAGAATCTACTTCTTCTAGTTTAAGTTTTTAATTATTAAGGTTTTAAAGCTAAACCCTAAGTAGTGTTTTACTAAATTAAAATTATTTGGAATGCAGATAAAATGTATTAAATATTTTCAAAAAGCTCTTACTAGACATCTATACATGTATCTGTAAACATGGATTTTAATTTTAGCTATTTTATTGGATATTTGTTTTAAGAATGTATTGCTTAACTTTAGTTTTTATTATTGTGTTGTTTTGTGTTATAAATAACTGTTATAAGTATATATTTATATAATATAGATAACTAATTTACTGTTTACCATTGTTAGATTTACTATTTTTTTTTAATTTTTAGTTTGTAAAATCTTTATTAAATTATTATTTTTTATTATGTACTTATTTTTCAAACTAGTAGGTTAATTAAATGATCGATGTCTTTGTTTTAGATTTATGTTTATGATTTATGTATCCAGCAAAACAACAGATATTAAAAAAACAATAGTAAATATTAAATATATTTTGTGGGTAAAGTTTTTGCTTAGGTTACCTTAATAGCTGAAATGTTTATATTTATGAAATACTTTAAAGTACCTACCTTCAGTTATGAAAACGTAAACATTTAAGTTTCAGAAATTTTTGTTAAACATTAAACTTTTATGTGATTGGTATACTAATTTAGTTTATTACTATTTTAAACATAATTGCAATTTTAGTTACAAGTACGATATTAACACAAGTTGTAGATAACTTTGTTTTTATTTTGTTGGTTTATTTTATATTTATTTTGTTTAAAATTAAATTTTTATTCATATTGATTTGTAAAAATTCAATTAAATGTTAATGGAGTTCATAGTTCAGTTAGTTTTACAAATGAAGGTTGGTAAAATAAAATGTTTTACTGTAGACAAATGTGAAAAAATTAAAAGAATTCAATTATTTAACAAATTTTAGTTTTAGCTGTTTTACTGGATATTTGTTTTAACAATGTATTGCTTAACTTTAGTTTTTATTTATGTGTTGTTTCGTTTATAAACAACTGTTGTAAGTATTTCTTTAAATAATATAGATAAGTAATTTACCGAAATACAATTGTCAAATTTACTGAAATTGTTTAATGTTTAGCTTGAAAGACTTAATTAAATTCTAAATTTTTAAAACATGTTTTCAATTATTAAACTACTATGTTAATTAAATGATCGATGTTTTTTTGTTTTTTATGTAGATATATCTTTATAATTTTGTAATGCAGAAAACAACATATATTAAAAAACAGAAGTAAATATTAAGTTTTTTTTGTGGTAAAAGTTTATGTCTAGGTTACCTAAATAGCCGAAATTTTTGTATTTTTATAAAATAATTTCAAAGAACATCTAAGTACTCAGCTTTAGTTATTAGAACTATTCATTTAATATTAAGAAATTTATAAAATTTTACCTTTTTCATAAACTAATTTAGTTTACCACGGCTTTAAATATTATTGCAATTTTAGTTATAAAAATATATAGTGCAAATACGATACACAAGTTGTATGCTTGTTATCATGTATTTTTGTTATTATTTTGTTATTTTAAAGTTTATTTTAAAGTAATTTTGTTTAATTTCACTGTAAAGTTTCTATTTATACAGATTTGTAAAAATTAAATTTTAAATTTTCTATCACTATGGAGTTCAAAAGTCAGTCACTTATTTACAGATAAAGGTTAGAAAAAATGAAAATATTTTTTTTTAAAGTAGACATCTGTAAAAATAATCAAAAAATTTAATTAATTAACAAAAAAACACATTTTTTGTTATTTTTACTTAATTCATTAAATTACAAATCCGGCATAATCAAACAATAAGTTTAAATCTCAGATAGATAATTATTAAAAAAAAAAATTCACCTTTGTATTTATAACTTGTATTTATTTGCATACCAATACAACTCAAAATTTATTATTAATATATAAATACTTTTTAAACGTTTAATTACTTTTAGTTTTAATAAAGTTGAGTTTTAAATTTTTAAGTCTTTGTGTATAAAAAAATATAAAAGTAATGCAGTAAAAACTGATTTTTGTTTTAGAAATTAATAAACTTCTAGTTTTTATTTTATCTTTGTAAATACTTTAAACCAAACATTCATAATAAAACTACATATATATACATATATATATATGTATATAAATCAGTCTTGCCAAAAAACCTTGAACTTAATTATTTGAGCCAAAATAAAAACCTTGAATTCAAGAAATTCTGTAAAACAACTGGAATTTTGAACAAAAATCACCAAAAAACCTGGAATTTTTGACAATTTTTTTATCTAAAGTAATAAAATTTTAATTATACATGTGAAGTTTTTTTTCATGGATAATTTTTTCTATAGTTAGAAATGTTATATATCAAAAAACTATCAAAGTAACTTTACTATATCTTTTCTCTGTTTTTATACAGTTTAAGTCAGTTTTATACTTTTAATTTAAACTAAGAATAGACCAAAAATCTTGTTATTTAAAAAATCTCGAAGAAATTCATAAAAACTGGAAGGAAAAATCCTTTGACATTATTAATACACATTATATGTCTGTACAATATATAATTATATAAAAAACAACATTTTTTTACAATTAATTCTACATGAGATAATTCTATCTCACATAATCATTAGAAAAGCTTAAGTTTTTTAGACATGTTTTATAGTAATTTAGAATTTATGAATCATATATGTTTTTTGTTGTAGTAGTGATGTTTAAGATTTTTATACAATAAGTTAAGTTTGAATATACGCTGTTATTCGTTTTGTTAATAGTTTAAGAAGTTGTGCGTTTTGAAAAATATTTAGTAGTTGATTTTATTAATTTTTTAAAAAAGAAAATACATGTTTTAAAATGTTATATTTTGTTCTTGTGCTCGACTTCATTTGAAATTTAATTTTGTTTAATTTTGCTAAAAATAATATATGGTAGTGTATACATATATTTTGTCTGTCGCTTTTCTTGTTTTATGATTTAGTATTGTCTGCAACCAAGTTTAGCATTAAATTTTGATTTCGTTCTGCTTAGTTTCTCTATTATCTTAAAAGCAGTATTGTAATCTTTTGAGTCCCTAGTATAGTTAGCAAGTTATGTTGTATGTATTTTATTTATAATGTTAAATGAAGATTTTTTGTTTCTATATCTTTCTTTTAAACTGTTTTCTGTAGACTTACGTACTGTTTGGTTGCTTTATTTGATGTTACTGTTGCTCTACAAGTTTATTTTTAGAAATTAAGCATTAGTTGTTTAAAGGGCAGTTTTCTTTGCGGTAAATACAAAGTTTATGTTTTTTACTTATTTTATTATTTTTATTTAATAGTTCATTGCTTCTTAAATTATTTTTACAACTGTGTAATATTTCAATTGTGTTTTTTTTTATAATACTATGAATATTTTTTTTTTTGAAAAGGTGGTTTTCGTCAAAAGATGTACTAACTAAATTTAAAAGTTGTTTGTTTAGAACAGTTAAACTAAATGGTGTGTTTATTTTTTCTTATTTTCTTTTGTTTGCTTTAGATAAAATGGTATTGTCATATTTTTGTTGTTGGCTGAAATTAATCCTTTTTCATATTTACTTTTTACATTGTTATAAGATTATTCATGATTCAAAGTTTTATGAGTTTATTGTTTCGGGTAGCTGTTATGGGTAGGTGTCATTCGAAATTGCATGAAAGGACTAAATTGCACAACGATACTTTTGCACGAAGACACTTTTGCACGAGTGGACATTTTTGCACGAGCAGAAAGTTTCGCATGGAGACATTTTTGAAGGGGTCGAACTTTTCGTTTGTTTTATTTTTTTAAGTTTTATCAATTTGAATTTTTTTTATATAGTATAACTATTTGTTTTATTTTAATTTCACTGTCACCCCTGACCCTTACCCTTGGTCGGTAGTTTTTTTTTTCTGTTTAATTAATTTGTTTTTATTTATTAACTTTTCTTGTTTCTTTAATAATAGCATTTTTTATTATTACTATCAATGTTACCCCTAACCCTTACCATCGATCGGTAATTTTATATATATATTTTTTTGTGTTTTTTTTTTACTTTAGTGCAAAATTGACCCTTCTTGCAAAATTGTAATTTGTTAAAAATTGTCTTCATGCAATTTTGTCACCTCGTGCTAATCCCTCTTCGTGCAAAATTCACTTTTGGTACAATTTTTTCTTCGTGCGATTTTGACCCGTTTCCAATTGTTGTAGTACTTTTCTGGGGTCATTAAATTGTTGTTTCTAAATTACAGCTTTATAGATTTCAACTGATAGTTTTTTAGCATTTGGTAGCAGACTATCATAACAATTTTACCATAAATTTGAATTTAAATTTAAAAATTGTAAAAATTTACCACATTAAGTAATGACTAATTTGAAAATACATTTTAATATTACTTGTTGTTTATTTATTTATATTACGTTATTTTATTATTAATACATTGAGTGGAACTTGTTCTCAATCACTTTATTTTTCATACCTACATAGCATCTGTAGTCTGTTAAAAAAATATGGATTAATAATACATATGTTATTAAACTATTTGAAGTAAAGTGCTTAATATATAATAATAATTCTTGTTTACAATTTGTTACAACACAAAAATATTTTTAGTGGGTTTTCTAGTTGAAACTAAACCTATATTTTAGAGGAAATAATCATACGACAAAAATATTTTAGAAAGCCGATAGCTTGCTAGCTTTTGTACTAAAATAAATTTTTGTAGTTTGAAAAACTTAAACTTTACATGATTGGGTTATTTAATAAAAAAATTGATTTTGTTTTTAAGTATTGATATTTAAAAAAAAAACATTATATTTCAATTTAACTGTGCTTTATATATGTAATTTTTCATAATGATATACTTTAAAAATTTGGCAACTTAATTTTTTCTTAAGTGTATTAATTTACTTAAAATTGTTTTATAACAATCAAATAAGGTCAATTTTCATTATGAGTTTATTTTAATTAAACGTTTTCTTGAGCTAAAACTTTTTTACAAACTTACAATTTAAATGTTTATTTTATTTTAAGTGCTTTACTATTCGTTTTACAACAAAAAGTTTTTTCTGTAAAATAGTTTTGGTAAAAATAAATAAATTAAACTAAATTATTAAGAACATTTTTAAATATTTAAATGTGATGTTTTTACTCATCCAAGCTTGATGAAAACCAATCTGTTCAGTTTTTTACTCAAATAACTTTTTATTAACTTTTTTCTCATTAATATAGACTTTTTCAAGCAACTTTAATTAAACAAATTATTTTTTTGCCCAAAAGAGTAGCAACCCTCTTAAATATTAAACTAAAACCACACAATTTCATAAAGTCTTATTAATTCATATAAGAACACTGTTTCTACACATGAACTACATTTAACAATTAAGCCTTATTTAAAAATAAATCATAATCAGTTTAGCCAATTAATAGCTTAAGCATAATTTAAAAATTTTTTCAAAAGGGCAATAAAACTTGATAAAAGAAAGGTTTTTGATATAAGATCATTTAGTTTTTTTTTTCATACGAAATATTTTTTAGAGTCAACACTAAAATAGTGCAAATAAAAATTTTGATTTTTTTTTTTTAATTATAGGGTTCCATACAAACTGTCATTTAAAACTAATCATGTTACTTTTATATTAACTCACATTAATAAAATTGCGTTTCAGCTTTTATCAATTAAATTTTAGTTTTTTAAATTAACTTAACTACTTAATTTTAAATCAATAAGATTTAAATTTTATTATGACAAGTTTTAGATACTTTAAATTTTCAACTATTTGTTTATTAAATAAAAAGGATTGTCACACACTCAGGATATTTTTTTTTTTTTGAAGTTCAGGATAGTTGTAAGAATTTACAGTAACATTTAAAAATTGAATGAGATTTAGTTGCAATATTTGGTTATGTCATAGCAAGTTATATTAAAAAACTTGATTTTCATATTAATTTTGGAATGTAAAAAAATAAGGATTTGGAGAATTCAGGATAAAAAAAAATACTGTGTTGGTAAAAAGCACTGTGTTAAGTGTTTAAAAATCCCCTGCATTGGTACTTAAGGGCATAGGGGGGTAAACACCCTTTTTAGGTTTTTGATTTATTTTTTTTAGTTTTAACGAAGCTACAAAATGCTTTTCACAGATTTTAAAAATTCAAAATATTTTTTGAGATATAGCCGGTCAAAGTTAGAGGCAACAATAGGAACCTTATGAGAGGTGCAAAACAGCTAAAATAGACTGTTTCTCTAAAAATCTATCTTCTCCTACGTTTTTTGAGATAACTACCTCAAATTTTTAGGAAATGTTCCTAGCAATATTTAAAAAATTCTGTCTAAACAGAATTTAAAAAAATTAAAAAAAGTAAATTTTATATAAAAAATAAACAAAAAAATAGTTTTTTTGTTATAAAATTTTTATTTTTTATTTCTTTTAAATTCTGTTTAGACAGAATTTTTTTAATATTGCTAGGAACATGTGTAAAAATGACTCTTCTATCATAGAAACTGCATACTATATATTTACTATTAAAGACATAAATTATATTTTTTCAGCTATCAGTCATTTTATTATTTATTAATTTCTATAATTAACATTTGTAATAATAAATTGATGTTTTTTCATCATCAATTCTACATAATAAAGTTATATTTAAGTTTAATATTAATGTTAAAAAGCATTATATTTGTTTATGATATCCACAATTTTTTGAAAATTTATTTGTTTTTTACACCAAATTCATCAATATTTTTCAGCTTTTAATTAGTATTTAATTACAAAATGCCCCGTAAAACATGTAAAACGTTTTATTATGCTGTCCACAAAGGTAGAAAGCCTGGAGTGTACAGTGATTGGAAGACTTGTGAACCTTTTGTAAACAAGTTTAAAGGTGCTGTATTTAAAAAGTTTCCTACGAGAGAAGAAGCTGAAGATTTTTTACAAAATGGTTACAAGTTTGTTTCAGTGCATGAAAACCAAGCCCAACAAACTACATTCGTATCTAGTGAATCAAGTAATTCAGCACACAATGTCCAACAAATTACAGAATCTCAAGACTCCTCAAGTGCCACTGATGCTGAGAATGAGGGTAACCATGACAACCAAGTCAAACAAACTCCATCCACCTCTGGTCAAACAAATCAAGCAAACAGCTTAAAAAGAAAAAGCAGTTTTTCTTGCAATATTAACAAAAAATCAAAGGTTTATAAAAATGACAGCTGTCTGGATAAAAACCATAAAGTTATGACGTATTTAGAAGGTCTTCAGGAAGATAAGAAACTTACTTGGACTGCTATCGCCAGAGCCATTGCTGCTAGTAGTGGGCCGGATTCAAGTAGAGGCCGAAAGAGAGGTAGGAAGGAAAACAACCATGACAACCAAGTCCAACAAACTCCATCCACCTCTGGTCAAACAAATCAAGCGAACAGCTTGAAAAGAAAAAGCAGTTTTTCTTGCAATATTAACAAAAAAGTTAAGGTTTATAAAAATGGCAGCTGTCTGGATATAAACCATAAAGTTACGACGTATTTAGAAGGTCTTCAGGAAGATAAGAAACTTACTTGGACTGCTATCGCCAAAATCATGGCTGCTAGTAGTGCGCCGGATTCAAGTAGAAGCCGAAAGAAAGGTAAGAATAATAAGAGAGGTAGGAAGAAAAGCACCCATGGCAACCAAGTACAATAAACTTCATCCGCCATAGTAGTAATTCATAGTAGGAAAGAGTCATATTAGAGTTTGAAAAGAAAAAGCAGTTTGACAAAAAATGTAAACATTGATGAAGATAAAAATATTTTTTAAAACATTAACGTGTTAGATTAAGAAAGTTCATTATATATAAATATTAATTCTATTTAAGCTTCTCATTGTTCTTTATTATTGTAATTACTGAGGCTTTTCATTTTGTAAATACTTGGTAATTTTGTAGCAAAAGTTAACAGAACTCAATGTATAATTTTCACAATAGAATCAAAATGAAATTTTAAAGATTTTCAGAAGTTTTTATACGACTATGTTAAAATGTTAGAGTATACTAAACATTTCATCAATCAAACATTGGTTTGTTTTTTAAAGGCTATTTATAATTTATAATAAAATCAGATATGACAGTTCATTTGTTTCATATAACACTAGCAATATAGTTTTCTAGTGTGTTAATAGTTTTTTAAAATTTTGTTCGTTAGTGTTGTTTCAATTCATGTTTTAAATAAAAACAAATTCGTTCGTTATTCAAAAAAGTTATAGTTTTTTATATTTATTTTAACGTATTTAATTTTTGAAAATAAAGTATAGATATAGAATATTATTAATTTTTTTCTAAAGAAATCTTGTGCTATATATATTCTGTAAATAAATAGATTAAAATAATCAGTTTTTAAGAGTAAAAATAATGTAAATATAAAAGTAAATAGTTTCATCTAAAAGTATTAAACAACGAAAAGTAAAGTGTTTTTGTAAATGATTAAATTAGTTTTTCGAATGTTAGAACCAATTTAGTGTTAATTCTCAGATTATTAATTGTTTTTGGTAGCTGAATAATTCTCAGTATTTTTAGAAAATTGTACAGTCATAGTTTGAGCATGACTATGTTCATTTATTTCCCTATAGCACAACACTAAAAACCTGTTATGATTTTTAAAAATTGCAAATATCTTAAACTTAAAAAGAAATTGATAGATTTTAGTTTTAGATACCTATTACAAACTATTGAAAATTTTAAAACAGTTTTTTCTTGTAAAGTACTTAAAAAATAATTGCTAGCTTAAAAATTTAGATGTTTTAGAAAACTGAGGCAAATGTTTTTTCTTTGTTTAATACTCTTGGTTAGTTTAAACTCTAATAAAAAATTAAGTTAGTTTTAAATTTATTTTGTTTCATACAGAAAAGTATTATCGTGTTTTGATGAATGATTATTTTTTTAAGATAAAGTTTGCCTTATAACTAAACTTATCAGTTTTATAATTTTAGTTAATTATTTTCTTAACTTAGGGCAAAAAGGTGTCCCAAACTAATTTTTGCTCATAACTTTTTATCAATAAATTTAAATAAGTTTTACATCAAATTATCAATCAAAAAAACTGGAATCTTTGGAAATTTAGTTTAACATTTTAGACTTAAATACCTTGAATTTCACTAATTAAAAATAAAAATCAGAAATTTTTGAACAAAATAACGAAAAGATTTGAATTTTAAACAACTTATACATGTTAAATAGTAAAATTTTGGTTTGACACAAAAATTATACCATTTAGATAATTTTTTTTGTTAACTTTAACTTTTTTTATAAAAAAAAACACATCTAAGGAAGCTTGACAGTATCTTCTAAATGTTGTTATATTATTTAAACATAGTTTTTTACCGTAACTTTAAACTAAAAATTAACCAGCAAAATCAAAAGTCCTTTTTTAAACAAATTCCAAAATATTTACTCTATTTTAACAAAGTTTTTATTTGTTTATATTTTATTGAATATATTGGAATTCAGCGTTATTGAAGTAAATTTTATTTATTCTTTATTATCGTTGTTTATTCTAGATCGTTAATTTTCTTTAAACTGGAAAGAGTATAAAAAAGGTTATTAATTTTTATATTCTGTAGCAACAAACCAATACCCTGCAGTTTTAGCACAAATATTTGCTTAATTTTTTTTATTTTGGTTGATTTTTTTTTCTGTGCAGTAAACAAAAAAAAACTAATATATGATTGTTTTTGTGATTTTATCAATAAATTTACCTTTTAAATTTGACAAAACATCCATTATATCAAGCTTTAGCGAATTAAGGTTCAGTCGGTTGTATACTTTAAAATTAAAAAGTATACTTAAAAACGTAAAAAACAAATGAAATTTAGATTTTTAGTATTAAAAAGTTTAAAATGTGTTTTTGGTTTTTTAATTAGGTTACAATATCTCGTATAAAACGTCTATTTCATTGAATTTTTGCTATAAGGGAGTATTTTTTATTTTTACAGTAGTTTTCAAAATACACGGCCTTCTATAAACTTTTTCTTTAGCCCAACGAAAAAGCTGCCCAAAATATACAAAATGTTTATTCAATTCTAGCACGTTTATATAAATAACCTTAAAACTACAAACTTAATAATATTTAACTTTAATTTAAAGTAAAGTAATTAAGTTTTTAAACTGTAGGTAAGCTAAATATTACTAGAAGTATAAAAGCTTATGATAAACAAACTTAGTATTTGTCTAAAATAAAAACAATAGAATGACCAAAATCTTATATAAACAGTTAATATGCTTTTAAATGTAGTTGATGTTAACTGTTCTTATAATACTTGAATCGGTTAAATGATAAATAAAATAATTAATTTTTTTAAAACTTTTTGCATTTTCTACAAATGTTAATAAAAAATTGCATATGATGTTTATTTGATTTTTTAAACTAAAAAACTTACCCGTGTTGGAAATGTAGACCTTAACACTTATTATGTAAATGTTAAAACTATATGAAGATCGATCACGCATCAGAACTACTCTCAACTTCATACACCGAAACTTTTTAAATTTTAACAACTATTCCTTTACCTAATTTTTTTTATTTAAGACCTTTTATATGTATTTGATTTATTTTTACTTATATCTGTGATTTAAATGCTATTTTTCAGAGTGCTTTTGGTTGGCGACGAAGTCAACCGTTTTGTGTTATAATTTGATCAGACATCCTTTAGTTTTTTTTAATGATTTGAAAGACTAATTAACTTTTAAATCAAACTGTTTTACCAGCTCTTTGGTTTTCAGCAATTCTAAAATATTTTTAAACTTTCTTTGAAGTTAGAAAGTCCGTTATAAACCATTATTTTAGGCTTTATTTTTTATAAGACGGTGTTATCATTATCTTGTCAGGCATCATACTATGTTTATGTTTTCTTCTTTGTCTATCACAAAGCTCAAACCAGGTAAAAACTTATGAAGACTTTTAGCATGATTAATTATATAGTTGGATAAAAATTATATCAGCTTTTCTAAATGTGTTATATAACATCTCTGCGAGATAAAAGTCGTAAAGTTTTTCAGAAATAAAACAAAACGCTTTAGTCTTGTGCTTTCTTTGATACGATCCAATTTTTTTTTGCTTAAGCGTTGGAAATTAGATTTTGTTTTTGATTTTCCATACTGATTTAATGAAAATTTTTCAGCAAATAGTTTTCCTCTTGTAGTTCGTCTAAACAACATTGAACTTTCAAAGTTATATTTTTTGGTGTCCAATCAAAAATAAAAGAGATAAACAAAAGTTGATTTTTAAATCTTTCAAGGTTTTTATTATTTCCCATTTCTTTATCATGTTAATTGAGCTGTCTTCAGATAAGCCGTGTTCTTTTCTTTCTTTTGGGATCATTTTACTAAGAAGTTTGCTGCTTCGTCTCTTTGACGTCTCTTTGACTATGGTTTATTTTAATTTCAATCCTATAATTTGTGGTATATTTTAAAACGAGAAAATTTCGAGATACTTTAAAAATATGAGACAATTTGAGACAAATGTAATTTTTGAGTGATTTATTTTTAATTATGAGTTAAATCTAATAAAAATGTTTTAGTTCATTTTATTTGAAGAAAACTTTATAATCTGCAGTAACTACTTATGTTTATAAGGTTGTATGATACTTATATCTATAAAAATAAGCTCTAAGGATTTTTTATAGAAGAATATAAACGTATAGTAATAGTTCTGTACAGATCAAAATGGATAATAACCAATTTTAAATGGTGATGCAAAAAAGAAACAAAAAATTCATCTGCATTTGCTTTTCATTTTTTTGTCTTGTTCGGTTTCTTAAAATAATTTCATTAAGTATTTTGTGTCCATTTTGTATTTGTACAACTCCCAATCATTTTAGGTAGAGTTTGTATGCGTTCTTTAAACGTAGATTTTCCTCGGTTGCTAAAGACCAAAATTTGTATAAAAAAAGAGTAATTTAAAAATTATAACACAGCAGATTATCAAAAAAGATACAGTTTAAAAGATGTCAGTTTGGAATAAAGCTTTTGTATTCTGAGACTAATATTTCAAACTATTAGCTTTGTTATTAAATACACGAACAAGAACAACAATTTTTTAATAACTACAACTTGAAGAAGTCTTTAAGAATATAAGATTAGAAATTATACCAAAAATGACTCTGAATATGAAATGTTGATAAATTCTCCTTCAAATTTAAGTAGTTTATAATAAAGATTTAAATTCTATTAATTTAAGCTGCTAACATCTCTAATGCAAACTAAAAGTATAAATGTTTTTTAAACAAAATTTTAATGTTTATTTCTTTGATATTTTATCTAAACATAACTTTTTTAAGATCTTGAACTAACATTAATAAACTAAAAATTAGATTGTAGCTAAAAATTTTGTTTAAACCGTGCAAAAAATTCTCTCGTTAGTTATTGATAATACTTTGTTTGTTAGAAACCTGCGTACTTTGTAGAACTTGTCAAAACTCTATATGAGCATTTGCTTTTAATAAAACAATTTAATATCAAATGGATTTGCTGCAAGTTGCAAGAAACAACACATTCTAACAAAATTTAATTTTGTACTGAGTTTTTTTTTTGTGGTCAATTTTTAACGAAATTAACTTGTATAAAACAGTGTTTAAAAAAAAATTATATGTTCAAAA
The DNA here is from genome assembly GCF_965202585.1 of Thalia democratica. Taxonomy (NCBI): domain Eukaryota; kingdom Metazoa; phylum Chordata; class Thaliacea; order Salpida; family Salpidae; genus Thalia; species Thalia democratica. The sequence continues at coordinate 1,779,303 of NC_139172.1, read as the reverse complement.
CTAGTTATTTCAAACAACTTTAATTAAAGCTTAGAAATTTACTCAGTTGTTTAAATTTATATGTTTCTTTTTGTTTAAAAATAATTTCAAAATGAAATAAAGCTTCATATTCAATTACTTTAGCTTTAGAAAATGTTTCACTTTTATAATTTTTAAGGCACTAGACTTCTGACTAGATTGAATTCTAATTATAGCTACTCGTTAAAATTTCGAGTAAATTAGAATATAGTTACACTAAGATTGTTTAAATGAGTAAGGTTTTTAAACAAAAAGTAGCTTTTCAGATGTTTATAGAAGCTTTACGATCAAAATACTATTTAGTGAGTTTTATTTAACATTCTAAACAGTTAGCTGTTACAAATTCGAGTTTGTAATGTAAAACTTGTTAGCCAACCATACGTATATAAAAAATTAGTACTTATAATTTAAAAAAAAAGTTAATAATAAAAGGTTTGTTCTTAAATATCTTGTTACTCAGACACTTTTACTTTTATTTGGACGTATTTAAACAACCAGTTTCAATAAATATTATATTTTTGTCTAAAGGACAAAGAAGTTAACTGACTTAGTGAATATGATGAGTAATTACAATTTTTGAAAACAGCTAATGATCTAAGTAAGAAACGATCTTTTCTTAAATTGAGATTAGACTGGAAACAGATTAAAATAATTTAAAAAGTTACAGTACATGCTAAGTTAAGCTTCAAGCACAATTTTTTATTCGGTTATTTATCATAATTTATAATAAGGATGGGCAACTTTATTAGTCAGACTTAAATAAGACGTTTTTTGAAAACAGGGTATTTTATGACCGTGTAATTCTGGAAAATTTTACTATGATTTTGTTAGCTTATCAAAAGCAAATTTGTGTCTTAATAGTTATTTAACAAGCACTGCTGCGTAATTTGTATTTGAAATTAAATATATTCCAAAGTTAAAAATATTTGTAATAAAATAACTATAGCTGCTTAAACACTAAGAAGTTCAACCCTGGTTTTACGCAAAAAGCAACTATAGCTCTTATGCCCACCCATAACCTACAACTATCTCTAGCTTTAAGACAAATGAATATAAGAAGCAAAGTTAGTTATTAGTTTCCAGTTCATTAAAATAGCTGAAAATGAGCGTGCTAGTAAAACAAGGACTGTAAACAATTTTATTTATAAATTTAAGTCTGAACAATGAGATTAAAAACAAAACAATAAATAATACTTTTTAAATGTGATTTTGTAAATGTTAGAGAGCTCTGACGCCATGATTATGTGTCAGGCAACTAACAACTTTGGCAAAAAAAAAATCACGTTTATAATTTATAGAAGTTGCGAAAAGTGAAATTGAGGTTATTTAAGTTAATATCATTTTTTTACGAAAAGTAAATAGTTAGTTATTTCTAAAGACTGTTATTAGAAGCTTTGCAAACTAAATTAAATTTAGTAAAATAAATAAAATAAACCCAGTTGAAGTGTGTTGATTCGTTGACACACAGAAAGATATGTTAGTAGAATAAAGGAAGATTACTGTATAATTTGTTTTTATTTATATTCCAGTGAAGTTACTTCACTAGGATCTTTTGTTAGCAAACAATTAAAACTATATTTTGAACAGTAAAATAAATTGTTATTTTTTCTAAGTTTTACCTTTAAAGTTTACCTTTATTTAGTAACTAAAAAGATTTTCACTTTAATTTAGACATGTGTCTAAAAAAACAGATTTTGAAAATAAAAATTGATTTTTTACGTTAGCGTAGTCAATTAGTTTTAGTTAAAATACTTATATGTTATTTATAATGAATTTTAAAAAATTTTATCTTTGAAGTTCGGGTAAATATATAAATATAAATATTTTTTTTTATTCTCTCGTTTGATGACGCAGAACACAAACTTTAACAATTTTTAGAATTTTAGAATTTATAATAGAAGCTGATGGTTTAGATAGGTATCCTAGGGTTTGGTTAGGATTAAGGTTAGGATTTTTTTAAGAACCAATGAAGTAATTTCAGGTTCTGATTGAATTTTATGTGTAAATTACAATATACTAAACTGATTTGACCTTGTGAATTTGACCTTTAAAATTTAAACCTTTGTCTGTAAAGCTTTTAAATTTAGTTTTAATTTAAAAGGTTCATTAACTCAATATATTTTTTATTAATGCTAAGCTAACTAATTTATATCCATTGAAATTACAAAAAAGATTTTTTTTTACCTTTAATAGTAACCAATGAGAATAATATTCGAATTCTTTACTAAAATTGTTTTAAGATTATTATAGATTTCAAACATCAATATTTGTTTTAAGTTATTGATATAAACTTTAGTTTAGTTAAAAGCTACATTATGAGCTTTTGTTTAACAGTTTAGTAACACTTTCAAATTTTGTCTTTAATAAGTTACACTTAATTAAAGCAAAAAAAAAAAACTTCAGTTGGCTTGTAAAGTTTTTATTTAAAATTAGTTTAATGGTCTTGTTTTAAACTTCAATCAATAAATACTATAAATATGGACGTAAAAGTTTAACATCTTAAAGTAAGCGTTTTGTAATATCTTAAATAATCTCAATAAGTAATCTTTAAATAAGTACACTAATTTTATTTAACTTTAATAATACTTTATTTAAATAACCAGAACTAAGAAAGAGTTTTATAATTCAAAAGCAAAATATAAAAGTAACTTATCTACTTAATAGTAGAAGGAAACTGATTAAAAATAAGAGTTGAACAAAGAAAAAATAATTTTAAATAAAATGATATAAAATAGATAAATATTAAAGGTTAAAACACGTCAAACAAATTATGTGTAATCCCAATTAAATAAATAAATAAAAATGTTAAATGCAAATAATTATATTAAAGAAACATTTAAACTTTTTGTAAGCAGTATAAAGACTGTAACAAATAAAGCAAGGATAAAAACATTAAAATAACTAGTTTTACTACAAAAACGTGTTGTAAGCTGATCTATCTTTATTTCATTATAGTTTATTTGATAATAAAACAAATAAGCAAATTTAACTGCATGCAAAATATTGAAAATTTTAAATAAAAATATTTTTTTTTACAAAAACGAAATAGACTGCAATCAGTTTTTTTTTAATGTTTAAAAACTGTTTTTTTTTTAACTACATATATTAGCATGTGTTTAAAAACCCTATTTATCTTTTAAGTGAAAAAAAAAGTTAATTTTGTTCAAAAATAAAATAGTAAAGCTTATAATATGATTATAAATTATAGGTGTCATAAGTTTAACAAATTACTTGAGAACTGCAAAATAAAATATTTTAATTGTATTTTTTATTTATGTTCAGTATTTTTGTGAACAAAGTAAGTTTTTCTAATATCAATTGTTTCAATATCGGAATTTAGCTTAAATTTCGTATAAAACCTAATTGTTGAAAAATTATGTTGTTTATAATTTTTAATTGATGTCATAATAAGAAGTTCTAGCTTAGTTTAAGTTTGATAAAAAAAAAAATTATCGTTAAGATAAAACGGTTTAGATTAGAGTTTAGGTAATTTTTTAGAACTAATGAAATTTCATTTGTTATTTATGAATTTTATTGGATTTATCAATCTTAAATATTGTATGGTGATACTTTATCATTGTAGATTTGCTTCCGTATGACTTTGCTGTTTTAATTTTTAAATTTTTTAATATGAAAAAGTTGTTCATTTTTAAAAACTTGATCTTAAGCCAACAAACAGGTTTAAACTAACAAGTTATTTAATTTAAATTTAATAACTCATACTAGTAAACAACCTATTTATATTTAAAATTCTTCATATAAATTGTAGTTTCAATCAACGTTATTATCGTGTTCATAACGATTAAATAATTAATTATTTTATTTTTTTTTGCACTAGACTTAGAGTAGTAAAATAAGTACATACATTTAAATAAAATTTCATATATTTAATATTTAAAACAAAAATTAGTTTTATAAAATTTAACAAAAACTATAGAAAAACTTTAAAATAAAACTAGTATTTTTTAAAAAACTAACGAAAAATTAACATTAAATTGACTGTAATAAAAATAAATGTGAATATAAACAGTATTTGACATTAAAATAATTTTTTTTAAACAATATAAATAAGACTCAACAAAACAAAATATATTTCATGCTTCTTTCGTCAGTTGTATACTAAGCAATAAAAATAAAGTTTTAAATCTAACTTATATAGTGGAAATGCAATCAACGTAATTAATAATAATAAAGCAAAGAGTAATTAACAATACATAAGTACTTCTAATTACAATGCAACTAAAAAATAATAAAACAGAGCAACAACTTATAAAACAATTTAAAAAAACAAAGAAACAGTATAATCAAAATCTTTATGTTTACACAACTTAAGTTTTTTTAACAAAATACAAATAGCCTCAATTTTAATTAAATCCGAAATGTAAAAACAATTTTTAACAATTTTAAATTTTTTTAAACTATAATTACTAGCACAATCAAGGTTATTTACTAAGTGTTCATAAATAGCAGATCTTTTTGAAGCATTTATTACTCTAACAAATTTAGTTTTCTCATTACTCTTACAAAATTCATCAATACTTTTTGGGATATCTTCTTTTATTCTTTTGCCAAATTGTCTTGAGGTCATCCCGACATAACTAGCTTCACAGAAGCATTTAAACTGGTAAACTACCATACATTGTTTAAATTCTGCTATCGGATCTTTTCCTCCAGGCCTGAACATTGGTTTCGATATAAAAATAACAATCGGCTTGGCCGAATGATACGTCCTACTTACTAATTTACAAATCTCTCTTTCTAAAACTCCTTAGTTCTTATTGACATAAGGCAATACTAAAGGAACAAGTATTTCTCCGACCCTGCTGGCTTTATTTTGTTCAAACTATTAAGTTGTAAATTTATAGTTTTACTAACAAGTTCTTGTGGATAACCATTTTTATTCAATATCAATTTTATCTGTTTTATTTCGTCTTCAAATAATTCTCTTGAACAGATTTATATTCTCGATGGCAAAGCGTTCTTATCAAATTTATTTTTTTCTTCATGCTACAGAATGAATGAAAGTTTAAGTAGTTACTAGTGAAAGTTTACTTTCAAAAAACGGATGTCAAAAATTGCTTCTTGTGTCGTTTAACTAAAACGTCGAGAAAAGCCAATTCATCATTATTTTCCTTTTCTGAAGTAAATTTTATTGAAGAATGTGTTTTGTTTAACACTTTAAAGAGTTCATCTATCTCTTTCTCATCTTTTCCTAGTACAAAACAATCGTCGACATATCTATAACAAGTTACTTTGTACTTAGAGATCACCTTTCTTTCCATAAAGCCCATAAATATATTTGACAAAGTAAGCATTTCCACTATATAAGTTAAATTTAAAACTTTATTTTTATTGCTTAGTATACAACTGACGAAAGAAGCATGAAATATATTTTGTTCTGAAATATTAAGTCTTATTTATATTGTTTAAGTAAATATAAACCATACTTTAGTCAGATAAACAGAATAAATTAAAAAGCTCACCTTATTATAAATAAAGTTTTAAACGTGATAAGTTACCAATAAATTAGTATGGATTTAAATATTAAAATATTTATTATTTTTTTAAAAATAAAAATATTTGAATCTAAAAACTAAATTTTAATAAATACACAAAAATAAGACCTGACAAAAACACTTTTAACTACAAAATTACAAAACTACAGAACAAATGAAGCATGCATTCAAAAAAGTTAACATAACTCGTACTAGTAAGTAATACTACTTGTAAGCTTGATAACACTTGTTAAACTGAAAAATATTGTTAAAGGTAATTAAAATATAAAAATAGCAACTTAAGAGTTTATGTTATTAATACAAGCTGATCAAAGTTAAAAAAAAATGTGTAGTGGTTTACACATTTAGGTTTAAAAATACGTACTCAAGCTCAACATAACTTATAAACATATTTTTGATACAAAAGTTAGTATAAGTGTGTAAATTATTGTAGTGACAAAAACTTAATTAAATTAGTAAGTAAACAACCAACTAACTTTTAAAAACTTCAATAAACCAAATAATTAACATAGTTTTTACTCTTTTAACATAGTGCAAGAACGTAAAATAACTTTTCTTCAAACATTTTAAGTTTTCTTAATAAAATCTAGTTTTCTAATTTTTATATTCATTCTCTCGTTTGATGACGCTATCACAAACTTTAAATTATTTTACGATTTTAAATAAAAGTTCAAAATATTATAATATTACCTAGGGTTAGAATTTTTTTAGGAACCAATGAAATAGTTTCAGATTTCGAAATTTTAAATGTAAGTTTCTATAAATTTAAACTAATTCGAACATGTGAGTTTGAGCTTTAAAATTCAAATTTTTGGCTGTAAAGCTTTTAAAGTTAGTTTTTATTTAATAAGTTTATAACTGTTATACTAATTAATGCTTAGCTAACTAACTTATATTAATTGAAATAACAAAAAAACAAATTTTTTACCTTTAATAGTTATCAATGAAAATAGTAGGCAAATTACATTTTAAAATTGTTTTAAGAATATTATTTAATCCAAACATAATTATTTATTTTAAGTTATTGATATACATTTTAGTTCAATTAAAAGTTGCATTATGAGCTTTAGTTAAAAACTTTAGTAAAACTTTAGTAACAATACCACATTTTATCTTTACCAAGTCTCAGTTAGTAAAAGCAAGAAAATTATTTTCATATACTTCAATTATCTTGTAAAGCCTTGATATTGATTTTGAATGTAAGTATAGATACAATTGAACTAAAATTAGATTATGGCTTTGCAGCTTATTCTAAAAGCTAGTAAAATTTTCAAAGCTTGTTTTATTTTAAAACGTTTGTTAACTATTACAGTATTTGATGTTTAGATTGCAGTTTTATACTAGCTAATCTATTTTACAGTTTTTATTACTAAAATTTTTTAACAAGAATAATAGTGCTAGTATTATTTAAACATTTTTTTTGTATAACTACCTACAAATTATATTACATATTAGTATATATTGTAGTTAACCTCACATTTACGTAAAGTTTTTCATTAAATATTTATAAATACTATCAAATTTTATCATTATTTGAATAACAGTTAGTAAAAGTAAAAAAACCTGTTTTAAATATAATTTTTTCAAAGTTATATTGTCTTGAATAAAAAATTTATAAACAAACAATATAAATTAGGACGAGAAACTTTAATACCTGAGAGTTAATAAACTCTTAGTTTATAATTTTAATAACTTTTATAATTATTAATGAACTTATAAAAGTAAGGTATAATGTAAGAACTTAAAATAAATAGAATAATATAATCAAAACTAAAACAAAAACTAATCAAAGAAACGACGAAAATGAAAATATACTTGATAGTTATGAAAGCAGCTTGTATTAACTAAATTATTACTAACTAATTTAAAAAAATTTACCCATTACTAAAGAAAATTTCAACATAATTTTAAAAAAGCAGGTTAAAAATAAAAATTAGACAGATAAATATATATCATAAGCAATAAATAAAACTTTATACAAGCCGAAAAAAAACTGCGTTAGATTAAAATAATAAAAATAAACAAATTATCTGTAACCTACAAAACGACTGTAAAAAATAAACAAAGTAATAGAACTTTAACGTAACGTATTTAAAAGAAGAAACATGTTGTAAGCCTAATTTATTTTATATTTTAAACAAATTTAGTTGTTAAACAGAATTAAAAATACGTAACTATATAACGTGTAGTAAATAATTGAGTTCCAGTTTAAAGTTTATAACAAATGAATAAAATGTTAATATTTTCTCATTTTAAAAATATTTGACTTTATAAAAATTACAAGTTTTTGCTTTTTTTTCTTACTTCCAAAAATACTATAAAAATTGTAAAAAATGTTAAGTATTTTAAAACACTTTTCGGTTTCTAACAAATAAATTAAAATTTATTTTTGATTAAACTATAATTGCGATTAATTTATAAAAAAAAAATCAATAATAAATTTATTTTATTGAGAGTTGCGCAAAATCTGAAACATTTTGAGAAAATAATTTATTCAATTATTAATCTTGAGGAGTCTGATCTCAATGTTTAGTTTTTAAACTGTAAAACAGCTGTTTATTTGAACAAAATTTTATCAGTTGCCGTAACTATATTATAGTATAAACATCAGGCCTGCTAACAGTTTAAATCGGCCAGCGTATTGTGCATAAAAACAAAAGTAAACAAGAGCTATGTAAAGAATAAACTGCGTGTAAAACCAATTAAAAACACTGTGATGTAATAAAAAAACAAAGAAAATACATATTTAAAATTCATTTCAAATCTCATTTTTTGTCTGCTTCGGTTTTTAAAGTATTGTTTTTTTCTTTTTTTCAGTTTTTTTGTGTAACTGATTGCCATCTTTAAAATCATCTGAAAGCTACATATCAATTCTCATATTTAAATTCTATAGTTCACACTTGCATACGTCTTTAAAACGTAGTTTCAAAAACCTTGGTTGAGTTAAGCACAACAAATTTTTAGTGAAGCATTAATGCTTAAGTATTTTATAGCGAAGTACTATAATTGTGTAAATAAAAATTGTTGTTCATACCTTCTATTTTTATATTGGAAAGCTAAATATTACTAACCAAATTTAACCAAGTTGTTTATTTCTTTTTAGATTTGGGTAAATGTAAGTATATTTATATTTTGACTTTGTTTTAATACAATACTTCTAGTTTACTACTTAAACATTTAACTCGGTTTTTATTGAAGAATACTTCCTTTTACTGATTTTACACTCATTAAAAAAATCTGTTCAATACAAGCTTACATCAAAACTGACAATGACACATTTTTTAAAACTTATTTTACTTAAAGGCGTAAAAATTATATAAGTATAAAATTTTGGCATTAAAAAAACATTCATCATTTTTAAAACTTAATTGGTTTTTTTATCAATTTAAAACATTATAACTTCATTTCAGCATCGATATTTTTGTTATATTAGACTTGTACTTTCAATTAAAAATTAAATCCAATAGGTTCAGCAAATCATCAGTCGAAAAAAAATTCTTATTACTTTTTTAATTGATAGTTTTACATTACTTTCAATTAAACAGCTTAATAAAGGGATCTTAGTTTAATTATAAATTTTAAAAGTTTTGTAATTTTTTATTTGTTAATCAACCAATTCATATATGTAACCAATAGATTAAAAATGCTATTAATTTAGTTACAACTAATACTTAGCTAACTACTCTAAATTTAAGTTAATTATTTTTTTTAATTGGCCTTTAAAGTGTATACATAAATTAAAAACAAGTTTTGATACAAATAAGTTTTGATCTTTATATACACATGTTATTATGTTTTATGTCTCATATTAATCTTTAAAAATAGCATTATAAATCAAAACGTTATTGAATTTAATTTTGTGAGTCACAATTTTTATAAAAACGCTTGTATTAAAAAATAGATAAAATTAGATATTTATAATTTCTACTTATCCTGTAACCAACGCATTGGTTTACTTTTCAAAGCTTTGGTTTATTTAATTAGAAACTAAAGAATAGTTTACTTAACATGTATTATATGGTATGTATTTTATTGTTGTCCTTATTGTTAATTTACTTACTTTCTTGTACTTTTTAGTGTGGAAAAACTTTACAAAACGAAAAATTGTTACAGATTTTTATAGAGGTAAGTCACATTTTAATAATTTCTTTGCATAAAAAGTTTTTAACATTATTGCTTATTTTTGATATAAATTACTTGCATTAATTTTCTATTTGTCATGTTGTATTACAAATTGTTCAGTCTATTTGTCATGTTGTAGGTTTTAATTAGCAAGCATTCTTTTAAACAACATTTATCGGAAGATTTATACCAAAAAAAAATCTAACTAGCAATTTTTATTTTGTCTGTAAACTTACAGTAGTTAGTACACATACTTATGTGTAACAATTGTTATATATTCATAAAACTGTTAAACATATAAGTATATGTATACTTATAATTGAAAAAAACAACTAGTTTTCGTATCGTTTACTCAGTTTCAACGTTTACACGCACCTTCAGAACGAAATAAAGTACATAGCAAAGTTTTAAAGAATCACACAAAAAACACATTATGACGTTTCTAATAAAATTAATAATTTTAGTTGGCCTATCTTAAATCAACTTATGTACAAGTCAACTTATTTTTCGCTTTGTTTGTTCTTGTTCTTGGTTTTATTTTCTTGCTACTCTTTGTTATTGATTAGTAGTTTATGTTCTTTTAAAATACATGTTTTGATTGTGGAGACAGAGTTGCTGCCTTTCATTTCATTTAATTAATGATAATTTTTTTTAATTTTTTAGATTTCGTACTTTTTTACACAACATAAATGGCATCTTTTGTTGTTTTTCAGTTTTGTTTTGGTTTTTTTAATTATTAGTCTTAGTTTGCTTTTTTTAACTCCCATATATAGTTTAGCTAAGTATTGTGTTTTTTTTCATTTGTTAGTAAAGCTTGCCTTATAGTTGCTGTATCTGTTTTTAAATGTTGTACTGGTGGAACCCACGTAAAATTTTGTTAAATTGTCTGTTTTTGTAGTAGATCGGTAGATTATACTTTTTGATAGGCATTTATTGTTTAAAGGGCATTTTTTTCCTGCAGTTGCAGGTTTTTTCTTGTTGTTTGAAGTTTAGATTAACTAATATTTTATTATTGAGTTTAAAAATTTTTGTTTAGAAATTTTTTTATAAAATTTTTGAAATATATAAATAATCCGTAAAAATTGTATTATTATTAAGTTATTATATTTCGGTGAAATGTTATTTTTTATATATATATAAGTTAATGCGACAACAAAGTAATAACAAATAAATCTAATATTGTATCATCATTAAACTACAAATATTGAAAACATTTATAAACATTTTTTTACCATACCCTAAACATAAGTACCAAAAACAAATTTTTATTTAAATTATATTTAACTAAAATTAAAACTTTTTCTTTTATTTAATGTAGTTGATTGTTATTTTTTAGACTTTCCAATTAAATAGAAGTTTACTAAAATATAACTTCTGTAAAAACTTTTTGTTAAACAGTTTTTTATATAAATACAATCACAAAAAATTTTCTTTTAAATCCATGCTTTAATAATCCATTTGTTTACTTACAAAGTAACATGTGTTAAACAACATCAATTGAAAACTAGTAGATTAAGTTTTTGAAACTACTACTTTACTTATGTTTAAACTCAGCAATTGTTTAAAATAATCATTGTTATTAAATTATTTAGAAATAAGGAGGCCATCCTATACAAGTATATAGTTATTTAATTTATAATTTTAAAGATACTTTTACAATATATAAGTTTATAAGCGTATATATGTATTCTTTAAAAACACTTGCTTTTATTCCAAAAAAGTTTTTTTATATAAAAATAAGTTTATATTTTTGAAATAAAATAAAAATAGAGAAATAAATGAGTTAATTTTAACATTCTACTATATAAGCTTAAAAAGTTCTTTTATGATGCGAGGCAGGATGGTTCGAGGCGTTAATACGCCGACTGCTGAGCGCGGCGTACGGTTAGGTTGTGGGTTCGAATCCCGCCAGTACCAAGTTTACCACACAATTCAGTCGTTGGAGAATATGGTACTGAGTGGTTTGCCTGCAAGCGGACGAGAAATTAACAGTTGATCTAGTAGCTCGATGTCTGAGAGTTCGATATGTTTGAATATAACCAAAGTATGTCTGAGCTTACTAAACTGCTGAAGCTTGTAATTGTTTCACCTCTAACATTAATGGGCTGTTTCTCACCACGCTAGTAGCAAGAAGGTTTGATCACTACGACTCGTATGCCGTCTCTTTTTTATAACTTCAAGTTGAAATAACATAAATTTATAAATAATTGTATCATTTAAAATGAAACGCAAAATGTTGATTAAAAGAATTACTAATTATTCAAAAAGACTAAAATAGAAAAACAAAGAAGTTGAACACTGAAAGACTTCGTTTAAGCTAATTATCGAAAACAAAAAGCGAACTAATTTTTTACTTGCACGAGATCGAAACCATTGACATACTAATTTTTGTTGGCAACAAAGTCTTATAGCTTATAGCTCTATCTGCAAAACAGCAAAAAAAAAGTCAATCTTAAACCAACCATACGTTTTTAAGCAAATTCATCATTGCTTGACAAAAAAAAAGAATGCAAATGCATTACATAAGGAAATGAAAACTGAAGCAAGTTGTTGAAAAAATTATCGATTAGGCTAGTATACTTAAAAGTGATACTGATAAACTGCCCTTTCGGTTTAACGCCCAGGATCTCTGGGCCTAATAAGTCTAGCTTAAACACTGACATGCATCTTAAGTTATCTAGTTTAATCTTTAATTGTTCTAATACTAAGGCCTCAGGCACTGTTTTTTCTAATAGTTTAACCTCTAGTAGAAATGTATTTTTAAATATTTCATATACTAATATAAGATCTATTTTAAACAAAATAAGCTTCATTGAATGTTATATGTGTACACAAAATTTAGATTTTTTTTTTTACTGAAACACGGTTAAATTCAAATGTTATTGATTCAAATTTTTGTCCTCTAGGGTACAATATAATCCGTAATGACAGAATAGGCAGGGGAGGAGGCGTTGCTGTTATATTTAAAAACTTTTTAAAATTAATTGAAGTAAAAACTAATTTTGTTTCATCTGATGGCTTTGAATTTTTGTGTTTTGATTTGATTCTTAAAGGACTCAGATTGAGATTTTTATGTGTCTACATCCCTCCAAGTTCCTCTAAATCTCTAGCTGTTGTTTCAAACATGATCGACTTAATCAGAAACCTTATTCCAAAACAGTCTCCTTTTTACATTTTGGGTGACTTTAATTTGCCAAATATAGACTGGAATATCCCAAGCACAACCTACAATGACTGTCACAAATGTTTTATTAAATTTTGTTCAGATAATCTCCTTACACAACTTATTGACTCACCTACCCATAAGAACGGTAATATCCTCGATTTACTGTTTTGTAATTATATGGCATTAGATAGAGTTAAGTTTCATTTGGTTGATTCACCTTTAACAAATATAAATGATCACAATGTTATTTTGCTTGGGATAAGTGTTCACAAAAGTAAAAAACCATCTCCTAAATCACTCTATCCAGATTTTCGTAGAGCAAATTTTTAGAATATTAATAAATTTTTATCAGATATAAATTGGAAAGTTCTTTTTAACAACTCAAAAAATCTACAAATGTTTTATGATAAATTTATCAAAACAATAAACTTTTCAATCAAACAATTTGTGCCTTTGATTAAACAAGATAGAAAAATGAAAACATATCTATCTGATATAAAAAAGTTGTTAAGAGAAAAACTAAAACTCTACAAACAATGTAAGTTAGATAAGCAGATGATAGAAAAATACAAAACTGTATCAAAAAAATATGAAAAAGCAGTGAAAGTGTTCAACATAGAACATGAAAAACGTTTTTGCCAAAACACAAACTCAAAAAAATTCTACAGCTATGTAATATCAAAGCTCAAGTTAACACCTTCCTTACCTGTATTAATTAATGAAAATAATATTCCAATAATATCAGAACTTGATAAAGCCTCTTTTTTTAACAGGTCCTTTCAAAAGGTATTTATTAAAGATTGTGATGACAAAAATTTTACACTTGTTAGTAAAAAGTGTTTGGAAATGAAAAACTTCTTCATAAGCAATGATGAAATAATTAAGTCTGTTAATCATTTAAAAGATAAAATAATCAGAACGCCTGAAAACATTCCTTCATATTTTATTAAACGTACTATTCATTCCCTAATTCTTCCAATTTCACTAATTTTTAGTTGTTCACTAGCTACATCCTCTGTACCAAACCAGTGGAAAGTCTCATATGTCATACCAGTGCACAAAAAAGGTAGTAAGTACAACCCTTTAAACTACAGACCTATCTTTAACAAGCAGTTTTTGTAGAATTTTCGAACATATAATTTCTTAAAAATTCTTAATCACCTTTTTTTAAATAAGCTAATTTCACATAAACAGTTTGGTTTTCTACCTAATCGATCATCTAGTTATCAACTGTTGAATTGCTTACACTCATGGTTGGTTTCATTTCTAAGCAATAAGTCAACTAAAGTTATTTACACAGACATTCAAAAGGCTTTTGACTCTGTATCCCATTTTAAACTAATAAAGACTTTAACTCAATACAAAATTCATAAAAGTTTAGTTAGCTGGTTCAAAGAGTTTCTTGAAAACAGAACCCAAAAAGTAGTTATTGGTAACACTTTTTCAGAGTCTTTACCTGTTTTCAGTGGAGTGCCTCAAGAAGGGGTTATTGGCCCACTTTTATTTATAATTTATATCAATGATATAGCTTTAGAAGTAGATGTCGATAGCAACATAAATCTCTTTGCAGACGATACAAAAATTTTTATCCATTCTAACACAATTCTACAAAAATCTTTGGATAAAATTTATCATTGGCTAAAAGAAAGAAAACTAGTTTTAAATCCTAGTAAATGTCAGGTTATAAACATTCAAAAAAATACATCTAGTATCACTTCTGAATTTAGAATAAACAACATAAGGTTACCTTCAACTAAAGTGTTTAAAGACCTGGGAATTGCTGAAAACCTAAAATGGAACCACCATATCAATTACGTTTATCAAAATGCATCAACTATTTCTTTTCAAGTTTTAAAGAGTTTAAAATCTACAGATATAAACATTCTCAAAAAAATTTATCTCGTTTACATTCGTCCTAAGTTAGAATACAACACACCAATTTGGTCTCCATACCTGAAGAAAGATATTAACCATCTTGAATCCATTCAAAGAAAATATACAAGAATAGTCTTCAACCGTTGTAACATCTCATACACATCTTATTTTGATAGACTCTCAAAACTTGGTATTAAGTCTTTAGAGTATAGAACAGGGGTCGGCAGGCAGTTGGTGGTCGCGGGCCAAATTTCAAGTTTCCAAAGTCTTTGCGGGCCGCAGTTTTAGTGACATTTGAATAATTTTATGGTTTTAGTTTTAATCACACTAAAGAAAAGTTTTACTTTTATTCACCTTATTATTTAAAATGACTTTTAGCTATACATAGAATGCCTATTCAAATTAATATTCATTAGATTTTGATTTTCATTGACTAATATGCTTTAATGAATAAGTACTAATAATGTTAATAAAATATGTACTCTCATAAGCACTTTATAAGTTAACTTTCTAAGTTTAAATTTTACTTACAACCTAACTATCTATAAAAACCTAGCTTGAAAGACAATTTATGGATTACTTGCATGCATTTGTTATATCATCAACACTTTTTCTTATTTCTAAGAATATTCACTTCGAAAACATTTTTTGCAAGTTAAATAGTTTACACTCATTAAGAAGTTTAGAAATTAGTTTACATAATAAAATTAATACCTGTTTGTATTCCAGAAAGCTAAAACAAATGATTTAACTTAATTAATTTTCAAATACTTTAATAAAATACTTTATAAGTAATTAGTATTTTACATGGTTGCCCTTTAAAAAGCAAAAATGTTTGAGTTGTATCAAACCAGCCTAAGTTTATTAAAGTTTAAAAAAAGCTAATAAATAGTTGTTTATCAAGCTTAAATACCTAGTTAAAATATCATCATTATCAAAAAGTACACAAAGTTGAGAAAACAAGAAAAAAATGCAATTAGTAAACTACACAACAGTCATAAAAACTATTCTGATATTTGAAAGATTTCTTTAAAGTGTTTGGAATAAAAGCTTCACACACACCTGAGTTTTCAAGCTTTTAAAATAGCCTGTTTGTGTAGCAATCCAGTCAATATAAAGTTCACTACATAAATAAATAACAAAAGTTATTAACAGTAAATAAATTACATGCCAAAAATATATAAGTCAGCTGGAGTTGACAATTGAGTTTCTTAAACAAGTTTAACAAAAGTATAAAATTTTTTTGAGTCATTAGCAAAGTAGATTTCTTTTTTATTAAGCATGATAGCAATTCTTTATTTGCAATAAGAATATTGCATTTAAAAATATTAATTGTAAAATATAAGACGAGCTACAAGAATAAAAAAGCGTTAGTTAGGAGTTATTGCGAGAAACAATAAAAACAATCATTAAAGTCTTTTCCGACAAAGCACATTATTATCTTCAGCAACTACAGAATAATCAGAAAAAATTGTTAAGGCAAGTAATAAAGTAGCAAAATTTATTACCTAAAATGAGTTATCGTTTATAAATGAAAACTTTTATAAAGAATTGATGTTGGCGGTAATAAAAAACTTTTGTTTATTTCTTCAATGACAACATGAAGTCGTGTTTAGGAAATGCATTAAGGTTATAAAGTCGCATAAATTAAATTAGGACTTTAATCAAACTGTTAACATGAGAGCACTGATAGAAAAACTATTGCTCATCTGAGAATTTTTATTAGAAATGTTTTTACTAACTTTGACATTTTAGTAGAATTTCTTGGTTTAATTCCAACGCGAAGCATAACAATCGGTGAAATTTTTAAAGTAAAGGTGCAATGTACCAATACGGAGTTTTTGGAGGTACAATTCATTCTTTTATTTTTAGTATAAAGTTGAATTGAAGTTTAAAAAATGTCTTAAAACATTTATCAAAATTAAAAAACACTGTTAAGCTACTATAATATATTTTTTAATAAAAAAAAACATTTATTTGGTAATTTTTGTTGAATCAAATCGAAATTTTATTACTTTTAATGTAAAAATTGTTTGAAATTCAAGGTTTTTTCAAAAAACTCTCAAATTCATGTTTTTTTCTAGAATTTTTAATCGTAAATTCACAAATTCAAAGCTTTTCCGGGATTCAACTTTTTTGGCAACACTGATTGTTCATTCATTAATGTACACAATAATATAAATAACTTTTTGAATTATATCAGCTGCAAGACTCAAAATTTAACATCTATTAAAACTCAGACTAACACTGTGGATTGAGCAAAATATACATCATAAGTTTAACTTGCTACTCTTTCAAGCAAAAAGCCAGCCTGAGTCAACAAAAACATTCCTGATTTTTTTGTGTACAAAAGCAATTCTAGCCAAAAACTTAAAAAATGGCTTAGTTGGCCTGAGATTTGAAGTCTTCAAATAGTGATAGTCTGAGTGTGTGGCAGAGTTTAGTTGTTTATTTGCTTGAATTTGAACTGTTTTGATTAACAATGTACAAACTTTATAAATTTACCAACCCTAAATCTAGTTTATATTAAATAGGTAGCTCGAAAAAACAGCAATTGTGTGTATTGATATGCAAGGCATAAAAATTAACTTAGCTTGAAAAAAACAATGTTTGAAAAATGGAATGTATACCTAACAAAAACTATATTAACTTATGTCATATATATTGTTTTAAATGTGTCTGTTCAAATTTAGATATGACATGTATAAATAACAATGTTAGAAAAGTATGCATAAACTAAACTTAAACTAACTAAAGTATTAAATAAAAAGTAGTTTAAAATATGAGCATTCTTTTAGATTGCTGTGCATAGAAAACTTATAAAAAATTAAAATGTGTCAAAACAAAAATCAAATGAACCTTATTTCTTATTACTATGTTATTTTAAATGTACTCACACTAAAATATAACATTTACAAATAAAAAAATTATGAAAGAAACTGAGGTATAGAAAATATTGAAAAAGAATATCTAAGCTATAAAAAAATGACACTTTAGTTAAATACTTTTGTACAAAATAGAAAATATTTCCATTTAGTTTATTTAATAAATAGGTATTATTCAACCAACTTATTAAATCCAAGCACTCTTGACACTCTTTTTTCAGATAATTACTTACTGTTGTAAAAAAGAAGTAATTATGAAATTGAGAAACATATCCTGTTAGAACGCTAATCTGTCTTTTTCACATTTTTAAACCTAATCAGTAATTACTTGAAATTACTTTATTGTGTTATAGAGGGACTTAAAATCAAACTAATCAAATTAAGTCGAATAACCGAAAAAATTTAACTAGAAATATAATTTTGCTCAGCGAGCCACATTTACATGCTCGCGGGCCACAAA
Source organism: Thalia democratica (assembly GCF_965202585.1). NCBI lineage: Eukaryota > Metazoa > Chordata > Thaliacea > Salpida > Salpidae > Thalia > Thalia democratica. The sequence goes on along the minus strand of NC_139172.1, from coordinate 1,761,261 downwards.
ATTTTCTTTCGCGGGCCGCATTCCATTCAAAAAAATAACATGCTCGCGGGCCGCAGACTTACCCTTCGCGGGCCGCAATTGGCCCGCGGGCCGCAGTTTGCCGACCCCTGTTATAGAGGGACTTAAAATCAAACTAATCAAATTAAGTCGAATTACCGAAAAAATTTAACTAGAAATATAATTTTGCTCAGCGGGCCACATTTACATGCTCGCGGGCCACAAAATTTTCTTTCGCGGGCCGCATTCCATTCAAAAAAATAACATGCTCGCGGGCCGCAGATTTACCCTTCGCGGGCCGCAATTGGCCCGCGGGCCGCAGTTTGCCGACCCCTGGTATAGAAGAATTGAGTTTGACTTAATTACTTTTTTCAAACTGATTAATAGTGAAACTACAATTAATTTACAGTCTATTTTTGAACCTCATAAATGTACTTATTTACTGAGAGGTAACAGCAGAAAATTTACATGCAGACATAATTTCAATAATAATGTTTGGCATAATTCTTTTTTTTATCGTTCAGTTGAATTATGGAACAAGCTTCCAAACGAATTAGTTTCTTGTTACAAAGTTGAGCATTTTCGGTTAAGGTTAAAAAAGTTTGATTTAAATAAATATTTTGTTAGCAAAATTCATAAGTGATTTTTTTTTTGTTGTTATTTCTTCATTAACCACTGGTTGTATTTGTTTAATTTGGTTTAACCTATAGCTTTATTTTATTAGCGGCGCCTTTCCTCTGTGTATAACAAAATCTGTTCCTTAATACATAGTTTATTGGTCTGTTAAAGTGCTAGAGGCCTTAGGTTCTTAAGTTTTGTTTATAGTCAGTGTTCTCAACATTTATCAGCTACTACGAAAGTCCAACAAACGCTGAGTTATCTGAGTATTAAAGATTTGAAAGTAAAAATGAAGCAGGCTCTCCTAAGAAAAATGAAAAACGTTGTTCATATAAAAGCGGTTCTAGTTATACGAATAAAAGTGAAACAAGTTGTATGGATAAAAGTTAAGCCGGTTACTCAAATGAAAGCTGAACCAGTTGTTCAAATAATGTGAAGCCAGTCGTTCGAATGAAAGTGAAACCAGTTTTGGAGTGAAACCATCTGTTCGGGTGAAGTTGAAGTAGGATATTGTTGTTCTCTTTTCGGAAGCATCGGAATTATAAATTTTGTGTTATAATTTTTGGTGTTTTTATGTTGATTTTTAAACTTTAATTAGTTAAACTCTTTTTTTTTTTCATTTTTAATGTACAATTTTGGTTTATTTTTGTCTTTTTGTTGTATGTCTTTCTGTATAAGTGGCCTAGATTTTGATGCCTGGGTCCATCGTATGACAATAAACTTACAATAATAATAATATGCACTTTTGCTGAGTGAGCAAAATAATGAATTGTTTATGGTATTTTTAATTTTAGTTATTAAATAATTAACTTTTGATTACATTTTATTATGTTTAGGTAAGGTGGGTTAACAATACGAGTTTAAAAAAAAAGCTTTAAAAAAACTTCAAATTCAGCAAGTGTACAAACAGACTGACTTTAAAGAATTTTTTACAACAAAAAAGTTTATCTGAAAAATTTTAATTGTTTTAATGTTAAAATAATAAAAAAAACAATAATATCAATAATAATAATAAAAGTGTTTGTATCCAAAAATTGTCATTAAAAATATACAAAACTACATAATGATCAAAGTAACAAGTTTATAGTGAACAACTAGAAAAATTGATAGAAATTTGAAACTTACCATATATTTGTAGTTTATCACAGTTAAGTTGCTCTAAAACACAAATTTTAAAAGTTAAAAAAACAATACTAAAATATTAATCTCAAATCGTGTTTTTAAAATAAATAAAAATAACTCAATAACCACTTTTTATATAATTTTTTTGGTAAACATAGTTTAATGCTCCTGATATAACAGTTATATCGGCTATACTTTGAAGCATTTGAAAACAAGAAAATAGAGACTTAACTAATTTACTGTAAATCATGAAAACAAAGTGAAAAAAATTTAATAACATTTACAAAAACTAGTTAAAGGCTCTAGTTTAGATAAACGTTTCTCTTTATTGAAGTAATAAGAAAGTTCAATAAAACTTTTCAGGTAATTTTCATTGTATACTTAAGAAAACAGCAAGTGTACAAATAGACTGACTTTAAAGAATTTTTTAAAACAAAAAAGTTTATCTGAAAAATTTTAATTGTTTTAATGTTAAAATAATAAAAAAAACAATAATATCAATAATTATTTATTATTTATATTAATTGTATATTTAAGAAAACAGCAAGTGTACAAACAGACTGACTTTAAAGAATTTTTTACAACAAAAAAGTTTATCTGAAAAATTTTAATTGTTTTAATGTTAAAATAATAAAAAAAACAATAATATCATTAATAATAATAAAAGTGTTTGTATCCAAAATTGTCATTAAAAATATACAAAACTACATAATGATCAAAGTAACAAGTTCATAGTGAACAACTAGAAAAATTGATAGAAATTTGAAACTTACCATATATTTGTAGTTTATCACAGTTAAGTTGCTCTAAAACACAAATTTTAAAAGTTAAAAAAACAATACTAAAATATTTAATCTCAAATAGTGTTTTTTAAATAAATAAAAACAATTCAATAACCACTTTTTATATAATTTTTTTGGTAAACATAGTTAAATGCTCCTGATATAACAGTTATATCGGCTATACTTTACTTTGAAGCATTTGAAAACAAGAAAATAGAGACTTAACTAATTTACTTAAATCATGGAAACAAAGTGAAAAAAATTTAATAACATTTACAAAAATTAGTTAAAGGCTCTAGTTTAGATAAACGTTTCTCTTTATTGAAGTAATAAGAAAGTTCAATAAAATTTTTCAGGTAATTTTCATTGTATATTTAAGAAAACGCCTTATGAAAAACTTTGTATTTTTATTTTGTAACGGATAAACTTAATAAGTTAAAATATATAGAATTTTCAATATGATTAAAAAAGTTTATTAAACGTAATCGTGGTGTAAATTTATATAAAACTTACTTATAATGGGTACATGAGTTATTTGCTAAACATTATACAAATGCTTTATTTTATTTAATATAAACTGTAACCTTCTATTAAGCTACGCACTTTTGATTCAAAATATTTTTTATTAGCTAATTCTTAAGTGCCTTTCTTTTTGATTCCTCAAAAAACTTAAGATAAAGAGAAATTATAAAAAATACTGAAAATAAAAAAGTGCCCCCATGAAACTATCTTCTAATTGTATTAAATTTTGCACGCTTATGTGACTTGTAAAACAATTTTTTGCTAAAAAATACAAGTTTGCATATTTTTGGTCTCATACAGTTTATAAAGGGGTTGTCTTCAGAAAATCAAAGAAAGTTTCTAGGATTGTTTTTCAAAAACAGCTTAAGTTTGTAAGATTTCTTGACATTAGAATAAACTGTAAAACGAATTTCAGCTGATAACTTTTAAGTCGCATTTTTATAAGTAGCGTACATAGACTACACAGTCTACTTTATACTTTAAACCCAATAAACTACCTCGTTGTGTCAAGGTTACATGAATTATAAATTACTGATACTTATTTAAGTTGTTCTTGAAATGTCAAAAAATTTATTTTTAACCATCTTCCTTTTTTTTTAGTTTTTAACAAAATTAATTTAAAGAAAAATTTGTCAATGATAAACAACAAGTTATGATGATATTTTGTTCTCTTCAGATAATAATGACTTTTCAAGCTTTTTATATATTTTTAAGGTTTTTTAGACTGTAACTATTTTAATTAGTGACGTGGTATGCTCTAGAGGTCGGCAAACTGCTTCCCACGAAATTGTTTAAATTGACGCACTCTGGACATTTTCAAGGTAAAAAGTCAAGTCAATAAAACTACTAGTTCAGAAATACTTTTTTTTTTACTGAATACCTGCCGGCCTGTTTTTAAGTAGCTTGTCATATTTGTGTCAAAACTAATAAACTTTTTACATATTTTCCTATTTAATTACCAGACTTTTTATAGTTAACTTTCACTTGGATATCGACTATGTTTCCAAATTTTTTATTTCAAATGCATTTAACTTTCGAGACCCAACGAAAATACTCAATAAATGTTGAATGAAATTGAGTTGTAGTTGTCAATGTTTGTAATAGTCAATAATAAAAATTTATTAATTTTCTTGGTAATTTCTAACAATTTGTAATGTACTTAATAATGTTAACAAAGTATGTCATTATAGAAATGCAACTAACTGGTAGTAAAAACAACTATTGAAACCTACTATCAACTTTTAAGGAACTTTAAATATTTTGAAAAAACCTGCGAAAAACTAAAAGTCTCTGCCAAACCAAAATGAAAAGCTACATAAACAGACATGTTTTGAAGAGCATCTACTTATGTTTAAGTTATAATTGCATTGTTCATTATTTTTGTATATCTTATATTAGTATGACTTTTAAAAATATTTTTTTAACCTATGAATTTGTAATGCATTGGTAATGCTTCCCTTTCGAAGTTTCGGTTATAAAAATGAAACTGTACAGCCAATCATAATCAGCACATTTCTAATTTACAAACCACTATTACTATGCAAAAAAAATATAAAACACATTTTTTTTTTATTGGCTTGCAGCTACTTCTGTGTTGTTAGGTCACAGTTTTATATTTGGATTTGGTATCAGTCTACTTAAATCTTATTTAGATTAGTTATTTGTTCGGACACAAACTCTATACTTTATTTTAAACAGTTGAATTTAAACTCAGCAGTTAGCTACCAGTTCAAAGTAAAATAACACTTTCAACTGTCAATTTTTACAATTTTATTTGGGGCTTATACTATTACATTGTTAGTTTTATTTATTGTTGTCTATTGACTTGTTTGCAGATCTATACTATCTTGTTAGGACTGATACTTGCTTAAACTATGTTTTATAATTAAATAATTTGCCAATTTTGTAGATTTGTATTTGTTTGTATTAAATTTAAAGCTTAATATATTCATTTTTTTGCATTAACTCTATTTATTAAATTAAATTATCGTAGTCTAATTATCTTAGACTGAAAGAAAAAAAATAATTTTCAAAATTTTCATGCAATTTTTTACTTTGAAAATTCATTTCAATCGAATCCATTACAGAAATAGATTAAGTAAGTTCTAGTAGTCAGTAATAATAAAACCTATATATTTTGAAACTGATTTTATATGTAGTATATAAAAATAGTTGTTTTTACTAGTCTGTGATTCATAGGTAAAAAAAAATGTTTACAAGTTAGTATCAGTAGTATGGTGGTATTTTAGATTTAGTTATTGTAGTTAGTGATATTTAAGTAATACTTGAAAAACTTAATTTAAATTACTTATTATTATGATGAACTTTACAGCTAGTTTATTGTTAACCCTAATACACATCTTTTTCGAACTTGTTCTAATAAGAAATGTTATATTAAAAATTAGGTGGCTGATAGCTAATATTTTTACAGTAGAGAAATTTAATATTAATTGTTTTTTGACAATTTGGTTTCCATTTCACAATTTAGAAAGCGTGGCCACAAAGTTATTTGTAAACCTTTACCGATAACGGTGCACAAAATTTGATATTAAGTGCACGAAAAGTTTAGGATGTACTTAATTGAATGTGCACTAAACTAAATTCAGCCGATATAAGTTTAGAGTGAACGAAATTCATTTTGAAACCTCCAGTGGTTTTTTTAGATCCAGTGGTTCGTGGTAAAATCAAATAAAATTTTTTGCAGGTAAAAATTTTTTTCCAGTTTTTTGTGGACAGATTTCAATTACCATTAAGTCAAGTGAGGTAAATTACTAAGCAAACTTTTATTTAATCGTCATAAAAAACGTTTTATTTATTTAGTAACTTTAGCTTTTTTAATTGATCTTATTTGATATATTTTTATAGTTTTGAGTCAGCCAAAGCTAAGTTCATAAAAAATATTTTTTTAAAGAACCTTACTTTTTAAACTAACTTTACTGCTATACCAATCATAATGTATTAAATTTTCAAAATTAAGGGCATAGGGAAGGAGTCTGACATTTTTTTTACTTAAAAAAGCATTGGAACTATTTGAAAGCTTAAAGTACAAACTACGAGTTAGTTGTTACAGAATTAAAAATTTTTTTTTAACTTTTGAGATATGGTAATTTTTATAAAAAGTTTCCGATACAAATGTATGGACCGCAAGTTTTTCGGGTTCAATTTTCTCAGAAATTTGAAAAATCAATAAAAGTCTATTTTCTCCTTCATTTTGTTTATAATAGAGACCTCAAATTTTCAGGAAACGTTCCTTTAATAGTTTAGTTTTGAATGTTGGAATTTTAAAATATAAAAAAAAAAAATTTTAGATAAAACAACAAAAAAATAGGTGGTTTAAAAAAAAATATATTTGTTAAAATTAGAAAAAAATATCTAAATTCAATCTTTTTAAAATTTAATAATATACTTTCTGTAAAAATTTGAAGAAGATTGCTTAAAAAACTAAGGAGGAGATAGATTTTTAGTGAAATGGTCTTTTTTGGTGTTTTTAGTTTGCGCCTTCCATCAGGAACCAATTAAGGTCACCGACTTTGACCACTCGTATCTCAAAAAATACTTTTATTTTTTTCAAGTGGTTTAAAATGTCTGATAGCTCAGATAAAACTCTATAAAATAAGACAATTTGTAAAAATCAAGGTAGACCCCATAAATACGGCATAATGTTATATTTATTTGGTATATTAGTTAGCTTATGTTGAATAATGTTTACAAAATTTATTTGTTACTTCCACTTAACTTATACGTCTAAGTTAGATTATAAGCCTCTATTTTCTAAAAAAATTAAAAACTTATTTCTTTAAGTACTTATTTGTAAACTGTTACTTTTATACCTATCATTCATAATTATGTAAAAACTTGATAATGAAGCTCTAAATACAAACCTATGTAAAAACTGATTATGCTTCTAAATTTATATTCAAAATAATTGTAAATATTTTCAAAGGTTTTTAGAAATAAATAGTTTAATAAAATTTTATTAAATTTAATTAACGAAAACTTTTGTAATTTTTTTTTAGATTTATGTTAATTTCAGAAAAATAAATTAAATTATCAACTTTTTCTCATTGCTTGCTTTTTTAATAAATTAATACAACTTTGTTAAATTAACAATACCTTGAGTTGAACATTTCTATTTAGATTTATCAGTCTCTTAAAAGATGTAATTTAGGTTTTGACTGCTAGAGTTGTAAAAAAAAAATTCCTCTCATCATCTGACATATAATTAAATTTCACATTATTTCAAAATATTAAGTGTAAATTTTATTAAGAATATTATTTATAGCTTTAAATTGAGCTTTGTAAAAAAAAATAAAAGAACTTAAAAAAAATAACTGTATCAATATATAATTTACTTATTACTTTACAATACTTAAAAGTTAGTTAATGAAGTTGTAATGCACATAAACATGTTTGTCGGTTTTGCCTTTTTGTTCTATATTAGCTAAAAAAGGTTCATAAATGTAACAATTTTATATAAAACTTTTAGTTCTAATACTAAGGAAGAGAATTTTATTGATAGATATTATAATTAATTGATTTTTACTGATGATTTATTGATTAGCTGTAAACAGAAAACTGGCAAAGTTGTAAAATGTTAATTTTAACTTAACGAAAAAAACAAATTTCATACATTTGACAACAGATAAACTGATATTTTAAAAATCCAAACAATAAAAAGAAGACATAAAACGAAAAATTGTGTTTTTTACAGTTTGAGCCACGGGTGCACTTTTAAGTTTTCTCTTTTTCGGTCGTTGTAGTCCCACACCAGCTCTTCACCTGTTTTTATTTCTCTACTGGCGACAAAATAAAGAGCTGGTTTGTTCTCATCCGATTTGTACTTTGTTACGTCTATAAGTAGTTTGAACTTCAACGTGCAGTTGGCATTTGATCTTGAGTGATTTAAAAGTCTTCCTAGCCGGCCATCTTCAGCTGTGGCATCAACTGCTCCGTACTGGCCGCAATCCACCATGAAACTGCCGAGGCCTTCACTCCCGTACTGGTCGTTCCTTATTTTCATTTGCTGTTTTGAGATGAGCTCTCCTGCATATTCACACACAAATTCTCCCTTCTCGAAATCTTTAAGGGTTCTCACTCCTCTTCCTCTGTTTTCAGTTACGAACACTTCTATTCCCACATCGGTGTGTGCCAAAATTTTATTGTTTACTTCGATTTCTAACTTTACCGCATTTTTTCTTGTGGATTTTCTCGTTGAAGACATATTGTTTAGTTGTTATTTTGATAAAAAGCTTTATAAAATAGTTTAAGTTACAATTTTAAGCAATAAATAATTTAGTAATATAATGTTGTATATAAGCTTATTTTGAAAATTTAAAGTATTTCTAAAAACTGTTTAAAAGTATCTATAGAAAAGAAAAATTCTTTTATGTGTTTATAGCTAAAATATTTAATAGCAAAAACATTTTTTAGTTTCTAAAAAATATTAAGATTGAAAAAGCTAAAGAGTTAGTAAAAAGTTTAAAACTCTGTGCTTTAGACTTGCTTGATTATTTAACTTTAAAAAAGATTTTATTTTTTGAAACTAGAAAGTATCAAAAAACTGGAATAAATTCCATACGAAGCAAACTTAAAATTGTTTTTCTATAAATCTTTTCTTACCAACAATCATTACACCAATATTTTCATAGATTGTCATTGTTGCCGCTCATGGATTCGGTCCTTTTTTTACAACTGATTCAAAAATAAATTTATAATTAACTAATTAAGGGGCGAAATTTATCAAAAATGGGGATTACTTTCAAAAGTTTTTTAGATTATGAGCTATTTTGTGGGAAACCCTGCTTAACATTATTCTGACAGACTTCTTCAAAGATTAGATTTTTAAGTATAACTTTTCTGCAAAGTACACTTGTAACTTTAATATTTCAATAGTTATAAATAAACTTTGAACCTAAATAAATAGAGTTATTATAACTATTAATCTAATGTTACTTTTTCTACTATTATTGTAGTAGTGGTTTATTGCAATAAAGCTATTGTTCGCTAGCTTATGTAATAAAATTTTGTGTTGCTTCTCAATAGCAGTTTTATAAATAATAACTTCTGGTTTTCAATCAAAACCTTTATAACTTATAAATTTGTTAAACATAAATAAATGTATTAACGATTTTTTGTAAGTGATAAAGTTTATTGATGCTATAACATTAAGATTATTTAATCTTATTTTATAAAAAAACTGAAATATCTTGAATTTTTTTTAAGTTAATCTATGACTTGTCAACTCTGATCTTAAAACTTGTTATTTTCAATTGCGCAATAAAATGAGAATACATAATAATAAGAATAATTACATTTAAGTTGTTTGTATGTATATCATAGACTTGTCTTTATATGTTTTATGTACATCAAATTAGTTCACTATTTCTAATTATTTTGAAGCATTAAGGTCATAGGGGGAGTAATTTTTGAATATTTCTAGTTGAGTTGGCTTAGTTTGAACTTCCAAATTATATACTTTTATATCTAAAATAATTTATACAGTTTTAATTTGAGATACTTTTACAATTTTCCTGTATAAATGAATGACTAAAAAATATTTATATTAAATTTGCAAATTTATAATTATACTATTAATTTGTCTTTCTTTTCTTAAATCCCTCAAGTTTTGAAAATGTTATGAAAATTTAACTAATTTTGAGCAGTTTGTGACAAAAAAAATCTAATTGGTAATCAATAAGAATAGGGGCGAATATTTTTAACTAGTACCCTGATCTTTTAGAATATACCTTTTTTATAATAAAAATATTTTGTAAAATTATGTAAACTTTATTTTGCAGTTGTGAACATTTTTTTGAAAAATTATTATAGATAGATTTGTGTAATTTATTCTTTATAGTGCACTTTTTTTACCTTTGCATTAAATTTTAGTTTTTTTATAACATAAATTTAAGTTTGTCAAATTCTTAAATGTAAAAAAAAATGTGTTTTATAAGCTTTAGCCTCATAGCAACCACTATAACTCAATTCATACTTTAAAAGTTACTAATTTGTTTTTTAATTAAATTTACACCTGAATTTTATTAGCTCGAACAGTCACGTTTAAATTTTAAAAATATTGGTTTATAAAATTGAATAAATTAAGATAATTCTAAGTTCATTTATAGTATATGTTACACAAAAATTGTTTTAAACAATAATTGTTTACTATACACTATTTTTGTCAAAGACATCGTATTTTATGATACGAGAAACTAATCTATCTAAATTGTACAAAGTTAAACAACTAAAAGTTTAAAAGTTCTTCATGTAAAAGTAACAGAAAAATAATCTAAAGCAATTAGAAAACCTTATTAGCAAAAAACATGTTGAAAGTAATAGACATAAAAAATCATAGGATTTTAATTTTTTATTGTGTTTATTACAAGTTATTTTTAAGTTTTCTAAAACCAGTTGCATGAAAAACTTATTTGCGTAAAACACTTGTTTTACTTTAAAGTTTTTTATTGAAAAAGGCCGTTTCTATTTCAAATTTTCATATTTTTATAAACTTTCAGTAAATACAAACCACTTTTTGTAGAATTCTAGAAATTACAGTATCCAATTATACAATATATGGTATTATTTATAAATCTCAATGCTCTAAATCAAGGTTTCCCAAAGTGGGCGATATCGCCCCCATGGGTGCGATTTTAGTATTCCGGGGGGCGATCATTAGTAAGGGGACGAAAGGGTGGGCGATAACTAGTAAGGGGGCGAAAAGGGGGCGATTTTGAAATTTTGGGTTGTCATAAAATTTTTACTTTTTTTTTGCTATTTTACTAATTTTAGCTTGCTATTAAATATTTGACACTGTGGTAAATCTTGAACAAAAAAGTTTATTGTGTTTATGTAAAATATAGAGGAAAAAAACAAGTACTTATGACTCCTAGGTTTAAGTAAAACACATATTTTCATTCATATATTTTCTTTTTTAACAATTACATAGATCATAGACGATCGGAATTCTTTTCACTACTTTTTAACTTACATATATGTTATTTGATGTCATAAATGGTTTGTAAAAATCTATGTTTTCTATATAAACTATCACCTCATGATATTTCCAATTGTTTTTTGAAAAGTCATTAACTTACACTAAGAAATAAAACTATACAGGGTTGCCAATTTACCTATAAAAACCTGGAATTTGACAATATAGGCAAATTTTTTTTTTATATATGGAATTTTTAACAACTTCAACATATTAAGTAGTAAAATTTCGATTTGACACAAAAAAGCTATAATATAGATAAAAATATGGATCAATTCGTGGCAGATCTTTTTGAAGTAAACGACTCACAGGAAACCTTCTCCGACTTACAAACTGACCTTGAACTTAAAGTAATTTTTTGCAAAGAACGAAATGAAAGCTTTTGGACTCAACAAAAACTAAGGCAAAAGTATCCAATCATTTGAGAGGAATTTAGATTGTTGTGTATAGTTTTTCCTTCTAGCTATATTGTTGAGAAAGCTTTCAGTTTAGTTATCAACATCTTCAGCGAAATATCTAATCTAGATATTTGTAAAGGAGGTGACTTGAGGCTTTATTTGACTGATTTAGAATCAGATTAGAAAAAATTGCAAGCATTCATGAACCTCATCCTTCGCATTTTATTAGAATTCAGTAGCAGACATTATTTTACGAAAGTTTTATTTATTTATTTGATCTTTTAAAATACTTTTTGTTTAACCTAGTTTGTATTGTATTTAAGTAGTCTTTTTATATTAAAAACTCTTTAAAGTTATTTATTCTATAACAGGTTTGCATAATGCCTAATAAATATTAATTGCGGTAGACTTCCTCTTGAGTTTGCACTTTTTACCCAAAAAAAGTGAAAACTTATACTTCCATAAATTTAACTTAAATAAAGTTTAATACTAACTAAGTATTAATAAAACAAAAAATACACAACACTTAATAGCTTATAGAGATCTTTTTATTTTATAAATGTTTGTTTTATGTTTTAGTTGATTTCATGTTTATTCATAACGTTATTGCATATAACATATTTAAATTTATCATTTTGTAAATTATTTCATTATGGTTTCTCGCGACAATTCCTGCCTGATGAGTCCTAATAAGGATGAAACCGGTCGTAGGATTGTCTCGGATGATTTTGTTGTAGATCGTGCGGTGATGTTCATTGTTTATATCATTTTGTGAAAAAAATGGTAATAATTTTTGAGTTTAAACTTTTTTACTTTGTTCAAAGTGCGAATTGAAGAGGAAGTCTACTGTATTTATAAAATAATTTATGTTTTAAATATGTTAATAGCTTTGTTTTGATCTGGTTAATTTTGTTGTTTATATTTGTTGATTTACATTACACTAAAAGTTTTTATAGCATAGTGGTTAAAGTATTTGTTTGAAAGAAATTTATTTGACATATTTTTGTTATTACTTGTATAATCTGTATAAATAAAAAAACCTTGATAACCATTAAAGTTTTTATTTCAAAAATTATTTTTGGTTTTAAAAGAGTATAGATTTTGAGTCTCTATTTAAAATGACTTCAAATTTTTCATTTAAAAGATTATTAAACTCAAATTTATCTTCTAAATTATTTTTTTTACTGTTAGAAAATTTATATATTAAATAATTTTAAACTATTAATACAACTGTTTTTTGGTTTGTCTTATTTTTTAATATATTAGCAATTAGAATATGTTGTTTATTTTGTTAGTTCAACACTAGATTTTAGTTTTTTACTATTTTCTTCTGATAAATTATTATAGGCTAATAACTAGAGAAAAAATAAATTTAAACAGTATTAAATAAGCAATCAGATACAAAAGAAAGTTTTAACACAATTAAAGGAATTTTTTAATTGATTACTTTCTATTCACAAAATTAACTGTAAAACATTTGATTTTTTTTGAATTTAAATGAAGAATAAATGTTAAAATTAAGATTTAGTTTCCTAAAGGTTATTTTAAGTCAAATATTATTTAATGGTATTCTACTACAAAACATATAGTTTAAAAAGTTTAGTATTGAATTTTTAATTTTACAACTAACTTGCTTATAATATCTCTAAGCATTGAAATAAATAATTTTACTGCATTAACAGAAGCTATTGATAAACCCACTTTTCATGTGAGATAATTAACCAGTCGGTCAAACTTCCTAAAACTGGATCAGCAATAATGTTTAGATGTCTATTTCATTATGTTTAAAAAAATATTTTCATTCTTTTATAGTTTTTTAATCTCTGGTATTTAATTTTAGAATATGCCTATTTATAAAATAATTTTAGTATTTTGTGCGGCTTAAATAAGTTATTTAGTATTCACTCTAAATGTCCGAAGTTCGTTAAATGAGAGATAGTTATAATGTCAGGTTTCAGTTAAGATTTCAGATGGGTAACTTACGGTCCAGATCCAATAAAATTTCGACCCGCCAAGTAACTTGAAACTACTTATGCATAATATACAAATTTTAGTTTTTTGATGCTTATAATTTTGAAATACATTTTCAATTTGGTTTTCAGTTACTTTAGTATTTCCTAGTTAACAATAATAGAAAATCATTTTGGTAAAATTATGCTAGAGTTTTATAATTTTTGTATATGCTATTTTCTTAAAAGATTTTTTAGTAAATATGAATTGCTGACTACAAAAGTTGTCAACCACTACCTTAAAAGTTTTATTAGTTTCAAAACAAATCATATTTAAACAAGATTGATTACTGATTACACAAGGTTTTTTAATATTTAAGTATTTTAATGCACTTTACTGGACTTATAAGAAAACAACAGTACCTTATTTTCTCAAGCCCTGTAAACTACTTTGAACACAGCCCAAAAGTGCGTGTATAAAAAATACCAGACTAAATTACATTTCGAACACAATTTTTTTGGCTCAAAAGTTTGTACTGAAGTGAAAGACTACTTTTTAAAATCGTGGGGGGCGATTATTTTTCAAATTTCTGAAAAGGGGGCGATTTAGTAAATGAGTATTTAACTTATTTATTTAATAACTGTAACTATTTTTTAAACTAATTTTATCTAAAATTACTTCGCTTTACAAATTTTCAAACTTATTTTATTACCTTTTGTATGGACAAGAACGTATTGGCTATTTAATATGATAAAATTAACATTTTTTATTTATTTAACTAATTAAGGTAAATAAATAACTAAAGAAAATGTTATTGTTTATGTGATAGTTTTAATTCCACATACTAGACTAATATTTTAGTTTAATAGCACATTGATCAAATCAAATATTTTTTAAAGAGTAATTAAAACATAATACTTTAATATTTCAAACATAAACTTATCGTTTTAAAACAAAAACGTAACATAACAAAGATTATGTATGTATTAAAACCATAAATTGATCAATTGAAAATTTTGTTACACATCTGTTCATTGTTACCAGCTTTATAAAAGTCGTTTTTTAAGTATTTTAATAAATAACAACTAGCATACCATATTAAGGTTTTTATATGACAAACACACATAAAATTAAAAACCTTTTAAAACTCATAGGTTAGAGGTTGACAACAAAAACATTCGACGGGCCGGATATGGAAAAATTTAGTCCTAGGAGGGCAGTAGCATTTCGAGATAGTTATCTACTTTATTAAGCTGGATCCTTGTTTAGATCCGCATCCTAGTTTGAAAATATTACCCGAATCCGACTAACTACTAAATTTGAACAGAATAAACACTATCTTGAATTGGCTAAGTTGTTAAGAAATTTTAAACTAGCAAGAGCTATTTAGTAGTCTGAATAAGTGACAACCGTTTTAGATGATCTAACGTAAATACAAATGTTAAGTTGACTAACATATTAGTTTGTTGTATTTTGCTTTTAAAATTTAATACCTCTTTTTCATTATTTTAAGAGTTAATAAAATGTTATTTCAAATATTCACAAACAAATTTTCTAAACGAATCATAATTGTAGTTAATGAATTTTTTTGAAATATTTGTTTAATGGTTATAACTAAACTTGACCATATAATTATTTAACAAGCCTTTAAAAAAGTTGTTGATAGCATAAAAGAGTGCAAAATTTAGTCTCAACTTCAAACGCTTAACTAAAATGCAAAGTTAAGTAGTTTTACATAAATAAGTTGTCAATTATTTGTTTGAAAAGAAAAGCTTTTTTAAAAGAAACTGGTCTTAGTCTATCTTAAGGTTGTAGTCTAATGATCGATTCGGTATAGCAATCCCTTTTGTAATTTGCAAATTGTAGCCCTATAGCACTTTTACTAGTCACTTTTGCCTCTCTGTAGCCATTTTTTCGCGTCCTAAATTTCTGAAGTAGCTTTAAAGGAGTCTGTATTGCTCACTTTAAGAAATCGTGATCTACAAATCAAAATATATTCATTCTGTTGTATCTTTTTGTTTCAAAGCATTAATAAAGTATTCAAACTGAAAAGTAAATATGCACAACTAATCTTTTTTTTTTACTCATAAAAGAATAAAAGTTTTCGAGAATACAGTAACATTTTGGTAGTTTTATACATTAAAGTTTACAAATACTTACAACTTATGAGCAACTTTAACTATTGAAAAAAAAAATGTCTTAAAAATACGCCGTGAAAAAGTGTCCCATCGTGCTAAAAAAACGCTCGTGCAAAAAAGTAACCGTGCAAAATTTTCCACTCTTGAAAAATAGACTCTGCAGGCGAAAGTGACGCCGTGCAAAAGTGACGCCGTGCAAAAAATACCCGTTCCCATTAAAAGTTTAGGTGTTAGTCAAATTTTTGCATTGCTTTCGAGCGACAAAAAAAATCGCTTAAAAAGTTTGGTATGCGCAAAAAACCTTTCGGTTATTGAGTTAACGAAATACAGTTAAATTTCATGTCCAGTACTATATATTTTATCAGCTAAAACTTACATGTTACTACCAAATGGTTAGAAACTTGGTAGTATATTGTTGCTTTCTTTTTGTTTTTTAGCGTGAACAATAAAACTAACATCTTTTTATTTGTTAATTCTTTAACTTTTTATCTATGTGTTTTTAAAGTAAATTAACTATTCTAAATAAACTTAAGCAAAAGCTACTTGCACAAACTAGCTACATGTAACATAATAACCAGATATTTGAAACGTATATCATGTAATTAATATAATTAAGTTTTTAAAAGCATTAATTAAAAACACAAAACAAACTTAAAGAATTTTTTGGTATTTATTATAACGATTTTTTTTTGGGTAATAATATTAATATCCAATTTGGATCATGTTTATTATTGTTACAGGTAAGCATCTTTACAGTTTTACTATACTTCTTATGTAGAATTGATTATTAATTAAACCTTTATTTTTTAATTTTTTCTAAAAACTTCTAATGTAATATGTAGTATGTAGTATTCTTACTTATAGTTCTTCTTGTTTTGATTTAATATTATCATTTCTTATTTTGAAAGGCGTTTATTTCAGTAAATAAATTATATATTTCAACATCATTAATTAAAACCTTTCGAATAGAATTACATGTTTATTCAACAGTTAAGTCTTTTCAGTCTCAAAATTTTCAGCCTCTTTAAGTAGTGTAACAATTAGCTATTTTGTTTTTCTTCACATGTAAAACAGTAATCCATAGATGATGGACCTAAGTTTTTCATGCATTTAGTTATTATTTGATAACACTTAACAAGTTTGAAAAGATTTTCTGATAACCGTATTTCATAAATTTTAAAACTCAAGCTAAGATGCTTTAGGCAATACTGGACATAAGCAGGTGCTTGCTAAAACGTTTGATGATAAAGGTTTAGGCGTACTAGTGCACAACTGTAATAAAACATGTCCTTTTGCCCATGTGCAAGGATCACTCAAAAATAAATTTGGAGATGACCTATTTTCTTTCCTTTTTGAAGAGGCTACTGATAAGGCTGGAGAAATCAGCTAACTTAGTAAGCATTGATAAATTTTAACTGTTTTATAAATACTAAGTTTATTAACATTATTTCATGTTGGTTTTCTTTGTTGAAACTTTTTTTTTGTAAATTAATTGAGTTTTTATAATTATTTGTTAAAAAAGTTTTAAATTTTTAGTTGAACTTGTGGTTTTGTTTTTTAAATTTATAATAATTAAATTAATTATTATAATTAAATATTAATTAATATAATTTTTAGTGTTGATTTGTAATCATTTTGAAGCTTTTTTTCGAGTCTTGCAACATAAATAGGTTTAACCAAATAACAGTTTTTTATACAAAAAAAGTTTATTACAATAAACTGTTAATGTTACCTATATTAAAGAGCTGTAAAAATTATTTAAAGCATATCAAGTAAAACAAAAACTATACGTTGTAACGTGGTTACAATGAAATAATTTTCGAAAATAGTCAATTTAGTTCTGTTAATCACCGCTAACTATTAAACAGTATTATCAAAATCTGTTTAATCACTAGATTCAAAAATTATATAAGCTATTAGCTTGACTTTCATTTTGTTACTTTAATTGATTTACTTGAATGCCCTTCTTCATGTTTTTATCATGACAAGTTTATATAGATTAAAGAGAGCATAAATATTTTTATACATGTTTAGATTGATATGAAAATACTAGCAATAATAGTGGTTGGATAGTTCAAAATCTGAAAAAACTTAAATTAACTTCTTTGTCCGAAATAATAAAGTTTAAATAAAAAAACAGGAGACCCTCGCCAGATGCTTCAATTACCCCAGAATACAATTCAAGAGATTTTTAAACTTGTTGTTAAAGGATATGTTTCAATAATAAAAATTTTTTCAATGATTAAGCTAAAAGTTTTAAATGTGTAAAAAAGTTTAAATTAACATTATACATGTCTTGTAATTAAACATAAGAGTATGTATTATTATGAACAATTTATTGTGTTTTTTAGAGGTATTGCAATCTTTATTAAGATTCAACTGTAAAATAGCAAACTTCAGTGCTAGGTATAGTTTAAATATTAAAACAGTATGTTTTTAATGTTTTATTTCAGCTAAGTTTTTAGAAAATGAGTACTTTTTAGAAGTTTTTATTATTTCTTAGTTTGGTACATATTTGTAGTTTTTATCAAACACAGTTTTTCTAAAAAGTTAAACTTCAATATTTTTTTAAACAAATTTAAATTCAAAATCTTAAGAAAATATTTTTATTTTGTTTTATCGAATTATTAGAGTTATAGTTTTATCAATCACTCATTTGTGTAACAATCTTAACAATTAGATAAAATATTGTTTTTTGACTATGAATGTGTTTAAATTCTCCTGCATAATTTCATTTTTTGTTGTATAAGACTATTATTGTATGTAAATATATTTCAAATTGAAGAAAAAGATATATTATTGCAGATTTTTATGTTTATAACAAGTCAAACATATAACATTTTTATCATTGTAGTGTTGATAACATTTTAAGAATGTTTTGTTAAAAAAGTAAATTTTGAAAAGAAAATTTATTTCTTTTGTGAAATTGTCAACTTTGATGTTATTTTATACTTATTAAATCAAAGTAAGTGATTTAAAAAAAGAAAGTTACTGTTTAAAGCAATTCGCTTTTTGATTGCATCAAAAGTTTACTTTACTTTTCTTTACTTTACTATTTCTTTACTTTTTGAGACAACTTTTAAACCTACAAAAAGGTTATTAATAATATTTTTTTCTACTTATTTTTATTAATTTTTTAAATTTCTATCTCAGTTTTTTTTCACATCATTAGTAATATATGAATGTTTTAAACTACGTATACTTTTTAAATTGTATACTGTAGGTTTAATGTATAATTGATCATAATGTTGTAATTTTTGAAATTTAAATAAATATAACTGTAAAAAGTATTTTAAGCTGTATCTTCCTATCAGTTTTTTTTATTATTTTAAAGTTAAAGATAAAAGTTATTTTTGTTTATTTCAAAACTTTTTCATTGAATTTTCAAACTATAATTTTAATCACTACATTTTAAATTAAAATTAACTATCATTAATACCAGTATAAATAATAATCTTAATCAACTTTTTTAAACTTCAAATATATTTACTAATGTTTTTTAATCATTTTATTCAATTTTTTTTCAAAATTTTAGCTAATTTAATGAAATATAACAATTAGACAAAGTAGGTAAATTAGGTTAATTTTTTTTAACCAATTTTAATAAATACTGTATAATCCAATTGAAGAAATTTTTAAACTAGCTTTACTCCATATGTTTTTATAATTTCATAATAAACATAAAGGATTAAATGACCAGCTTAAAATTAAAAATAAAGTCTTTTATCTATTATTTATTGTTTAATAGAAATTTTGTTTTTAGGGTGTGTTCACACTTTTAGTTTTGCTAAGTTATAAATAATAAACTGTTTTTTTACTTTTTTAGTTTATTAAGGATTTTTTTCTTTATATAACAAAGCTTTAGTTTTTATAAGCTTCTTTTTTTTTACTACATCATGAAAACAATTTCAAAGCGTTTTTTGTAGATTAACTTATAATATTTGAATTTTTATTCTTAATCTATAAAACTATTAAAACTAAAATAACAGTTAGACAGAAAACTGAAAAAATTTAAGAATCTATTTCTTATGAATCATTTTTTAGAAGTACCAATAAAAGTATCCATTTAAATAGCTTTAATCCTTATATTTTCCATTGTTATGATGAACAAAAATTATTACAAGGCCAGCTTAAACTTGAATAAAAAAAATTTCATATACATTCTTGTTGTTAAATAGATTTTAATATTTAATGAACTAGTTTAATAATTTCAATTTTTACATATTTAAAAATTAGCAACTCAAACTTTTGACATAGACTTTGACATGTTTTAAAAATGTTAAGTGTGATGCAGTTTTATTATTTTTACTGAGAGGATATAAATGTTAAAGGTAATGTAAAATAATTAAGTTATCGATTAAAATCTAAACATTGAATGCAATGTGTTTTACAGTTATTATATAAAGTAAGTTTTCTTATAAAGAAACAAAAATATTTATGGAATTATTCGTTTATAAAAGTATAAGTATTAATTACTACTATGTTGAAATTGATTTTTTTTTTAATTATCATAAAAATTGCAAATTAACGAATAGTTTTTGTTGATTAGACTATTTAATGTTAATAAAATTTTAACATTGTATGATAATGTTTTTTTAATATTTCGTTCCAGTTTATTAGAAATAAATTATTGAATTAAAAATAACTACATTTAAAAAAAGTATTTTTAAGTTATATTTACTTCGAAAAATATTATTATTTTTTCTTAAAATGCAAACTTGAGCAGCAGTTCGAACTCACAAGATGTTAACTAGCGGAATATTGCATTTAGAAATCATAATAACCATTATACACAAAAAATAATTATTATTGAAGGTAACTTTTCAATCATATGAGAATAGTAAAAAAAAATGTTCTGCTCAGATGCAAAAGCTTTAGTTTTAGTATTTAGTCATTAAAAAATTTACTTTCACAAACTGGAAGTTTGTGTGAAAAGCACTATACTATAATTTTCTTACAGTAAGCTAAGGCATTCATTGATATTCAAATAAAGTCAAAGCTCTTGGGCGATGCCAAACGATTAAAGTATGTTGTACGTCAAATATTTGTTAAAAATAATATAAGGGCAAAATAGTTATAAAATACTAGCAAATGTGGATTTTTGGATAAGGTTATAAAAAGATAATATGCTGATAAAAAATATTTACATTTTAAATAAAAATAAGTCAAGTATAGGTTTAAAAAGTTTTCAAACTTAGTAATACAAGGATTTTTTTATTGTTTATAAATATTTCCCTGTTAAATTAACTTTCTTTTTTAAACCATCACTAACTTTATTGACATATGACATAGTTTTATTTATAAAAGTTAATGTTTGCTTTCTTTTAAGTGATACCAAATTGAATTAATTTATAAGAAATAGAATATAAATATTTCCTGCTACCTTATTTTTTAAATTGCAAACAGCTATATACATTACACCGTATAAAAAAGCATGAGCATAAAGTTAATTTTATAGGCAAATTTATTAATTTTTCAAAAACATAAAACATTATGTCAATTATTTTCCTTATCTTAAAAGCTATCTAAAAATCTTTTTTTATTTAGAGAACGCACCTTTGTCTTTAATTTACAAAAAGAAATATTTGGTTTTGGGTTTGAATTATTTCATGGGGTCCCTCCAAAAATAAACGTTTTTTTTTTATTTAATGGTATTTGCCTTGGCCATTTCCTAGATAAAAAATTGATAAAAGGAAAAAAAAAAGTTATTAAGAATGTGAATTACATCAAATCTAATTAAAATAAAATAATTTAATTAAATTTGTTGTAATTCAAATTCTTATTAGCCTTTTTTCCTTTTATCAATTTTTTATCTAGGAAATGGCCAAGGCAAATGAGAGTGTAATATACTACATTATGATTTGGGGCCAAATCGTAAAAAAATATAAACATTATTTATAAAATAACCATTTAAGAGTTTAAATAACATGCAAACTAAGGGTAAAAGAAAAAAAAATATAAAAAAAATATTTATTTTTGGTTTTAATACCATTTGATAAAAAAAAACAAAAAAAAACTTTATTTTTGGAGGGACCCCATGAAATAATTCCAACTCCAAACCAAATATTTTTTTTTATATTAAAGACAAAGGTGCGTTCTCTAAAATAAAAAAAAAATTTTAGATAACTTTTAAGATAAGGAAAATAATTGACATTAAAGTTTTATGTTTTTAAAAAAAATTATAAATTTGCCTATAAAATTAACTTTATGCTCGATAAAAAAGCTGCCTTATTTTACAAAACATATGTTAACGAATTTTTTGTATTTCAAATTATTATTTTTATTTCATAACTTTTGATATTGTCTAGCTGTAATTATTTCGAAATTACATTTCAAAGATCATTATTAGTTTTATTACAGTTGAAATTTATGAAAAGTTTATCTGATTTTTTTGTAAATTAAATAACAAGTTTAACTCAATTGTAATATTTTATCGAACCACAAAAGATGATATCTAAATCATTTTACCTATTTTAACAAATTTTTTGTTTACTTATTTAAGAATTTATAAGATTAAAAAAAAAAACAAGTTTTACTTCTAAAATTTTGTTTTAAGAATAGAGATATATGTAACAATATGCTTTATACTAAAAAAAAAACATATAAGTAGCTGATTAAAATATTTGCTGTAACAAGTAAAAATTTATACCATAATTTTTTTATTACAAAAAAAATATTTTATTAATATTTTCAAACTATATACGATAGTAATGTTTTAAACTGCAATACTTTTATTGACTTTCTTATATATGGTTTCCGAATCAGAAATTCGATCTTATAGCTGATATTATGTGCTATTGCAGTCTTTACTTGACGTTTAAACCCTGTCTTAAAAATTATTATAAAAATTTTCAACTTGGGGAATTAAAAAAATTATTAACTCCATCAATTGACACATCTATTGATAAAAAATCATAACAAACATAATACTGTTCAAAATAATGTTAACGTTTTGTAAATGTATAACATTGTTCAACTTTTGTATTTGTGTCAGCCATGGGTTTTAACTTGCATTATTCAACTCAGAGAGCAATAATTTAAGCAAAAAATATTCTGAGTTTGAGTAATTGTGAAAAAGTAAAATACTTTTCAAACATCTTTAAATATATATTAATAAAATTTTGTTTAGATATGAAAAATCTATTGTAACCATTATGATATAGATTTTTTTGTATCATTTGGAGTTTTATTTGTTATCAAACATGTTTTAAAGTAGCACTAGAGTATATTTTTACTATTTAAGACTGGTTTTTACCTTAAATCATGTTTTGTTTCAAAATAGTTCTACTTTACCTGGAGAAAACTCTTAAAAAATTCAGCAACGGAACTTATTAAACCTTAAAATCTTCAGATCATAAACCTTATTCTGTATTTATATTCAAATAAATTAACTGATAACACTTAAGAAGTTCAATTGTTACATGATTTATATTTTGCAAATTGTGTTACCAAAAATAAAGATTGTTTTTAAATTTTTATTATATTACACTAGTTATTTTCTAAATAATAAGTTAACAATTCTAAATTATAAATTAAGTATTTTTTTATACGTATATTTTAAAACATGTAAACATAACATTGGAAGTATGACAAAACCTATAGTTTGACAAGTTGGCCTAAAAACCTGGAATTTAGAAAAAAAAAGTTACTGAAAAACCTATAATTTTAATTTATTTTAATGTTAAGAAGTAAATCAATTTGACACAACAAATTTATAATGTAGACAATAATTTTTGTTGATATATAAAAAAAAAACACATTTAAAGTAGCTCTTTTCAATGATATTATACCATTTAACACATTTTTTTTTACTTAATAAAATAGACCAAAAATCATGAAATTTTAAAAACCATGAAAATATCCAGAGCATCTGAAAAAAAACTTCTAAAAAATCAGTGGCAACCCTGTAATCTTAAATATCTTGGTACCTTGTTTCTTTTAAAAAGACTTTTTTCATTGGAAATTCTTAAATTTTACATTAACTTACTCTTAAAGATTGCCACTTTACCTGAAAACGCGGTAAAATCTTGAAAAACCTGGAACTCGACAATTTAGGCAAAAATAACCTGAAAAAAACCTGAAATTTAAGATTTTTTTTTACAAAATTTAAATTTGGCTTTTATATGAAAGCTTTAAGTACAAACTACAAGCCAGTTTTTATAGAATTCAAAAATATCATTTAACTTTTGAGATATTTTGTTTTTTGTAAAAATTTTTTTATATAAATGCATGGACCACAAATTTTTTAAAGTCAATTTTCTTGGAAATTTTAAAATTTACTAAAAATCTATCTCATCCTTCATATTTCAAGCACCTTCTTCAAATTTTTAGGAAACGTTCCTTATAATAAAAGGAAACAACGTTACTATAGAATTTGATTTATTTAAAAATATAAAAATTTTATCACAAAAACTAAAAAAAAAAGTTTTTTTTTCAGAAATAATATATTTTTACAATCTTTTTTTTTAATTCCAAAGTAACGTATTTTTGTTATTGTATTAAGATTAGACTGTTAAAGTTTGAAAAAGATTGCTTGAAAAATGTATGAGGAGATAGATTTTAAATGAAATAGTCTTTTTTCTCTGTTTTAGTTTTTTTTCCCATAGGGAACCTATTATTTGGCCCGACTTTGACTGGTCATATCTCGAAAAATAATTCAAATTTTTTAAAATGATGAAAAGCATCTTGAAGCTTAGAAAAAACTTTATAAAATAAGATCAACTTGTAAAAAAACATGGTTTACCCCCTATGGCCTTAAAGTAACTTTACACTATCTTTTCAATGTTTTTATACTCTTTAACGTATTTTCTTATAAAGAAATTAACTTAAAACTAAAAATAGACCCAAAAATGTGTACTTTTAAAAACCTGGAAGAAATTTGAAATACCTGAAAAAATACTTGTAAAAACAAGTGGCAACCCTGTTTTTAGTTTTTAAGTTTAACAGATCAAAGATCTAACTAGTAATTAATTAAATAAAATACAATGAGTAATAAACTCCACATATACCTAGCTTATTCAAAGCAAAAAGATAAATAAAATTTAAGTATTTCAAAACATAATTAGTCTCTAAAATTCTTAAGCACATTTTTACAATATATAATAACAAAAAAAATTAAAATGGGATGAAGGTAGTCTTCCTATTTTGATTTTAAAGACCAGACAAGGTTGAATTTTAGATAAACATAAATAAAAATGGTAAGAACCTTAAAAAAAAATCAGTCACAGTCTTATACAAGCACTTTGAAGAGATCTTTCGTTTATTAAAAAACAAATATTTTCAATTCTGTAGAAAAAAAAAAATACTAGCGACCAGAAAAATTTAACTACCGTAAATTAAATATTTTTAGTAAAATTTAAAATAAAACTAAAAACTACCATATCATTGAAATACTGAATTTCATACTTTTACTTCAAAATTAATGGAGCACTTATATTTGAAATTAGTCAGTAAAGTTGATATAATTTTTAAATTTGAGAAACTGAGAAAACGACACTTTAGAAAATTATTTTTGTTTACTGTAAAGAAAAACTATTTCTATAAACAACAAACAATTAACAAAAAAGATCCCCTAGTATTGTACTTGATAAAAAAAAATTTTATGATATTTTCATTTTTATTAACTCTATTCCTTAAAAACACAGTTTAAATTAATTTTTGCTTTAGTTTTTTTAATCCACCACTGGAAAAAAAAAGATTAAATCCCTTACAGAACATATAAGAAGAGCCTAGTCGAATAGATTTTTATAAAAATAAAGATATAGCAGAAACAGATCAAAAAACACATATTCCAACGAAATTAAAAATTCCCTACAGGAGAAAATTTCAGCGTTTCACTAGCAAATATTTCCCTCCACTTTATAACTAAAAAATTAAACTTTTTAAAATTAAGTTTTATTTATAAAAGATATATAGACCAATTTTTTTTGTGCCCAGCAGATAAATCTATTTATACTCAAGATGAACTCAACAAAAAATTTCAATCTCATGATCTAAATTTACAATTTAAATAAATCTCAAATACAGAATAAGGAAAACAACTGGAATTTTTAGATATTTTACATATTATGAATACCTTGAAATTAACAGATTTAAAACAGTAAACCACACTAAACCCACAGCAAAATTTTTAAATGGCAATTCTTACCATCAGGGTTGCCACTCGGTCAGGAAAAGTCAGGAAATTTTATAAAATTAAAAAAAAAATCATATTTTGTCAGTTTTAATTTACAAAATTCCTTGTTTCCCAAAGCCTTCAAACGTTAAAAATTTATTAAAAGTCCTTTAAAGTCAGAAAAAAAATCCAAAATTTTCCTGGAAATTTGCAAAAATATTTAATTTAATTTCCAATGCCTTCACCTGGTATAAATTAGTAAAATATCCTTTATACAACTGCAAACAGTTTCTATTAACATATTGAACAAGTACCCTACTTGAACAAGCAGATTTTGTAAGCTTTTTAGTATTGATGATCTGTAGCAAGGACACTTCCATAGTGAAAATATATACACAAAAAATGTAAAAGTTCCTTATATGTCATTTGTTTATCTAGATACATTTATGCTAGGAAATGCTAAAAAATTGTATCCTTTTTCAGACAAGCTGTGTTTATAAGGTTATAATACAAGTATTTCGCTGATAGAACTGTTTATTACAAACATGAATCATACACAGATGGTTTAAGTGGTGTACTGGAAGTTTGATAGAATTCAGCAAAAAACTGTTGTTTTTAACCTGTAGTAAAATTAGATTGAAAGCTTTATATAGTTTCAAGTGTTAGATTATGTAATTTACAATAAGTTTAATTTAAGAGTATGATTTAGAAAAGTCAGGAAAACTTTGGTAAAAAGTCAGGAAAAAGTCAGGAAATTTTTCTCAGCTTGATCAGTGGCAACCATGTACCATCCAACACTTGTTTTTAGAGGAATGATTTATCAGAATCTAATAGACTTAAAAAATTAAATGAAAAAACAGAAGATTATGAAAAGGCACCAAATAACTTAAAAATTAAATGCAGTAGATCAAGTTTTAGTAAAAAATTAATACATAATACCTTTAATGAATAAGATGAAGTATGTAATAAAGATCTTTATACAAATAACATAAAAAAATCAGAACAAAAAGAAAAAGTAACTTGGGCAACCAGCTTTAAACAATTTATAAACTTTAGCAAAAATGAACAGTGTTATAGTACAGATTTATTAAGATTAACTTATAAGAGACCAAAAACACTGAGAAATGTATTAATAAACAAAAATAATTTTACAAAAACAGAAAACAACAAAACAGCTGAATGTGAAAAGTGTGGAAATTTTGGAAACTATAATAAAAGTATGAAAATTAAACAACATTTAAATTTATTGCAAAATTATGGAATTTATGCTGCTACATGCAACATATGCAAAAATGTAAACATTGGAAAGACTATGAATAGCTTTACTAACAGGTGGAATGCCCACAGAAACATATGGAAAAACAATAAAACTGACCTAAACCATGAAATAAAAGACCAATTTGCTCTAATTATAAATTATAATAATTTTCACTAAAACAATATACCAGAAAAGATAGAAAATGCCTACACAGTCCAGTTTTTAGAAAGCCCTATAAAAACTAAGTTAGACTACACAGAACAATGGTGGATTAAAAAAAAAATAAAGCAAAAATTAATTTAAACAGTGTTTTTAGGGAATAGTTTAGAAAAAATTGAAAATATCATAATTTTTTTTTATCAAGTACAATACTAGGGGATCTTTTTTTTTAATTGTTTGTTATTTATAGAAATAGTTTTTCTTACTTACAGTAAACAAAAATAATTTTCTAAAGTGTCGTTTTCTCAGTTTCTCAAATTTAAAAATTATATCAACTTTACTGACTAATTTCAAATATAAGTGTTCCATTAATTTTGAAGTAAAAATTCAATTTCTAGTATTTCAATTCAGTATTTCAATGATATGGTAGTTTTTAGTTTTATTTTAAATTTTACTAAAAATATTTAATTTACGGTACTTAAATTTTTCTGGTTGGTAGTATATTTTTTGTTTTCTAAAGAATTGAAAATATTTGTTTTTTAATAAACGAAAGATCTCTTCAAAATGCTTGTATAAGACTGTGACTGATTTTTTTAATGGTTCTTATCATTTTTATTTATGTTTACAAAAAAGAAAAACAACAAATTTTATAAAACTATAAAAGTTCCACCTAAAGTTTTCAGTCCTGTAGAATGGCTAGAATAACTTTCAAGGAATTATCATCAGTTTTTCTGTGTTATTTGAGGCTATCTGTTGTAATTATTAGGAAATATATTTTTTTTAACTTCGGTTTTTTGATTTAGGGTTTTGCTGTACTAATTGTTTTATATTTGCTGTAATCATGATATCTGCTGTTCTTGTTTTTCAAGGAGGATTAGTAATAATGAATGCAGGGAAATTTACAGCAGCTGTAGAGATTTTATATTCTTGTCATTTATTTTCATCTATTCTCATTGTAATACCTTTCACCAGCAACAAATTGAACATGCATATTTGAAGGCCATTATTAATTTATTAATCTTTTCAGCATCATCAGCGTCTAGATATGTGAAACTTCAGTTTAATGTTATGATTTATTAGTCTGACAAAATTTTTTTTCTCTTATATCTTCCTTAGATTATTTCCTGGAAAAAACATGCTGCAAGTATCATGTTAAGAATATTTTAATTAATTTACTGTTTTTGGTTGTTTGAGCTTTAAACAGTCTTGAGTCTCTTTTTACAGGGTTACTCACTCACTCAGGTTACTCTCATTTTGAAGTTCTAGAAAATCTCAGGACAACTCAAAATAATTTGACCTCAGGGTGGCTTAAATCAGTGTTGATATTTTATAAAAATCTCAGGATAGTTTTTGATGATTTAAAATTTCAGGACTGAGTTGTTTCTAGATCTAGACTTAATTGATCTTGTTTTAATGTTTTGTTATTTTATATAATTAGTTTTTTTTAAAAACATAAACTTTAAATAATAAAATGGATATTAGTTTTTTTACTTTGCAGTAATTCTTAAAATGTCATTTTTAAAACTTAGATGGATCAATAGAATTTTGGCTTGATAATATCATCCGTCACATAACTTCTATGCTTAATCTCGCATGCAGTCATCTTCTCACAAAATAATCAGTTTATTTTTACTAAACAGTTGTTTAGCATATTTAAAACTAAAATAGTTTTTAGTAATAATAGTAAAACCTAACTTTTTACAAGTTAAAAGTGATAAAACATGAAGATTGAAGTGAATTCTGACAAATTTTCGAATAAAGAAGATGATGATGGTTTTGAAGATTTCACTGACATTGCAACTCTGATTGAAGCTTCAGAAGTCATTGAAAACAGTTAGTTGTTTTTGTCTATAAAAAATAAAAAGAAGTTCAAAGATAATTGAAAATTAAAACTGTAAAAACAGTAAGTTTGAAATTTTTTAATTAGTCCAAAAGTATTATTTTAAAATTGATTAAACAACATCTAGATACAAGATGATGTTTTTTTCTATCCTGAACTAACTTTTTCAAACAGAATTAGAATTTAAAACTGTAAAAACAGTAAGTTTTTTTGGTTAGTCAAAAAGTATTCTTTTGAAGACGACTTAACAAAAGCTAAATATAAAATTAAATACACCAGTTTTTGTGTCAAATATGAAAACTGTAAAAAAAATAGTCACTTATTTTCTTATACAGGTTATTTCCAAACTCAACAACAAACTGAAAATGAACAATTGATTGTTTCAAATCAAAGTGAGGAAGGCTTGGAAGATAAATTGGAAGTAGAGTTATCTCAGTATGTTTATTTTTATTTTTTACTTACTAACATTATTGTAGGTTAAAATAAAGTATTTATTAACACTGTTGAAAAAATTATAATATATTTATTGATGATAAAACTTGAAAAGAAGTGAGGATGGAAATAATGAGGTAGAAACAACAAACAATGAAGAAAATTTTTCATTTAGCGATGAAGAAGCTATATTTGAAGCTTCTGAAATATTTGAAAATAGTTAGTTTTTTCTTTTGTATTGTACATGAATTATTTTAAATAAGTTAAAAAATAGAACTTAACTAACTTTTAAAGTTTATAATTTCATATCTCATAAGTTTATGATATGATTCTTATCACAAAGGTTAAGTATTTATAATTAGTTTTCTAGTTATTAGTTTGCAAGTTATAGGTTTGCATTAAATCTATATATTCTAAGTTTTACTATAGACCCATTTTTTTCACGTACATTAAATATAGTAAATACAATTGAAAAGTAAAAAAAGAAAAATTTAAAGAAAGTAAGATTTTTATTTGTGTAGTCACTAAACATTTAGGCAGCCTACTTTATTAGTTTAAAACAAAACAATTGGTTTAGTTTCCATTTTACTGTTAAAAGTAAATACCATCTTTAAGAGTTTGTATTTAAATTTTTCATTTAATTATTTTTTGGAACATATCGATTTAAAGTAGAATTCTTTGTAATTAAAACAATCAATTGTGAAATTTTGTATAAAACTCATACTAATCATGACAAATTTTGATTTAAAATATAATATCTGTTTACCATAATATATATATAATAGCTTATACAAAGTCTCAAGAAGAAGACGAAAAATATCAAAAAATAAGTGGTAGCTCTTCAAATAATAAGTTTTATAAGTTTACTATGTACTTATATTGTAAATAAAGTACATATAAGTTATTTAAATTGCCAACTATGGATTGTGATAAGTATAACATTTTAGTTATAAATGCTTTTTGATGAAGTTTTTAATTGTAAATAGTTTGCTTTCTGTTTTGTATATTTTGCTATATAATTTTTTAATATAATTTTAATTTACTAAATTCTAGGGTTACCATGACGTCAGGAAAGGTAAAGAAAAACTAAAAATATGAGAAAAGTCAGAAAAAGTCAGGAAATTTGACAAAATTTAAAAAACATCAGATTTTGTCACAGTTAAAATTTACAAAATTCCTTATTTTTAAAAGCATTTATATGATATTTAAAAAAATTTAAAAGTCAGACTAAAGTAGCAAAATTTTCCTAAAGATTTATTAAATTACCTAACTTCCAATGCCATCATTTAGTAAAGATTAATAAAATATTCTTTACAAAATTATAGAATTTTTCTATTTACATATTGAACAACTACCCTAGTTGAACAAGCAGTTTTTGTTAGGTTTTTAGTATTGATGATCTGTGGCAAGGAGACTTCCATGTGTTTATAAGTTAAGAAATACAAGTATTTTGCTGATAAAGCTGTTTAATGCAAATATATCAATCATACACAGATGGTTCAAGTGATGTAATAGAAGTTAGATGATTGAATTCATCAAAAAACTGTTGTTTTAACCAGTATAAAAATAAGATTGGAAGATTTATATAATTTCAACTGTTTGATTATGTATTTAGAATATGTTTAAATTTTGAGTTTGAATTTAAAAAGTCAGAAACATTTTAGTAAAAATTCAAGAATTTTTTCTCATCTTGATCTGTGGCAACCTTGTAATTCTCAGCTTAAATTAATTATACAAAATCTTATTTTTTTCAACTTAAATAGGCTCATAACAATCTTTATAAACTTTTCAAAAATTTTGTATCGAAATTTATTTTTAGTATAATAAAACAGAATTTTTGATAATTTCTTTTATAGATTTATTTTAGTTTGACTTAAATTTTATTAAATTCTTTTTTAAATTTAGATTTAGTTTTTAAAACAATAAGATTTTTAAATAAAATCAAATTTTCCAATCATATACTAATCAAGTTTATAATTTATTTATTTACCACATTTACAATGCAATTTTTCTTATTTAACGAAATATTATCCAGAAAGTTCCTCTTGCAATCATGATAGCAATCATCAAATGGAAGATATGTTCAAAT
The DNA here is from genome assembly GCF_965202585.1 of Thalia democratica. Taxonomy (NCBI): domain Eukaryota; kingdom Metazoa; phylum Chordata; class Thaliacea; order Salpida; family Salpidae; genus Thalia; species Thalia democratica. The sequence continues at coordinate 1,729,852 of NC_139172.1, read as the reverse complement.
GTGGTTTATGCGACACAAATTTTTCAAGCATTGCAGAATTGGATAGCCATTGTAGGAGCGTCTTTCACTACAGAAACATTGTACTCAAGCGTTTTGCTTGTAACTTTTGTGGAAAGAGATTTGCTAAAAGATGGCAGAAACTAAAGCATGAGAAAACTCACCGTCGAAAAACCAAAAGTTGTTCAAAGAAAAAAAACCATGCGAGAGATGTGTGGGTTTCAACATTTTTTTGCTATAACACGTATTGTGAATATAAGTCACATACCAAAAGTGAACTTACCAAACACATTAATGAAACTCATAATGTGAGAGACGTGTGGGTTTCTACATATTTTTGTCGATTATGTGAATATAAGTCACATACTAAAGGTGAACTTGACAAACACACAAACGAAACTCATAATGAAAAAAGCAAGTGAAAATAAATTATTTTAAAGAGCTATTACTCATAGTAAATGTTTATTTTTTAAAGTATTAAAATTAGCATAAAACTTTTAACATTTCAGTTTATTCAAACCTAACTAAATGTTAATGTTTTTTTTATTCATGCATCAGTTGTTTTGTGAACCTTATGTTTAAGTATTGTAGTTTAACTTGTTCAAATGTTTTAAGTTACAAATTAAAGTGTTAGTTAAGCAATTGAGTACAATTTTTTTATGAGCCATTTTTTTTTTTAGTTTACACTTACACATAGAAAAGTTTTAATTGAGTTCTACTAGTTCTTTATTTGATTTGTAAATGTTTATTTCTTTATTTATGCTTTAAAAGCTTTTGCTGAAAGTCTGTGTATTAACTTATATTGGCAACTTTATATAGTTAAACAATAACATTGATTGTTTAAATTAGTTTTTGTAAGTCCAATATGTATTAATTTTGAAAAATATATTTGTAAAATTTTTGTTTTAGAACTTTTGTTTTTAGTAATGTGTTCTACTTTGTTTCTACAACTTAAGAAATGAGTTTTTAGTAGTAATTCATTTATAACCATAAGTTTACACTTTATTCTGTTAAATTTTTGCTATGGCTGTCTTTATTTTTAAAAAAAGATTAGAAATCTTAAACATATAGTTATAATTTAATAATACAAAGAAAAAAAGGTTGTTGATATATTTTTTGTGTAAAAGTTCCAGACTAATTTGAAATTTAGTTACTTTTAATGTAAAAATAATAACTGAGTGAATAACTTGAAATTTTCTTGAAGCTTTTGTAAATATAGATGTTGAACAAAAAGTAGTTATTTCATTTTGCATTAACTTCAGTTTTTGATTTAAGTAGTTTGTTTAATTATGTTTTAACCAAATACTTTTTTGATCGTTTTCTTTTTATTAGAAGAAATAAAAACTTATTAAAATTTATTTTGATATTAAAAGACCGCAATTTCTTTTCAACTACAGACTTATATATAGATTTAGCCAGTTTTTAATTAAGTCTAAAAGTACTAAGTTCTTACCAAAAGTAATTGTATGATTGCTAGAAAAAAATATTTTTAATTTTAAGTTGTATTAAGTTAGCTTATTATTTAAAACTAAGTTGATTATTTACTTTGTAAACTTACAATATTTGTTTTTTCATTTTTGAATAAAAATCAATATTTATTTGTCAGTAGTTTTTTAAAAGTAAGTTTTTCAATTACATTTGAAAAATATATATTCCAAAGTAATTAAATGTTTTAATTTGCTGTATAATAAAAACAACACAATGTTAAGTTGATTTTTGTATACTAGTTATAAAAAATATACTATAATAACAAAATTGATAAAAATCAAATGTAGTTTTAGCATAATGTAAAGTAAAGATGAACTTTAGTAATTGTTAGAGACAATTTAAATTAAAACTGAAATTTTGATTGTTATGTTGTGTAAGTTTGTTGCTTATTGCTAAAAGTTAGACCTATGCATTTAAAAAAATCATTAAAAAATATTTGTTATGAGAAAATTTTAGTTTTTATCGTTTGAGATTCATTTTAGCTTCATTAAAGCTTGAAATTATCTAAAGCTAAAAAATTATTAAAGTGTTACGTTTATCATAAAAAATAGGAACTCGATAAAAAGTTAAATTAAACATAAAATTAATTGTTTTATATGATAACAATTTTTTTCTTTTTTACTGCATTATATTTGCTTTAGTCGAATATATGATAATATATAATGTGTAATTTTAAGCCAGTGGTGAATACTGGTTTACTATAATTTCTAACTCGCTATCATTTCTAACCCGATCACTTCTAACCCGATCATTTCTAACCCGATCATTTTTAACCCGATCATTTCTAACCCGATTACTTCTAACCCGATCACTTCTAACCCGATCACTTCTAACCCGATCATTTCTAACCCGATTACTTCTAACCCGATTACTTCTAACCCGATTACTTCTAACCCGATCACTTCTAACCCGATCATTTCTAACCCGATCACTTCTAACCCGATCATTTCTAACCCGATCATTTCTAACCCGATCACTTCTAACCCGATCACTTCTAACCCGATCATTTCTAACCCGATCACTTCTAACCCGATCATTTCTAACAAGATCATTTCTAACCTGATCACTTCTAACCCGATTTAACCCAATCATTTCTAACCCGATCATTTTTAACCCGATAATTTATAACCCAATCATATCTAACCTGATCATATCTAACCCGATCTTTTCTAAACCAATCTAACCCGACAATTATTAGCCCGATCTATATTAATATATTTGTCTGTTATTTTTTTTAAATAAGGATTTGTTTTATAAACAAATTAATCTCAACAAGGTTGTTTTTTTTAATGAAATTTAGTTAGTTTTGTTTAAAATAAAACTTAATGTTCAGATAGTTTTGTTAAAATTTTATTTTTGATATTCTTTGTTATTGGAAGTTTGTTATCGTACGCTAGACCCTGGCATAAAATTCTGGGCCAGTTAAACTGAATGCCACAAAACAAAGAGACGCGAAATTTATATACCTTTAACTCAAAAACTATAGTTTTATCTAATATTTATAGATTAACAGCAAAAGAATTTAACACTTTTTTATAATACTAATTGACTTATTTATGATTAGAAGGAGAATGTTTTTAACAAATTTGGTTTTAACTTCTGAATAAGCAAGTTTAACATCAATTCTTTCATCGATCAGTGAGTTCCAATAAAACCAAACATAGCTGCACAATCTTTCAATTTAGAATTAACTTTCACTTTCTTTCCAACAAAAAACCTTCACTTAAAAATTCAGCAACACAAATTAAGACGATTTAGTAAACTATTTCAATGATTTTAGTGCAGCAATCAGCAAAACAGTCTGAATTATGCACTTTTTTATTAAGAGAAGGTTCATGGTTACTTTTATAAAATTCTTTCAGAACATACTAGAATGTCAGAATTAAAACAAACTATATAAATTCATGAATAAAATTTATTTTCGTTTAAAAATCAATCGGATATACACATCCTGACTTTTAGAGTTAGGTTATGTACATTTGTGCAACCGTTTTGTATTTCATTGTTTTCTTGTCAGTTATTTTTGTCGCTTTGCAAAAGCATAATCGATACAAAAAAAAACATTATTGGAATTAAGGTACAGACACTTGTAAAAAAAATAAAAAAATTAAGTGCATTGATTGACCACTAAGTTTAAAGTCCAAAGCACGTTAGGAACACAGGTTAAAAAGGTTAAAAAGTATTGAAGATGGACAAATAGCTTCTTGTTATCTGTCTCTCATAGTTGCTATCAAGGACTGCCTCACACCATTGGAAAAAAATATTTAATCTTGTCTTAAAAACAGTTCTGGAAAAATTTATTCGTTATAAAAACACCAGTAATGTTTCACGTTATATTCCTTTAAGCAACAACACTGTGAAAAGACGTATAGATTAAATGTAAGAATGTGTTGAACAAAAGTTAGTTTGAGTGACGTGCAATACATTTTTTTGATGCAGCTTGACGAGTCAACTTTGCCGTATTTTTCTTGTTTGCGTGCGTTTAATAGTTGGTGATACAACTAACGAAAAACTAGCGTTCTCCCAACTAATAGAAACGCATACCACAGGAAGGTTCGTGTTTGAAAAATTAAAAAATATTTTGAAGTAAATGAAGTACCTTCAAAACACCTTAAAGGAATTGCAATAGATGGTGCTTCGTCTATGATAGGAAAGTATGGTGATCACATATTACAAAGAGATAAACCCTGATATATTTACTATTTATTGCGATATACATCGCAAACAGTTAGTTGCAAAAAATTTTAGCGTCCATTTAAATGACTTATTAAACTTTGTGATAAAAGCTATCAACAAAAAAAAAGGCATGCTTTAGGAAATTGTCTGTTTAAACAGCTGTTCAATGAAAATGATGAAGTTTTTGATAAGTTTATATGTACACAGAATAAAAAACAGTTAAAGGAAACTGTTAAAAAAGTTTTTGGCTGTTTTTAATTTAGTTATTAACTTTTTTTTCTCAAAAGGATAAGGTATTGGCAGACAATCTTGTTTAAAGAAAAATAGACATTGCTTAAATGTCAGACTTACATGGTAAGATCAACAATCTGAAGAAAACTTTACAAGGTAAAAACTTAAATCTTGTAAAAGTCACAAGTAAGATACCAATTTCAGAAACCAATTTGAACTGTATGGTAAAAAATTCAAAAAAAATCAATTTTCACAGTTTGCAAGTTTGGAAAACTTAAAACTTCAAATAAGTGAAGGTGAAGTAGAAGTATTTTCATCTCATCTGGAACAGCTTAAATGTGATATTGATAAACGTTTTACTGACGTTTTTCAATTAAACGTACGGAAGTAGAATATGGATCCATTCGAAACAGATCTTATTGAAGTAAACGTTGACTTACAGGAAACTTTCTCAGACTTACAAACTGACCTTGAATTCAAAGTAAATTTTTCCAAAAAACGATATGAAAGCTTTCTGACTCAAAAAAAAAGAAGGCAAAAGTATCTAATCATTTGAGAGGAAGCTAGATTGTTGTTTATAGCTTTTCCTTCTACCTATGTTGTTGAGAAAGTTTACAGTTCAGTTATCAACTTCTTGTGCAAAAGATATAATCTAGATATTTGTAAAGGAGGTGACTTGAGGCTTTATTTGACTGATTTAGAACCAGATATGTAAAAACTTGCAAGCAGTCATGAAGCTCATCTTTCACATTAGATTGGACTTCAGTTGAAGACATTTTTTTCTGTAAGGTCTTCAATTTTAAATGTTACAAAAAAATTAAGCTGGTTTGTATTGTATTTAAGTAGTCTTTTTATTTATTTATTCTACAACAGGTGTGGTTAATGCCTAATGAATATTAAGGGCATAGGGGGGTAAACACCCTTTTTTGGTTTTTGATCTTATTTTATATAGATTTTACTAAGCTACAAGATGCTTTTTACAGATTTTCAAAAATTGAAATAACTTTTTAAATATAGCCGGTCAAAGTCAGAGGCAACAATAGGATCCTTATGCAAAACTAATAAAATACTGAACAAAAGAAACTTATAAAACTTGAAACCTTTTACAAACCCTGTAATAGAGTTTACAGTTATTCCCTATGGCTGTACTCAATAGTAATCAGAAAATTATTGTAGCTTAATATTAAATCTAATATAATTAGTTATAACCCTTAATAAAGACACTAATCACCTATTCAAACATTTTTTTTCTAATGTATTAAGTAAAACTGAAAAAAAACAACAGTTAATTTTATTATTTAAATATTAGCTCTAATACAAATTTGTAAACTAAAAAATTGTGTAAGAAATAAATTAAAAAGATATTTCTCGTAGTTGAAGCCACATTTATAAAACTTAGCAACAATAATATTTCCATCATTTTTATAACTAAGTTTATAAGTTCATAATACTTTCAAATATTTCATCATATCTAAGCAACATAAGTACTTAAAGGTATATTTTTTCACATCAATAAAAAATCGTCTTTAATTTTAATAAATAAGTTTTAACTTAAATCAAAAAAATTACTATTTTTAGTCATTTTACAGCTTAAAATTTATAGAATACCTGACTTAAAAAGTGTAATTTCATGTAATTTTTATAGTTTAAACAAAAACTTTATTTCGTTTCTTTTTTAGCTATCATAATAATTTGCTTATTTTTGAACTTATCCTTTATCTATCAAATGCTTATTTGGATACCAGTTAATAAATGAGCTATAAATAAATCTATCTAACACAAATCTAAAAATTGTGTATTTATTTTTATTTTATAGAAAAGCTTTCAAAATAGTAAACTAATTAAATGAACTTGACAACAGCTAAATGTTATTTCCATTAAAAGCAATATTGTTTTATCTAAATAAGCAAAAAGGTTTTTTTTTGTAGCCATGTAATAATATTTCATTTTTCCTATTTTGTATTGTAATTTTTGTACCAAAAGTGCATCTAACAATACTATACAATTATTATTTAATTGTTTTATTAATTAATTTTATTGAAATTTTTATATAAAAATATTATGTAATTTATTTGAACACTTTTTTGAAAATTATTTAACAAGTAATTTCATTTGTCATTCAAAAAATTAAATAAATTTTTTATAATTTTTTTTTGATGCCAGTAAATTTAGGCAATCCTGTATAAAAACAGTAAAATACTGAGCTAATAATTGAAATTATTTCCACACTAACACTTTCTCTAAATTTCATTTTACTAAATTAACACCAAAACAAAAATTTTTCATTTTTAGATCATTAATTCATGGTTATTTTTTAGACATAGCTTTGTATACATTTTGATATATTTGTTCTAAGGCTTAATTGTTAAGCAAATATTAAGCTTAGCATTTACTAAATAACAGTTATTCAAACACTTTGTATACTTAGTTAAATATATAAATTAATTATATATACAATTCCATTAATGTATAACATTTTATTTTATTAAAACGAAAGTTTAATTACTTAATTTAAGTTTTGGTACTTTTAATTTAAAAAATCAGAGTAAAAAAGTGTTTAAAAAAAGACTTTCTTATGAAAAGAAATTTTTTCATTACATTAAATTACATATTCCAACACTGCAAAATTATTTTTTCTAAAATCTATAAAATCATTTTTAATCAGTTCTGTTTAATTCTAACTATATTGGCTATTAGTTAAATAGTATTTATCAACACATGATCCAAATTTAAAATTAAAAGATATCTAAAAGAGAAAAACTTCAGGTTTATAAAATAATTTATGAGTAATGATTATTCTTCTATTAATTGAGATAATAAAACAAGTAAAAAACTACAGATTTACATATTATTATTTGTTACAGAAAGATAATAATTATAAAATACAAAAAAAAAGATAATGAATAAAAATACTAAAGAAACTGTACAAACTTTTTTAACACTCAATGAAACAAATATTTGTCAAAAGAATAATTTAGTCCACAAAGCTAATTTTTCAGCCAAGGGTGAGACTTAAGTTTGGAACCACGGGTTTCCCCGTAGTCCCACCTTAGCTCCTCCCCTTGGCTGATGTCCCGCGTCGCGATGAAGTAAGCGTGCGGTCTGGCCTCCGCGGTGCCAGGATACCTGTCGGGATTCACCAACCACGCAAGTTTCATCTGGCAGTTGGGGTTGGACCTGCTGTGGTTAATCAACCGTCCCAAGCTGCCATCCTCTCGCGTGGCATCCAATCCGTACCAGGTACCCTTGGCTTGCAGGTGGACCAGGAACGATTCTTCCGAGTCGTTTGCATCAAGCTCCTCTTCCCTGTCTTTCAGTTCCTGGTTGGACAACAACTCGCCATTATAACAACAGATGAAGGCGTTCTTTGAAATATCAGCTGTTGCCCGCACGCCACGACCTAACAAAATAAAACTTTGCGTGAAAACTATTTGAGTTTAAAAGGTTGGGTATTTGCAAGTTTAGGGAAGTTAACAAACTTCTATACAAAAATAAACATATACTGTCAAACAAAAGCTTGGAGTATTTTTTTTTTTTGTAGAATTTGCTTTTGAGTCATAACACAATCATAAAGTAAAATGTTTTCATTAAAAACTTTATGACCAAAAGTAGCTAAGTATCAATTTTTTAGAAAAAAAAAAGTTTTAAGCTATTGACTTTATACTTTTAGAAAACTTCTTGCATCATTTAAAAATCCAGAAACAGGTGTTTTTTTAATGATATATGAATACATATGTAAATAATTACAATTTAAAATTCCTTTAGTGGTGTTTAAAATTTTTTAAGTTTAAACGCAAAAAAAAAATTATAAGAACATACCTTAAAATCGTAGAAGAAGATATATTTTAATAAAAACTATTTTTCTTTTAAAATATGCCAAAAAAACCTTATCCAACTTTAATTGTGTAAATCTCAAAAAATTTTAAAACTTTAAAAAGGTAATGAGTGGTAACTTAGTCGCTTATAAAAAAAAAAAAAAAACACTCTTTCTTAGTTTTTAAAGTACTATTTAATAATAAACAACTTAACAATACAAACCAATTATCTTTGTTTCATACATTTCTATGCTGTTATGAAAGTTGTTAATAATCTTCATATTCATTTCAACTTCTTTTTGATCTTTTTCGTTTAAACCTCTACAGCTGCTTCTTCTTATCATTTTTGTGTCCTCCAAATATTTATTTAGTAGTAAACTGTATTGCTTTTTTGTTTTGAGCTTTAGCTGTTTTGTAAAACTCATGGCAATTTAAAAACATCAGTGTTTCAAACATATATTATTAAAAAAAAAAGAAAAAATTTAGAGTTTGATTAAAAATCAAAAAAGTTAAAACAAACTTGACAGACTCTATAGCAAAAAAAAAAAAAAACTCAGTTTTTTTGAATTAATTTACATATATATCAATAGATAATTAAGTATTCTTTCTAAAATAAACTCTGAAACTTAGTACGAAATAATTCTATATATAAAAATAATTGTTTTTGTGTTTAGGCTAATATAAATACTTTTTGTAAATGACAATATGTGAGCATAGTTAAAAAATATTAGATTTTTTTTGTTTAGACACACCTGAAACAAATTAAGCTCTTGTTATCAAACAATTAACGTTAACTATTAATATTAATTGTTAACAAATGTAATCTTTATTTATGATTTTGTTTTTTGTTACCCTCACATAAAATGTTTTTTTAATTATAAAGTTTAACTTTTAAGCACAAGATAAATTATTTTATTTGAGAATATAGTTTTGAATATAGTTTATGATGATGTATAAACTTAAACATTTTGAAAGTAAAAAAGTTATTTGGACTAAGCTTAACGTTTTCAGCAGCAAGTTAAAAGAATTATTCATTTTTATTTCTCTATTAATTTATTACAGTTTTAATTATAAACTTTTTCTAGTTATAACTTAGATAAATAGTTATTTACGATAAATCAGTTTTAAAAAATAACAGAAAAAAAAACGATTAGTTTAGAATTAAATGGACAAAATAAACTAGAATATTGATCACTATTATTTAAAATTAAAAAATTTTCAAAAAGAATTAATTGAAGTTTTTTGAGATTGTATTAGTAACTTAAAATAATCAAAAGCTTGTTTGTTATGTTACTGATTGTAAAAACTTAAAAAAATATATATAGAAGAAAAAAACTTTAGCTTTTTTTAAAACGATCGAAACTTAAAAAACTATATTTTATTACTTAACAATCTTTAAAACTTTAAAAACCAAAAATTAACCTACAACTAAGAAATATTCACATGTATGTATTCGAAAAAGGAATGGAAATAAACCAAAATAGTAAATAATAAGTCATTTGAACATATTCTACATATTAGTTGTGAGACTTTCATGAGTTTAAATTACTGCTTTTAATGGGAATTCTTAGTATATATTGTTTACAAGTAAAGAAAAATAAATGTACGTTTAAAACAGAAATTTTTAAAATCTAGTGACCTTTATTAAAAGTATAAAACAAATGAAACAAGATTAAGCTTTTTGAGGTTTTTTATTATTTTAGACTTTTAGGGACCCTTTTGTCGTAGTTAGTTTTTGCAAATTTTAAAAATAATTTAATGAGAGTTTTTTTATTAACTTTTAAGCTTTTACAAAAACATACTTATTAGTCAGTGAATTTTAGTTTCCTTACATTTATTTTAGTATGAACAAGACGAATTTAAAAACTTAAACTTAAACTGGCATATATCTCGAAAATTATTTAGTTTTGTATAAATAAAACAATTTACTCACTATTGAAATTCATTCACTGAAGAAGAAAAAAACAAATTAGTAAAAAAGTTAGATTTTTTTTGTTTTTGTGAGGTCCGACCAAAATTTTCCCTCTTTTTTAAAAAAATCAACCAAATTATTTTAAGCCACTAAAAACATTTGATAAACAACTCACATTCATACCTTGAAAACAAAAATTGTAAAATAGTTTAACTTAACATTTAAATTATTTGAATAATTAACAAATATTTAAAACACTCTCCCAAGTTTTTCTGTGATAGTTTATACGTAATGCACTACTTTTCGTCAGAACTTAACAGTAGTACAAATTTAAAATTATTTTTAGTTTTCAACAAAGACACAAAACAGTTAAAACTAACAAAGTGAAAAGCGCAATAAAACATCAGTATAAAGCAGGGACGTAGATTGGTAGGTTTCTGCAAATCTACAGAAACGTATAATTATTTGGAAAAAAACTTGCTTTTATTTCAGCTTGAAAAGACTCTGCTGTCTTATCTTTTAATATTCATTTATGCTTAATTTTGCACTCCTGAGAGATAATTTTAACATATAGGTACTCTTTAGCATTTTTAGTGTCGTAAAAAAATTGAACGAATTAAATACATCCAAATTGTAACATTTAGGGCGTTAAAGCTTTTTTTTTGTCAAAAAGCTGCAATGCAAAATTGATTCTAAAGGAAGCTGTAGCTTCATAAATCAAAATCATATAATTTTATGTTACAAAAATTTGCATAACTTGTTATTACTATTGACTACGTTAAATGTTTGATTTTCAAAACAGTATAAGTGTTTTTGAGTTAAATGGTTATTTTTTATGCTTATTTTTAAGGAAAGGTAGGACTTTTTAACTTTTTATGGGTAGTTTTAAGTATTGGGTACTTTTAATTGCCTCAATTTTGCAAAATAAAAGTACCGAATATTTTGATGATGTCATTAACTTTACTTTGGGTAGTTATCAAGGATAAATTTCGTAAAAAAAATAAATTTTCTGTCCAGGCCTATGATAAATTCACTTTGTTTGATTTTCTAAATATAAAAATAATTGTATCTGAAGTAAATCAATACTAAACGTTTCACTATGTTAACAAAACTAAGGAAATATAATTTTCAACCTTGATATTTTTTGTGTAAGTTACAATTTTAAATTCAACCAAAAATTAAGCTATTGACTTTGAAAATTTTCTTTTTATAGATTATTGATGACTTTAAGTTAGTATATTTAAAAAAAATTTCATTATTTTATATGTAGAAGTAGTTTAAAAATTACAGATTTTTGATGATTTTTTTTTTAAACACTAGATTTTTTCAAATTTTTTGATTTCAAATGTTCAAGGTTTTTCCAGTTTTTGTATAAACTGTCAAGTTCCTGGATTCCAGGTGTTTTGGCAACCCTGCTCAAATTTAAGGAAGTATTCTTTTCAATAATTAAAATATAGTAAAAGATGACAATTAAATCCTACTGTACTCTCCTATTTTAATGTTTTATATCAAAAATTTGTTTTGGTATAAAAAATCTGTATAAAGATACTTGTAGTTTAGATTAAATATCATAAAGTGACATCAACTTGTAAAGAATAAAAGTGATCCCTGTACCAAAGGTGGCTCCTAAAGTTTTTTTGAAACTTCTTTTAATTTTTCAAAATTTGATATATTTTTTTAAATTCAATTCTTATTTACTTTTATAGACAAAATAAGTGATCAGAATTTCAAGTCATTCTAGGATTTTATATAACATTCCAAGATTCCCATAAGCACTTAGGTTTGATGGCCTCTCTGTTAACTTTATTTCAAACTATAAAAAGGTAGCTTTTATTAAAGTACATAACTCATGTATAATAAGTTCAAAATTTTTTATGAATTAAATTCATCAATAAACTATAAAACAAAAATTTTAAAAATCATTTTTTATAATTTGTGTTTGAATTTAAAATTGTAACTTTATGTTAACAAAAAATATTTCTATAATTTTGTTAACATAGGTAAATGTTTAGTATTATTCTATTGTTTTATTTCAGATATGATTATTTTCATATTTTAGAAAATTAAAAAAGTGAATTTGACATAGGCTTAGACAGCAATTTTGTTTTTTTACAAGTTTAAGCTTCAAAACTACCTAAAGTAAAGTTAATGACGTCATCAAAATATTTAGTACTTTTTTTTTTTGCAAATTTGCTGCAATTGAAAGTACCCAATATTTAAAACTACCTATAAAAATTCCTACCTTTTAATGAATGTTTTCTTGGTTTACACAAGTGACAAGACATAAAGAGTCATAGGGGGTGGGAGCGAATTAAATTGCCTTGTATATAGTTATCACTCGTACCTCAACATTCCATTTTTGATGTATTAACATAACTGGATTTTTTCAGATAAAATTAAATAACATTAGAGGTAGTTTAAATTGCTGTGTTCCCGGTTATCACGAGTTATTTCAGATGTTTTAATTTTTGCAGATTCGTAACTTTTGTAAGCTAGCTACGTCCCTGGTATAAAGTAATAAATAATTTAACTTAAATACTACTAACGGATAAAAAATGGACAATTTAGTTAAATAAAGACACTTTGTAATCGAATTTCTTTTGTTTGCACAGTTCTGGTTTCTCCAAAAATATTGAGATAGCCTCCAACTTCACGAGATCAAATACACTATTGCAAAGATGGATTATTCTAAATCTGGATATGTCAAATTTCCACTCTTATTATTATTCTGCAACTGAAAATCTTTTTGCCGCTTTTGTTTTGCCGTTGTCTTAACTTCAGGTTCAAAACATAAGCAGGTAACTTAAACCCTGGTTTTTAAGTGCCTTGAAGTCTGACCGATATAGCTCTTTTGAAAAGAGCTATTGAAAAGAGCTAAAGTGCTAAACAAATATTACTTTTCGAAATACTCAGCAAACCTTCACATTGATGGAGATTAAAAATCAAATTATTTTATTTAATTTTAGTTTTTAAAATTTCAAAAGTCAAAATTTTAGTGACAATCGAACTTTTTTATTAGTGAATCTAAAATATTTTTTTGCCTTAAAAATAGTTGATACAAGCTTAAATATAACAATTTATCTTATTTTTCAAATACATTTTAGCCCTATGAGCAACATCATATACTGAAGTTTTTTTTTTTGACAGTCACTGGGTAAAAATGTTTTTAAAGTTTCAACGTAAAATAGTCTTGTTTGTTTTAAACTTTTTATCTTATTTAGTTTTTAAAATGTTTAGTATTGTTTTATTGAACTACAAAACTGTTTTGTCAAATTAAAAAAAAGGTTTGTGCTTAAATATAACCATAAATGTATTTCAATCTTTTTGTACTTTTGCCTTTTATTTTAGACTGATGAAAATATGTGTATCGATAATTTAACAGTTTCTATAATCCAAGCAGCACGATAAGAAAAATATATATTAATTAGTAATAACAAACTAGTATTTAAAAAAAAAATAAAATTAAATTATTATTTGGGATAATAGTAGTGAAAGTAAAGAAGTATAAGCTACTTGTTTATAATTAGTAGGAAATAGTAAAATTTAAATTTCATATTATATTATGTTTGTGTTGTATTTAAATCTAAAATATTTTTGGGAAAAAAGTAAATAGAAATATAGGTAAAATAAATTCCTTATCTAATTCTATTACGTCCTTGCATTTTTCTCGGTTTAGATAAAAAAACTTTATACTTTTAAACTGGCAACGATGTCAGTCGGCGGGTAATATTTAGTTGGCAGGCAGGAGCATTTTACTTTATTTATGGAAAATTAATAAACTGTCTATTTTATTTCGAAAAAATATTAATTTTCTAAGTTAACTACAGCCGATGTAAATTTTATTCGCCTGTAGTTATACATTAGCCAAAAGTTTTGTTTTTGATTTAAACTTATAATCAAAAAACGTCTGGTGTAAGCTTTAAAACTTTGTTTAAAAAAAAAATTGTGTTTTTTTTTGAATCTAACAATAATAAAAAAATCTAATTATATAAACAATAAAATAATCTTTAATGATATTGTAGATTTAATTTAATGTTAAATTAAAAGCAACCGAGGGATCTCTTTTCTATTAAAAAAAGGATTTTCTATAAATTGTAACAGCTATAAACTTATTTACTAGTTTTAAATAGGTACTTACTTATTTTTAACTAAAAATACAGTTAAAACAATTAATATTAGAATTGGATTAATTAATTAAATTTTTTTCTTAAGTAGTTTTGAAATAAGACGTAAGGTAAAAAAGGTTTTATAGAGTTTACTTTTTATAAAATTTACTATATGTTTTAACAATTATCTTGACATGAATCAAAATCCTTTTTGGACTTCATAAGTATTTTAAAAATTTAATATTTTGCATGCTAAAACAAAAAACTAATAATTTTTCAAAAAAGGTTATGTTTTTCATAGTTTATTTAACGAAAAATATAAAAGCGCTCAAAAAATTGGTCCCAAGACCTGATGTACGAAAAACGACATTTGGTATCGAATCGTACATCACTAGATACAGAGTAAGTTCTTATCCAGGACTTATTTTTGGAGTTTAAACAAAGTTAGCTGTTTTAAACTTTTTCTCTTTTGACCTGTACGTTAAAGCTTGACGCTCAAGGATTAAACTATATTTATCTGCCATCTTTACATTCACATCATACTTAAACTTTAAAAACTTCATATATTATAGAACTTATCAAACTGATAGAATTTAGATATCAAGAATTATTAAACAAAAAAACCTTTAGAACTTACACTTAAAAAAATATTATGGACTAGAGGTTAGCGACGAACGGCACGTAAAAAATATTAGTGCTGCATCCGACGGTCGGATTCCGACCTGCAAAAGGTTAAGCTGCGACCTGCGACTTAAGTAACCAAATTTAAGGATTCAGTTAGACTAGGTTCGGAATACTGCGGACCAGATAAAACCAGTAGCCTGCGAAAAATAAGTTTGGAATTTACATTCTGCAGTTTAAAGAGACAGGCAAAAAAATCATACAATATAGTTTGTATAATTGAGTGATTTTCATGAGTTAAATGAACTTCTCCGGTCCGCCTCCTTAATAGTGTAACTACAACTTAAACTCTACAGTGATTATTCTAAACATCTATAAACTTTGGGTAATACCCTATTTTGTTTTTAGTATGTTATTGTTACAACTCAAAATTACAGCTAAGTTTGTTTTCTTTAATTAAAAAACATACATGAACTACAGCATATAATATATACTAAAAGTCTCATTGTAATATACTCCTACTTTATTTATTTCTACTTTAGGGATTACCTTATTACATCCTTCCAGTTCTTTCCAATTTGTCAAGCATGTGGTTTTTATTGTTTCATCACTTTTCCTTTGTTATATAATATTTAGTTGTTTGTTGAAATTATCTACATTAGTAGAAAAGGCAACAGAAAAATGTGATGCACCCATGATAGTTTGTAGCAGGGTAATAAATTTACCTGGAAAACATTATTTAGGACTAGTATTATTTGAACAAATAATTTTTAAATGGTTGCATTATTTATCTTTTGATTATATCAAATTTACAGTTATATGCTAAATGTTTTGATTTTAAACTATAATTTAACTCAAAGTTATTGATCCAAGTAGCAATTGTACTTAAGCTGATTAAATTAAGTCTAATGATCTTTAGAACTATAAAACTTAAGTAATTAGCATTTTGAATAGATTTAAGTATTTTTTGTGTTAAAACATTTTTTATTGACTACTAAAATAGCTGAAACTTTTCAGTTTTTAAAGGTTTTTAGAAGAACAGTAATTTGAATAATTATTTATAGTTATTAGTACTTGAATGTTTCAGTTATTTAGGAATTTTTCAGTTTTCATTTTAATAATAAGTTTTACTATCACTGTTCAATAAACAAAAATTTTAGAAACTTAAAAAGTTTTCACAGTATATATAAGATCACTGCAAAGGGGTAGCTGTCTAGATTGTGGAGCGTACAAAATTGCACGAAGGGTCACTTTTGCACAAAGACAATTTTGCACGGTTAAATTTAATTTTTATTTTTTTTATTAATTTTATAATTAAAAAAAAATCTTTTTTACTATCTCATTATATTTTTTTTATTTAAACGACCGCATTTGACTTATTTAATGTTTTTCCTGTAAATTTATTAAACCTTAATCAAAGATAGGATGAAAGTGTTTTGACTTAAAAACTTGTTATGATTAATATCGATGAGTTAAATTTTAAGAAAATATCTATGTTATAATTATTAGATGTAACGTTAAAAGGCGTTAAATCCTGTAGATCCTGATAAGTTAAGCTTATCGGAATATATACCACAGACGTTCTTGTGTTAAAACTTTATTTCAACTAACAACGTTTCACTGCTCTCAAATAAACTTAAGAACAGATCTACGGAGTCTATAAAATATTAATACACATTAGAAAAAAAACAGAAAAAGCATGTATAATTATGTATAGTGTTTATGTAGGTAGTAACTATAAATGAACTTTATGGTTTTAAAACAAAGTTTGGGATAAAAACATAAAATTATAAAATTGTCTACAAAAAATACAAATTTAATAAAAGTAAGCTCCAACCTCAAAAAGCTCTAAGAATAGGCATGTTTTCAATCTACAAACGGTTTCATCATAAACTTGAGCTTGTCTCACAGCAAACGAAAGTCCGGACTTCTGGTCTGCGGACTTTCGCCGATGTTTTTTGTTGACCGTACTAAAACGAGCGTACCAGATGTCTTCCCTAGTGGACAATGTTTTAAACTTTGCACGGCAAGGACAATGCTGACGTCACTGATCATTACCAGCAAATGGTTGCTTCATGTGAAAGCATGATAAACCGTTTGTAGATTGACGACTGCAGGTTTTTCGGTTGTGACTGACTGATGAGTCCTAATAAGGACGAAACTGGTCTCAGTCTACCGAAACTTGTGGTTTGATGATCGAATTGGCATGATCAACTCTTTTGTTAAACTTGAGCTTGTCTCACGGCAAACGAAAGTTCGGACTTCTGCTCTGCAGACTTTCGCCGATAATTTTTTTTTTCATTTTTTTTTATTAGAGTTTAGAGTTAGACAAGTCTCAAAAAAAAAAGAAAAGTGTTTTTTTTTAATGGAAATAAATTTGTTGTTGTTTATATCATTATTTTAAAAATTATTGTTGTTTTTTTTTCTTATTGAAGGCATAAGTTTTACAGTACTTATCTTTATATTTTCACTTATAAAAGTTAAGTTCAGTTATTTTAAAAATAACTTCTTTGAAAATTTTCAAAAAGTTTACAATAGGTTATTTAACTATTCAAATATAAAATATTTTTATTTTTTAGTTAAATTATCTAATAAAATAAGAACAAACTTTTTAGCACAAAATACTAAAAAACTTTTTTTTTTTTTAATCTTTCAGCGTATTACATTTTACTTTCTTTTTAAAGGTTGTAACCTACAATTCAACGTCAAGACAGTCACGTTTGCTATGAGTACTGTTTATTTATAATTTATTTAAAATTACAACAAAAAGTGTAGGTCAGTCGCCATCAATTTGAGACCCTGATGTTGCATTAAAAAGCAGAGTTAAATTAATCCTGTCTAGTTTTTTAATAATAGCCATGGCTGCTTATGATCTATAAAGGTGTTAGTGCTTGAAAGAATAAACTCATAAACACTTCACTCTTCCATAGTGAAAGAAAGGTTTTTAGCAGCTTCTATGTGAAAAGGAGACTGTCTACTACGTCTGAAATATAAAATGGATAAAGAAGAAGATGAAAGAAAGAAGCTCTTAAAACTAATTTTGATTGATTTCGATGGCTTCATCTTTAAATAAAAAACAATTATGGCCACAAGTAGTTTTAAAGACAAGCTTAGATGCTTCTAGTGATAAATTACATCTCACTAAAATTTCGCACTAAGTGTTTTTTATAGTGTCAGTAAAATTTATAACAATTCGATCTGAAGAACAATTACACTAACAAAATTGGACACCAAAATATAAATGTTAATAATTAAACGTAGCAGTCCGGAACGATAAGTTCTAATGATAGTACTTCTACCATTATTTGAACCGGAAATTGAAGGATATCATCAACTCTTAAAATGTATGACTCCTTACACATATCTCCCTTCTGTTAATTTCAACCAAGTTTGCTTTTCAGCTATTTATTTAAGAATTCTCATTTATACGACCACAACGAGAACTTATATAAAAACATGCTTCATGCTTTTAAATTAGAAAACGGCACCATTTTACAAACAAAAATTGCATACTTTGTGTGATTATGACATCATAATACATCAAAACCAGTTCAAAATGTTTGTCTAGTAGTACGAGCTTTTATTTTATATATAATAAAGAAATCTAGGATTCTATAAAATCTTTAACAGATTTTAAGTCGAAATTTTTGAAAATATGTGATTTTTGAGATTGAAATCAGTTTTTTACGCAGCAATCTTTTTTTTTTGAAATTTATTTTTTCATAGTTTTTATTAATAAAGCCATAAAACGTTTGATTCATTTGTCCAAATTAGTCCAGCAAAAACCACCAAAGTACTACTTACCTCTACCCAAAAAACTCTTTTATATCTAGACTTATATTTGCGTCTTTTTTTCTAGAATTCAATATATTTTTAAAGTATAAGCAGTTAAAGTGGTTTAGTACCTTAGGATTACTTTACTTTAAATATACTTCTTACTACATTTTTTTTTATAAATCTTCGTACATAATAAATTTAGCATTAAAAATAAGAATTGAGTTATCATAGTTTAAACTAAGAACAATTGTTTGTAAATAAAGTAAAAATTAAAATCTTTTTCTATGTGGTATCAAATCTTAAACCTTAGGTTTATCGAAAAGTTTTAAATTAACAGATATTGTTAACATTTTTTCTAAAAACTTTATTTACCTATATTTTGAGTTTTTAGTTTTACAGTTTTAGTTTTGAGTTTTAATAAGATATTAGCGATCTAAAAATTTATATCCCTTATGTTTATTTTTATGCTTATTAATTACGATATCTGAAAAGCTAGTTTCAAGTTTTATATTTAAAAAAACTGAATAAAAATCAATCTTAAAATTAAATTTAAAATTAAACGTAAGTATAGTAAAAAAAAATTGACATTTTTATCTAATATACTTTCAAATATAAATAATCAGAATAAAAGAACTCATAACTAGTTATCACTTATATGATTATTTTATTCATTGTTTATTACAAGATAATTATAATTTATTAGTTAGTTGATAAACAATTTACTGATTACTCGTTTTATATTACACGATAATTAATTTAACTCTAGTTATTTTTTCTCACAGTAGGTAGTTGACTTAGTTTGAAAGATTAAATAAAATGACACACTCGTAATTTACATATATATTTATTATAGTACTTTTACATGACTAAGAATAAGTTTGTTTATCAACTCCTGGTATCTTTATAAATAGTTCATTTATAGATTCTTATAATACTGAATGCATTAGCTACAAGAAAAACTAAACTAAACTCCAAGCTTGAAGAAAACGATTTTAATGGAATTGATAGGCATCAAATAACTTGTATCAATAAAAAGAATGAAGGTAGTAGTAGATTGACAAAAATATAGTACTAAATATTTTCTTAATTTTTTGTTAAGAATTTACAACATATTGTATTAAAATTGATAAAAGTTAAAGTTCAAACAACATGTCTATACATATCATACTACAAATTTAAGTTTTAAAAAAAGTTGTTTTAGGAGATATTTTAAAAGTTTAAAAACAATAAAATAAAAGTTTTAGATATTTAACCTTTTTTAATACTTGAAACTTCAGCTTTTTGTTTTCTTAAAATTTTGATTATTACGATTTAAACATGATGCTTACAACTTTCTTTTTAAATTACTGATTTTTTTAACAATCGTTTGAAGAAAATTTCTAATGACAAAGGAATTATGTAATTTCATTGTTCGAATTCATAAACGTTGATCAAAATTTGTTTGATAAAAAAGAGCTACAACTAAAAAATATATGTCAAACAAGAAATTTGATTATACAAAATTATTTTTTTTATTATTTGTAAACACTTAGCAAATTAAACCTTTTTAAGTTAACAATTAATTAACACAAATCTTTTAATTTTTATTATGATATATATAATTTTTTTTTTTCGATTTACTGAAATAAAAAACTTTATAAAGATATTTATTTATTTAAAGTAAATCGATCCTAAATTTTAATGTGTTTGAATAAGAATTGAATCAAAACTTTCTTATGTTGTTACTTTTGTTTTTGTGCAATTAAGATAGCTTTTATGATGCTTGATCATAAAAGATTGAGACAATTATAAACTTCTAGAACATTTTTAACTTAATATTTGTGCTGACAGCCCTGATATTTAGTATTGAAAACCCATAAAAGTAAAAGCAAATTTATTTTCGTTTTTACAATTTTATTTCAAGCTGTTCCGTTGTCAACCCTGATATATTGTATTTGAATCCCATAAAGGTAAAAGCCATTTTTCTTCATTTTGACAATTTTAATTCAGTCTGGTTTAAAAAAAATTAAATAAATAAAATTGAGTAGTAATCTAGATACGTACTTGAAAAACTTTGAATTGATTTAATAACTCTCCTTTTATTCTCCATTGTATTAGGTACTGTAGTTAGTTGTCTATCATTAACAATATTTCGAGCAACTGGAAGCGATTTTTCTGCATGCCGTCTAGAATTTTCAAAGTCAGAATTTTTTCTATCTTGATTCTCAACAAACGTTTTTTGACTTTGTTTTCCTTCTATGAAATGTACAATGTTGTCTGACACAATGTCTCTAAAATGTTTTCGTCCTTATTTTTAGCAATTTTATGTTGACTAAGTTTTTTGCTGATTTGACCTAGAGTATGTAAATAGTTGATTTTGATGCCTAAAACTTTTTCCAAAGAAGTTTCTAGAATGCCTACCAACTGGATTTAGCTTATTGATTCTACAAGGCAAAGCAGTCTTCGAGAGAACTTTTTTACCCCAGTCCTCTCTGTCTCTTATTCGAAGGAGGACGGGTGATCGTTTTTTTTTTGTTGATACATTTCCCATAGAACACATGCCTGGGTTGTCACATCCACGTGCTGAAGGACCATACGTTTGATGATTATAGCACAGTCTGTTGTCATCCTGATTCCTATATTGCCTGTTATATGAATTTTGATAGTTGGCATTATTAAATGAATCTCCAGTCTGTCTCTGCCCGAAATTTCTAGCTGGATGTGCATTCCTTCTTTGGTTCAAGAACTGCTGACGTTTTGTTTTGTTATAATATCTGGTTTCTCTTGAAGCATCCCTTGAGTTTCTTAAGTCTGCATCACAGACATCTATGACATATCTTTTGAACTCTTGTAAGCCTAGTGACCTACGAGACACTCTATTTTTCTCAGTGGTTTGGAATCAAGTGCATAAAAAATAACTTATGTAATATTTTTTTATTTTTTTAGGTTAAGGAGCCATTTCGAGACCTCATCATTTAAGTCAAAGCCACTGATTTTCTGAATTTTTTTTTTGGAAGCAAAAACTGTGGTAAGACTCCATCTTTATGCATTTAGTAAGCACGCAAGTTTTTTAAATTTCTGTGTCTAGGCTCAGTGCACATGATGTAGGCTGACATGTCATTATTTGCCCAAAATTCGCAAAGCACCCAGTATTTCTCTGCGTCATCAGTAATGCCATGACTGGCCATTCTCTCCTCAAAATACGAGAACTGAGCCTTCGAATCTTCACAATCATATTTGAAAGTCTTCAGCCACTTGAGTCTGTGATCACTTGAGTCTCAACCAAGAAAGATATATTTATTTAAAACTGTTAAGCTACTTTAAATGTGTTTTTTTATAAAAATATTTATACGGTAGATTTTTTGTGTCAAATCAAATTTTTTTCATTTTAATTGTAACAACTGTTTAAAATTCAAAGTTTTTTCGATAATTCTCAAACTCACGGCTTTTACCGATTTTTTAAGTATAAATTGTCAAATTCCAAGCTTTTCCGGGAATTTTTGGCAACACTAACTATTCACACTTAAATGTATAGAATTAATATTATTAATAATTCAATTTATATAAGATGCAAGACTTAAAATTTAAAGTATACTTTTATCAAAACTAACACTGTGCATTGAACAAAACATACATCATAAACTCAATATACCACTCTTTAAAGAAAAAAGTTAGTCCGAGTGACCAAAACTATCCTTATATTTTAGCATACAAAAAACATTTCAAGCCTAAAACTGAAAAATTTACTAAACTGGCCAGATAATGAAGTCTTCAAATAGTCATAGTAGTGTGGCAATTTTATTTGTTTATTTGATCGAATTTGAACTATTTTGATTAAAAATGAACAAACTTAATGAATTACCATTTCTCTATCTAGTTAATATTATATAGTACTTGCAAAAACCAATAACTGTTTATATTAGTATGCAACGCATAAAACTTAACTTATTTTGCCAAAAACCATTGTTTGAAAAGTCAAAAAGTATACCGAAGAAAAACTTTTTTAATTTATGTCGTTGATATTGTTTTAAATATGTGTGCACATTTTTACATATTACATGTAAAAACAATAATGTTAGAAAATTATGCACAAACTGAATTCTATATCGTTAAGTATTAAACAAAAAGTGGTTTAAAATACGACTATCTTTGTTCGTTGGTGTGCATAGGATTTAGACGTTGTTAGTATATGTTTGCGGTTTATACATATGACGTCTTAAAATGCAATTAAAGTTTGAAAACGAGAGAACTAAATTTAAACTACTAACTGTTTAAATGTAATTTTATTCTTTCATATTAGATTTAGTTCGAAAGTTTTTTCTATAACTACAAGAACTTAGTCTATTTTTAACTCAATGTATATTCTGTATTTTACAAAGTTACAAAAGTAAAAGCAAGTTTATCAAAGTTTTAAAAATTAAGTAAAAAAAATCTGATGAGAAATTGCACTGTGTTTTTTCTATTCTTTACTTTTTTGTATGAGTTTTTAAGCATTTTCAAATTAGAGCTAGAATGTTATTTATCAATAATCCTATTAAATTTTGTTTAAAAAATTGTGTTTAAATCATATATTTAAAAGAATTTATTTTCACTAAATTTTTATTTATTAGAAGTATTTTTTCAACAGGCAAAAAAATTTTTAAGATAATTACAGAGGATTTTAGTTTATAATAATAAACGCTGTGTCGTTACTACTTTTATGCATTTAATGAGCGCAGTATTATTCTAATATATAAAATTTAATTTTGTTTTTACATTTTGGGTGTTAAAAACTTTGAAAGTTGAATTATTTAAGTAGGAAGATTCTATTAAATATTATTTAAGAAAACTGTTCATATAAAATCCACTTTAATTCACGTAATTAAAGTTGCATTTTAGCTGCAGCTTTCCTTGAAAAAAATATCAAATATATTTTGCTGTTTATATATATGACGTCATAAAATGAGATTCAAAGTTTAAAACGAGAGAACTGAATTAAAACTATAAACTGTTTAATGTAATTTTATTCTTTCATATTATATTTAGTTCGAAAGTTTTTTCTATAACTACAAGAGTTTAGTCTATTCTTAACTCAATGTACAGTATGTATTTTACAAAGTTACAAAAGTAAAAGCAAGTTTATCAAAGTTCCAAAAAATCAAGAAAAAAAAAGTCTTATGAGCAATTGCACTGTCTTTTTAATATTCTATACTTTTTTGTATGAACTTTTAAGCATTTTTAAATTAGAGCCAGAATGTTACCTATCAATACTCTTATTCAATTTTTTTTATCAAGATGTGCTTGAATCATAGATTTATAATAACTTGTTTTCTCTGGTTTTTTATATATTAGAAGTATTTTGTCAACAGGCAAAAATATTTTAAGATAATTACAGATGATTCAAGTTTATAATAAAAAACGCTGTGTCGTTACTACTTTTATGTATTTAATGAGCGCAGTATATTTATAATATATAAAATTAAACTTTTTTTTTATGTTTAAGATGTTAATAACTTTAAAAGTTGAATTATTTACTCAGACTTAACTACTCATACCATACCATAACTAACCTACTCAGACCCTACTTGAGTAAATTTTGTAACAAGGTTAGTTCTATGTTTTCTAAGTTATAAAAAATATTTTAAACACTTGATAAAAAATACCTTTTATAACAGTTTATATATCAAAAAAACAAAACTTAAGAATAGATGAACGAATTATTAAATATATTAAAAACCACTAAATTAAATTAAAAAAATAATAATAAAGATAACTTTTAGAAATCTTCTAGTTAAGTTTTCATCTAAATGTGCGTGTACAAGAAAAATTATATACTAAAGAAGTATTGGTTTAGCGTTTTGTTTATAAAACCAAATCTGAGTATGTTATAAACAACCAATATTAATAGAAGATCAAAAATTTGTTTAAAAGATTTATTAAATTTTTTATACAATGTTCAACTATACATTTTTAAAGTAGGCATGTGAAATGTTAAAAGATTTAATTCTTTGTTTAGCATCGAATAGTGTAACTGTCAACTCTTATCGCATAACATTAGTTAGGTTAATGATTATTTTAAATACCTATAAATTTATTTATTATAAAATTCTTTATTGCAAAATTTTAAAAGTATATTGTTTAATTATTAATTTAGCTGTAATTTAGTTTAAAACTTGAATTTTATTCTACGTTTTTGTTTGATTTTTTTTTACCACGTGTTCTCTACACTATTTATAACTTTAATTTAACACAAGTAAGTTTACCTTGTAATAATTTTTATTAAAACGTACTTATTTTTATGTTTTTGTTCTAAGAAAAACAAATTATTTTTGATTACAAAGCTTAAATTTTAGCAGAAAAATGAAATAGGAAAATCAATTATTGCAGCTAAGGAACTAACTGAACAAAGCTAAATTTCAATAATCAGTTATCAAATTATAGATCTACTAACTATTGGTAAGATATATTATACAATTATTAAAAAGTTATATGAACATTATCGTTTTCTTATTTTACTAATCAACAGTATTATGTTCATTTTTAAACCAAGTTTTTTAAACGAAAATAAAATTTGTACACTGTTACTAAAACTACTTATCTTGTTGTTACAATTGTTATTTTGAATCAATTGGTTACAGAAAAATAGTTTTGGTCCAATTACTTTTTTAAACAGTATATACAAAATAGGCACTCAATTCAGCAAATAAAATGTACTCAAGCTATTTTCATCAATATGCATTGTAATAAATACATAAGTTTCAAAAGTAAAAGTAGTAATCACCATGAGTAAATACTACATACAAAGTTAGTTACAGAAAATTAATCAAAATACTTATTGTTAAAGCTAATTAAAAAACACTAAATATACATAAATAAAGCAGCTCTATAAGTCTGATAAGTTTTTGAAATCAGCTGAGAAGAAAATAAAAAGATCTATAAAATCAAGAATGCAATAAAAATATGTTAATGCTGAACTTTTAATGAATAATCAGAGCTGTACTGAAAACTTCAATTCAAATAAATTTGAGATAAATAAAAGTTGTCTTAACTTGTTGACTTAGTCAAAATGGACACTATTTGTATTCTAGAGAGAAAATCTGCAATTTTAGACATAACGAAATTAAACTTTAATTACTTAATTCTTTTGCGAGAATGTCATTTTAGCACGAACTAAGATTTTTAAAGTGCTTTAACGTAATGATGATTTATAAAAATTTTAATGTAATTAGTAAAAGATAAATGTTAATACTGTTTTTTTTCAAGTTTAATCTGATTATATATATTTTTTTAATTTGTCTATTAGTTTTTATAGAATACGTTGTTTTTTACTCAAGAATACTCAAGAATTTGTTGTTTTAATAGAATGATCTAAAACACTTTTTAATATCAAATCTATATTTGTTTTTTTTTAATTTATCATGCACATTTTAAACTAGTTTAATAATACGATCAGATAATAAAGATAATTACTAATCAATGCAAATATTTGTTTAAAAAATTAAAACAAAATTGAGGTTTTTCAAAACTTTGTAAAAAAAATCAACAAAGCAAAGAAGCAAAATGGTTTTGAAAACAAGTTTTTTTAGAGACTTTATTATTTTTAGCAATTTTATAATTGATGTTTTGTTTACAAATTATTTATGACATACGGTATTATAACATTTGTAACTCATTGAGTATTTTCTTTTAGTCTAAAAAGTTTAGTAAAAATGTAAAACCTTTTTAATATTAAATTTACTAAAATTAATTAAATTCACCGAAAATACTTAAACATTCTAAAATTTGTTTTTTGAAATAAAAATACTTTTTTTAAGTATTGAATTAGCTGTCATAAAACATTATTTTGTATTAGATAAGATGTTGCTTGTCTTGTTCAACGTGATAACAAATTTTAAACACATAGTTTTTGTAACTTCATAAAAAAAAAAACTTGTTATAAAACTTTATTAAAGAAAAAAAAAATCATTAAAATAATTGATTACTCCTTTATCGTTTATTTTAAATTGTTATTATAGAATAACATCTATAGTTTTAGTTTTGTTTTCTATGCAACATTTTCATTAAAAACATTAATAAAAATGAACAGCTGTGAAACGTAAAAAAAAAGAATTTAAGCTCCTTGTATAAAAATAATTATTTCTTATTATATAAGGAACTTAAATTTTTAAGTATTTAAAACAAATGTATGAAGCTACTTTAATTTCAAAATAATTAATTAAGTATCTGGTTCTAATAGTTAATATCAAAATTAAAAAAAATATATATATAAGTTATGTTTAAATTTTCTTTTAAATTAGTGATTTTATTTTACAAAGCTGATGTTTAACTTAAAAATAACTTGGTTTTTATAATATAACATATAGTACTATATATAACTAGTAAAACTAGTAACATATACAAAAAAATGTATGGTTTAATTAATATTTTTAGCTATGGTTATAAATAGAACTATGCTATATATACTTTTACAGCGTTGTCTAAATAATTATGGGTTACAGTTTGAAAATTATTATTATAATATCAAATAAATTTGTAAAAAGAGCTAGAAATTTTTACGACTTTATTGCGTGTTTACTTCTAGTTTTTAATTTAGTTTTTACACACGTATTTTAAACATTACAAAATGTTTAACAACTATAGTTTTATTTATTCGTTTTACTAAAAAAAATTCAAATAAATGTTTAAAAAGGTTAGGTTACTGTTAAAATAATGGTTAGTGCAAAAAAAATATTTATTTTTAAAGACGCACGAAGCAAATAGATGAGAAAAAAAAACATTGCTAAAATGACGCTCGATGCTAAATTGACGCCATGCAAAAATGACCCACTATGCTATGATGACACTTTATGATAAACTGACGCCCTGCTAAAGTGACCCTCTGTGCTAAAGTAACACCATGCAAAAGTGACCCACCAAGCAAATACCTAAAACCTAAGTTGGTGAAATAAAGCAACAATTCAGCTTGCTCAAAGTTTTATATAACTTCAAAGATCAAATATGAATAATATAAATACAGGTTTAAAGTTGGGATAAAAGCGCTTCATCGAAACACATCAGGTACTTTCCCTATTACGATACTGATCGAAGCAGAGCTTCCAACTCACTGTTCATGACCAAACCTCTGATCGCCTTCCTCAGTTTCATTAGCATCACTCTAATTACTCTCAGAAAACTGTTAATGCTAGTAAAGACAAACATTTACAAAAAAAAAAATTAACGATTACCTTAAACGCGTGCTGGTAATGAATACTAAACAATAAAGAGTTTTCCAACTAGTAAATAAACAACAATTTTTAATAATTTAATTTAAAAAACAATTTTTAACAAATAACTTAACAACTAACTGGTTGAGTCTTTCCATTTCTCAAGAACATGTTCATGTTTTCCTCGTATCATGAATGAGCAACTTCCAAATCAAAGCTCCCGGAAAGTTTGCTGATAATATCTTCAGCGATGTCGTTCGAAACTTCGTCTTGTTTTTCCAAACACGAACCTCAGTGCAGGAATAATGTATTCTATCTCTGAATATTCAACATACAACTAAAGTAATTGTCAGTTCATGAAACAAACAAATCTTAACAATTTTCTCGATCAAAAATCAGACAGAATAGATGAAAATGTCAGATAAATATTATGATGAAGAGCTATTAGATGAAAGTTCAATTGAAGTTGAGATTCTAAGAAGTATAAACCCTAATTAGCTACCCAGAAACTTTGATTAAAGTGTTGAGACCTAGAAAAATTTTCCTAATCCCATAGGACCAAAGTTTACAGAATATTATGAATTATACACCATAAAAAAAGAATGTCGGAATGATGGAGAAACAGCGAAATTTATTTAGGATACACAGTCTGCACCTCTTTTGATCTGAAACCTGTTTTAAACTAGACATTATATTAACTGGAAAGAAGGTAAGTCATAGGAATCAACCCACACAGCCAGGTACATTCTGCTAAAATTTTACAAGCAGGGATTATTTTACTACTTTTATCATCTTCTTAGTTAATTGTAAACTTGTCAAACAAAGCAAAATTTGTCTTAATTTCAGCTCGCTTTATATATTTCTCGCTTTGTTTATTATATTTAGATGAATCTTTATGCAAAACACGATGGATTTCCCACTCTACATGTAATTGAAATTTTACCCTATTTGAAAACTCTCTAAGTAAAATTAATTACTGCTATAAAACATAATTAGCTGCATTTATTCATAGGTGTGTATAACAACTAATATTATAATATATATTCAAAGCTATATATCCTATGAACTATTATAATTTTAAAATTAGAAAAATCAACCTCCTTAAAGTAAATTTACGAAATGATTTTATGCATACGATTCTTAATTTTACACAAAAGAAGTCTATTTAAAAGACAGGCTTCTTAAGAGTAAAGTACTACAAAATGATTTTGTAAAAAATGAATACAAAACCCGATAGAGCAATCTGAATTAAGAGCTGCTAGAAGTAGAAGGTAATCAATAAAGTTGGTGAATATGGTAACTATAACAATTATTTGAATAAATAAAGAATAAGTTTGATGAGCAGCTTTTATAAAGATTAAGTTTGTTGTACGAACACGCATAAAAATTTGTTTTAATTGATTCTTAGTTATTCGTTAAAAAGAAACAGTAAAGTTGAAAATAAAGTCTTACTAGAAGTATTCCTGCAGTGTTATCTTCAAAATGTGTAGCACATACGTAATATTCTGTAATATCTGCTTGTAATTTGTGTAAGTCCAATAGAATGGATAATAAATACAATGTTACATTTTCTATCATGTATATCATGTAATAAATATTCATGGATTGTAGCTTAATTAGAAATGAAATATAAGCATTTTATAAAATATATAATTTTAATATAGGTTTGTTTATACCATGTAAAGAGCGCAGTAAAAAGTTACAACTTTTTTTTTATTTAAAAAAAAAAAAAATTAAAAACTTTAAGAAAATTTTGTCGTAAATCTGCAACTAAGACCCCTTTGTTTTTGTTAACGATATTGTAAAAAATAAAAGAATGTTTGCCTAAGGTTAATCGGGGTCGGAGGTTTGGTTGTATAACCTACAAATGAGGTTCCTACAAACTAATAGTAAATATACATATACTAAAATTATGTTTAATCGGAATAAAGTTTGATGTAAACTTTAGTAAAAAGTGTATGCATCCCCGCTTTGAACACACCAGCACGTTACTGACTTTCACGTATTGACATTTTTATTCGTATTAGATTAAGTAATTTAAATAATTTCAAAAATCCGAAACAACTTAAAATCACTCTCTAATGTTGTAGATCGATATTTGAATGAGATACTTACCGATTCTAAAATATGAAAAGAACAAACCTTCAACAGAAAGCCCTGAGTATGAAAGCAGAATTCTGGAAAAAAGTGCATCAACATCCGACATAGTCCAAAAGTTTATAAGCAAAGCCACGTTCATTAACAACCGTTCTTTAGGCCTACACATGCATAACAAACATCCAATTGCAACGAATAAAGAGAGATAGGAAAGAATGAAAAAAGAAACTTTTGAGAAAATCAAAATATCCAGACATAAAAGACGAAAGCAAATATTTTATCACTAAATTAAATGACATTCCATTAATCCCTGATGCAATAAAAAAAGCATAACACAAATTATAGAAAAATATTAGGAAAGATACAAAAAAGTTAAATAACGGCAAACAAAAAGAAATAAACATATGTACAATTTGATCAAAACCTGATCTAAGCAGTTTATCAAAAGAACAAAAATAATAAGCTTACAAAAAATGCGGAGGTCTGTCTTTGAAAGGGACAAGAAAAGTACGGTGGAAAGAATTCTCGCAGATCGAGACCCATTCGGCAGAATGGTCTTTTCGGAAAGCACTTTTGGAGCGACCTCTTCATCGACCAAGTCGCTGACACCAGAGATCTAGCTAAAAGGATTAACTATAAGAAAGATCCTAAAATGGTCTCGATCTCCTCAGAGACAAACACGAAATAAACAAAAGGAGTTTAGTAATTCTAAACATGCGTGACACTGTATGTGGTCGTACATTGGACAGATTCCTCAGGTTTGCTGACGAAGATGACAACCCGTACGCAAGGAGACGCTCAAGACGAAGAGCTGAAAAATACAATGAAACATCCGAACTATGTCAAACTTGACGAAAAAAAGTAATTTCTTAAGATGACCGATATTAAAAACTTGAAAAATTACTAGAAGTGTCCAGAGTACAAGTGCAAATTGATCCTAAACCCACCGAAAAATTAATCAGAACCCGAACGAACCTACTAGAAACCCAGAAAAACAGAAAAAGCGATGACCCAGGAGTGAAAAAATGGCTTTCTTGCAAACCAAAATTATATCTTCTCAGAATGCCCTAAATAAAAATTCCTTAGAACAGTAAGACACAACGACGTATGCACAAAAGTCACAATAAAATTCTTAGGATAAAACCGTTACAAACATCAAATTTGACATATACTCAACCAACAACCAGTCAAAAAATCAGAGATCGTGTTCCAGTTTCCCAACGCAGGGCTCATCAACTCAATACCAAAAACAATAGTCATGGGTCCCACAATGACTTCACCTGGACGAGGCTCACAACGGTAAAGTAAAAAAAATACGATATACGTAAACAAGTGGATAAGCGAACACTACATCATTCCGACGGATGTAGACTTCTTGGAAGTCGCGCTAGACTGGGCAGGTGCTTGGTCTCTGAATAGTCATAGAATGGTATTAAAACTGGAGGTTGACCAGTCCTTTTTGGAATCAATCTCCATGGAGACCATATACAAATCATAAAAAATATTTCATAATTGGAAATAACTAGACGAAGAAAAATCGAACTCTTTTTACTTCGGGTGCAACTGCGAGATTGTCACGCACATCCTTTCGAAATGCGCGTTCTGTGCCCGACCGCGTGGCTGATGCACAGCCCGGATGGAGGGCACCGAGTAATTTAGCTGGACATAATTTTGCCAGAGAGGAGTTTGCAACGTGTCGTTCGGGAAAAAGTCGGAAAAATACTGTCGTGTATTAATAATAATTGTAAATTTTTCTACTTTTAAAAGTGAGAAATTTCGGTTGGGATTTTATTGCACAACTAAGAAAGCTAACAAGTAACTAAGCAAGCTATTGTAAACAAGTGGTTGGTATATGAGTCAAGATCAACAAAAAGTTTTAAAATGGAGAAAGACTCCAAACCACCCTGAAGGTACTTCATTATCAAGACGATAAAAGTAAATAAGTAGTAATTGTTTGTTTTTACAAATATTATTATTTAAAAAAACCAAAAATGCATATAAAATAGCTTGGATACTTAATATAAATGATAATATCAGCTATGTAGCTAGAAAAATGTGGCAGAATTTTGCCACAGAAAATTATGCAATTTTTATAATGTTTATGTTTGTAAAAATAACAATTGTCATTCATTTTAAGTAGTATATGAACAAGTAATAACTTTGTTTCTTAACAGTTATATAAACATTTTCAAAGGAGAACATTTTCGATTTACTATAAAAAGAAAGAAAGAAATGCGAAGCAAAGAATCACAGTTTAAAGACTGCCTTGAAAAGTGTTAACAGTGGGAAAAGAACTTGGTATGATATACAAAGAAAACAAAATGTTAAATTTTAAATTAAGTTGTACAATTTATAATTATAACTTTGTTTTGTAACAGGCGTAGTTCGCAATTTATCCATTTTGCATTGTTTTCATGAAGAAGGTGATCTCAGAAATCTCAAATAAAAAGTGAAAACAAAACCAAAGTTAGTGCTATGCATCGATTCCACATATGGGTTTTTCGAAAAAATAGGTGAAAGAAATGCTTACTATTCAGTAGCACTAATTAGAGGTTACTATCATAGTTACAAAAGTATATATTTTTATCTAGGAGACGAAGGTGAAGAATTACAAAAATTACATTATCAAAATAAGCCACTATTAAGTGTTTTAAGTACAATCTTGACAGAACTTCATACAACCAGTGACTGACAGTGCTAAAACGAGATCTTGAAAAAGTAAACGGTTAGAATTTAAACTAACTTAATCAAACAATTGGCAGCCAACATCACTAAGATAAATTTTATGTAAGGATATAAAAAGGGTCGAATGCGAATGCTAACAAAATATTATGTATTTCTGTCATTCTGTTCAATTACAATCAACTGAAAAAGCATTTTCACAAAGTTGGCTATACAACTATGTATTTCATATACTTCAATAAATTAATTTTTTAACAAAAAATATAATTTTGGTGACTTAATATTTTTCAATTATATTCATAGATATATAAATCATACAAATTTTTATTATTGTAATGTTTAAAAATTTTATTTCAAAAGGTTGAAGTTTTAAGAATAGTCCAGCAATGAATACTACAACAAACACCAGTGGCTATTTAGCTGCAGAGAATCTTTTCTTATATTTGGAAATTCTTTGACAAAAAACTCGTTTCAGAACCTTGATCAAAATTTCTTCAAAACAAATCTTTTAAGCAATCAGACGGATTATTTTAATTTATTAGGTGGAGATTACATCCAAATTCATTTAAGCAAATGCTACCAGGATAGTATAGACAAAATGATGTTAGAAAAAACAGAAAAGAAATTGTAAATTTTAAATAACAACTTGTTTTTTGTTGGCAGCAAGAAATTGCTTTTTAAGGGCACATTGAAACAAAAAGTTTTTTAAATCCCGTTGGCTTATATTCGAGCAAGATAGATAGTGATCTTGAAAGTTACTTGGATAGTTTTTTAGTCTTCCACAACACAAAATTATAATTTCAAAACGGTTCATATTAAATATTATAATACTAAAAATCAAAGTGGTATGATAAACTTGAGTACTTTATTAGACTTAACAAATTGATACCAAAAAATTGTTAACGTTTAAAATTTCAAAAGGTTAGAACCAGACTTTGTTGCAAAAATCATCAGATAGCAAGAAGCACAAAAATAAAAGTCGAATTTTATTCTGAATATACCACTATTTAGAGAATGGGATAAGTTAAAATCATTCCCTTTTGGGGTCACCACTTGTGCTGCAATTGGGTTTTTTGGAAGAATCAGAAGTTGTCCATCTTGATGGTTTACTCAGTCGGATACACAGGAGAATTCCATTTGATAATTTAATATTGTGTTTGAAATAAAAGCTTTAAGATCATCTGCAATGAGAAACAGAAAAAGTTGATGCTAACAATTTAAGTTATTGGTGAATTCCTAGCAAAAATTTCAGAGGCACTCAAATTTAAAAAAAAGGTAATCAAAATTAACAACTATATAACCATAATTATGAATACATAATGCATTAGCCTAAACACAGCGTAAAGCAGAAAAGTTATGAGAATAAATTCAATAAAACTTAGGATCTGCCATAACACATAAAATCTTGAAAGAAGTGGCGCATAAATGTAATTGGCCAAAGGAATCTAAAATGACCGGAATAATTGAACTATATAAGAGGAAAAACGTGAACAAAATTGATGTTTGGCTTGTATTTAAAAAAATAAAATATGCAAGTATTGTTTGATTACTTTAGAGGTTATAAAATAAATAAAAATTTCAGCTTGATAAATTGCAAATAATTTTATTCGCTTAAAAAACAAATTAGGCAGTATTGCTAAAGTTTCAATTATATTAATAAGAAGACGAACCCATGGCAAGAGCAGAACGGATCAACTCACTCAATCGGAAGACTAAGAGTCACATCGGGTAGCTTCAAAACCTGCTTAAAAAAGAAGAAGAAAGGAAATAGGGAGCAGCCAGACAAAACGAAATTTACCAGCAAAATTTACCAGCAAAATTTACCCCAGACCACTTAAGCGCATCAACGGAAAATACAAACCAAACCCATATGCTAATGAGTTTCGAGGGAGGTCTTTGAAAGGAACCGACGAAGAACGACAGAATACTATTGCACGCTGACAGCACATAGTACCAGAAGACAGCAAAAAGTTCTGGCAAGACATATTTGAAGATAAAGACAAACCGGATTTAATCCGGCTAGTTAAAAGAATGAAATACACCGTAAAGCATCTATACTGGAGCATGAGCAAAATAATAATGCATAAACCTACTGTGACGGCTCTTCTCAGCAATACTCGCAAAAAGAATGTCAGCCCGCTTCAGCCAAAACGAAAGACAACGAAGCTCTTCAACAAAGATACGAGGAAGTCTTCCTCAATGCAGACTCCGTCTATGCATTAGAAGAAAAACATTGCGAGAAATACAAACATACCTCGACCTTATAAAAGCATTTGACTCTGCATTGTTCTGCATTTGACTCATTTCTAAACACTCAGAGTGCTGGCCCTACACGGAACCCCAAAAAAGATAATCGCACTGATTGCAGACATAAACACGGGCAACGTACTGACTCTGAAAAATGGGGAACAGCTAAAACGACGATGATATGGATCGTTGAGAAGGTAAAAAGTTTGGTATAAAAAAGAGGTAAAAAATTAATAAGGACTTTTTATATAATTATTCTTAATTTAGACACATACATCAAATCACAGAAAAATAATATCCGTGTATGAAGGGAACTTGTCATTTTTCAACTTAATGACAAACAGACTGTTTGTGAGCAAAAATATTTGTTTAAACAAAAAACTTTGGTTGAAGCTATAAATGTATTGAATCATTGGTGGTAAAATATCTTCTAGTACATGTAAGTCATAAGGATACATGTCTTATTATATGCTTGAGAAGCATTTATAACAAAATCAATTAACAGAAGGTATTAGATGTAGAACTTAATCACTTTTTGTTGATTAGGCCACATGAGCTACTTTGGTTAGAATTCATCATTGTTATTGTCTTAGAAAACTTTTTCTTTCAAAATTGTTTTTGTCAAATAAAAACAATAAAAAACATTTTTTTAAAGTAGCTGTTAAATATGAACATGGGAACATCTGCATTTTTATGCTAAAAACTAAACAGGGCAGGCAATGGCCCTAGCATTTAAAGGTATTTTTTACAGTTTTAATTTGATTATAAAAAATATTATGGACCTATGTGATTGAGATTTCTTTCATTTTGTTATGAACATTTGTATTAATTGAAATAACCATTAAGAAATTTTTAGCCTTGTAGTAAAATACAATGACAACATTCTAGTAAATTTTAATTAAAATTCCCTACTATAAGCCTAAAAATGTATAGTTGCTTGTACATTATTTTTCGAGTGAAACAAATAAGTAAACATATGCTGAACGTTTATAGAGGTTAAGTGAAGAAATATTAAGATGTTAAGAAATAACAACTAGTAATTTATTTGATATAGGCTACTTGATGTTGAAAAACACAATTAAACTTGCATTGACAAAAAATAAATTAAAAATTACAATTTGGTTAACTACCCAAGGTTGCAAAAAAAAAACTTAGAATTTGAAAATGTTGTTGTTTTCAAGTTGACACAGCAAGAAGCTTTATTGGAATTAATAAAACTTATCATTACATACTGACATTTCAATATGCTGTGCTTACATAAACTTTAAAGCAAACTAAGAAACAAAAGTTATTATAAAATTTAATTAAATAATATTAGTCGGAATCTATTTTATACACAGCTTTAGATGTGTTTTTTTTTTCTTGAAAAATGTACAAGTCTGATAGCATAATTTTTTCTGCTGAAAACAACTAGTATAAAGCAAAACTAAAAACATTATAACTCTATGCAAGCTGTAAAAAATATGCTTTCGAAACTATAAAACTGACATTGTGCTGTACAGAAAAAATTTATAAGACAAACAAAATTAAATACCTTTTGCAGTATGTAGGAATAGCAAAATGATTCACACTAGACTAATCAAAGCTAAATTGGATCAAGCTATGATGATTTCAGATTGATTTTGTAGGCATAGTTAGACAGTTTGAAGTTCAGGATCTGAAAAATCAATTATTTTTAAGTTATTTATTGCATAAGACAAATATCCACAAAATTAATACTTTGTCTCTAAGTATAAATATTGTTATTAAAAAGTTTTATAAAATATATATCTAAATAAAAACAAAAATACAGTTCTATGTTTAATTAAGTTCGACTAATAAAATACCTTGAAACAATTACCTTAAAATAGAAACTAAATACTTATAGTACATTTTCAATACTATAATTTAAGTAGAATCCTGGCTCACAAAAAAAAAACGTTTAGAAACTAAATGATTAAGCTATGCTTTGAAAAATATTCTAATGATAAATTTATAGTTGTTCACTGATTGTCAAAATATTAGAAGAGAAATTACAATTTAAAGCAGGGTTGCCAAAGGTTTTATGCAAATTTATTCCAGATTTTATAAAAACAAGTTTTGTGTCCATTTTTGTTTTAAAATTAAAAGGTAAAAAACTATCTTAAATAGTATAACAACTTTGAAAATATACTTAAAAATTACTAAAAATGCTTTTATTTTTATTTAAAAAAATATTTTTTTTATTTGTTTTTATCATAAATATTTTTTTTAATCAAAATTTTGTTGCTTTACATGTAAAAATATTTACAACGTTTACTTTACAAGTTCAAGGAATGTATAACAAGAAGAAAAAAAAAAAGTTTGTAGACCATTTTAGTTAACCCTTTTCGTTGTTAACCCTTGTTGGTTATCTCTGAACTTTAAAGGTGATCTAGTTGCTTTAAAATTTGACTGATTGGTTTAAAGCACAATGTAACTTAGTAAAAACTAATTGAAACAAGTAAAAAGTAGGAAATTTCTTGAAGATTTTCAAATATACAAGCTTTTTTTTGTTGAAAGTAATTTAAGGACAGGGTTGCCACTCGTTTTTTCAAAAAAATGTCCACTGTTTAAATCAATGTTACTGTGTTAGATAATATAAAAACTTTGAAAAGATACTGTAAAGCTACTTAAAATATGTTTTTTATTAAAAAAATCTTTGATGATGACAATTTTTTTTTTACTTATATGATAAGTTTTTGAGTCAAATCGAAATTTTACTACTGAACTTGTGAAAATTGTTAAAATTCCAGTTTTTCCATTTTTTTTTAGTGATTTTTATTTTAAATTCCAGATTTTTTTTTTGCAAATATCTCAAGTTTAAGGTTTTTCCAGGAAAAGTAGTAACCCTGATAATTGTAATCAGTTATCAGTTGTAGTTTTAACAATTATTTACTGTATGGAACGCAAATTTTCGTGGTCAACTTTATATGAAGTTTAAAAATAACTAAAAAATTATCTTTTCCTTCATTTTTGAGCTAGAGACCTAAAACTTTCAGAAGCGTCCCTTTATAGTTTAAAAGACTTTGAATGTAGCAATTTATAAAATAATAAAAAAAATATAATTTAGATAAAAAAGAAAGTGGTTTTTTTAAATAAAAATTTAATTATTTAAAATTAAAAAAAATCCTGCATTCAATCTTTTTAAAACGATTAATGAACCTTTCTGTTAAAATTTAAAAAAGATAGCTTAAAAAATTAAGTAGAAATATTTTAGTAAAATGGTCTTTTTCGAGTTTCTAGTTTGCGCCTCAACAGCATCATCTAGTTGATGATGCATTTTTGTTGCTTGCCTAATACGAAAAAATTAGCCAAAGATGCATGTATGAATTAAACTCATAATTTTAAAACATTAATATTTGAATTTATAAAGTAGAACCATTATGGTAGGGGTTGGTAGGTATAAAAAGGACATGGTTTAATATGCTTAAAAACTTATTTCTAACCTTTTTTGATAACACTTATAGATTAAACTAACTTATCTATTGGTAACTAATCGAGTAAATATTTTGAGAGTGGTCTATGAGCTTAACTTTTTGAAACCCCTTAGATACCTTAGGATTTAAATAAAGATTTGATAAACTAGGAGATTACAGTGAAACAACCATGGTAGCCACACATCAAGCTGAGAAAAAATTCCTGAGTTTTCCTGACTTTTTACCGAAATTTTCCTGATCTTTCTAGATCAAACTATTAATTTAAACTTATTCTAAAATACAAAATCTAACACTTGAAACTATATAAAGCTTTCAATCTTATTTTAATATATGTTAAAAAACAGTTTTTTGCTGAATTCAATCATCTAATTTCCATTATATCACTCGAACCATCTATGTATGATTGATATATTTGCAATAAACAGCTCTATCAGCAAAATACTTGTATTATTACCTTATAAACACAGCTTGTCCATTATTATTCCAGCAAGATGTTTTCAAAATGTGGTTCAAGGCCAAAATTTATCATATTTGATAATTTTGTTCGGGTCATCTGACATGACTGTGCTATTGCACTGTCAGGAAACATTTTTTCGTTCAGCTATGCCAGTTTGTTACACGAACTGACTTAGTAATTGTGCTTGACAGCCCATAAAATTTCAGCGGTTGTGGTTTGTGACTTACTTACCAAATCTATTGATTGGCTAACACTACTCTCACAATTTGCTACTCTGCCTCTGCTCTCACCACTTACCCTAATGGAGCTTGATCCAGCATTATAGAAAAATTATTGAATTCGATGAACTCCTGGCCTTTTATTTCTATGTCCAGTTCCATTCATATGTACAGTGAGTGCTTTTTTATCCATATTTGACAGCCACAGAATACATGAACACCACTTGCCTTTAAACTTTTGTGTATATATCACAGTTTCACTATGGAAATGTCATTGCTACAGATCATCAATACTAAAAAGCTTACAAAATCTGCTTGTTCAAGTAGGGTACTTGGTCAATATGTTGATAGAAAAATTTTGCAATTTTATAAAGGATACTTTATTAATCTATACCAGATGAAGGCATTGGAAATAAATTTAAATATTTCTGTAAAATTCTAGGAAAATTTTAGAATTTTTATCTGACTTTAAAGGATTTTTAACTAATTCTTACCATTTTAAGGCTTTAGAAAATTAGGAAAATTGTAAATTTAAACTGAAAAATCTGACCTTTTTTTTTTAATTTTAGCAAATTTCCTAACTTTTTTTCAAAACCCCCTATTTTTTCCTGACTTTAGACATTTTATCTATTTTTTCCTGACTTTTCCTGACCATGTGGCAACCCTGAACAATGTTTATAATCAGATTTACTTTTAACTTAATTACCTATAAAATCATCACGCAATGATTGACCCTTGCAGCTTATTATATTTTAACCAAATTAAAAGTTTTAAATCTACACTTAATTAAAATAAACTACAAACTTTAAATTTACATCATACCAAAATAAACTTCAGAAATAAAAAATAATAAATATAAATATTTTTTTCTACCTGATCCTTATTCTCCTGCTGTTTGTCCTTCCTCTTCTTTCTCCTTTTTGTTGGTTGCCCCCATTTTTGAACCCATTCAGCGAGTCTTCCTCCCGATTCCTGCAAACCATCTGTTTCAACCATCATCCTTTAAAAGAATTATTTTGTGAAAATATTTTCACAACAAAAAATTGTTGTTACTACTTGAAGTTAAAAATATTTTTACAATATTATAGTACATATGTAATTTGAGGTAATACAATAAATACTTTTATTTTTTTGAAACAAGTTTTAACTATGATTAGTAACAACAATGATCTAATTTCAATCGAAATCAATTTAAAAATTTGTAGAAAATTTTACTAACAAAAACTTATGAAGGTGTGATCAACATACATTAATTAAAAAAAAATACAATCTATGCATCTTTTAAAACACATAAAGTGCTTATTCACTTATCCGGATTTCAATTATCTGGACGCTCACTTATCCGGATGGATTTGGTCAGAAGAAAGTTCAAAAAAAGTTCAGTAGTAAACGAAAAAATTTGTTCAAAAAGTTTTGCAACTTTCTAGATTCCATGAGTTTTCTGCTGAAATACGTGGAAAAACTTTAAAACAAACTCTATTATTTCTAATTTTAGTAAAACTTCCAATAAAAACTACTTTATTAAGAGTGATATATTTTCTGTAAATTTACTTTAAACTTGTTCAAAGTTTTTCTTTCTGTCTGTTTTTTAATTTAAAAAATAAGTCTTTCATTCCATTTAAAGAGATAGGTTTACATTATTTTTTGCTTTTAAGGATAAATTTAATTAATATTTCCTTTTAAGCAAAAACTAATATTTTTTTAAATTAATAGTTAGGGCAGATGGAATTACAAATGATGAATTTTACTGGCTTGACAAATTTATGTAGTTGCAGAGGGTTAGTAAGTCTGATGTTTTTCTACCATAGAAAAAATTAATTAATTAACGTTAGGTTTAGCTTTTATTATTTATCATTTTTTATATATTACTTACAATTACTATGTATTTGTTTTTACCATAACACTTTTATTATGCTTTGCATTATATGCAGCAGTTATAAAATTATATGAAAAAATGGTTTTTTGTAGTTATTCGGATTTGTAGTTATCAGGTCAGGACACGTTCACAGAAAAATCTTGCCCAACGTGTCCGGATAAGTGAAAAAGCACTGTAATATGTTTTATTAATAACATTGTGTAATAATATACTTATAACTTTTTTTTTCTCAAGAACAAAACTGTATCAACTATATTGAATAATCTTTTGGTAACACTGATGTAGAAATCAATTAAGAGCCTATTTCTAAAAATATATAAAACTGAACTCTTTTTGTTATTTTTGAAATTCTGCTTGTTAAGGTCTAAAATTCAATGTTAGTTTTTATTACAATCAACTAGGAACTAAATGTTTGACTTAATCTTTATTATATTCAAAATTAACAAACTTGCTTGTTGTAATATTGATTGATCAGTGGTTGCTGGTTGAACAATTTAATAAAATAACTAAAATAGCTAAATTAAATTTGTTGTAATTAACATTCTCAATTTTTTTTTTCTTTTATCAATATTTTATCTAGGAAATGGCCGAGGCAAATGTAATATACATAATTTTGCTTTGGTGCTAAATCGAAAAAGATATTAACATAATTTATAAATCAAAAATCTAAG
This sequence comes from Thalia democratica, assembly GCF_965202585.1. Lineage (NCBI taxonomy): Eukaryota > Metazoa > Chordata > Thaliacea > Salpida > Salpidae > Thalia > Thalia democratica. The sequence continues at coordinate 1,688,383 of NC_139172.1, read as the reverse complement.
AGTTTAAATAACATGCAAACTAAGGAAAAAAAATTAAAAAAAAGAATATTTGTTTTTGGTTATAATACCATAATAATGAAAAAAAAAACCTTTTATTTTTGAGGGACCCCATGAAATAATTCAAACCCCAAACCATTTTTTTTTTAAATTAAAGACAAAGGTGTACTCTAAAAAAAGAAAAAGATTTAGATAGCTTTTAAGATAAGGAAAATAATTGACATTAAAGTTTTATGTTTTTTGAAAAATTAATAAATTCGCCTATAAAATTAACTTTATGCTCGTAACATATGTACCTATTTTTTAACATTTACGCCTACCCCTTACACTCATTTTGTGTGTAATTTATATGGAGCTCATAAAATTTACTCCTTTATTAAACTAATTCTTAATTATATTTAGAGTTTTGTTTTCCAATAATTTTAGCACTTTTTTGACTATACTTTTGTGTTTATTTTCGCCAAAAATATTATTTATTGTAAATTTATATTAAAAACCTGCAGGAATATTTTTTTTTACTATTTACTTTTTATATGTGATAAAAACTTCGACTCAACATGTTTTATAAGCGTTTTGTTAATTTTTTATTAAGAATTTTGTTTTCTCCGAGTGTTTTTTCATAAAAACAGCTTAAATACAAATGTAAAATATCTATTAAAAGTACAAACAATTAATAAAATTCATTACTAAACGGGTTATCAACCAATGAAAACTTAAAATAAACTTTTTCACGAGTGTTCAGCTTGATTTAATTTCTTTGGTAAACATGTTTTAACCATATATTTAATATTCTGTCATTTATGTATTAAACGGTTATAAATAGAATTCAAAATATTTTTTTAATAATTTTTTGTCTCTTGAAACGTTAAGTTTTATTTATACTTAATTTTTCTATTAACCTCTCATAAAACCATCTATTAATAATATTTTGATATTTACATACAAAAAGTTGGTCTATATATGAAGTTTAAACGACGTTTTACTGTCTAATCTTAAAATTTACGTTTATTTGTTTTTTTATAAGTAATTATCAAAAATTTTATTAATACTTAGTGGTTTATAAAAACACTAATAATATTATTAAAAACTAATTGTTTAATGTTATATTACTTAAATTAATTATTTTTTAAGTTGATTTAGTATATCTAAGTTTAAAATATTAGAGTAGTTTTAGATTTTTTATTAGCAATATGTTTGCTTTTTTGCATCATTTCGTCCCTGGTCTTAAATTTTAAAAATTACATTTATTTATTTATAATTTATAATTAATTTTAAAATCCCACAAATATTTAACAAATCAGCGATGCATTAAGGAATATTTAGCAGTAAACTTTTATAGTAATAATTTTGAAAAAGTTACTAATATCAAGTTCATGTAGAAATTGAGAAAAGTTTACGTTTTACGTTTAATAATATATAAATGTATTTTTTTTAACTAAATATAAATGAAGACATCACAACTAGTTAAAAAAATTACAAAATAACGTATTTATCACAACAACACAAAAAATAAAAAGTCTATTTTTAAGCATGTATTTTTAAGACAGTTTTGCTTTATTAAATTATAATACAAAGTCTTATTTGAACTTTGTAATATTTACCTTAGTACTAATATTAAATAATAATATTACTATTATTAATTAATTATTGTTACTTAAAGTCCATTGAAGTACATTTATCTTAGATATTAAATATTATTTGTTGAGTAATATATGAAGTTGTTAAATTTTTTTTATCATTTTATAAATATTTATTTTATAGTTTTATTATTAAGTTTTGGTTTTAGTTCTAGAGAAAATTAAAGCTAAATATTTATTTACTTATGTGCTTCATACATGCTTTTGCATATAATCTTCAGTAAAATAAGCAAAAGTATTTTAAAGGATTATATGCAAAAACATATAAAAAAGTTTTCAAAAAAACTGTTTTGTTTTAAAAACTAAATAAACATTTATATATAACATTTATATATAACATTTATATATATAATCCGGTTTATATAATTAACCTCACACTTACATCACATAAAAAATTAAACCCTAATAAATTTAATTCTATAAATAAAAAAGATACCAAGATTTACTGTAAGTTTTTTTATATAAGAAAAAGACTTGAGTGTTCATGATCTCACCTTTTTTAAGTTTTTAGGGTTGCCACTTTACCTGGAAACCTGGAAAAACCTGGAATTTGACAACTATGGCTAAAATAACCAGAAAAACCTGGAATTTGAGAAATTTTGAAAAAAACCTGGATTTTTTAATAATTTTAACATTTTCACACGTAAAATTTTGATTTGACACAAAAAATTTATTATATAATTAAGATTTTTTGTCATCATCAAAATATGTTTTCGTTAAAAAACACATTTAAAGTAACTTAACAGTATTTTTTCAATGCTTTTATACTACTTAACACAGTTTCTTTAAAAGAAATTAACTTGAAACTAAATACAGTCCCAAAAATGTGTACTTTTTAAAACCTGGAAAAAAGTTGGAAAACCTGGAAAGAAAATTGAAAAAACGAGTGGCAACCCTGTGATTAGTGTTGGACTTGTTATTAGCTTAGCATAAAACTTGTTTATTGTCTATATAACTACCTTAATTTTTATTATTTGAGCAAAAAATTCATGTAACTTAGTACAAAATTCAGTTATGTTACTTATAATATGGTCAAGGAGATAGTATAAAATGTTATTACTTAAATTTATAATAATGCTAGGTTTTAATACAAGGACTTGTACAATTTATGGAGTTTTATATTTGAGAAAAACTTTAAAGATTAAACAGATAAAAAAAAATGAAAAGTTAACTCATTAGTTTAAAAAGTATTAACATACAGTAATTTTGCTTTGTAATAGATTCTCTAAATGAGATTGAAAAAAAATTACATGCTTTAAGTAAACTAAATTTTTTATAGACATAAAACTTAGAAAATTTACCATTTTTACTGCTTGATATAGCAAAAAAAGTTATTTTTGAGATATTTTTTATTAATTTTTAGTTTTCTGAGAGTATAAATAACTAAAATAACTGCAGTCAAAAATACTTGACATTTTACCTTGAAAAACCTAGTGTTAAAAGTTTAAGCCAAAAACTAAAATATTTAGTCAAAATAATTTTTACATATTAACTTTAAAACATTAAATAAAAAATAATTGGGAAAAAATATTAAATTTTAAATTTTAAATGCCATGATAGTTCTTAAGTTATTCTGAATTACTTTATTACATTTTAAATGGATTGTAGTATACTTTCGATATTTTTTAATAAATGATTAAAAAAAAAGTTTGATGAGCCAATTTTTATTTGTTTTGATTCTAAATGTTTAAAATTTAAGAATAAAATTTATACAATATAAGAAACAGTTTTAAAATACAAAGAATATTTATATAATATTCTGAGCTCTATACTGATGAAAATATTTTAAGTAACAATAAAGTATTTTTTTTGTATTTTTTATCATTCAAATTATTTGTCAGCCTCAATTTTTATTTAACACTATAAAAGAATAAAAAAACAAAATTTGTAGTTCAAAAGCCTAGAAGAACATAAGTAACTTTGACTAAATTACAAAGAAAAAGAGATCACCCTGAAAAATCATAGAAAACCTAAATGTTGAACAACAAAACTTCAAAGGGATTGACTTATCTTTATGGTAAACACTAATAAAAAATATTATTGATTTTGAACTTAAATGTGATATATTAAAAAAATTAACAATAAACCTTCAAAAGATATTAGCAAATATTAAACAAACTATTCTAAAGTTTAAAAATTCCCGTAATATTCTAAATTAGAGTTGTATTATTTTTACATAAACTAAGTATAGATTATTTCATTTCAACCTAGCCTGTCTTGTAAATTAAAATACATATTTATTAATTAATTGTTCATATAAAATATGAGCAAAATTTGTTTTACCAACATAAAGATTTATGATTTAATATACTGATAAGTAGCAATTTGTACTGAAACTGTAATTTAACTTAGTCCTGGACAAAACACTAAAGGTATTCTCAAAAGCCAAGTTTTTCGTACGCCAGGTCCTAAAATCAAATATTTTGAACTTTTGATCGTTCAATAAACTATAATTATAATATTTATAATTATAATACATAATCAATTTTAATACTTTTTTATTGGTTTTAGTAATGTTTTTGTTTCCAAAAGTTTTTGTTTACAAAGTTTTTGATATTAAAATAAAACTTTTAAATACATATCTGCCTACATAAAATTTAAAAAGTATTAAAGTAAGTCTATTTTCAAAAACAAATCAAACAGAAAACTTTGCACTAAGTTTGCTAATTACTAGGAATATAAAGTAACTAAAAAAAAGTTTATAATTTTATCTTAATGTTGTATAGTTTTACAAAACAACAATGAATAAAACTGCTGTTGAACCAACTCTTTCACAAAACAAATTTAAGTAAGCATTTATTTCTGTTTCCTTTGATGTACTTATTTTGTCAGGTTTTTTAAGAATAAGATTTACTTAATTATAGAAATAATATAAAACTAATAGAATAAAAATAAATAACCTTCAGGGAGTTAAATTAAAACATATACAGATTAAAATGGAGTTTAAGAACATTTTTAATAATAACCTTAAACTTGGATTCTTTAAAAAAAAATAATAAAATTAGAGAACTTAGGAAAATAAAAAACTAAGAAACCTAGAATCGTAATCTATTTTTACGTGTATAGTAATAAAACTTTGACAAAATGCAAAAATTCTATGAGGTTTTTTTTTGTATCGTAATTTTTTTAAGCATACTTAAAATTGCTTCAAGTATCTTTCATTTTTTTTAATACAATAATATAATTTTAAATTAAACTACTTACCAACAAAAACTAAAGAAATTGTAATAGAATTTTTAAAAATAAAGTTTTAACAATCCAGGTATTAGTACAATAAGTTTATTTACTAAATAAGAAGAATTAAAATTACTTTTCAAACATTTGTTTAAAAATACAAGAAACTTGTTCTTTATTAAACTTAGAATAGTTACAGATAACCTTAGTGAAATAAAAAAAAGTTGTAACCGAAAATAAAGTTCAATAAATTAAGCTAAATAAATTGAAACTCGTTTAAACTTTTTAGTAAGTATGTTTTTTTATTTGATAATATAAATTCAAAACTAAGTTTTTTACTAGATTAAAAAAAAATCTTGTGAATCTTTAGAATCTTGTGAATTTTTTATTTACAACGGTAGTTTTAAAACTATTTTTACTTTTGTGTACTAAAATAAGAACATGTCTTTACAACTTATTAAGGTTGCCACTCACCTAGAATATTTTGAAATTAAAAAAATCTCAGGCTACTTCAGGATATTTTGGCTATTTTTATAAAGTTAGGATAAAACAAGTTAGTTTTGATTTCTTATAGAAATCTAAAGATAATGATGACATTCAAAAATTATTTCAAAGCATATTTTTTTCTAGATTTATTTGATAAAGTTTCAATACTTTGTAATTTTATAAACCAAATTTTGTTCAAAAATATGATTTTCATTTATTTCAAAAATCTTATTTGAATATTTTAAGCCTTCTGGCTAGTTCTTTTAAATTCTTATAATAACATTTTAGTTTTTTAGTCTGAAATGTTGAGTTTGTATTACGAAGAAACATTTTATAGATATAAAAGGTTAAAAAGTCTCAATAAGGTATATAATTATAGTTTTTTTTATACTTTAGTACAATAATATTGTTTATGTACTTAATTAGTATTTAAAAATGATGGCAAAACTTTTAAATAATTTAAAAAAAAAAAAAAGCAAAACGAGTATAAAATAGTGTTGGAAAATTTTTATAATTACTATTTCTTCTAAATTTTAAGAAAATCTAATGCAGAAGAATACTCATATAACCTTACTTTAAATTATTGAAAAGAAAAATGCAAATGAGGTGTAAGTAGTTTGTGGCAAATATATTTTTAAGAGTTTGAAGAAAACTCAAGGTCACTAAAAGAGTTGCAACCCTACTATTGTAAAAACTTTTATAAAAAAATTCTAAGTAAAATACAAATGTAAGTATAACAAAAAAAGTGTCCTAAAATTTTGACTTTTTATGTAAATTTCTATGAATTACATGAAAATGATGATTGATTATTAGGTAATGTTGCAAAAATTTGTTAATTTTTTGGAATAATTTTCTATTTTAACAAATTAAATATTATATATTTTGTGTGCATGCATGTAGTTTGTAAAATTCTTTAAAAGAAAGCTTGTAGATTAAAAATTTGTTGAAATTAATAATGATGTATGTATAAAAAATCAGTTTATGTGTTTTTAAAGTTAAGTAGTAAGGTGAGATTTCAAGGTATATTTAAAACATTTAAAAGTATATTATGTAATGAAAAAACTATTCAGAAATAAGTACAACTATTTTTTAGAATTAAAAGTTTTTTAATCCATTTCATCAAAAATCTTGTTTTAATTTACACAATTTTTTTGTATACAATTAAAACTAATTGTATACATATGTTTAAGTTTAACTAATAGTTAAAAAAACATTTAATTCAAAATTACCTTTGTAATTGATGCTTATAGAACTATTTAAGCTTTACATTAGAAGCAAAAAATACAAGTGTCATACTATATTTTAAGTAGTGTGATTTAAGTTTTGTATTATTTACAGCTGTAGTATCTATAAAATTAATTATACTTAAAATTATATTTGAATATGATTTTGAACAACTCAAGATCTCGTTGTTTAAACGAGTGAAACATTGTATAGTAATAAAATATATCAATGATAAATAAATAAAATTTAGAAAATTTATCATTGATCATTCTTCTTTTATTTAAGTCGAGAACTTTGATTGCAACCTTTAAAGTAAAAAATACGCAATAACTAAAAATATATTAATTTGATGGATAAAATTGGTTTATAACTTTTTAAGTTTTTTTGTCTGAAGTTAGTGTAAAATAGAATAAATATCTACACTTTTTGATTATCTGCATTTTTAATATTCTGTACATTTAATTTTTCTCTACACTATCTACATGTATAATCTGATTGTACATGTGTACCCTTCTTTAATGATGCAAAAACTCACCAATAAGTTTATAAAGAAAATAACTTTCAAGTATATGGTAAACTGTACATGAAGCAATTTATTTGACAATGTCTTTCTATACCAAATATTCAGTATATATACAGTAGACTACCGCTTAAGTACGCAAATTGAACCCGACCAAAAAGTGCGTATTTAGCACGGGTAGTGCGTACTTTTTGACGACATAGTATTATATGAAATTTAGTTGTTTATTTTCTTTCTTACAACTAGCCACCAAATAATTAAGCCAAATAAACAAGTCCTTTTATTTTAAATAACATTTAATACATAATTCTAATTTGCAAAATTCTTTGATAGATTTTAAAATGAATTATTTTTTCTATAAAAAGTTTCTATACAATTAATACATGCATTTTAAATAGAAAGTCAATGTCAGTCAATGATATAAAAAAGACTATTAAGCCATATTTTCCATATTTTGTTTTGTTAGAGGGAAAGTAACAAACTACATTGTGTTTACTAAACATTTTCAAAACATCAATGTGTGTACATTTGAATTAAATTATGACTTAACTATGTTGTATTTGTAGGTTTTTTTAACTTTGTCATCTAGATTTATTTGTTTTATAGCTTTGCAGCTAAAATATCATTATTCTTTTCACTTTTCTGCAGCCACTACATAAGTATTTAGTTTATTAACATTTAATAACAGGACTGTAACAATCTCAGGCCTCTTAGACTACTCAGGATTACTCAACCTAGTTTAAAATTTTTGAAAGTCTCAGACTTACTCAGCAGTTTGGCCATTTTTGTCTTTCTAGATAAGTGCGTACTTAAGGCGGGGTGCGTACCAAAAAAAGTGCGTACTTAAGCGGTAGTATACTGTAAAATCAATTTTATAGCTTTTTTATTGTTTCAATACTCAAAAGTTGAGACACAAAACAACTTCGAAACAAAAACTGAAATTTTTTGATATTATAAAAGTAAACTTTTATTTACAGTTTGATCTTTGCTACAAGTCCAGTTTTTGTGTTTGAGATTTAAGTTTTTACAGTTCAGTTGAGTTTTCAGAGTTAAGAAATAAAACTATGATTTAAATTTAGATGTAAAGCTAATATTTTTTTTAAACATAAAATAGTTTTAAATATAAATACAGTTACAGTTATACAAGATTAAATATGTTCTACAATAAAAATACATATAATCAGTGTTAACATTTTATTTCAGTAAATTTAAAAAAAGAGTTTGTCTTTTTTTAATTTTCTTTTAATCTATTTCAATTGTTACTTAATATTATTATATTTTCATTTTTTAGATATTTTTGTATTAGTTAGTATATACCTACAAAACTATGTTTTATGCTGTTCACAAAGGAAGAAAACCCGGAGTTTACAATGATTGGAAGACTTGTAAAGCTCAAACTAAAGGTTACAGTAATGCTGTGTTTGAAAAATTATCGAACATTATTTAAGAAAAGATTATTCATCAAACATTTATTTTCCTTCTACATTTCAAAATAACTAATTTACTTACGATGGAAAAAAATATTTAAAGCTAAACTTTTAATGAACAAGACTGTTTTTTAATAATTAAAGTTTTAATAAAACAACAAGGTAATGATATTTTGTTGTTGTCAAAATTTGTCGTTATTGTAATTATTAAAATTAATTATTATAATCTTGTTTAAAAAAATTAACTAGTTATCAAGTAGTTTCTGTTCCTTTTATAAGTTAAATATACATTATTTCATATTAACTTAGATGATAAATTATCATATGGTCTATCTAACACAGGGGTCGGCAAACTGCGGCCCGCGGGCCAATTGCGGCCCGCGAAGGGTAAATCTGCGGCCCGCGAGCACGTTATTTTTTTGAATGGAATGCGGCCCGCGAAAGAAAATATTGTGGCCTGCTGAGCAAAATTATATTTCAACTTAAATTTTTTCTGTTATTCGATTTAATTTGATTAATTTGGTTTTAAGTCTCTGTATAATATTCAAAAATAATAAGAAGAAATTACTGCTTTAGTTTAAAAATGTGAAAAAGACAGATAGGCATTCTAACAGGATATTTTTCTCAATTTCATAATAACTTCTTTTTTACAACAGCAAGTAAATATCTGAAAAAAGAATGTAAAGAGTGCTTGGATTTAATAAGTTAGATTTATAATACCTATTATCAAAAAAACTAAGTGCAAATGTTTTCAATTTTGTACAAAAGTAATGCACAGTAATTAACTAAAGTGTCATTTCTTGATAGTTTAGATATTCTTTCCAATATTTTTTATACCTAAGTTTCTTTTATATATTTTTTATTTGTAAATGTTATGTTTTAGTGTAAAAACATTTAAAATAATATAGTAATAAGAAAAAAGGTTTTATTAAGTTTTGTTCTGACACATTTAATTTTTTAGAAGTTTTCTTTGCACTTGAACTAATTTAAATGCACACCAACTTAAAAAAATGCTCATATTTAAAATCACTTTTTATAAAGTACTTTAGTTAGTTTAAGTTTAGTTTATGCATAATTTTCTAAGTTTGTTTTTTGTACATGTAATATCTAAATTTGTACAGACACAATTAAAACAATATATATGACATAAACTAATATAGTTTTTGTTAGGTATACATTTTCATTTTTCAAACATTGATTTTGTCAAACTAAGTTAACTTTTATGCTTTGCATATCAATACACGCATTTGCTTTTTTTGGAGCTACCTATATAATACAAACTAGACTTAGGGATAGTTTATAAACATTGACGCACACTCAGACTATCACCATTTGAAGACTTCAAATCTCAGGCCAACTAAGTCATTTTATAAGTTTTTGGCTAGAATTGTTTTACGTATACAAAAATATCAGGATAGTTTTTGTTAATTCAGGCTGGCTTTTTTGCTTAAAAGAGTGGCAAATTAAACTTATGATGTAAGTTTTGCGCAACCCAAAGTGTTAGTTTCAGTTATAATATATGTTATAATATATCAAGTTCAAGCTTTGAACTTGTAAATTTATGCTTAAAAATTTTGGAAAAAAACTTGAATTTGAGAATTTTTGAAAAACCCTTGAGTTTCAAACAATTTTTACATGTAAAGTAGTGAAATTTTAATTTGACCCAGAAAATTTAGCAAATAAACATTTCTTTATTGAAAAATATACTAAAGTAGCTTAACAGTATTTTTTAATATTGATATACTTTATAAGACACTTTTTAAACTTTAATTAAACTTTATACTAAAAATAAAAGAAGGAATTGTACTTCTAAAAACTTTTAGTGCATTGCACCTTTACTTGTAAAATTTCACCGATGGTTGTGCTTCGTGTTTAAACTAAACCAAGAAATTATACTAAAATTTCAAAGTTTTAAAAACATCTCTAATAAAAATTCTCAGATGAGCAATAGTTTTTCTATCAGTGCTCTTATCTTAAAATATTGATTAAAGTCATAATTTGATTTATGCGACTTTATAACCTTAATGCATTTCCTAAATAGGACTTTTTGTTGTCATTGAAAAAATAAACAAAAATTTTTTATTACTGCCAACAAAAATTCTTTAAAAAAGTTTTCAATTATAAACGGTATCTCATAATTATTAATAAATTTTGCTACTTTATAACTTGCCTTAACAACTTTTTTCTGATAATTCTGTAGTTACTGAAGATAATCATGTGCTTTGTTGGAACTGACTTTGGTGATTTGTTTTTTTAACGTTTCTCGCAATAACTCCTAACTAAGGTTTTTTTTTGTTGCTCGTCTTTTATTTTACAACTAATATTTTTAAATTCTTATTGCAGATAAAGAATTGCTGTAAGAGGTTTTTCTCTTTGCTAATGACTCAATTAAGTTTTATACTTTTGTTAAAAATGTTTAATAAAGTAAATTGTCTATTCCAGCTGACTTATATTTTTTTGGCATGTAATTTGTTTACTGTTAATAAGTTTCGTTATTTCTTTATGTTGTGAACTTTGTTTTAACTGGGTTGCTACACAAACAGGCTATTTTAAAAGCTTGAAAACTCAGATGTGTGTAAAACTTTTACTTCAAACACTTTAAATAAATCTTAGAATTCCCTGAATAGTTTTTATCACTGTAGTGTAGTTTACTAATTGTAGTTTTTTCTTGTTTTTTTACACTTTGTGTACTTTTTAATGATAATGATATATTTACTAGGTACTTAAGCTTAATTTACAGCGATTTACTAGAATATTAAACTTTTAATGAACTTAGGCTGGTTTGATACAACTCAGATATTTTTGCTTTTTAAGTGACAACCATGTAAAAGACTAGTTACTAATAAGATATTTTATTTAAGTACTCGAGAATTATTTATGTTAAAGAATTTGTTAAAGTATTGTTAAAGAATAAATAAATCTATAATAGAAAAACAGGTATTAATTTTATTAAATTAACTACTTACTAACTTTTTTAATGAATGTAAACTATCTAACACGCAAAAACTTTTTTTTGAAGTTATAGAAATATGAAACAAGGGGTTGATAATAAACAAATATATAAAAGTAACTAATAAATTGTCTTTCAAGTTTGGTTTTTATAGAGAGTTATATTGTATGTAAAGTTACAAAAGTATTAAATTTAACTTAGTAAGTGCTTATGAAAGTAGATAGTTTATTAACACTTAAGTATATTAGTCATTGTAAATTTTATTCTAACTTTATTTAATTTAATTTAAATAGTCATTCTATGTATAGCTAAAAGTTATTTAAAATGATAAGGTGAATAAAAGTAAAACTTTTCTCTAGTGTGACTAAAACTAAAACCAAAAGATTAATCAAATGTCACTTAAACTAAAAATACGGCCCGCGAAGACTTTGTAAACTTGAAATTTGGCCCGCGACCACCAACTGCCTGCTGACCCCTGATCTAACACAAGTAACATCAATTAACAAAATTAGGAAAGTAACTTTTAGAAAATAACAAAAACTTTGTTTTGTCTTTAATGATAAAACAACAACATGTACAGAAAGCCATAAATTTTAGAAAAATGACCTTAAACAAGTAAGTACAGTATAGTATAGTGTAAAAACGACTCTTCTATCATAGAAACTGCACACCATATATTTACTATTAAAGACATAAATAATATTTGTTTAGCTATCAGTCATTTTTTTATTTATTAATTTTTATAATTAACATTCGTAATAATAAATTGATGTTTTTAAATCATCAATTCTACATAATAAAATTATATTTTAGTTTAGTATTTATGTTAAGAAGCATTATGTTTGTTTATAATTTTTTGAAATTTTATTTATTTTTAAACCAACTTCATCAATATTTTTCAGCTTTTAATTAGTATTTAATTACAAAATGCCATGTAAAACATGTAAAGCGTTTTATTATGCTGTCCACAAAGGCAGAAAGCCTGGAGTGTACAGTGATTGGAAGACTTGTAAACCTCTTGTGCACAAGTTTGAAGGTGCTGTATTTAAAAAGTTTCCTACGAGAGAAGAAGCTGAATATTTTGTAAAGTATGGACGTAAGCCCTATATGATTAAAAAGACCAATGAACCAAGTATTTCTACATCAATTACTTATGAACCAAGTACTTCGAGACCCAGCTCTGTTGAACCAGGTACCACTAACTCCAGTACTTCAAGAGCAAGTTCTTCTAATTCAAGTTCTTCTAGTTCAAGTTCTTCTACATCAAGTATTTCTACATCAAGTACTTATGAACCAAGTACTTCGAGACCAAGCTCTATTGAACCAGGTACCACTAACTCCAGTACTTCAAGAGCAAGTACTTCTAATTCAAGTACTTCTACATCAAGTACTTCTAACCAAATTACTTCAGTCTAGGGAAGAGAGAAGAACATTTAGTAACTTGATTAACAATTATTTAAAAGTTTTGTTAAACAGTTAATAAATGACAAATATTTACTTGTTGAATTTAAAAATTAGTTGTTTTGATACTTATTTAGTTTTCAATTTGAGTGAATAAAAAATTAAAATTAACTTAAAAATTTTAATTTGTTGTAATAACAACTATTGTTTTTCATTAGAATATATTTTTTTGAAACAATCCTTAGTTAAACACTTATACATACTTTCTAAGTTTTGCTTATTGTATTTTGATATTGTGTATTTCCACTAAGGTTGTTTTATAAGATTAACATTTATATTTTCCTATAAACTTCAGTTAAAATTTATACAAAATAAACCAAATCTGACCAAGTAAAATCAGTATGGAAACTCAGGTTATAAGGTGTTTATATCTTTAACATTTCAAATATAGTTTAAACTTCTAAACTGTAGTTTAAATTATTGTTTTTCTTTAGTGTACTATTTATGCTGCTATTCATGTTTAGTTACTATCCTGCTTAAATGTTCATTTCCTTTAAATTAAAAAAATGTTTTAAAGTTTGCAATGCCAATAGTAAACTAAGTTAATTGTAACATTACAGTGCTTTTAGTTTAATTTTGTTTATTATTAGAGCTATATGCAAAATTTAAGTTTAAAATTGTTTTTTAAAGAACTTAATTTTGCTAAATAAATTTGTTCTTTTACCTCCATTGTAGATAAATCTGGGGAGAATTGTAATTATTTGCGTGGCTACAACTGAATAATTATGTTAGTAGTTAAATTCATTATGTTTTGTTCTAATTGATCGTTCTTGTAGTTGTTCATTAATAAAAAAAAAACAGGAAAAAACTATGTAGGATATTGATTATCCGAAAAATCTAAAAGTTACTATGTAAAGTTTTTTATCAGTATAAACATGTTGTTTAACATAAAGCATCCAATTTTTAAAATTATTTATCATATACTTTACAATTAAAAGAGGTAAGTAAAAAAGGTATGTTTTAAATATGTTATATAGGTATTGTCATAAAAACATTGTAATATTGCTTTGAGGATTATTATTGTTAAGATAAAATATCCTACTTGCTTTTGATTTTAGTTTTGTGAAAAATTCTGTGTTTTGGAGATTATTAAATGTTAAGAATTTATTTGCTTCATATTGTTATATAATATGATACAGTACTTGTTTATTTTATAGCATATCTACGTAAATAAGTATTTTTATACTACTTTTTTTTCACTAACTTTCAAAAAAAATAATCTTCATATAAGTTAGTATTTAGTAGACTCATAACCTGAAAAAAAAGGGTCAGTTTTTAAATTCATTCTTTAACCTCTAGTCTTTAACGGTAATTTATTTTTATGTTGAGTTAAAAGCGTTCAAACATGTAATTAATAAAAAAATTAAAATATAACAATTAAATGTTATAATAATTAATGTTTGTTTACTAGACTTTGTTTGCTTGAAAATTTAAAATTTTTTTTTACCCAAAAACAAAACATTTTGTAATTTTTTAATACTTGTTTTGCTTATAAGAAATTGAAACAACTTTAAATTTACCTACACTTTTGTATACTTTGTATTAATTTAAAGACCTGTTTAGATACGTTCAATTTAGATACTAGTTTATATGGATAACATAAAGTTTAAAATATTAATTTTTATTATTTCAGGATCAAAAGTCTTTTATGAAAATATACTTACTAAAAAAGTTAGTTGTATAAAAAATTTAAAAAATAAAAGTGTTACACAAAATATATCTGTAACACTTTTATTTTTTCCTACTTACATTAATTATAATTTTTCATTGAAGAATGTATGTGTTATATACAGTGGTCTTCATATATTGATTAAAGTGTGTCATTACATAAAAACTTTGTTTAAAACTTCAAAATTAACAAAACTGTTTCAACAACTAGTCACAAGTTTTGAAAGCCCTTCCAAGCAAATATCAATCAAATAGTTCTATAACCTAGTAGTCTTCAAAGTACACACGGTTTTTTTTGGGTCACACGAAATTTTTAGAGTTTTTGCAGTTGAAGTTTATTTTAGTTGTTAAACAGTGTAGTTCAAGATTATTGTTATATTTAGCCCTGGTGCTTTTTTATTCATTTTTTAATTATTCTACTCATTTGACCATTTTAAAGTTCTTCTTAATATATACATTAATTTAGTGTGAACGATCTTTTCTAGAATACGCAGCTATAATATAATAGAAGTAAAAACTCTTCTAAAATACATTAATGTAGAGAAAGACCTAGTAAATATCTAAAAACTATTAAAACCTAAAGGATACCAAAAATGCTAATAAGTTATCTTAATAATTTTGTTAATGTATTTGACAAATTTTGAATGAATTATATAATGAATTAGTTCAGCTGGTTTAAAATGAAATAAGCTAAAAATTTATGTAAAATAAATATCAATTTTCTAGTAATGGGAGGGTTGCCACTTAGGAAAAGTAAGGATGACTAGTTACAAGATTTTTATGCTTTCAGGTTTATTTATTTTAATTTTCTACCATTTGTAGAAAACTTTGTCTGAAATCTAATGACATCTTTTTTATATATTTGTTTAATATCGTAATAAATGATTACAAACTATAAAGTTTAACGAACTTGCAAAATAAAACAAAACGCAAATGAAAGTAAATTGTATAAATGTTACTATAAACGTATCAGTAACGAGTTATTATTATTGGTATCTATATTTTTTATTAGTTATATAACTAACTCAAAATATTTAAAGAGATAGCCTTTATATAAAAACAGTGTTTGAAATATTGAAAATACAATTGAAACAAAAGCATATATAATAATTAAATAGTAAGTTTATATTAAATTTACGTAACTAAAAATAAAGATAAAAAACTATATCGTAGTATTTTGACAACTTAGTTGAACTAAATGTTTAATAAATTCTCAGCAAAAAAAAAGAGTATTTTTTTTGTACTAGAATTAAAACCGCGCTAAAACGATTAATTTCTTTATTTACAAAAAGTATATATTAACAAAAGTGTTTTAGTTTACAATAATTACTTGTTAACAAAAGTGTTTATTTAAGCACAATTTCGTTATAAATAATTTTGTTTAGTACATATAATATACCAAAGAATTTAGGAATAAAACTGTTTAGTTTTATTGAAGTCAAAAACACTGAACTATAAAGGATACTTAAATAAATACTTGGTTTTGTTTCATATGTTGAAAGTTGAAAACACTCTCATAAAATTTCCTTAAAACATCATTTATAAATACATTAATGCATATTAATATACAGTTTTATATATTGCATTTACACGACTTACTTGTAAAAAAGTATGAAGAAGTCACAAAGTCGTAAATATATTGATATTTTAAACAATTTAGCTAGTTATAAATTTTGGGTATATACAAATAACTACTTAATTATTTATACGTCTGCTTTAAGTACTACTTGTAAGTTTTTAAAGTTTTTTTTATAACTTTTTGTTGAAATAAATGGTTCTAAAATATTAAGTAGTGACACTGATTATTTTATCATTTTTTTTATAAAACTAATAACTTACATTTTATAATTTTAACTTTTAGATAAATCCTAGAACTTAGAGTTACGGATCGTTAAATCCTCTTTTAAGAAAAGTTTTGAATAAAAAGTTTATTATTTAAAAAAAACTTATTTATTGAGTAGTTTAAATATACTAAAGTTTCCATGTTTTAACTTATATTGAACTAACAATGAGAACTTCATTAAAGTAACTGAATTTAGACATTTTTTTTAAATATCGGAATATTTTAATCTTACGTTTTAAATGATCACAAGTAGAACTTTTTTAAGATTGTATCTAAAATAAGGTTTTCTATTTTCTAAGGTTAATTAACAAAATATTGTAATATGTTAGTAATACCTATAAATATTTTGATTTAAATAATGTAAGCTTTTGACAAAATCTTTTAAAAACTTATAAAAAACACTTTAAATACGAATTTTATTCTAAATAAAAATAATTGATATAAATTGGAATTTAAAAAATTTGTCTATCTCTTACGTAACTTTGTAACTTTAAAAATAAACATAATTTATAAATCGTGCAAACAACTTTTAAAAAAATTCTAAAAAGTGGATATAAATTTACACTAAAGTTATATAATTTAAAAATGTAGTAGTTAAAAAACCAAGATGGATATTAAATTCTAATCTTAGTGATCGGAAAAATACGGTATGTGAGCCAAATGGCGAATCCGAAAATAATTAGTCCTTGGTGGGCAGAATCATTTTGAATTATTAATCTACCGGATCCAATATACGCATCAGACAGGATAATCTTTATTCAATTGCGAATCTGGCCGGATTCAAATTAGAAACTTCTACCTTTTTCGGCTGGATCCTAACTTAAAGTTTGTTTGGATCCCGCCTGAAATTAATGTTAAACGGCCTGATAAATCTGTCCTGTTATTTCGAAACTATTAAAGTAACAAAAATTTCTCAGGTATGACATTATAATTAGTGTTTATTAGTACTCCAATTTCTATATATACTACAACCCTAGACAGAACTAATACTAATTTTACAAATACTATAATTTGGTTATTAAAAATTACTTAGGATAAGTGTTGACTTGTTAAGTTTACCACAAATTTTTTCAATTATTTTAAGAGCTGCGTATTGTCAAACTTAATTTCATAGTCACACCAAACTCATTATAAAGTAAAAATATATTCGTTTCTGTTGATATCACTGATTGTTCTGTATTTACAAGTGTTGCAAAATGCGTCAAGTTATTCATACTGAGAATGCAAAAAAATAGTTCGAACTCTAACCTTAATGAATTTACTACAAAGTAAATTTCATTAACATGAAAGCAAAATATGAGAAACAATCCTTATTGGAAAATTGAGTAAAATCTTTAGAATTTTATTTCATTTGAAAAAAAATTCTAAATTTGCGGTTTTAGGCCCCAAACGTGTCTTAAAACTTTCTTAAACTTATTTAAATGTAAAGTTGAGGAGATTGATTGAAAATGGTTGTCAATTACTTATTGTAAAATGATAAATAATAAAAAAACTGATTTTTTTTGAATATTAATACGTACAACTCTCATTTTGTTTGGGAAGAATGTTATTTTTGACTCGCCCATTTTTTATGAATGTTAATTGCCAAAGGTAGATATGTAAAATATAAGATTTAAATAAAAACTTTGCTTTTGGTATTTTGACAAAACAAAGTTATGAGTTTGAACAAAACAAAATTTAAAACAAAACGTTGTTTTTACAAAAAAAAAAAATTTAATCATGTTTTTAAAATTTAACAATTATATTTAGTTTTGTAAAAACATGGTACTAAGTTTTTTACAAATTTCGTAATGTTGATCTTGGCGGTACACTTTTATTTCATGCGCGGAGCGAATTCCATCAAAATTAAAAAGTCTTTGGGGTACTCTGTGGGCCGTATGTTTTCCACCCCTATCCTAAGAGGCTGATGTGTTAAGAAATTGTTAAACTAGAACTGGAATTACTTACTTAGATATTACATCAGAAAAACATTTTCAACACTTAAATATGATCGTTATAATAAACTATAACAGCAATAATTTTAGAACAAACTTGCAAGAACATAATTATATTACATCTGTCTGCTTGAAGAAGGTTTACTATAAATATTTTTTTTTCTTTTTATGAAGAGTATACAACTAATTATAACTATACATTTGATAAAAATATTGCATCAGATGTTGTTGATTCTCTCCTGCTCTTAATTTTCTTTTAATCTAAACACTATCCAAGTTGCATCAAAAATAAAATTCTTGTTTACTAACTTTACATACTTTACATTCAAGACTATGACTCTAAATTTTAGAAAATTAATTTTATTTTTCATAATTTATCAATCAATACTTAAAAACTTGTAATAGACTTTTTGAAATCTGAATATGTTAAATTTTACTGTTATTGTTATATAAAACTTATCATTTTTTTAAATTCCAGCTTTTTCCATTACTTTTTTATGAAAGTTCAGGTTTTTTCAAATTTTCTCAGTTTCCAGGTTTTATGGCTAACCTGTAAATATTGTACAAAAAGTAAATCTTAACTTATATTTTTATACATACTAACTTTACTAATACTTTTACATATACAAAGATTTTTTTTTTTACATAAATACATTCTATCAAAAATTCCTATTGTACTAAACTGCTTTAAAAAAAAATTGAGGCTCTGTTTGGAAAACTAACTTAAATAATACTTAGTTATTTACACTATTATAATCAAAAAATATCTCAAGGTAAATTACCCAGCTGTGCTTTTAATTATCATATGTTGTACATTTTCGGAAACACCTAAAAACATTGAATAAAATAATACAAAAGTACCTTAATTTCAATACTTTAGAGTATAAGGTTACAGTTAAAAGCAATAATAATCATTTTAAACAAAAAAAACCGGAGTTTAAAAATTTAAGTACTCTAATTAGTCTTATACAGTAACTGTGTTAAACAACAGACTAGAAAGTTCAAAGAATTAAACGATTTTTTAATTTAAATACAAGTGAGACAGTACAATATTTCTATATTTAAAGCTAAAGCTTTTTGTATGTACTAAAGTTATTTATTTTCTTTTACTTACACAAGATGTTTAATAAGCTAAACATGTGTTTGTATACAATTAGATATGCAAAATATCAAAACATGATTTATTCAGTATTAACTTATTGATGATTACTAAAGCTGAATCATTCTAAAATACATAAGTATAGAGAAGCTACTTTTAAGTTTGATTTTATGAGACAGTTGCTTAAAAATACTAGTAACAAATTAAAGAAATGTGTAAAATTTGATAAGAAATGTTAGAGAGCTTTACGAGGGCATTTTTCAATTTCTTACTTTGAAAAATGTTTCTGAATATTTTTTTATTAAAAAAATTGTTTAAAAAAAATCAACTATCGTATTTATTTTAAGTTTTGTCATATCAAAACTTAAAATAATATTTCTACCAATATAAAAAGTATTATAAAACTTAAAACAATTATAGTCTACTATAAAATTAAAACAAAAATTTATTCGAGTAGGTAAATACTAGAATTAAAATACAACCTTGAAATGAAGATTTTTGACAATTGAAGTGATTAATCAGCACCATTTATTAGCTTATACTAACTGAAAATGCACCTTATTCAACATATTTTAACTCACGCAGTTTATGCAAATAAGTTGTACTTTTTACCTTGTATTCAACACATGTTTTCATTTTTTGAGTTGATATTTTTAAGTCTAAGAAAGTGTCTAAAATTTTCCGTTGTTTTAGAATAATTGTCGTACTTAATAAACTGTTTGAAAACTTTTAAAACTCGTGTCTGTAAGGTTCTTGCTTGCTATAAATCTATTTAAGTTCAATCTTCTTCTAAACTACATATAAGGTAAAACTTTTTTTTTCTTCAGTTAAACCTTTACAAATGTAAAATAAAGTATTACAGTTTATAAGCTATTTTGTAAGTCTAGCGCAAGCGTTGTACAGTCATGAGCGCCTATTACCACGTTAAAATCAGTTAGTTTCCATTTTCAGCTTTTATATTTGCACAGACCTGATTAGATAATAGAATTAATACAAACATTAGGCGAACCTAAACAGTTTTGTTTTGTTTATTAAAAAATAATAATTTTTAGATTTAATATATTTGAATAAAACCTTTAAAACAGTTATCTCATTAAAAAAACCAAAAATCAAATAAAGTCGACTGACCGTCTACCTTTTATTCATTAGTAAATATCTACCTAGACCTAGAGTGAAAAAAACAATGAAACTTAAACAGACTTGTTAAAACAACACGTACGAAGATGATGAAAATTAGTTTAGTTTATCTTTTTTTTAAATTTTCAGTTAAGTTTATATAATATATGAGGAGTAATACTATTTGGTTCACTTTTTTGTTTAAAAACTTTTTTGTTTAAAACTTATGTCGATATATTTACTATTTTATAACTAATTTATTTAAATAAGTTAAACAACGTAAGCACAAACAATAAAAGAAAAAAAAAGGCACTTTATTTAAAAAAATACTTATACTTAAAATAATTACGAGCAAAACATCGTAGAACTTATTTTATAAAGTAAATGTAATTGTAAATAAAAAATACTGTTATTTTAAATACTAATTCAGTTTGTAATAAAAATATTTTGGATATTATATAAACTTCAATAAAAGTTTTATAAAAGATTAACTGAACGAAATTTGATAACCCTCAGATTAGTTACATTAATAAACAAAGCTAATAAGTGGTTATACATAAAAATTACGTTTCTCTACTAAATAGAACAAAAATGTTCTAAATTGTTTAAAGACTTTCGTTCCATTATCTAAATAGGTCTTTGCAGGTTGTTTTAAGCTTAAGGTAGATACTTACAGACTATAAAACAACAATATATTAGTCGACAACTATACAACGCTTGCGCTAGACTTACAAAAAGCTTACAGACTGTAACATGAAAACCTTGTATCTGAATATTACATATGTACCAGTTTATATTTTTAATTTACTTGTTTCAAAATATTATTCAACTTATCTATGTGACAATAACATATAATATGAATGTAATTTAAGCAGCTTACTTGAAGAATTCAACAATGCAGAACTAAAAAAAAAACAATCTAGTAAATCTTATTAATTTGAAAAACTTATTTCTATTTAAGTAGGTTAATATAAAGAAAAACTCAAAAAAAAAACGGAAAACAACTTAAATTTGTCACAATTTAAAATATAGTG
Organism: Thalia democratica; assembly: GCF_965202585.1. NCBI lineage: Eukaryota > Metazoa > Chordata > Thaliacea > Salpida > Salpidae > Thalia > Thalia democratica. The sequence continues at coordinate 1,666,813 of NC_139172.1, read as the reverse complement.
ATTATTAAAAAAAAATTTATTCGAAACAAACATTTATAATAGTAAATCTAAAAACAAGAACTCTTTTACTAATTGGGTTAGAAACGATCTAGTTAGATATAATCGAATCAGAAATGATCGGGTTAGATATGTTCGGGTTAAAAGTGATTGGGTTAGAAATGATCGCGGGTTAGAAATGTTATTAACCATCATGTTAGTGATACATGTATATTACATGTATTATTTAGAATATAAAATAGAAGATAATAATTTTAAAGCATACTAGAAACATATAGTTAAAAATAATAGATAGTTACAAACTTTTAATAAGTTAAAAAAATATTCAAACAGTTTTTGATAGTTAATTTTGTAAGGTATCTCGTTCAGTGATGTCTGTTTAAAATATTTATTATTTAAAATATTAATTAAAATTATAAAGTTTTAAAACTTTTTTACAGATATGAACACAAAAACTATTAGCACATTAATTTTTTTTTCAAGTTTATATATTGAATTTTTTGATATTTGTTAAAAAAATATGTCATTTCTTTCAAAATATAAACGCTTAAAGTTACCGCAAGAGTAACTACTGATCTACAAGTCTTTTCGAGGAGATATTTGCAGATTTTTTTCATTTTGTTTGAAACAATGTTCTAGTAGTAGGCGAGAGATTGTCAGTTTGGACAGAAGTATTTTCAACACCCATCGGAACTTCTCAAGCAGGTTCGCGTCGTTTGATTATGTGCCTACGAGACTAATTTTCTTGATATCGAGTACCTTAGGAGATATCAAGTAATGCTGGACCAGAATTTTCGTCTAGTTTTAAGGCTTAATTAATAAAGTTGTACAATTTTGTAATAGGAAAGTATGTTAGTATAGGAGCTTGAAACTTTTTCAATTTTCAATATAAAAATACTGTACAAACTTAAAAAAATTTACGTAACTAAAAAATATATAACTTACAAGTTAGTGGCAACAATATGGAACAACTTGTATTACAATACGTATTTGAGAAAATTGAAAAATAACGAAAATACAGATCTGATTATTTGGAAAAAATGAACGATATTGTTGGTGATTCAACAAAATTTAAACTTTTAGGAGAAGCAAAAGAACTAGATAATATTGATAAGGTGGAAAGTGAAATTATTAAACTTCTGAAACAGTTATTATTCACGAATGAAGTTAGTGAATCATTATTTAATTTAATTAAGCCAGTTGGATCAGTTACCCCACGTTTGTATGGCTTATCAAAAATTCATAAAGAAAACATTCCTTTGAGGCCTATTTTATCTATGGTTAACTCAGCACAACATAAGTTGGCAAAGTTTTTAAACTCGTGTCTTGAACCAGTTTTAAAACACTTTTTGTCATATTGTTTAAAGGATTCATTTACGTTTGTAGACAAAATTAAAGAAATGGAAGCTAGTAATACGTTTATTGCGTCTTTTGATGTTAAAAGTCTTTTTACTAACATACCGTTGGAAGAGGTTATTGAAATTTGTGTTAATACATTGTTTAAGTTAAGTAAACCTACAATTAGCAGAATTAATTTTAAAAAACTTTTGAAACTTGCAACTTCTGGTGTCAAGTTTAGTTTTAATTCGTTAATTTATTCACAACAAGACAGGATAGCCATGGGATCCCCCTTGGGACCAACATTAGCAAATATATTTATGGGTTATATTCAATTAAAAGTTGTTCCTGCGTTCATAAATAATTTATTGTATCTAAGGTATGTGGATGATTGTTTTGTTTTACTTAAAAGCGAGAAAACTATGGATAAATTCTTTAATATTTCAAATAATGTTCATGATTCTATAAATTTCACAATAGAAAAAGAAAACAATGGTGAACTTGCATTTTTAAACGTACAAATTAAACGAAAAGCAAAAAGATTTTTAACTTCGGTTTACAGAAAGAAAACTTTTACAGGATGTTATTTAAATTTTCATTCAAACTGCAGTTTAATGAGAAAAGTAAATTTAATAAGAACTTTGTGTCATCGGGCACACAAAATTTGTTCTCCGGAGTTGCTGCTAAAAGAAATCAAACAAATCATAACACTAATAAACAAAAACGGTTACCCACAAGAGTTAGTTAACAAAACAATTCATTTACATGTAAAAAATTTGGATAGAATAAAGACAATAGGACCGGAAAATGTGTAGTTACTTTAAAAATTCTATTTATTAATAAAAGCTCAGAGATGTTAGAAAAGAAAATCAGACAATTAGTAAGAAGTACTTATTACGCAGCGAACCCTAGAATTGTTTTTACCTCTAAACCACTAATAACACCAGGTGGTAAGGATCTAGTATCAAAATTAAATAAAAGTATGGTAATCTACCAGTACAGTTGCTGTTGTACAGCAAGTTATATTGGATTAACAACTAGACATCTTAGGAAGAGAATAAAAGAACACATACCAAAATGTGTAGAGAATTTTTGCCTGTCAGATAAGAAAGATGATATACCGGTTAAGGTTTTAAAGGCATCTAAACGTTCATCTATTTCAGAACATTTAGTTAGTAATCCAACTTGTGCAAACAACTATAATATAGATAGATTTAAAATTATTAAATTTGTAGCAATTTTTTTGATTTGATTAAATTAGAAGCCATTTGTATTTTGTTAAGGAAACCTGTTTTATGTAAGCAAAAAGATTTTGACTATACTGTTTCTTTATTTTCGTAACACTTTATAAGAATTGTTTTCATTTTATTTATGCTTAGTTTTACTGTAAATCAATTATAACGAAAATAAACTTATTTGGTTTTAACTTTAACTAATTGCTTTTGTCTTTTATTAATCTCTTGATTACTTGATTACTTGGTTATCTTATCATTTTTTATCATTGTACTCTACTGAAGAGAATTGATCAAAATATATTTAGTGTTTTTGAAAGTTTGTGTCTTGTATAACTTATTGTAATATACTAGTCATTTATGTTCCAATATCTAAATAACGAAGTGTTTATTTACAACAATACATAATTACATAAAATTTATACTAAAAGAAATTCTATTTTTATTACAAACAGTTTCGGTGATGATATGCAGAAAGTAGTTAGGTACACAGCAAAGTCTGAAGTATACCGTGACGAGCAACTAGAAAGCATTAAGCAGTGCATCAAAAGCCGGGTCTATTTAGAACAAGGCGTTTTTGACTTGAGCGGTCTCAGCTTTGACGAAACTCTGAAGAAGCAAGGTATCAGAATTAACTTGCATAGAAGCGAGTATTTTACAATTATTGTAAAAAACTTTGGATTCGCTGTTCAGAGGAAGTGATCAAAATAAAAGAATCACAACATTAAATTTAGAAAAAAATAACTTAAGTTATAAATCAATTGGCTTTCTCAAAAACAGCCTCATTGATATGTTTCTCAATATTACCCGTCTCTCAGTTGCTGAAAATCACGTTAAAATTGTAAAAGATTTGAAAGCATTAAGAGATTGGAATTTAATTGAGCTTAAGTTATACGATAGCAGTCAAGATGCAACTGTAAATGATATAAGCAACTGGCGAAAACTCTTTCCAGACTTGATCAAACTTAACTGCAGAGATTATGAGCCTCCAGTTAAAATAGATGTTGCAGAGTATGAAATACCAAAAACTATGGGAAGCAATTTTGTGCTGCTTTCTGATAGTGCAAAAGAAGTGTTCATCAATCATGTCAAAAACTTATTCAATTGCCTTGACAAAGTAAAAACCTCAGATGATGCAAGCAACTTTTACTGTAAAGATTCACAGTTTAGCTTGACAATTTCTAGCAATGATAAAGATTCTACAATGAAAAAATACTTGGAAGTGTGCAAGGAGTGCACACCAAACAACCGACAGAAAGTCAGAGTCGGTTTTAATAAGTCCGATTCCAAAAAGTATTACTTTGGGAGAGAGGAAATTGTGAAAGCGTTGCGCAAGCTACCCTTATCAAAACACATCATGGACAGCTTTGTTTGTGATGTCACGTTCTGCTCTAGTGAGTTCATCAGTTACGTTATCAGCGGCACTTTTGAAGAAGCCGGTGGTAAAGTTCGCGCCTTCACCAGAAGCATATCCTGCGCAATTTCCGCTGAAATTAAATTTACAATACTGAGCGACATGCTCCATATCAGGAACCAATCGGTCGCCGAAAAGAAAGAAAACGCCGCCAAGGTGGCCGCAATCAACCAGTTGCCACGACCGCCGTGTGACGTGCGAACGGAGATGTTGAAAACATTCATGAAAGACTCAGGAATGAACGAGAAATATTCGCACGAATGTCTGCACAACAACGGGTGGGATTATGATAAAGCCGGAAGAAATTTTATGGAACTGCACAAAAACAACCACATACCGCTTGAAGCATATCAATTCTAAAATACTGTTAACAAAATAAAAACAAAAAAGCTAAAACGAACTATCGATCTTAACTAAAAGCTTCTTTTCTTGTTATTTTTTACCTTGATTTTAACAAATTTTGAATTGAGCTCTTTTATTTGTTGTTGTTTTCTTTTACAGTTTTAATAAATTTTAATTAAAAAAAAAAATTTTATATTATCAATAAGTATAAGCTAAAAAATGGTCTAAGTAAAATAAAAGTTTTCACTGATATATCCGCAGAAAAGGATGCGAAAACCTTTGATAGAAGAGTTTTTTATGCAAAGAAATTGATGTTTAGTATTAATTATCATAAAATAACATCTAATACAATAGAAATAAATTACAATAAATGAATTATTCTATACAAAATAATACTTAGATTGCCTACTCCAAAACTATTTCATTTGCATTAAAACATCAAGGTCATATAATATAAAACATAAGGCTTTACTGTAACTCAATCATTTTAAATATCAAACATTCATTTGGATACTTTCAGTTTATTATTAATATAGATAAATAGTTTAATTTAGACTACAGCCAAATATTCTAAAAAAAAAGTGTTTGCAGTGATAAATCCCATTGGTCATGTTTGAAAATAAACTGAACCGAGATTTGGCAAATTTAGTTTTTATTGAATATGAGACTGACATATATAAAATTAAACAAAAACTAGAGGACGTCTTTCGATATTTGTGCAAAAGCTTAAACAAATTAGGTTTGTACTAGCTTAAATAGTTATATTTAGTTAGTTAAGTTTAGTATTCTGTCCTGGACATGACATTAAACTGTATCCTGGTGTATGACTCAATAACCGAAAGGTTTTTTCGTACACCAGGTCATAGGACCAAATATTTGAGCGCTTTTTTTTTTCCTACGTTCCATATTGTTAATTGTATAAAAAATCGTTTGTTCGAGTTCTAAAGTTTAACATGTTTTTATTATACTTTAGTATCTAAAAAGAAATAGATATGATTGGGCTAGTACAATAACAAAATAATTTTACCTTTGAAAAAAATAATGCATGAAAATTTATAAAAACTTACTGTTTATTAAAAGTTAAGCAAAAAAAGTCAGAACGTTGCTAGAAGTTACTTGCATTATTTATTGTTTTAACCCTGAGTACATGTACCAGACAAAAAAATGGCCATATTCGAATACTGACGCAATTGCCGCTAGTTGGCGCAATTTTTGTATAAATAGTTGAACTTATCAAAATTTTTTCATTTGAGAATAGCAGCCATGATAGCAACATGTAAGTTTTAGTTTGTACGGAAGCTTACGTAAATTTGTTTTTTACTAGCTGAAATAGTCTTAAAGTTTAATATTGTTATTTTATATGAAAATTGTTTGTTCAAGTTATACAGTTGATCATGTTTTTATTATACTTTAGTATCTAAAAATAAATAGATATGATTTGGCTAGTACAATAACAAAATAATTTTACCTTTGAAAAAAATAATACATGAAAATTTAGAAAAACTCATTGTTTATTAAAGTTAAGCAAAAAAAATCAGACAAGTTTAACTTTGTTAACAAACCAAGATATTTTTTGTTTGTTTTTAGTTTACATTATGATTAGGTTAGAATTAAAGCTAGCTAAAAGTGTATTGTATTAAGTGATAGATATCACTTGATGACTTTGATAAAATAGTTAGAAAAAATATAATTATAATATAATGTAAGACTAATATGACAAAGTTGTTTATAAGTAAATATAAAAACCTATAGTTATTGAGACTACAGGTTTAAGAAAATTCTCGAGAAGGACATTTAAATTATAATTTAGTATTTATAACTAAATCATACTTGTAAATTAGTATTTTAGAGTAGTATTGCATCAGATATTCAGTCTAATTATAGCAGCACACCAAAAAATAATTTATGTAAAATTTAGTTTGTGTTAAAAACTTAAGTTAATTATGCTTCTTTTAACTTACATAATTTTAAAGTTTAATGTTATAACTACAATTGTTTTAAAAATTATAAAACTATATTTGTTACTTATAGTTAGTATTGTGGGATTTAAAATATAACAAAGCAAGTTTCAAACTGAATTTACTCGTAATTTTAACAGTTTTTAACAGTTATTAACAGTTTATAATTACATTAACACAAATTAATTATGTAATTTTAAACTTTTGATCTTACTTAATTGATCTTACTTTTTATCTTACTCTGATAAAACCTAAAGCTACTTAATTAACGTTTATGATATAATTAGTTGCTAACAAAAGTAGTTGATAAGTATTAGCTGAAACATGTTTTACTTTTTTGCACAACAAAAATGGTTTTATGATACATGTCTCTAATTTTTATTTAATATATGTATTTTAGAAAAATGAATAGATGACTGTACTTAAACTAACTAGTGGCGTATTTTCAGAACAGCTTAGTAACATATAATGCAAATAAATAATGGCAAATATGGAAGATTTACTGTCAAAAATGAAAAACATTACAGTTAAAAAGAAAAGTATTCAATTATATAAACCACCTAAAAGCAGAGGTAATGTTTACAGTGTTCTTATAAAATTATTAAGATGTTTTTTTCTTACCGTTATTAAGTTATATAAGTTTTTAAGTTGCCTAGGTAAATGTGTTTTTATAATATTTTTAGTCATGTAAATTAGCTAAACGTCGAAACAAACTATTTTTCAGAATATCATAAAAAAAACAATGATCATGATGAAAGACTTAAGATCTCATCACATCATGTTGATCAAGGAGATTGTTACGAACCTAAGACATTAGAAAAATGTTCTACATCGTACGAAAGTGGTAGAAAACGTTACAAAAACAAAATGAAATGTTACAAAGTCAAGGGTCGTCTAGGAAAACAAAGGTTTTAATTAACAACTAGTTTAAATAGAATTAAGTTGAGTTATTAAAAATTGAAATTGAAAGTTGGTTATTTACAAAGTTAGCTTGAATACAAATATTGAATCGCAATGTTTTAAAATTATTTATTCAACAGTAGTTTGTTTTTCTCAATACTATACTTATGATATTCTATTTTATATTTAAATTTGAGACTACAGTAACTCAGGTTTTATAAATTGTTTGTAACGCTTTATAGACCGTTCCTCATGAATGGTATATTTTTTCGATTTGATAATGAAACTTTTAAATTGTTACATAAAAACTATTTAAAAGGAAAACAGTTTATGACCGCCTTGGAAAACAACCACCACAAAATAAAAATGATATAGATAATGACGGTTGTGTCATTATGAAGGGAGACTTATACGCTCACAAAAAGAAATTGTAAGTTGTTGTTTTTTTTTTTAAACTTATTTTTCGTATAATTGAAATATTAAGTTTTTTTACTTTTTTATTATACGTAAACTCTTAAGACTAATAATAAAAATAACTAAAACATTTATCAAAATATAATATTGAATAAAAACTCAATTGTTTTGAGTACAAGGTTTTGGTTATGAGTACAAGGTTTTACTACCTTGTAAAACAAAACTTTAATGTATTAAATTTCACAGTGACCCGTTGAGCCGAAACAGAGGATCAATAATAAGAAAGTTTAAAATTGACAGGAGAGAAAATATCAAAATATCTCCTGCCGCAATCAAAAACAACTTCAACAACATCAATAAGTCAAAAGTTGATGTAGAAAACGCCTGGTACCAAATAAAAGTATTTCGAGGCGCAGATGAAGTTGAAACTCAATTGATTGAAAAAATGAGTAAAATTATTGATGCTCCCATAGAATACAGGCAGTATCACGTTTTCAACGGTGATGCTAGTTTCTATGTGCTTGGAAAAGGCAAAGCAGATGCGCTGTTGAGTTGCAACCGTCTAATTACCAGCAGTTTCGGTGATGATATGCTGAAAGTAGTTAGGTACACAGCAAAGTCTGATGTATACCGTGACGACCAACTAGAAAGCATTAAGCAGTGCATCAAAAGCCGGGTCTATTTAGAACAAGGCGTTCTTGACTTGAGCGGTCTCAGCTTTGACAAAACTCTGAAGAAGCAAGGTATTAGAATTAACCTGCATAGAAGCGAATATTTTACAATTATTGTAAAAACATTAGATTCGCTGTTCAAAGGAAGTGATCAAAATAAAAGAATCACAACATTAAATTTAGAAAAAAATAACTTAAGTTATAAATCAATTGGCTTTCTCAAAAACAGCCTCATTGATATGTTTCCCAATATTAACCGTCTCTCAGTTGCTGAAAATCACATTAAAATCGTAAAAGATTTGAAAGCATTAAGAGATTGGAATTTAATTGAGCTTAAGTTATACGATAGCAGTCAAGATGCAACTGTAAATGATATAAGCAACTGGCGAAAACTCTTTCCAGACTTGATCAAACTTAACTGCAGAGATTATGAGCCTCCAGTTAAAATAGATGTTGCAGAGTATGAAATACCAAAAACTATGGGAAGCAACTTTATGCTGCTTTCTGATAGTGCAAAAGAAGTGTTCATCAATCATGTCAAAAACTTATTCAGTTGCCTTGACAAAGTAAAAACCTCAGATGATGCAAGCAACTTTTACTGTAAAGATTCACAGTTTAGCTTGACAATTTCTAGCAATGATAAAGATTGTACAATGAAAAAATACTTGGAAGTGTGCAAGGAGTGCACACCAAACAACCGACAGAAAGTCAGAGTCGGTTGTAATAAGTCCGATTCCAAAAAGTATTACTTTGGGAGAGAGGAAATTGTGAAAGCGTTGCGCAAGCTACCCTTATCAAAACACATCATGGACAGCTTTGTTTGTGATGTCACGTTCTGCTCTAGTGAGTTCATCAGTTACGTTATCAGCGGCACTTTTGAAGAAGCCGGTGGTAAAGTTCGCGCCTTCACCAGAAGCATATCCTGCGCAATTTCCGCTGAAACTAAATTTACAATACTGAGCGACATGCTCCATATCAGGAACCAATCGGTCGCCGAAAAGAAAGAAAACGCCGCCAAGGTGGCCGCAATCAACCAGTTGCCACGACCGCCGTGTGACGTGCGAACGGAGATGTTGAAAACTTTCATGAAAGACTCAGGAATGAACGAGAAATATTCGCACGAATGTCTGCACAACAACGGGTGGGATTATGATAAAGCCGGAAGAAATTTTATGGAACTGCACAAAAACAACCACATACCGCTTGAAGCATATCAGTTCTAAAATACTGTTAACAAAATAAAAACAAAGAAGCTAAAACGAACTATCGATCTTAACTAAAAGCTTCTTTTCTTGTTATTTTTTCCCTTGATTTTAACAAATTTTTAATTGAGCTCTTTTATTTGTTGTTGTTTTCTTTTACAATTTTAATAAATTTTAATTAAAAAAAAATAAGTTTTTATATTATCAATAAGTATAAGCTAAAAAATGGTCTAAGTAAAATAAAAGTTTTTACTGATATATCCGCAGAAAAGAATGAGAAAACCTTTGATAGAAGAGTTTTTTATGCAAAGAAATTGATGTTTAGTATTAATTATCATAAAATAACATCTAATACAATAGAAATAAATTACAATAAATGAATTATTTTATATAAAAATAATACTTAGATTGCCTACTACAAAACTATTTCATTTGCATTAAAACATCAAGGTCATATAATATAAAACATAAGGCTTTACTGTAACTCAATTATTTTAAATATCATACTTTCGTTTGGATACTTTCAGTTTATTATTATTATAGATAAATAGTTTAATTTAGACTACAGTCTAATATTCTAAAAAATAAAAGTTTTTGCACTGATAAATCCCATTGGTCATGTTTGAAAATAAACTGAACCGAGATTTGGCAAAATTTAGTTTTTTATTGAATATAAGACTGACATGTATAAAATTAAACAAAAACTAGAGGACGGCTTTCGATATTTGTGCAAAAGCTTATGCAAATTAGTTTTGTACTAGCTTAAATAGTTATATTTAGTTAGTTAAGTTTAGTATTCTGTCCTGGACATGACATTAAACTGTATCCTGGTGTATGACTCAATAACCGAAAGGTTTTTTCGTACATCAGGTCCTAGGACCAAATATTTGAGCGCTTTTTTTTTTCGTACGTTCAATATTGTTAATTGTATAAAAAATTGTTTGTTCAAATTCTAAAGTTGACCATGTTTTTATTATACTTTAGTATCTAAAAATAAATAGATATGATTTGGCTAGTACAATAAAAAAATAGTTTTACCTTTGAAAAAAATAATACATGAAAATTTATAAATACTTATTGTTTATTAAAAGTTAAGCAAAAAAAGTCAGAACGTTGCTAGAAGTTACTTGCATTATTTATTGTTTTAACCCTAAGTACTGGTGCCAGACAAAAAAATGGCCATATTCGAATACTGACGCAATTGCCACTAGTTGGCGCAGTTTTTGTATAAATAGTTGAACTTATCAAATTTTTTTCATTTGAGCTTAGCAGTCATGAGAGCAACATGTAAGTTTTAGTTTGTACGGAAGCTTACGTAAATTAGTTTTTTACTAGCTGAAATAGTCTTAAAGTTTAATATTGTTATTTTATATGAAAAATTGTTTGTTCAAGTTCTAAAGTTGACCATGTTTTTATTATACTTTAGTATCTAAAAATAAATAGATATGATTTGGCTAGTACAATAAAAAAATAGTTTTACCTTTGAAAAAAATAATACATGAAAATTTATAAAAACTTATTGTTTATTAAAAGTTAAGCAAAAAAAGTCAGAACGTTGCTAGAAGTTACTTGCATTATTTATTGTTTTAACCCTGAGTACTGGTGCCAGACAAAAAAATGGCCATATTCGAATACTGACGCAATTGCCACTAGTTGGCGCAGTTTTTGTATAAATAGTTGAACTTATCAAATTTTTTTCATTTGAGCTTAGCAGTCATGAGAGCAACATGTAAGTTTTAGTTTGTACGGAAGCTTACGTAAATTAGTTTTTTACTAGCTGAAATAGTCTTAAAGTTTAATATTGTTATTTTATATGAAAAATTGTTTGTTCAAGTTCTAAAGTTGACCATGTTTTTATTATACTTTAGTATCTAAAAATAAATAGATATGATTTGGCTAGTACAATAAAAAAATAGTTTTACCTTTGAAAAAAATAATACATGAAAATTTATAAAAACTTATTGTTTATTAAAAGTTAAGCAAAAAAAGTCAGAACGTTGCTAGAAGTTACTTGCATTATTTATTGTTTTAACCCTGAGTACTGGTGCCAGACAAAAAAATGGCCATATTCGAATACTGACGCAATTGCCACTAGTTGGCGCAGTTTTTGTATAAATAGTTGAACTTATCAAATTTTTTTCATTTGAGCTTAGCAGTCATGAGAGCAACATGTAAGTTTTAGTTTGTACGGAAGCTTACGTAAATTAGTTTTTTACTAGCTGAAATAGTCTTAAAGTTTAATATTGTTATTTTATATGAAAAATTGTTTGTTCAAGTTCTAAAGTTGACCATGTTTTTATTATACTTTAGTATCTAAAAATAAATAGATATGATTTGGCTAGTACAATAAAAAAATAGTTTTACCTTTGAAAAAAATAATACATGAAAATTTATAAAAACTTATTGTTTATTAAAAGTTAAGCAAAAAAAGTCAGAACGTTGCTAGAAGTTACTTGCATTATTTATTGTTTTAACCCTGAGTACTGGTGCCAGACAAAAAAATGGCCATATTCGAATACTGACGCAATTGCCACTAGTTGGCGCAGTTTTTGTATAAATAGTTGAACTTATCAAATTTTTTTCATTTGAGCTTAGCAGTCATGAGAGCAACATGTAAGTTTTAGTTTGTACGGAAGCTTACGTAAATTAGTTTTTTACTAGCTGAAATAGTCTTAAAGTTTAATATTGTTATTTTATATGAAAAATTGTTTGTTCAAGTTCTAAAGTTGACCATGTTTTTATTATACTTTAGTATCTAAAAATAAATAGATATGATTTGGCTAGTACAATAACAAAATAGTTTTACCTTTGAAAAAAATAATACATGAAAGTTTATAAAAACTCATTGTTTATTAAAAGTTAAGCAAAAAAAGTCAGACAAGTTTAATTTTGTTAACAAACCAAGGCACTTTTTGTTTGTTTTTAGTTTACATTATGATTAGGTTAGAATTAAAGCTAGCTAAAAGTGTATTGTATTAAGTGATAGATATCACTTGATGACTTTGATAAAATAGTTAGAAAAAATATAATTATAATATAATGTAAGATTAATATGACAAAGTTGTTTAATATAAAAACCTATAGTTATTGAGACGACAGGTTTAAGAAAATTCTCGAGAAAGGACATTTAAATTATAATTTAGTACTTATAACTAAATCATACTTGTAAATTAGTATTTTAGAGTAGTATTGCATCAGATATTCAGTCTAATTATAGCAGCACACCAAATAATAATTTATGTAAAATTTAGTTTGTGTTAAAAGCTTAAGTTAATTATGCTTCTTTTAACTTAAATAATTTTAAAGTTTAATGTTATAACTACAATTGTTTTAAAAATTATAAAACTATATTTGTTACTTATAGTTAGTATTGTGGGATTTAAAATATAACAAAGCAAGTTTCAAACTGAATTTACTCGTTATTTTAACAGTTTTTAACAGTTATTAACAGTTTATAATTACATTAACACAAATTAATTATGTAATTTTAAACTTTTGATCTTACTTAATTGATCTTACTTTTTATCTTACTCTGATAAAACCTAAAGCTACTTAATTAACGTTTATGATATAATTAGTTGCTAACAAAAGTAGTTGATAAGTATTAGCTGAAACATGTTTTACTTTTTTGCACAATAAAAATGGTTTTATGATACATGTCTCTAATTTTTATTTAATATATGTATTTTAGAAAAATGAATAGATGACTGTACTTAAACTAACTAGTGGCGTATTTTCAGAACAGCTTAGTAACATATAACGCAAATAAATAATGACAAATATGGAAGATTTACTGTCAAAAATGAAAAACATTACAGTTCAAAAGAAAAGTATTCAATTATATAAACCACCTAAAAGCAGAGGTAATGTTTACAGTGTTCTTATAAAATTATTAAGATGTTTTTTCTTACCGTTATTAAGTTATATAAGTTTTTAAGTTACCTAGGTAAATGTGTTTTTATAATATTTTTAGTCATGTAAATTAGCTAAACGTCGAAACAAACTATTTTTCAGAATCTCATAAAAAAAACAATGATCATGATGAAAGACTTAACATCTCATTACATCATGTTGATCACGGAGATTGTTACGAACCTAAGACATTAGAAAAATGTTCTACATCGTACAAAAGTGGTAGAAAACGTTACAAAAACAAAATGAAATGTTACAAAGTCAAGGGTCGTCTAGGAAAACAAAGGTTTTAATTAACAACTAGTTTAAATAGAATTAAGTTGAGTTATTTAAAAATGAAATTGAAAGTTGGTTATTTACAAAGTTAGCTTGAATACAAATATTGAATCGCAATGTTTTTAAATTATTTATTCAACAGTAGTTTGTTTTTCTCAATACTATACTTATGATATTCTATTTTATATTTAAATTCGAGACTACAGTAACTCAGGTTTTATAAATTGTTTGTAACGCTTTATAGACCGTTCCTCATGAATGGTATATTTTTTCGATTTGATAATGAAACTTTTAAATTGTTAAACAAAAACTATTTTAAAGGAAAACAGTTTATGACCGCCTTGGAAAACGACGACCACAAAATAATAATGATATAGATAATGACGGTTGTGTCATTATGAAGGGAGACTTATACGCTCACAAAAAGAAATTGTAAGTTGTTGTTTGTTTTTTTTTAAACTTATTTTTCGTATAATTGAAATATTAAGTTTTTGTACTTTTTTATTATACGTAAACTCTTAAGACTAATAATAAAAATAACTAAAACATTTATCAAAATATAATATTGAATAAAAATTCAATTGTTTTGAGTACAAGGTTTTGGTTATGAGTACAAGGTTTTACTACCTTGTAAAACAAAACTTTAATGTATTAAATTTCACAGTGACCCGTTGAGCCGAAACAGAGGATCAACAATAAGAAAGTTTAAAATTGACAGGAGAGAAAATATCAAAATATCTCCTGCCGCAATCAAAAACAACTTCAACAACATCAATAAGTCAAAAGTTGATGTAGAAAACGCCTGGTACCAAATAAAAGTATTTCGAGGCGCAGATGAAGTTGAATCTCAATTGATTGAAAAAATGAGTAAAACTATTGATGCTCCCATAGAATACAGGCAGTATCACGTTTTCAACGGTGATGCTAGTTTC